>NW_024609883.1:25597726-26875545 GCF_016920785.2 Ixodes scapularis | reverse complement strand
AGACTGGTTCGGAGCGCACGTATATAAAGTTAGCAACGTCACCACGGTATGGCACCACAGACCCACTGGCTGTGGTGCCCTGCGTACCCGACCATACTGACACAAGTACGACTCTGGTGTGACGGGTGTGACGGACACGGTGTGCTGCACGTATGGTCGCATGCAAGGTGCTGTTTCCAGTGCCTGTTGGGGAGTGCCGCATGGAGCAGGCACTTTACAAACGAAAAACGCCATATAGCATGCTCTAAGCGGAGATTCGAGGCATAGTGGAAGGTTCGCCGGTGACAACAGTCGGCGCGATCGAGTCGAGCGATAACTTTCGTCGCAAAAGTGACGCGATCTGAGCAGCCGCAGCCCGACTTTTCGCGATGCAATCTAGTCGCGGAGGGACTGAGCCAATCAGCGGTGTTCGGGGCGAGAGTGTTTGAGGAGCGACTCGCTCATCGCGCATGCCAGTGTGACCATGTAATTTTTTTATTTTATTATTTTTTTTTTGCGATGCGATCTATTCGCATTGCGTGACTGTTTTACATTGCCGGTGTGAACGCGCCTTTAGACATAGGGTTTGGACACATGTTGCCCACCCTTTATATTTTTTTTCCTGAGTCTGGTGTGTCTAATTTTCAATCTCAATCTCTCAATGCAAAGAGATTGCATCGCAAACATACATACTGAATGTCACCAAAGAAAAAAAAAAAAATTGCAGTTTTCTTTGTTTTTTTTTTTTTACCGCAAAAATAAACTATACTCTGTTTCATACTTAGCATGCAACGCTGTCAAAGCTACTGGCGCGAGCGCGTGGCTTCCTCTATGGTTTTGTTTGCACGAGAACGCGTGCAAATGATAAACCAGATCAAACCCCACGCTAGCGCCAGTAGCGTTGCACGCTAAGTATGAAACAGAGCATAGGCATCGCCGAACGCTCATTCTCCGTCCAAATGTAGCAGTGGAGGTCCACAACCGGATACCAAAGTTTCAGCCCGATCCGATACCTTATTCATGAGTTATAAGTGATTTTCTGAACATTTCAGTGGGAAAATGGAGCCCGTCTTTTCCCGTTTTCGGTTTCTGGTGCCATAGAGCCCCATGTCTTGGAAGACTCCGTCGGCCGCCTATTTCCCATTGAAATTTTCAGAACTCATTTATAAGTTTTGATTGAGGTATCGGATCAGGCTCAAACTTTAGCATCTGATTGTATCTGATTGTGGCCTCTAGCGCTACCTTTGGGCGGAGAATGAGCGTTCGGCAATGTCTAATTTATTTTTGCGGTAAAAAAAAAAAAAATATATATATATGCATTTATATGTGACAGCTAGATGATGGACATAGAAGAAGAAGAAACCAGGCAGAGCAGGGATAGAAGAAGAAGAAAAGGGGGAATCATAGAAATTGCGGATCGAGTAAAGCACTATTTCGTAAGCTATCTCGAATTGTATTTGTAGAACGTTACAATATGCACACACACACACACACACACACACCACACACACACACACACACACACACACACACACACACACACACACACACACACACACACACACACACACACATATATATATATATATATATATATATATATATATATATATATATATATATATATATATATATGTTTTTTTTGTGACATTCTGTACATACATACTGTGGGAACTGACGAGGAAACACGGGGGATCGGTGGCCGAGTGGTCTAGCGCACACCAGCTCGGAGCACGTGGAGCGAAAGCTCGCGCTGCAGAACACAGGGATCCTGGGCTCGAGCCCCACCCCTGCCCGTTTCGATCTGGATGAGCATCGTACCGGCGTGCGTTCGTGTATCACTACTGCGTGATGCACGTTAAAGACCCCAGGCTAGCGGCTGTACCGCACTGGCTAAATTTCTCATCTACAGCTGGGAGACTCGTCGCCCCTGTGAGGCAGACCAAGTTCTAGGCTGTATAAACACACACACAACCCAATTTTTTTTCGAGGAAACACCTTCCGCAAGCTCCGACAGATGGCGGCGGGGTGAATATTTCGAGAGGCACTGCACCGACTGTTAAAGCGATCTTGCTACCCCCCCCCCCCCTCTCCCCTCCCCCCAGTCAAAGAAAATTCGCAGTGTGTTCAATCGCAACGAGCATCCTTTTTCTTCTTTTTTCTGACCTTGGGGACTTCATCATTCTCCCGCGAGTTGACTAACAAGAGCAAAGCCGTAATCGTTTTATAACTCTTCATTGAGACTATTTAAGCGAATATGATTTGCATATTTTACTTAATTGGATTGCCGGAACCTATTATTTCTTAGATTTACGTGTATTTCCTCAGATAGTGCTGAGAGCCACTCTATTACGTTTGTTAAAGTTGGCACACTAAATAAAATGACGAGCGGCAATAATCACGTTACACGAAGAGAAAATGAAAATTAATGGTTTCTTTTGGATCGACGTTCAATCATATTTCGTGTCAAGTAATCAAATAATCTAATAAGAACATTTCGAGTTGAAGTGGTTGTTGTCATGAATGTTGTTTTCATAATTTTCGTAACTTGCACATCGGAATCGATTTGGGACAGGGTCCATGCCACGGGTTCGGCCACGTTTTTTCCTCCCGTTGTCCCATGTCTGGCCCCTATGCGTTACCGCTGTTGTTCGGCTGGTTTGCACACAGGGCGGGCGTTATTTGCATGACAGGTAACCTCGTTCCACTGGTGCAACATTGAATAACAAAGTTTTGCAGACGAGACATCCTCAGTCACGGTAATGCTCACTTGTGAAAGAAGTGTTAAGACAAAAAAGCACTTGAAGTATGTGCATTTCTACTGAATGTTCATAGAAATAAAGCGAAAAATAGGGACTCTAACAAAAATTTAATTTTTGGCTAGAGTACCTATTTTTTGCTTCATGTCTATCCTAACTAGGCAGAGGGCTGTTGTACGTTTACCCTCAAATGGTCATAGAAAGGCATAGGGCGCTTTTCTGCGGGCACAGAGCCTACGAGTACGAGTGCGTAGCCAAGTTCGATCACGGAGCCTCCGTCACTCGTCCCGTTGAAACGGCACCTTTTATCAATGCTATCGCGGAATCAAATTCATGACCCTGATGTCCAGTGCATAGCGAGAACTTCGGCGATTTCTTTTAGAGTCGTTCGTCCGTCGGCGATGAACTGTGGCTTAGCTTTGAGCAGATCGCAGCGTCGACGCACATTCCGAGTGGCGAATTTTCACTGTGCACTCCTTCAGCTGCACGGCGATGTGATTCGACCGCGGTAGGTCCCAGAAAGAATCGCCAAGCTGAACACCACGCAATTTCACTTAACAAAGAACTTTGAAAACACCACGTCGCCCTTGCTGCGCAAGTCGAGGCAACCGCCATCTTGAAACTGGCGCTCTCGTTGGGTCCGAGATCTCTCGAGAGCGTCCCGCAAGGCCCGCAAGCCAGCAACGCAAAATCCCCAGCGTTGCGTGCGTACGCAATACGCTAGCCCTTTTTTGCGCATGCGTACTCACGACCCGCAATTTCCTTGCGTACGCAAAGCTATAGCGTACGATCCACTAAAACTCTCTATTATCTCGTCTACTGTAGATGTCGGAACTTGTTTGGGTTGAACTTCGCATGCGTTTCAAAACACTTATCTTGGGTGTTTGCTATCGTCCACCATCGTTCAGTGCGACTTTTGTTGACAATTTACATGATTCAATTAATAAAATTGTGGTACGTTTCCCAAATGCTTCAATAATGTTACTAGGTGACTTTAATTATCCAAATATTTTATGGTCGAACTAATCTTTGTCCCTTTTCTACCGAGTGTAGCAATTTCTTGAACATGTGTGCTGATTTCAATCTCTCGCAAGTTGTAACCCAGCCAACCCGGGTTACGCCCACATCATCAAGTGTCTTGGATCTTGTATTGACCACCTCTCCAGACCTTGTCACTCCCATAACTTACTTAACAGGTTTGAGCGATCATTCTTTGCTTCACTTCACATTGAACATTCCTGTTCCTAATCAAGATAACCACTATAAATGTATTAGAGATTATAAGAAGGCGGACTTTGTTGCTATTAATCGTGAGCTATGTCGGTTTCTGGATGAGTTCCTACAAGGGTTTGATGAGAGATCTATAAATATGAACTGGAATTTATTTAAAAATGAAGTGGCCTCACTCACAAGTACGTTCATACCATTAAGAACCATCAGATCGAACCGGAAATTACCGTGGTTTAACCAGTCACTGAAAAGGTTGTCAAACAAGAAAAACGCTTGTTTCGTTCCGCGAAATCATCTAATTCCCAGTGTTGTTGGGACACCTACCGATGTGCAGCTACTAATTACAAAGCAGCACTAAAAGAAGCGAAATACTCATGATGGGTGGAACCAGCTGAACATTTAAGGAAGGAGACACAGAAAAGACAACCAGTCGCTGGACTACCAACTATTTTAATAGATTGTCCTCCTCTTCTATTAAATCTGATGCGTATACATTTTTTATTTTTTATTTTTTTCTTTCTTTTAGTTGTGTTTTTTTCTCTTATTCCTATTTTTACTTAGCAGAGAGGGCGCCCTTCAAAAAGAGTTTTTCTTGCGGCTGTAGGGTTATTGAAGCGGAGCTCACGCGGTTTTATACTTATTTGTCTATAGCCAAGGCCTCCAACATTTCCCTTGCAAACCGGCAAAACGTTCAAGTTGTGTGCTCGGCCCCCAATAAGGCCCCTATGCCGCAAGATTAATCGGACACAAACGGACATGAAAGACAGGTGTGACACCCGACACAAGACAAAATACCTTCCGTGCCAAAAAGGAGTCGTTTACAGCATACCGTTAACTTGTGGACGATGCTATATCGGACAGACGGGGAGATGCATAAACGACCGTGCACGTGAACATGCGGCCAACGTTAAAAATCTCTCGGGACCAGGACACCTCGCTGCTCATTGTCGAACTTGCAAGTGCAAACCAAAGCTTGAGCAAGCCAGCATCATAGGGCACCATAAAAACCAGCTTGCAAGGGAGATGTTGGAGGCCTTGGCTATAGACAACGAAGAAGAAAACTGCGTGAGCTCCGCTTCAATAACCCTACAGCCGCAAGAAAAGCTCTTTTTGAAGGGCGCCCTGTCTGCTAAGTAAAAATAGGAATAAGAAAAAAAAAAAAAAAAAACACAGCTAAAAGAAATAAAAAAAAAATAAAAAAAATGATACGCATCAGATTTAGTAGAAGAGGAGGACGATCTATTAAAATGGTTGGTAGTCCAGCGAGTGGTTGTCTTTTCTGTGTCTTCTTCCTTAAGGTTCCACCCATCATGTATCATAACCAACTAGCTCAACTAATTCCCGTAGTACGAAATACTAATTTTTTAGTCAAACTTTACCTTCCATGCTCATACATAACCCTAAACAATTCTGAAATGTTGTAAACAAGACTGACAAGCATGTTATAACACTTAAATGTACAGATGGTACAGTAGTTCCTAGCGGTCAATGCGCTAGCATTCTCAACGCGGTGTTTGTTTCAGCGTTTTCTAGTAATGTAAATGCTACTTACCCTGCCTGTCACACTTACGAGTTTTTTTCCAATGGACCCAGTTCTTATTGACACAGTTGGTATTGCGAGAATAATAGAAAAACTGAATATGTCGTCATCCTCTGGTGTCGATGATATCAACTCTAAATTTTTGCTTAATACTAAGATGTATAGCTCTATAATCCTGAGTTTGTTTGTTTGTTTGGTAGTACACCAGATGATTGGAAGATCGGGAAGGTGATTCCTTTGCACAAATCAGGTGAAAAGCATTGTCCAAATAACTTTCGACCCGTGTCACTTACCAACATTCCCTGTAAAATCATGGAACATATCATTTACTCCCATCTTGCAAACTACTTAGAGTCCAATTCTTTTTTCAATTCATCCCAGCATGGGTTTAGTAAGTCATTTTCATGTGAAACTCAGCTTTTGTGTTTCACACATGATCTACATTCTATTCTTGATCGTGGATCTCTGGCGAACTGCATATTCCTCGATTTTTCAAAGGCATTCGATAAAGTATCTCACGAACTTCTCTTTCTCAAGCTGACTAAACTAAACTTAGACACCAACGTTCTTGCATGGTTGCGCTCCTTCCTCACTAACCGGTCCCAATTTGTGACTGGCTAACAATATCAATTCTGATTTATCTCCCGTTGGCTCAGGTGTGCCCCAAGGCTCGGTTCTGGGGCCCTTACATTTTCTCATTTATATTAACGACCTGCCCACTAATATATGTTCATCCGTCAGTCTCTTTGTCGATGACTGCGTCATTTATCGCGAAATTAACAGCGATTCTGACATCTCACTTCTTCAGTCAGATATTAACAGTGTTTCTGAGGGGTGTGATTTGTGGAACATGAAACTAAACATTAATAAGTGTAAATATATGCGTGTTTCCCGTCTTGATACTCCTTGTGCTTCTTATCGTCTAAATAATCTCTCTTTCGAAACCGTATCATCGTATAAATATCTCGGTGTGCATATATCTGCTAATCTGTCCTGGTCGTATCACGTTGAATATATTGTAAATAACGCCAACCGCATGCTTGGATATCTCCGAAGAAATTTTTGTCTTGCTCCCAGCTCATTAAAATTACTTTGATATAAAACATTAGTTCGTACTAAATTGGAATACGCAGCTTCGGTTTGGGATCCTGGCCAAGAATCACTTATCTCCGAATTAGAAGCGATTCAGAACCGCGCATCTCGCTTCATCCTTTCAAATTATCATCGTACATCCAGTGTGACCGCAATGAAGTCTAGCCTAGCATTACCACTTCTTTCACAACATAGAAAAATGTTCCGTCTGTGCTTGTTTCATAAGATGTTTCATAATAATCCGATTCTAAAAGAAAAACTACTAACAACACCTAATTACGTTTCAGCACGCATCGATCGCCGTCATAAAGTTGCCATTCCTTCTTGTCGTACTAAACATTTTTATGAGTCTTTTATTCCTAGTGCCACAACAATGTGTAATCACCTTCCCGGAGCCATTGCCGAAATCCCCGATATCGAGTGTTTTAAAACTGCCTTTTCCAATATTTTTTGTAAAGAGCCACAACTACTGTATAATATTTTCTGTTGTACGCTGTATGTTGTGTTGTACTTTTTAGTACCCACTCCCCTCTGTAACGCCTCTGGCCCTGAGGGTAAATAAATCAATCAATAAATAAAATAAATATATAAATAAATAAAACTGACTGACATATGCACGCACATTAAATCCGACTGTACCATTACTTCAACTATGTAGTTAATTACAAATTTACATTAAAAGTAAATTGCTACAATTCCTGGTTGTAAACAATAATTGATTACTTACATTGTTACTTGACTGGATTTGTTTTTGTTACTTTAAGAAAGGCGCAAACTCATAATTTTTGCTTAATATTTTAGGCACTAAAGATGTTGAATTAGAAATTGCATCCAAATACAACTGGCAGGCTGCAGTTTGTCTTACTTTAACAAACTTCTCTGTGTTGCTTGCATTGTTTGTCGGGTGTGTTTGAAGGCCCCACAGGCATTTAAAGAAACCTCTTACAACTTTCTAAAAGGCATTTCAAACCCTTTAAGAAAGATTCTGATGTGGCCCAGAACGCATCAATGAATCTTAAAGGGTCCTTCAAACCTTTTAAGAAATCTTTGTAGTCCTCCTTAGACCTTTCAAAGGTTTTGACGGACCCTTTAGACTTTCCTAAAGGGTACGTCAAACCCATCAAAACGTTTTGATGGGCCCTTTAGATTCCCTTAAGGGGTACGTCAAACCTGTTAAAAATTCTTGAAGGCCCCCTCAAACCCTTTAGAAAGTTTTGAAGGGCCCTTTAGACCTATTTTCAATAGGGCTGTAACAGCGGATTGATGGATGCATTCCTATTGGCTCGCGCGCGCCATAGTTTCAAGGAACGCCACCCCATAAAGAAGCCCTCTCCATGGCTCTGCAGTGCAGACTTGTGCCTAACTCAAATAGTCTACTCAAGATGCTGTATTTGAAATACTTTTTGAAGTATCTTGGTATCTTGCAAATACTTTGATTGAGAGTATCTGATACTGTATTTTAATTACATTTCTGAATATCTTATACTCATCATCTCAAATACATGTTTGACATTCCGCCATTTTTCGAGTTTTTCGGTATAAAGTGGCACGGGCGTGGCACTAGAAAACTTGAACATTCTTTCGAGCTACAAAATCCTGTTGCTAGCTCCGATAAGCTCGATGGCTTAGATTAAGCTCGTGAAAAAATCAATTTTGATCCGATTGCGACTCATATTTCCCATAGCACCTTGCCTTCCCATAGGCAAAGGTGCCTATGGGAAGGCAAGGTTTTTCCCCTTGCCTTCCCATAGGCACCTTTTTTTACCAGATTTTCCACGCAAAGAAATCCTCGAACAAAAGGGGTGGTTTTACGGAAGTAATGATTCCCACACTGAGGCGCAAAGCAGAACGGGAAACGACCCATGACAACAATGCAGAATTCAGTGCCAAAAAAGTAACAAGTATAAAAAATAAGAAGTGGACACAAAAAGAAGACCCCTTTTTTGCTTGTTGTATATTTGAGCCCGCTACGGCAAAACGTCCAGGTTTTTTTGTTACTTTTCTTTTTGTCGTCAGTCCGGCACTTATTGCTGTTGCAAACACTGTCTGTAAGCGAACATTGATAAGCAGAGAACCGGGCAGGGAACTAACTACGAACAGGATGACCTCTCAAAATGCCACCAAAGCGTCTCCCAACGTTCAGCGCCTTTCTAAACGCAACGTACTTGAAGAAGGTGCGACGAGTGCTGTGGCTATTATGTGGGCTCCCTTTGTAATCCATTCGATTATTCCCGTATCCCAAGTTAGTGAACTCGCCTTATAAGAAGTATAGGCAGTAGTTAAACGATGCGTCTAAGGTCCGCCGCAGGACCTGATATTCCGCGATGTCCCTATATTCGTAACTTTCGGCGATGGCGGAACCACGATGTGAGGATCGCACTCCCTAGATCCTGGATGATCGGTTTCACATGCAAGGTGCTTGCCAACACCTTCCTGGCTGGAAAAAATGAAGTCAGGCTCTAATACTACTCGTATAAAGAAAAACTCTAATTAAATAAAAGTCGCAGACCCAGCCTCTTACTGCTGTTCGACAATGATCATCCAGATGACAGCCATTTTGTTAGGCACCAGCGCGCCTCTTATAGGCCGTGAAAGTTGCAAATAGCTAAAGCGACCTTTTTTTTTTGTTTTTTTGCCCCAGACATGTTTTGTAACACTCATAAGCGATGTTTTGCTCCCTATGGTGGACTGCGTAAAATAGCCCTACGATGTTATTTTTTTTCCGTGTTGTGTCTTTTGCGTGCTAATAATACATTTTGGTAAACCAGATTTGCGCAACCATATAATTGTGCTTGTCACTGACATAGATGCAAATTACTCAATGCTGCAGTATCTTCAAAAGTAATTGAATTACACATCTAAGTATTTGTACTCTACTCAAGATACTTCAGAGTGAAAGTAAAGTGAGTAGTATTTTAAATACTTTATGAAGCAGGTATTTAGTAACTTAACTTGAATACTTTTATCGAGTATTTTATCCAACACTGCTGCAGAGCGGCCGGCCGCTCGAGCTCCACCTGGTTCCAGCTACCATCGCATAGCATTCGTGAGTGGCCTAAAAATTCCGAATGAGATTCTGCTCGCTATTTTCAGTCGCGAGGTTCCTCGTGCTGCAAAATACTTGTAGACAGAAACTGCAGTGATCGATGTCGAAACTGATCATTTCAAGCAGAAGCGGATCATGGAAATCAGACATAACATGTCGGCGTTTTCTACCAGTTACAATGTTCAGCACCACCTTGTATTTACTGTTGACACTGAGTCAATTCAGCCTGAACATCCATTAAGTTTATAAGTCTTTAGAGGCTTATGACTATTTTATTTCGCAATTTTCGTGAAGACAGCGTGCATATACCTTCATGTGGTCTACAGTTCGTTGTCATTTGAAAAGAGAACATGGTCTACGGTGTTTTGCCATTTGAACGTGAACGTGCAGCCGGCCATAGGAAGGTGAAGACACACTGAACTTTAGGTGATCTGGACCGCTTGGAGTTTCTCCCGTGTGCATGTTGTAAAAATAATAATAAATATTACTACAACAAGTGTGCGTGAGTTAATCATCATCATCATCATCATCATCATGAGACATGAGTCTGGGGGCTCTGGCAAAAGAATACAAAAGGAAATTCGGTACAGACACTTAAAGTTGCTTTCGAGTGGGAATGCGAAAGGCTTTGGTCAAAAGCTTTCGACTTATTTTTTTGATATGCGTAATTTTTGCTGATTCAATGTGTGACGCACGGGAGACAGCGTGTTCATTTTATACACATGACGTGGCGGTGCACCTTCTCCCCATTGGCTGCGCCATCACGTGCCCAATGACGCACGCACTTGGCCACACCTGAGTCAGCCAGGACCGTGGAGCCGCCGTGGAATCGGGGAAGCGTGGCCGTCTCGTCCCCCAGAGGCCCTCGTTCGGTTCCCACAGAGCCTTTTATACTGGGAGAGTTCGGCGGGTGGGAGGGGCTTACGGCCAGCTAGGTCTAGCGGACTCAGCGGGCGCCGCTTCCGCCATGATGTGCCTCCCGGCGAGTGGGTCCCCATTGACAGGCGATGTATACGCGTGTAGGTTTTGCCGTTTGCGCTTTTGTTGGCGTAAGGAGAAAGTCGAAAAATCAAGCATCTTGTTACGTTAATTATACGTTAATCATACACTTACCTCGCACAATCCAGAACTCGGCTTCCAGTCAGCCCTTTTCTTGGTTTCCCAGATCTTGTGCCTTGCGCGGTTTTCTTTTCCTTGCGGGAACCGGTACATCCTGAACCCCTTTTTCGCGTTGTTCGAGCACCCAACGGCACTGCAGCCCCCCCCCCCCCCCCCCCCCCCCCCCATTTCTTTTTCATCTAACGTCTGGCAGAGCGCAGCGCAGAACGATCATTTTCATCGTCGTCTCTCGCTCCATGGACTCTAGCGAGCCGACTGCCGGCTCGAGTCAGTAGGGCAAACGGGTTTTATCAGCCGCCACCAGCCTTACACCAAACAAGGGTGAAGCTTGCAAATTAAGGTTATAATTACAATGCAATTAAATGCAAAGGTGCAATCAAGCTAGACGGCAAGGCACATCATGGCGGATGCGCACAGTTGCCAGACTGTTTGATCAGTGCTGCCAGACTGGCGGCTGGATCAAAGAACCGCCGAACTCTCCCAGTATAAAAGGCTCTGGGTTCCCATACAGACCGAAATGTACCAAAGTTCCTTTCCAAAGCCATTAATTTACTTTGCTTATAGGAACCTTCGTGGAAATTTTGACGTCAATCCGAGCATTTCTAACGTGTTTTTACTTTTTTGCGACGTCGGCAATTTTTGGTACCATCGCTTGGTCATGCCGTCGACGGCACCACCGGATTTTCGCGTTGTGGGGCAAATCATCTTTTCGCATTAAAAGTCTTCTGACCAGGCCATCAGCCCCTTTTTTACGGCATTCAACGGTGTGCAGGACCAGTGTCAGCATAAAAAGCAATTATACATATAAAATAATAAAATTGACATTAGGTAAGCATCTTAATCACAATAATTAATATCAAAGTCATCAAAAGTTTCAAATAGAAATCATTCCCATCGACATCATTGAGATCACAATAGTTAACATACAATGTAAGCGTTATTGTAAAATTCTGTTGCAATCAAACAGAAAATATATAAAGATACATGTAAGACGTTGGTATATTTTTTTTTCAACATCAGATTATCAATAAACTTAAAGGAGCAATGCAACAATTTTTGTACTTTGCGCAAATACAGCTTAAAACGGATCCCCAACGTTAATGACCTATGAAACACGCGTTCGTTTTTCACCCCACGCAATAGAAGTCCCAGAAAAAAAAATTAAAGAAAAACGAGCAGCGTTCACCCCCTCAACTCGCAGCCAGAACAAGTGACCACGTCATCTGGAGCCGATTATATGCCGCCAGCGTTGATCATAGCCACGCGATGGGGTTGGCAAAGCGCAGGACACGTGCTGAGTTCCAGACATTGTTATGGCTCGGCTGTTGTCGTCGTTGCAGCGATTGGACACGGGTCACTACACGGATGCTTCTCGAGCTAGCAATTATCACGAGCCTAAGTCGAGTGCCCACGCAATGCTCGTGTCCAATCTATGAACCGCCTTCAAACATCGTCACTCTGGTGTACTGCGATCCCCACGTTACGTCATCAAATTTTGCAAAAGAGAGATTGAATGAAAATGATCGCTTTTGTCCTTGAAATTACACCGCAACAAAGGAGTTTCTTGGCCAGCGGCGTTGCGTGTGAGTATCCTTGAGTCCCAGGTGTGCCAGTAAGCTCGTGTCAAGTGAAAAACATTCCAATTGAATATCGTTGCACAGCTCCTTTAATTATTAATGAAAAAAGCACTATAAAAAGCCCTTTGAAATCTGCCACCCACTCGCCTAACAAATTTTATGTTTAGCTCACTGGGGCCAAAAAAATACATTTTTACTCTTTTCTTGAACATGGAAAAGCTTCGACCTCGGCGTACTATTTCAACAATATTGGGGTGGTTATTTATAAGGTCAGATTATTGGTAACCAAGTTTAATCAAAGTACCATCAAAATGATGAGTTATATAGAGCGCCCTTCTGAACATCCGCCTTGAAAAAAAGTCTGCTATTGCTTGTTTTATCATAGATGAAAATGCAGTCAAAGACCACAAGCACAAACACGCAAAAGCGCAAGACCATGGTGCATAATTTGCGCTTGATTGCTTTGACCGGGAACAAAAAACACGCTGCAAGGCGTTAAACTCCGCGACATAGTGTCAGCTGCGCTCTGATTTACAGCGAAAATAAATTTAAACGTTTATGTCGTGCAAAAGCTCTTTCATTCACGAAATGCTGACAAGGCATGTCTTATACAGGGTGTTTTTTTTTTTTTTTTAAAGCTTAACAGATTTGTTTTAAAAAAAGCCGTGAAAGTTACACTTATGCCGCTTGTGGAGGTAAGTTATACGGCCAGGGGGACATATTATAGGGGGCTAATCGTAACGATCAGTCGGCTAATTAATTCAAATTTGTTAATTAACTTTTTAATGAATGAAAATAGACATATATAAAGACAAAACAAAACAAAAAAATCCTTGTATATGTTTGGGATATTTCAACGAAGTTTGAAATATTCCCGTCGTGTTCAAAAATAAGTTGAATATGATCCACAATATCCGTAAATGACAATCGCACGTTTGTATTTTGAGCCTGGTGGTTGTATTTTTCGTTATTCGCAACTCCAGCGCGCCGCTCGCCCTCCCGCGGACGAACGGAGAACCAGAGGACCGGGGACGGCGGCGGCGGCGCGGAAACTGTGGCAGGGACTGTCGGCCTTGATGCGCGAAGCCGTTTTAACGAACAAAAGTGAGCGCGTTCAAAAAGGAATTCTTGTGCTCCGCCTTGAAACAGCGTTGCACGAAGGACCGGGATGTATAATTCCCTTAGGGACTTTTCGTGTATTGCATACGCTGCGGATTTCTGGTCTTGTGCATGGCCGCCAGCTCAATCTGTGCTCAACGTGACGGAAGACGCTCCCGCTAATGAAGAAGAACTCTATAGCACGGTCTACGGAAAGTCTATTGTTTGCCATAAGTAGGAGAAAACTCGTCGCGCAACGGTATGTCGAGCAACACAAATCGGGAATGGGTTCGTGTTTTAGGGCCGTCACAAGGAACATGACTATTTATTCCAAGCACTTTAAAAATGCAGAATACTCGTACTTGCTTTCAGGTAACTACAAAGCAAATAAAGAAATGCTCGAAGCATTTTAAGTGCGTCTGTGTTAGCCAGCCGTTCGTGACGAGAGCTTAAAACGCTCAGTTTTGGCCAAAAGAACCGCAATGTTGCCAATAACACGGTACAAAAAATGTACGGTAAATTAAAATATTTAATTGTAATAGAGCAATAAATAAAACCCCTAAACACGCCGATTATGTTAATAGGCAGTATTCGCATAGCGTACGACACCCCTAAACTTCAGTTGGACGTATACCGCACTGACGTTCAACCGGCGCTACCAACTTTCACGAGCGGCTTGAAAGCCGAGTTGTGCAACTTATTAAAATAGCTTAAATAAGTGTAAATGACCGCAAAAAAAAAAAAAAAGTAATCGTTTTTTTTTTGCCCCACTGCAGAACCTCGGTGTTTCTTTTTTTTTTTTTTTCGGTACTTTTTGATGCGTACTTCAGCTGTTTAATATCTTATATTGCGCCGTCGTCAAGCCTCTCGTAAAAGTTGGGGCCGTCAGATTGACGTCAGTGGGCTGCACGGCGACCTGAAGTTTTGAGGTGTCGAATATGTGACAAGGGGTGTAAAAACTACAACATTTTTTTTTGAGTGATGAACACGGCAACGCTCCTGGAGCGCACTGAAAATAGTGTTTCAAAGGCGCAGCGCGAGCGTGCGGTTGTAATGGCACACCGCATGGTATACCGTGCGGTGTACCATTTTGTTACCACAGGCTATAGCCCTGCGGTAACAAACTTTCTATCAATAACCATAGAGCAGTTTGATTACGTGTTCCAATACACTAAAACCGAGACGGTGAGCAGCGAGTTGTGAGGCTGTGACGCGAGGACACCAATACAGTGAACGCTGCTCTTCCGAAGCTTGACGGTCGCCGTTCGCGGCTCTCCTTTTAGAGCACTAATGGCCAGGCAAAGCGCAAACATATCTTCATCACCCTCAAAAATATTCTGCCACAAACAGTAACGTGGCCGGTGCCTAAAACACGCTCGCTCACCACAAAGCTTCGCAATTTGAGGTTTCTGCAACTTTTAAATAATAGAGAGTATTAGCTTACCGCCTACCGGGCGACCGGGGGGTTACCGCGACCGTCACTGCAGAACTGCGCATGCGCCAATTATGCCACGCTACTCGGTTTACCGCGTTTACCGTCAATGGCGACTGCCGGGCATCGGCTCCGACGGCCGGCGTAGACTAATCACTGTTTTGGAATGGCGGGGGAGGCGTCTAGAAACAATCGTCGCACCACATAACATGGGAAAGGGCAAGTGAAGCGGCTCTGGTTGGCGTATAAAGGCTTTCGCCTACCCGAGGTCCATAGCAAAAATCCGGGCTCCCATGGCCGCCGGACAGACCGGTTGAATAGATGGATGGCAACTGCTATGCCCCTTGTTTCGGGCGGCAACCTGAGCCACCTAGCCGACATTAGAGACTGGTGCTGATGGCAATGGAGCTGCGAATGCAAACAAGCAGCGTACAGGATGATGCTGTTTGCTTGCATTCGTGGGAGAACGGTGGCCGAGTGGGCTAACGCACCACAGCTCGGAGCACGCGTGTAGCGAAAGCTCGCGCTGCAGAACTCAGAGCACCACGTTGCACCACGGGCAAGGTGAGCACACAAGACGGCGTCGGCTAGCCCTCGACGGATGCGTTTGGCTTGAGGCGCGACCAGTATCCAACAGCTTAGCTGACAAATTAAGTTACTTGGTCGTATACCAAGGAAGTACCACTATAACTACTCGTAATGAGGAAAATATTTTTTAAAAGTGGCTTTTTATGCTGCATTTGTCCAAATAAATGTACCGCTTTAAAAACGAACCACGCCGGTATTCACTATCATCATCATGACTTTTTCCAGCCGTTGGAGAAAGAAGAAACTTCCATAGGGGCGGTCAGGCGCGGTTACGGTATGCTAAAACGTTCTTTACCCGCTACGCTCTCGGTCCGGTACCGGCTCGATGGTCGCGGTCGCGGTAACCCCGGCGGTCACCCGGTACGCGGTAAGCTAAAACTCTCTAATAACATGCTCGTTTTCCTAACGTGCGTTAGCACCTCCGTCACCCGTAATATGATCCCTCCCTAACCGCTTCGCATTTGTGGACAAATAAAGCATTTTAAGCGCGCTGAACAGCGTCAGCGCGAGCAGGCGCACGGGATATCCTGGAGAATCTATCCCCGTCTCTTCCGCCATCTTGGAACTACCGCCCCGCCAACTATAGGGCGTTGGAGTTGCGAATAAACGGCCCAGTCTGGCAAGCGCTCGGAGAAGGCCCAGCGGAGACCACGTGACATCCAACGCAATCGTGACGTAGGTCGTCTCAAGACGAGCAAAGCTACGGCGAGGCTAACGTCGAGAGTATGGCCTAGTCGTTCCAGCCACCGAAGCGGCTGCTTTTGTACGAATTTTGAGTGACGGGTTAATCTTCTATAATCTTGTAGGGGGACAATAGCGACTTCTGCGACACACAAAAGGCATTCTCGGAAAGAGGGGAGTTCCTCCTGCCCCTCTTCTCTCGTCGTGGCCGGAGACGAGACAACCTCCGTCACTAGCTGTCAAGGTTCCTAGACGGGCATTACAAGCGAGGTGTAAGCGACATCCACCAGGTGCTCTTTGCTAATCGTTCCATTAGTTTGAAAATTCCTTTTCAAGACTTTTTTAACAAGATATTGGTATGTTCAATGTGATGCTGCTTTTTTGAACACATATAGACCAAAAAATGAGCGCCGAAATTTCATTGTAGTATCCCTTTAAAGGGATACTACAAGTAAATTTCGGCGCTCAATTTTTGGTCTAATGTGTTCAAAGGAACAGCATCACATCGAACATACCAATATCTTGTTAAAAGAGTCACGAAAAGGAATTTTAAAATGAATTAAACGATTAGCAAAGAGCACCTGGTGGATGTCGCTAACGCCTCGCTTGTAATGCCTGTAATGCCAACGCACTTGCTCCCCGAGGGGAGCAAGTGTATTGCCACAACCATTACTCCCCTCGGGGACTAACGAGAAGGGGAGTAACAGTTGCACCCCTCCATTAGTCTCTCGCAGTTCCTCCGATGGTATCAAATGTTGCGCCTTTGCAATTGACCCCTGGAGGCTAACCGCCGAATTCATAGATGTCACTCCGAGTCACGCCAAGTGAAGGGCGACCCTCCTCTTACAGAAGGGCGGTTGAGGGGGCACCTCCACTTGAAACGAGGTTTACCATTCTGAAATGGCACTTCTCTTTCACTCGAGCAAGTGAAGGGAGCCCTCCTACGGGGTGCATCCGGGAGCGAGAGTAGAAAAGAATTTTATATTTATACTTTGCTTAAGACCACAAAAGTAAGTTCATTTCTTGGTGTGTTTACATAATGTGTGTTTATAAACAAATATTAGGACATAACATACGCGTTGCGATTTCAGAAACGAACGTAGCGCGTACTTTTTCTTTAAAACTAAATCAGCCAGCAATGTAGCCGTTAATAAGCCCTTCCGATTTTCTTGTTCCAACGCTTCCAACGCCACCGCAACCGCTCCTTCACTTCCCGTTTCAATTCATGTGGTTGCCTTTTCGTGTTTACTTCTCCTGCTGTTTTTGTTGCTTTACAATTTTCATTTCCGTAGCGTGTAATGGGCGAGGCCAAGGCACCCGTTGTGCGGTTCACAGAGCACAAAAAGAAAATACTGACGGTATATTGAGGTATTTAGCGCACAAGGTAGAGAGAAAAAGGACAGGACAGAAAAGAGCGCGACTCACAACTACTTTACTGATAAGAAGGGAAGAGAAAGAAAACACCCAAAGAATCCGCCGCGGACTCGTGCATCTGCCACAGCCCCGTGAATGTTAGCGGCTAGTTCATCCAGGCTCGTGCGGGCCCTTCGTTGTTTGTTCAAGGAATGGACCTTTTCCAAATACCGACGGCACCAGGCGGTGGCTGCACGAACTAAAAATCAAGGAAGGGACCTACCTGCGCTACCATCGATAATGGGAGCTACGTTACCAGTTGCTTCGCTCTCTGAGCAGCGTCGCGTGCCCAACGCAACGAGGTAGGCCTAGCGCGACTTTAAAGAAGGAAATCCGTAGCGTCCACCCGAACGTCGTGTTTTTCTTTCCGTCCACTTTCTTTTTTTGTGTAACACAATTATATATATGCTGCAATTACGTGTTCTACTCGTCGATTTACAGCCTCATTCCGAATTTCCTCGATTTTTTCGTGCCGACTTCCACCGCTTGGCATCGGGCGCTCGCGCGTGCGCAGAACGCTTCTCGGAAAAGGTCCATTCCATTTCCTTGTTTGTTAGCGTTACCGATTCAACGCTAATGCAGTTCCTGTCCTCACGAAGGATGTAGAAGGCCTTCGTGAGGGCAGGCCTTCGTGAGGACAGGAGCTGCATTAGCCTTGAATCCGTAACGCTAACAAGGAAAGGGAATTCCTTGAACAAACAACGAAGGGCCCGCACGAGCCTGGATGAACTAGCCGCTAACATTCACGGGGCTGTGGCAGATGCACGAGTCCGCGGCGGATTCTTTGGGTGTTTTCTTTCTCTTCCCTTCTTATCAGTAAACGTAGTTGTGAGTAGCGCTCTTTTCTGTCCTGTCCTTTTTCTCTCTACCTTGTGCGCTAAATACCTCAATATGTTAGACTACCAACTAGCCCAAATGTCAACTATACTGACGGTACTTGTAATTCCATAAAAAAAAAGTCATCGAATGCAAAAAGACCGACACAAAAAAAAGACAACTTGGATTCGACTCTGCAACGAGTATAACTGCAACTGCGGTGTATGTCGACGGGACGCGATGAGGGTCGTCACCGTCCTGACTGTGCGGCAGACAGTCGGCTGGGAGACATGCTACCGTCTGGAAGGTGCCGACGCCGTAAAAGCGAAGGGTGACTAGCAACTGGGAGCAGGGGGGTGAGCGGCAGTCCTCGGTTGTCGCCGCTTTGCTGGAGAGGCAGCAGCGTCAGGAGTTCCCTCACCGCCGCCTTCGTAAAGCGATATCTCGCGAGGAACTGGCGATCACTGTACAGCTCCATCGGGTTCAGGCGGTCCGATAGATTCCGCCGCGGCACCAACGGACCGAGCGGGTACATAATGCCGAACACAAGGTCGCACGCACGAGTAGCAAACTCAAAAGACGCGATCCTGCGAGCGGCGTCGCTCCGGTAACCCGGGTAACCCGCCAACTTTTGCGATAAAGGGAGGCTCGACGTGTTTGAGGCGAGTTGAAGGGAGGTGCCACCGCTCACTTGAAATTTTTGGAGGAAAGTTCGAGTGAAGTGCGAAGCGAGGGAGCGTTTCGAGGGAAGGGGGATTTATGAAACGTAATGAAACCCACTCAAGGGCGTTGGAAGTTAAGTTAGAGTGGAGTGGGATCTATGAATTCGGCGGTAAAGCGGGAAACACATGTACGACGAAACCTTCCGATCCGACGTGCGGACTGCCGGAATGACCTTGGGGGGAGAGGGTGTTCGTAGCATCGGAGAGCGTTGAAAACCCTCGCCTCCGACCGTCGTATTGCGCGGTCGGACGTCGGATCGGACGGTTCGGTCGTACATGTGCACTTGGTCCCCTGGGACCAACTGTTACACCGTTTCAATTGAACCCCGAGGACGAACTGTTAGGCCCTTGCACTTGGACCCCTGATACTAACTGTTACACCGTTTCAAAGGAACCCCGAGGACCAACTGCTAGGCCCTTGCACTTGAACCCCTGGGTCTAAACGTTGCGCCCTTGGATTTAGACCCCTGGGACTAAAGGTTTATCCTTTACATTTGGTCCCGAGTCACAAATCTCTGCAGTTCAGGTTAAGCGTAGCTTTATTGCCTCGTAGATACACATCGCATTCAAGGATGACTGCAGTCGAAGTTCCTGGGCGGTAGAATTTACGATAAGGCTAAATTCCGAAGAGTGCACTTGCGTCGACGATGGCTTGGTTACTGGGACGTCTGTCCGAACCGGTCGTGGTCCAAACGCCGTTTATTGGGGCACCGACAGCTTCTTGCCTGTTTGCGAGGAATTTGGATTATTAGTAACAGGGCAGCGTGATATACCAAATCGCTCAACAAAAGTATGAGATATAAGACACGCATAATAAAATAACAAATAGGCTGCGTAAGTGCTACAAAGATTCACATCCAACATGCGATCTGTTGGCAGCAGACCAGCGCAATATTCGATTTTTAGTAGACCGTTCGCTGCGAACTACAGACCGTGCTACAGACCCACCGTATGCGTGCTCGCACTATGCTTCAAAGTGACGGCACGAGCTCCCGCCATCAGCGCGGAAGTCTCGTGTACAATCGAATAAATGTCTCAATTAAGGCCGGTTCTCAAACACAGCGAAGCGCTGATGTTGCGCTGCTCACGTGTCGTGAGCTACTTTTCGCCTGCCATGAGCAAGTTTTGACAGCGCGACACAAAGCTGGTGACCGCTGCCGTCAGCACGCGCCTAGCGCAAAGTCAGCGCTATGCTTGTGGTTGTTGTTGTTGAAAAACTTTATTGAGTTGAAAGATTTAGGAAAGGGAAGGGGAGAAAGGGAAAGAAAAAGGAAAGAGTGGTTGTGTGCCCCTATTCCGGGGCTCCAAGTGCGGAGTGAACTCGGAGTGCTCGGGCCACGAGCAGCCTCTGCTCGCTAGCCGTCGCGTACTTGAGTCCCGCTTCCCACTCCTCGAGTTTGGGCTCCTCGACTGGAGCCAGTCCTGGGAGGTTCTTGCATGCCCAGACAACGTGATAAACGTCCACCCAGGGCTCACCACAGAAGGGACAGTCCGCCGTGGCGTACCGCTCTGGGTACCACAGATGTAGCTGGATCGGTGTGACGAGCGTGTCCGTCTGAAGTCGTCTCCACGTGAACTCTTCTTGACAGGCCTTTATGGTCAAGCGATCCTGCCAAAGTCTGCAAAACACACAAAAAAAAAAAACCATCGGTAGAACTGGCGTTTTGCTCGATACGACTGAATATGAGGTCTCTGGGCTGCATAACAAAATGAGCAACCATGGTGCCAAAAAGAATAGAGCATGGCGCGCGCTTTGCAAGCTAGAGAACGGGCTCAAAAGAAAACACTTTCTGAAGCCGCAGTTAATGAATACACCATAAACAGAAGTACTTCGACATACCTTAATCAAGTTCCCTTGAATTGCGACTTCAGAACAGATCAACTGCAGTGCTTCAGCACCGCGAATCCAAACCGGATCCCGCCATGTTCGGAGACGACACAAGGAGAAAAGATGGCGACCAGCCTCCGACGTTGGCTGTATGTCAACTTTCAACTTACTAAAAACAGGTTCTTTTCAAACAAAGACCCTTCCCATTTTTCCGACGACCCCTATCTGCCCAACCCTCCGCGTTACCGAGAAGCAGAAGAAAGAATGCGGGGTAGGGGTTTGGGAGGAGGGAAAGGGCGCGCACAAGTAAATCTCTTTTCCCCCTCCCACTACACACGACATTGGGACACAGTAGGGTGCTTCATGTGCGCTTCGCATAGAGTGATGCCAACTGCCTGTTTCCCCTTCCCCTACCGCCATTTTGTTCCTTATTGTTTCCCCGTGCGTTTCCAGTGCGCCGGAAAGTGGCCTTTGTGTCCATCGGTCCCCCCATCCGAGGGGGAAATGCTAATCCTCCCTCCATGGGTTCCACAACCCTGCTCCGAACTTGTGAGATAAGGTGCTTGTTTCCGGGAGGGTTATAAGCTTCACGGATTATCGCCGAGACCAAAGTGGCTGCTGGTTTGTCGGCGAGTGGTATTACAAAGGGTGGCACCACCCTAGCAAAGCGCACATGAAGGCTCCCTAGGACACAGCCAGCAGTGCTCCAAGGACCGGGAGAAGGTCACCATTTTCAACACGCCGGTCGAGTGACTTACAGCAAACATCGTTTCCCCCTCCCGGGTGGCTTTTTCTTTTTTAGTTCGCATTTGTTTTGTATTAGTAGGATGTTCCCATGGGTGACGTTACGGGCGTGGTTCGTTCTTCGTTGTTCATCTGGAATATTATCTGAAACAGCGACGACGATGGCATAAGTCGTCTGGATACTGCCCCTGAATGTCCTTTTTGAAAGGAACGTGCTGTGCATCAAGTGTGTCGTTGCGGATTTTGTGTTCGACATTGGACTACCCAGAAAGGTTGGTCACGGGGAGACGCAGAGACGAGGCTCGACTTTATTTATTATTTATTTATTTCAAAATACTATCAGTCTCTATTGAGACTATGATAGGGTGGGTATACAAGCGTACAAAAAACAGAAAAAAACAACAGCATCAAGAGCAGCACACACTTGAAAAGGTACTATGAAAGATATCGCCAAATAATCACAAAAAAATGCTTTGACAATGAAAGATAACAATATAGATCCGTCATGGGCTATGATGCGTCGGCGAAAAACTATACAAACGACAAACAATGTTTATTTACATTTCGCAAGATGCTATATAGGAAGAAAAAGCTTCAAGTGATTGGCATACCGCAGCTTGCTCCGAAAGAAGATTCCAGTCACTTATGGTTTGTGGAAAGAATGAGTATCTGAAACAGTCTTTGAAGAACCGGGGCTGATGAAGTGCGCGACTGTGTTTGTTCCGAGTTATTCTCGACTCGTCAGGAACTAGGTAAGCTGTTTTATCTATCTGCAATAGGCCATTAATAATCATATATAAAAATTTCAATCTTTTTTCTTTACGCCTCACCTTAAAGCTGTGCAACGATATTCAATGGGAATGTTTTTCTCTCTACACTAGCTTGCTGGCACACCTCGGACTCAAGGATACTCACACGCAACACCATTGGCCAAGAAACTCCTTTGTTGTGGTGTAATTTCAAGGACAAAAGCGATCATTTTCATTCAATCTCTCCTTTGCAAAATTTGATGACGTAACTCGGGGATCGCAGTACACCCAAGTGACGATATTTGAATGCGGCTCATAGATTGGACCCGAGCATTGCGTGGGCACTCGACTTGGGCTCGTGACAATTGCTAGCTCGAGAAGCATTCGGGTTGTGACCCGTGTCCAATCGCTGCAACGACGACAACAGCCGAACCATAACAATGTCTGGAACTCAGCGCGTGTCCTGCGCTTTGCCGACCCCTGCGCGTGGCTATGATCAACACTGGCGGCATATAATCGGCTCCAGATCACGTGGCCGCTTGTTCTGGCTGCGAGTTGAGGGGGTGAACGCCGCTCGTTTTTCTTAAATTTTTTTCTGGGACTTCTATTGCGTGGGGTGAAAAACGAACGCGTGTTTCATAGGTCATTAACGTTAGGGATCCGATTTAAGCGGTATTTGTGCACAGTACAAAAATTGTTGCATCGCTCCTTTAAGTAAGGGAATGTTGGCTTTTGAATACAGTGCCGTAGGTGAATCCAGTCGACGATATTTGGAAAAAATAAAACGTAAAGCAAGTCGTTGCACCTTTTCTAGCTTTAGCACATCTTTAACAATATGAGGGTCCCCAATTTCGCATGCGTATTCCATCAACGGACGAATGAGTGTTTTATAAGCCAAAAGTTTTGTTTTCATTGAACTAAGTTTCAAAGACCGCCTTAAATACCACAGTTTATAATTCGCTTTTTTTACAATACTATCAATATGAGCACTCCAACGGAGATCATGAGAAATAATGACACCCAGATATTTGTAACTGCTTACCCCTGCTAGTGGATACCCTTCGATGGCGTACGCGAATTCAATGGGCTTTGTTTTATGAGTAATAGTAATACAAACGGTTTTATCTACCATTTCGTCGTTTACCCTGAGACTGGGTTTTTTTTTGAAGAGCAGAAGAAACAGAAAAAACAGACAGGTCTGTTTCTTCTGCTCTTCAAAAAAACCCCCAGTCTCAGGGTAAACGACGAAATGATTGACTTCCACCAGCTAGCCTGTACTTTGACTCTTTTCTGGTTTTATCTAAGTTTAGTGACATTTGCCAAGTATTGCACCACTCACCAACGCGTGCTAAACATGTGTTAAGATTAATTTGATCGGTGGGCTCCCTAACCTCTGTATACAAGATACAGTCGTCGGCAAAAAGCCTAGCCTTAACCGTTAAATTGGACAGTATATCATTAATAAATATTAAAAAGAACAAAGGACCGAGCACTGTTCTTTGAGGTACACCTGATTTTACACCAATCAAATCGGAATGTCTATCTTTAATTTCTACATATTGTCTTCTTCCGTACAAAAACATCTCTATCCATCTGATGAGACCTGGGTTTTTCAGAATATATTTTAATTTGAGTAATAATTTCCTGTGGTTAACCTTATCAAATGCTTTTTTTAAATCTAAAAAAATAACACCAACTTGGCCTTTACGGTTCAGTACTTCAGAAAAATCATGCGTGACTTCAACCAGCTGAGTAATAGTAGATACCCCTTTACGAAAGCCGTGCTGAGAGCTGTTTAATAAGTTGTAATGACTTAAGAAGGAGTGAATATGGCTCGAAAGTATATGCTCTAAAAGTTTCCCACATGTTGATGTTAGTGAGATTGGTCTGTAATTGTTAAAGGGACCATGAAATGATGTTAAAATCGAATTTCATCCACCGCACGTCCTAAAAGGTGTGAAAGGAAACACAAAAATAGGGAGCCAAAAAAAATATTTGCTATAGAACTTTTAAAAGAAAACTGGACTCTTTTGCGCCTTCTTTCCTTCGCCTTTTCACTACGATGCATCCGCAGAAACGGAGCACGTCAGCCGAATCCACGTCGCCTATTGGGTAAGAGCCTACCTCACCAGCACCGCGATCGTAAACAATAAATAGCCGGCGAATGTTTCCTAAAAGTTTTGTTAAATAATATTCAGATCCACATTTTGTAGCATAATTAGAGACGTGTGGCGAGAATTGCCAAATTCGATAATGCTGAGAGCCAAGCGCCATCTATCGTGTGGTAAACGAAGCAACTACTGCGCGTGCGCAGTAGGGCAGGGCCGCTTCAGAACGTTTATTTCCTTTGATTTCCTTCCTCTCAAAACTCTGACTGACTGAACGTTTATTTTTCTACGTGTTATTCTCGCGCGTGCCGACTTCAAGCAGCAAGAAAAAAGTACTTAGAAGAGACCACGACGAACAAGAACGCTGGATCCACAAACACCCGAGAGAAGCGACAATGGCCACGACTCCGACGAAGCGAGCTGCTCAGAATATAGGCCTAGCAGGCACTCCGACTCGGCGCAGCGTTGCTTCGTCGCAAGAGTCTGCCTACGACCGGCTGGCGTGCTGAATGGAATATGTCAGCGCGACCCTTGTGGACCCTTCCCGTATTATAGTTTGATCGCTGACCTCAATCTTAGATTAAGAGGTGAGGTCAATCTCTTCCCCTTGTTTTCCGAGGCAGTGTTGACGAACACTCGTCGAAAAGGGACGCTCGTCGATTCTATTTTCTTCTTTTGTGTGATATAGGGCTGAAATAAACGCCGTATGGATTACCTTCGTAACACGGTATGTACACTTTGTTATTGGTATGCCATTTTTATTCTGACAGACTGCACGTCACTATCGCGCTAAAACAGAAGCCGGTCCAACCTTTCTTTGCCGAGTGTCGCGTCAGTATCGAGTTGCAATCGTAAAAGAACGGTCCCGAAGCGCTTACCAACAGCGCGAATACAGCACTTCCATCAAACGCGCGCGTCCGCTCCGAGTGTGAACAGGTATTTACGTGGCTCTTGCTGACATCTTGACTTAAACAGCGCAAATAAGTTACGTAAGGAAGAGACAACAGGAAGGAAAGAGCGCTCTTTCCTTCCTGTTGTCTTTTCCTTACGTAACTTATTTGCGCTGTTTAAGTCAAGATGTCCACCCAACTCGCCCAGCAACTCATTTTGGTACTCTTGCTGACACTCGTAGTTCAAACGTATCTTTTTTAACGTCGGCTCGCTCCTGCATCTCCGAGGCCGCGAAAAACGCCGCGGGAATTTGTTTCCATCTACGTCGCTTTGCAAACGACTGACACGGGCCGCCTTTTACCAACAATGACAGTTGGGTTGACTTCTGGAGTCTTCACCGAAAGACTCGCTGCACTTCCCAACAGGCATACCGGCGTATGGGACTAGTCCCATGCTGTCGCTGTAGCGCAACATATCTCATTGAATTTCGCTCAGCTGCGATGTGGCTATGAGAGGCGCCGATTCAGAAAATACGTCGGTGACATCAGCGCAGTAAAACCCACCGGCGCACCCCAACTCGTCGCCGCTAACGCTCCCATTCTCCTACTGCCGAGAGAACGTCCGGTTCCGGAAACAGCGTACGCCACGGCTTTGGTTGGAGAGAAAGAAAAAGTCGATATTTCATTAATTTTTTGTGTAGAAGTTAATAAACGGAGACGAAAACGGATGCCTGTTCGGCATTCAGTGAACATTGACGGTTTAATGTGAAAGTTATCTGGAAAAAGTAAAAAGTTCATTTTATGGTCCCTTTAACGGAGGTAGCTTTACCAGACTTGAAAACAGGCACAACAACTTGTTCTCAGTATCTCAGTTTCAGCGATTGAAGTGACCATTTATTCTGACTGCGAGACTCCGGTGTTGAAATCGCGGCTTCTACAAACTGCTAAGTTCCATTTAAGAGAAAAAAAAAAGTGTTAGTATTTGGATAAATGCTCATTTTTTGCACGAAGGCAAATTACGTGAACGGGACTTGTGAAATGTCAACAGATCATTTTTGACGAAATAGTTGGGTGAAGTTGAGTCAACACATTCGTTAACTCGCATTCACGCAACGCGTGAAGCTCTACCATGTAATGTCTGAACGTTCGTGGCACATTAAACAAATTCGCCAGTTTCGTCCGAGTTTTGTCAACACTTTCAGCCGCGCTGGGCTGAGTCTCGCCGTCCCCAAGACAAGCGAAATAGCATCCGTCCTTCTTGCGAACATTCCGTTTGCCTTCGGGGACTAAACCATACAGATGCGCCCTGTCTAAGGGGGACTAAAGGATGCTTTTGCTCGCGCACGCCTATCGGTTAGTCCCAGTCGAGCGCAGTTAGTCCCCAACTTTTGCGCACGGTACCTAGCTTGAACCAGATGGTCCTTTCGGGGAGCAACTGTGAGTTCAGAGAACAACATGCTGCCGTTAGTCCCTTGAGGCCAACTTTTTTCTTAGAGTGTAGAATGTTCGGCGACTGGAACTTTCGGAACTCCATCAGACGAGAATGTTTTCGAACTCGCGAGAACGAAATGTTGAAAGAATAAATAAAAGAGCATTTCACTGAATGTAATCGAATCTAGACTTTCCGCGCGACAGTTAAGCGCGATAACCACTCGGCAACGCACGCGGTCGCTCGCCGACAAGCGTGGCATTACTCCCCCCTTTAAGAAGGCATCGTCTCGATGCCACGTAAAAGGCAACAGAACAGAGCAAGACAAATAAAAGAATAGGGAAATACGGAAGTTGGCAAAACACAATCCTATCAAGCGTTGCACAAGATCACAGTTCGCAGTCTTATCGCGCGTAGTACGGCTTAAGGCGCACGACGTGGACGACTTCCGGTCGCGGAGGGCGGCGTGATGAAGTCCGTGTTCCGTCGGGCATCACCTCGTAGTTCAGACCCCTGAGTCGACGAAGTACTTTGTAGGGTCGGAAGTAGTGCTTTAGGAGTTTCTCGCTGAGATTGTGCACGGCGGCGGATCGGTGTACACACCCACACCCTGTCTCCGGGCTGAAAGAGGACGTCCCGACGACGAAGGTTGTAGCGGCCAGTGTCGACACGTTGTTGGGCTTGATTACGGTGTCTGGCTAGCTGGCGGACTTCTTCTGCCCGTTGGGCAACCACCTGGGCGTCGTCGCTTCCGTCGACAGCCTGTTCGTGGGGTAACATCGCGTCCAACATTGTCGTTACTTTGCGACCATGAACCAGTTGGAAGGGTGTCACCCCGGTGGTCTCTTGCACAGCCGTGTTGTAGGCAAATGTGACGTACGGCAACACCTAGTCCCATGTCTTGTGCTCCACGTCGACGTACATGGAGATCATGTCGGCGATGGTCTTGTTGAGTCTCTCCGTCAGCCCGTTGGTCTGCGGGTGGTACGCCGTTGTGCGCCGATGGCTGGTGTGGCTGAGACGAAGGATTTCTTGCGTCAGCTGGGCCATGAACGGTGATCCACGGTCTGAGATCAGGACTTCGGGAGCGCCGTGCCGGAGAACGTTGGACTCGATAAAAAAAACTTGGCGACTTCCACAGCAGTCCCTGCAGGAAGGGCTTTCGTTTCGGCGTACCGTGTGAGATAATTGGTGGCGACGATAATCCATCTGTTTCCTTGCGTCGATGGTGGGAAAGGACCAAGTAGATCCATGCCGATCTGCTGCAACGGTGGGGTCGGGGGAGCAATCGGCTGCAGGAGACCTGCCGGCTTCGTCGGCGGTTTCTTGCGTCGCTGGCACTCGTGGCACGACCGTGTGTAGAAGTGAACGGTCTTCGGCAGCTTGGGCCAGTAATACTTTTCACGAATTCGGGCCAGCGTACGGCTGTAACCAAAGTGTCCGGACGTCGGGTCGTCGTGGAAGGCTTGAAAGATCTCCGCTCTAAGGTCGGTAGGGATTACCAGCAGCCATGATGTGCTGTTGTCTCCGAAGTTCTCCTTGTAGAGTACACCTTGTCGGAGCACGAAAGCCGGTAGGGCTCTCGAGAAGACAGGGGGAACAGTACCCCCTCGTCCTTCGAGCTGCTCGATTAGCGCACGCAACTCAGGATCGCCTCTTTGACGTCGTGCCATGTCGTCGGAGTTCACTGCACCTAGGAAGCACTCGCCGTCATCGTCATCGCTGCTGCCGAAAGTTGATCCGACGGGGGCTCTGGACAGGCAGTCGGCGTCGCTGTGCTTGCGGCCTGACTTGTAGACCACACTCATGTTGAACTCTTGTAGTCGAAGACTCCATCGAGCGAGGCGTCCTGACGGGTCCTTGAGGTTTGCAAGCCAGCAGAGCGAGTGGTGGTCCGTGACTACACGGAACGGGCTTCCGTACAAGTACGGACGAAACTTCGTGATTACCCAGACGACCACAAGGCATTCTATCTCAGTCGTAGGGTAATTTTTCTCCACCTTAGACAGTGTCCGACTTGCGTAGGCGATAACTCGCTCGGTGCCTTCTTGGACTTGAACCAGTACCGCGCCAAGTTCCAGCGTTACTTGAGTCCGGGTGAATTTCGGTTTCCGCACCTTAATCGAAATGTCCTAGAACAGGAGGAATCTGCAGTCGTCGTTTCAGCTCGTCGAATGCCTGCTGCTGCTCCTTGGTTCATTCAAACTTCTCAACGTCCTTTGTGAGGTTTGTGAGCGGTGCGGAAATCCTTGCGAAATACTGGATGAAGCGCCGCTAGTACGCACGTAGTCCAAGGAACCTTCGCACGGCCTTCTTGTCTGTCGGCGTCGGAAATGCAGCGACGGCGCGAGTCTTCTCTGGGTCGGGGCGAACGCCTTCGTTACTAACCACGTGACCTAAGAACTTCAGTTCATCATAGGCGAACCGACACTTTGACGGCTTCAGGGTGAGTCCGGCGGTCCGGATGGCTTGGAGCACTGCTCGGAGTTGTCGCAAGTGCTCGTCGAAGTCGCTGGAAAACACTACGACGTCGTCGAGGTAGACAAGACAGCTCTGCCACTTCAGTCCTGCCAGTACGGTGTCCATGACACGCTGGAAAGTTGCCGGCGCCGTGCACAGTCCGAAGGGCATCACCTGGAACTCGTACAGCCCATCCGGCTTAACGAAAACTGTCTTCTTTTGGTCCCGTTCGTCGACTTCGATCTGCCAGTAGCCGCTCTTCAGGTCCATCGATGAGAAGTATCGAGAGTAGCGTAGCCGGTCTAACGTGTCGTCGATGTGGGGGAGTGGATAGACGTCTCTCTTCGTCACCGCGTTCAGCTGCCGGTAGTCCACGCAGAACCTAAGCGTTCCGTCCTTCTTCTTAACCAGTACGACTGGAGAGGCCCACGGACGGCTTGAAGGTTGGATTATGTCGTCGTTCAGCATCTCTTAAACTTGCTCCTGGATCACCTCCCTTTCTTTAACGGAGACTAAGGCGATCGATGCACAGGGCGCGCGTCATCCTCGGTAACGATGCGGTGCTTCGCAACGGTGGTTTGGCGCACCTTCAACGACGTCGCAAAGCAATCGCGGTATTCAGAAAGAAGGTTGAGCAGCTGCCGTCGTTTCGGGCCCGGAAGCCTAGGGTAAATGTCGAGGCAAGGTGGTACGTATGCAACTCGCCCAGGAAGTCTGCCACGGACTTAACGTCGTCGTACCCCATGTAGACTAGTACAGTCAAGTGTGGTCGGGGCTCTTGCGGCGGGGTCTCCTGCTGGCCAGGCGTGAGGGCCATGCGCTGCATCACGAAGTTGCACATCTCCGTGACCTTTTGAGCAGGTTCATTTGTGCCGCTGCGGCCACTGCAGCTTCCTGCTCCCGTGTGAGCATGGCTGCAAGCACAAAAAAAGAAACGCCCCCCCAGAAACCAACACAAGCGTGCGAAACTATTGCCGCAGTCACAAAACGAACGGTCAAAAACAAGCCAATACAACAAACGCGGACGTGACCGAAGCACGGGACGGTAGGAAAGACAGGGAGTGGAAAAAGGCTTACCGAAAGAAGAAACCAAGCCCCGTGAAATTTCTGCGAGTGAGCAGCATACCACGCTTGGGCGCCATTGTGGCCGGTTAATTTGTGCAACATTACCACAAAGCTATAGAATGGATTCTATGTTACCAATTCCTTGTGAGGTGCACACTGTGATGATGTGGGGGAACCAAGGATGATAAAAACGACATACATAAGAACTGTGAGTTGGACTGAGCAAAAAACGAGAAAGAAGACGGAGCGAACGTGGTGAAGATGTGAGTAACTAGAAGACGAAGACATCAAGGCAAAAGCAAGAGATGGATATAATGAAAAAGGAAGACGTGATGAGAGGAAGATGACACAGGCTTGTGATACGTGAAAAAACGGCGGGCACGACACGGAACCCGGCTCGACAGCAGTGGTCCTGGCAGCAAAGGAAGAGCCCGGACAGACGAATCCAGGCCCGTGGGGCTGTTAACCAAGCTTGCTGGGAAACATCCGCTTGTGCCAAGCGAGCCTGCCAACTCCATGCCAATGCCGACGTGCAACACCGTGCTGTAAGAGGATTTGCCGAACTGAACTTTGTTTATATATCTACACCGCTTTATTTCTTACTTTTTTTTTCTTACGACTAAATATCTTCCTTCTTATCTTCACCGTTCTGCAGTTCTGAGTCCTTTATTTCTATTTTTCCATCACACGCAACCTACAAGTGGCCTAAAGTGCAGATCGATGTGTCTCAACACTGTACCTGCCTACTCGTACACTGGGTCGCATTCAATCATGCCCTCCAGCAGCCGCACCACTGGCTCGTTCTGGACAGGGGGCAGGTAGGCCGCTCCGTCGGAGTCGTTATCGTTGTCAAGGCGTGTGGCCATGTGCCCCGCTACTGCCCCCACAAGCACAGAAATTGCGCTCATGGGTGTGGGGGGCGGCCCCCCTCCTAAGGAACAATCGCGTATGTCAAGTCACTTGATTAAAGCAGTCGAGGTATAGGCACATACTGAATATTCTAAAGAAACACTTCTGTAAATAGACGAGGCTGGGACATTTTAGCACGACATTTTTGTGACACAGGTAACAAATGGAAAGGTAGGTTGATCAATGAGGCAATAACGCCGTAAGAGTAAACTGCAACAATGCCATATTATGCCATTTCGCATGCAAAACAACTATTTCCCCGCTTCCTACGGAAGATATGTCGACATCTGCTGTGTGCCTCAGTACAACGGAGCTAAAGTGGATCTAAACGGGAGCGGGATAATCCACGGCACTCGAAACATTGCGCATATCACGATCTTTCTATATACTGAACCGAAGGAAATGCGGAATGACCCACGCTGATAAAAAGGAAGCGCGAAAACTGTTCCCAATATGATCTTTCGCCAATCGCAAATGTTGGAGTAGATCGATCACTCCGAGTAACATGGACGAGCAGGGACAGAACACTCACCTGTCTTGTGGGTCTTGCGCTTCTCGTTCGAGCGCTCGTTCTTCCACTTTTGTTTGAGGTTCCCCCAACACTTCTTGAGCTGATTAGAGTCCCGTGGACTAACCTCCGGTAAGCAGTTATACTTATTGCAGAGTTTCTCCCAGGTCTCGTTTTTGCGGTTCGAAGATACGGAGTCTGTCTTTTTGCATTCAATGATCGTTTTATGCTTGCCGACAAGCCCCGATAGAATAGATATTTCATCAGCGGTGAAGCGCGGCGATTGTTTTTTTTAGTGGCCATTCCACTGCTGCTCAAGGGTTGGGGGAATCTCAAAAGTTTTACCGTTGAACAGAAGAAAACTTGCACAGAAGGGAAGGCTGGAGCGTCCAGACGAGCGAAGAGCGTGCTTGGTAGTGCTTGGCGGCTATTTGGTATGTTGCTAAACGAAATCATCATTATCTCCAGAAAACGCGTACAATCACTAAAATAATTAAACTTCCCGTTACCATCTCTCGCGATGTATGTTTGGTAAACACATGCTATAAAGAAAATTCAGAGAAGTGCCTTGTTTTAAAGTCTGAAAGAACTTTTACGAGAAAAACTGCAGCCTACTCTCGCTCCCAGGCGAGGAGGGCCACGACCGCTCGCGACTTGAACGGGACTTGACGAAGGAAGTTCGCGGGAGCGTCTGTGAAACGTAAAACGCAGCTTGGGCGTTTTCAAGTCGAACTTGGTGTTAAGGCGGACTTGAGAAAGTCGAAGTTCGGCTTCAGTTGAAGTCACATCTATGAATTCGGGGGTTAGAGACTGAACACGACCAATTCATGCCCAAATACCTCTCGGGTTTTGTGATCCATGGGCCGAGCCAAGCCCCAGTCGATTTGGACATATTCATGACTGCCCCTGATGCGTTGGAGAAATCCGATAAATGTTTTACTGGGCAAGCTCCAGTTCTCGCTTAGACGAACATACAGTTGCAACATCATCGGCATAGGCTAGAATTTTAGTTGGGCCGGTGCCAAGATTCACGCCCTGAATGTTCTCGTCGGCCATAATTATTTTACATAGAGGTTCTAAATATAGCGCAAAGAGCAGCGGCGACATTGGGCATCCTTGCCTTACTGATGATTTTATCTTTATAGGAGTAGTTTGGTTCCCGTTGACTAATAAGCGAGTGGTGATTTCCCTGTAGCAAATCTTAATATACTTTGTTAGCGTCCCTCCAAGACTGCATCGTTCCAGAAGTGTAAAAAGAAACGAGTGTGACACCCTATCGAAGGCCTTACTAAGATCGACCTGGAGCACTGCAATGGGGTGTTGTTCGGCCTCGGCCGTCTCGCATATAGTCCGCATTATGTGGGAGTTTGTTGTGATCGACCTACCTTTAAACCCGTAAGGTTGATGATTTCCCACATTACAGCTTAAACCCTGTTCAATGCGTTTAGTGAAAATTTTGGCGAGAATCTTGTAATCTGAAGTCAATAGGCTGATTGGTCTAAGGTTGTCTGGGCACGTAACGCTGGAGCCTGCATTTTTTTTGGGGAATGAAAACTGTTACTGCTTGTCGCATGGATGGAGGTAGCAAATTTAGTTTTAAAATGTCTGCATACACACTTCGGAGTATCGGAATTAGAAGGCTTGAAATTTTTTTTATAAAAAGCAGAACCCAGCCCGTCTACACCTGGCGACTTTCTGGCGTTAAGTCTTTAATCGCCTCTCCTATTTCTTTTCCGGTGATTTCCCCGTTTATTTTCTCAGAAATCTCCGGAGGAATTTCCGGCATGGCTTCAAAACATGTTTTTAGAGTGGTCTCATCTACCTCTTTCTGCACTCTCAACAATTTAGTGAATGTGTCTACGAGTTTACGTTTGATGTCGTCCTGTTCTGAAAAAAACTGTTCCTCGACTTGCAAAGAAGTTATTTTATTTCGGCGAATGTGATTGCGCTCTTTCGTTTTAAAGATTTTAACCAACTTTTCTTCTGTGTCTAACGCATGCAACCGGCATCGCACCATTGCACCACGATATTTACCTTCCATAATCGAGAGGAGTCGTGACTTGCATTCGCGAATATCGCTAGTGAACACGCCTGGGGTTCGTCTTTCTTCACCTATTAAAGTTTTCAGAGTTAATTCAAGGATGCGCTTCTCCGCCCGCGTTTGAGCAGCCTTTTCCTGGCTATACCAAAAGGTGATTAATTTGACCCCTTCCTTCACGAGTTCCCATCTAACAGCGTCTACGCCAGCCTTGTTTGTTTCGCGTAGAACTTCCTCTATTTTGGCGGCAAGCGGCTTCTCTTCTAGCAGGCTCTCGTTCATTTTCCAAGAACTCCACCCTGAAGTTTTCTTTACTTTAGGTTTGCTTTTTCCCACCCGCACTGGAAAGATTGCATGGTCCGAGAAAGCGACGGCATTGACCTTGTATGCTTCCGCAGTCGCTACGCATTCGCTTGACGCATACACACGATCGAGGCGCGAGTGACAATTGCCCTGCCAATGGGTATAGCCGGGCCACGGCGCCGACGCCACTTCCGTCACATCTTGAAGGTCAAAATCCCGTAATAACTTCTTAAGCTCTCCAACGCTCGAATCAGAATGGAGCGCGTTTCAGCAGTATCGCGAATTTACAGTACAGTTAAAGTCACCAGCTAGTATCGTGTTTGCCGATGTGTCCAAGTATTGCCGTAGATTGATAAAAAAAAAGGACTTACGATCTGCTGGTGTGTTGGGGGCGTGAACACACACCACTTTAAAGAGCTCACGATGACACAGCAGTTCCACTGCGCACATCCGACCGCACCTATCACTTCCCCACTCCGGAAGCACGGCCAGAGCACTATCTTTGCGAACAAGGATAGCCGCCACCCCACTCTGTGCAATAGCATTCGAATGAAACAAACTGAAATGTCGCTCAAGGAATCAAGCCAATTCTTGCACCTGAGAAGCGGAGGAGAGTTTTGTTTCCTGTAGAAACACGATGTCTGCGTTTTCTTTCAACAGCGCGTTTAACACCCATTGTTTCCTTATTCGAGCTATCAGGCTAACGCAGTTCAAAGTTACTAATTTCAACTGTTTCCTTATGGTCGCGATCCAAAGAAAATAAAGAACGGAACCCCGCTCATCAAAACGCGTCTGAACACAGCACGACGCTGAAAGCGTTGGAACAGTTCACCTTCTAGGAGTTCCTTTCGTTCCGGTCCTCCAGCGGAGGCCGGGGCTTCAGGACTCTTAGGCGTCCGCGTCTGGTTGTGGCGAGTTTACAGTGTAGATAAGTCGGTGTGCCGTCCTCCTCTTCCTCAGCGCTGTTCTCTTGGACGGGAGGTCCCTTGATAGCCGTGGCAACCGCCTCCATCTCCGCCTCGTTCCGCATTGCCGTGTCCGGTACCGCTGCCTCCTGCGCTTGGTCCCCCGGCCACCCGCCTGGAAAGCGGGCGCTGAATCGCCGCCAGTTAGCGGGTCCTCAGTAGGAGCGTCCGCAGAAAGCTCGAATTGTGAGGAAGGTGTCGACGTTGAGGCCGCAGACGTGCCACTGAACGACGGGGCCACGGAAGCATTGCGCCTGGTGGTGTCCGAAGGCATGCTGCTGGTCAGCGGGGCCGCAGATGGGTTACTCTCGGAGATGGCCGCAGGCGTGCCGCTGGTCAGTGACTCCGCGGGAGGGTTGCACACGGTGGTGCCCGCGCTCGATGTTTGTTCCGCTTCCCTTTCGTCCATCAGCATGTCGAGGTTTTCATCGAGAAGTGGTCCACTTGTTGCAGCTGCGTAGGTTCTAACGCAATCTGTCCTAGTGTGGCCATATCGATGGCAGTCCTCACAGCGAGGGACTCTGCAGTCCTTTCTAATATGCCCGTTTTTTTTTTTGCACCGGAGGCATAAGGGGGCGCGTCCGGGCACTAGGACGAGCGCTGTGCCGCCGAACAGCCGGAGTTGGTGAGGGACATCTTCCTTTGTGACGTCCTCTTTCAGAGTGATTCGGACCAGTCATGTCGTCGACTGTACGCCCTGAAAACCCTGGGCCCGCCACGTCTCGCGGGTGACTTCATGACCTTGGCCGTACTGCTCTAGCGCTCTACGCACCGTCTCATCGGACACGAGAAAAGGAACCCAGTGAATCTTTATGCAGAGTTCTGAGTTTTGGGGGTCAATGAGAAGACAGCGCTTGCCTTTGATGGTGAGCTCCTTGGCCGCAAGCAGTTGGTCCTTTGCTGTTGTAGACTGGAAGGCGACCATCCAGACGTAGTTCATTTGATAAGCACCAAATGAGGCCACATCACCGAGTACTTGCAGTCGCTGTAATTCTTCTCGAAACTGGTCAGTACGTTACGGTCGTTCGGTTACGTCGCAGTGTAAAAATAAAGAGTTCGTCGTGACTATTCCAGAAGGCGGAGGGGGCAGGATTATGCGGTAGTTATCAGCAGCCGAAGAACCGCGGCCCGCGAAGGCCGTTATCACCGCTCCGTGGGAGCTACTCATCCTATCGTCCACACCCGACGAGCGCCGGCAATTGGCGACGAGCGCGACCGAAAGCGTCGCTGTGGTCGGCCTTCCACGATTGGCCGAACGCTGACTTATGACGTCGGAAAGGGTATATCATCGACGGAAATAAGAGGAATGAAAGAATTTTAATTTTGACGGTGTTGGAAGTGTTCCTTTGAGAGCGCAATGATTTCAAACTTCCACCATGCTATTTACAAACACCATCGAACTTGTTGTTTGCAAGGTAATGACGTCACAAAGGGGAACCGTAGGAGGGCGCCACCATAACTTCTCGCCGCTAATAGAATGTGCACGCGCTTGCTTGCCAACGCGCGTGGCATTACTCCCACCATTTAACAGCGCATCGTGTCGATGCGACGTGCCGGTAAACAAAAAAAAAAAAAAAAAAAAAAAAAGACAACAACAGCAAAACAAAAAATAGTGGCAAACTACGTAGACTTGTGCAACACAATCCTATCGAGCATATTACAAAACACAATTCACAGTCCTATCGATCGTAGTACGGCTTGAGGCGCACGACCTGGACGACTTCCGGTCGGGGGGGGGGGGGGGGGGGGGGGGGGGCGGCGTGATGAAGTCCGTGTTCCGTCGGGCATCACCTCGTAGTTCAGATCCCCGAGTCGACGAAGCACTTTTTAGGGTCCAAAGTTGCGCTTCAGGAGTTTCTCGCTGAGACACCGGCGGCGAATCGTGTCCACACCCACACCCGGTCTCCGGGCTGGAAGTGGACGTCCCGACGACGAAGGTTGCACCTGCCAGTGTCGATACGTTGTTGGGCTTGAATCCAGAGTCTGGCGAACTGACGGACTTCTTCTGCCCGTTGGGCAACCACCTGGGCGTCGTCGCTTCCGTCGACAGCCGGTTTGCGGGGTAACATTGCGTCCAGCATTGTCGTCACTTTGCGACCATGAACCAGTTGAAAGGGTGCAACCCCGGTGGTCTCTTGCACGGCTGTGTTATAGGCGAAGGTGACGTACGGCTACTCCTCGTCCCATGTCTTGTGCTCTACGTCGACGTTCATGGAAATCATTTTGGCGATGGTCTTGTTGAGTTTCCGTCAGTCCGTTGGTCTGCGGTTGGTACGCCGTGGTGCGAAGATGGCTGGTGTGGCTGAGACGAAGCACTTCTCGTGTCAGCTGGGCCATGAACGAGGATCCACGGTCTGAGATCAGGACTTTGGGGGCGCCATGCCGGGAGGACAATGGACTCGATAAAAAACTTGGCGACTTCAACAGCCGTACCTGATGGAAGGGCTCTGGTTTTGGCGTACCGCGTGAGGTAATCTGTGGCGACGATGATCCAGCGATTTCCCAACGTCGACGGCGGAAAAGGGCCAGGCAGATTTATTCCGATCTGCTGGAACGGTGCGGTCGGGGGAGCGATCGGCTGTAGGAGACCTGCCGGCTTCGTCGGCGGTTTCTTACGTCGCTGGCACTCGTTGTACGACCAGGTGTAGGGGTGGACGGCCTTGGAGAGATTTGGCCAGTGATAATTTTCTCGAATGCGGGCCAATGTTCGGCTGTAACCGAGGTGTCCGGACGTCGGGTCGTCATGACATGTTTGAAAGATTTCCTCCCGAAGGTCGGTCGGGATTACCAGCAACCACGGTGTGTTGTTGTCCCCGGAGTTCTCTTTGTAGAGCACACCTTGTCGAATGGCGAAGGTCGGTAGTACTCGTGAGAAGACACGTGGCACGGTACTCCCGCCCCCTTCCAGGTGCGCGATTATTGCGCGCAGCTCAGGATCGTTCCGTTGACGTCATGACATGTCGTCGGTGTTCACTGCTCCTAGGAAACCCTCGTCGTCATTGTGGTCGCTGCAGCCGGAAGGGGTTTCGACGTGGGCTCTGGACAGACAGTCGGGGTCGCTGTGCTTGCGGCCTGACTTGTAGACCACAGTCATGTTGAACTCGTGTAGTCGGAGACTCCATCGAGCGAGGCGTCCTGACGGGTCCTTGAGGTTCGCAAGCCAGCAAAGCGAGTGGTGGTCCGTCACCACGCGGAACGGGTTCCCGTAAAAGTACGAACGAAACTTCGTGATTGCCCAGACGACCGAAAGGCATTCTTTCTCACTCGTGGGGTAATTTTTCTCCGCCTTCGACAGTGTCCGACTTGCGTAGGTGATGACTCGCACGATGCCTTCTTGCACTTGGGCCAGCACTGCGCCCAGTCCCGCGTTACTTGCGTCCATGGAAATCTCGGTTTCCGCATCCTGATCGAGACGGCCAAGCACAGGAGGAGTATGGAGTCGTCGTTTCAGCTCGTCGAATGCCTGCTGCTGCTCCTCGGCCCATTCGAACTTCTCGGCGTCCTTCGTGAGGTTTGTGAGCGGTGCCGAAATTTTAGCGAAATCTCGAACGAAGCGTCGATAGTAGGCGCAAAGTCCAAGGAATTTTCGCACGGCCTTCTTGTCTGTCGGCGCTGGAAATGCAGCGACGGCGCGAGTCTTCTCGGGGGTCTGGGCGGACGCCTTTGTTACTAACCACGTGGCCTAGAAACTTCAGTTCGTCATAGGCGAACCGGCACCTTGACGGCTTGAGTGTGAGTCCGGCGGTCTGAATGGCTTAGAGAACAGCTCGGAGTCGTCGCAAGTGCTCGCCGAAGTCACTTGAAAACACTACGACGTCGTCAAGGTAGACGAGAAAGCTCTGCCATTTCAACCCTGCCAGTACCGTGTCCATGACACGCTGGAAAGTTGCCGGCTCCGTACACAGGCCGAAAGGCATGACCTTGAACTCGTACAAGCCATCCGGCGTGACGAAGGCTGTCTTCTCTCGGTCCCGTTCGTCGACTTCGATCTGCCAATAGCCGCTCTTCAGGTCCATCGATGAAAAGTATCGAGATTGGCGCAGCCGGTTTAGCGTGTCATCGATTCGGGGAGTGGATAGACTTCTTTCTTTGTTACCGCGTCCGGCTGCCGATGGTCCACGCAGAACGTAAGCGTTCCGTCCTTCTTCCTAACCAGCACGACTGGAGAGGCCCACGGACTGCTTGAACGCTGGATTATGTCGTTGCTCAGCATTTCTTCAACTTGCTGTTGGATGGCCTCCTGTTCTTTTATGGAGACTCGGTACGGCGATCGGTGCACAGGGAGTGCGTCGTCCTCGGTGGCGATGCGATGCTTCGCAACGGTGGTTTGGCGCACCTTCGACGACGTCACGAAGCAGTCGCTGTATTCGGCGAAAAGGTCACTCAGCTGCCGTCGTTTCGGGCCTGGAAGCTTGGGGTCAATGTCAAGCTGCGCTGGCGGCGTAATGTCTTACTGAAGTGGCGATTTCGGCGGAGTTTTGAAGTTCCTCGACCTGGCCCACAGCGGCACTTTTTGTGAGGTCTTGCGTTTCTTGTTGGAAGTTTGTCATAAGGACCATGATGCGCCCATCCTGAAGTTTAGTCACTCCTCTTGCGACGCCGATTCCTCTTCCCAGGAGCAATTGAAGGTTGCCTTCCAGGACAACTTCGCCGCAGGTATCGGTCACGACGGGTACGGCAACACTTGATCGCGGCGGCAGGTTCACGTGGTAGGCGGCGACTCGGACGGCGGTTGACGCTGCTTGGGCTTTCTCTGAAGGCGGAACAAGTTTCCGCACCGTCAATCTGTTTTCACCAAAGTCCAATGACGGTGCCGTATTCACACAGAAAGTCCATGCCGAGAATGATGTCCCTGGCACAGTCTTGTAGAATGATGAATTCCACAGGGCACGTACGTGTTACGGTTTCGCAGGCATTCAGACAAATGATTCGTGACGGCAAAGCGGCCTTCTGTATCTTAGTCAAGTAATCGGCACTCGAAGGCACACGCTACAGTGCGAGTCAACGAAGCGAGCGCGGGCGGCTACATCACAGCGCACTCGGCTCTCGCGTCGCGATGGTTGATTCAGAACTGTGCATACTCTTATGACATGTACGCGGGTGTTCATAAACGGCTCCTCTCGACTGCACGCGGGTCAAATGAACCAAAATGAACAGCCAAAAGTGCAGCAACGGTAGTACTCGCCCGGGGAACGACGCGAAGCGGCGTGTTGTCCGTCGGCACTCCCGTCGAAAAAGGCGAAATAAAGACAAATACTATATATATACAAGAAATATCGCGCACAGAAGAGAATAGAAACGCTTGGAAGCAATAAAAATACACTGCAATAGATAAAAATAGGTAATAGAATCGAAAAACAAGGGATTAAGAGGAGACAAGCGACAAGGCAATGCGATCTCAAGGCAGAGCGGCCAGGCGAGGGACAGTCTCTCCCACAATTCCTCACGCGCGGGCCGGGGCGCTTGGGAAAATTGCAGATCGTCTATTGAAGTCAAAGAGTGGCTCGTAAGAAAGAAGTAGCTCCGTGAGGGCGCCTTGTTGGCAGACGGTGAGGCTCGGGTCGATCATCTGAGATACCTGGTCTGGGCTGTTGGTTCCTGTGTTGGGGAGGGCAGGATCGGACACAACGTCGGATAGGGCGGCGAAGGAGTCCTGCGAATGTGCTGTTAGCGTCGCCAGACGGCTGCCTTTGAAAATGGTTGGGCGGAAACGTTGGTAGCGTATAGGTTAACAGTTCCATCCAACATGGTGACGATGGAGTAAGGAAGGAGAATAGGCGTCTTCGTGATGGCGGTTGCTATTGGCTCCACGAGACCGTACGGAGCTTCGAAGTACTAAAGAGGCTTAAGAGCGATAGTGACGACAGAGAACGGGGGAACAAGGTAGTCGTCGTCAGCTTGGAGGGATACCGGAGCATCTTGTAGGATGCAGGGTGTCGAACCGGAACCGAACCGAACCGAAAACCGAAACAGAACCGTTATTTTTAGCCGAACCGGAACTGAACCGAACCGAAATCTTCGCCGCCATCTTGGAACTGAACCGGAACCTAACCGAAAAAAATATAACGGTAACCGGTTCAAAACGGTTCAAGGTAATATTTTTTTTTCTTTTTTGTTAGTATCACAAAATGAACATATGGGTATAAAAAATTGGCGGCTGCAGTGTATTTTATCTATGGATCAAATCGTCATATACAGAATTGAAAAGTATGGTAAGTTGTGGGTTTTCATGGCACTATGATTAACCATGTGTCACGTTGTCACGTGACGTCATGGTGTCAATACATGACCTCGTGTCGTCACGTGACTTCGTGACGTCACGTGACTCACTGCGTCAACTCGATTTAATTTGAGGAAGTCACTAGATGTATTAACATTGTTGACAGCATGACGACACATGACATCACGATTTCGCACCGAGAGTCACGTGACACCGTGACGTAAGCGATTTTCGTAACCCCTAGTCGAGTGCTCGGGTTCATGACAGTCAGCACCGCCAAACATTCGGGTATCTGCTCATGTCAATTACATATGATAATAGCCCAACTCTAACAATATCTGAAGCTCAGCCAAAGCTTTTCTTTTCCAAACCCTAGCCGCCTAGGGCATGACTGTGATGAACACTGGCGGTATCAGATCACGTGTCCGCTTGTTTAAATTGCGAGTTCAGGAGATATCGACAGCTGTCTCTTTCCTTTACTTTTTCTTCATCTGCTATTAGGGGAAAACTAATGGATGTTGCCGCAAGCTATCAACGTTAGGAGTTATTTTTTAAAACTATTTATTGAAAGTACAAGAAAAAATGTTGCAAGACCCATTTTACTTTATTGAGGCACCCAAATATTTTTTCGTTGTTGCTGAACTGCATCCGAAAGATGTCCCTGAGAATAGAAGCACTGAAATTACTAAATGCGACTTATTAATGTGACGTTACAGAGAACTACACGTGTGTACGGAAGGAATACAAAAAAAAAACATATTTTAGTGATCTCAGAGAGACAGCCGAACGTTGTCAGTCGCCGTAAGTCTCACACGAGCGTCGTTCTCAAGTTATTGCCCAAGTTTCGACTCCCTCTGTACTTTGCTTAAAGGAGCTATAGAAATTATTTCTATACATCACTAAATACTACTCAGGATCACTCCCCAACGTTAATAACTGCTTGAACTTGGCTTTGCTATTTTTTCTAGGCAATGGCAGTCGCCAAAAATTCGAGAAATATGAGCATTGTTCATCCCCTCAACTTCGGAGCCAAAAGCGGCCATGTGGCTTGGTGCCAATCCTCTGCCGCCAACGTTACCGCGCTGGGGTTTTAAAGGAAGAAAACGCTCCAGGCATTGTTAGAGTTCGGCTGTTCTCATCACCGCAGTGGTTGGACACGAGCCACTACCCAAGTGTCCGCCGAGGCATTGATTGTTACGAGCGGACATACCATGCTCACGCAGTTCTCCTGTCCAATCCATGAGCCGCGCTCGACGGTCGTCAGGCGGGTGGTTTTGATCCTACAATTGCGACTTCAATCTTTGGGAAGGCAAGACTAAAAGAAATAGTCCCCTCTTATCCTCGCAATTTCACCGCGACAAAGAAGCTTCTGAATTAGTGGCGGCCTGTGCGAGTATACTTGGGCCAGAGGACCAGTACGCCTCGGAAAAGTCATGAATATTCCAACCCGATGTCGTTTTATGACCCATCTAAACTTCACGGGGTGCAAAGTAAAAGCAATGAAGGGTTGCGGTTAACAAGCGTCAAATAAAATTGTTGAATGAAAACACACCAAAACGGAGGAGGCAATTCCTCAGGAATACTTTCAGCCTTTCCACTCTCGTGAAGAAGCAAGACCAGCGAAGCTGTTTTATGGTGTAAATGAAGTAATGGCCGGCGGCAAGTCGGCAAGCCACCAGATTGAAAAGGCCGGAGAGGTTGCCGCCATCTATGCGCAACGGCGGCAACCAGACAACCGGCAAGCCGGTTGTCTGATTGCCGTCGTCTTTTATAGATGGCGGTAGCTGTCCAGAGTTTAGTGTCATCATTTGTTTGCTGACGGACACGACACTGGGGAAACTAGCAATTAACAGCTCCGCTGTATAAAGAGGTGCGTGTGTGTGTGGAGGGGGGGGGGGTTTAAAAACATGCTGTGTTGTAAAGGTTCCTCTTTTCTGCATCTTTGGCGCAGACCAAAAAGCGTAACTCCGGAAACTACTTTGCTTGCAAAAACGCTCTTACCAAAAAGCACGTTTTTGTCGTACCAGACGCTCGCGCCGTTCCTAGTGAAAAGCGTCTGACTCGCAACTAAAGAGTCGTGGGTTCGCATCCCGCCTGAAATTCTTAATTTTTTTTCTTTAAGGAAAAATAATTACTTTCAAAAGTGAAATCATTTGAGACATACGGCGACCTTTAATTCACATTACATGTCATGTTTTAACCACTCTCATTCCACGCGTGATGTCACGTTTCACGTGAGCATTGTGGGTTGCTTGAAATTCTTGCGTATCTAGCTCTGACGTCATGAACCTATCGACCAATCAGGATTTTCCAGTCACGCCACCGACATCGGCTTTTCTGCGACATGAGCTCCTTAACGCTATAGAGTTAAAATCATCAGTTAGCAAAGGTGATGCTCATTTGCAAATTAAATTGACCGGCATCTTGTCAAGAACAATCATTCCTCAACAGCCAGGCGATGCCAGCTTATTCGGCATAAGAAAATGTTCACTAGGGTAAGCGCTTTTTTGGGCCAGATTCGACCTGAGTGCGAAGGTGCGTATAAATTAGAGTCAGGCATGGGCAGAATACATGCAAATATGTATCGAAATACAAATACAATACACTTCGTCAGAAATGTGTTTATTACAGATCTAATCACATTTCCAAAAAAAAAAAAGCATTTAAGTACAAGATACAAATACAACCAAATACATTTGATCTCCTCCGAATACTTTTCCAAATACATTCCCCAAAATTTGCGTGAGCGACTTCAGGGCACCTGCAACGGGTTTCTGGGTATCTCATTTTAATTTTGCATCGCACACTTGGGAGTTAGTGTGCGAGGCTCTAGTAACGTGATAGAAATATAATCACAAAAAAAAAAAAATTAATCAGCTTGGGCTTAACAGGTGAAAAAAGTACAGAGCTTCAAGCAGCTTTTTTTGTCGATTACATTTTGGTATAGACCAACAAAGCACCGAGACGACCAAGACGCGCAGCACTAGGTAGAGAATTTTTTATTGTTGCAACTCGCACCAGTTACGAAAGTTTGGACGACTCGCGCATTTAGAATGTTTTAGGCAAAATATATGGATGGAAATCAGGCTGGAAAGCATCACAGGTTGTCACAGGCACTTATTTAGCCAGTCTGCCTGTGAACGTCTATTTCGTCACTATTCTCGCCCTGGACTAGCACCGTAATCACAGTCACTAAACGCTTGTGCTTGATTTAAAGACACTTCATTCGATGCAGAACGTAGTTTTCTCCCTGCTCTGGACAGTGACAATAAATTTGAGGGATGTATTTTCGCCCACAAAATTGTATTTAATTACAATTGCATTTGAAATACCCATGTTTTAGTATATAAATACATACGTCAAATACATTACCTAATTTGTAATTAAATACAAATGCAAAATACACAAACTATTTGAAATATATATTTCAATTACTTGTATTTGGAATACTGCCCATCCCTGATTAGAGTGAACAATTGCGATTACTTCTTGCTGCATGATTAGTGGCATGCATGCGGTGCTGAGTGTAAACAATGTTTGGTTAGAACAACAAGCTTTTGGATTGCCGCTCGGTGCTTCTATAAAAAATAAACTGAAAGGAATTATCCTAAAACTTTTGTTACATTCTGAAAATTTCATTGCTTTTAGCTCAGTTGTGTCGTCATCATATACATATATATTGTGAAGTGTATTTCGTAAACCTTATTTCATAATTAGCATAAGCACCGAGGTGCTCATTTCATAATTTTATGTGATGTATTAAATCCTTAGTTCAAAGACACAATCACGATTTCATTTTTAACACTGCGACACAAAGTTGTACCGATCACGGGTATTTTAGGCGACCTACCACACTTCGCGACAACATTTTATACCGTGTAAATAGATAAGCTTTAACTTTAGAATTTTACTTAAACACGAAGAAAGCACAACAAAATACAGTATAGTTCTGAATTTGAAGCTGATCTATTTACAGGTATGTACGAACAAGCTCAACTCTTTACTCGTGCACTTAAACATTTTGATTCAGGTAAAATATATGTTACTGGCAAACAAAGGGATGTGGAGTCGTATGAACACGACGTTATGTATGTTAATGTACACTTTTTTCTACTCTTGCGTCGAAATTAAATAACTGAATTTAATATTTTTGGCACCTAAAGCAAAAGTAAGTTGCACGGACGATCGAAGGAACTATATAGTTAATCGTTTCACGGCGTAAATAGTGTATATTACCAGAACAACGCGAAAAATATTGTCTCAATTTAGCGGTTCAAACCGGTTCGAACCGGTTCGAACCGGTTTGAACCGTTATTTTTTGCTCCCCGGAACTGAACCGGAACTGAACCGAAAGCCATGAACCCGAACCAGAACCGAACCGATAAAAATTTCGGTTCGACACTCTGGTAGGATGTCGTCAGTATAGCGGCAGAAGTGTTTAAGTGAATTTCCCGTCTAGAACAGTCAATGAAAGCGTCTTAGATGAAAGTCCCAACCCAAAATAATGTCCACAAAGCAGTTACTCAGAACCATAAAAAGAACAGTGTAGTTGCTGCTACCAAGTGAAAATGATAGAGTTGAGAAGCCGATTGGTTGTGCAAGGTCGCCATTCACCATGCGCAAAAGGTGACCTAAAGGAGGCATGAGTACCTTGTGTAAGAGGCGGCGAATTTTATCTGAAATACACGATCTTGCGGCACTAGTATCGACTAAAGCAGTAAACGACTGTTTTCCATTTTTGACAGTGACTGTTGTTGGTCCAGGACAGGGAGGGTTTGCAACAGTTCGTCGCAGTGCAGCCAGACCTCCAGTGTCAAGAGAGGCTGCCTTGGTTAGTTTGACGGCTGGCTAGCGGCGGGAGCGTTGTTGAGAGGCGAGATGGAACTCGGGCGTCGAGGATATGGGGAAGGGGAGCGACCACGGCGGCTGTTGGACGACGTGAAAGTGCGGGCGGCCGTCAAAATAAGGTTGGTCTCCGGAATCGACGGCGGGTGGCGGTTGTTCGTGAATCGGCCGTAACCGGTGTCGTCAATGCGCGGTGGCAGTAACGGGCATCGTGTCCTGGGGTGTTACAGTAAAAGCAAACAGGGCGGTGATCTTCCGTCCCCCATGTGTCCGTCCTCCGAGGTGGTCCGTAGCGCAGAGGGCGCGGTGGGGTGTTGTCTGCTATAGATGCGACGAGTAGCGACGTGAGATTTCGTGCTGCATCACGCAGAGGGACAGGTGGAGGGGGTGCCGTTGCGTAGACGGAAGGTGTTGGGGCTACCGAGTGAAGAGCGGCACGGAGCTCGTCTTGAACAGCTCTTTGGATCTGTTGGGCCTCAGTTGGATGGGACGAGTGATCTGCATTTGAACGAAGGGACTGGAGGAAGTCACGCAGTTCTTCGTGAATTATAGAGCGATTTAGCCCCGGTAGGTTGACACTCGCAGAGGCATTCAAGGACGACACCTCTGGAAGCCAACCCACACTGGACGTCAACTTGGGTTTGACTCATACCCTTCGAGTCACAAGGCGTCGGTGGTTGCGACCCTGTTGTCCAGAGCTTGGAACATCTGCTCCTCAAAGAAAGATAAAGAAAGTGAAGAACAGGCTGTCATCACCGACCTCAAAAAGAATGGCTACACCAACAGCTTCATCAGCCGTGTTGCCCGTCGTCTTGGTCGCAGTTTTGAGCACCCACAGAATAGTACGCAGTCCCGCCCTAACATCCGGGTCTGTGTACCTTATACAAAAAGAACTAGCGAAACTCTGGCCCGTGCGCTGGCCAAAGAAGGTATTCAGGTGGCTCACAAACCTAGGGGCTAAGCTCGGCGCGGCGAGATCGAGGCGAGTTCTCCGCCAAACTCGCCGACCGCCGCGATTGGTCGGCGCCGTGCATGACGACACGCGCCGACACTCCCTAGATCGTGACGTCAGAACGGAGTGTTTGAGGCGGTCGGAGAGTTGCATATTCGGAACTCGCGGCGAGATGCAGTGACGTCGTTTTGACGTGGCAGAAGCCGCCGCGGATGGGAAAAGCTTGCCGGCTCCGACCTAGGCGAGTTTGGGCGAGTTGGGTGCGAGATCATGGAGAAGCGTCCAAAATGGCAGCGTATTTGTCCGTGTTTTGCCGTCGGCGTAGCTATTTAAGCCACGCCAATGTGTTTGACAGGGACCACGTTGATTTTCAACAACACTATTGCCTCTCGGAAGACGTGGCACGGTGGCTGTACGATGAACTGCGGGGCGAACCGGGCTTGAGGCGATGGAGCCGTGAATGGACCGTCGCCCCCGTCGTGAATCCTACATACAAATTCTACAAAGTGAATCCTAGAAACAAGTGTGTTTTTACGGCAATCTGCAACCAGGAACGCAGTTTATCATTACCTACAGGTCTTTGCAATTATGTTGGTGGGTTGCTGCGCTGCGTAGATGCAAGATAAACGCACTTGATAAAATTGAAACTGTTATGTTGCTAGTTAAGCTCAGGAGGATGGTTTAAGCAAACTGTTTAATAAGGAGCAAACGGGATCAAAGCCGCAGCTATGGCGATTGTTCGTCAGTTCCAAACGCAACAGCGCGTGCCACACCCTGCGAGCGTGCTCACTGGATGTCCCCTTCTTCTAAGATAAGAGAGCCTCATGACATCATAACATGCCCCCTTCTTCTTCTCTTTTTTTTTTGTTTGAAAATAACGCAGTGCGAGTGCGGCACTTGTCAGTCTCTGTATCGTTGCGGCTTCATCACGACGCGTCCACTTCTTGTTTTTGTTTTTTTGTTGTTGTTTTTTGTTATCCTGTTGACATTTTAGACGTGGAAATGTTTCCAAGTGATTCGTCGTTTGAGACTGTACAGACAGTCTTCAGCAGGTTCGTTTGAGACTGTAGGGAAATGGTTTTTACAGCTTCTTTGTGCTTCTTTGATGTGGTACCGGTTGCCCTGTAAGTCCTCGATTGTGTTTCAGCTGCTTCTTCTCCTGGTTCCGCTTGCTCTCCTCGGCTCGAGACTGCTCCAGCAGGGACTCATACCACCGGGAGAGGTCCTCTATCTCGACTCGGCTTGCTGGTGCCTTCGAAGTTCTCGCTGTACCCCCAGTGCCCCCGGTGACATGTTCCATCGAGGCTCCCACTTTTTTGTTTGGCGCGCCTGTACCAACCGTTCTTCAGCTTTACGATGCTTGTCCTTGAGGAGGCGAAAGCGCTCTTGCAACTGCCGGCTTGCTTGCCACAGCTCTTGCAGCTCCTGCATGGTCTTTTTTCCCACTGTGCCCTGCTGCTCCTCAAAGACTGCGAGAGCTCGTTTGGCTGTTGCCCACTCTTCTGTGAGCTGTGCGCACCTGTCCCCCAAACTGCGGTTCTCTTGGGCTGTCGCGTGAAACTCTTTTTGCATATTCCTGTGTCTGTATACAATGTGGTTATACTTGTCCAACAGCTGGGAGTGGTCTGTCTTCAGCGCTGACAGTGCTGCCTCACACTTGGCCGCTTCGTTCAGCGCAGTGCAGTGCACGTTCTCCATCTCCTTTGTGGCCTTGACGTGCTGCTCGCGCTGAGTCTTCAGCTCCTCCTCGAGGCAATGTCGTGCATTTCCTAAGTTCTCTGCTAGCTGTTGAAAATGTTTGTTGTCGCTGACGAGCATTTCAGTTTGCTCCTCCAGTCTGGAAAGTTCTAACCCCCGAAAGTCGGCTTCGATTTCTAGCTTTCCGTTGCGTTTTAGGAGGCTGCTGACTTTCTCTTCTAATCTGTCGCACTCTGTTTCTGCCTTCTCGGTAATGAAGCTTCCGTCTGCTTCCGTTTGCGACGAATTGTGACACTTAACAACATTTGCTCTCCCTCTCAAAGTCTCCGCCATCTTTTCGTGTCTCTGCTGCCAGAAGCGACTTTCATCAGACACGCATCTAATTTTTTCACTCGCATCCTCAGAAGATGATTTCCACTGCTGACTTTCTTGAGCGAGGAGCTCGTTCCTAACTGTCAAGGATGTGACCCGTTCCTGAAGCACTGCCAGCCGACAGTTCAAGTCTTCCAGCTGACTTACTTCAAGAGACACTGCAGCTTCTGACGACTGGTTGGTGTGCTCAAAGATGCTCCGGACAAATGCCCCGATGATGCTCCGGACAAATGCCCCGAGATCTTGTAACGGCCACTGGTACCGGTCCTTTAAGTACTGATAGTTTTGCTGAAGTAGATTTAACTGCTCCTCTTTTTTAGCAAGCTGGTTTTCGAGGGCCTCTCTTTTGCGTTTTGCGATGTCCAGCAGCCTCTTGAGGTACTGAAAGGCACTGAACTCTCGTTGTTCGGAATCATTCTCAACTATTGGCAAGTCCTCGCCACAGTCTTGAAGAAGGATATCCTGCAAGATGCAGTACTCGGCAGAAAACCTTTCGAGCTCGAGCTGAGATGCTTCAAACTTCTCCTTCAGGGTGTCCACTTCCTCCACCTTGGCATCTACAAGCTCCAGCTGCTTTGCCAAATCCCCACTTAGAGAAACTAACTGGGCTTTCAATGCTTCGGACTCCTGATGCTTGGCATGAGAAAATTCTGCATGCTGCGCTTGCATCTTCCCCAGGAGAGCCGAGGCTGCCTTGCACTCGCTTTGAAGGGCCTGCTCACGGCCAAAGCTCGCTTCAGTATTTCTCTCGTGCTCCAAAGACATTCGCTGCATTTCTGCCTTTGCCAACACCAACTCTGAAATCAGGCCTTGTCCCTCTTCCGGACGAGATGCCAGCATGCCCCTTTTTTCCTTTGACCGCCTCTCCAGCTCTGTCCCAGTTTGCGCAAGATTGGGTGCTTTGGTTGATGGAAGAGTCCCGATTGTTATGCCTCCCAAATGAATTGTTTCATTGGGGTCATTGTTTATGAATGAGTTGGAAGTTTCTTTTACTGCAGAAACACGTCAATATCCGTAGGTTTTCTGTTGTGTCTGGTTGCACAATCGGGAAAAATGTCCAAATTTTCCACAGAAAAGGCAGTGCTTTCCGTAAGCTGGGCAGTTTTGGGGTTGATGGAAAGTACCACATCTTGAACATGAACTTTGCTGTCGGTTGCTGGATTGGTCTTTTTGGGGTTCGGATGGTTGATACCTCCGTTGCGCTGCGCTGAAGCTAGATGACTGACGATAGAGTCCATCAACTCTAACTTCGTCTTCAGTTTTCTGAATATCATTCACATGTTTTTTTTGAGATTTCAGCTGCTTTACAGGTTGAAATGATTTTGTCTAAGGTTAGACTCGGTTCACGAAACAATCGTTCGCGCAAAGCCACGTCTCGTATCCCGATGATGATACGATCACCAATGAGCCTGTTTTCTTGAGCTCCGTAGTTGCATTTCTGAGCCTGCAGTTTTAGCTCAGTTACAAATTCGTCAATGGTTTGTTCTGGCTTTTGGCTCATTGTGTTAAAAATGGCTGTCGCTTGTGTGACGCTTTTGTAAGGTGCATATAGTTTATCAAATTCGTGCAGGATGTAATCTACTGCATTCTCTCTTTGCCCGCTTTGACCACCTCCCGTTGGTTGCAAAGGAAAGGTTTGCGTATTCGTCTTGCCTGAGGTCCAAGGCAGTGGAGCAGAAAAGCTTTTTGAGTTGTGATAGGCTTGGATGCATATTCACAGGCTGCTTCGAAGATAAGGTATGATGATTTCCACTCCTCCCATGTTCTTGCTGGGTCGTCACCAGGCTGGAACGGAGCCGGCGGTTGTAGGAAAGCAGATGCCATATTGTTGCTGCTGTTGCTTGTTAAATTTAAAATATGGACGCTGAGCTGCTCACCACTTCTGACACCATGTTATGTTGCTAGTTAAGCTCAGGAGGATGGTTTAAGCAAACTGTTTAATAAGTAGCATACGGGATCAAAGCCGCAGCTATGGCGATTGTTCGTCAGTTCCAAACGCAACAGCGCGTGCCACACCCTGCGAGCGTGCTCACTGGATGTCCTCTTCTTCTAAGATAAGAGAGCCTCATGACATCATGACAGAAACTAAAACAGATGATAACAGATGATAGAAGAAAAGCAATGTACATGAACGGCGCAGACTAACAACTGTGTAATTTCTTTCACATCTTTCTCCCTCCACACCGTATTTTGATGAACAAATTGGCCGTTAGTTGTTTATACAGCAGGAGAACATGCCAGAACATTGCGTCATTGTTACCTACCGTAGATAAGCAATTTAGCCAGTGCGGTATGACTGCCAGCCTAGGGTCTTTAACGTGCACCACGCAGTATAGTGATACACGACCGCATGCCGGTACGATGCTTATCCAGATCGACACGGGCAGGGGTGGGGATGAATCCACAATCCTGGGTTCTGCAGCGCGAGCTTTCGCTCCACGTGCACCCTATTTTGAAAAAAAAAAGAAAACATATTGTGATTGTATGGCGGTGTGGGGGGAGAAAGATGAGAAAGAAATTACAGTTGTTAGCCTGCGCGATTTCTGTATGTTGTTTTTCGTCGATTCTCTGCTTTAGTTTCAACCCTTATCAAGAGCGTTTTTCTTGCATCTACGTGGCGCAGCAAACCACCTTAATGTCTAGTCAACTAGCCCATATCCAAGCAATGTTTGCATAGTTAGCATCCCTGCTGTTACCTATTCTTATTTGTCATTTACGATTTAAAAACAAAATGGGGCTGTATGTACGTTAATACTGCCTATAACTTGGTCTGCCTCAACGGGGACGATTCTCCCTGCTGTAGATGAGAAATTTAACCAGTGCCGTACAATCGGGGTGTTTAACGTCCATCCCGCAGTAGTGATACACGACTGCACACCGGTACGATGCTCATCAACATCGAAAGGGGCGGGGGTGGGGATTGAAACCAGGATCCTGGGTTCTGCAACGGACCTTTCGCTCGACGTGCTCCGAGCTGGTGTGCGCTAGGCCAGCCGGCCATCGATCCCCCGATTTAAATAAAATAAAAACCCTCCACTGGGGAGCGTAGGGAGAAATCGGAGCTACGCTGGGGAACTCGCCGCCGCCGGGGGGGTCGGAAATGTAAGAGGAGGAGTGGGAAACTCGCCGGGGCGGAGTCAAAAGAAGCTCCACCCCTCCCTCGTGACGTGGCATCGGAGAGATTCCCGCCGGAGGCGAGCTTAGCCCCCCTGTACGCACCATGACTCAATAAGTGTTTTCAAAGTCGATGCGGTGGTCATTGTCCTCGCAGTGTTCCGCAACAGCACTACGCTCAAGATCAAATTTTCGTGCGTCATTCTTATGTTGGCGGACTCTTTCCTTGAGGTCTTTTGTTTCGCCGACGTATGAAGCGGAACACTCAGCACAGGGAATTTGGTACACAACGCCTTGTGCTTTTTCTCTCGCTGGACGGTCTTTCGGACGAGGCTTTAGGCGCCCAAGTGTCAAAACAGGGGGGCTAAGCTCGCCTCCGGCGGGAATCTCTCCGATGCGACGTCACGAGGGAGGGGAGGAGCTTCTTTTGACTCCGCCCCGGCGAGTTTCCCACTCCCCCTCTTACATTTCCGACCCCCCCGGCGGCGGCGAGTTCCCCAGCGTAGCTCCGATTTCTCCCTACGCTCCCCAGTGGAGGGTTTTTATTTTATTTAAATCGGGGGATCGATGGCCGGCTGGCCTAGCGCACACCAGCTCGGAGCACGTCGAGCGAAAGGTCCGTTGCAGAACCCAGGATCCTGGTTTCAATCCCCATCCCCGCCCTTTTCGATGTTAATGAGCATCGTACCGGTGTGCGGTCGTGTATCACTACTGCGGGATGGACGTTAAACACCCCGATTGTACGGCACTGGTTAAATTTCTCATCTACAGCAGGGAGAATCGTCCCCGTTGAGGCAGTCCAAGTTTTAGGCAGTATTAACGTACATACAGCCCCATTTCGTTTTTAAATCGTAAATGACAAATAAGAATAGGTAACAGCAGGGATGCTAACTATGCAAACATTGCTTGGATATGGGCTAGTTGACTAGACATTGAGGTGGTTTGCTGCGCCACGTAGATGCAAGAAAAACGCTCTTGATAAGGATTGAAACTAAAGCAGAGAATCGACGAAAAACAACATACAGAAATCGCGCAGACTAACAACTGTAATTTCTTTCTCATCTTTCTCCCCCCACACCGCCATACAATCACAATATGTTTTTATTTTTTTTTTCAAAATAGGGTGCACGTAGAGCGAAAGCTCGCGCTGCAGAACCCAGGATTGTGGATTCATCCCCACCCCTGCCCGTGTCGATCTGGATAAGCATCGTACCGGCATGCGGTCGTGTATCACTATACTGCGTGGTGCACGTTAAAGACCCTAGGCTGGCAGTCATACCGCACTGGCTAAATTGCTTATCTACGGTAGGTAACAATGACGCAATGTTCTGGCATGTTCTCCTGCTGTATACACAACTAACGGCCAATTTGTTCGTCAAAATACGGTGTGGAGGGAGAAAGATGTGAAAGAAATTACACAGTTGTTAGTCTGCGCCGTTCATGTACATTGCTTTTCTTCTATCATCTGTTTTAGTTTCAATTTTATCAAGTGCGTTTATCTTGCATCTACGCAGCGCAGCAACCCACCAAAATAATTGCAAAAGCCTGTAGGTAATGATAAATTGCGTTCCTGGTTGCAGATTGCCGTAAAAACACACTTGTTTCTAGGATTCACTTTGTAGAATTTGTATGTAGGATTCACGACGGGGGCGACGGTCCATTCACGGCTCCATCGCCTCAAGCCCGGTTCGCCCCGCAGTTCATCGTACAGCCACCGTGCCACGTCTTCCGAGAGGCGATAGTGTTGTTGAAAATCAACGTGGTCCCTGTCAAACACATTGGCGTGGCTTAAATAGCTACGCCGACGGCAAAACACGGACAAATACGCTGCCATTTTGGACGCTTCTCCATGATCTCGCACCCAACTCGCCCAAACTCGCCTAGGTCGGAGCCGGCAAGCTTTTCCCACCCGCGGCGGCTGCTGCCACGTCAAAATGACGTCACCGCATCTCGCCGCGAGTTCCGAATAGGCAACTCTCCGACCGCCTCAAACACTCCGTTCTGACGTCATGATCCAGGGAGTGTCTGCGCGTGTCGTCATGCACGGCGCCGACCAATCGCGGCGGTCGGCGAGTTTGGCGGAGAACTCGCCTCGATCTCGCCGCGCCGAGCTTAGCCCCCCGGATCACGACCTACTCTATTAGCCCCGAGAGCGAACACAAGCGTCGCTGCGGTCGCCGCGCCCGGATTGGTTGAGGTGTACTGTGACGTCAGGGGGAGTACTCCGCTCCGCGATCTCGCATCGGCTCGCTTCCCAGCACCGGTTTCCTGGTTTGGCGTTGTGTGCCGCAGCTCTTCGAGAAGCTGGACTTCGTTTACCCGGTGTACAAGACGTTGAGTTAGGCCGATATTGGCGTGCTTCCGTACATTTTATAAGCCTGCTTGTCCCTTTTGCCTTTAAAATTGTGTTACAAATCTAGAAAGCTTTCGGCGGAGGCAATTCCGCCGATGAACCTCCCCGTCCGTCCACACGACACAAGGCAATCTTGCGAGGGGTCGGTGAAGCGGTGGCGCAAGTGTTTCAGACGTTGGAATTCTGTTCCTTGCACGTTCATGATTCAAGACAATATTACATCCCGCTTTCAAGGCCTTTGAAGTGGCATTTTATCATGGGCCTTTGGGTGGTCGGCAAATTAGCTCGCGACCCTGACTCTGCGCTGCCACTCTGCATGCGTTTTACATAAATGTAGCTTCTTCGTGAATTAATTATATAGTTTATACACGTATGCAGGCATATTTCTTAGAAGCTGCACAATTATTGGAAATTAGTTTGTATGGTAGCAGCAAAAACGGCCTTATTGCCCCCAGTTGTCTGTATGATATGTAATGAACTGCCAAACTATGCACGGCAATAGTGCCGTAACATGGAATGTTTATACTTTTTCCTGACATTCTTTATTTCAGCCTTGGGAATTCCGAAATTACACCGTTTAGTTTGAATTGTCATTTCCAAATAAAAGAGAAACTGCTGCAGGTCCCCAAAAGCTTCCTCAGCCTCCAAACTCCCTACAGCTGCACTCTCTGACATCAGAGGAAAACAGGAGTAAAAGCAAGCATTCGAACGTCTGTCCAGTGGTAGATGCAGCACCATAGCAGCAGAAAATGTGGAACCTGTGAAGGGCGACAGTCTGCGTGAGAAAAGCTTCGGGTATTTTAGCTTCAGGACAATCGATTTAAGTAAAATCTCAGTTTTAGGGCTTAAGGGGCTAATAACTAGCTAGACACCTTCGCTTACGTTCGTTATACATTACTTGAGGGTTGATATAAACAAGTCCACAGATACCACCCGTGTAGTCCATTGAAATACTATCCGAATCCAGCAAAGGTCACATGCGAGCAATGTATATAATAAAAATTCCTTATTTTTTTTTATTTTGCCCCTACACTTGGGCTGTCTTACTTGCGATTCTGTCTTCATGGCCCAGACTGTATTTAACATGTTGCTCGAGCAGCATGCAGCTTTTCTGCTTCAGCGATCTTGTTTAAAAACAGAGGTACAAAAAAAATATACATAACCTGCCAATTCATTCAGACCATCAGCAGCATTTATTGTGCGAGATGTAAATCTATAGTGATGATCCTGAAATCGTGGCCATATTTCTTTATTTTCATATACCAGCTGTGATTCATGCGTTGCCTGCCCTGTCAACCATGCTTAAAATGTTGGTTGAAGTTTCGTATGTAGCAACAGGACATACCTCAATAAAGGCATATATAAAAATTTACACTTCCTACGAAAAACACGCAAAAAAAATTAGATAGAAACGAGCGCACCATCAGCTAGCGTCGTCACAGCCTCCACAGGGCGAGCGGGCCGAGTCGGGGAACAATTCCCTCCTCGCCGTGACGTCACCCCGGTTCGCCGCAAGGGGGCGCCACGCGAACTTCTCGGGGCTAATACTTATAAGTACAGACCAGCTCTATACTTATAAGTGTAGAGTTGGTCATGCTTTAGATGGGCACGTCTTGTAATAACCTCTGGCGGTCCCGCCGGGGACGCACCTCTGTAGAACGAAAAAATTCAAAGCCCTCTGCAGGAAGCAAGCTTTGTGAGGTGAGTGCATTGGACTGGTCTTCTCCGCATATTGTTCGTCGCCTTGCAGCTGATCAGGCTGCCTCGACTGAGCTTGGTCCGGACGAAGAATGCTTAGAAGAACGGCTGATACTAAACAAGAATCATATTGCAGGGCTTTTTATTCAAAATAATTCGGTTCGTACGAAGTGTAAAAAAAAAAAAAAAGGCAAGGAGTAGTTTTGCATGCAAAATTTGAAGCACGAGTGTCCGGGTGACTCATAATGCATTTTAAGCAAGTTGTGTAAATGGGCACTCATGCGGTTGTCATTGGACCGTTTCTATTGTTATTACTGTTTTCCTCTTTTGTGATACAAAAAACAAAAACAAACATGGATGAAGCTTTGACAGCACGGTCTTAGATAGGTACGTCACTTGATGACCCGAGTGAATGAGATACATCTTGCTGCTCAGGTAGAATGAACGATGACACAAAACATACTTGGTGTTTCCGGTTTAGAGAGTCATTGATTTTATATCAAGCCATTTTCGTAACTCACCGTCAGTTCAATTTGTCTGCATTAACCATTTACAGGGAAAGTGTCCATGGCGAATTGCCTTCAGAATCGCTATGGGGAAATCATTGCTGAACATTTGACCAGCAAAGCACTTGTCAAGCTATCACAAGGGCTTGATAGTATGTTTTAATCTATCCTGTTCCTCTGCATTCCTGAACATCTTGTATGCAGTTGTAAATAAATCGATGATATGCTTCTGCATTTATACGACAGTCTCCTGAATGCGGAAAAACCATGAACAAAAAAAAAAAATGCCAGCAGCTTAGTGTGATGACAAAAATAAGTGACTAAGCTCTAAGCCACAAAGCTTGCCACTGCAATGGGGACAAGGCACAGACATCCCTCGTCGAGTGAAATATTGGTATTTCTAAATATTTAAAGAGTGATAGGTCATTCATTTCAAAATGAGATATTTTACCAGTGAGGTATCACTACTAACCTGGGTGCTTTTAACGTGAACCACGGAGTAAGGATTACACGATTGCAGCTAGACTGCATTGTAAATGATGTCGTAAATGATTTAAAGCGGATATCCACAACGCCACACACTTTACTCAAAGTCTTTTCGAGAGCGCCAGCGACGCGGTTTGCGGACAGTTATTGTACAATTTGCTATGCAAGGATCCAAAATGGCGACATGAATATGGATGAATTTGAGCGCCACGGCGCGGAACGTGGGAGTTTCGGTACTCTGGAAACCTAATCAGTGGCTCTAATAATAGGTATTGTGAATGGACGAGGATGATTATGATGATTACGTCAATAACAACGCCCGTGTAGTGTCGCACACGTGATTTCTTCGAAAGGTATGCGAAACGGAGTTCACTTTGTTTTGTTGCTCCTAATTACGGAGGGAAAAAGTGGTGGGCACGGTACGCTTTGCGACAAGATGCCTAACCCGCTTGTCTTCGCCCGCTTGCAGGTACTGTTTTTTCAAGCGATGGGAAACTGCGTGCATGACGTGGCCTTCGAGTCATTCAAGCTTCCACCGTCCAACGCAAGCAGCGTGGGACATGTCTTGTCATCAGCACGGGACGTCGGTATCTGCGAGACATCGGCAACGGTGCGCACGGCCCTTACTTCCCCGCAGGGGGCACCTGTGAAAGCAGGTGTTTGGAGAGTGGCGTCTCCACGGACCCCGAGCCCCGCAGGGGGCACCTGCACCTTAGGTGCTAGGTGCCCCCTGCACCTTAGGTGCTAGGTGCTTGGTGAGTAGCGTCACCACGGACCCCAGCCACGTGGGCCACCATACCCGCACGCAGGGGGCACCTACTTTTCTAGGTGCTTGGTGAGTGGCGTCACTACGAACCCCGAGCCATGTGGGTTCGCCCACCCACGTCTGGCTGTGCGTGGCGTACCCGTGTCCGGTGAAAAGGGGACCCTGGTGGTTGAGCTGAGCCCGGGGTATGTTTGGACCCTTCGGGGCCCCCCGGGCAAGGCAATACACCGCTTCGACCCCAGCTTCTCGTAGACGGGTGTCCTGGCTTGGCCCGACCAGGATGAATCAGTCAGTCATTTTTTGTACCCTCTTCTTCCTTCTTTCACTTTTCCTCCCACCTCTTTCTCTTTTCTTCTGCACTCTCTTCCTTCCTTTTTCACCTTCTTGGGCGGCAAGGGCTAACCTTGAGTGGAAACAGGTTCTGTCCCTGCATCCACACTCGGTTATAGTGCCCGGGCAGCACTGGTAGAGTAATTGTGTCAGCCAAGCCTTTCTTGTTATGGCACATTACCTACCCCCTTGTTGGGCTCCGTGGTGGGCGGTGCACCCGGGCACTGAACTTTCTTTCCCATCTTTATGGGTACCAAAACTAAACTACCTGATCGGGCCCTGAAAAGGACCCGCACCGAAGCACTGCCAACATTTCTCTCCACTGACAATGTAAATGACCATTTTATAAGATTTTTTGTTCTCCACTCTGACGATGCATCTAAACCACTTTCAAAAATATCTCCGTTCCTTGTCGCCAAAGTGCTTCAAGGCACGCTAGGAGCGTAGTATAACGCCAAAAAGCTCTTCTCAGGTGACCTTCTTGTGGAGGTTTACGAGAAATACCAAGCTACGGCTTTAATGGATCTCCAAGCAATCCACGATCTCAAAGTGACAGTGTCAGCCCATCGAACACTGAACACCATCCGCGGTGTGATCTCGGAAGATGATTTGATAGACAGTACCGAGGAAGAAATTGTAGAAGGCCTGCAATCCCAAGGAGTTGTTGCTGCAAAGCGCATCACAATCCGTCGAGATGGTGAAGAACGACCTACTAAACATGTCGTTTTGACCTTCGAGAGGCACACTTTGCCTCCGTCTATTAAGGCAGGCTACATCAATTGCAAGGTGCGACCTTACGTCCCGAATCCACTCCGCTGCTTTCGGTGCCAGCGGTACGGTCACGGATCGCGCACTTGCCGCGGTTGTGAGACATGCGCCAGGTGTGGTGGCAGGGACCATACTGCTGATGGCTGCAAAGCTGAAAACAAATGTGCCGATTGCAGTGGCAGCCATCCTGCCTACTCCAGATCATGTGAGCACTTCAAAAAAGAAAAAGAAATCCTTGCACTTAAGGTTAAAGAGAACATAACCTACCAGGATGCAAAGCGTCGCCTTTCCGCTTTCCAGAGGGGCTCTTTTGCCGAGGCGGTGTCCAGCAGGGGACCTGCACCGTCCAAGATATCGGTGGCAATCCAGGTGTCCCTTGGGAACCCTGGGAAACCACTCCAGTCCTCTACGCCCAGGTTGAAGCTTTCTCTTCCTGGGCATTCCCTCTCGGCTGCCAAGGCCGCTAAGGCAACCGGTCATTCCAAAGACTCGGGTGCCATTGAGGCAATGGAGGTGACTCCATTGCCCACACCGCGCAGGTCGTCCTCGAAAGAGAGCGAGCGAGCCCCTCGCTCCTCCTCTCAGAAGAGGACTTCCTCACCCAAGAAAACTCCAGCTTCGGCGGGAAGCACACCAGCTGACTCCCGGAGTCAGAATGGGCAGGCAATGCCTGTCCGTGGTTTGAGGACTTCCTCTGGTGAGGAGCGGCACTCTCGCCAAAACTCGCTGGAGAGGTCCTCCTCATCCAAAGGGCAGCATCGGGCTGCCCCTTCAAGATCTCAGGGGCAGGAACAGAGAGACTCGGGCAATATCACGCCCAGTATCTCCCCTGCCTCTTCAGTAGGGGGTGGTCGTGGACGGGGTTTTCCACCCCGTGCTGCGGACCTACCCAAAACTCTAGGAAAAGTCTCGTCCGAGGAGGTAGAGGCGATGGACGAGGCTACTGATCCGGCTACTCCTGTGTCCGACCATGAAGACATGGAGTGGCAAACCTCAAACCGTAAATCGAAAGGGAAGAAACCTGTGACTGCTCCCAAATAGATTATACCAATTTACCCCTTTAGTCGCGAGTATTAAGTTTCTTTTTCTCTCTCCCTTTTTATTAATTTATTCGTATACTTTTTTACCTAAATGAGAAACTTGCATTTTATGCAATGGAACTGTCGAGGTCTCCTACCCAACATCGATGATGTTAATTATTTTATGGATGAGCTTCGGCCTATTGCCCTCTCTTTACAAGAAACTCATCTTCAAACACATCAAACACAAATTTTGCGACATCATCAAGTGTTCCGCAAAGACCGTTCGAACTCCAGTTCTGGCGGTGTAGCAGTGGTCGTGCAGAGTGGGGTTGCCTGCTCGGAGGTTCCTCTTTGCACACCGCTCGAAGCTGTAGCGGTACGCCTTCTTTTAGACCGCCTCATAACAATTGTTTCCATTTATTTGCCACCAAACGTTCCATTGCAACTTCACGAACTCCAAGGGCTTGTAGGGCAACTCCCTCAACCCTTCTTAATTTTAGGAGATTTTAATGCCCATCACCCTATGTGGGGCAGTACTCGCCTCGATTCTCGAGGCCGAGTAATCGAGCGGTTTTTACTATCATCTAACTTGTGTATTTTTAACGGGAGAGAACCTACTTTTTTCAGTTCTGCTCACAATTCATTTACATCTATTGACCTTTCTATTACTTCACCTTCATTACTTCCATGCTTTTCATGGAAGGTTTTTAATAATCCTTTTGGGAGTGATCACTTCCCTATCGTTTTAGAGAGTACTGTCTCTCTTCCGACTCTTTTAACGCGAATGCCTCGGTGGAAGCTAGACAAGGCAGATTGGTCCATCTTTCAATTGGAGGCACTAATCGATTCTTCTATAATCTCGAACATGAACCCAGAGGAAGCAACACTGTATGTCACAGAGGTTATAATAAGCGCTGCCACACGGAGTATTCCTCAAACGTCTGGTCGTCTTCCTAAAAGATGCAAGCCTTGGTGGAATGATGACTGTAAAACAACACGAAAGTCCCAGAACAAAGCTTGGTGCATCTTTCGTAGATATCCAACTTCTAGGAACCTACTTGAGTTTAAGAAAAGAAGAGCTAAAGCTCGCTGGACAAGACTCCAGGCGAAGGGAAGCTCCTGGAGGAAGTATTTGACGTCCTTGAGTAGTTTTGTACCTGCAAAAGAAGCGTGGGATCGGCTTAGAAAGGTTAGGGGTGACTACTTACCCTTCAGAATTCCGCTTTTTCCTGCATCATCTTCAACGTCCCTGAAAGATCAAGCGAATGTTCTTGGGGAACATTTCCAAGACGTTTCTAGTTTACGAAACTGCAGTGAAGCATTTAAAAAGTTTAGTTCGACAGCAGAGAAACAGCCGATCATTCTGTCTGGTGCTCGTGACGCTCCGTACAACAGGCCTTTTACACTCTCCGAGCTCGAAGTGGCTCTCAGTGTAAAGAAGCAGTCTGCTCCTGGACCAGACAATATCCATTATGAGATGCTAAGGCACCTGTCACCTGATTCGCTAGGCAGTTTGCTGACCTTTTATAATTCATTATGGCACTGCTCTGCATTCCCCGAGATTTGGAAAAGAGCACATGTAATCGCTCTTCTGAAGCCTGGTAAGGATTCTTCGCAACCAACTAGCTACCGCCCCATTGCACTCACAAGCTGCTTGGGAAAAACCTACGAAAGAATGATTAATCAACGTCTCGTTCATCTCCTGGAGACCGAGAATGTGCTTGACAATAATCAATGTGGTTTTCGGGCTGGACGTTCCACCCTTGACCACTTAGTCCGCCTTGAAACCTCTATTCGGGAGGCATTTGTACACCGCCAGTTCTGTCTCTCTGTGTTCTTTGATCTGCAAAAGGCATACGACACGACCTGGCGCTATGGGATCCTACGGGATCTCTATGCTTACGGTGTTCAGGGTCGCATGTTGCGATGTATACAAAACTTCTTAATGGGACGTACCTTCCAAGTGCGTCTGGGCTCCACCTTATCGGACGTGTTTTCTCAAGAATGTGGTGTCCCTCAGGGAGGGGTGCTGAGTGTCACACTTTTTGCTGTTAAAATCAATAGCTTGGCTAAGGTGATACCACCGACAGTATCTTATTCTCTCTATGTGGATGATGTGCAAATTTCAGTTTCTTCTTGCAATCTGCGTAGTTGCGAACGTCAACTGCAAGTGACAATCAACAGGATGAGCAAGTGGGCAGCCGAAAATGGGTTTCGTTTTTCCCCTGACAAAACCGTATGTGTTCTTTTTTCACTGCGTCGAGGGTTATCACCAGTTCCTACCTTGCATCTGAATAATCATGCCATTACTGTAAAGGAGGCACATAAGTTCCTAGGTGTGGTATTTGACAAAAAGCTCACATTCATACCCCACTTGAAAGAACTAAAACAAAAATGCCTACGATCTTCCAATATTCTTAAAGTGCTGTCACACACAACTTGGGGGTCTGACAGACGATGTCTGCTGCGAATTTATAACTCTCTAGTGCGGTCCCGGTTGGATTACGGTGCACCGGTATATGCGTCGGCACGACCATCTGCTTTGAAGATGTTAGACCCAATCCATCACTTGGGGCTGCGTCTAGCCACAGGTGCTTTTCGCACGTCGCCCGTGCTGAGTCTGTATGCTGAAACGCATCAGATGTCGCTTGAGCGACGCAGACAATATCTTAGTCTCAGTTATGTCTACAAAGTTTATAGTGATCCGCACCACCCTTCGTTTTCCGCTCTGCAGACCTCTGCATCACTGCGCCTTTTTGAGAATAAGCCCAGTATTGTTCGGCCCCTGAGCTTTCGGGCTGAGAGCATGGCAAAGCCGCTGCACCTTTCTTTTGATGAGCCTCCTTTGTTGAGACAGGCCTATAGGGTTGCTCCTTGGGACTTGGTGCCAATCTCTTGTGATTGGTCCCTTTCAAGGTACAGCAAAAAGGTTGTTCCTCCTTTCGTTCTTTTGCGGGAGTTCGCAGAGCTAGAGCAAAAATATAGTGACTATCTCCACTTTTACACTGATGGCTCGAAAACATTGACTTGCGTAGGCTGTGCAGTTTGTTCTCTCGCTTTCAGTGAAGTCAGGCAACTCAACCCTCTAGCAACTATTTTTACTGCTGAATTGTATGGTATCCTGATAGCTGTTGAATATATTCTAAAAAATAACATTAACAAAGCGGTTCTGTTTGTTGATTCCCAAAGTGTTCTCTTAGCTATTTCATCTTTAGCAGACAGCAAGAACGCCCTTGTGCAACAGGTTCGTTTTCAGATAAACAAAGCTTTCCATCTAGGACAACTTATAAAATTTTGCTGGGTGCCCAGTCATGTGGGCATTCCTGGTAACGAGAATGCAGACCACCTTGCACTTAGTGCAAAAAACTACACGGAAACGTCTTTTGGCCTGCCACACCAAGACCTCAAGCCAGCCTTATACAAGTCAATTATTAAGTTATGGCAGCTGGACTGGGACACACAGATCGATAACAAACTCCACATTATTAAGCCCAACTTAGAAGTATGGGAGAGTTCCTCCCATAAGGACCGCCGTTCGGAAGTCCTTTTGTGCCGCTTGAGAATCGGTCATTCTCGATTGACGCACCTGCACTTGCTCTACGGTGAAGATGTAAAGCTCTGCGAAAAGTGTGGGAAAGTGTTAACCGTCCTTCACATCCTTTGGAATTGTAGATTTCTCGATCATCAACGTCGAAGATATTTTCCTGAACTTTTCAGAAACCACCTTCCATTTCATCCTTATTTTTTGCTTGGAGATAGACCTTTGGTACCATTTGCTCGCGTTTTAAGTTTCCTACATGCAATTGGCTTTTTGCATCTGATATAAGTAGACAAGTAAGTTTAGACATAACTGCATGCTAGGCTTTTTAAATTAACTTTCTTGGCGCAATATGGCCACAGTCGCTCTTGCGCCATTAAACCCCAATCATCATCACGGCCCTTACTTACGTCACCCCCAGGCAATCAACGTCAACGAGTACTACGCCTCGGGGTGCAATAAAACACTAGAACGAACTGCACGGTGCCAGTGGTGGGCACGGTACGCTTTGCGACAAGATGCCTAACCCACTCGTCTTCGCCTGCTTGCAGGTAAGCTACAAGAGTTGCGGTGTACGGAGTAGTTTATGCCTTGTTGTTGTACCGTGCCCCCAAAAACTGCTCTCCATGACGTTAGAGTGCTTAGATATTGTAAAACAGCCTGTGATTCCAAGTGGTGACGTCGAGATGAACCCTGGACCACAGCACTCAGTCGAGGAAAAGTTGTCAATAATTCTTGATGGGCAAAAATAACACATGAGAGTGCTAAACGATATTAAACGAGATCCGGGCTCTATCCAGAAATACGTAAATGAAAACACAGAAAATTTTAAAAATCTGGATGTCGGTGGGTGAATCTCGAATCGTCAATTAAGAGTGCTGTAGAATTGCAGGCCTTGGTCCGGGAACTCTCGCAAACTGTTCGTGTATTAACACAAAAAATCGACGACCTAGAAAACCGCTCGAGGCGCAATAATCTCTTGATCTTCGGATTAAATGAGGAAAAAAAAAAATGAAACTCCAGCGGTTCTCTCCGAGTCGGTTCAGTTCAATGTATTTCACAAAGTTAACGTGAATCCCGAAAGCATAGAACGCATGCACCGTCTTGGCAAAAAACGTCGCAGCCCTCGGCCTGTTATAGTACGTTTCTACGACTACAAAGAGAAAATGGAAATCTTGCGAAACTGTGACAGGCTAAGAGGCACGAACATTTCCGTTAGTGAAGACTTTTCTAAACATGTTCAAGATATTAGAAAACACCTGTGGGAAGCTTCACGCGAGGAAAAGAATCGAGGTTCAAAGGTTCGGTAGCTATACGACAAAGTGGCTATTGAAGGTCGTATGTTCTAGTGGGATCCTGAATCCAACTCTCGACTGCCGTGCCGGGACAGTCGGGAACTGGAGGAAGAACTGAGGCAGTCATCGTCTCCTGAAAACCAAGGTTTTTCCTGATGCGCTCACGGTCATCAATTTGAATGCAAGGTGTGTGTTGAACAAACGGGCTGAACTCGAAGCTGTATCCCTAGAGCGTGAACCTGACGTTGTTATATTAACGGAAACTTGGTAAAGTGCCTCTGTTCAAAATTCTGACTTTATACCCCCAATTATGTGTGTTTTCGTAAAGACCGGAAGACTGGTGGCGGGGGGTCGCCATTGTCATTAAAAAAGAACTTAGGGGTGTTGAAATGCCTGCTCTGGACATAAAATCTTTGTTTAGTATGATAATATTTCATAAACTTCCTATTATAGTTGGAGATGTGTATCGTGTCCTCCATGTCAAATGATGATTATTTTCACGTGTATAAATGACTACTTATGGCGAACATGTTCATAGCAAAAACACTAGGCTTGTCCTGGCCGGGGATTTCAACCTGCCTAACATTGACTGGACTAATTTGTGCGTAGGGAATGGCGAAGCCTCTATGTCTCAAGCACTATTAGATCTGGCTTATTCACAAAATTTGACACAAATAGTTCAAGGGAGTACTAGAACGCAAGGCTCAACTGAATCCATGCTCGACCTGGTATTTCTAAGTCCTACTATAGCGCAAACAAAATACTCATGCCAGATTATTGACGGGATCTCTGATCATGTTATGGTTCTTGTAAAATGTCCTCTGGAGAGGCGAGATATTCCGACACTCCAGAACCTCTCATTTCCGGATTTTTTGAAAGCAGATGACGAAAGTATACTAGATTTTTTAGATGTCAACTTTGATAATTTTAAACAGTTTTCTTTGTTCAAAACCATAGTACATAATGCTATAGAAAAGTTTGTTTCGCTTCGAGTAAGAAGGCATTCACAGAACACTCCTTGGATAACAAGAAATATTGCTTGCCTGAAGCATAGGTTAAAGACCGACCAACGAAACCATTTTCCGCAAGGTAGGAAAACGCCCCTCGCGCCCTCCTCTTTTCACCCTCTCCCAAAAATCAAGTGACGGCAGAGGCTTCTTTTGTGTCGGCTTTTTCTGTAGGGATAATCCTCAAAAAGCGCGAAACAAGCGGCTAGCTGCGAGCGCCACAACGACCTTGAGACGTCCAGGTGTCTTCCCTCGTTGACGCGGGCACGCGCAATCCGCAGGATTGAGGAAGCCAGCGCGACCGAACTCTTTTTCCCATGAGCTGCAGGTCCGAGGCCGCTCGGTCGGTGGAGATCGAGGGGTCGTGGTATGCTGGGTTCGTTCCAGCAGCCGCTTTCTGGCATCGCGCGGCTGCTGGAACCATTCTCGCGCCTGCACACGGATTGGCTTGCACAATAAAGGGTTCAGGTCGTCGATAATACATTTATTTCCGAAACTTATAAATCAAGTGGCTTACCCTAATCTCTTCATTACTGTTTGAAACACGTCTCCCCTCATAGGTTGTTCATCCCATTTTGGACTCTTTTGCGTATTTATTCCTCCTTACGTCTGCTTGATGACTGTTCTATAACTTGATAAAGACCTTTAAATATTGGCGCGGGCTTGCGCGATCAACGCTGTCCCGGATTTATTCAAAATGGGAAAGTTTGGCGTCAGGAGGGGTTGAAGGAGCAAACCGAAATTCTTGCTTCTGATGAGGACGGCACAATCGCAAGATAGGTCTTTGCTTCACCTATATCCACAACGCCCCATCGTTTGCACGATCATAATTTCTCAGTGACATAGGTGTATACAACACTTTACTCATAGTTACTATAGATGTGGCCCCACAGGCTTTCCCGTTATGAGCGAGTGAGCTTTTTAACGACCGGCGACTCTCGTGAGTGAGAATAAATATTATCACCTTCAAACAACATCCACCCCTTTCTCCCCCCCCCCCCTCCCCCCTTTCCCGAGTTGGGGAAATATCAGGCCACTCCAGGAAGCAGCCTGCAGACTGCGCTTTTCGGCTACTCATTCTCAACACATTCGAACGTGGAAGTAAACACATCAATCACATGAACGACGCCCTGTTTATCTGCAACCTAAATAATGTGGCTCTTCTGTTGGGACCCAATCAATTTCATCATCAATCATTATTTGTTACAACTTCATGGTGAATGTGTGTTCGTAGTGATGCCACAAAGTGGTCGATTCAAAGGGAGAAATAGGTCCTTGTATTTATTTTGCGGAAATACTCGCTCCTGTGACTCCCAAGTGCGCAAGGTCAAAGCACCCGAGGCAGTGCGTAATACTTTAAACCTGTCGTTGACGATGAAATATTTGTGGGAAGCGCGTAAAATTGTTTACACCACGAAAACATACCTAAACGCACCAAAATTTCGTAATTGCAAAAAAAAAAAAATGATTAGTTTGGGAAAACCGTTGCTTTCTCCCTCCCCCCTCTCTCTCTCTTCTTTTTTCGCGCCACTACAAGAAATAGCGGCCGAGCAACGAAATTCTATCAAAACCTCGCTTCTTGGAGAAAGGACACCATGATATATGGTTGCGAATCTGCCAGGGAGTATTTCCATTTTCCTTCCACGCGATTAGAAGGCAAGACGCTGGGGAAATTTATGTGCACTAACATGCTGCCTCTCAAAGAAAGTACCAGATTTCTAGTGCATGTCAATCTACATGTAAATTGTTTAATCAGAGTGCACAAACATTCGCGGCCTGGAGGATGACATGGATGCATGGCGGAAAGCGGCTTGCTGGAAATAGAAGTCTCTATTGCACTGCACTGGTGTGAAACATTATTACGTATTTTTGTTTTATTTCTGTGCGAAAATAAAAACAGCTTTTAGAAACCGAACACTGAGTTTCGAGGAGCGCCGAAATGATATAAAAAACCGGGACAACCTGAACCATACGAGTTGCCTTGCGTCACTCAGCTTTTCCTGGTTTCTTGTGTTTACGGAGCCTTTTAAAAGGGGATGAACAATTATAAATAGACTGACCCGACTTGCCACATTAGAGCAGTTCATTTTCATTACGACAGGCTCTCTTCAAGCATCTTCCATAGTTGAGCTTGTACTGGTCTGTTTTTATTTTCGGTTCCTTTCAAAAAGTGATCTCTAAGCCACTGGACCAACCTACAACATTTAAAATTTACGGAAGCGGAGAAGTGGTTGGGAGGGCTAAGCGGGCAAGGGTTGCAAGCCTCTCGAACCACCGTCCGTTACATTTGCTTAGTGGCTGGGCTTTGCGAGCAGAATGCGAGCTTGCTCGAGTAACTTGGATCCGTTCAGAAGATAATCCCCTCTAAACGACAATCTCCGCCGCCTGGGAAGAACGTGAGTGGGCGAACGAGACGCCTCTGGGTTTTGCGTCACGCCTGCATTTCAAGATTCAGACTTACTGGTTCCCGACACCAGCACGATTGACGGCCCCGCCTTCGTCTTTGTACATTGATACGGAGAAGAAGGAGAAGAGCGCGACGGCCCGCGGCCGTAGTGCGTTCTGTCTCGCGCTCTGGCGGGCAATCACATTAAAAACCTACCGCTGAAAACCACCCCGTGTACATAGTTGAGAACATAATAAGCATTAATGGGAGTGAACGTAGACATCTAATGATCCGATACAAAGTTTCGCTTGATTCCTAAACGCATAATGCCATAGCCAAGTACACCTTCACATACAATTGTTAGACAGAATTGAAGAGAAGATTGTGTGTTTTTTTTTTAAAGAAATTTTGGCCCCCTTCTATCCGGTCGTGGGCGAACCATTCATTTTGTTGCATTTCCACTTCTCCGCTTCCGCAGATTATGAATCTGGTAGTTTGGTCCAGTGGCTTAGAGCTCACGTTTTGAAGGGGACCGAAAGTAAAAACGGACCAGTACAAGCTGGACTATGCTAGACGCTTGAAGACAGCTTGTCGCAATGGAAATGAACTGCTCTAATGTGGTAAGTCGGGTCACTCGGTTCATAATTTTTCATCCCCTTTTGAAAGGCTCCGAACAAACAAGGAACCAGGACAAGCTCTGGTTGTCCCGGTTTTTAATGTCCTTTCGGCGCCCCACAAAACGCACAATGTTCGGTTTCTAAGCGCTGTTTTTATTTTGGCACGGAAATAAGACAAAAATACGTAACAATTTTTCACACCAGTGCAATGCAATACAGACTTCTATTTTCATCAAGCTGCTTTCCGCCATGCTTTCATGTCATCCTCCAGGCCTTGAATGTTTGTGCACAGTGATTAAACTACTTACATCTAAAATGACATGCACTAGAAATCTGGTACTTTCTTTTAGAAGCAGCATGTTAGTGCACATGAATTCTCCCAGCGTCTTGCCTTCTAATCGCGTGGAAGGAAAATGGAAATATCGCGGGCATGATTCGTGCAGAAGGCTAGATTCAATGGTCGCCCATTATTTGTACAAACTCCCTGGCATAATCACTACCATATATTCTGGTGTCCTTTCTCCAAGAAGCAAGGTTTTAATAAAATTTCGTTGCTGGGCCGCTTTTTTTTTTTTGTAGTGGCACGAAAAAGAAATAGAGAGAGAAGGAAACAACGGTTTTCGCAAGCTGATTTCTTTTTTTTTTTTTGGCAATTGCGACATTTTGGTGTGTTTAGGTATGTTTTCGTGGTGTAAACAATTTTACGCGCTTCCCACAAATATTTCATCGTCAACGACAGGTTGAAAGTATTACGCACTGCCTCGGGTGCTTTAACCTTGCGCACTTGGGAGTCACGGGAGCGAGTATTTCCACAAATAAATACAAGGACCTATTTCTCCCTTTGAATCGACCACTTTGTGGCATCACTACGAACACACATTCACCATGAAGTTATAACAAATAATGATTGATGATGAAATTGATTGGGTCCCAACAAAAGAGCCACATTATTTAGGTTGCAAATAAACAGGGCGCCGTTCATGTGATTGATGTGTTTACTTCCACGTTCGAATGTGTTGAGAATGAGTAGCCGAAAAGCGCAGTCTGCAGGCTGCTTCCTGGAGTGGCCTGATATTTCCCCAACTCGGGAAAGGGGGGGGGGGGGGGGGGAGAAAGGGGTGGATGTTGTTTGAAGGTGATAATATTTATTCTCACTCAGGAGAGTCGCCGGTCGTTAAAAAGTCCACTCGCTCATAACGGGAAAGCCTGTGGGGCCACATCTATAGTAACTATGAGTAAAATGTTGTATACACCTATGTCACTGAGAAATTATGGTCGTGCAAACGATGGAGCGTTGTGGATACAGGTGAAGCAAAGACCTATCTTGCGATTGTGCCGTCCTCATCAGAAGCAAAAATTACGGTTTGCTTCTTCAACCCCTCCTGACGCCAATCTTTCCCATTTTGAATAAATCCGGGACAGCGTTGATCGCGCAAGCCCGCGCCAATATTTAAAGGTCTTTATCAAGTTATAGAACAGTCATCAAGCAGACGTAAGGAGGAATAAATACGCAAAAGAGTCCAAAATGGGATGAACAACCTATGAGGGGAGACGTGTTTCAAACAGTAATGAAGAGATTAGGGTAAGCCACTTGATTTATAAGTTTCGGAAATAAATGTATTATCGACGACCTGAACCCTTTATTGTGCAAGCCAATCCGTGTGCAGACACGGGAATGGTTCCAGCAGCCGCGCGATGCCAGAAAGCGGCTGCTGGAACGAACCCAGCATACCACGACCCCTCGATCTCCACCGACCGAGCGGCCTCGGACCTGCAGCTCATGGGAAAAAGAGTTCGGTCGCGCTGGCTTCCTCAATCCTGCGGATCGCGCGTGCCCGCGTCAACGGGGGAAGACACCTGGACGTCTCAAGGTCGTTGTGGCGCTCGCAGTTACCCGCTCGTTTCGCGCTTTTTGAGGATTATCCCTACAGAAAAAGCCGACACAAAAGAAGCCTCTGCCGTCACGTGATTTTTGGGAGAGGGTGAAAAGAGGAGGGCGCGAGGGGCATTTTCCTACCTTGCGGAAAATGGTTTCGTTGGTCGGTCTTTAAGAAGGAAACGGCGGCAGCTAAAAAATGATGAAACTTCCAAAAGGCGAGAGGAGGTGCGGAACCTTTCCAGACATTTTAAATGCGAAGTTCGCAATGCTAGATCTTTTTATATGAATAATTCCCTTCTAAATTTTCTGAAGACTTCCCCTGAAAAATTTCGGAGGCATTTATCTCCTTCTAGAGATGCGGTAACCAGCATAGTTGAAAACGGTTCTGTTATAACGGATAAAGATCAGATGGCTTCATTGTTCAACGAATACTTTCAGTCAGTTTTCACGAGAGACAATGGTTTCCTTCCAGCTTTTCACGTTTCTGGCAGCATACCTCCCATTCCAAACGTATACGCGAATCAGGAAGGTCTTTTTAATTCGCTGTTAAAAATTTATACAAAAAAGTCTCCGGGACCAGACGAGGTTCCAAATTCGTTTTTCCAAAGATATGCCGAATGGTGTTCCCATTATTTGCTGACAATTTTTAAACTTACACTTAGCAGAGGAATGATTCCACGAGACTGGAAGTGCGGGAAAGTAATTCCTATTCACAATCAAGGCGAAAGGACCACCCTGAGCAACTATCGACCAATATATCACTCACTAGTACGTGCTGCAAAACTTTAGAACATATAATAGCAGAACATTTGATAGATTTTATAGAAAGCAACAGCATTGTGAACACTAATCAGTACGGCTTTAGGCAGGGTTGTTCTACAACTACGCAGCTGATTGAAGTTTTTTATGACCTTAGCAGAAATGTGGATAAGGGTGGACAAACTGATGTCGTGTTTTTAGACTTCACGAAAGCCTTCGATCGCGTATCGCATCCGAAGTTATTACATAAACTTAGTCTCATTCTAAAGAACAGTCAAATTGTAGATTGGTTGGAGGCATACTTATCGGACAGAGAACAGTTTGTTTATCTTCAGGGCGAAAGGACCAACTCATTGCCAGTGTTATCTGGTGTACTCATTTCAAAAAAGGATTTCAAAAAAGAATTTCAAAAACTGTGGACGATCAGAAGAAAGCTAGATCATGCGAGTCCAGAAGTAAACTTAATGGCTTTTAAATGTCAGATTTTACCAACCATTGACTCTGCGAGCCCTGTATGGGAGCCATTTACCACTAGAAATGTTCATATTCTAGAAAGACTACAAAACAAAGCAGTGCGATTTATATCCAATAGTTACAAATCAACCGACTCTGTCTCCGCACTCAGGTCCCGAGCAAACCTATGCAGTGTTCAAACCAGGTTGGCTATAAGCAGAATAAAAAAAATTTTTTTTTTTCAGGTTTTGAGTGGATGTTGCAGAATAAATGTTTCGAAATACGTAACAACTCCCGAACCCATGCAGCATAGAACAAAGCATAATCGTTACATTCAACCATATTGGTGCTCAACAGATCGTTTTAAGTACTCCTTTTTTGTTCGGTGTATAAATGAATGGAACAAGCTCCCGCACGTGTTGTCGATTCCGAAGATCTTATGTCATTCGCAAAGGAACTAGGGTTTGTGTATGCATGTAATTAATACCTTTTTATTCATGTTTTTTTTTTTGTGTATGTAATTATGACCTTTTGTTCATGTTTTCTATTTCTACCATTCCTGCCCTGGCCTTACGGCTGGCAGTAAAGATAAATAAACAAATAAATAAATTTAACGTCTTCTACGCAGTTTCTGGCAGGGCTCTTCGAACACTATGCATGGTAATTGAGATTAGCCGATCAATAGGGGATTGATTAACTAGGGTTCTTTGTTTTCAGCCTGTATAGACGCTTTACACACGCACCAAAGTACAGCCACCATTGCTGCCCCTCTTTTGTGTTTCCCAGATACCGAGTCACTAAGACGGGTGTCGACAAGCCTCCACAAAGGCCTATGATGTGGAGAAGGACAGACTAGAACCTAAAATGGCAATCGCGTCCCATTGTGTGGTATCGATGAAATAAAGTAACGGTAATAAGAGGAAACAAAAACTAAAGGTTGGTTATGGCGGCGCCCATGCGCAGCTGCAAACGTTAGTTTGCTGCGTGTCGTGCAATGTTGCCAAGCGTCTTTGCTGAAGCATACACCACTGAGCGTAAAAAGAAATTTAACCATTTTTTTTTATAAAACCTTTAGGTGTTGTCTTTGACCCCGATAGAGCACAAGCAATGAAATAAAATTACGTGAGCCAGTAACAATTCGAAAAATGACAAAAATTCCTAAAGTTTCAAAGCGCTCATCAGAATGCGCCAGAAGCCACATGGTCATTGCATCAACGACGGCTGCACTCGTGGCAACGAGGTAGAGGGGCTTAGAGTGATAAACCGGAAGTTCGGAAGTGGCACCCCCCCGGTTGCCGCCATATTTTACGCAAATGTGACCACTCGTCACGTGACCTCCCAAGAGCCGTGACGTCACAGGTAAGATGGCAGCGCCCAGAGCTGGCGGATGCGGGTTTGTTCGGCGCGCGGTAGCCGTGATGTGCAGCTGCTTTCCGACGACTTCGGGCTTCTTCGTGCTCGCTGTGAAAATGTGAAAATATGAAGGAATGAGACTTTATACCGTTTTTGCGCAAGATCGCTCTGGATCATCTGGATATTAACGCCTGTGAGACAGCATCAGCTCTGCATCGCCGTACCGGTGCTTGGATTCCGGGATGTGTCCGAGGTTCGATAGAACTTGAGTGCTTTTATCATGAAATTTTCGCATTCTCTTAGCTTTGTTTGAACGTTGAAATATCTGAGAATCTACGCCAAATGTACACGTCACGTTAGGGCCTAAGGGAAGTTGTTTCAGCCCTCCGTCACCGAACAACCTTAGCAACTTTTAGCGAGGAAGCTCCTGCGATTTTAACCTTTTGTGCTAATCCACGATTCTACATTCGATCGCTTTTCTTCCTTTTATTTTGTGTGTGTGTGTGAGTGCGAAGTGCACCTTTATTTTCAGCTACGAGGTTGGCGTTTTATTGAGTATGGGGAAGAATAAATCGTTGCAGGCACCTGCTTCAAAGCTATTCGACTTGCTATAAGAACAACTGTTTTGTTGCATGCATAGATTAACCGCGCATTTTTTCTGTTTTGTAGGATTGCAGCTATACTCTTTTCCATCAAGAGTGCATTGTATTAGTCGGTCAATTATTTAATTGTTCTAATTACCTGGATAAGATGATTCATATTTGTGTTCATCCCTTGCCTGGAGAGCAGTCATGTTGAAAAACGTTGACTACCATTCCTTTCGGTCTCTTCAATAGACTCTTTTTAAAAGTGTGGGCTGTCTATACTTCGCATCACCGTAACTTGGAAAAGGCCAACCGCCACAGCCCCCTCGAGCCAATCAGAGAGACGGAGCGAAGGTGTGTGACAAATCTGTGCAGACGAGCACTCTGGTGATATGCTGTCATGTGCCTCTCTCCAATGTGTGTATTGACTCACCGAGACCGTAGCCTTTGCCGTCTGCCAAATTCTGATGAAACAAATTACAGTAGCTACTACTGTAATTACCCCAGGCTTTCATACTTTGGGTATTTGTTCGACAAGAATGTTATGTCCGCCATCCCTGTGAATTCGGCTCAGCACCTATTGGACTCGAATGCTGCATTGGCGTTCGATGTGAACTGGGGCCCATTTGTGTGCTTTGCGCCGAAAAAAATGGTGACGGTTGTGTTGCTTGATAAGGTTCTGCGAAGGGTCTATTGTGTCATACATATAGGAAGTGTCATGCTATATAACAATGCATCAACACATACTATTAAACTATATGCTCAGAGGTGTGTTTGTTTCTCCAATTAACAAGTTACAGCAGTGTGCTTTAATGCTATTATCATGTGTGTAGTTTTAAGTATCCTCTCTGCAATGCCTACGAAGGCCCCTGGAAGGAATAAATTAATAAATAACATTTTCACATCACTGGAGTTAGTTTTCGGATGCACCACATGTTCAGGAAAGGTTGAACGAGTGCAGCCCCTTGCAAGAAGTCTGCCAGTCTGGTATTACTCCTTAATTAATATTGAAGGGTCAGAGAAGCGAGTGTCCTCGTAAGGTCCAGAGCGTGCAATGGACACAATTCTTGGTATGTAGACTCTCAATGCATGAAGGCAAGTGGAAATATGTTTATCTGGTTAGTGTATCAAATATGTTTATTTCCACTTGATTACATAATTATTGATTCTTAGTAAATGGTTCCATAACGAGTTCTTTCTGCGACAGTCTCGTGTCAGGCGCTCCTGGCACGTCAGTGTTCAGTTTGGTAGAGTGGCAACTTTGACCGACTGATGCTGTCTTGTAATCATACGTCATGTGCACTGAAGCTGCAGGGCTGGCTTCTAATCCGAAAATTTTCCTGGTAGTTTTCGGCATTAATGTAGCAAGCTCGGGCATGTATTGCTTACGTGGCTGTGCCTTTTGCTGTACCGTTGACTTGAAAGCTGGCAACAATTTTTGTTTGCTATCCAAGTCTGGTGATGCTTGCAGTTCACTTTTGAGAGCAACCAACCATTCTATTCCTTCAAGTCACTCAGGGGCATTCTCCCTCAAAGTTCGAAATTGTGTGCTTCGTGGAGTGGACACAGAAAATTGGTGTCAGCAAATTTTTAGGTATTGTCCTTGGACGACAACCGACACCAAATCCACTGTCACTGCATCGCCGCTCACCTGCTTTGTCGTGCTTACCTCTTGTTGAGGTGATGGACATGAGGAGCTTTGGGATAATCAGGGATTCAGAATCTTCGATTCAGCACCTTCGGCATCAGGGACAAAGGTCGCCGAAGGTAATCCTTAATCTCCCGTGGTCGCTCCTTGAGACGTAATTCAGGGCCGTTTGGCACGAACCCTCGCCGACCAATTCATTGGTACGGGCTGCTTTGGTAGACATGGTCGGCTTCATGCAGTGGTAGCAAAGTGGTTTTCGGTCGCACATTCGCATCACCTACGTTTTAATCGGTGTACTTTGTTGAGCACAGTCCTACACACGATGTCGGGAATGCTTCGGCGTTAGAGTGTCTCATTGAATTGGCATTGAATACTAAGGGGCAGCCGGTGGCGGTCGTCGTGCCATTGTGGTGTAAGTTGCCCTTGGTTTGTCAGATGCCGCTTCGCTCGCAGAAGTCTCGGTTGAAATACCTGTCAAACTTGTTCCGAAACAATCTCGGCAATCAAAATAAAAGCCGGGCAACTGATGGCAGGAAGTAGCTTCCTGATCTCCTCCCAGACAACGTCGTGGGTGATGTCGTGGATGCCTGGGAGGCTGGCGTCGAAGTAGTAGCTGGACAACTCGAGTGTCGAGACGCCGGGAAGTTGTTCATAGTGGCAGGCTCGGGCATGCAGTGCACATTCTATGTTGGAAGCCTCAGTGATATGAACACTTCGACTGTTGTTGGGGGGTTGCGGACAAGGCTGCCCAAGGTGTTGTCCCTCACGTGAGGCGCATGGGATTCTTAGGGCTTGTCTTCTGTAGCATCAAGGTTGGCGTGGGCGTGGGCGCTCGATCAAGCGCAAAACATCCTCCCGCTCTCATTGGGGCAGTGTCCTGGACAGAATCAAGAATGCGGCTCTCTTTCCTTGATGTTGGCTGACGGATGCGCGCTTCAGCTTGATCTTGCAAACTTCCCATGACGTTAAGGAGGATCCATGGTTCTCAGACCAGCGCCGGCAGTTGCTTCCACGAGAAGTATAGGTTCTGCAGGAGCTGGTTGTCTGTCCACCCAATGTGGCGGGCGACACTGTCATATTGTTCAATCCAGTCCTTGACGTCTTTATACAGCTTGCGTGAAAAAGCGTCGGAGTGTGATTTGCGACGGGCATGCAAATAATGGTGGGAGGGGACACGGTTTGCTGCTACAGGTTTGTCATTGTTGGCTTAGTCAGCTTCGGATTTTCTGACAGGAGACCGAATTCCGGTGGTTTTTCCTGGTAGCAGCAACTGGCTCGGATTTCAGGTGCTTCGTGGAGTATTTCCGCGGTTACTCCTTGTGGTACTCGGTCGTCTTGCGGTTGTTCTGCCAGGCTCGGGTCAGGACTTTGCCTACGGCTCGACAGGGGTATAAGACGCAGAATAGTCCGCCAGCCGTGTCCCATTATCGGGTAACTCGGCTGAAGAGCCGCTGGGTTCACACAGAGTGAAGGGCTACGGGTAAAGTGCCCAGCACCTCCACCTGAACACACGATTACAGCTGAGCATGACCTGCAGTGTCCCAGAATAGTGAATATTGATAGAAGATAGGACTGGAACAAGGATCCGTGACAGTATAACAAAACTAGCAGAAGAGAATCTATCCTGACCACTGAAGAAGCTGCATTGCGCTTTAGTGGCATTCTGTCCGAATAAATCCTCTCCTTCGGGGTTTGGCGACTGCCGTGGACGAACTGAACTGAAATGGATGTGGGACCACTTTTCTGGTAATGAGCCACTGCAGACTGTTGCCACAAAGCGGCGGGAGCTGGGTACGTAACACGCTCGGTGAAATGTCCGGACAGCTTGCAATCCGCGTAACGAGTGTGGATGAAACGTTTGTGTTGACGAAACGTGCGACAGACCAGCGGGATCAATGCCAACTGCAACACCTGTGCTCCGTGAAAGTGCACGTCTACGCCGGAACAATTTCCGAAGCAGCACAGCATCACCTAAAGCATGGCACAGGAACTACCAACTTGAAGGCAGCTCTTCGGTGCGCCGCACACCTGTGCTCCGTGAAAGTGCACTTCTACGCCGGAACAATTTGTAAGCAGCACAGCATCATTCAGCACGGCACGGGAAATACCAGCTTCAAGGCAGCCTTCCGGTGCGCCGCACAACCGAAGTGAGCCCTCGGTCATTTGATCGAAGCTGCACCACGATTGCACACCGCCAAGCACGACTCACGCAATTTCCGTCGCTAAACTGTGTATCCAAATATATTGCACACGCTTCACTGCAAACCTCGAAGATTCCGATGGTCAACGAGAGCACAGAAACGTCGCCTTAAATTTTATCCTAGCGGTATCCGAATCAATCCGAGGTCCGAGCAACGTAGGTCATATTGTCTCTTCCGTGGCAATATCCCGGTCGGTCACCAGCGAAATGCACACCGTTTATCCCTATTTTCACGTTATACCTACGTCAAACACCACGCTGAACTCTGAACTCGCTTTCAACCGGCCTCATATGACGGCTTCCGCGTCTGAAATCAACTCGCCGAGACGAACGACAACCAACAAAGCAACCGACAAGCTCCGGCCCAGCTGGGGCCAGCCGCTGCATGGGCGCTGCCATCTTTCCTGTGACGTCACGCATTTGGCTTGGTCATGTGACGTGTGGTCAAATTTGCGTACAATGGCAGCCTCCTTATGGGGGTCACTTTCGAGTGCAGACCGGAACCCCGGTTTATCGCTCTAAGCCCCTCTACCTCGTTGACTCGTGGGAACACTGATCTCTATGTCTATTTGCTGGATCGCGTTTGACCAGCTCCTCCTATGGACCGGAATGCGGTCACTGGCGGCCATCTTTAGGTAGAGTTATATCATCTCTAGCCATCATAGTACTAATATGGCGGACAGCGCAATGGCGGCAGGCTGTCATAAAAATAGCCGGGGTCTAGTACAACGTAACTTCACTTTAGTACACAGGTAACGTTTGTATACAGAGCCGTGGTGCCGTGGGTGATTTTTTGTGCTTGATTGAAGTTGTTCGACGAAGCAGATTCTTGAAACCCGTCGTGAACGGTAGCCTCATCTTTGAGGACCCGGAGGAAGTTCTACGGAAGCGCAGCACCGGGGTAAAGCAGCGCAGCTCGCATCGAAAGCAGACGCCGTACCGGGAATGGGAACCTCCAGTGGAACCTCCGCGGTTCGACGTCGTTGATCGGTGGTGATTTCGTTGGTGGTGAAGTCTTGCGATCCCGAACGCTTAGATACGGGTCAAGAGACGCCCTGCATGTGCTCGCGATCATTTGGGGAATTCTCGCGAGTGTACGTATTTACCGGGGTCTCTCCACAAACTAGTGTGCCGATGTGCCCGTGAGTGATTGATATATTTGCCTGTGACGTTCTGAATAAAATGCATTTAAACGAAGTGAATTGATGTCTCTTCCCGATCAATACTGGTCAAAGCCAGAGGTCCAGAGCGTTGTCCGCTCGACCGAGAGAGCGCACACAGGGCGTCGTCAGTGTCGTGCGAAATCAGCTGTGTGTCAGCTGGTGTCGTGTGCAATTAGTTGGCCAATCGTAATCGTGCATTGCAAAACGCGGGAACTTCCGAGCAGTGTATTAGCTGGGGTCGTGTGCAACCAGCTGTCATCGTACAAATGAAAACGCGGGAATTGCCCTCGGAGCGCGGTCGACTATGCCGTCATGTTGTGCGGCGCACTGCTCCAATCGCCCGGACCGCGAAAAAGCGAGAACTTACCATCGGTAAGTATTCAGTGTTTTGTGGCTATCCTGGCGCGCAGCGATATTTCTGTAAAAAATATATATATATATAATAATGACTTTATTTACCATACAAGTATGGTGGGAGCTAAGGAAAAAAGCTGTGCAAGCAGCTTGACTGGTCCTCAGCCCCCCACAGGTACACAGCACTGGGGAAGTCATACACAAGAATTTATATAATACAAAATACTTAACAAAAAATTAACGTAACAAAAACAAAAGCAAAAATCTGCTAGCTAATTAACAGCAGTAAGGATTGTTTAATTAGAAAGAAAATAATCCTTAAGCGCACACATATTGGAAGATTCGACATCAAAATTAGAGCCCATAAGAGTGTTCAGTAATGTTGGCAAATATATTTATTTGTTCCCAAGGTTTCCACGAAGTCACCCCGCGACCCTTCAGCTGTGGGTGGAAAACGTCGGCAGGTTGAACTGGGAGCCTTCAGAGACAAGCGTGGTCTGCTCTGACCACTTTGAAGAACAATGCTTCGATAGGACGGGGAAAATTATGCGCCTAACGGAAGGTGCAATACCCACCATCTTCAACCAGCCTACAGACCTCGTCAAGGTAATATAGTACCCCTGCTTCTAAAAATATAATCTTTAAATCCCAAAACGTTAATGTCAAGCACTTGTTTTGCTACGGTTGTTAAATAATGTTTGTTTTTTTACTTTGATTCATTACTAGTAACAACACTCATTATTAAAACATATATATTTATTTTTATTATTTTTTTTTGGGGGGGGGGGGGGGAGCAGAGGCGTCTATATTAACGAGACATGACTATGACGCTAAACCAAGCCATGTATACAGAGGCTATGGCAACACTCAAGTACTTCTAGCACAGCCAAAAGCGAAACATAAATTGAACAGCTTGGTAAGTGTGCAGTAGCTTAAAGCCACATACATACAACGTGACCATAGAGAGTAAAAAAATATATATATATCAGTAAGATACGAGATAAGGACAAGTTTGAATAATGACTATTGAAAATTTGTGAGTGCAGATGATATGAATGAATTAATCTATGTCGCATTGGAGAGGAGTGACTGTGTGCTGACAAGACTTTTCTATGAAGTCTAGGTTAGCGAGCTCTGAAAAAAGCCTGTTTCACTCTGCGACTGTGGGTTGAAAGAAGCTACTCGCAGACCCGGGGCGTAGCCAATGGGCTTCACCCCCCCCCCCCCTCCCCAAAATCCAGCTGACCCTATAATATATACATGCATTTTGACACCCCCTCCCCCTCTCCACACCCCAAGTCATGGACATCCCAGCCGCCGCCACCCCGCCCTCCCCCCAAAAAAAGAAAAAAAAAATTTCCTGGCTATGCCACTGTCTCAGACATATCTTTTGCCAATGTCCACATTGGAAAAAGATATGTCTGTCTCATGCAATTGATTAGCAGGTAACACAATTTTAGTCTGTCCCTGGTACAACTTCATGATGGATGACCACCTGTCATATCAGTTGTAGATGAATCGAAGGACTTTTTTTTAACATTGTTTAACACATCAATGCTCATTTGTGACCATGGATCTCATATTGCATTTGCACACTCCAGCACGGAGCGAATAGAGCTTTCATGTGACACAAATTTAGTCGCAGAAAGTCACTAATTCAATGGGAGATTTGAGGTTTGTATAACAGCAAAACATTTGTATTTACACACAGGAAAAGTTGTTCAAACAAACAGGAGTACAGTGTGCTGATTCAGCACAATAAGCAGATGTATGGATGAATGCGTTACTTAATTGTCCAGCTATTGTGTGTACTCGCTGAGCCCATCACTTAAGCTAGAGGGCTCTCCTTCGGTCCTTGTTGGTTCCACACCATATGGGGAGTTTTTCTCCAAGTCCAAAATCAAGTGATATATTGAAGAGTTTCTTTCAAATATAATGACATATGCCATTATCCTTGGTATAGTTGAACTGTCCAGTTAGTAAGGATGGTCTCTGAATCTCGACCTCCAAAGAGGAGCTTGACTGGTTGTCAAGCGTAAAAATTACCCGACCGACTATATTGAAATTGGTGGCAGCTGCTTCCCACCTAAGACAACAAAGGGACAAATACGATAAAATAGGAGTCTTTTTCTGTAAATGTAGAATTAGTTTATCAGTCGCTTATAGGGCGGGAGGTCAGGGAAGCAGGAACAAGCACCAGCTCAAAGTATAACTGTATCTAAATTGTTTAATTGGTTTTGATGAACAATACAAACAGCTAAACCAGTAAATTATAATGTATACAGTCCGATCCCTTATCGCGTGTAATTCGAACAGAATAAATAAAGTAAATAAAATCTTCACTGTACTTCTCACAGGCCCAGTAAAATCATAGTGCGCAAGTTCTTTGACCTGATCTTTGGAACCACACTCTGTTCTGTTAATCACCTCGCTTGGCGGTGTAGCCTCATCTTCAAGTAGCATGAGGCTGTGAGCTCGGTCAGTCGGACGACATGGTTGTTGTCTGGTTCGGGGTCAAACATGTGGTCATCGAGGCCTCTGAAGACCTGGGTCCAGTGATTTCCCAAAACACCCCCTAAGGGGGGTGTACACCCCCCCCCCCCTTATTTTTTATGAAGGCATCCCCTAAATTTGCAATGATTCCTCTATTCTCAATGCGGCCCCCCTAATCCCCCCCCCCTAAAATTTAGACACCCCCTAATTTCGATAGGTGAGTGGCATTTGGCAACTTCCGGTTTCTTAGGAAATTTCGTTTAGCTGTTGACAAGCGGCGACGATAATCTGCAAGCCTGTCTAAGCATGGTTCTGAAAACTACAGTCTGGAGGTTTCAAAATTATGCTTGCACAGGCTTCCAGCTCATTGTTGTGCTTGTCAAAGGTGAAACAAAATTTCCTAAGGAACCGGGAGTTGCCAAACGCCGCTCACCTATTCCTGGGGAAACCCCTGCCTGGGTCCTCTCTTCAGCATGGTTGTGAAGAACCGCACATACAATGGCAGCTTCCAGGCGTGGTTGCTGAACCAGCCCCTTGGAGGCGTTGCTGCCGGGCTCCAGTCTCCTTACACACTTGCTATCGCTAACATGTGATTTTGCCACAAATATTCCAAATTGCAATATCTGCTTTCTTCACCAGAATATAACACTAAGCATGCATGCTTTCTCAAAGTGTTGGAATCACAAAACCTATTCGTTGTTTGATGTTTTCTCAGCAAACTAAAGCCAAGGGGCGGGCAAAGCAAACTGCAAGTGCAACCGGAATTGACGAAGGTGCTGGCACTAGCGGTACGACATGCGACACCCTCGTCGTACAACCATCGACGTCGACATCGGAGCACTCCTATGCCGTGGGAAGTCCACACAGCTTAAAGCAGAAGATGGAAGACATTGTTTGTCATATGGAGGCTTTACAAAAAAAAACTAAAGTACTCGCAGGAAGTTGCAAGGCGGTTGAAGCAAAAAGTCTCCCAGGTGGAAGAAATCCTCCAGGACCTCCAGAGGCAGCAGCTCATCAGCAACGACGCTACCAATGTTCTTCGTCGGACATTTTCAAGCACCACACTGGAACTCTGTCTCCAAATGCTGAAAAACAGTAGGGGGAAGGTGACTAGAGAAAAGTACCCTCCGGAGCTAAGGAGTTTCGCTCTTACGCTGCAGTTCTATTCGACCAAGGCATACGAGTATGTGAGAAACACTTTCCAGCTGGCACTTCCCCACTCGTCTTCGATCCGGTCATGGTACACCTCAATTGATGCCGAGCCTGGGTTCACCGCTGAAGCGTTCGAATCTCTGCAGCTCACTGTTAGAGAAAATGAAAAGAAAGGCAACAAAGTCATCTGTGCCCTGCTCATGGATGAGATGAGCATCCGAAAGCACGTGCAGTGGGATGGGAAAAAGATGAGAGGATTTGTAGACGTCGGGATCGCAGGGGACAACAATGAGAACTGTGACGGCGGTGCAGAGGAGAGCAGCGACACCCGCAAGGATGTTCGTCCTCAAGCCACTGAAGCTCTTGTGCTGATGGTTGTGGCTCTAAACGACCACTGGAAGGTGCCCTGCGGGTACTTCCTGGTCCATGGAATGAGTGGAGCAGAGAAGGCCAACTTAGTAAACATTTGCCTAATGAAGCTTCATGACATCGGTGTCATTGTTTGCTGCTTGACATGTGACGGGTTCCAATCCAACTGGACTATGTTCAGAACACTCGGGGCTGAGCTGGAAGATCCGGAAGAAATGAGGCCCTGGTTCCCACATCCTGCCACCAGCGACCAGAGAGTCTTCATTCTAATGGACATTTGTCATATGCTCAAGCTGCTGCGTAATGCACTAGCATCCCTACAAGTGATCAAGGATCCCGATGGACGCTCCATCAGGTGGTTGTACATAGAGCGCCTGAACAAACTTCAGGAGGAACAAGGTCTGAGGGCAGGCAACAAGCTGCGACCAGCCCATATGGAGTGGGACCGCCAAAAGATGAAGGTGAATCTTGCAGCTCAAGTGATCAGTTCAAGCGTTGCTGATGCCTTAGAATTCTGCAACATTGATCTCAAGGACCAAACCTTCACCGACAGTGAGGCAACAGTGAAGTTCATCAGGATCTTTGACAAGCTGTTTGACATGATGAATTCGAGAAATCCTCTGGCCAAGAACTTTAAAGCACCCTTGAAGATGAGTAGACAGCATCTATGGAAGCCCTCATTTGAAGAAGCAGCCAGGTACATCCTTGGCTTGAAAGACGTTCGAGGTCAGCTGCTCTATCTCACCAGACGGAAGACTGCCTTCGTGGGATTTCTTGTGGCCATGAAAACCTTTGAAGGCCTCTGCGAGACACTGTTGGGTGGTCCGGAACCCCTCATGAGGTACCTGCTCACCTACAAGTGCAGCCAGGATCACCTTGAACTTTTTTTTGGTGCCATCAGGAGCAAGGGAGGCTGGAACAACAATCCCACTGCTCTGCAGTTTAGGGCTGCTTACAAAAGGCTCCTTGTGCGCCATGAGGTGCAACAGGTGAAGGGCAACTCCACTGTGCAGGATGAGACCAGCATATTGCATGTGAGCACGAAGGCAGCCCACCGGGATGGCACTAACCATGAAGGAACCCTGGAGGACTATGCAGTAGCTCGTCGCTTTGGCTTGGTGATCTCACCCGGGGAAGAGGACCACGACTATGTTTACATCCCAAACGCTACGACTCTGTCCTTGTATGTGGAGAATGTCGTGGAGTACATCGCCGGCTATGTTGTCCGCATGTTGCGAAAAAAGGTAGCCTGCCCAAACTGCCTGGCTGCCCTGCAAGAGCAAAGCGAAACTGGTGGCCAGCTCCTGAGAAGAAAAAACCGTGGCGGACTGCTCGTGCCTTCGTCTAGTGTGCAGGCCATCTGCAAAAGTGCAGAGAAGTGTGTCAGAAGACTGGAACCCGGCAACAACGCCTCCAAGGAGCTGGTTCAGCAACCACGCCTGGAAGCTGCCATTGTATGTGCGGTTCTTCACAACCTTGCTGAAGAGAGGACCGAGGTCTTCAAAGGCCTCGATGACCACATGTATGACACCGAACCAGACAACAACCATGTCGTTCGACTGACCAAGCTCACGGCCTCATGCTACCTGAAGATCAGGCTACACCACCAAGCGAGGCGATTAACAGAACAGAGTGTGGGTCCAAACATCAGGTCAAAGAACTTGCGCACTGTGATTTTACTGGGCCAGTGAGAAGTCTAGTCAAGATTTTATTTACTTTATTCTGTTGCGCACTCTGATTTATTTTACTGGGCCAGTGACAAGTCTAGTCAAGATTTTATTTACTTTATTCTGTTGTGCACTCTGATTTTTTTTGCTGGGCCAGTGAGAAGTCTAGTCAAGATTTTATCCACTTTATTACATGCGATAAGTGATCGCACTGTATACATTATAATTTATTAATTTAGCCGTTTGTTAAAACCAATTAAATAATTTCAGTTATACTTTGAGCTGGTACCTGTTCCTGCCTGCTTGTTTTGAATGTGATTCGGTGGCTCGGCCACATAAGTGGTAACATTGCCAGAACCAGAAATTCGCACCCTACTATTTTCCGTCGAAACGACTCGCATCTCAAAACCCATTGAAGCTTTTGTTCTGAATTTTTTTTTCTGACGGCCCGTGAGAGCCACAATTGTAAAGTAAAATGGACATTGCTCATGAGTAGCAACAACTCGCGAGAATCCCCCAAATGATCGCGAGCACATCCACGGCGTCTCTTGATCCGTATCTAAGCATTCGGGAGCACAAAACTTCACCACCACCAATATCACACCACCACCTGTCAACACATAATCGCACCGCGGAGAAGCTCATTTGCGGCACGGCGTTTAATGTTTCTTCAACTCTGGAGAGATGGCATGCAGCACAGAACCACTCCGATGTTGATGAGGAGAGGCGTCGATACATTGCGAAAGACACATCCTCGCATTTGCGGTGGTGCCATGCATTGCGAAAGACACATCCTCGCATTTGCGGTGGTGCCACGCATTGCAGAGAGATGACATGCAGCACAGAACCACTCCGATGTTGATGTGTAGAGGCGTCGATACATTGCGAAAGGCACATCCTCGCATTTGTGGCGGTGCCATGCATTGCAGAAAGATGGCATGCAGCACATAACCACTCCGATGTTGATGAGGAGAGGCGTCGATACATTGCGAAAGGCACATCCTTGCATTTGCGGTGGTGTCATGCATTGCACCCGTCACACTGCAATGCCGCCACATTATCATACACCGAGCGGGAACAGCGGGGGAAGGTAGGCCGCGCGCCGGGATTGGGGGGCACGTGGTGTTGGCACGTTCCCGGCGATGAGGAGCCAGGTGAGATACGGCTGACGGTGGATGGAGCGAGCGGGTGATGGCCGGCAGCGAGGCTTGACAAACCTGCTGTTGTCCACAGGCGTGCCAGCAGATGTTCACGGCCTATCGATGACGGGGGCCCCTTTGCCGTAGGCGCACTAGTGCTGCACTTTAGTGCTACGAGACACGAGGAGCCGAACTACGCAAAAGCGTCTGTGCGCCCCGCCATCGCCCAAATCCGCTTTCGGTGCGAGCTGTACTGCTTTTCCCCGGTGCTGTGATTTTGTGAAACTTTCGCCGGGTCCTCAAAAATCGGGCTACCGTTCACACCGAGCACGAAATATCACCCACGATTATTCTCACGGCAGCCTGCGACCACAACTGCCATAACGCTGTCTGTCATGGATTGATGATTGTGGCTGCGCCAGCAATCTAAGGGGCGGTAGATTGCGCCACCATAGTACTATGTGTGGCTAGAGGTAATATAACTCTACCTAAAGATGGCCGCCAGTGACCGCATTCGCAGAGTGGGCAAACGCGATCCAGCAATTGTCATTGAGATCAGTGCGTGGGAACGCCTCTTTAGGTAGTCGATCAGTGTTGCCAGATTGGGCTATATATAGCCAAATTGGGCTACATTTTTTTCTAGTTGGCGTCAAAATTTCGTGGTTGGCTATGTGGCTCTTTCTAAGAATGCGGCGAACTTTTGTCGAACCTCAGGTTCGACGCCGAACTTTGAGGTTCGGCTAGTTAGTTTTCGAACTTCTATTCAGTCTCGAAACAAAAAAGTTTTTCTTTTGGCTAGTCGAGAGGAGGGAGAGGAAGGAGAAAGGCTTCACCCTTCTACAAACTTGGGGTTTTCACCTTACGCAGTGAAGCAATGCTTGCAGAGTTCAAGCGGGCTCCCTACAGCGCAGTGGAGCAAACCAAACAGATTGCACCATTACCAGAGGCTTGGTGGCGCGCCTTCAACCCGGGCGCATATGGCTCTGCCCGGACGTAGACTGAGCTCACCAAATGCTGCTTTGGTGCCCATTGCGGGAATGCTTAGGCACCCAGGTTTGTGAAAGTGAGAAGTCCGCAGTTTCACCGCTAAACAATTGACTACCTTCAGTCGCTGCCCACCCCAAGAAAGGACAACACAGCCAGAAATAGCGTGAACATGAATGGGTGACACTAATATTTTTCACAAAGAAAAGGAGACGGGCCGAAAAAGGAGGGGGGGGGGGATATTAGTAAGGACCTGAGATATTGGGGTTCTAGTTTGAAGGATCAGTATTACGACTGTTTTGCTTCTGTATTTGGTTCCTTTACCGTATGATCATATCTCCCGAGCTTCACAATAACGCTGTCTTTGTGTGTTTTGTACTTCTGAGAACCTACGAAGGAAACGCCAGTTTTGTACGGATATTCATTTTTCCGAAGCTCCTCTTAAAAAATTCGCAAGTAACATAATGTTCACAAAAGGTGGTGCATTTGACGGTTGAAACAGATTGTAACATGTATTGCATGAGCGTGAAAAATGTTCAATATAAGGCTTAAGATTCATTGTTTTTGTCTTGGCTTTTTTGGGCTATAACGTTTTTCACGACTTTGGCAATATTTGGGCTATATTTCCCAGTCGTTTGGCGGTTTTTGGTGGGACCATCTGGCAAAACCGTAGTCGATACGAGGCAGTGACGTCCGTGACGTCACTGCCGGAAACGTAAACACAAGCGAAAAAAATATATCTTTTTATTTATTTTTTTACGTTTTGTGGAGAGCCTGTTGCAGGTTGTGTCCAGTCTCCAGCGTTGGGGCGGGGGAGGCGGCGGCTGAGGCGTGTCAGTGTCATGCGCTAAAGAACAGAGGCCAGATTCACGAAACGATATTACGCCAAAAATGTACGTACGACAACAGCTCCGGAGCCGCCTTTCTAGGATCAAATCAACGTGACCGTCAAAGTCGCTCTGCTACTTGGTCGCGACGACCAACGGACATTTTTTTTTTCTACGTGCTCTTACGGGTTTCGATTTCAAGCAGCAAGAAAAATTAAGGAAGTACTCGAAACCGGCCACGACGAACACGAACGCTGGATCCACAAACACCCGGGAAAAGCTACAACGGCAACAATAACACCGACCGAGCGAGCTCGACAGACTTTAGGCCTGGCAGACACTCCGACTCGGCGCAGCGTTGCTCTGATCAGCGCCTGCGCTGCTCTGACGGTCCTTAGCCAAGATTGTTTGCCCACGACCGGCTGGCTTGCTGAATCGAATACGCGCCCGCGCGACCCTTCAGTACCCTTCCTGTATTATAGTTTGATCGCTGACCTCAATTTTAGGTCAATCTCTTCCACTTGTCATCTCCTTGTTTTCCGAGGCAGCGGTGACGAACGCTGTCGTCGATTCTATCTCCTTGTTTTGTGTGATATGGAGCTCAAATAAACGCCGTATGTATTACTTTCGCAACACGGTATAGTACACTTTGTTATTAGTGGGCCACTTTTATTCTGACACGCTTGTAGCCGCGGGGGCGCCTTCCTCAATTGTTTCCGATAGTAAATATTACTGTCGAGCTATAACAGTTCGTGGGAGCTACGCAATGCCGGTCCCACCTTTCTTTGCCGAGAGTCACGTCAGTATATCGACTGGTACTCGTAAAAGATCGGTCCCGACGCACGTCGATCAAACGTGCGCGTGCGCTCCGAGTGTGCACAGGTATTTACGTGGCTCTTGCTGACACTCTCGTAGCTGAAACGTCGGCTCGCTCCTGCATCTCCGAGGCCGCGCGCGGCGATTTGTTTCCATCTACGTCGCTTTGAAACCACTGGCACGGGCCGTTATTTAAGCCAGCACAGTTGTGCTGACTTAAATAACGTTCCTCCGTAGTCAGCACAGTTGTGCTGACTTCGGAGGAACGAGCTGGGAGCATACTCCGGAGGAGCGCGCAAAGTGAAGAGGTGAAGATGTCAAGGTAACAAAATTGGTACAAATAGCTTTATTTTGACTAAAACCGGATATGACGCCACAGACGTAAAACTACTACTCGGTCCCCTTGCTCTGCCACATATCGACCTCCAAAAAAGATGTCCCGTGCTCGCGGCAGCTCTGGCTGGCTCTGGCTTTCACGACGTGCAGGAAGAGAGGCTGACGATCGTTGTAAAATCACCTCCAACCCTTAAACAAGGCCCGTCCTACAGTATTTGATGCTACGATCGTGTGAGGATACCTTCAGCTGCGTTCCAAAACAGTAAGTGCGTCGCTGATACTGGCCGTCGGCGATAGAGTAGACGGCGCCATCTTGGTCAAAGCGCATCCCAATGACGTGCACCTGGCGCACCCCAGCATCGCGGCAACGTCACTCGGCGCCAGCATCGCTCAAAATGGCAGCGCACCGGAGCCTTTCTTGGAAACGTCTATTCATAAAGCCAAAATAAATCCTAGGTCCGCTGCGCGTGGATCCGGCGGGCTACCACCGAGCTACGGCACAATTTTGACTAGGCTGCCTCAATGTTTTTTTGTTTGGTTTCTCTGTTTAATGTGGTGACATTTTTTTTGTAGTGCCCGATGCCGACTTCACGCGCTCTGGACAAATGCAAAGAAATAGCCGTTAACAAAATGCCGTGACCATCGGGCCGGGAGAATCACTTGAAAGAAATGAAGAAACAAAAAAAAAACGTTCCGTACAAGATGTTGAGATGTCACTCTCGTTCCTAACGCTTTTGTTCACGCCATGGAGTTATTACAATGAACGCTCCTGCAATGGCGGCCTAGAGAATCGCGGTGCCCGTTTTATATTTACTATCATCGCACATGTAGTGTCTCAACTATGAAAACTAATTTATCACCCCCTGCTCTTTCATTACGCCGAAACATTTCTCGTTTGTGTCTTTTTTTATAAAATTTGTCGTTCCAATACTTCGCTAAAAAACAAACTAATGTTAAATCTTCTTTTCATCTCGCCGCGCGTAGATCACCAATCTAAAGTCGGAATTCCTCACTCCATTACATCAGCCTATTATAACTCTTTATCCCTGCGCAATTAGTAAACATACCGTCCTTTGATTGCGGTGAATGCCTACTTGTGTTAAATATTTTTCTTTGTTTTTTTGCCTTGTTCTAAAAAATTCTTATTTTGTTTACAATTTTTTAAACATTTTTAGCGCTTGGCTTCTACTGTTTGTATATTGTTTGTATTTCGAATTAGACTTGTACTACTCCCCTCTGTAATGCCCCAGGGCCTTGAGAGTACTGCAATAAACAAATAAATAAACGCTAGAGGTTCAGGTGGCGCTAGTGTGCTGATTTTTAAGCAGACAGCCACCAGTCTAAATTTGACTTCCGGTAATGCATTCCTATGGGAAAACGCAAATGCCAGGGATGGGCAGTATTTCAAATACAAGTATTTGAAATACGTATTTCAAATACTTTGTGTATTTTGCATTTGTATTTAATTACAAATGGGGCAATGTATTTGACGTGTGTATTTAAATACTAAAACATGGGTATTTCAAATACAATTGTAATTAAATACAATTTTGTGGGCGAAATTACATTTTGCTTTTATGGATCTGGTTGTAAGATATAGTCTCCATCCTTTATTCGGCCATGGGGTTTTTTTCCTTTTCTCCTCCTGCTTTATTTTAAAGGCACCGTCCAGAGCAGGAAGAAAACTACGTTCTGCACCGAATGGAGTGTCTTTCAATCAAGCAGAAGCTTTTAGTGACTTTGTGATTACGGTGATAGTCCAGGGCAAGAATAGTGACGAAACCGACGTTCACAGGCAGATTGGCGAAATAAGTGCCTGTGACAACTTGTGATGCTTTCCAGCCGGATTTCCATCCATATTTTTGCCTGGAACATTCTAAATGCGCGGGTCGTCCAGATTTTCGTACTGGTGCGAGTTGCAACAATAAAAAATTCTCTAGCTAGTGCTGCACGTCTTGGTCGTCTCGGTTCTTTGTTGGTCTATACCAAAATGTAATTGACAAAAAAAGCTGCTTGAAGCTCTGCACTTTTTTTACCTATTACGTCCAAGCTGATTACATTTTTTTAGTGATTATATTTCTATTACGTTACTAGAGCCTGGCACACTAACTCCCGAGTGTGCAATGCAAAATTAAAATGAGATACCCAGAAACCCGTTGCAGGTGCCCTGAAGTCGCTGAGGCAAATCTTGAGGAATGTATATGGAAAAGTATTTGGAAGAGACCAAATACGTTTGGTTGTATTTGTATCTTGTTCTTAAATGCGTTTTTGGAAATGTAATCAGATTTGTAATTAAATACATTTTTGACGTAGTATTTTGTATTTGTATTTCGATACATATTTGCATGTATTTTGCCCATCCCTGGCAAATGCGTTTTCTCTTCGCACTCAAATATAAGAGCAAATATTGCTTAAGGTTGTGACAGAATAAAAAGTTTGGAACTTTTTACAATCAGATGTACAGTCGCCGCGGAAGTTAATAGTTCCAGGCGAGCGCGCGTTTTTTTCCGAGGTGCGCTTGACTGGTGGCTTGCGATGGAACTAGAGATGACGTCAGGGCGAGCCCATGCGGAGTGGACGGGGGAAGCCGTCTCAATTCAAGGGAACCGTTCTCACCATCTCGCCCCCGGAGGCGACGTGGTGGTCAGCGTAGTTCGAATGAAAAGGGGAGATGATTCTGCAGAAGTCAAGATCGCCGAGCACGAATGAGATGGCTGCTTGGTAAGAGAAAGGAAATAGAAAACATGTCTCGTTTTCTACACCGTTCGGCGGCTTCTCGCTTTTATTTGTTAAGTTTACAGGTATCAGCAGTTATCTTTTCTCGCGGACGATTGATGTTAAGTAGGGTTGTGCAAATAGTGGTTCGAATCGAATAGTGCTGCGTCATTCATGCCTTGACAGTGCATGAGAAAGCCAAGACGGTTGGTTCTTTTAGCAGTGCACAAGCTAGGGATGACGCTGCACTATTCGCACCCCTACCCCCCTGTTAAGCGCTTTGCGCTTGCTCTTGAAATTTCAGTTTCTTTCTGTTTTTGTTAATCGCACGAGATCGCAGAAGTTGTCTCGCAGGTTCAGCTCGCATACTGTATGCTCTAGTTTCGTTTATCCTGGTTTACGTTATGCACATTAATACTCGGTTCTTCGTCCAAGTTGTCTCGAATAAGCTTTTCTTTTATTTTTAATATGCCTCCTCGTGTACCGCATGATACGAGGGTTCGCATAACCGCGCTCTCGCAAGCTGGATTCTCGCAAAGGCAAATTGCATCAGCCACAGGAGTAAACCGGCGAACGGTCAACCGGATTGTGCAGGCCTTTCGCGATGAAGGGCGCCTTGAGGATGCACCTCGAGGTCGACCCCCTCGCCGCACGACTGAGGAAGAGGGCTTGCTCATAGTAGCTGCTTCCTGTGATGATCCGTTTATGACAGTGAAGGAGTTGAAAACGTGCTTAAACATCCGAGCTTCCGTGACGACCATATGTCAGCGCCTACATGAAGCTGGAATTCGATCCCGAGTGGCTGCACAAAAGCCTCGCCTTTACGAGCGTCACCGAACTGCACGGTAGTCGTTTGCAGAAGATCATCAGCCGTGGGGACCATCTGAATGGAATGAGGTTGTCTTTACGGACGAGGCTAGCTTCTGCAGCCGTTTCGATCAACAGCGCCGCGTCTGGAGACCGGCCTTCTGCAGGTAGGTTTTTCTGTTTGAAGGAATTCAGTAGCTTTATTTTAACTATACTCAGAAGGTGGCTCTTGTAGGCGCAGTTTGTTTTATCTTTCGAAATTACCACTTTCAGATACGATTCACGTTACATTCAGCAGGTCGCGGCCAGCTGGCGGGTCACTGTCAGCATTTAGGGTGCAGTGACCAGCCAGGGCTTAGGGCCGCTACATAGGCTGAGTACGCCTTTCACTGCGGGGCAGTATATTGACGTCCTGGATCACGTGCTGCTACCTTTTCTTCTTGACGGGCCATTTGCGGATGGTTGCTGCGTGCTGCAGCACGATCGTAGTCCCGTGCATCAGGCAACCGCTGTCAAAATCTACTTGGAGGAGCGGTGCATCACCAGCCTCCAATGGCCCCCAGGAGGCGCGGACCTTAATGTGATCGAAAAGGTTTGGGGTCTGCTGAAGCAACGGCTCTCCAAAAGGCACCTTACGGACGCATCAGCAGACACTCTGTGGATGGCTATTGCGGGGGAGTGGAGGATTCTACAAGCTCAGCAAGGGCTTGTGATGGCACTCTACGAGTCTCTTCCTCGTCGCATGGAAACCGTTGTCGCTAACAACGGGGCGTGTTGCAAGTATTGAATTAATGTAAACATCGACATTAGGTTATTGATTAGCCAAGTGGTTAAAAACAAAGTATGTTTTACAGTATTGCTTGCAGGTCATAAATATTAGCCAGCTGTTTTATTGTACTCAAAAAAATTCCGAATAAAAATTCTAATTTTACGACAGACACCGGTATTTCAAACCTCGAAGACATGCGCGTGTCACTTCTTTCTGATCCGGAGCACATTGTCACCAGCGGAGCTGCGTTGGCTACTGCCCAAGCACCGTGCTCGAAAATACGGTTTCGTGCAGCTCGGTGCATTTTGTTTTCTTTTTATTAGACTGGGCACATTGAAGATCAATACCGTTTCCTAAAAAATTCATGTCGAAAAACGTGATCGCATAATTATAAATGGCATACTAAAAATAAAGCTTGTTTGCGTAGCTAAATACAAATGGCGAGAAAAGAAAGCAATCAGTATCTGTAGTTCACTCAAAAAAAAAAGGGGGGGGGGAAGGATAATGCGGCATGATCAGCTTCACAAGATGGTAAACAATAAGGGCTAAAAAAAAAAAAAGCGTACAGATAGGTTAGCATGCAGCAACAAATAAAAGCGAGAAGCCGCCGAATGGTGTAGAATATGCGACGTGTATTCTTCTCTCTTACCAAGCAGCCATGTCATTCGTGCTCGGCGATCTTGACTTTTGCAGAATCATCTCTCCTGTTCATTCGAACTACGCTCACCCGCAGGCGGGATGATAATAACGGTTCCCTTGAATTGACACGGCTTCCCCCGTCCACTCCGCATGGGCTCGCCCTGACGTCATCTCTAGTTCTATCGCAAGCCACCAGTCAAGCGCCCCTCGGAAAAAGACGCGCGCTCGCTTGGAGCTATTAACTCCCGCGGCGACTGTACAAAAATTTATGTCACTTAGAACGTCTTTCTTCAGAATTCATAGCGTCGAACCCTGCGCTAAAATAGCCCAATACACATGTACAGGGTGTCACAGAAAAAATTTACACGGTCTTTTTTACCGCAAAAATGAACTACGCATCACCGGACGCTCATTCTCCGCCCAAAGGGTAGCGCTAGAGGTCACAACCAGGGCCGGTTTTCTCGAAGCAATGGTAAACCCATTTTGGCAAACCACGGTGCCTAGGGAGGGAAAAGTACCTAGGTACTGTAATAACGGCTGGATATAGAAAAACAATAATTATTTTTGATTGTGCAGTAAGATGCACCATCTATCGGTGAAACAAGCCAGTCATTTTGTATCCTCTTTTTCTGCTGGTTGTTATCGATCTAGTATGGTATTTTAAGTCAAAATATAGTAATGTTGTACTTGAAGACCAATTTATTTGCTTTAGATGGTACGAAGAAGTTTTAGCTACTATGCTAGAGTTTGTCGACGAATATTCGAAAATGTAAGAAACATTTCCTTCAATATATTTCGCCATAAACAACGCATAACTTTCCCGTGTGCCTTCCAGTCTGGCAACGCCGGTGCTGTAGATAGTCTTGTTTTTGTTCCTTGCGACGCACGTTTCTGCGATTCCTGCTGATCTCAACTGTTTGCCCCCTCTTCCGTTTGCCCAACCGATCCACCGGTGACGAGAAGCTAAGCTTCTCGTCACCGTTGAATTGCTGGCCACCGGGGATATGTAGAAACCTCGATGCTGTCGGCATACTGTGGGCGCACTGCGAACGAAAAAACAGTACGATGTCCCAGCTGCTCACCCGGAACGAAGACTTTATCGGGGATAACAAATTAAACGTGTTAGTATAAATATATACCAATACTCGTTCGCAAAACATTTTTTTACTCACCATAAAAACACTTGCACGGCTAACGTACCGTCATATGTCTTGGACCCCGACTGCTGAAGAGTGATGCGTTCGCGGAATGCTGCCGTCGGTTAGTTTAGTAGTCCCTCTGAACTACCGCTTTGCTTGACGTGCTAATAGGCTGATGGTGCGTCATTAATATAACAGCCGGATCGAAATGAATGTTCAGCAGAACCAAGCAGAACTGTTAACCCTCATTAAGCGACGTCGCGACCATTTTGCTTGTAGGTACTGCTCCTCCCTCGGCATCCCTGCTCTCCCAGTCACGTGACCTAGAATTCCCTCTTCTAGGGACAATAGTTAACTTTAACCCACGGTTCGCGTTCGAGAAAACGGGCCCAGATGCCAAAGTTTCAGCCCGATCCGATAGCGTAATAAAAAATTATAAGGGATTTTCTGTAAAATTCAATGGGAAAATGGTGGCCGACGGAGTTTTCAAATAGACGGGGCTCTCTGACACCAGAAACCGAAAACGGTAAAAAATAGGCTCCATTTTTCCATTGAAATTTCCAGAAAATCACTTATAACTTTTGAATAAGGTATCGGATCGGGCTGAAACTTTGGCATCTGGTTGTGACCTCTAGCGCTACCTTTGGACGGCGAATGAGCGTCCGGCGATGCCTCTTTTATTTTTGCGGTAAAAAAAACAACCTTGTAATTTTGTTTTGTGACACCCTGTATAATATGTGCTGCCCGTTGCAGACTGCAATTATAGGGCACGTATTTAAGCATATAACCAATGTTGTGAAGCACGCAGAGTGAATCTGCTTAACAAAACACCAAAATCATGTTAATATACTCCGAATCAAACATTCCAAACGGACAACAAGAACCAAGCATGAAGTTATGAAACGAAAAACAGGTACTAGATTAGGACGTGTTCTATTGCAGCACGAATGCCATAAAATCTCGAATAAACCCTACGCACATTTTAATTGTTCTTTTTGCTTGAATTGATAGCTTGTATTGACATGTCATGCTGAACAAGATAGATCTGGGCCTATATTTTCGCTAACTTAAACATCGCTCAGTAATTAAAATAACTTATTAATTAAATATATTACACTTTTATAATGTGAATAAAGGTGCATAGCACCCACTACGAGTAAAGAAACTACGCTGATTTCTATTATTCCCTGGCGAAGATAAAAATATCAGGTACGTTTTCTTATAGGAATACACTAGAAGACTGGAAAAGTAGGTTGTTTGCTGCCTGCTTCAATTTGGAACCGGAAGTCCCGCAGACACTAGCGCCAGTTGAGCCTTTAGCGTTTATTATAAAAATTGTATGGTTCACACGCGGCACCACATGTGAATGCGGCGGCAATGGGCACTGACTTCGCCGGGTCATGTCGCAGCTATCGTGGTGACCATACTGTGGGTCAACACAAGACTGCATAATTTAGGCCTATAAATAGGGGTCGGGGCTGTACCCAGGTGCTCCAATTCACCGTTCATGGGTACGAAGAAGTATTTCTAGCCTTCAAACACGCCTAACTTACGCTCTGCTAGCCCCTTCCACTATGTCAAAATTAACTGTTGGGCTAGTTGACTAAACATTGTATAAAAATTCAAAAGCGCAAACACCAAGGAAAAGAAGAGGGGACAGGACAGAGCGCATACTCCAACTGGTAGTTTAATGCATTCCCCGAGGAAGACATAAAAGAAGAATTAGGTATGTGAAGGTAAAAAAGAAGAAGAAAAATTATTGTTATAGTTTATAGACACATTTAAAAAATTTTCAACTAAATCTTACCCCTTGACACTAGCGAAAAAATGTAATAAAAACTCAGAAATATAAACAAAATCAGTAGGGCAAAGATAAGGTTAGAAAACACTAAAATGACCCGCGTTAAGGAAAAAGGTCGAGGTATCTCATCTCTTTCTCGGACAGCGCTATTGATGGTGCGCTTATGCAAGCTCCCCCGAGAGACAATATGGTTTTCGCTTCATAGAGTTCTCGGGATCTTTTTCTATGGTAATGCTTGAGGATCTTAGTCTGTTGGAATATGGGTGTGCAGTGGCAGTCACGGACATGTATGGCGAGATGTCCCGATGGTGATGATTTCAGAGAAAGGTGATGCTCTCGAAGTCTCACGTTCACACAGCGCCCAGATTGTCCGACGTAGACTTTTCCACATGTGAATGGAATTTCGTAGACTACGTTGATGTTGCAGTTGACGTACTTGTGCGTATGCTTGACGGTGCAGTTGTTGTTATTTTCGTTTTGCGAATTAATCTTAGGACACAATTTTTTTAGTTTGTTTGGAGCTGAAAGTACCACTGGTACTTCATACTTTGAGCCTATCCGTTTGAAGTTGTGTGATATGTTGTGGAAGTAGGGTATCACTGCCGGTCGCGTTTTCTTGCAATTTCGTTGTCCTCTTCCCTTGGGAGTTGTCAGACATTCTGCTACATCAAACAATAATGAATTGGTGTATCCAGAATCCTGCAGCCTCTGCACTTGTGCTTCGAAACTGCGCTTAGCCGTGTGTTCACAGGACTTGTGCAGGGCCGCTTTGAAGCAACTCTGCACTATTCCTCTTTTGATGATCTTGGAGGGGGCAGAATCAAAAGGTAGGAATCTTTTTTTGGACCGTGGTGCATAAGTCCAGCAAGTGTGCGATTTTTCAAAGGACAGTTGTAAATCTAAAAATTGAAGCTTGCTATTAGTAGGTAACTCATGTGTGAATTTGAGTCCTTGAGCTTGTGTCATGAAAGTGTTGCTTATGATGTTGAATGTAGCACAATCATATTGGTCAGGTCCGATGGAAAGTAAAACGAGATAGTCATCGACGTATCTAAAGATACGTGTTACAAGGTTTGTGGGAAGGCTCTGGGCTATTGCCCTGTCACAGGTGGAAAGAAAAATGTCGCATAAGACAGGTGCTACACAGGAGCCAATGCAAATCCCTTTCTTTTGGATGTAAGTACTTCCGCTAAAAGTTACAAAGGTAGATGTGAGGTAGAACCTAAGGAGTTCCATGAAAGATTCGGATGGTATGCCACATTGATTTTGAAATGACACAGTTCCATTAGCCTCTATGCAATCGCTGACTGCTTCAAACATTCTTGCGTGAGGGACCGAGTAGAACAAGTCCTCCACATCAAGGGAGAGTCCAAACTTTACTGTTGAAGCACTTGATTTGAGGTAGTCTATCAGAGATTCTGAGTTTGGAATTAGAAAAGGGTCATAGATGTTGAGGCTTTTCAGGTGGCGTAAAAGAAATTGGGACATAGCTCCCTGCCAAGATCCTCGTTCAGTTACTATTACACGAAAAGGGCAACCCTCTTTGTGAGTTTTGGCGGTGAAAAACATTTCCAATTGATCACTTTTAGCAGTGTTTATCTGTTTTCTCAATTGGCTTAGATCTAGCCTGCTGCACAGCTGGAGTGATTTTGCCCTCACTTTGGCAAAAGTGAGGGCAAAAGCAAAAGTGAGGGCAAACATATTGGCATACCGTGGGAATAATCAATAAGTTTGTTTCTTAGCCCTAGAGGTTTTAGGGCCATGGACAAAAGTGTCAAGACTCCCCTTTTAAGACCAGAGATAACTAAAATCATTCCATGAGTGCAACACTCAGCGTTTAGTCACCTCGAAGGTAAGTAGGTAGGAGACGTTTATTGATAGCCAAGAACTACGAATAGAAAGATTATCCGCGCCGCGGTGATCCTCGGATGTGGCAGCCTCGTTCTTGCGTGATTATGGGTGATGAGGGATGACCGTGCGATGGGTCATGAAGGGTGTTTTCATAGGGAGTCCCCCAGACCTGCCTTGGCACATCAGTCACCTCGGCAAAGGTGACTGAAATGTAGAAAAAAAAAGACAGCGAGGGGTTTGAATTTCTTTTTTTTTTCTTTTAGATCTTGTAGGCACATATAAGTACAGCGCATTTTAAGTAAAACCGAACGCACGATCGTCGCTCTGCTTTTAGTACCTCAAGCAAAGTTTTTTGAGGCTCCGAGTAGGGGAACATTCTGCCGAAATGAACGAAAGTGGTCATGCAAACCTGCATATGCACGAGACGTATATATATATTTCTATGCATAAATGTGAATACACATACATGTGAATACACGCGACACTTTAGGTTAGAACCAAGATTACCAACTTTTCTTAAATATGAAGCTCGAGAATCTCAAAATTTACACAATCTCATGAAATAGGATATTTATTCCAAACGGACGATTACCATCGCAGTAAAACCTAAGTAAAACAACGCACCCAAGCTATAAAGATAATCTTTTTCTGTCCGACACGGATCAGAAAAAGGCGAAAAATTTGTGATACTGGAAATGTTGCGACCGCATGGCTAAAAGGTTAGAAGCTGTGTTTAGTATCTTAGTTTTAAAACAGCTTACACAGAAGTACGGGAGCACAGAACTCTGGGAAGCTCCAACTCGCTGCAATTCAAAAGCATGTATTATTTCTTGAGTGCTTGCCTCAACCTCAGACATCTGATTATTGCAATAAAGTTTCTTACTTGCAGAAAGCCATTATTTTGATTCACATCGTTCTGAAGCTGTTGGCAAGAAACAGAAGCGCTGTAACACATGAAGGCTCAAAGTAGCCGTCCGGAATTCCGAAAGGAATTACAGAAGCAATAAGGAACTTGAGAGTTGCCTATGAGACTAATCAGTTCGTAGTGTCAAGGTGACTTGGGTGCTGGAGGGATGGGGTGTTGACGCGCAGCGACTTGGAGCGGCGTCGGCGTTCCGGGTGGCGCGTCCGTTGAGGCGGTGTCGCCGTGGCCTTGCAGGGCGCCTGGGAACGCCACACCAGTCTTCAACGGAGTTCTGGGCTGGGGCCGGAGCTCAGGCCAGCTGTTAATTTATTTATATATATATGATACTTCACAGCGCCCGTGATATCATTGTAGTGTGGGAGGGACAAAAAAGTGCATTACCCCTCGATACATGGGAAAGGCAGGCGCTGCCTGCAGTAACCAAAACAAAAACAAACAAAATCGCAAAGAGGGACATTTTGATTTAATTTTACTCTAAAGCGCTATTACAGAAGTAAGTGGACCTTTAACATCGGTTAAGCACTGAAGAATGAACTAGAATATTGGGGGGGGGGGGGGGGGGGGGATTCAACCGCTATTTATTTGTACCTTTTTCCTCGTAGATGGAGCAGAAGTTTTTCGGAACAAACGAGTTGCATGTTCGCCGCTGCGCATGCAGGTCGGGCGCTCGAGGTGGGCTCGGGCCACGGTCTGTTCGCCGACGATCTTGAGCTAGATCTTCTTCGCTCTGCGTCCGCCGCTGCAGGAAACGGATAACAGGCGGCGTGAGATACAAACCAGTACATACGTAGATTACAGCGGCTTGCAAAAAGTAGAATAAGCTCTGAGTTTCGAATGAATTCGAAGTTCCACCCACGTTCGAAATGATCGACGAAAGCACAAGATGCGGCGTTGCGGCCGTTTGGACCACCACAATAACACGCAAATGTTGTTCAGCACAAAAAAAAAGTAAACAAATTACTTATATATATATATATATATAGAGAGAGAGAGAGAGAGAGACAGAGAGCTTAATGTAAAGCTAGAAAACAAAAAAGAAATAATGTGGCAGTTTTGCACTGCTCTTCGTCTGAATACTGGTTTGCAAACCCGCTCTCAGGTTGTGTGGAGCAAAGCCCATCTATCCTGGGAAAAGTGGCGCCAATCATTCTTGTGGAAATGCTCGAGGCACGTGCCGGGCGCCACTTCTGGGACGAACTAGAGCCTCTAAATGAGCTGCGCTTAGAGTATCGGCCCTCTGTTCTCCAACATTGTTGTGGGCGCCGACATTTTAGTGCTGGTGCAGAGTAGATGCAACTGCCAATCGTCATGATTCAAAAGTGGGACTTCCTCAGCATTAGATTCGGTGTTAGGAAGCTCATATAATATTGCTTTGCTGTGTCGCGAACCGTTTAAACATTCATGGAGGACGGAGAAGCGTTTCCTGTAGTTTCAGATAAATCTTCAGATAACTGGCAACCATGATTTTAAGCCACAATATGAACAAGTGTCGCTACTCTGAAGCGTAGCTTATGTAGTGGCACTATATATAGAAGAACATGGCGTGTGAAATCTAGCTCAGTGCTGCGCTGTTCCGCCATGATCTTCCCTTGTGCCACTAAATAAGCTACGCTTCGGGGTAACGACACTTGTCCATATCGCGGATCAAAATCATGGCTGCCAGTTATCTGAAAATTTATCTGAAATCACAAGAAACCCTTTTATGTCCGCCACAAATGTTCAAACGCCTCGCGACAGAGCAAAGCAATATTACATGAGCTTCCTATAACCGAATCAAATGCCGAGGAAGTCGCACTTTTGAATCATTACGATCGGCAGTTGCGTCTGCTCCAGGGTGTCGAACCGGAACCGAACCGAACCGAAAACCGGAACAGAACCGTTATTTTTAGCCGAACCGGAACTGAACCGAACCGAAATCTTCGCCGCCATCTTGGAACTGAACCGGAACTGAACCGGAAAAAAATATAACGGTAACCGGTTCAAAACGGTTCACGGTATTTTTTTGTTGTTAGTATTACAAATTTATTATTTGGGAATAAAAAATTGGCACGTGTATTCCTCTACGTATTGATCAAATCGTCGTATACAGTATTGCAATGTATAATAAATCCTGGTTTTCTGCGGCGCTTTCTTATTGGCACTATGATTAGCCATGTGTCACATCGTCACGTGACGTCATGATGTCAAGGCATGCTGTCAAGTAATGTCACATCACGTGACCCCGTGACGTCACGTGACTCACCGCGTTAAGTCGATTCAAATTGAGGACGTCGCTAGATCTATTAACGTTGTTGATACCGTGACGTCACATGACATCACAACTTCGCACTGAGAGTAACGTGACACCATGATGTACCCTATTGTCATGATCCCGAGCTGAATGCTCTGGTTCATGACAACCAGCATCGCCAAACATTCGGGTAACGGCTCGTGTTCAACTCAAAGATTATGATGGGCCCGAGTCCCACTAGAGCTAGAAACAGAAACAAACAACAGCGATAAGCCTCAGACACATGCAGCATGTTCGCGATGGTACCTCTATACGACTTTGAGTTGTTCGGTGCTCGCGAAGTTAGCACGAGCGTTTAAAGCCTGCAAATGGTACCATCGTGTGCATGATACTCGTGTTTGAGAATAGCCTTCCTTATTCTACAAAGCCTGTCAAATCGCGAAATACTCTGGTTTAAGGCTAGCCGCTGTCATTTGTTTCTGTTTGTCGCTTTAGTGGGGCTCGGGCATTATAGCCCTACTAAAACTATATCTGAAGATCAGCCCATGCTCTCTGCTTTGCCAACCCTGCGTACGACTATGATAAACACTGACGGTGTATATATTAGGATCAGATCACGTGGCTGATAGTTCTAATTGCGGGTTGAGGAGGGGAAAGCTGTTTCATTTCTTTCTTTCGACTGTCTGCCATTTCGCCGAGGGGCAAACTAATGGATGCTTTTGCAAAATATCAACGTCAGGGATTGCATCTTAGCGGTATTTTTTGAACTTAAGGTAAAAAAAAAAAGTGCTGCACGACCCATTTTACATGTATGCACACCATTGAGGCTCCCAAACATGTTTTCGTTATTGCTGAACTGCATCAGAAAGTTGTCCCGAGAATAGGAGTGTTAAAGGGTCTAAATGTGACGTATTAGTCCCACGTTACATGGAACTATTAGTGTGTACGGGAGGGATACTTGAGAAAAAAGGTCCTAGTGGCCTCACGGGGATAGCCGAACGTTGGCAGCCGCTCTAAGTCTCACAGGAGTGTCGTTCTCAAGTTCTCCAAGTTTCGACCGCCCTGTATTTTGTTTAAACTTCACAGTATGGTGCAAAGTAAAAGCAAGGAAGAATTACTGTTAACAAGTGACACAAATATAATTGTCGAGTGAACACCACTCAATACGGAGCAGGCAATCCCTGAGGAATAAAAAGAATCTTGAGGAGCAACTAAAAAAAAGGGGAGTGGGGAGGGAGGTAGTTTTAAAGCGTTCTGTGTCGTAAAGATTCCTCTGGCCCGCATTTTCGGCGCAGACTAAAAAGCGTGGCCTGGAAACGATAGTGACAGATGGGTAGTTGGTAACACTTTTATTTGTAAAAACACTCTTGCCAGAAAGCACGTTTTTGTCGTGCCAGATACTCGCGCCGTGCCTAACGACGATGCACCAACAAGAAAAATGTGTGCCTCTCAAATACATAGCTTGCACTGAGCGCGAAACTTTTGCAGCGTGCATTTTGCCCCACCGGATTTGATTTTCTCAGCAAGAATAACTCGCAATGACAACCAGAGTGTGACTACGTCACGTGCAAACCATGTTAAATACTTCAGCTTTCTGGTGAAGTGCGACGTTCGCAACACCAGCAGTAGACGTCCAAGGTGTAAAGTTGTGTAGTATTTATAGCAGTCTCGCCATGATATAGGGCAGTCTAATGAAATGTTGGAGCACATGACTGATAAAGAACAAAGTCGTGAGGTAAGGTCCCAAAACAAGTGCACGTAAAACCTAAGATAACATTAGCCTCCCGAGGTAGTATCTCGCGACGTTTCGAGCTGAGGCAAGCTGATGCCCAAAAGTGATTTATATTACGGTTCTAAAAATCTTCGTTTGCCCTGTGCGGAATCTATGTTTAATTAGGAATATCATTTTCTGCATTTCTATGCATCTCTTTTTGCAGTAAAACGTTGTGTAAGGGATTATTTAGAAAAAAATTGCGTGTCATCTCCTTACTTCTGCCCCTTTCGTGTATTTGCCTTCCGATATATCATGTGACCACAGTGTTTTTTCGCATACCCTGCAACCCAGTATTTTACACTGCAAAACAGCTAACAAAAGCACGTTGCCGAAGACTCAACAGCTGGCGTATTTTCGAGTATCGTACTTCCGTGTCCGTCTCAGGCGGTTATGTGAACTTCATAAAGTCAAATTTATCGATGATAATAAAAATATACTTAATTCCTGTCTGAAGAATTGGCAGCATAAATAGAAGATCATCACCTCAAAGATATATAAGTAAGTGCATTTTTAAATTATCTGAAAGATGTTGTGCAAATTTTTTTCGGCGCTTTTATCCTCTACAGACACGTTATAGGTGATTTGGAAAAGCTTTCAATATTTTTTTTTGTTATTTTGAAGCTAATTTAAATAACTATGTGCTCCTCACGCATAAATAACTTCTCAAATATATAGAAGTTTATTATCGCGTTTTGTATGTGTTTTTATTATCGCGTTTTTTTACTGGAACGAATGATGGAACTAGGACGATTGCACACTTAAACTCTCAGAAAGTGTCCGATTAAGTAGCTTCCGAATTGAGTAGAGCATGAAATCCCACTTTGTTCTATTTAAGAAGAATCATCAATTAGCGAGGGTGATGCTTATTTGCAAATTAAATGGACCGGCATTTTGTCAAGAGCAAACCTCAACATCCAGGCTATGCCAGTTTATCCAATATAAGAAAATGTTCACATGGGTAAGCACTGTTTTAGGTGAGATTCGATCTCAGTACGAAGGTGCTCATAGATTAGAGTGAACAATTTCAGCCATTTCTTTTCGCATGATTCGTCGCCCGCATCATGGTGCTGAGAGCAAACAATGCTAGTTAGAAAAACAAGCATTGCGATTGTCGCTTAGTGTTTCTATAAAATATAGACTGGAAGGACTTGTCCCGTGACTTTCTTGACATTTTGAAAATTATATTGCCTTAAGCTCAGTCGTCTCGTCATCATATATATATTGTGAAACGTATTCCGTAAAACACATTTTATGGTATATATGACACCGAGGTGCCCATTTCATGATTTTATTCACTGTAATTAATTCCTTAGTTCAAGGGAAAAACCACGATTCAACATCTAATACTGCGATACAAAGTTGTTCCAATCACGGGTATTTTAGGCAACCTACTTCATTTCGCGAAAACATTTCGATTCAGGTACAATGTATGTGACTCTGGTAAACGAAGGGATGTTGAGTCGTATAAACACGACGTTTTGTATGTTAATCTAGATTTTCTTTTCTTGTTGTGTAGGAATAAATAACAGAATTTTATAATTTTGGTACCTGAAAATAAAACTGGATTGAACAAACGATAAAGAAACAAAAACTATATACTGTAAACGACTTATTTTTTCGTGGGCTCAATATTTCGCGATTTAGGTCAAAACTGAAGTTTTGGAATAATTCGCGGGTTGTAATTTTCTCGACGCGGTGGAACCTCAATATAAATTTTAATGTGTTTACATTTTACCGAAATTGTTCGCGGGACCCATTTTTCGCGAATTGTAGGCGATTAGTGAAATTCTCACAAATAGATCCTCGCAAAAATCAGGTCGTTTACAGCAGTTAGTTTCACGGCTTAAATAGTGCCTATTGACAGAACAACGCGGAAAATATATTCTCAATTTAGCGGTTCAAACCGGTTCGAACCGGTTCGAACCGGTTTGAACCGTTATTTTTTGCGCTCCGGAACTGAACCGGAACTGAACCGAAAGCCGTGAACCCGAACCCGAACCGAACCGATAAAAATATCGGTTCGACACTCTGGTCTGCTCTGTACTTGCACCAAGATGGCGGCACAGCAATATTGGGGAGCAGAGTGCGGACCCTAAGCATAGCTCATTTAGTGGCGAGGTCCACACTTCCGCGCAGCGAGGTCCACACTTCTGCACGTCCAGAAATGTGGACCTCGTCGAAAAGGTACACACTTCTGCGCATGGAGTCAAAAGCAACAAGAAGCAACCGCTTCCCACCTGTGAACTGTACCAAGGAGTTCTCTGTCCAAGCCAAGTGGCTCGGCTCTACTACTCGTCCACAATCGCGCGCCAAGTGCACAGCAGCTGACAAGATTGGCAACGGGTATGGCAAGGAAGGACACTTTCCGTCTGTCTGCCTGTCAGCGAAAAAGAACCACTCAAATACACAAAGCCATGCTGCACTCGAGTTATCCTCGTAAATTCCATAAGTTGAAGGCGCTACCGGCAAGTGCAGACTAAATTCATTTATTAAACTTCACGCTTACAAGTACCGCCAACCATTGTTGTGGAAACGCGCAAGACACGTGGGAGGAGCGGGTGCTCCGCTGCCATTCGCTTCCAACGGCCGCTCATTTCAGTGCTGCGCCGACAACTGCTTCCAAGGGTCGCTCGAGACACGGGCCTCGTGCACTGGCGCGTTTGACTCCACTTGCAGGACAAATGGAAACACATCGTAGGCTTTAGTCCAGACAGATGAAGAGGGATCGGTGGCCATGTGCAATAAAAAAAAAAAAAGAACCGTTGGCCGATTGGGCTACAGCTAGAGCCACTGTATATGGCAGCGTAGCTGCCAGAGTAGCGACACGACGCAAAATTATCTAGATGCACGACGTCAGAAGCGCTGATAGTGATCTCCATTTTGGGCCTGGGAGGCTGCCATGGTAACCGTGTTTCTAGCGACGCCGGGCGGCAACTTTTTTAGTCTAGTTGATATCTCCATTCGTTCATTGAAAAGTGGTATAAGACGCTTGGCATCACGGTACGGCAAAAACCTCTGGAGGAACGGTGCCTGTTTTTTCTGAAAAGCGAGACGATTTGTAGCCCGGGGACTGTCGGGTGACGAGAGCTGCAATGGTATCGTACGTGCACGGACAAGGCGAGTGGTTTTCGGCGCCACCGGGATGGCGGCCGCTTCGTGGGACGAACGTACCGTCCTATAGTACTTTCGGACTTCGCTCCGATGGAACAAAATGCGATTACGCCGGCCACGACAGGACGATTGGCTCGGAACATGACTGCTCCTCGACTGACCCATATAGTGAACGAGTATATCCTTATTATCATACCTCTCCAAGACGCAATCGACCCTTCAAGATGAGATTTTCTCACCGACTGGCAAGGAGCGAAGTCGACGGGGTTCAACCAAGAAGGACGGCATGGTGGTCTCTAGAGGACTGTTAACGCCATCAAAAGAGACGGATGCCGGATATGAGGTGTTCTTGCCGACAGGCCAAATGGTAGCTCGGAAGTTTACCGGCATTCAAAAAGTCAATATTTTTATCTGGTGTAGCACACATATCTGTTGTGTTCTGCTATTTCTCTTTCACTTCTTCTTCTATGTATTGCCCTACCTATCTCACTTTAAGAATCCTATCCTCTTTCTTCTCTTCTTTTCTATGACATAAAAGCAGTTCATCACGAGGCACCGGACGAGATGGTCGTTCTTTCATAGCGGTACGCTTGCTGCTGAATTCTACATTATGGCGACGAGGATCTACGTGAGTTCTGCGCTGGACTGGGCTTCAGCGAGGACATGCGGGGAATGCTGATCGCCGAATGGGCAATTTCTTGCGTGTCCCGGCAAAACCTTCCCCAGAACTGATCCAGCAACAAGATGGCGACTACATCGAACGGCATCACCGAGTGCTGAGAAGCCATCTTGGAGCAGTCATGGCCTCGGGCGGCAAGCTACCCCCAGAGTTCTTAGTCAAGCTGGGACCTCCGCCCATTCCATGGGAGCGATGGATCAAGATGTTTGAGCGTTATTTGCTGGCAACTGGCGCTCAAGAGTTTGGTGCAGAACGCCGTCGGGCAATGCTGCTCAACTGTCTCGGAGAGGCCGGCCAGCAGATTTACGACGCTCTACCAACGCCTGAGCCTGCTGTTGAGGAAGCGCTAGCACCGCTGGCAGCAGCAGGTGGCGAACAAGTTGTGGGAGCTCCCCTTGATGTCTACGAGGAAACAGTTAAGTTACTGGAGGCTGAATTTACACAGCCAGTCAATGTGACGCTCCAGGAGCTCCAGTTTCATCTACGAAGACAGAAAGAAGGCGAGTCCCTTCGCGATTTTCTGTCGGCTCTACGGACGTTAGCCGCCAACGCTAATTTTGGAAGCCGTACTCAAGACCGTATCCGGAAACAGTTCATGATTGGAGTGGCTTCAACTGAAATTCAGGAACGGATGGTCCTCGATGCAGCTCTCCCGTTCGACGTTGTTATGCATACCGTCATGAACCTGGAAAGATCACGTCGAGAGGTTCGAGAGTGGGCTGGCGTCGCTGCACCGAGCGAGCAGACCTGTCAAGTGACGCACTCATCAGACTCGTCAGCCTCGAGACAACCCAGGGAGAGACAGTCCGGGCGACGTGAAGGGCATGCTTCCAGAACGCCATTCAAGCAGCCTGCCCGTCAGCATAGTTCTTCACAACGGATATGCTATGAGACATCGCCGCCACCTCCACGGAGGTCATCATCCCAGAGGGTTGCGAGACAACGTCCTGCCTCGAGAAACGCGTGTGCGACCTGCGGGGGAAGCGGCCGAGATCCGTTCTCCAGCCATCAGCAACCACGACCTGGACAGTCGTCGGACCGCCGTCAGGACCCCGCGGCACAGTCAATTCGCTCAAGGCCAGGCTGGCAAGGGCGGCAGCATTCAAGGCGACATGACAATTTTCGCCACACACGTACTTGTGCCAACTGCGGACATGGTCCTCATCGATGCCAGAGCTACGACACCTGCCCCGCAAGAAACCTTTATTGCTACAACTGTGGTCGCAGGGGTCACCTTGGCCGCGTATGCAGAAGCATACGTCGGGACTACCAGCGATCGCGATACAAGCAAGTGGAGCAGGTGCTCTCAGATTATGATGACTACGACGACGACGATGATTCTGAGATCGTATGCCACATAACAGAATCATCAACTAAAAAAGTCTTGATTACCGCCAAAGTCTTTGGAACGCCGATACAGTTCCTGCTCGACACCGGGTCATCCGTCTCAATAATGGACAAAGCCACGTTCATGCAATGGTTTGCGCGAGATGCACTCGTCATACCACCACCGGTGACGCTACTGAATTATTCGCGCCAGCCCATTAATATCATGGGAGCCTTCAAGGCCATGGTGGTATTCAAGCAGCGTCGCTCGCAAGTACTATTCTACATTGCAGACCAAGGCACATCATTGTTAGGCATGGACGCCGTCGTGGCACTCGACATCAAAATGAGCGGAGCAACGCGGACTTGTTTCTATACTGCGACCAGTGACACCGGTGAGGCTTCAACAAGTGCGGCAGAACAACCGTCAACGTCGTCACAATTACCTACATTGTCAGCCAAGTCGACGGTAGCAAATTCAGCCGCGACCTCTCAGCTGCACGACTCGTCAGCTGCACTGGAGGAACAGTGGACTGAACGTCTTCTGCCACCAGCAAAGGCAAGTCGGACTCTACCAACTGCCTTAGCGAAGCCTGTGTCTTCCATTCCTAGACTTCCATCATCTCTGACACACTTCGATCATCTTTTCACTCCAGGACTAGGCCGAGTCAAGGGAGTCACCTGTAAGATAAAGGTCCGTTCCTCTGTCACTCCTGTTAAACATCGTATGAGACGTATTCCTCAAGCTGCTCGACAACAAGTTTCTGACGAGATTAAACGTCTTGAGGAAGCTGGAGTAATCGAACGCATTAATGCCTCAGAATGGGTGTCACCGATAGTAGTCGTCCAGAAGAAGGACGGCAGTATCCGCATGTGTGTTGACCTTCGTGAAGCGAACAAAGCGGTCGTAATCGACAGCTACCCGCTTCCACACATTGAAGAGTTGCTCAACGCCCTACATGGAGCGCAGCGTTTTTCCAAATTAGATCTCGCTGCCGCATACCATCAAGTCCCATTACACCCGGATAGTCGGGATTTGACAGCGTTTATTACGCATGAAGGACTGTTTCGCTTTAAGCGAGTGTGTTTTGGATTAGCCTCAGCGCCAGCCACATTTCAGCAGATGATGGCGAAGATATTACAGGGCTGCAAAGGAGTGCTTTTCTACCTCGATGATGTGGTTGTCTACGGTAAGAACCAGCAGGAGCACCTGGAACGCCTGAAAGAAGTGCTCGTGCGCATATCTGAGGCTGGTATGAAACTCAACAACAAATGCGTGTTTGACGTAGGAGAAATTTCGTTCTTGGGGCACAAAGTTAGTGCTGCGGGGATTTCACCCCTTCAAAACAAAGTCGACGCTATTCGTGCGGCACCCATTCCCACGGACCTAAAGCAGTTGCGGTCATTCCTAGGAATGGTTGAATATTATTCACGCTTTATACCGCGCCTGGCTTCTGAAGTGGAACCGCTTCGAACGTACTTGAGGAAGGACACCCCGTTCATCTGGGACCAGGCAGCAGATCGAAGTTTCAATCGGGTGAAAACACTGCTGTCCTCTGCAAGAACGTTAAAGATGTTTGACCCAGAGCTGCCTATCATCGTAGCTACGGATGCTTCAGCTTATGGGATTGGAGCAGTGTTGCAGCAGCTTCACGGACAAGACATTCACCCAATTGCTTTCGCATCACGAACGCTGACTGCCGCAGAAAGGAAGTACTCTTCGGGTGAACGAGAGGCCCTTGCGTGTCTGTGGGCCTGTGAAAAATGGCACACATATCTCTGGGGTCGCCAATTCACTCTGCGCACAGACCATCAAGCTCTCGTCGCTCTTTTGGCCACAAGAGGGACCGGACATCGCCCACTCCGGATCACTCGGTGGTCGACCCGGTTGCTGAACTATAACTTTCAAGTACAGTACCAGCGTGGCGCAGAGAATCAAGTAGCTGACGCTCTCTCCAGACTTCCGGTACCGGAAGATGAGGGAGGGACAGCATTTGACGAGCAGATTGTGTCTTTCACCGCTCTGAACGACGAATGCATATCAAAAGCTCAACTCCAACAGGAAACGGCGGATGACCCCCAGCTGACTGTAGTGATGTCTTATGTCATGTCGGAATGGCCACCATCTAGGGCGTTGTCTTCCGACGAAGCCATCTTCCACGCCACTAAAGAGACACTCTCTGTACACGACGGTCTCCTGCTGCGCGGGGAACAGTTCGTCGTTCCTACCAGTATGAGAAATGCTCTCATCGGCCGAGCACACGAGGGCCACCCTGGCATCGTCAGGACGCAGACTCGCCTTCGCGAACTATATTGGTGGCCCCGCATGAATGCGGAGGTGAAAATGGCAGTTCAAGCCTGCGGTGTTTGTAGCTCGGCTGACAAGAGTGCAAAGACATCGCCAACACCTTTGCAACCCGTGCCCTTGCCAGAGCGACCATGGTCAAAGCTCGGCATCGACATCGTTGGCCCATTTGAAGCTTCGCCACCAGCGTATCGGTACTGCATCACGCTCGTGGATTATTTTTCAAAGTGGCCTGAAGTCCATTTTTGCTCCAACGTCACGACAAGCACGGTGACCGGATTCCTGAAGCTCGTCTTTTCTCGGGAAGGATACCCCGACACCATTGTGTCTGACAATGGACCTCAATTTTCTTCTGCAGAATTCGAGAGCTTCCTGGCTAAGCGAGGTATTAACCATCACCTGGTCTCTGTGTATTATCCACAAGCGAACGGGCAAGTAGAACGATTTAATCGTACCTTCAAGTCGTTCTTACAGTGTGCTGCACTAGAGAAGCGTCCAATCCACTCTGCCGTTCTGGATTACTTGTGCGTGTATCGTTGTACGCCGCACGCAACGACAGAACTGTCTCCTGCGGTTCTGCTACATGGACGCAAGCCACGCAACCGGCTTCACATCACTGGCCTTTCTCCATCGCAGTTCTTGAAGAACCCATTTGAGGAGCTGCAGCGTCTGCGGTGCCGAGTGCAGCGGGGACAAGAGCACAGCAAGCGCTACACAGACAGACGGCGAGCTGCCAAAGTTCCGACATTCCAGGTTGGCGGATGGGTGCGCGTCAGGAAGCCAGGAAAGGTAAAGAAGGGAGACCAAGCTTTTGGTCCGGCAATGAAAATTGTGGAGCGTGTCGGTCGATGGACCTTCAAGCTTCAGGACGGTCGGATCTGGAACGCCTCCAAGCTTACAGCGGCAACGGCTCCACCTGGCCCAGATAACGTTGAGAAGTCGTCGCAAGCAACGACACAGTCTTTTGAGCGCCTTCGTACACAGGGAATTCTCAGAAAGACCTCTAGAAGCCAGCGTCCTCATCATGAGTGGCGGCCAAACAGATTAAAGCAGGCTACTCAGTGGCAGCAGCAGCAGCTAAGGCCACATACGCCTCCGCCTTTTCCACCTCCACGGGGACAAGATGAGGATGGAGACGAAGCGTGCCCAGGTAGTCCAACCGGTCTTTTTGACTCTCGACAGGGTGCCGTGACGGTGCCACCAAGTACGCACTAAAGAGTGAGGTTGCCACCGGAAATTCCCGTTCCCTCAGTGGATGCTACAATTCCCCCAGTGCCAGTTTCCGTTCCCCCAGTGGAGGAGCTTCGGCGATCGACCCGAACTCGCCGACCACCGGTTCGGTTTAGAGATCTGAGTCTCTGACCCGCGGTGACAGACGTGACAGTTGACTATATTTGTCTTGGGGCGAAGAGAAGTTTACATATTTCTTTAACGCTTATTATCCGAAGTGCAATTTATTGCTGGAATTCTGTAAATAACTTGCCGTAGTTTTGTAAATAAGTTGCTGGAATTCTGTAAATAACTTGCCGTAGTTTCGTAAATAACTTGCTGGAATTCTGTAAAAAGAAACTTTCTGACAGTGTTATTTGAGATATTAGAGAGTTTTAGTAGACCGTTTTCGGTTTCCCGCTCCGCTCTATGGGAAGCGGAGTCGCCATCGCGCATGCGCGACCCGCTCTGGGATTTGAGCGTGAAGCGTCAGCTCCGCTATCGTCGCCATTTTGAGAAGTACGTTCCACTCTCAGTAAAGGTTCACTAGATGGTGCTTTTCTGGAAAGGGGGTGCTCGCTATTTGAAATCATGCTTGGGAGCGCGCTTGACCCTTATGAACCTCGCTGCACTAAGAAGCTGCGCAGACTTTGTTTGAAAAGGCGTCCCCCAGAAAACGTTTCACGGTAGTCAAGAACCTCTGGCTGCTTCGAGAAATCGCTGGCCGCAATCCTTTCACGGCCCCTGAACGGTGGGAACAGGTGCTGCCTTGTGTAAGCCAGCGGGCTCGATTTTTCTATGCGAGATGACGACGACGACGTTGAGAGGATGACACACCGGGCGACGGCGGTGTCTCAATCTGAGCCCTGGGCCTCGGTTCCTCGGAGGCGGAAGTTTCTACTTCGGCTGGACTACATCCTTGGAGCATGATTCTTTGACCCCAGTGGACTCCAGTGAGCAATAGCGAAATTATGTTCCTGGTGCTCCTTCATGCACTGATCGAACGGCGTGCAAGATCCTCATAGCTCGCTGCTCACCCGCCCAACCCGCCTCCACGAAGTCTGGACTTCTGCGAATCGGACTGCCACCCTCCTCAATACCAACAACCCATGTCGTCGTCATCTTGCACGTATATACTCATCACATTACCATGTTCCCTAGACGCGGCACCGCGGGCCTCGGTGGTACGGGCTGCTGCTTTCCGCGGTGCCGCGGCTCTCCAGAGCCAAAAATTAAAGGTTAAGGACCAAAGACTAGAGCAGTCGGCAAGCCAACAGATATTTTGTTTGGTTACTTCAGGCAGCAAGAGAGTGAAAATTAGCAAAAGCGAGTGCTCCATATATATATCTACTTTTTTTTTTTCCCAATGAAATGAGTCGTTTCTTCTTCGTATGCTTCGGTTTGTGACATGGTGCCTTGGTGTTTATGTACACTGCGCGACACTGTTAGCGGGAGCATTCAATATCCGGTTTTAATTTTTCACCTTAAGTTCGAGGGGCTGACATTTGCCTATTGCTGTGGAATAAAGCGCTCGTTTGGGGCACTAATCTGAGCGACAAATTTTCAGCTTTTTCAATAGCTGTCAAAGAAATAAACTGCGAATAAAAGCGATTTTTTTCGTGTTCGTATTAACAGTGGAGCGCAGTGTATGTATCTGCCTTGGGGGGTGACATGAAACCATTTTGCTTGACTATACACTTCTTTTTATTTCTTTTGTGTGTTTATGAAAGTGCGTTTTTCAGCTTAAGCTCCTGCCCAGTTTCTGCCTCACTTGTGCTACGGTCTTTTCTTGCAATAGAAGGCCACGCAACATAGTCTACTCTTACAATGCTGAATTCAACAGTAACACTGTAATTTGGTTAGATGCAATATTCACACGCACATCTGAGAAGTAAAATGGGAGCCGTTAGTAAACGTTTTTTATTAAAATATTTCTAGATGTCTTTCAAACCAGTTGGACAGGTATTTCGCTCAGTACAAAAGCTTGAACATGATTTACTGTGATAAGTTTATGCATTCTAATATTAAACAAACAAAAAAATGCCCATGGTCTTTGTATGTTTCGTCCAGCCGTCAAATTAAGCCGTCTGCGCACATCACTGCCTGGTGCTTCACGACGAGCACCCTCTTGTGGTCTTCATCTAATTTTTTTGATGGACGGCGTATGGGCATGCTGTACGGTCAACAAAACCCCAACAGTTGTTCAGGGGTGTTCCCTTGTCCTTGACGGCCTAATAAAAAAGACAAAGAAAAACACTCTTACAACACGGCAGTATGTAAACACTACCAAAACATGTGATATGGGGCTTGTTACTCCTCTAAGATAAAGCGTATTTCCATTGTAGGGCTGTAAAAAACTGGGTATCGTAAATTTATATATAGTTGTACCTTAATTCTGCTAAGGTTTGAGGCAGTCAAACTGTGCATGCGAGGCCCGCTACGCCGGAATTCAAAACGAAACTTCTGAAAATTGTTCTAATCTACCACTATTGCTTAAAAGCCCAGGGTTGTGTTTGCTCAATTTTGCATTGTTTATGCCTGTCTGGTTTTCACCAGACAAAAAATTGACGTGGAATCTTCTTTCGACCGTTATTGGTAACTCTTTTCAAAACACCACCGGGTAACATATTCGGCCGCCATATTTTGGGCATCGCTTTTGGTGCGATACTTGTCACTAGAACCCATTTCATATTCAGTATTGACGCAGCATTCGTGTCTAATACATTTAGACTCGCATCCGCGAAAAACAATGACGTAGCTCTCTTGCTCCCTAGACACTTGGCCAAAATAAGGCGGCCTCGAAGACTAGCGGCACCATGGGCTGCACTTTTAAAAAGGCTGCATTCCAGTTTCTATTATTTTCTAAATCTACCAAGGAAACCCAATGCAAACATTTCTTGAGGAAAGTTAAACAAATCAAAAGTTGCGAGCGAGCGTGAATAAATAAAGCTGAGAGGGAGGCGGGGGGGGGGGGGGGGGGATGGTTTCTTTGGTGCAGCTTGCAAGCGCTATGCTCGTGGTCAGCTTTCAGTGGCATTTTCGACAGGAGGGCGCATGCACAGATATAATCGGCGTTCAACGACCCGTACATCTGACTGCATAGCCATTGAACGTCCACAAAGCGCGACGATTTTACCGACGCCGTGCTGGTTGCAAAGTGATACTCGTTCACTTCGTTTGATTATGCTGTTTTGTGTTACGTGGAACTCAAATCGAATGGTTTACTTTTTACGCGCGGGGCGTACGCTTTACTTCTTGATTCGACCTCTTTCAAGCTGAGGTCACGGTCAAAAACATCGACGCGTATTGAGTAAGTGCAGCCATCTTGAGATCTAAGCGATCACGCTAAGGACGCTGAGGGCAGTCCGCTCTACAACTTGTGAAGCGGAGCGCACGCTCACTCCGCTAACTATACGCTCCAACTCAGAGCGGGCCACGCATGCGCGGTGGGGACGATGCTTCTTGCACAGCGTAAAGTAGAGCAAAGAGGGCTCATAAAAGTGGCCTACTAATACTCATGATTACGAACGCGCTCGCTGTGACTTGTCCTGACACTGCCCATGTACACCTTTGGCGTATAAAAAAAACTAACTTTTCACCAGACAGAGCAGCTGTGCTAGAAACAATGGAAACGCGAAATTTACACAAACCATGCAGGGTCTCACCTGTGAGCACAGCTCTAGTTTCGCCAGGGTCAAACACTTATGTTTGTTCATGTCAGCGAGCAGGTGGCCGAACCTCTCGTTGATGTAACCCACGATGAGGTTCACAGAACTGAAGAACACCGACAAGTTCCGTCCAAACGCTCATTCAAGTACGAACAGACGGGTGGGATAGGCCAGTCGTGGAAGAACCATGCAAAGCGTCTTGCCAGATTGGCAACACCCTGCGCCGATCTGTCGGGTGCTGGTATTTGGAGGCCCGCAAGCAGAGCAGCCAGGTCCTTCTTTAAGCAGGATAGCTTCCTAAAGGGTTTCTTTTCTACGTTGGAAATATCCAGCAGACCGCGTTCGGAAAGGAAGCTTCGGCGCTTGATGGCACGAGGGATGCGAATCATAGATTCGATGTCTTGCCAGCTTAATCTCGTTAGTAGAAGTCTCCTTCCTTGAGAACAGCGGGGATTCATCGTGCAGACGCCTTGCTAGCCTTGAGCAACACTGTACTCGTACTACGCAAGAGGATGTACTCGCCATGCGCAAACTTCGTCCTTTTCTCTTATTTTTCTACTTCGAATAAGTAAATCTGTTTCAGTTTTAATTCAAGTGGAGCAGAAGCTACAAGAGCGAGTGCCGGCCTTTCAGCGTCCTTGATAAGCACGCGCGCTCGTGCAGTGCAAGTACCGTTTAGAGCAACATGCTCATGCTTGTACCTTCGGCTTCACTCGCACACAACGTGGAACGATTATATTTATATTTTATAGCTTAATATTTCTTCAGGTGTGTGCCTACTCTTTTGTGTTCATTATTGTCGCCTTCGGTTTTACTACCTCTACAATCACGCTCCCTTTTACTCTCTTGGTGTTAACGCTTAGGTTTTTTTGTCTTACTAGTACTATAAACGTCCACTTGTGGGGCTGCGCAAGCAAATATTTCGAACCCGCTCAAAACGCTCTTACGCTGAAGAAAAACGCTCTACTAAAACGCGTTTTTGGACCTCCGCTTTCCATTCCGGCAAAGCGGGCCGCGCATGCGCAGTTTGGCACCCTCAGAGCGGAGCGGAAGATGAAAACGGTCTACTAAAACTCTCTATTGTGTACAAGAGTATGAGTGTTGAGTGCGAATGCTTTAAAAATAGCCTAGGCTAAGAGTCTGATAATGAATGCTTAACTTGAATTTCTTTTGAATTATGATTTGTGCATCTTTGCTTTGTATGTATAATATCTATGACTGGCTTTGTTATGTGCATTTTGTATAGTCGTTTTTTTCTCCAAAAGGGGAGGGGGGAAAATGTTGTGTTCTGCTATTTCTCTTTCACTTCTTCTTCTATGTATTGCCCTACCTATCTCACTTTAAGAATCCTATCCTCTTTCTTCTTTTCTTTTCTATGACATAAAAGCAGTTCATCACGAGGCACCGGACGAGATGGTCGTTCTTTCATAGCGGTACGCTTGCTGCTGAATTCTACAATATCCGTGTTAAAGGGGCCATGAAATTATTTTGAAACTTCATCTTCCTTACCTGTAATCCTCAACTCGAAAGCGAACTGTGAAACCATGCACTCGTGACATGCTAGGGCACCGGTGCGATGACCCCAAGCTTCCACCGTGCTTTTTAAGCACAACACACCGTAGAACTTGGCATTCGCAAGTGCTGATAAGTTTTGTCAGGGCACTCATTGGCCAGGAACGCGAATATAAATATCCATGGGCAAATTGATAGCTGACGAGCGCATACATCCGAGCGACGCAGTTTTCGTGTGCAATGCGTGAGTTGGGGTCGGCTGACGTCAATTTGGCCTGAGTAGGCATTGTAAAGATTATATTTAGAACCGTAGACACATGCTAGTAACGTCATAGCACACTGACATTAGGGAGCAGAAAACGGACCCACCTACAGAAAATAAATATTACACTCGTAAGAAATATTTACGTCTGAAACTTGTTAATTACAAAGACAAAGACACCTCGGAGCATCTACGTTTAATAGTATATGTTGATGCGTTGTTATATAGCAGGACATTTCATATACGTCACTTGAGCAAACGCCAGCTTGTCACTTAAAAAAACAAACCAAAAAACACTGCGGTCAAATGCAATCTATTGGAACGAAAGCAAGTTATATCAAAATCTTCAGAACTGTCAATTCGTAAAATTGGCGATTAGTAAAAAAGGTTAAAGATCGCAGGAGCTTCCCCGCTAAAAAATGCTGTGATTATTCGGTGACCCAGGACTGAAACTGCTTCCCCTAAGTCCTACACGCGCCCTTTCGTTATGATTCTCAGAAATTCAGACTTTCAAAGGAAGCTAGAAAAATGCGAAAAATTTATCCTAAAAGCTATGTGGAGCGCAAGTTTGTCAGCTTATTTTTGCAGGGATTATGGTGACGTCAGAACGCCGAGATCTGAGTGGCTCCGATTGAAGGATAGTGGGTAGACCTCAAAGCAAGATGCCTTGAGGTCTACACACTATTCCTTATTCAGAACCATCAGAGCTCGGCGTTTTGACGTCACCACAACCCCTGCTAAAAGAAGCAGACGAACTTGCGCTACGCATATAGTAAAATCTTTGATTAGTATACTTGGGGGTTGTGTGAATATTTATACAGCGTGTACTTGGTCAGCCATTTCAAAGTTGCGAAAGTCACTCGCTGTAGATGCGCAATTTAGCCAATGCAGTATAACCGCTAGCCTGGGGTCTATAGGTCTTTAACGTGCACCACGCAGTAGTGATACACAACCGCAGGCCGGTACGACGCTCATCCAGATCGAAACGGGCAGGGGCGGGGATTGAGCCCAGTTTCCCTGGTTGATTAGTACAAAACGTAAACATCGCAGGAGCTTCCTCGCTAAAAGTGTGTGATCGTGAGGTTACCTGGGGCAAAACAAATTCCCCAAGGCCCAACGTGCGACGCATAGATTTCGCATCGATTCTCAGGCACTCCAGCGTTCAAATAAAGCTAAGAGAATACGAAAATTGCATCCTAAATGTCTTATAGATCCTCAAACACATCTGGGAATCCGAGCACCGCTAAGGTGACATGACTGATGCTGTCGCACAGGTGCTAATATCCAGAGCGATCTTGCATAGAAAGGGTGTAAAGTACCATTCTTTCAGATCTTCATGTTATACTTACGTCAGAAAGCACGAAGAAGCCTTAAATCGTCGGCAAGCTGCGGCACATCACGACTCCGCGCACCGAACAAACTCGCATCCACCAGCTCTGGGCGCTGCCATCTTACCGATGACATCACGGCTCTTGCGAGGTCACGTGACGAGTCGTCACTCGGTTGCTACGGAAACGGAGCCAGCTCAGCTCGTTGCTATGGTACCGCGTGTGACCAATCGCAGTGAGAGGCGGCACAGGGAAAAGCGTGGCGCTACTCTGGCAGCTACGCTGCCATATCGAGTGGCTCTAGCTACAGCACATTAGCTCGGAGCACGTGGAGCGAAAGCTTGCGCTGTATAACCCAGGGATCCTAGGTTCAATCCCCAGCCCTGCCCGTTTCGATCTGGATGAGCATCGTACCGGCGTGCGGTCGTGTATCACTATTGAGCTACGCACGTTAAAGACCCCAGGCTACCGGATGTACTGCACTGGATAAATCGCTCACCTAAAGCTGAGAGACAAGTCGCCCGTTGAGGCAGACTATGTTTTAGGCAGTATAAACATACGCACACCTTAATTTGTTTCCAGACAGGTAAGGTAGCACCTCTTCATTCCACTGCGACATAGTAAGATCACTGTTGAAACAGGTGTTCATAACGGACAATACCATAATGAACTCCCGAGGTTACTCATGAAGACACTAAAGTTATTTAGAGGTTTATTTGATTTTGCCTAAACATTAGAAAGGTGAAGAGAAGAAAAACGTATTTTTCTTAGGTAGAAACGTATTTTATAACTATTGATGGCCCGTTTGGTTTTCTTAGTAATCCGCAGAACGGGAAGTGTTAAATTTACAAAAAAAATTGTTTCGGGCGCCAAAACGCTAACGTCAAAATTCAATTTGCATCTAAGAGTAAGCACCAGTTTGTTGGTTAAGAAAATATTGTAGCGATGAAAAGAAGAACGAGGCCGGAGGTCGCGCGATGCGAGCGCTCGGGCAAGCAGTTCGAAGCAAGCCAGCAAAGAAACCGGACGTCTTGTCCGGCTAATAAACAGCTGGCAAGCGGAACCCGCTTCATCTGGTGTCAGAAGTGGGATACGAACCCACGCCCGGAACAATTGTAATTGTTCAAAATAATAGAAATCATGCTTCTTTTTTTGTTCATATCCACTAGCCACCAAACAAGGTCTACAGTACAGAGAATGAAAATATCTGAAATAAAGTTTCATAAAATAAATGTTGTTCGGAGTAAGTATTTTAACCTTCTTTGCAACTCATTCAACTATTTTTTTTCTTTCATTTCCAAATACATATTAGTTGGGTGCCTTCATGTGTGCTTTGCTTAGGGTGGAGACATCTGGCCATTTTGTCCTACAATTTTATTTTTTTTTTTGTTCAGAAGCGCGTGAAAGAGCGTGTCCCGGCAAGTGTTTGTGGCGCTGACTGTACTATGGCGACAATTTGTTTTCGTCGATTTATTTGTATTTTACCCGTGAACGCGTGCTGTCGGCATCGGGTACTACAAAGGGCGCTAACATAGCACACACAAAAAATAGAATCAACAAAAGTATCGCCTTCAGAGCCTTATCAAGCCTTTCGCTAGGAGTCTGCTGATGACTATAGTTACACTTTTTTGCAACGTTCAAAAAGTGCCGACCAACGGAGCCATCAATTGTAATTCCGTTGTGTCTATGTTTTCACAGCCGGAAGTTAGTCAGCTCTGAGGGCATCTGGTATCTTCGTTGGAGATGAAAGACAGTGCAGTATACCGCTGCTTGTCTGACGACTTTAACGTGCATCACGCAATGGTGATGCATGACAGCACGCCGGTACGATGCTCATCCAGATTGAAACGGGCAGAGGCGGTGGATTGAATCCACGATCAGTGAGCTTTGCAGCGTGAGCTTTCGCTACACGTGCTACCGATCCACGAGCAACGAGACATCGCGGTCAAATTCTATCTCGAGAGAAAAACAGCAACAGCAACAGCAAGAAAATCTCAGGTTTGAGGCATTTAGTACTAGTGTCGCGATCTCGTTTAAGAAGCTGGTAATAAAATTAACAGGGTGATTTTATTTACACAAATACGCGAATATAACAATATTTAGCTTTCTCGACATGGTCTTAAAATTAAGATTAGAGGCACCCCTAGTACGCACAGCAAAACGTTTTGTCACGTTTGTCTTCTAAATTATTGTATTTTTAAAAATGCATCAAAACGCGCTAAAAACAGGAAAAACGGTCATATTTTTGGATTTTTTTAAAAATCTCCAGCGCTCTAAAAGAAAAATCCAAGGGCCGTACAACCTTCATTACGTTATTAAAAGTAATCCCCAAAAGAACGAATCTTACCGTGCATTCCTGAAACTCAGGCTTGTGTAGCCAAATTTGCCCATTGGGTGACGAGCGGTATGGTCGGCGGTTCGAATCCCAGCAGAGTGAAGTTTTTTTTTTTTAATTTCTTTTATTAGGTTTTTATTTGTTTTTAATGTTTTGCATATTTGCTATGTTTTTTTTTGCAGTCGCCGGCCCCTTACTTCAGGGTAAAAACGCAGACCAAAATAGGAAGTGCGAGTCCAAAAAAGTTTTACAGCGCAGCTCTTAGGCGCCCGTTTCCGGCTTGAGCGGCGTCGGCGTCGCCGTCGGCGTAACCAAGGTCACCCCAAGGTCACGTGACCCCCAAGCTCATCCCAAGGTCACGTGACCCCCAGGTCACGTGACCCCTCCCAAGGTCACCCCAAGGTCACGTGACCCCCCAATGTCACATGACCCCTCCCTAGGTCACTTCAAGGTCACGTGACCCCCCAAGGTGACCCTCAAAGGTCACCCAAGGTCACGTGACCCCCGAGGTTACGTGACCACCCAAGGTCACGTGACCCCCCCAAGTCACCCCAAGGTCACGTGACCCTCGAGGTCACGTGACCCCCGAAGTCACGTGACCCCCCCACCCCCGAGGGCACCCCCGAGGTCACGTGACCCCCTCCCCCCGAGTTCAGGTGACCCCCCGGAGCATATTAAAGAATGAGGGGAGGAGGAGGAGAAGAAGGAGGAGGAGTAGGAGGCGTATACCCTCCCCTCAGTACCCTTCCCTCGTCCTCCTCAAGAGCTGCGCTTCAATTCGGCGTTACAGGGAGTTGTAAACGGCTTTCACTTTTTATGTTCCCGTTCCTCTGGTTCGGTATGTCGTATAACATAAGCCATCAGGGGACAGATCGTCTGGGTACGTGAACATTTGAAATGTTTCTGTTAGATGATCGTAACTACCACAGAAGACAGTCGATTTTTACTGAAATAGCATATTGTCACACTCAATTACAATCACAAACAACATGATTTGAGGAGAATTATATACAATTCTCGTGGCGTCGAAAGCAATAAACACATCTCTTACTTTTTCAAGTTTCTGGAGAGTAATGTTTATTATTGATTTTGTAGCTGAAAGCGCGTGCGCATTTCTGCCACGTGTTTTTTTTTCTTTCATTCGGAGGCTCCCCTATACCGTTTTTATTTTCTTTTTCTGAGCCAAACACGTGCGTATATCGCCGGACGTTAAGTAGAGTACATAAAATTAAACTAGAATCCTGAAACGTATCGTTCGGCATTGTAAAATTCATTTTTCGTGCCGTACGTGTTCAGATTCTCAATATCCTGAATGTGTTTTCCTCACCGCATTGTTTTTTCTCTCGTTTTCGCGGTAAAACACGCCAGCCTTGCCATGTTGGGATGAAATACGCCAGCGTCGGCAGTCATTTACGAAGGATTTATCAACACAAACATTTCCCCTCGCTATTCATGCTATTCATGCCGCAGTTCGTCAGAATATCAATGACTTGACTGCATAGTAAAAACGTCAGAAAAAAAATAAATAAGACGATGTCGGTCAGTAAACGGAACTTCCACGGCGGGGCTCGCCAGCGTGAAGAGCAAAGCGCAGATTCCGGAAAGTTACGGACTTCCATGTAAAAACTGGCCATCAAAGACAGCAAAATAGCGATGCTGGCCAAACTGGTCATCAAAAAGAGCAAAATATCGATGCCGGCCAGTTAGTGGAACCTCCATGGAAGTACTGGCTAGCAAAGACAGCAAAGACACGATTCCGGCCAGTCACTCTAATCTCTGCTGAACTGGCCAGTGAGTAAGACGAAACGCCGACGCCGGCAGGGGCCGGTAGCCGACGCGGTGTGCTACCTGGGTACATGCATTTTACTCAAGAAAAACTGCTTGCTTTTTGTTTTTCAGTCTGTCTCCATATTTTGTCATTTGAAAACATGCGCTTCTTTTAGACAATCACTATTCTGCTGCAAGATGATTGCAATTGTTCATGTATACTCGTCAGTGCGCTAGCTTTTTCTCTTGCTTTGTTTGCGGTTCATTGGATATCTGTCAAATAAACCCAATAATAGTTCACATAAGTCATGTCCTGCATCTAATTTATCTGTTGCCTATAAACATATACATTTATTGCTCTGCATTTTGGCAATACGATCTTTCGATAGAATACAGAACACACAAGACTGATAAGGTCAGAGCACAGAACACGAAACTGACAACTTCGGAACAAGGTTGACATAACGGAATAATGCGTTAGCATTAGAAGCCCCATTTCGAAGAAAAACCCGCGTGGTCGACGTCGTCGGTGTAGTGTTCTGCGCACTGGGGTGAGCGATGCAATTAAAAAAAAAAGACTTACAAAAAGTTATATCTTGCATGACTTCTGTAGAATATACTTTGAGGCGCACATCCACAGGCTTCCCATAGTCCTCACTGATGTCCCGTGTAGAAACACAAAGCAGTCCCCTAGCGTGTGACAGCAGCCCGCACAATGTCGTACTTGTCCTATGGGATCCTATATTCCCGCAGGCTGCGGGGTACCTACAGCAACCCACATAATTTCTTACATGTCCCATAAAAGCCAGGGTTCTATCCCCACAGACTCTGTGGATTACCCAAAGGAGCCTCCACAGGTTAAGTGGGTTGCCCAAAGGAGCCCTTACAGGCTTTGTGGGTTACCCAAGGGACCCCACACAGAAACCCGCATGTTCCATAGGTCCACAGGCCTGACCCCACACAGATTTTAGGGCACCCATACAACCCCATAGGTGCCCCATAGAGACCTCTAAGATTCCACACAAATTTTCTGTGGGTGCTCTGTGGGCATTTGGACCAGGGGTGCTATTCTGGTCGCAAACGGGTACCTTTCGAGTTGTGACGTATTGAGAAAGAAGGGGCGGAGCCTCAAACTAGAATGATTCTTGTTTGAGGCTCCGCCCCTACGTTCGGGTTCACGCACGCGGCAAGCTAGAATCTGACGATCCCCTACGTCGCGATGACGTGTCCACGCAGTTGGGGCGCAGAAATCCCCGCATTTCCCCCTGTTCTTTTTGTTCTCTTCTTTCTTTCCTCCGGGAGTTAAAACGAGCGAATAACGGAGAAAAGGCTACCTTCCGGAAAATGGAAGGAACCAGAAAAAAATAATATTATCCTTTGATAAAATACGAAAGATTATTTCAATAATTATGACGTAAAGTAAATTTAACTAAGATATCTCACCTTGTTTTCTCGAAGTCTTTCGCTACGGTATTTGAAAACAAACATGGCGAAAACCGCGGTAACGACCTTGTGGTGTATGTGTCTCTTTTGCGTCGTTGCTTTCCCTGCTTCTTCACGATACGGATGGCATTACGAGAAAAAAAAATATTACGTGAAGGTGCGCTGCGACACCGATCATCCTTTGTGAAGCCGCCTTGAACATAAGCTGCTAATGAAATTTCCTGTTTGCCTGTGAAGGAGACTTCAGATGGATACAGAGCTGACGACGACTCTGTGGGAGTATATGACAAGTCATGAGATCGACGCAGAGTGCAACGGTTGTGAGCATTCTGTGGATGATGCAGGAAAGTTTCTTCGGGCAGTTTTAATAATGCTTTGCTCCTTTGCTCACTGCAGTGATCCTGCCTATATAGTTTCCATAAGCCATGCTCTTCTCTTTCGGCGCTGAAGAAATGCACGCGACGGCATAATCTCGGGCAGTTTTTTTTACTTATTTTCATTTGCTGAATAGCTCGTGCAAAAAAAAAAAAACGGCTCTTTACGTTTTTACACGTCCCTACATAGGTACCTCGCTTTCCCATTGGCTTCATTGCGCGTGACGATTCAACGCCATTTGCCGTGGAAACGTTCGTGAAACTAGAAAGCCTCTGTTTGCCGCTAACAGTCGTTTTTCGAGTTCGGGTTGTGACGACAAAATGACGTAAGAACAAGAATGCACGGGACTATTTGCATTGTTTTAACTCGACAACCGTACCCTTGGCGAGTTAAACTCGAAAGAACATGGCCGCGATGCTCGTCGGATCGACCGCGGCTGGGGTTTGACATGCGATCGGTCACTTGATCAACGCGCACACGAATACTTTCGTGCTGTTGGATGAGCCCATTCGGCGGCAGGACTGGGTGGAAGAGCACAGTGAGCTGGCGTTTAACGTCTCCGATGTAACGCTTGGCGCGATGCAAGACTTGGCTTCTATTTGTGCCGGTGTTATGAAGCTTGAAAGTGGTGGTGTTGTTGTGGCTCGTACGGTAGCGTTGCTGATATTATAAAGACGGTAATAGACCTTTATTCAGCGTTGCGGTGCATTAAGATTCAAAACCTCGCCTTGACACAAAGAGAACCACGTTTCCGCGAGCACGAAGGCAGCAGCCAACGGTCTGAGAAAGAACTGTGCCGCCGCCACGACCCCCAGCGATCGCCCCAACGGCAAGAAAACAAACGACAAGCTCATTGAGGTTTGTGTAGTGCTGACTACTGATTCATCGGACGACAAAGGTGAATGATGTAAAACGCACCGTAAGTTTGCCAGCATTTTGCAAAACAAAATCGTTTCGTTGAAAATTTATTTTGTGGAATTCGTTAACGCCTTGAAAGTTTGACGGGGACCGCATTGTGAACGCAGGCTTCACACAAGTGTTTTCTACAGTGTGTGCTTTGGCTGCATGCATATAAAGACAAAAACACTGCCTATATGGTGCATAAAATAAAAGAAATTTCGTTTATCTTCATAATGTTGACTATCTATTGAGTGCTGTTGATAGTAGTGGCGTAGCCAGGAACTTCTAAGAGGGTGAGGATGGAGGGGGGTTGAGGTGGCTGGGATGTTCATGACTTGGGGTGCGGGGGGGGGATGGTGTCGGAATTTGTGTGTATATTCTAGGGCCCGCCGGATTTCGGGAGGGAAGGAGCGAAGCCCCATAAACCCCCCCCCCCCCTTCTCGCTCCCCCCTCCCCCCCCCCCCCCCCTGGCTTTGCCACATAAGGGGAGCATCCTACATTCACAGGCTGCTATAAGCATGTGCATAGCCACTGAGCTCGTACCACAATGGCAAGATAGTTGCTGACATTCTTCACGTTACGTAGCAGTTCTTTCTTTAGTACATATGCTCGCTTTTCCTTCACACATCTACTCTGCCTCCGCTTGTTGTTTATGCTTGATGGTGATAAGCCAACAGTGCGTATTTGCTCTGCATCACAGGCAAATCTCAAAAATCCAGCTCACACTACTCTTTAATTTCAATGAGTTACTGTCACTTTTGAAACGACAATCTGTTTAATTGCTATAATAGCCTTTACATTAAACACACGTGTGTTGAATGTAGCACAATTCTATTTTATTGTTTTTCGTGGTCACGAAGATAACAACCATCCACAAGACACTGGCTAAATTTCTCCTCTACAGTGGGTAACAATGTTACCATACTCTGTCAAACTAAACTGCTGCTGTCTAGACAAGTAAGGATTCATTTTAGGACAGACCTCTTCGTAGTTTATTGCAGGGCATCGAAAGGTGTTCTTATGACTTTCCGATGACTGACTTGCAATTCCAGCAGCTTGGCGTGAAAAGGTAAAATATCTAATTCATACAACAAAATGCCATCAGCAACCCATCCAGATCTTATTGCGTGATTGACAGTAGCTACAGACCGCAACGAATTGTCAACTGAAGACCTAGGTTCTAAGCGTGCACTAACTTTGAAGCGGTAGAAACCCTGAAGTTTAAACGTCAACTTACTACCATGTTGTTAATGGCAAAATGGTGTTTGCGGCAAAGTGTTGGAGTCCTTCAGAATGGTGACGGTCTCCTTCAGACCGATGATGACGGTGACGAAGGTTTAGTTAGAGTCGAATTTTAGTCAACGCACCCGACGACGTCGGTGTGCTTGTCATGGTGGCGACGAAAGCCTTCTTTCGCACATGCCTCAGCTGCCTCGGTCCGGGGTTTCGTCGACCCAACCTTCTCTTCCCAGCCGGTTGACAGCGATACTCACGACGGCCGTCACGGCTCTGCTCACCATCCACTGGGCATTAGCTATGTGATCATCGGGGGCAACCGCGCCCTTGTAGTTCCCCGTTGCGAAAAATCTCAGTGCGATTCAATTTGTAGCTGCTGCTCGACGGTCATCATCTCTCATCGTCGCCGTCTCTCGTTGTCACACTAGGATCACACGGTGCTTTTCGACAAGCGGTATTGTCGTCAGAAACTGTCGTCGTGCATCGCGAAGGCAACCGGGTGCTCGCGGAAAGCCCGTCATTGTACGTGTTGGTCGAGCCATCGGTGAGCAACAAGCATCGCCGCCATTTTCTACGCTCTAGAATCCTGCCCAAAGCTTGTTCCCCTTTGTGCAATAGAAAGAGAGGTTAAAAGCACGAGCGCATCACCCCGAACGATCTTGCACGAACGTTGGCTTGCACTGCGCAAGCGCGCCTGCTCGACAGGGACGTTGAAAGCCCGGAGCACGTTCTTGTAGCTCCTACACCCGCACTAGCTCGCACTGATAGTGAAACAGAGAGTAGGGTGTGTCGAGTAATACCGCAGTTAATCTAGTGACGCGACTTCCGCTATGTGCTACGTAGGTCGGACGTGGTCATGCGTCACTTTGTCGTCACGGTTCGAACTCGAAGAGCGACAGTTACGGCAAACGGTTGCTTTCGTGTTTCGCGAACGTTCCCATGGGAACCGCGTGGAATTATCACGCGGGCTGTGGCCAATAGGAGCGCGCGGTTCGTAGGGGGGAGGAGTTTTCGAGAAACACGAACGTGACCGTTTGTGACCAGGATAGCACACCAGGGCGAGCTTTCGCTCCACGCGCCCAGCGTGTCCTCAATAAGTGTGCATAAAAAAGACGAAAACGTCCCCTGGCCAGACTCGCGCTTTTGCACGCACAGCATCGGCTGTTCCAGCTCGCGCACCTATTGCTGTTGGCGAACGTCCGTGTGCACACCTCGCAGCAGCTCAGCGGATTTGAAAATGGAGAGCGTTAGCCCTACTTCTGAAGACGTTAACAAACACAACGTAACCAGCGGTAGTTCAACATTCTCAGGGGGTACCTCCACCAGGACACCAGCAAGCGATGGTACCCATACCGTCAAAACCAGAGCCGAGCTCACTTCGCAGAGACATCATCATCACACACCGAAAGAAGTGGATTTCTCACGGACGCGCAGCGCACCAGCAACAGGGACCTCGCCAGCTGAAAGGTGGAATCGGGCAGGTCCCGATCCTGTCCGTGCTCCGAGCCCAGTCGATTTCGGACAAAACGTCTTCTCCACTGAAGAGGAGTTAAACGGCGAAGAGGTGGAACAGGACACCAGGTGCCTTAAGATGTGGTTCTTCTGCATCGCAAGTGCGGGAACCATGTTGATTCCCATCGGCCTGGTGCTCCTTGGCTACCTGTCAAATTTATACAAGACTTCACTCAACAGAAGCAGCACCACTGCGGTCTTGACGACGCGTTCCAACGCCGGTCGAGGGACAACTATAAATTCGTTGACTGCAGTCGAGTTAAATTGCTCTGGTGCGGTGAACCTGGAGGACGACATCAACGATCTGCGACGTGATATCAGCAGTTTTTCGATGCCTCATACAAAAAACCTCAGTTTTTTTTGTCTGTTCAACAATTCGAGGTTCCGCAAAAACGAAGGTTTCCATTTCCTTCCGGAGCATCTACCGTTCGACCTTTGTCCATACGTCATTTATTGGTCAATGAGCATCCAGGATGGCCAAGTAAGAAGTAGAGTTCCAGCATTTGACATGCTGTATGGCATCTCGGAGCTGAAGAATACCACCGACCACCTCAGTGGAGGCAAAACCAAGGTTTTGGTGGCCCTCGGAGGGTACCCCGAAGACAGTCCTCAATTTTCGAGGCTGGGCAGGGACTCCGTGGCCATGGATATCCTAGTCGTCGACATCGTGACGATGATGATCGACCTTCGCCTGGACGGGATCGCTATCCACTGGGTTGTGCCCACAGGCGCCTGCCAGCCTTCCGACGTCCACAACACACTGTCAGCACTTTTCGCAAACGTGAGGAAGCTTTTGATTCTAAACAATCTACCAGCGCTAACGACGCTCATTCTTCCCCCCGGAGACGTTGTTACTGTAGGCTCGATGCCGCCGGACCTGGTGGATTTTTTCTTCTTCATGACCCATGAGATTCAACCGGACAACACTACCACCGACCCTTGCCAATACGTCACGACAAAAGCACTCGAGTTTCTAACAAGTATTCCTGAGTATAATCAGCATCGGCGAAAGCTTTGCGTCGGTATTTCTATGGCTGCCTTCTTCTTAGATCTGATCGAGGACCGCCAATTCACATCGACCCGCTTTCCCTATATACAGGGCCGGGCGCCGCTTTTCGAATTGTGCACAGGACAGCTGCCAGGAGAACGTTCCGCTTGGAACTGCACAATTTACTTAGGTGTGACGCCGTCGGGTAATTTGTCATCACTATACGTGTACCTGTCAGCTCATAAGATGAACGATCTTCTACACCGGAACATTCCACAGGGAAGCTCTCGGTGCACCCTTGTCGCTGACCTTGACTTCGAGACTTACAAGCCGGGCTGTTCAAAGTTATACCCAACACTGACTAGGCTATACCAACAGGTGTGAGTAGTACACACCGGCTAACTAAATTAGGTAAACCTTCATATAATTTAAAGTTTTTGTAGTTTTTCTTTTTAAAGTTATCATCCAGAAATGGAGGGCTTCCTGCTCATAGATTTAAATATATATTTTGTCTGCCCCGTACCGAGGAATATTTTCTCAGTTTTTTTAATCATATATGAACCACTCCTGTTCTTTTCCGGGTATTTCTGATCAAATATAAACCAGGTACGAGGAGCAGTGCATTCGTTTGGGCGTTTCTGGTTTTCTGCGTTCGTTCAAACACTTGCCTGTCAAGAACATTTCTTGGTTGAATTGAGAAATGGTGGGGCTGAATTTCGTACATCTCGTATTGTAGAACGGTTGTTGTAAGTTGTATTCAAAAGGGCGAGTAATCCATGCTCCCCCTTTTTCTTCCCGGGATGCGCATCACGTGGTAACAAGGTAACGCTTTTTGCTTGGTGCCGTGCTAACGTAAACATCCCAGGGGGATGGGGGAGCATCCCCTTGGGATCCCCTGGGATGGCGGAACTCCCACCGCCTTCGCGTGGGATCTCTTTGCAATTGACGGTATTTCGTTCAAGTGTCTGGCAACTTTTCAGATTTTTCTCAGCGAGGTGCCAGCAATCGCATCGGGGTTGCCCCCTGGTCTCTACGACAATTTCCTCGATCGCGCATCCCCGCTTGGTGGCTGCAGCGCGAGTGCGGCCACCGGACGGCCATCTTGCATGCAGCGAAATAGCGCTTTTGTTGCGAGCGTGGCAGAGAATGGAAGCAGAGTGCTGAAGACGCGTTTACTACCCGTTCTTCGTCATCCGCTGAAGTTCCTTAAACCCATGTAAAAATGGTGAGACATGCCTTTGAGGACACGTTCTAGTTTTTACGTAAGCGCAGCGCCTCATAAAAAAGACACAACTCGTCGGAAGCAAGTTTCGGCGGTGTCGCGGCGTGATCGAAGGTTCTTTTGCACGCCGCATTGTGTTTCGTCTCTGTGCCTTCGCACGCTTGGACACCGATCAAGAATCGCCATCGTGTGAATGAGTTTTGCGAGTGAAATGTGCGTGAAGTCATATGTGCCCTTGAAGCAGCGTTTTAATTTACTTTGAAGATAGTATTCGTAACTTGCGGCACTCGCGGTCCTGACTCGAGCTTGATCCAGAGTCCAGTGGCAACTAAAGGTGGGGGGGGGGGGGGGGGGAGAGTAGAAACCAGGTAACGTGCAAAGGGTAGAAGGAGGGTGAGGAGAAAGCAAGGGAAAATTTAAAAGCAAGAAGTCGTCGGCCTTTAAAATAACTCAATCGATCAAATCAAATCAAATTTATTTGACACCACATCGTACAAGGATGGTGATGTCGGGAGGACAGACAAAAAGCCACTGGAGTGTGGCTTGACGAGGTCTGTGCCCTCGATTGATCTAATTAGCGACAACGGCTATTATACAATAGTAAACAAGGAAGTAACAATCTATACAGCTGTTTGCAAAAACAGAACTTAGCACATGTTAGGCCAATAATACAGTGAAAACGAAAACCAGAAAAACAAGGTTGTTAAAACGAAACATAATAACATAAAAAACACATTTACTTTCTAATGAGTGTGGGAATTGAGTAATGATGGCAGTGTGTAAAGAATTGATTGAGTACCGTAATTTGTACGTACAAAGGGTATATTCCACATTTTACAGTGACGTTTGTTATAGCTGCTTCATGCAGCTATAACACTCTCTTCAAAACACTCTGCTTCATTAGCAGAAAAAAAATATAATTTTAGGAGGGTCGAATTGATGTAGTGATTGAAAATTTTCGCAAGAGAGGTGCATGTTTAGGAATATATCCTTGTCTTCTACTGTAGTACAGCAAGCAGTTACACAAGTGTACTTCAAAATTCTTGCAACTTGCGTTTCTACGTTCTAGAAACATGTCGATGTGTTTTAAAGATTTTTAGACAATGCTGATGGCCTTGGCACACTAACTGCCTACAAACGGGGCAAGAATTTGTCCTTTGAAGCAAAGTCCTAAACTTCAGAGCCCCCCAAATGGCGCCTCAATAAGCAAAGTTACTCCAAGCGAGCCCTTGTCCAGCTCCTGCTCTGTACTCGCTCCATTTGTTGAGCATTCTGGAGTAACGTCCCCCGTTTTGATCCAGAATGGCAGACATCGTTCACTGACCAGACATTCCCGTAATAATAGTAGCTTTTAGTGCGTGAAAATTCCTTTAAAGGTGCAACCCAATCCCCCAAATTCCAAAATGTTGCATGTCCGTGTGTGCACTTCCCGCTAAGAGTGATGCAATTGAATCGCCATTTGTGCCAAACTGCGCCAAAGGGCTTCCTTTGCTACATCCTGCTACATTTAACCCCGATGCGAGGAATTTGCGCCAATATTGCCCCAAAAGTTGATTTCACTTTAATATTAAACACTGAAAATATAAAGGCTCAGGCCCCTCTGCAGGTACAAATCGTTACGGGAGGGTTGTGCGAATTTTCAAAACTTTCAAATTTTGCCGCATGTAGCTACTATCTCGTTTCATCTCGCTATGCGTGCCGAACACTGACAGTGTTTTCAATTTGGCAATATCTCTTATGTTCCGACCCAGGCAGAACAACAAAATTAGTCCAACTTTGGTCCCATATTGGTAAATAATGACAACGATATTAGCCAATATGGACAAGTGCAGCGCGTCGCTATGTTGACTCAATATTGTGCGCACCTTTTAGGCTTTTCTGTGGACCCATTATTGACGAATGTTAGTGCACATGTCAAGCCAATATTTACAAAGCTATCCCAATATTATCCAATATTGGCGCACATTTTCTGGCCAATATCTGCCACACGACCTGGTTCAATATGGACCATTATTGGTACGTGTTTTATTGCCAGTATTGGCCGCACGAACTTCCTCAATGTTGACTACTATTGGTACACATTTTCTAGCCAATATTGGGGCACGGCCGGGCTGGAAGCGCGCGCTCTCTTTCTCTTCTTACGGCCCTTGCAATTGGGGCAATCGCCAGCTTCCGCCGCAATTCGCGGGGGGCGCTGTCACCTCACCCCTGGGCTACCCTTTGCCGTTTGCACAGAATGCGTCTGACAGTGTATCTCACCGCTGTCGCAACTTGCGGCAGAGATTTTTATAGCCTTTGACACCTGATCCTTACGTTTAGAACCCCAGCCACTTTCTAATGCGCTTCTGACGAGCCCAAAACGGTGAATGTTTGACGCAGATCTCCGAGATATTCAGGAGTAAAAAGTAGTAAGTAGAGACAGCGAATTCAATTGCGGAAAAACTATACTCGCCTTTCCTCCAGAACTTTTGTTGCAACTAAGGAACAGGAGGAGACGAACCCCTTCTACGTGGAGGAACTTTAAATGATAAATAATTCGTACACTCTCGTGAAATGTAGGCAGGCCCAATCTATCTATTGCCGTGGTCTGCATCATCTTTTCATATAGGCCGCACATGAAGTCTGTCAGCTGCTGTAGACGAGGGTGTAATAGTCCGTACAATTTCCGCACAGTGCATATTACAGCCTAAACTGCTTCCTCGGGGGATTGTGCACAGAACCAGCTGATTTTTTGTTTCTGTCCGTGTCCGTCTTTGCATGGTTAATTAGAAGTATTCTGACGAACCGTTGCAAAAACAACAACTTACGAAACTCGAACACCAGCGCAAAGCAGCTCGAAGGGACTCTCTGAGAGGGATGAAGTGGGGTAAGGTAGTTGCGCTCCTGGTGACAATCAAGTGAACTACATACGGAGAAAACATGCCATTGACTCCCGGGCGATTGCAAAGGTCGTAGAAGAGAAAGAGAGCGCGCGCTTCCAGTCCGGCCGTGATTGGGGCTACAGCACCTTCCGCAATATTGCCCTATACAGTTCCCTTCTTCTAGACCATAGTGGCAGGATGAACTTCCCCACCCCAATATTGTCCTATGGACCGCTTTATCGTGGGAGGTGCCATTTTGAATACTGTGGCGCCATCTAGCCAGCGTTAGTGTCCGCGGCCATGGCGAGTTGTTAAAAATGTTGGCGAAGGTGCCCCAGGGGGCGCCGCTCCCGAGTTGGCTGTGCTAGTGGAGTTCTCCAAAGTGCTGCGTCGAGTCAGACTTATGGTGCGTCTTGTGTTCTTGTGTTCCGCGGATGGTGTTTTTCAACTAACTAGAAACTTCTGATGTCCCGCATTATGGCATTCACCAGTGCGGCTATGCCGAGAAGAGCGGCACTGAACGCGTCACAGATAGAAATCAGAGGAGAGTACTTGGATTATTGCTTCAGTAAACAGCGATTGAAGTTTCCTTTCAGTTTTTGTCTTATTAGATACAGTACACCCAACGTATTTTTGGCGTTTCGTGTCGTCCATAACAAAGAAAAAGAATGGGAATAGCACTTCAGTTGAGCGCGTTAAAAGCTAAACCAAGAAAGAATAAAGCATGGGGGACGGACAGCTGTGTTCTTTTGTCCGCCCTTCATGCTTTAATCTTTCTTCTCTTTAAAGGGTGTCAAGATGCGCAGCATAAGAGCGTTGCAGGGGACCATCGAAGGCAGCTCCCTCCGACTTGCAGATGTTTATTAAAGGTTTCGTAGAGGATCCTATGTCAACAATGGAGTTTATTCGCCCCAATTGAAGTCATATTAATCACGACAAAATTTGAGCAAGATTTTTCCGCTGCTGAGCCAGGTTCAAGGGTGGACAGCATGCACAGTATCTAAAACGATGACAATGAGGAGAAATTTTGCAAGTGATGTGACAGGTCCTTGGGCTCTATACGACGCTTGTTCAGGGTGACTCCGCGCGCACTCTAATGTCACATTCAATTGGGGCGCACGCAGCACCGAGAAAGTGCTGCCCCCAAGGCCGCGCCACCGCGCGGGTGCAGCGTATGACGCACTACCAAGTGAACACGAAGCATTCCGCCATGCAACGCGCTTGGCGCGGTCAGTTTAAGGGCAAAACATAAACGGGTGGACCACTGAACAAAATCCGGCGCGAGTGGGTCGGCTGCGCGCGCCATCTAGCGAGAGTCTCCCTAGCCGCCATGTTTACCGAGACGAGGAAGACGAAGCGAGGGAAAGAAGGGGCCGAAGGAGGCGGAGAGCGGTAGCTCAAGGCCGCGCCGGCTCGCAGTGCGCGAAGCTGCACGGTCTCCTTTCGACGGTGCAGCTGGTGCAGCAACGCGCCGGTGTCGTGCGCCGCACCAAGTCCCAAATGAACGTAGTGCAGCCGCACCGACACGACCATGTGAACGCGACGCGTCTGTCGGTGCAGTGCGGTGCGGTGTGGTGCGCCCCAATTGAATGTGACATAAGAAAAAACGGGTGTAGTCAGGTGTACCAGCAGCACATGCACCCCTTTCCTGAAAGATGCACCCTCCGTTGCCCAGCCAGTGTATTTGTGCACCGACAATGAGCATCCTCCTCTCCCTTAAAAACCTATAGGTGTATCAGTGCACCGCCTCGCTAGCCACGCGCCCCGACCAGCGTGTGCTTGGATGCCCTCTTGGGGGTCACTTTTAGGTCGGGCAGTTTTTTAGGAAGTATGGAACTTTTTTGTTCACTCGGTATTGACAATAGAGTAGACGCTATGCTTGTTTTAGGCCAATCGGGTCTCCGGGTAGAATCACGTGACTACAGTCTCCAAGCTAGAGATAAGGCAGAGCACGGCACCTGCCTGAAGGCCAAGGCCACGGGTAGCATCCCCTGCACTATTAACTTAGGGGTCGAACTTTCAAGAGGATATAGGGGACAAGTCCTCTAGCTGTGTTCATTGTTGGGATAACCCTGGAGATAAGCCTTCGCGAGGGCAGCCACTTTTGGCCTTGAAGGAGCTGCTATTTTCGTATACTCCTCTCTTTTCTTCCCTCCCTAAGCTGAAAGCGTGGAAGAGGCTACGCAGTCGTTGGACCAATGAACCGGAGGATTTTTTCATCCCTTGAGTCCGCTGTCTGGGCGCGAGTAATGGCAGGAGCGTGATTATGTGGCAAAGGTTTCACGGGTGACGTAGTAGCTCTTTCCGATCCGGGAATGTCTCATTCCCGGCCTAGTTTCTTGTGTGCTGTGCTGCGACCAGCGGGGCTGCCAGAGATTTCGTCCGTGACAACGTATTTGAGTGTACCAAGGCTTCCAGTGTTTGAAAAGTCCAACGTACATCAGCAACAAGCGATTTCTTCAAAAAAAGCCCAAGGAATTTATGTGATGCGTTTAGTGTTCGGTTCGGCGAATTACTTATTTTGCCACATCGTGTTGAATCTTTACAGACCCCTTTATTTCCGTGCTTGTGTTGGTGTGGTTCTGCAGTGCCCGTGTCAACATCTATTTCGGATTACATATTTCAAGTTCGGTATTTTCATCGTAAGTGCGCTGCAACCTACTCCTTGCAGCAATTGACCGTTCCGGATTACGTCTAAAATTAGGCAGTGTCTATTTCCTAGCAGCCGGGAGAATATTTTCCCGAAATTTTATCGGCAGTCGCCTGCCATTAGCTGTTTAAAATCATGTGATAACTGCAGGTGACTTTCTTAAGGCCCGTTCACACTCTTGCAACCGAGTGCGACCGAGAGAGACCAAACCGGTTTTTAAGCCTCTTGCGATCTCTTAGGACCAGCTCCGCTCAGTGCATCCGGTCCCAAGAAGTCTTTCTCGGTCGTACTCGGTTGCAAGAGTGTGAACGCGCCTTTATTCTCCCGGCGTTTTATGAACACGTGTTTCACGGACACCTTTTCGTTGATACACGTTTTCTAGACACGTTTCGTCGACACTAACGTTTCACCGTCACTCGTTACGCGAAATACACGCTGTAGGGACATTTCGTCGTGCGTGTGTCTCTGAAGCGCGTGCTCACCGACCCAGCCCACCCGTTCACGTCGCTTCGTGGCGACAGTATGCTGCGGCTTATTAAAAAGATGTTTACCCTACCTGTGATACCCGTATATATCACTTCGCATATAGTCTGGGGCGGCTCATTACAAACAAAAAAAAGAAGAGATGCTTATAGAGGAAAGCTAACCTGAGCTGTCGATGAAACGTCGTTCGATGAAGTGATTATATCGCCAATGAGTGACGACTGCCGACACGATTTTCGGTAAATAATTCTGTCGGCTGCTGAGAGAATAGACACTGCATAAGAATCACCCCGGTTCTTGTTCGCTCAGTAATCTCCTCAGTTGTGTAACAGCTTCGTTGTACATCTTCACATATCACAGATTGCTTGCACGTTTGTACTTGTTTACGGAATAGGCTGTCTAATAAACTTATAGGAGATTTAAAAACAATCCGTTGTGTCTGTTTACCTGCCTTTTTGCAACCACCTTGGCGCGTACATTTTTTACAGGTTTCCTTGAGGTGGGTGCACAAAGAGGTGTAATGGTACATCATTGACTGAGGTGTATATATGTTCCATATGAGCGGGGTGGGTGTAAAAAACGGTGTAATAGTAAACCCTGTTGGCGAGTGTATCTCTGTTCCCTATGAGCGGGGTGGGTGTAAACAACGGTGTAATAGCAAACCCTGTTGGTGGGTGTAGAGAAGGGAGTACTTGTACACCCTAAATTGGGGTGTACCTGCACACCGAAACGACAGTGAGGGTGTAAGAAAGGTGTAGTGACCCACCCCAGTATGGGGTGTATCTGTGCACCCCCGAGTGCTGAAGGTGTATAAAAGGGTGCACATATGCACCCCTAAAGAGGGTGTATATATGCACCTTGTTTTGAGGTGTATTTGTACACCTTTATGAGTGTAGTATGTGGCAGCACCTACACCCCGTGTGGGAGTACCCAATGCACCCTTTTTTTTAGAGTGCGCGAATTTCACTCACAACTGTGTAACCTTGGAATTGGTCGAAAATACCGATCACAAGAGAGGTGAAGGAACAGTGTTTTTTTTGCGATCATTCATCAGCAAATCTAAACGCGTCTTGAAGGTTGCATTTTCGTTTCCAGCGGCAGTATTCTTTCGTGAGTTTTCTGTTGGCTTGGGCTTATTGTTACTTGACCGTAGCTTTGTAGACGTTCGGTTGACGACGTCTTCTTTAAAGGTTCCAAGTAGTCTGGTATCAATTTCACCATCAAGTTGTGATCGTGAGTTGGTGGTCAGAGTATATCTGGCCACTTATATAGTGAAGATGCTTTAGGAGGCGCAGCACTTCCGGCACATGGTAGGAACTTGACACTTCAGTGGATTTATCCTTACCCTACCTTAAAGTCTTTATTGGACTAAACCTTCTTCATGTATTATGTAAGGTTTTTGGCGCTCTATGCATTGGCAGCCTCTGCGCCTTTGAAATCAATGAAATCAATCATTCAGTCAATCGCAGCATTGCCATTGGCAGAACATCGGAAAGTACATGTAATCTTCAAAAAAGTACTTCCTTGTCCTCCGTCCTGCTGAGAGCATCGCCGTCTGAAAGTGCGCCTGAAGGCTGGTTCACACAGACCCGTTTTCTTATGTTACGTTATGAAAAGTCACCGGGAAATCTGTGCTCCGTATTAACTGTGGTTACCAATTCACAAAGATAGCCTGGCACGCGACATTCGAGGCACGGATGTTTCGGTGATGACGAGCTAGGACGGTGAGTTACCGTGGCAACCAGGGACACAAGGCTCGTCGTAACGTAACGTAAGGAGTTGAGCTCGGTTTAAGTTTTAAAACTGGTTAACATCGCACTGTTTTTTTACGTGACGTCTAAGTCACCGAAACATTCGTGTCTCGAAAGTCACGTGCCAGGCTATCTCCTTGAATCGGTAGCCACGCTTTATACGAAGCACAAATTTCCCGCTGACTTTTCGTAACGTAACGTAAGGAAACGCGTGTGTGTGAACCACCCTTGAGTCTTTCTTACGGGGAACAGCGTTCCGTTAGTTTATTCTGAAGTATCGCTAAAGAAACGACCAATTTTCTTCTTACGTTGAAAGCGACTGACTTTGGATAAACATGTGCGCGTGCTGTTGGTGTGCAGAGCTTTCATCATCTTGTGCGCGGCCAAGAGTACCACCGTGATGTTTAACCAGCCGAAAGTTCACTATACTTAATTTCACTTTGAGTGCAAACGCAGCAGACGCCTACGCGCTGATCGGTCAAATCACAGATCGTTAAAAGCGCAAGTTTCTGGGCCTTCCCTGCACGTGGTTGGCTCAGCGATAATATTACACGCACAGAACAATAACAAACGCCATGTTGGGACGGTTTTTATGCCGTTTGATAGGTCCCATCGGCGCTGCGGGTGCTTCCGGACTTCCGAAGAAGCTATGTATAGCCTCCTTAAGGTGCAACCCCATCGTGCGTGACGTTTTGGTGCTTTTGTGACGGCTTATAACTTTGTTTCTATGTAACTTACAATTATAAAGTTACTATCAAATTAAGGGGGATTCAACCGCTCGTCACTCAATGGGCAAATTTTGCTACACAAACTTGAGTTTCAGGAATGCGCAAGAGTATTCATTCTTTTGCAGGTTACTTATGAAGACGTAATGAAGGTTGTACGGCACTTGGATTTTTTTTTGAGAGCGCTGGAGATTTTTAATAAAATCCAGAAATATGACCGTTTTGGCTGTTTTGTGCGCGTTTTGAGACATTTTTGAAAATAAAACTATTTAGAGGACAAACGTGACAAAACGCTTGCCCGTACGTACTAGGGGTGTTCTAATCTTAATTATAAGACCATGACGGTACAACTTAATATTGTTGTATTTGTGTATTTGTGTAAATAAAACCACCCTGTTAATTTTATTTCCAACGTGTTAAACCAGACGGCGATACTAGTACTATACTCCGTTTCACCCTATGTTGTACCGCAGCGAAGGCTAGAAGCGCGAGCTCATAGCGTTGGCAGCTGCCCTTGGTGCACGAGAGCTTGTACCGCCGAGGTGTGCCATAGAGCAAGGAGCTCGCGCTTGTACCCTTTCCTGCGGTACAACTCAAGGTGAAACAGAGCATAAATGCCTCAAAACGGAGATTTTCTTTATATTTGTTATAAGCTTTCCCGAGTAATCGGGGGACAGGAAGAAATGAACACCATCGTTCTCAGCGTGCGTGTGCAGGCAGCTCGAGATGCCAGACACTTCTTGTCTTTATTCTCGCGCCACGGATGCATGGCGCCGCTAGCATCATCATCACACTCCTCCCCTTTTTATACGAAGGAACAACAATACTGTCTCAAAACCTAGACGTCAAAGTTCGGGTCACTATGGCCTAAGGCTTGTAACGATCTACGGGCTTTTTTACTCTCGTAGAGCGTAGCTATTGGGGACTACTCGGAGTCTGGACGGTTGGCAACGTCTGGCATGAAACTTCCCGAGTTCGAGGAGGTCCTATGTCATGGTGTGCTGTTGTTGGTCCATGATGATCTTCGTTCCCGGAAGATCCGGTTGACCTGTCTCGTTCAGCTGTGGAGTCGGTTGCCCCGTGCTCTCTGTAGGGTGTCACAGGTGGACGATGATGTTCTCGAAGATGGTCACCATGACGGTTCCAACGAGTCCCATCTCTCAGTTCCACTTGCACAGATGATGAACTCGATGGTTGTGTAACAACCCCAGGAAGCCATGAAGGCCCTGACCTGAAATTTCGGGCAAACACTTTTTGACCATGCTGAGGTAGAGGGCCTTTGCGTGCTCCTTGGTCACAGCGTAACTTTTGCTTCAGCTGCTTCCAGAGTACTTCACTCCGCATGTCCGGATGTAGGAGGTCTAGGGCTGTCTTTAGCTTTCTGCCCATTAGCAGCTCAGCTGGACTATGACCTGTTAGTGAATGCTTTGTAGTTCTGTATGTCAGAAGCATCCTGTCAATCTTGGTCTGAAAATCTCCAGATGACGCTTTCTTCAGCATTCCTTTCACGGTCTGCATGACGCGTTCCGCAGCTCCGTTTGATGCTGGGTGGTAAGGGGGAATCAGCATACGTCGGATCCCATTGCGGCTTAGGAATTCGCTGTACTTGTCGCTTACGAAGGCCGGACCATTATCCGAAACGACAATATCTGGTAGACCGTGTGTCGAAAAGATGTTCCGAAGGCATTTGATCGTAGCATCAGCAGAGGGTGACGATACCGGTATGACCTCAACCCACTTCGAGTATGCGTCGACCAATACCAGGAAATAACGTCCTTGGAATGGACCACCAAAGTCAACATGTAAGCGAGACCATGGCCGTTCTGGAAAAGGCCCCGGGGTTGACTGTACTTTCCGGTCGGAACGGTGATGTTCTTGGCATTCACGACAATCTTGAAGCTTTGCCGTGATACTGTGGTCTAGCCCATCCCACCAGACGTGACTTCGTGCAATGGACTTCATCTTGTCCACTCCTGGATGGCTTTCGTGCAGTAATTGAAGTACTTGCTCTTGTAACCTGAGTGGGATGATCACTCTTGATCCCCACAGTAAACAGTCTTCTTGGACGCTGAGTTCTGTCAGCTTTGTTCGAAAAGGCGACCACTGTGGTCCTCCAGGGAGATCGCGACCGGACCACAGTGCTTGTCTCACTCGTGACAACACTGGGTCAGTCGCGGTATGCTGTGCAACGACTGCGGCGGAGAGAACAGCAGGGTACGCCGCTTCCAACATGAGTACATCAGCTGGCCGCGGAAGTTGGAAGTTGTCCACTGGTAACGGTAAGCGACTCAACGCATCGGCGTTACCTATGCTCGGGCCGGGTCGGTAGACCAGCTTGTACTTGTACGCTGCTAGTGTAATTGCCCAACGTATGACTCAAGGTGATCCTCTCTCTGGAATGGCCTTGTCAAGGCCCAGAAGTCCAAGGAGAGGTTTATGGTCAATGACGGCTTCAAACTGGTTACCCCAAAGGTACTGATGAAACTTCGTCACTCCGAAAACGATGCCAAGGCTTGCTTATCAAGCTGACTGTAATTTTGCTCAGCTGGTAGGAGGCTTCTCGAGGCGAAGGCTATGGGACGTTCCTGTCCCCTTGAATCCCGATGGGCAAGAACAGCGCCGAGTCCGTAAGGAGAAGCGTCACAGCTGAGGATGATCTCTTTGTTAGGATTAAAGTGTTGAAGTACTGCTGCAGATGTCAAGAGCTCTTTGCTCTTGTGAAAAGACTTCTCCTCTTGTTGCCCCCATCGCCATGATGTATTCGCAGCGAGCAGGTGGTACAACGGCTGAAGTACTGAGGACAAGTTGGGAAGGAAACGCCGGTAATAGTTGACGAGCCCAAGGTAGCTTTGAAGCTGCTTGAGGTCAACTGGTCGAGGCGCATTTAGGACAGCTTCTACCTTGCGTGGCGTTGGCTTCAGTCCTCCAGCTTCAATCACATGCCCAAGGTATTCCACTTCAGGGGCCATAAAAGTGCATTTTTCTAGCTTGAGCTTGAGACCTGCGTCCTCTAGACGCTGCAGCACTTGTTCAGGATTTTTTAGGTGGTCTTTGTCATTGAGTCCAGTCACGAGAATATCGTCAAAGTATACGACGACGTGTTGCATATCCTGCAGTGAACTTCTTAGTGAGCGCGTTGGTAATGATGTAGGTTTAGGAAAGTTATATACGTAAAAACAGGGGACGGGACAACAGATCTTGTGTTGTCCCGTCCCCTGTTTTTACGTATATAACTCTTTCTGAACCTGCAGTAGGTTTTCCATTTCTCTCTGGAAGATTGCAGGAGCCGAGGATACTCCAAATGGTAGTCTGGTATATTGAAAAAGTCCTTTTGGAGTGTTGATGGTGACGACCTTCTGACTCTCAGGCTCGAGCTCCAAATGTTGGTATGCGTCCTTCAGGTCCAGTTTGGTAAACTTGACGCCTCCTGAAAATCCCATCCTCGTCGCCAATTTGTTATAAGCTTTCCCGAGTAATCGGGGGACGGGAAGAAATGAACACCATCGTTCTCAGCTTGCGTGTGCAGGCAGCTCGAGATGCCAGACACTTCTTGTCTTTATTCTCGCGCCACGGATGCATGGCGCCGCTAGCATCATCATCACAATATTTTTCTTTCGAGCTCGAATTCGACCGCGATGGCTGGTGGCTCGGGGATGGGTAGCACGTGTAGCGGAAGCTCGCGCTGCAAAACCCACTGATCGTGGATTCAATCGCCCGCCCCTGCCCGTTTCAGTCTGGATGATCATCGCACTGGCGTGCTGTCATGTATCACTATTGCATGATGCACGTTAAAGACGTCAGACTAGCCGCGATATACTGCACTGGCTTTCATCTCCATCGAAGACACCAGACTCCCTCGGTGCTGACTAACTTCCCGCTGTCTAAACATACAAAGAGCAGAATTACAGTTGATAGCTCCGTTAGTCCGCCCTTATTAAACGTTGCAAAAAAAAAAAAAAAGAACTGATGTGCTCATTTGTGACCATCCTTTATTTACCAGCTCCGAAGCTGGCACATACCTGCGATCAACTTAGACCCCTCCTTTGTGATACCTCAATATACATTATCACTGCCGTACATTATATCGCACTGCATTATCATTATCACCCCCTAGAAGGGTCTCACAGGTATTCATTGTACGGGCTGCATGCCTCTCTGTGGCGCGTTCGCTTACGAGATAAAATAAATAGATATCTACCTACAAACGAATATTTTGCTTGTATGCGTTACATCAGTGACAGCAGTCGTGCTCTTTGATGACTCGGGGAAAGGTCGATGCTTGCAAATGCGGCCGAAACCAGATTTTGACGAACAGTAATAATAAATGCCATGCATAATAGAATGTTTAAATGCCCATTCACACAGTTACGCTTTAGTGTGTCTGACTGCGCTGCGCCGGGAAACGGAAGCGATTCGCTTCCGTTTCTCGGAGCGGAAACGAAGAGCACATCTATGCTTTGTACGATGCGTGGAATGCAATTCAAGGGGTAGCTTGGCATGTGACATAAGAAGCAGGGATATCCTGGGTTTTCGCAGCCGCAACCACTGTCAAACACACCCAAACCCACTCAAACGCCACGGTGTTTACGAGTCTTTAGAAGAGCGTTACCGCTTGATATACCGCGGCCACGGTGTACTGCTCCTTGTGCGCGTAGCAGAGCATGCTTCGAAGCACGACCGGCTTGTGCTTTGAAGTATAACAGCGCGAGCTCCCGGCTGCACTGCCGCTCTGAGCGGTTGCAAAAAAAAAAAAAAAAATGATTGTGTGCATTTTTATACAGTCTGCCTCAGTGGGCGTCTGGTGTCTCAGCTGTAGATGAGCAATTTACCCAGTGCGGTACAATCGCTAGCCTGGGGTCTTTAACGTGCCCCACGCAGTAGTGATACACGACCGCACGCCGGTACGATGCTCATCCAGATCGAAACAGGCAGGTGCTGGGATTGAACCCAGGATCCTGGGTTCTGCAGCTCGAGCTTTCACTCCACGCGCTCCAAGCTGGTGTGCGCTAGACCACCGATCCCCTCTTGGCGGTTGCGGGATCGCTATGCTCATGCCCAAGTCAAACGAGAGTGACCAATAGAAACAACCAACGCCGACAAGCCTCAAGCAAATGACTCACGCGCGAGTATGTATCTTTGGCAGGCTTGCAATTGTTGGTGCTTACTTCAAAAGCACCGAGAGACAAGAAGCCTGTCAAAGATACCTTTGCGTGCGTGCTTCATTTGTGTTTGTGAGTATATATATGTTTATACGTGCAAACATACTCCAAAAGCCGGGACTCGCGAATATCGAAGAAACTGCGCTGACTTTACATAACAAGAGAAACAATCTAATTAACAGTTTCGTTTCCCATACGGGATACATCATCAGTGAAACCTTCAAGCAGGAGTGAGCGAAAAAAGTTCAACGCAGGTTCGTGGAATTATGGTTCTTCCGGATTGACTCATCGTCCTGCAACTCCAACCGCGGCCCCCTCCCCGATGTGTACTCGGACTTACTTAAATAGGACTGTTGAATTTTTTTCGCTCATCCCTGCTTGAAGGTTTCACTAATGATGTTTCCCGCATGGGAAACGAAACGTTTGATTACATTGTTTATTTTGTTGTGTAAAGTTGGCGCAGTTTCTTTGATAATTATGTTTATACAACCTGTACTTAGTCAGCCTCAACTGGTGACTTGTGCTGTGACCTTCTCGGTCTTGTGTCTCGTCCTTTGCTGACTTCTGCTGTGACTTGTTCTTTGCTGACTTGTGCAGTGACTTGTCTTGTGTCCTTCTAGTTCTTGCGTCTCGTCCTTTGCGCTTCAGTGTTTATAATGGTGACTTGTCTCTCAGCTGTAGATGGGCAAATTAGCCAGTGCAGTACAACTGCTAGCTTCTGGTTTTTAACGTGCACCACGCAGTAGTGATACACGACCGCACGCCGGTACGATGCTCATCCAAATCGAAACGGGCGGGGGCGGGGATTTATTGCTTCATTCTCTTGAAGCTTATTGCTGTCGATTGTTTCGTTTTGTCGCTCTTGGGAACTAAGGCATAATAAACAACAACCATTTGTGTCCCTTTTCCCTCTTCTACTGGGAGGAATCTTTGTGCTTCTCCTTATTTGGACATGTCATCTTATTTGTTAGTGGAAGTGGACGTCCGGAGGAAAGGTTCCTTCAGGGTACGGGAGTGCAAAATATAAAACAGGAGTCGCATGTAACGCTCAAGCTACGAACAGTACATCTGGCAAGCTCAATCAACCCTTTCGAAAGTTTGACTTCTGTTGAAGGCTATGAAATCCCTGCACAATTACGGATACAAGCATGGGGTCTTTGTGTTCAAGTGCACTTTAGCTGCAAGAGCTTTACGTAAGAAAATGAAACGATTTACCAGCTGCTTCAAAAACAAATGAGATAGCGCCAGGCCTCCATCATTCACACTGCGAAAAAGACTAGTCCGGCTCGTGCGCTCACAGAAAGAGCCCCAAATGAAGACCGGAAACACCCGATGCAGTTTTTGGATATTCACCCTGGAACAGTGTAAAACCTGAAGCACATACCACAATTTACTTATTAAGAACACGTTGCAAACAGTAAATCGGGCGAATACCGACAGATCATTTCCTCTCCACTTCTCAGCTTTTCTTTTCAGTTTGGAAATAAAAGAAAATACTTGAATACACGGCAAAGACGGCTAAAATACTTATTCTGAAATATATTTATTTTATGAACTAGTATTTGGGATGTTTTCATCATCGATCTGTAGACCTGGTTGGGTGGCTAGTGGATATGAAAAAAAAGTAGCATATGTATATTATTTTAAACAATTGCAGGATATTTAATTAACCAGCAAACAATTATGCTTTCTGTTAGATTCAAATTGAATTTTGACGTTTGGGTTTTGGCGTTCAAAACAAATTTTTTGGTAAATTTAATACTGCCCGTTTTGCGGATTGGTAAGAAAACCAAGAGAGCCTTCAATAGGCAAAAAATACCTTTCTGCCAAAGATGAAGCGCGGGTTTCTTTTTTTTTTTTTGCCTTTCTAGTTTTTAGGCAAAATCACATGGAGCCTCTAAATCAGTTTAGTGTCGTCATAAATTACCTCGAGAGTCCACTACGCCCTTGTCTGTCATGAACACCTCTTTCAACAGTAATCTTACTATGTCACAGTGGCATGAACCGGTGTTATCTTATCTGTCTGGACTAATTCAATTCCCACCCCTGCCCGTTTCGATCTGGACGAGCATCATACCGGCGTGTGGTCGTGTATCACTACTGCGTGGTGCACGTTAAAGTCCCCAGGCTAGCGGTTGTACTGCACTGGCTAAATTGCCCATCTACAGCTGAGTGTCAAGTCGCCCGTTGAAACAGACATACAGCCCAATTTTTTGTTGTGCCTGAACTAAGGTTTTTATGTGTTTTCGTTTGTCTTCGAGTGGCCCTTGAAAGCAGATGGCGGCGCAGCACTGTAATGAGCTGCCCTAAGCTGTTTATGGCTGCGTTTACATGGATACGACCGTTGCGCATCGAATCGAGATTTGACTATTTTGATTGGTATCAGATAGGTAGAAGAGAAAGAAGTAGGACGACAGGCTGCGTGCGATTGGTTCCTGCTCGATTTGATGCGCTACGATCGCATCCACGTAGCCCTTGGAAGCGAAGGGGGGCGGAGCACCCGCTCCTGGCGCGTGCCTTGCGCGTTTGCAAAACAATGGTTGGCGGTACTGGAAAGTGTGAATTGTATCGAATGACTTTGTTCTGCACTTGCCGGCAGCGCCTTCATCGTTTGGAATCTACGAGGACAGTCGACATTGGAGTCATGGAAAACATTTCTTATCTTTGGAGAACAGAGCAGGCTGTCACGTATCACCAAAGACAAGGAGTTTAAAACGAACCTTGGTGTGCACAGTAACGAAGCATTTGCATCTCCTTCACAGCAACCTACATACCTCTCTCGAGAAAAAAAAAAAGTGAGAGACGTTAACTTGAATTTTCGTTTATAGGGTCATGATTTCTCGAAAATTGCAGTAATCTACATCGAACGTTCAAAGTAAGCGACACCAAAAAATACAGCCGAAAATGTATTTCGGTACAGAAATGCAAAACACTGTTTAATATTATATCGTGATACAAGCATTTAAATACAATATATATATATATATATATATATATATATATATATATATATATATATATATATATATATATATATATATATAAATCCAATATGCTACTTCGATGCATTTGGATTGGGATAGTGCCCAGCCCTGGCCTCGCGCATGATCGAACGACGCGCTCGCTTTTCTGGCCGCTGCATTCTTAGTAACGTGTTCATCGAAAGACATCCTGACCTGCGGCATCTTGTCTGCTCTGAATCTTTATTGATCTGACTCTGTCTGTTCTGACCTTCTCTGCTCTGAGGTAGAAGCAAAATTTGCAGGTAAGGTCTTTTTTTTTTTACCATTCATGTCCCCGATGTGAAGGTAGAGTTGAATGATGGTTCTTTGACGCCATGGTATTCACATGAATATCTTTTTGTACGAGTATAGACCACCCTAAATATGGTGTGGATTTAGGAATAACAGTCCGGTGGATTTATCTATCTATCTGTTTGACTGGCCGGAGGGGGGGTTGAGTAAAAAAAAGTGAAAGCCGTTTACAACTCCCTGTAACGCCGAATTAGAGCGCAGCTCTTGAGGAGGAGGAGGGAAGGGTACTGGGAGGTGTGAAGTGACCTGGGGGGGGTCACGTGACCTTGGGGGGTCGTGACCTTGAGGGGTCACGTGACGATGCCGATGATGTCATTAGTGACGTCACTGATGACGTCATCAGTGACGATGACGATGCGAACTCCGATGACGTCATCAGCGATGATGACGATGACGATGCGGATGTCGGTAACGTCATCAGTGACGTCACTGATGACGTCATCCGTGATGATGACAATGACGATGCAGATGCCGTTGACGTCATCAGTGACGTCACTGGTGACGTCATCAGTGACGATGACGATGCAGATGCCGGTGACGTCATCTGGGAGGTCACGTGACCTCGGCGGGGGGTCACGTGACCCTGGGGGTGGTCACGTGACCTCGGGGGTGTCACGTGACCTCGGGGGGTGTCACGTGACCTCGGGGGGTGTCACGTGACCTCGGGGTGATCTTGGGGGTCGCGTGACCTTGGGATAACCTTGGGGATCGCGTGACCTTGGGGTGACCTTGGGAGTCGTGTGACCTTGGGGTGACCTTAGTTACGCCGACGCCGACGGCGACGCCGACGGCGACGGCGACGCCGCTCAAGCCGGGAACGGGCCCCTAAGAGCTGCGCTCTAAAAGCGATCTGACGTCACAAACAGATGTGACGTCACGTCACATTTGTCGATGAGTTTAGATACGTTTATGCGCTCTTTCCTCTCGCTAAATATAGTGGCAATAATAAAAGGCCACTCCTAGTCTAATGCACGGACTGTAGTCGGATTGGTTATTCCAGAACATTATTGAACGTTTCTTATAAATCCGAGAACATATGTTCGACATGATATGTCTTAAACTCCAATTTATGTCAATTATATATTGCTGGGTGTGCAATAAAGTTTAGCTGTAATGAAACCATTAATATTGATCGGAGACGTCTCGCCCACAGTCATTATGGCAAAGCATTGTTTTATTTATTTATGAAATACAATAGTGGGAGACATTACATGTCTTCAAGATGTTGCTTACATTTGTACTTTCAGAAAGAAAACTACTCATATTAAAGATAACAGCAAATTGTAGACAGTAGTTATTTTATTATTTTGCGTTTACAATCATATTTTTTTTTTACCTGTGTTGCAGACATGGGAAGAACAGCTACTTTGGACACTCGAAGAAAAACGAGTCGAAGTAAGAGATCGCTTGGTCAACGAGCTAGGTACAAGAAAATGAAAGCAAATGAACAGAGGTACGTAGACAATCTCAACTATTTCGTCTGCTGGTCTGTTTCGAATTTAAAAAAAAATACTAAAGTAAAATAATTGTGAACATCGTTTTATCTATTGCCTTCTTTCAACCCGCGCTTCATGTAATTAAGGAAAAATAATAGTGTCCATTCTTTATTTAACTATATTATTTTTCAAACTTTGAGGATAGTTACTACATTAGGAGTTTAATCAACTTAGCATTGCTTGTCTCTTCATTTCAGACCCTCCGAAAGAGTTGCAGCCGCTACTCAACCACAGATTCACGCGACCTGTAGTCATAAAGAGTAAGTTGTATGGATGTTTTATGGACGTATACATATGTGGACACTGTTAGCTGATATGTGCGATTACCGGTCGTCTGAAATGTACCGCCTCAAGTTAGCAGCTGATACCAACGATTATTGCGAAATTTGCACGGTGGGATGTGAAAAAATTACATAGTGTTATCAGTGACTAGATCTGTGCACTCACTGTTTCAGACTTGGGGGATTGCCTCTGCCAATACAAGACATGACGTAACTTCAAGCTGCTCTTCACCAACCGATCCACTTGACGCAAGGCCCGAACCATCTGTCCATGAAAGGAGAATCGTCACGGATCTGGTTGGAATACTTGGAAGCATTCTCAAACGTGCCTATTTTGTGGAGAACTTGTGTTCTCGAAAGAGATCAGAGTTGGTCTTGTGTGCACGTTTGAGTACCGCTGCTCTCAGCAGCCTTTGCGCCCTTTTATTCATCATGTAAGCACAAAGGGATGCGGAGGAGGTTGGAAGACGTCAGCGCCAATGGTCAACGAAGATTTCGCCCGGGCTGCACTCGCCGTAGGTATTGGCTTTTCGCAAGCGCAAGAACTTACTGCAGGCCTCAATATTCCCTTCATGTCAACAAAATATTTGAGAAATGTGAGATCACTGTCGGGAATGAGGTAGCATCTGACCTTATGTGTTCAATGAAAGAAGCCGCCATCTATGAGGCGCAGCTGGCACGTGAGAGAGGGGAAACTCCTGACGCTGAAGGATTCTGGAGAATCCCGGTAATAGTTGATGGGGGCTGGAGCAAACGTTCGTATGGCCACGATTACTCAGCCAACAGTGGTGTTGCAGTCATAATTGGTCGGTACAGTAAGCAGATTCTACACATAGGAATCAAGAACAAATTCTGCACTGCTTGTCAGCGTGCGCTAAACAAGAACGGAGAACCTGGACTGCACAAGTGCGCAAAAAATTAGATATCAGCCTCGACAGCCATGGAGCTAGTCATAATTTTTCAAGGTTTTACTGAAAGTGAAAAATTCTACGGGCTTCGATACACCACACTAATAGGAGATGGTGACAGCAGCGCCTATACTACCGTGCTCGCTGGGTCAAATTACGGCTATCTCGTGAAGAAAATAGAATGCGCAAATCATGTCGTGAAGTCATACACAAAAAAGCTTTACGCTTTATCTAAGGACAGCAAATTTTTCTCCACGAAGGAAGGCCTCGATGCCAGAAAACTGCTCGCGACGTACAACATCAAGGTTTTAAAAAACCTTGCCAGATCAACGATTCGACGCCATGCGGAAGCCGTGACAGCTGCCACTGCGGGTGCCGTAAGCGACCTTCGTAGTCAAGTGAAGAACAGTCCGTATCACTTGTTTGGAGTTTACAACAACTGTCCAGCCGATTTATGTCCGATGCAAACAGGAGATCAAACAGCACGGAGAAGACGAAAAAGGGTAGGTTGCTCATCAGCTCGGGCCTTGTGGTCGAATTCCAAAAGGCAGTTGACATTGTTGCTGATAAGGCAGACACCTTAATCCTCGATATGACTAGTAATGCTGCTGAAGCATTTATGAGTTTTGTAGCAAAAACTCTGGGTGGCAAGCGCGTCGACTTTGCAAAAGGGCGCGGATACGAACGCCGATGCCATGTAGCAGCCCTTGCGTATAGCAATAGGGGAGCCCTACTAAGATCCGTTGAACATCACAATAAATTGTCACGGAACACAAAAACACCCATGGTGAAGCTTTTGAATAGAAAAAGAAAGCAACAGGCGGTGGAGGAACATGCGCAAGAAGATTCGCGCGTTGTCTAAAGCTCCCGATGTTGGGCCCAAGTTCTCGTGCAGCACAGACAAGGACTACGGACCACAGGCGCAAAAACCGGACATCGATCCGGTGATATACACTGCCAAACGTGAGGAGTTTGTGAATTCTCTCATATTATCAACAAGGTAGAAACAGCAGCTTGAGGTGACGAAGGGAGCCCAAAAAGACTGTGAGGAGTGGCACCAAGAACGAAGGAAGAGGCTTCCCTCAACATTTTTCTACGATGTCTGTAGAAAGCACAGGGCAGGCTTCAAGTTTTCCAACCTTGTTAAGGATAAACTCTATCCGAAATAGCTTCACACACCAGCCATGGAATACGGAGTCGTCCACGAGCCTGACGCTATAACAAAGTATATGAGTTACAACCCTGGTGTAGTGTTTAGATCCTGTGGCCTCATTGTTGACAGTGGGAACCTGTTCCTATGTGCTAGCCCAGACGGACTTCTGAATGATGACGGGCTGTTAGAAGCAAAGTGTCCTTATACAGCCTTGCGCTACCAGACAATCGCTGAGACGTCACAGAATCATCAAATCGGCGTGAGGATTCGTAAAAGGGGATGTTTGTGTTTACCTAAGTCTCATCGTTTCTATTATCAAATTCAAGGTTAACTCCATATTTTAAACCGACTGTACTGTGACCTCGCTGTCTGGTCTCCAACAGATTTTATTGTTTGGCGAATTGCAAGAGACGCACATTTCTGGAAGGTTGCTGTGCCCAAGCTAAAAGATTTCTTTTTTAACTACCTTGTCCCTCAGCTCATCGAACCTCGATAAACCAGAAATATGGAGCTAAGGCAAGACCCTGTGGTCTAAGAACAGGACAGCGCTTGATATAAGACAGCTTTCTGCTACTCGGAATCGCGAAATCATCAGCATGAAGTTCCACGAAAGCCGAAGTCAGGGGCGTTCATTGCTTGTGGACTTTGTAACACCATTACTCCTTTCACTCATGCGCCTTCTGTGTACGAAGCTGTATGCTGCTATAGAAAGAACGGACTGGGTAATATGTGTTCTGAAATATTATCTCAGCTTCAATTTTACCGAGACTGTGCATATTGCTGTACCTCAGTTGCAGCGCTTATCGTGAATAGACTAAGTGTATGTATTGTACTTCCCTCCATTGTGTATTGTTTATCTCATGCTGTATAGAGCACATAGTTTCCTGTCGGATTAGGATTGAGTTAATATACATAACGCTGTCTCACTTGTGTCTCATTTCTGTCCCACTTGTGGAGGCACCGGAGAGAATTCGCACTGCTGTGTGTGGAGCTATTGGGTTACTTTCCCTGACCTTGTGGCGAGTGTCATATTATGCACATTGCTTGCCCTTGTATGCCAGGTTTATTTTCCTAAAAAGCTGATTTTCCTAAAAATCCACCATGATTGAAACTCTCCAAAAACGGTTGGTACGTGGGTTTATATCGTTCGTCTCTTTAGGGGTTCTGTCTCCTGGGGAATAAGTACCCTACAGCTGCAGGGGTATCGCGCGGTAAGCTAGCAGTGCTTTGTGAATGTTCTGCGACCTCTTGAGCAGCGACTTCGCAGTCTGTGCAGTCTTTTCCACAGCACCATTAATCGGTGTATAGTATTTGCGACTTTTTACATTGTGCAATCCCCACTCTCTCTCAAACGACCTGAATTGAACAGAAGCGAATCGAGGCCCATTCTCGGACCAGATGGGAGCAGGTGCTCCGAAGCGAGCAAGCATTGAACTGGGTGTTTGTGCGATGTCTTGGGTTGTCCTCTTGAGTTTCGGAGGTTAAAAGAAGCTTAAAAAATAGTCCACTACTACGAGGTAGTTGTCTTCGACTTCGTACATGAGGCCCATTCTAACAACTTCCCATGTATGGTTCGGTAGTGACGTGTGTTGTGGGGGCTCTGTGCCTGGCATTTGGCGCTTTTTGCACGCGGGACAACTTGATGCATGGCCTTTAATGAGCTGGCCGATGCCAGGTCACCAAAGGAACTGGCGGGCTCAAGTTTCGCATGTGCATATGCCCTGGTGGCCTCTGTGCAGGATTTCCAACACCTCACTCCGCATACTTGGTAAGATTACTTTTCGATTTTCCTTGTAACAGAAGTCATGAGAAAGCTCGGCATGATGCTGTACTGCCAGAGGCAGGGATAAATCTGTGGGCCAATGTGTCGTAAAGTAGTTCCTGACTCTTTCAATATTTTTACTTTTTTGTTACGCCTTTGATTCGTTGAAGCATGTTGGCTGAGGCAGATGGGAGTTCTATGGTGAGCGACCCATGCTCTTTTATCGCCGCGTCGAGGCTTCTTGGGCTGCTGCTGCCCGTTTCTGCTTGCGGCTTCCGTGAATGTAGATCCACTGTGTTGTCAAACTTACGCAGCCTCTTTCGCAGTCATTGTAACGTGGACTCAGCTCATTCAGTCACTTTGACAATAAGCTTGTATGAGATGCTTGTGGTCGGTATCTACCGTGGTTCAGCTCGAGGCTGGTGCGTTACTTATCTCAAGTAGACCTCCCCGAGTGCAACATGGCTTTGTGTACCTGAGTGGTTATTCTTTGCTGACACACAGACTGACGTAAAGTGTCCTTTCTTGACGTAAAGTGTCCGTTGCCAATGCTGTCAGCTGCTGGGCACTTGGCGCGCGATTTTGGACGAGTAGTAGAACCGCGCGACTGGCGTGGAGAGAGAACTCCTTGGTACAGTTGACTTTCAGGAAACGTTTGCTTCTTGTTGCTTTTGACTCGCCGCGCAGAAGTGATAAACTCACTGACTGTCGCGTTTGACTGCGCTAGTTGTCGCAGTTCCTGTAGCTGCCGCCTCACTCTCGCTGAATGACGCGCCATGGAGATGGCGATTTCTAATCTCCCTTCTGCGTTGAGCTGGAGTATTTTACTCAACATGACATTGTTGAGTACCACAACGAGTTGATCGCTTATTGGCTGTTCTTTCAAGTTCATGTATTCGCCACGTTTCTACCATCTTGTTCAAGTCCTCGACTAAATCTTCGGCAGTTTTGTTTGCCTCTTGTTTACTGTTTTAACTTGGCCCGTTCGTAGATAACGTTCGTACGCAGCATGAAGGTTTTCGCGAACGCTCGCGTCACGGCATCGTAGTTCGCTTTTCAGCGTCTGTCACCTTAGGCGAGGTCAGCACGACTTCCGCCTCAATGTAGAGTTTAAAATATACAACTGCTGTAAAATAGTTATGCGGATTTATGTCACTTTGTTGATAACCCAGGTGTAGAACATATCTTGTCGCGTATTCTACTGTAGTGTGAAGTGTTTGTTTAGTATATTGTGCAGCTGGAGTAACGTTCAAACGCAAGAAAAAAAAAAACAACATACGAGTGAACAAAAAGGGTATACAATCAACCCAGCCTATAGTTGAAACTTCTTTCCGCGTGTCTTTGTGGTTTCAATGCAACCGAATGTATGTAATATTCATTGTATACATATTTCAAACTGCATTATTAGTTTGTCACGAGGGGTGTTTCATAATGATCTTATTTTTTTTGCTGCCGATACCGGCAACTTAGTGGTCGGTAGATATGTCCACTTGTCGATATACTCCCCTGTAGCCGAATTCACTTGCACCATCGGTGTAGCAGCTTCTTAGTGGCCTGCCGGTAGCACCTTTCTGTAATGCGTCATACCCTCGCCTGGGCATGCAGCTGCTTCGAACTTATCAATGACTGCAAAATGGCGCGCCGGAAAGATGGTCGAATTCAATCAGGCATCAGCTGATTACGATGTCGCGTGCGATCACGTGAAGTCGTGATTTGCCGGGGGCCGATGGTGTGATGCCATTTTTCCGACGCCTCGGGCGACCCGCCGGACGTTTAGTCCTGCTTGGGTACGACCCGACTTGGCCCCCAGTATTTACCACCTTTTCGAGATCATAAGGAAACCCTGCAAGCAAGCGATTTCGCCGCTATTAATGAGTCGGAAGAAGCTGCCCAGGCGTGGGTGCGACGCACAACTTAAAAGCGGCACCAGCAGGACACCAGAAAGTTTCCAAACCTGTAGTGCAAGCGCATTCGGCTTCAAGGAGAATATAGACGCTTTACACACGCGCCAGAATACAGCCGCCATTGCTGACCTTCTCTTGTTTTACCGAGATCCCGAGCCACTGAAATTGGTGTGGACGAGCCTCCACAAAGGCCAATGCTGGGGAAAAAGACATAATTAAATCTAGAATGGCAATGACCAAGCCTGCTATGGTAATAATGTTGTGAAGTAAACGTAATAAGAGGAAACAAAAACTGAAGGTCAGTTATGGCGACACCCATGCACAGCTGCTGCAAAGCGTCTATATTGAGAATGTTGACATATCTACCCACCTATAAATTTCTGCAAAAAATGGAGAAAGTAATATTAGCCCGTGTACGTATGTACCTAACCTTTTAATTAACGATGTATATTGCAATATAACGCATGAGATTTGCCTAATGTGGATAATACAATGCTCTCTCTACCGGTGCTCGATGACCAGTGTATTTTTATATAATCGTCGAGGTTTTTATTGGTTTTATGGAGGCATGTCACCGCCATGTAGCTTCTGTAACGAGGTGTTTTTTATAATGTGTCTAATTATTGAGGGGCATTGGATCTTTGATATGAATTGTTAATAAAACAAACCCTTAAACAAAGTTCTATACGTTTTCAGTTTACTCCCATGTCTAAATAATAATAATATTAATACAATAATATAATTATTTATAACAATATTAATATAGTCATAGATAATGATATAATAATAAATAATTATAAAAATAATAAGAAGAAAAACAATAATTCAGTTTCTAGAGGGACACTTCCTTTGAACGAAAGTGTCGCATTTTATATTTTTTTTATCCCGTTGATGTCGTGAAGATAACTGCCCTAAATTGGTCCACAAACGAGTGGGGCTGGGTACGGGCTATTTTCTCGAGATACACTCACCCACGCCTCTTTACCACCCCCGCCTGTTCGGCCTGCGGGGCACTCGACACTCATTACCATTCCCTTTGCGAATGCCCCGCAGACCCATGCCCCCCTCTTCCCTCCCCTCACCTCTGGGAGCAGATGCTGCGCGACCCGGAGGAGTCAGCCCAAGTCCTGACCACCTCCCGGGCCCTGGCGATCGCGGCGGCCCTCTGGGCCTCCACCACCCACAATACCTCATCCCGGAAGAATAATAAAGTTTCCTCCTCCTCCTTCTCGAGATCGTGGCCGGGCGGATACATAAAACCTATTTTGTTTTTACTCTATTTTTCGCGCAGGAGCGCGTGAAAAAGCGTGTCCCTGCATGAGCTCTGAGCATTGACACTTCTACAACGGCAGTTTGTTTACCTTTTTATTTTTTTCGCGTGACGATTGCAAGCAGAGTGACAGGCCGCCGCCATGCTTCTGCTCGTGCGGGTACGCCCGTGCAATAGCAAGCGTGTTAAAGCTACTTTCACGCGCACGCTGCACGTGCTCATGGGGCACCAGTCGGGGCTCCATGCTTGCAATACACCGATCGCTAAATTACCCAAGCATCACGGAGAATGCAGTGATTGGTGTTCCACGCGCCACACGCGCACGCATTCCCTGTATACAAAATTTGAAGTAAATAACCAAAATAAAGCGTTGACGAACCCGCGTGTAAGATGCAATTTGTTTTAGGCATTTGCTTTAGAAAAGTTACTACTGATGAGGCCAGCACGTGAGGCGTGTGGAACACCAATTCCCTGCATATTCCTTGATACTTGAGTAATTTAGGAACAGGTACAGTGTGTGGTGACCTTTCCAAAAAAAGGCTCCTGGCCAGTTCCATTTTCAATTTTTTTATTACCTGATTTTTTCAAACCAAACACACACAAACACACATATTTACCTTACACACACATGGTTGCATGACCAGGTATATACAATATATACAAAGAAAAGGTTTTTTTATTACCTGATTTTTTTTTAAACCAAACACACACAAACACATATTTACATTACACACACACGGTTACATGACAGGTATATACAAATGAGGAAGAAATATGAAATCGCCATCTCTTCAATGGCTGACGTTGACACCTCAAAATTCGTTTAACATTTCGAGCGGTTTAATTCTCAGTGTTCGTGCTTATGGAGCGTCCGTCGCTTGTTCGTCGCTTCGTGAAGCGACGAACATGCGCATACTGGGCTGAGGAGATCTCACTCTGGGCTGAGGACTTGTAAATTTTGTAAGTGTGTATTGGGAAGCAGATTGAACTGTAAGGGGCGCTTTATCGAACTTCTTGTCCCCACAGCCCGGTGTTTACCAACACAGCAACGAAGAAATCGAACCTCGCCTAGACGATCTGGGCACGAGCGCATCGCTTTGACCAGTGCCATTGGTCGCAAGAGGAGCGGCCTTCGAATCGTCATCTTCAATGTGTGTGATCACAAATAAAGAAAAAAAATCGGTTTGTTGTTTCCACAGCTGAAGCGTACCGAGGCGCGACTGTTCGATCTCCTCACCAGTAGTCGGTGACGGGCAAAGAATTGAGTGGAAGCTCCGCCTCCAGCACGCCTTTGTTGCCTTTCCCCGGGCTTCGGCTCGCGCCTGCGACGGTGTGTTACGCATCTAGCGGTTTTGGATCTCTCCAAATCTATCAGCGCAATTCACCAACAGCCTGTCACGGACTATAGATCAAATGCAGAGAGCAAGCCTACTACTAGAAACGCCTGGCGCATTTTCGTGGCACGTGTGCTCGGTTGCGCTTGCTACGCCTCAAGCCCCTTGACAAACTTCACGCTTGGCGTTCCTTACAAGCACTGCAAATCAATGGTGCTCAATCGTGCAAGACAGTGGCCACGAGCGAGTGCTCCGCTGTCATTTACTTCCAAAAGCCGCTCATTTCAGTGCTGCCGCGGCAGCACTGAAATTTGCTTGATTTCCTTGCGCGAGATTCGCTTGGCTGCACGGGGCACGGGCCTCGTGCATTGGCGCATCGGATGCACAAAAAGAGCGTAGTTCGATAACGATGCTTCTCGGTTGCCGTGCGAGCGGCTTCCCTAGGATCGTTATCCGCTTGTACTTTCTCGCGTGCAGGCGACAGGGAAGAGCCGTTTTCGAACGAGGCTCTTCTGTGGAACTTTTCAACTGATGGATCTAAGAACGCTGTATAAAGTAACATCCCACTTAAAGAAAAGAAAACATTGAGAAACTTTTATTTGAACAAAATATTGATACTTCACGGCGAGGTATGCAAAAACTAAACATGACAAAGATTTTTAAAATATTCTTTGAAAAGAACAAGGATTCTAGAAGACCTATGAAATATCAAAGTCTTGGTGCTGTGACCATAGCGCGGGCCAGCGCAGTGTTCGGATGTCTTCAATTTGTGAGGAGTCCCATCGGCACGCTGCTCAGGTCTCCAATCTGTGTCCAGCGCTGGCCTTCGGCAGGGAATGTACAGGGTGTCACAAAAGAAAATTTACACGGTCTTTTTCACCGCAAAAACAAACTAGGCATCGCCGAACGCTCATTCTCCGCCCGAAGGTAGAGCTAGAGGTCACAACCAGATGCCAAAGCTTCAGCCCGATTCGTTAATTTAATCAAAAGTTATGTGATTTTCTGAAAATTTCAATGGGAAAATGGAGCCCATTTTTGCCCGTTTTCGGTTTCTGGTGCCATAGAGCCCCATGTGTTTGAAAACTCCGTCGGCCGCCATTTTCCTACTGAAAGTTTCAGAAAATCACTTATAATTTTTGATTACGTTATCGGATAGGGCTGAAACTTTGGCATCTGGTTGTGACCTCTAGCTCTACCTTTGGGCGGAGAATGAGCGTTCGGCGATGCCTAGTTTATTTTTGCGGTAAAAAAGACCGTGTAAATTTTCTTTTGTGACACCCTGTAGAAACCCCCGGCGGAAGCTTCTTATGGTTGCTGATGTTGGTTTGTACGTCCTTCTGTCTCTCATTGTGAGGAATACTTGGAAGACAGCGTCCTTGTTCTACACTCTCAACAAAAGGGTTGTCGTAGGGTACTACACTTGGGGTAGTCAGAAGCCGTCACAGATATCGCTACCCCCCCTTCGTTATACTAACAACCCTATGGGCAGTCACACGGCACGCAATCAGCAGGTAATCACAGTGAGCACCCCCAAAAGCAACATGGCGGCTGGCAAGCGACAGTGGAGCAATACGAGTAAGGCCTAGAGAGCTGGACTGCTTTTTGCTAAAATACGATTCTCAAGTGCGTACGCCCGTTCGCTGCCTTCCGTGCGCACAAAGCACTCCGAAACGCGTCTCGAAACACCGGCACCGCACCTAATACGAGTAGGGGCGACGATGTGAGGGGGGGGGGGGGCGCATTGGGGGGGTTTGTCCGCGATTGCTTTCGCGAGGCCGGCTGCATTTACTTCGCGGCCAGAAAACATTCAAAGAAGGAAACAAAATAGCGACAAATGGAATGATGTCTTTATTGAACAGAGCATCTGCTTGCTGAGCTTGCCGCAAGTGATCCGGCGTTTTCGGTTGACAGCGGCGAGGCGAAGCATCACCGATTTAAGCGGCGTCGGCTCCGATCGTTCGACGCTCCTGCTCACCTGTTAGCATTCGTTATCCACTTTCAAGTCCCTGGTAATCCTCACCGCGTCTGTGCACGCACTTGGCGCTATTCACCGCACGGAACACCCATTCAACTGGCCATGGGACTGATCCCATTTGGACGAGAGGCCGAGAACCGAACCAGACCGAACCCTTTGTGGCTGCTACGTGACCCCATGGAACGCCTCCATGTTTTTCACTCAAATAAGTAGACACATAAACGCGCGACTCCTTGAATTGGGCGGCGACACGCGCGACCTAACGGACAGCGCTCAAACTAAAGAAAAAAAGAAACCAGCAATTCTTGCTCTGAGCGCCTCGCCAGACAATGCAGTATGTAGTACATATCCCACGCCACACTTCACTCATACGCAACATAAAGACATCACAGCATGTTATACATCAACGGATTCAGAAACAGCACAAGATACAACATCACATATTGACACTCTACATTTTATACACACGTCTAGTCAGTCAGTCAGAGTCTTCGGAATACACACGTCTAGTCGACACCACCAGCTTATATACTGCTGTATTTTATGTGACCGATTAGGATGGTGACCACTGTCATGTTTTGCATAAATACGAAAAGACTGTGCAAGATTTAGCCGTATATATCCTTTTCCTCTACTGCCCTTAGGAAAGCGCTCGTATCTCTAATGTAGGGCCATTGCAAAATTGAACTGCAGGTTATAAATAAATTTGAATAGTTGCTACACGTCACATTTTGAACAGTTTTGTTTTCTCGCTTGCCTACACTTCAAGTATACAGAAGCCTGCTTAATTAATTGTATTAATTATCGAAACCAATTTCTGCAATCACAACTTTCTGAACACACTGATGCATTTTCTTTTCTTTTTTTTACATATCCAGACTGACTTTAGCGGCGGTTGGGTACAAGTTGAGTACACTGAGCACGCGCAGGTGATTTTATACTTCGTTTCAGCTTCGGTCCAGACGCAGCCAAAGCTACAAGCGCGAGCTCCGGGCTTTCAGCATCCCTGCCAAGCACGCGCACTCGTGCTGTTGGGCCACATGCTCGCGCTTGTAGCATCGGCTGCGTCTGGACCGAAGCTGAAACGAAGTATAGCGAAGACCGTCCGCCGGTCCTCCCCGAAGCGTTATTTCAGTATTCTTCTTTTCGCTAAATATCCGTTCTATGCGCTCGCGCTCGCGCGAAGAGGACAGTGCAGAATTGCTGCCTTCGGGCCCGTGCCTTCACCTGACCCGAACGCCAAATACGTATGCTAAATTATCTAAATCCTGGTTGAGACAGTAGTGTTTGACTGCGTGCGTCTGACTGCGTTGCAGCAGCAAGAAATCAGGACATCCCTGCTGCTTATATCGCGTGCCAAGATGATTCCTTGCATTGGATTCCACGCTTGATACGAAGCACAGACGTGCCGGGGAGTGGCTTTCGGTTCTCGACGCAACGCTGTCAAAACGCTAGTGTCTGAACCAGCCTTGCTTGAAGCATTTGTTTACCGAGTATGCTCGATGAAATGTGCCAAATGAACCAGAGAAGGCGAATCATGTACCTCGAGACAGAGAAATAGTGAAATACACGGACATGATCCCAGATATCTGTGTACGTTCGTCCTGTCCGGCCTCAGTCGTGGTGTTCAATGCTTCATACTTCACTGCACTTGAAAGCAAAAAAATTGGGTACGACAGGCGCGCAAGTTCGGCGGAACCGAGGAGGCCAGTTGCAACTGATCTGCACGCAGAACTGACCGATCACAGCTTTATTGAGAGCACGCTCTTTACTGAACCGCACAATAAAAGATGGCGAGAGTATCTCGTCCGGCGAACATTCAAGTCAACTCACTCCTGTGCGTAGCTTCCTGTGCTTTTTCTAGAGATTTGATTAAATTCCTCGAGCACGACGCCAGCTACCAGCTGTTTACTGCTGTACATGGTAAAACCCGCGACGGAACCAAAAAGGATAACCGCGATACTTTTTATCTGCCTCGGGTTTTAGCAGGTGCCTACCAACGTTGCCTGTACTTGTTTGTTTTCTGCCAGTTTAGGCGAACTGAGCCACACGCTTGTTTCGACCGGTTCAAATTTGAATAAATGATAACCAAAGCACAAAGAAAACAAGATTCAAGTACTTTTTGAGATTTCTGAAGTGACTTTTACTATTGAACGACTGCATGCACTTGAATGTTCAATTCCAGAGTTTATAAAACGTGACTACCCCATGCTTGTCACCTGCCAACAGGGTGTTAACTCTCAATGGCTCGAGCCCAGTGGGTAGTTAATTAAGCCTGTGGGGTAGTTACAGCCGTCAAAACGCACAATGACGAGGGGGGGGGGGGGTGCTTATTTTTTCTTAGAGTGTAGAAGCAGATCTTATATTTTCATGTTTCTTTTTCTTTTGGTAGCTAAAGAGGACGTTGGAAACAAATATAGAAAATTTCAAGCTGGAAGTCTCCTCAAAACGCATTTCTTTTCATCTTTCTCTCTTTCTTGACCATTTATTAAAAGGGATTCAAACCAATGCCATTTGGCCTGTTATAGTTGTGGATAAATTTTCATAGTAACGCAGTCAAAGCTGTGGGCGCGGGTGCGTTTGCGCACCTTCAGTACCCATCAAAGCTGTGCACGCGCACTCTTCACTCCTGAAATGCCGCAGAAAGTTGTCCGCGAGTATAGTGGGTAGGACGCGCGCTATGCACGTTTTCTGGAGCTACAAACTGGTGCGTTCTGAGGCGTGAATATTGCACGCAAAGCTATGATTTCGTAAATATTGGAATGGTGTATTAGCGACGTCCGCGCCCGGAAAGGTCGTTGTGTCCAGCTTTCCACGATTGACCAAATCACAAGCAAAAGATCATTGTCAGAATGTCAACTTCGTCGGTGCTTGTTTCAAAACGAGATGGCTCCTAGCTTCTACTATACTTTTTTAAAAACACCGTCTTACTTGTCGCATCTGATAATAAGTAGCAAGGGTCAGGACTTGTGGCACCATGGCGAAACAGGAACTGACATTGTGAACGCTTGTGGTATTTATACCAGTGAAAAACACTTCTCAGCAAGGAAGAGTATATTGTTTTGTTTTTTGCTCACAAGTATTTTTTTCTTTTTTTACTGAAATATGTGCTACAGGAGCCCACGATGGTACCTGTTTTGGCGATTTTAGGCTTAGGTGGACTTCAGCTCAGAGTGAGTGAGTGGGGTGATTTCAGATAAGATCGAACAGGGGGTGGCTGGTCGACCTTTTTAATTTGCTTCATAATTTTAAATGTTATTTCCCGATGTCTAAAATAAACAAAATCAGAATTATTTTCACAAAGAAAAAAAATTGTCGGACGCAAAAAATCGTACATCACGTAGAGGTGGAATGTCGCATTTGCTTGCATAGCCGGAGGGGGCAACTTTGGTGATTAATAACTGAAGTTATACTTCCTAGGTGAGTTTAATAATGTTTTAGTACAATCTATATGTACTTAGCAATACGAAAAAAATATTGTTATTCTTTAGTATGTTTTAAAAAATGAATAACAAATATAAACTTTGGCTCTTTGGCCGTTTTTCCCCCAACTTTGCAGGCCTGTATCTTAGGAAATAATTTAGTCAGAAACGTGATACTTTAAGTAAATTCACTACTTATAAATGTAAGTACATTAACTAAAATTCAAATTTATTTAAGCGCGGGTTGGGGAGATTTTGGCAAGCAAACACGAGACAAGCACCAGAATAAAAATATTTTAAGGACGATTTAAAAAAAAAAAGCCCGTTCTCGATTTTTTCAAACTCTGACCAGTCATTCTCCTTTATTTGGGGGTTACTATAGATTAAAAACATGTTGCATAATATTGATGGTGTAATAGATACATCACCTCTACCGAGCCTCTTCTGCGAAGCTCGGCACGGTGTTCGCCCCCGTGGTGCGACGCAGTTATTGCGACTTCTTACTTTGAGAGAAAAGTTTCTTTTTTTTTGTTATTCGAGTATAGCAAGTAATAGTTCTTCCACATCTTTTGCACGTTATAATAAATTGCGCATTACATAAAATAAATTACACAACAGATACAGGGTGATTTCAGATACGATCGAAAAGAGGATGGCTGGTCTACTTTTTTAATTTGCTTCTTAATTGTATATGTTATTTAACGATGTCCGAAATAAAAAAAAAATCAAGATTATTTTCACCCAGAAAAAAAAGAAAAATCGTCGGACGCAAAATGTCGTACATTACGTAGAAGAGGAAAGTCGCATTTGCTTGCGTAGCCGGAGGGGTAAACTTTGGTGATTAATAACGGAAATTATACTTCTTAGCTGAATTTCACAATTTTTAGGCACAATCTATGTGTACTTAGCAGTATGAAATAAATATTGTTATTGCTTATTATGTTTAAAAAAATAAAAAAAAACAACATCAATTTCGGCTGTTTGACTGTTTTCCCCCAACTTTGCCGGCCTGCATCTTAGAAAATACTGTAGTCAGAAGAGTCATATTTTAATTCAATACGCTACGTATAAATGGAAGTAGATTAACTGAAAAATAAGTCTGTATATGCGTGGGTTGGGGAGATTTTGGCAAGCAAACACGAGACAAGCACCAAAATAAAAATATTTTAAGTGCGACTTAAAAAAAAACAAAAAAAACGTTCTTTATTTTTTTTTTTAACTCTACCCAGTCATTCAACTCTATCTAGCGGTTAATATCCATCAAAAACAGGTTGCATCCTACTGATGGTGCAATGGATACAGCTCCTCTACCGAGCCCCTTATCGGATATATATATATATATATATATATATATATATATATATATATATATATATATGAAAACGTGGCATCGGGGTCGTCGGAGCAAAAGTGCTCGACATGCACCGAGTGGGCGCACAACATTCGCCGCGCCTTTGCGACCACAGCCTCTCCCCGGGAACGCTGTCAATTGCTGACCATCTTGCCATCAACCTTGACAAGAAATGAAGTCCAGAAAATCATTCCAGAGGCATCGATCTACATCATTAATAGGTCCCGGAAGCTGAGGGTGGACCACGGCCTGTGGTATGTGCCCGATCCCTATACAAGGTGTAAAGTGAGCCCTGAAAACATATCTGCAGCGGTTGAGTACTACATGAAAGACGAGTTAGAGTGTTCTAGGCAGAGTCCCAATCAGAAGGACGTCATTTCCGTTGTGCTCGATGGCCAGAAAACGCTCAAGCCGAAACTTTTTATGACACGGTCAATCAGAGAAGCGTTTCGTGTATATAGAATTGACCATCCCGACCCCGGCATCGGATTGACAAAGGTTTACTCCCTGCGACCCCGATGGGTTAAATGCAATCCCCAGCAAGAAGCGTGCGTTTGTGTGTACTGCGCAAACTATAACCTCTGTGTCGCCTCTCTACAAAACGCTGCTGGCTCACAACTTGATGCAGCAGAATTGAACTCGGCATTCATTTGCAACCCGCCATCGCGCCAGTGCCTTTTAGGCGAATGTGACCATTGTCCCAAAGGGCAGTCTCTCACACTTGAAAAACGCAACATTTACGAGGATGAGTCAGGCGAGCTAGTGAAAAAGACTTTAGATCCGGTCACTTTTTTGGAAGAGCTTCGTGTGTCGGTCTCAAGGTGGATCATTCACAGCCATATCACACAGACGCAAGGCAAAGCCATCTATGAAGAAAAGCAGTGCGCGCAGCGTGGTAGCATTGTCTTCCCCTTGGACTTTGCTGAAAGCTGGACTGTTATCCTTCTTGACGAGATTCAAGCGTACCACTGAAAAAAAAAAAACAGGTCTCAATATTTACGTGTGTGGTGACGACTAGAAAGTCGACATACACTTTTGTCGTCATCAGTGACGACTTGCATCATGACTCCGCTCATGCCTGTCTGGCTGTACAAAAACTGAGAAAGTGGCTCGATGACAACCTTGCTGTGTACTCTCATTTGACTTATGTAAGTGACGGTGCCGCCAGTCACTTCAAGAATCGCTTCCAACTTTATGAATTCCAAAAAAAAATATTTTTTCCCAAGGCCCAATGGCCACTGGGCACGGAAAAAACGCGTGTTACGGAGTTGGAGGACTCGTCAAACACCAAGCAACGCTTCACAACTTGAGACAGCTCCCAGGAAAGGCCATACAGTCTGCAAAATGCATGGCGAACAGCCTTTCCCACAAACTAAAAGGAGTGAGTGAATTTCGCAATTCTTGACGAAGACGAGGTTGTTGAATCCCGTGAACGCAAAAATGAAGGGTGGGTGGGAGTGCGCGCCTTTTCTGGTATTTAGTCGTGGCATGTGTGGCTATGAAAAACATCAGAAGCTTCGACCTGTGACTTGGACGTGGCACGGACTGTCGGGTCCCCTTGGAAGAAACTCTAAGTGCACACCGTCAGAAAATGTTTGTGTCAAAATCTGTCAATTTTGAAACCTATGAAGGCAGAACTGTGTTGTATATGATGTGTTATTTATTATATTTATTGCTCAATTTATTATAACGTGCCAAAGATGTCACAAACTATTACTTGCTATACTCGAATGAATAAAAAAATACTTTTCTCTCAAAGTAAGAAGTCGCAATAACTGCGTCGCACCACAGGAGTACACCGTGCCAAGCTTCGCGGAAGGGGCTCGGTAGAGGTGCTGTATCTATTACACCATCAATATAATGCAACATGTTCTTAATTGATATTAACCCCCAAATAGAGTAGAATGTCTGGTCAGAGTTTAAAAAAAATCGAGAACGGGATTTTTTTTTTAAAATCGCCCTTAAACTATTTTTATTTTGGCGCTTGTCTCGTGTTTGCTTGCCAAAATCTCCCCAACCCGCACTTAGATAAATTTGAATTTTAGTGAATGTACTTACATTTATAAGCAGTGTATTAACTTAAAATATCACGTTTCTGACTAAATTATTTCCTAAGATACAGGCCTGCAAATTTGGGAGAAAAACGGTCAAGGTGCCTAAATTGGTGTTTTTTTATTTATTTTTAAAACACACTAAACAATAAAAAACTTTTTTTTTTCGTATTGCTAAGTACATATAGATGGTGCTAAAATATTATGAAACTCACCTAAGAAGTATAACTTCAGTTATTAATCACCAAAGTTGCCCCCTCCGGCTATGCAAGCAAATGTGACATTTCACCTCTACGTGATGTACGATTTTTTGCGTCCGACAATTTTTTTTCTTGGTGAAAATAATTCTGATTTTGTTTATTTTAGACATCGGGAAATAACATATAAAATTATGAAGCAAATTTAAAAGGTCGACCAGCCACCCCCTGTTCGATCTTATCTGAAATCACCCAGTGAAAACTTTATTAAAAGGAGAAGTACACTGTAAAAAATTTTCACCCCATTTTACGGGCAAAAGTTGCCGGTTCAATATTGCCGGTATGGTTTGCCGTAATCTAGAAACGGGACTGTCTGTAAAACCAAGGCATATAATTCCGTAAAATGACGAAACGTCCGTAGTTCACTTTACAGACAGTTATCCGTTTTCCATTTTACGGGTAAAAGTTGCCGGTTCAATATTGCCGGTATGGTTTGCCGTAATCTAGAAACGGGACCGTCCGTAAAAACAAGGCATATAATTTCGTAGAATAACGGAACGTCTGTAGCCCACATTACGGACAGCTATCCGTAGGAAATGTGAAAGCTGTCCGCACTAAATACCGAAGGACTATACCTTTCCGAATTATATAAGGCCAAAGCCTCGAGCCATCCGTACCACCTGCACCTCCGATACATCAGGCGACTCACCTGGCAGAGCTCTAGATCTGCCAGGGGTGTCACCTGACTTATCAGAGGTGCAGGACTGGTGCGGATGACTCGTAGCTTTGGCCTTATATAATTTGGAAAGGTATAGTCCTTCGGTATTTAGTGCAGACAGCTTTCACATTTCCTACGCATAGCTGTCCGTAATGTGAGCTACAGAAATTTCGCCATTCTACAAAATTATATGCCTTGTTTTTACGGAGAGTCCAGTTCAAAAAGACGTAAATGTAAAGTGTTTCATTATTTAGTGCAAAAAGCTTCCATATTCAAGCAAGCCTAAGTCACATGAAGCTTTTGGGGTAGATTGGTATGGAGAGTTCATAGCTCCGTCATTGTAGATATGAACTTGAATAATCTTTCATCCTCAGCCAAAAAGTTCATGTTTTGCAAAAGAGAAAGAGCACACAACCGGTACTTCTCACTGCCAGGATTTTGTTTGTGTGAGCTTAGCTGTTCCTATCGATGACAGCCCAACAAACGAACCAATTAAGAAGTTTCGCCACAATACCTTTATTGGAAGAAAGCATGCCTTGCTTTAACTTTGGAGAAAATTTACATTATAGTTGTCCTTGTGCTGGCCATTTAGATGCCCCTCCATGTTTGTGCTTGAAGTTGTCATTCAATTGAAGACCTCCTCGGTATCTTCATGGTGCATGTAAGGGCAGCTTGAAATAAAGAGCAGAAGAGGATTTGCATTCAAACACAATCGCAACAAATTGTATATGACATGCACGGTTAAAGTAAGTGAGCAACGTGCTTACCAACTACCCTAGCTCCTACTAAACATGACGTATAAAATAAACCCCCCATAAATTGAACCAAAGTAAAAATTTGCATTGATTTGAATACCGAACATATCAAGTGCTTGAGAAATAAAACTAGCCAACTAAAATTGCACAACTATTCAGTGATTTTAAGCATATTGGATTGAGCCAGATCTCCCTTAGTATATACAGTAGGCTCGCGATAATTCAAACTCGGATATTTAATACTTCTGGTTAAGTCAAACAAATTTCAAAACTTTGGTTGACCCGCTACGTTTTCAATGTATTTATAAGCCGCTTAGCTCGAACGATGTTTTCGTGTGATTCATACTTTTTGTTCTCGCAGCACCATTGAGCGCACTTCTTTCGGAGCACCGGTGCACTGCGGAGAAGCAACACCCGTGGAGCTTGCTTCCGCTGGTGTTGCTTTTCCGTAGTGCACCGGTGCTTGGTAAGAAGTTTGTTTAACGGGATTAAAGCAGAGCAGAACCGTGTATAAACTGTTTTACTAAAAGAGTGCGAGAGATAAAAAGGGAAAGGGCTATCGGCGCTTTCCCCCTTGCTGGAGCGTTAAAGACAGTGAAAGCCCCAGATGAGAGGCTTTGCCAGTGTTCGGTGTAAGCATTGCCCGAACTTCGTTCGTGTTTTGTTTTCTGTTTTAAACTCCCAAACTTAATTAGAGCCACGGGCTTGGATGGCGACAGTCCCCCGGTCATCAAGACACCATTGCTCAGTTATACGGTGCACGAATAACGACAGAAAGCGTCGAATACTGTCCGAGAGCCTGTGTAGCTTGCACGAAATCCGGCAAGGCGAGTGCGACTGCAGTGTCTTTAAGCTCCATCGCTTTCCACATGACCCCGATTTCCGGCAGTAGTGGCTTGCGTCCCTAAATCGAAAAGACTTTTCCCCAACACCATCCTCTCGACTGTGCTCGGAACATTTTGTGAATGGAGTGGGCATGACATTTAACGCTGTACCGTCGATGAACACGGGGTGCGCTCGCAAGGTGAGTGCAAGTTTTCTCCTGATATTTGCTTTCAGCTTGTAACATTTTGGAACTGAATTTATTTTAATATAGATATTTCGAAGTGGTGACATTGACTCAATTTTATTATCTACAGCACTTAGTTGAAGGCTGATTTTCGTCGCCAGGTGTGGCTGGCGATTGTCAAAAAGTTAGTTCTATTGCTTTGCCTGAATCCCAATCTCCTGCGCAATACCAGAGAGCCATGAGCCCATGCTGACCGTCACAATGCGACTAGATTCTTCTTATTTTCAAAATTAGTACATAATGTAGCTGGAAAGAAACCTTCAATTTCTGTTGCTTAAAGTTGAAACATGCTCATGCATCACTGTTTATAAACATAGAAACATGCTCATGCATCGGTGTTTATAAACGTTTTATTTGAGGATCCCGTGCCAACGAGTGTGTCTTTTGTCGAGAACTGAAAACAGCAAAGTCGAGATGGGCCTTTTGCCGGAGCGAGTCGGTCAATGATTCAACGATTCGAAATTGATGCATGAGCATATTTCAACTTTCAGCAACAGAAATTGAAGGCTCCTTCCCGGCTACATTATGTACTAATTTTTAAAATAAGTATCTAGTCGCATTGTGACGGTCAACATAGGTTCATGGCTCTCTGGTATTGCTCAGGTGATCGTGATTCAGGAAGACCAATAGAACAAGCTTTTCGACAATTTTCAGCCACACCCGGCGGCAGAAATGAGCCTTCAACTCAGCGTTGTTGATAAAATTGAGTCGTTGTCAACACTTTGAAATATCAATATTAAGATAAATTCAGTTAGAAAATGTTACAACCTGAAACAGCCATTATCTCGAGAAAACTTGCACGCACCTTGCGAGCGTACCCTATGCTCATCGACGGTACAGCGTTAAGTTCGGTGTGCGCTCCATTCACAAAATGTTACGAGCACGATCGAGAGGATAGCGTTGGAGAAAAGTCTTTTCAGTTTACAGAAGCAAACCACTGCCACCGGAGATTGGGGTCATGTAGAAACAGCCGCACTCACCTTGCCGGATTCCGTGCAAGATACATAGGTCCTCAGACTGTATTCAACGCTTTCTGTCATTATTCGTGTACCCTAAAACCGAGCAATGGTGTCCCGATGACCGAGGGACTATCGCCATCGATGCTTGTTGCTTGAATTAAGTTTGGGAGTTTAGAACAGAGAAGAAAGCGCAAACGAAGTTAGGGCAATGCAGATGCCTAACACCGGGACGCAAATAGAGGGCTTGACAAGATCTCTTGGCCAACCAGAAGCCGAAAAGAATCTCTTAGCCGTGGTTTGGGATTGGAGGGCAATGTTAAAGAGCACCTCATGTTTAAGAGAGAAAAAAAAAGCCGCTCACCTGATGTGCATTTCTGGAAACAGGCTTTGACTAGCAATAAATTATTGCCTCAGGAATGAAGTGCTGCTTCAGTAATGGTTCCTGCACAAACAATTCAAGTGTAAGAACACAAGCCCCAAAATTTTCTTGCCATCCTCCTCCGTCTACTTTTTTGTGCATCTAATTAATTTCATCCCTTGGCAAATCCTAAAGATTTCGAAGTGCTTATCCTACGTCTTTCTCTTAGAGCCTAGTTCATGTTGCAGAAACTTGGCTGAGTGGATAAGCTGGAGCGTTCATTGTTCATTGAGACACTTTTTCTTTCACCCCATCCTGTTCTTGAAAGCAGAAATCCTCTCCCTTGAGCACGGTCATTAACGACCTTTTACAGATCATACGCAGGAGGTTGGCATTGCCAAGACAAACTCATGCCTTTACTTTGAGCATGGAATAAATGTATGTCTGATCTACGGAAAGTTCCTGTTATACCAAGGCTCGTACTATTCCGTTGTCAAAGGAGCAGGCATTGTTCATAAAAACTTCGCTTCATTACATTGTTTCAGAGAACAATTGTTCTTTTTTTAATAGGGATCAATTAATCATATTAGGACAATCGTCAAATAATGGCAGATTCATGCGATGGATTGAATCGCAATTTTCATCCGTGGACCGTTTGTCACATTACCATCATGTCGGCTATTCCTCCGATTTGCACCTCGTCAGCAGACGCCCAGACTTAAGGGCAAAGTGCCCTTCCATGCCCAGATTTTTAGCGGGTGAGTAAAGGCTCGTTCACACTCTTGCGACCGAGAGAGACCAGACCGGTTTTTAAGCCTCTTGCGACTTCTTAGGTCCAACTCCGCTGCACCGCATCCGGTCCTAAGAAGTCGCAAAAGGCTTAAAAACCGGTCTGGTCTCTCTCGGTCGAAGTCAGTCACAAGAGTGTGAACGGGCCTTAACAGTAAAAGCATTTACGGTAGAGCACCAACAGCAGAGCAATAGCTCTGCTGTTGGTGAACCAGTTTGTCCATTCGCTGTTTCATTTTGTCGAACCATTCTTATTTTCCACTCGTGAAAGAAGCTGCAAGAACTTTGCCCAGCCGACAAGCCGCATGTTCTGGTACTCCTCCGGGTTGGTGTCAAGAAGCTTCAGTGAAAACTTGCCTAGCAAGCTGCAAGCTTCCCTGCATGTCCACCCAGTTTTCAACCCAGCCAAGACCTTTTTTACGGCTGTAGTGTGCTGAAGAGTGGTGCACAAGCAAGCAGTGCGTGAAGGTATTTCCAAATGCCCCTCCGCAACACCAGGACTTCATCACTTAGACGCTGAAGCCTCCTGGAGCAGGACGATACTTGTGTCATATGGTTAGTAAAGCTAGTAGCGCTTCACGCTAAGCCTGTCATGATGCTTTGTCTTGCTCGGTATATAACAGCAGCACACAATACTTTTTCATAATAGCACAGTGATCGTAGTCGCAAACATCACTTCTGAGCTTGGAAAACTGTGCCACAGTGCGATGTTGGCATTTTGCAGAAATGCAGGGCCGGGAATAGGTTCAGTTTGTCCTTGCTGTCATCTGCTCGTCTCCTCCGTATGGATGTGCTTGGAGGACTGATGCTCCGTGGACGTCTTGTCACTTGATCAATTTATCTGCGGATAAGTTCATGTGAATCGGCAATAAGTGGACAGCGGAATCTGCGGTGACTTAAAGGGGTTATAACACGAAAATTAAACGGATCTATTATTCTTGAAATGGATTGCTCATAGACTACGTAGTATATACACCAAGTTATGCAATTTTAGAGCTCTGGTAATTGCAGTATTCAATTTACGAATTTGTATCATTTTCATCTGGCGACCAGGCAACACTGCCCAAGTTAGTCACATCATGGTGCCCATAAAGCATGTGACCATGAACGCTCTTTCATCCTAGGGGCCCCATGATCGCCCAAGCTCTCCTCGCCGCGGTACGATCAAAACCGCTCGCGCAACTCGGTAACCCAAATGCTTTTCTCGCTCTCGCCGCCGGCCCGTTGACCTTCCACCCTGCATGCGCCTGCGAGATATTCCCGGGCGACAGTGACCACAACGAGTTCGTCCGTAACTCGCCGTCACTGGAGTCTGTCGCCAGCGGGTCGCAGTCAAAATGAACAGCTTTCAACATCTCTTGATAGCAATCATACTCATCGCTGCTGCAGTCAATGTCGAACACTCTGACAAGGCGAGCGATGTCGTAGACGTAATCATCACACACCGCATGCTTGAAACGTGGAAGGTAAACGAGAAAACTGAAGCTCGGGACGCCAAAATATCCAAATCTGTCAGTGCGTGCAAGGAGACATCGCGCTGGAGGCTGGCTACAAAGCCAGCCTCCAGTTTTGCTTGGATCCGCCCTTCCGAGGGATTCACATTTAAGTGGATTTATCCACGAAACTATTGCGCCATTCTCAAAACAAATCTAGCAGGGTTACAAGAACATACAATGGGTCCTAGCACTATAGCTATCTTTTATTGTATTTTTGGCGTGTCATTTCACGCCAAACATTTTTGTTGACGTTGCCTGCACGTCATAAAAGTGTGTCTCGTATCCAATTAGACATTGTCGAAGGAACGAGGAAACTGCATAATAATGTTGCACACTGTTTACCTTAACCGTTTCTTTTTTCTTCAGTTTTTGATCCTAAGTTGTTTTTTCTATATTTATTGCACGTACAGCCCAAGCTGCACATGTCTCCACAATCAGTCGCCATCCTTAAAAATGTGTACAATAAAAAAAATACATGCTGCCATCTCTGAGCAGCACCGCAAATTATGCTCGGAACAAGCCTGGGATGTCCAAAAAGAGCCAAGGGGCGAGGTATAGTGCGCGGATGAGTTACACCCATCCTAAACGGTTTAGGAACAACCCTAGGTGGACGAGCGAGGCTCGTCCAAAATGGGTTAAGGTGCACCAACACCTTCCACGTTGTTGAATCTTATGTAGTAGTATATGATCCTAAATTACCAGACTAGGTTACAGAAAGTAAAGAGTAAGAGGAGGACGGGACGTCATACCTTTTCATGTTCTCATTTTTTCGCCAGTCCTGTATTAAAAGGTTTTCATAGTAAAAGTGACGGTTGTATTTTATCTACCCTTTTGTTTCTCGCAATCTCCTGCCTACCAACTCAACCAGCAAAGTAATGACCCCCCCCCCCCCCCAACACACATCCAACCCACAATAGATATTTTTGGATACAAGATGCCATGAATGTGCTGTGCATGTGAACCAAGCTGAAGGCAAATTTGCGGTCTGAGGGAATAAAGAGGTACAAAACTGACAAACATGGCAGTAGCATACTTTTCACTTTTGCACATGTACAAGAACCGCTAATTTCTATTAGAAAAGCGGAAAAGCCCAAGGCTATCAGGTTACTCACCGACAGCAACTACCAGGAAGAGAAAGGGGGGGGGGGGGGGGTCTTGATTGTGAGGGCAGCTGGTCTGTAATGCTTGTGCTTTCCTGAAAGTTGCAAGTAAGACTTTTAAAGAAAAATGACCCAAACTATTGCAATAAAATATCCTTTCATTTCATTTCTCATACCAAAAAGGTTGGCATGAGGAACTTTGTTCAACTGACACGACGCAGAATCTGGTACTCATCTGCGTCAAAAAGCTTCTGTAAAGACGCGTCTACCACACCGCAATCACTTTGAATCTCCAATCAATCTTTCACCCAGCAAGAGCTTTCTTGTGGTTGTGGTGTACTGAAGGCACAAGTGCAAAGTGAGTGGAGGCATCTCCAAATGCCACTTAGCGGGCCCAGGACTTCACCGCCTCCACGCCAAAGTCTCCTCGAGCAGGACCATGCTTGTGTCTCTGCCATGGTTTGGTTTAGTAAGGCTAGTGGCAATTCGCACTAAGCCTATCATGGTGTTATGTCTCACTCCGCACGTAACAGTGGCGCACAGTTCTTGTTCAAAGCAGCAAATGTCGATTTCGATCTTGGACAACAGTGCCACAGTGTGGTCACAAACATGTTCGGCTCGTCCTGGCTGTCATTTGCGTGTCTGCTCCTTCGTGTGGATGCGCTTGGGAGACGGACGAACCGCGGACATGATCAATCCGTCTGTGGATCAGTTCGTCGTGTGAATCAGCCATCAATGGAGAGTGCTGTTCATTTTGAACTTGATATAAATAGCGCTTTTGCAAAATCCCCCAAGCACGAAGATTTGTGCGAGACTGTCCCTCGCCTAGCCGCTCTGCCTTGAGATTGCATTGCCTTGTTGCTTGCCTCCTCTTAATCCTCTGTTTTTCGATTCCATTACCTGTCCTTATCTATTCCAATGTATATTTTATTGCTTCTAAGCATAGGCGTAGACTTCGGGGGGGCATCGAGGCTCGTGCCCCCCCTGGTGAGATCCGCGGGGGGGGGAGAGGGGGGCAGGGCAGGGCCTTACCCTCGGGCCCTGCCCTGCCCCCCTAAGATACAGCGGTGTGCTGTATCTTAGTTAAGTAAGCGGCAGTCGAAGGCATACGCTACAGTGCGAGTAAATGGAGCGAGCGTGGGTGGCCAAATCACAGCGCGCTCGGCTCTCGCATTACGATAGTTGATTCAGAGCTGTGCCTATCCCTATGACATGTGCGCGGCTGTTCATAAACGGCTCCTCTCGACTGTACGCGGGTCTAATTGAACCAACACAAACAGCTAACAGTGCGATAGGAATCTGTAGCAATGGTAGTACTCATACCGGGAAACGACGCGCGAAGCGGCGTGTTGTCCGTCGGCACTCCCATCGAAAAAGGCAAAATAAAGACACAAATACTATATATATACAAGAAATATTATGCACAGAAGAGAATAGAAACCCTTAGAAGCGATAAAAAATACACTGGAATAGATAAAAATATGTAATGGAATCGAAAAACAGGATTAAGAGAAGGCAAGCGACAAGGCACTGCAATCTCAAGGCAGAGCGGCCAGGCGAGGACAATCTCTCCCACAATTCCTCGCGGGCGGGCCGGGGCGCTCGGGAAAATAGAGAATCGTCTATTAACTGAGCAGCACCTTTCTGTAGGATGGCTAACCCAACCTAAAACCCCTGGATATGTTTGTGTTAGTTTCTTAAGTGGTGTCAAAGTGCCAGTGCACGAGGCCCGTGCAGCACTTGGACGCAAATGGCAGTGTAGCCCTGAAATGAAAGGCATTTGGAAGTGTCTCCCTCGCGTTCATACAATTCAAGCTGAACCGTATGTTTATGCGATTTAGCGAGCGACGGCAACGAGCGACAAAGAGCTCTCATTGCTCGGTTTTTGGATCTCTAGAAAGCTTTGCTCATCGCCTCGGTCGCTTGCTCCCGTCTCTTTCATGTGGCTTGCCTCGTCGTGCAGCTGATCGAGCGATAGCAAAAAGGATCGCCATCATTTTTCTTGTTGCTCGCTAAATTGCTTACATGCGTTTTATACTTTATAGTTGTTGGCACTTGCCCAAATGTGAAGCATGCATTTTATTCAGGGCTTTGCCCTTGCTGACTCTCAGACTGCTGGGATAACTTTGGGTTCCAGTGAAATACGACCACGTGATTACTCCCTTTGCTTATGAGCTGAGGAGGAAGTAGTTTAAAACACTTTTTTTTCTGTTTCTTTTGACAGTAGTCAATGCGCGTTTTTTTTTTCTCAACCTTTACAGTGAAGTACTGCCAGAGGGTTAGTAAATAAGTGCACCATACACAGAATTTTTTTTATAAGAAGTCAGTGCCCCAGTCGAGAGAGAACTCATTTATACTCTTCGCAAGCAACATCATCAATACAGACCTTACTTCTAAAGACGCACGTCACGCAATGTTTCGAGTAGTTTCCGACGGCGAAAATCGAACTTGAATCTAACCTCGCACAGTGGAAGCGAATACAAACGCCATCACACTAACGGGTACCTTTAGCAGTCATGGGTTCCGCAAAACACACCGCCTAGCTGTCAGGTACCAAGCCGCCACCCGATTTGCAGAAATCAAGCTCCCTGATACACTCACCAAGTGTCCCGCTTGGCCCCCCTTGCCTCCGGTGGGACCTTTGCCTTTGGTTGCGTTCCCGCAATCTGAGTGCCCGTGCAGTGACAGGTCGCTTCCGTGACTTCCTTGGCAAAAGCTCGAGGGTCATCCAATGCGGAAAGCACCTGTGCGACAAGGAACCGCACACGTTCGCTTTCACGCCGACTGCACACAAAAGGATCACGTTATAAACGCTCCGAACAGAAAGGACTCAAAAAGTAAAACGAGTGAGCGAGCACTCACCAATTAGACTGATATCCACAGCTGGTCTTATGGGCACGCCGGCACCTAGGACACTTCCTTTTTCCAAGAACGTTCTGCGATGTTTGTTCCTAAAGTCTGAAAGCGCCCGAAAGTTGCGAAAGTTTTGAAACTCGCTTCGTTTTTGAAAGTTTTTGGATGGATGGATGGATGGATGCTACTGGCTATACCCTTTGTATCGGGCGGTAGCTTGCGCCACCTAGCCTACGTCTAATAAAGACAAACATTTGATTCCCCCGCCCTTCTAAGCCAATTTTCTCTCCCCCCCCCTCCTAACTATCACCAGGTAGTGCGGGATACCGCCAGGCTGACCTTTGGGGGATCGGGCAAAAAAACTAAAAACATCACCCCCCGCCTCTTCCCCCCGGCGAGGGAGTCGCCAATTTTCCTCTGGTCAAACCTTGTCGGCGTTACCCCTGCACCCAACCCACTGGGGGACAGGGTTGAGACTTTGGGCCTGAGCCACGCGGGAGGGAGTCCCAATTTTCCTCTGTCCCGCCTGTCCCCAGCTGTGCTAGTTAGTTGTGCATCATTCAATTTTCCCTAGATAATTTCCACCAATCTTCTAACCGCCTCTTTGTTATTGTGATCCTCTTCTCCTCCGTCCTTCCATCGTCGCCAGCAAAGCCCAGGGCCCCGGCCAAACCCGTCACACCCTCAGGGGGGGCAGGACGAAGCCTCGTGCACCTTAAAACTAGGTGCTCAAGTGTCTCACTCTCATCACGGCATGCAGCGCATAATGTGTCTATCTCCTGAAATTTAGCCCTATACGTCTTCGTCCTCAAAACTCCCGTTCTCGCCTCGAAAAGTAAAGAACTTCCCAGCGAGTTGTCAAACACATTTTCCTTTCGTATGTCCTTTTTTTGTGACCTGTAAACCGTTAGAGTCGATTTTTCTTGCATTCTTCCCTCCCACATTTTCCTCACTCCCTTTTTCACTGAAGTAGTCTGCTCAGCCCCATCATTAGTGAGTAGGTATTTAAATGTAAGCTTTCGGGTTCGGTTTGTCCATTTTGTGTTTATGCTTTTCATGTATAAATACTTGTACACCTTACGTGCCCATCTCGTATCATCCATTTCAGTCAACCTTTGTTCAAATTTCAACTTACTGATTGCTTCCCTGCTCTCAAAAGACGACCAGCCCATGTCCCCCTGCACTCCCTCATTTGGTGTGTTTCCATGTGCTCCCAGTGCCAATCTGCCTACGCTTCTTTGCCGAATTTCTAATCCTGATTGAACCTCTGGTTTCATGCAGAGCACCCCATTGCCAAAAGACAGTCCAGGTACCATCACTCCTTTCCATATACCCCTGACCACTTCATATCTGTTATAGTTCCATAGTGCCTTGAGCTTCATAATAGATGAATTTCTTTTCCCTTTTCTAATTATATTCTCCTCATGTTCTTCTAGATATTTCTTTCCCTCATTGAACCAGACTCCCAGATATTTGTATTTTTCTACATGGTCTATTAAAATGTCTTGTATCCGCAGGGGTCCCCTCTTTTCATCATTAAACACCATTACTCCAGATTTGTCGCTACTAAAGCTCATGCCCAAGATGTCTCCTTCCTCTCCACACATGCCGGCTAGTTCCTGTAACATATCCTGGTTGTCTGCCATAAGTAATATGTCGTCCGCATACATCAGTCCTGGTATTACCTGTCTTACCTTTCTCCCTCCTTCCATATAACTCACATCAAAACCTAAGTTGCTCTGCTCTAATTTCTTTTCCATTTCCCTGAGATATATCATGAAGAGCAGAGGCGACAGTGGACAACCCTGCCGGAGCCCTCTTTTTATTGCTGCGGGTTGTGTAATTTCTGCTTCCCATGTTATAACTACCTTATTGTCTGTGTACACCTGCTGCAGAAACCTAACCAAATTTGCATCCAAATTATACTCTTTCAGCCGACCCCAAAGTATTTCCTGGCTCACATTATCGTATGCTCCCTTGATGTCCAAATAAGCTAACCACAACGGAGTTTGGTTCTTGATTGCTATTTCTATACATTGAGTGGTGACGAATAAGTTATCTTCCAGTCTTCTATCTCTTCGGAATCCATTTTGAAGCTCACCCAGTATTTGCGTATCTTCTGCCCATTCCTGCATTTTCTGCTTTACAATCTGCATAGCTAATCTGTAAAGAACTGAGGTTACCGTTATCGGGCGATATGACTTAATGCTGTCTTTGTTTCCTTTGCCTTTATATATTAGTCTCATTCTACTTAGTTTCCAATCATTGGGTACTTCTCCTTTCATAATTGCTTGATTAATCACCTGCCGTAACTTCAATTTGCTTGTTTTTCCTAGTGTCTTTATGAGTTCCATGGGTATGTTGTCGGGGCCTGTTGCTGTACCTGCAGGAACCTTACTTTCTGCCTTATCCCATTCTCTTGTGTTTGTCTCCATTGTTATACAATTCTGCTCCTCCTCTACAGTGCTGCTGACAGTGCTATCCACCGTCCCCCTCTGCTCAAGCTGGGAGAAAGCCTTTTCGATTGTCTGTCTAATATATTCCTGTGCCTCTTCCCCCTGCACTCTTCTCCCCTCCTGTGTGGTCAGCGAGTGTTGGAAATCCTCTGTTTTTCTCCCCTGTGCTTTAATGTGCTCCCAAAACCTTTTTGCCGCATTCTTATCTTTTTTATTTATTTCCATCATCCACTGCACTCCTGCCCTCCCAATTTTGGCCTGTATTAAAGCTGATGCCTCCCTTTTCCGCTCTTGGAATCTCTCCCATTTTGATGTTACCTCAGCTGGCAGAGCTCCCCTTTTTTTTGCCCACCTATGCTCCCTAGATGCCTCTTGGCGCCGCAATATGGCTGCTTTAACCTCCTTATCCCACCAGCTTTTTGGTTTGTGTCTTTGGTTTTGCTTTCCTCTTTGTTTAATTCGATGCTTCTCTAATTCTCTCTTAAAGATTCCTATTAAATCCTCATATGTCCACTCTTTTTCTGGTTGTTTCGATACTACGTCCTCAATACTTTTAGATACTTTTTGAATTTGTGCTTCACTTAGTTTTTGTTTACCCGCTCGTTCCTGGGCTTGTTCAGGTTCAGATGTACCGAATTTAATCTTAATTCTTTTGTGGTCACTCCCTAAGCTTTTTGTACCTTCCTCATCTATTTCCATACTTTCTAGCCTGTCATACAGTTTGTGGGACATGAGGCAATAGTCTATCGTTGAGTGTGAGTTGTTTCGTTCCCACGTTATTTTCCCTTCGCATTTTACTTGTGCATTAACTAACACTAGGTCCAAGGCATCACAGAAATCTTCTAACATTTTTCCGGTTGTATCTGTGAATCCATCAAACTCTTCTATGTGGGCATTCATGTCTCCCATGATAATTATTTCCTGATTAAGGCCAATTTCCCTAATGTCCTTCGAAATACATGCAAAGTGTTGCGAATTTTCCTCCCTTGAGTCACTTCCTGTTTTTAAGTATGCAAACCCCAGAAGAGTGTTCAGACCTGTTACCCTACCCTTCAGCCATAAATGTTCCCTGCAGTCTTCTCTCTCCCTTTCCCAGTCCTGTCCTTTTACCAACGCTCCTAGGCCTCCGCCTTTCCTTTCCCCTGCCCTCCGGTTGCAACTCACCCAAGAATAACCTGGTATGTGGGGCGGTTCCTCCTCATCCCTAAGATGTGTTTCTGCGACACCATAGACTGTAGAACTTTCTGTCCCTAATTGTTCCCCGACCTCTTCCCATTTTAGCCTGTTTCTACCCCCCTGCATGTTGATAAAGCTTATATTTAGCTGTTTTCTTTTCTTTTTCCTACGAGGCTTCCTCCTGCCCCCCCCTCCCACCCCCCTTACCAAAGTTTTGCCCGAGTTCTCATCTACCTTCGGGCCCTCGGTGGGTCCAAAAAAACCCTTGCCCTGTCTCCCATCTTAGCCCCGATACGCCACCCCGTGTGCTGTCCATAGTGTATCCCATCTTTTTCGAATCGGGGTGATGGCCCTCTTTGGTACACTCCCTTGTTCACCTCCAGCACCTCATAGCCCAGCTTCTCTCCCTGTTGCCTGATAGTTCGGTTGGCTGCTACAACATTTTTCTCGGTTGCTACCGACTGTTTCTCCACCTCCGGGATCGTGCACATTAAGATGTGCACCCGCTCAGAGACAGCCCTAAGCTTCCTCACCCCAGCCTCTATCTGCCTTCCCAAGTTGTGGCCCCTCCCATTGAGGACATCGTTTAGTCCAGCGTGTACGATCACCAGGTTTTTCCCTTGCTCATTTTCCCACACTATGTCCTTTGCGCTCTCCATCACTTCGCTCATGCACTTTCCAGGGTGGGCTAACACCTTCACCCTATCGTCTCCACTCACCCTGCTCGCTACCCCTGTGGCACACCTGGAGACATTAGAGCTACCAATAACTAGTACTCTCCGAGTCCCTGCCCCTGCATGCTGCTGCTCCCCTTCTGCCGGCTCCTGATTTCCCACACCTTTGGGTGCGGACGCATTGACTTGCACACGCAACCCCGATCTGGGTGCGGGAATGGGGAGCTCTGTGTCCTTGTTTTCTTCTACTGTGGGGTTCATCCCAGTTGTCCCCTGTACGTTATTCTCCACCTTCCTTTTCAGTTCTTCAAATTCGATCTGTGCCACCTCTCTTTGTTCTGCCTCGCTTCTCCATCTCCCCTCCATTTCCTCCAGTCTCGCCTTCAGGACTACAAGCTCTATAAGCTGCACTTCAAGCTTCCCACGTTCCTCCCGCTCTATTTCCAGTTCCTTCTGCATCTCTTCCAGCCTCACTTCGGCTATCCTCCCTCCCTCCCCGGTTTCCTCTGCCTCCCTTTTCTCCACTGCTTTCCTCATGGCCTCCGCCATCTCCTCTAGCCGCGTGTTTAGAGTCGCGGTCTCTCTCGCCTCTCTTTCCAGCCTCTCTCTCTCTTTCCGTTCGGCGTTGAGCTCCTGCCTCATCTCCTGCAGCGCCTCAGTCAGCCCCTCGATTTTTACGCAGATCCGGCATAGGTATTCCCTATCCGTAGCCTCCTCGATCGAGCTGAAAGGGGTCTCCTCGAGGAAACACCACCTACCGCAGCCGCCACACTCGACGTTCGGCACTTCCGGGTCATCATTCCCTCCCTTCTTTCTTTCCTCGTTCGCCATGCCTCTGCGTCTCCCACGTCCGCGGGAACTTACCCGGCTACGTGACCACACGTGTAGACTAAATGACAGCAAACACTAAACTCATTCGTCGCTCTTCAGCGACGTGTCCCGCCAAAAATTCAAACGGCACCGTTCTAGCACCACGTGGCCCCGCTAAGCCAACTTCCCTGTCGCTACCGCCACATTTAGCCAAACTACCCCAACTAAACAATATCCCACTCTCTGCGCTACTACCCCATACACAGTTGGATAACAGACTGCAAAGTGTGAAAATGAAAAATCAAAGGCTACTTAGCTACGCAGCAGATCCGTCGCGATGTCGCATCCGCCCGATCCCGAGTGCGTTTTGTTACGATGGCGATGGCGATGCGGCGATGCCCGTTGGTTCCGAGTTTCGACCAAGTTTACTTGACGCAACGTGAATTTGCTTGTTTTATTCGACTTAAATTAAAACTTTAAGATATAAAAAAATTGTTTTAAGATTTATAAAATTATTTGTAATAAAGCATGTCGAAGCGCAATGTGTACTAAACTGGAGCTTGGCTTCGTCAGCTTCGTTTCAATTTGACATGGCGGCGACCACTATTGTGCCGTGTTACTTTAGCCGTGTACCGTGCTCGACCTATTTGCTGTGCATTGGTTGTCCTGTTATCCACCTCTTGCGATCCTCATCAGCCCCAAGCATGCTGTCTAAGTATTGTGTCCTCACCGGAAAAAAATATCCAGCCTTCTTGGAAGCGTTGCTCGAATGTCGTCGGCACCCACGAACCGACTCGGCATGCCTCACGTCGTTGCTTGGTTCCTCCGCGTTTCCGGCGATGGATCCCCCAGCCCTGGCCTCAGCCCTACAGGACGTAGCCGGTGAAAAACAATCTACGACAACGCGGTGTCTTTGGAATGCGATTGCTACGATCAGTGGCTCTTAAAACCTCAGTAGCCTCCCTTCAATAGTGAACTCTGCGATGTGAACGCCCTTACCTTCAGTGTCCGGAGACTGCTGCAAATCTCCGACGAGAGCGGACGTCTTCTCCGGGCTCCGCAAAGCCCAGAGAACTGTACGCGACTGTACGTGATCCTGGTATAAACATCGCCGCGCTCCGTCGGCCCGCCGCAGCACGTCCGCCGAGAGATCGGTTCGCTCGAGTCTCGTTCTGCGAGCGGCACGCCGGTTTCTGCTTCGAATATGGCTACAGCCGACATCGCCGCTTCGCAGCTTACCAATATCTCTGCGTCCATCCTGAGACAGGACATGAAAATCTCTCTAGAGCGAGACGACCAAGGTGGGAAATGGATCACCCCTGGAAAGCCCCGCAAATCTCGTCTTCCGGCCGACTTTGACCCCGAACTTCACGTAGTTATAGTGCATCTCCCAGTCCGTCCTGCTGGCGCAGCAGCGCTGCCTCTTGACAGTTTGCCGGCTTTCTTCCGAGCCGCACAGCTCCTTGCTCATACATGTACCGACGTGTCGCTCCACCTCCGGCAAAATAACCGTCCTCCGCACCCATCACGAAGCGATCGTCAACTGGCTACTTCGCATCACCAATATCACCTTACAAAACATTTCCCCTCCTGTCCACTCCTACCTACCCCCGACGAGATCATCAATGATCTGGAGTCTTATCAAGGTGACATCCTTCAAGCAAGGCGAGTAGGCACAACAGGTTCAGCCATCATCACGTTCATCGGAACCCACGTCCCTTACACAGTGTACTACTGCCGCCTTGAATTTCGCTGCCGTCCCCACAAACCTCGAGCCCATCATTGCAACAGCTGTGTCGAGTACGGACACCGCACTCTGGCCTGCCCGGGCAACCAGCGACGCTGCCCCCGTGTTCCACCACCCTGGCCCGCCCAGACGAACCCCATCCCTGTACTCCCTGGTTTGCGTTGCCTCAACTCGCAGTGTGGTTCACAAGCAGGGCACTTGGTCCCGAATAAGCTGCTGCACCTTCACTCACTCCATGAGACGCATCCCTGAACAGTTCTAGCGGCATGTAAAGCGTGGATGCAGGATTCGGTTTATGGCAGTCACCTTGACAATTGCTACAGTGGAGCACACTGCTTACAGAAAGGATCGTGCTAAGAACTGTAGGGGTGTGCTGGTCGTGGTACCTTTTCTACTACCCTTTTGGCGACGCCACGACCTGGAGCTGGAACCTCTCACAAGCATGGCAAGGGGCTGCTATACTGTGCATGCTACCTGGCTTCCGTGAAAGCTGAGTCCTATGACCTGCCCAGCGAGCCACTGGTGCTCATTAACACGATTTAATTAAATGTGTGCATACTAGACGTCTTCAAGTTGAGTCGCTCGGAGTGCAGTGTATACCATGGAACCATTTCCAGTGGCCCCAAATACTCGACAGTTCGACGGTACAGTGTTCTCAGTCCACTTGTTCTCAACATGTTTATTAATCGTGATCCCTGCAATCAACTCCACTGCTGTTACGGACGACCTGATACTGGTGCCGCTTATCAGGTGGCCCAAGAAACCACCAGGGTTTGCAGAACAACATCGACAAGGTCTACTATAAACAGCCAGCTATGCTTCTTCGCACAGCCTGACGACAGTTTTGTTCAAAACGTGCGGAACACTGGGTTTTGTACTTAGCGTGTCCAGTAGACCAGGCCATAACAGACTTACGTGCCTTTCACCAGTGGCGTACCAACTTGGTTTTGAGTTGGGGGGGGGGGGCGGCAAACTAAACCCCCTTCCCCTCCCCTCCTCCCCCCCCGGGACCGAGGAGCGGTGCCCTTGGTATCCCTTGGGCGCTGCCAGCCAGTGTGCCCTGCCCAGTGGTGGCTGTTTTGGGGGGGGGGGGGAAACACATGACTTGCCCCTGCCCCCCCCCCCCTCCCCCCCACTCTAAGAACTGGGCGACAAGCGCCCCCCTTGACCGCCCGGTTGGTACGCCCATGCCTTTCACAGCCCTGGTCCTGCCACACCTAAAGTATTGCAGCTCCATATGAGACTCCTGTGAGGTTGATCTTGTAAGATCAGTTGAAAGTGTTCATCGAAGGGCAACTATACACTATTCTTCGGCAGCCAAGCTCACTCCGGATCACTCACTGCTTTGACTATGGCTAGAATTCTGGCCCTTCAATGGACGACCAGAGTTGATCTCAAGTGTGGCCCTCCACAGGTTGTCTTATTATGCCTCCTAAACAGCGTTGTGGAACTGCAAGTTCATAAGACAGCACTGAAGGGAGTTTGCAAGAATTGGGCTGGTGCCTTTCAACCGTTTCGTACTGTAGAGCAACAGCCTTCCTTCTTGGTGTGGTCTTCACTGTTCTGGCAATCCCTTTATTTGCACTCACGCAGAACCCCCCTAACAATCATCACAAGCTCGAAAACATCTGTAGACAGGAAACTCGCTACCTTCACTCCCACTGAGGTAGAGCAGTGCCTATGTGCTTTAACGTGAATTGCAGACTTTTACTTGATTTCTATTTTGTGTTTCCCCCCACTTTTATTTGTTCCTTTTGCAGGGTACTCGGGTTTCTTGGTATAGTCTTTGGCCTCTTTACTATAACGAATTGCTCTTAGCAGGATTAGACGATAAAAGCACTTCTAACGCTTTTATCCTCTACTATGGTACTCTTTGGCACACAACTGTACTATTTTATTCAACCTAACGAAAAACGGGTTTTATGTCCGTTATGTAAGAAACGGACACACTGTCCGTCAGAATTACGACAAATTGTTTGTAAAATTACGGAAATTTTTTACAGTGTAGGATGTGGTCAGTATGCGATGTCCAGACCATGTAGGTCTCGGACTGCATAGGCCCATTCGACGGCCTTGACTTGAGTGTCTGGGTCGTCGCTGGCCTTTACTGAGAGCCACGCGTCGAGTGAGGGAGCAGCCATGAGATCTGGGGGTGGAGGGTGCGCTTTGCAATCCCAGATCATATGATCTAAAGTAGCTTTTTCGCCACAGAAGCGGCAGTTCGGGCTAGAGATTTGAGCAAATATGTGCGAGTATACATTTGGGTTGGGGAAGGAGTCCGTCTGAAGTCTTCTCCACGCTACCTGCTGCTCCCTCGAGAGAGAGCGGTGCGGCGGCGGGAATTTTCTTCGTCGGAGTTTGAAATGGGTGGTGTGGTCGTGGTAGGAGGTAAGCGGTTCACCGGTTGCCTCCGGAATCAGACTGTCCACTGCTCGGCCGGCTCTAACTCGAGCTTGTGCGTGGGCAGCCTCGTTTCCGGGGTTTCCGGCGTGCGCCGGGACCCATACCAGGTCAATTTCTCGGAGGGGGGATGTCTCGGCAACATTTTCTAGGATATTTCTGGCTGTGAGTGAGATTCGGCCTTTGGCATAGTTGGTGATGGCGTATTTAGAGTCGCTCACGATGGTTGTAGCTTCTGTAAAGGCAATGGCCGCTGCAATTGCGGCTTCCTCCGCGGTTTCCGCGTTTTTGGTGAATACCGTAGCGGCAATGAGTGGGGTGGCCGCGTCAGAGTCTCGGGGATGGGGTACCCCGCAGATGGCGAACCGGTGGCGGCTGTCTTGATAGTTGGCTGCGTCAACGTATATGACGTCCTGGAGTCTCTGCAAGTGTCGATGCATAGCCCTGGCTCTTGCCTCTCGTCGACCCAGTTGGGCTTGCGGGTTCATGTTCTTTGGTAAAGGTTTTATTCTAATATTTTTTCGTATATAGCCTGGAACGGGGCCTGGATGGTCCGCCATAGGTTCTCCTTCAATGCCCAGTCTATCCAAAATCATTCTCCCCGGTGGTGTGCTGGAGAGTCGAGCCGTCTGTGTGGTTAGATGTGCTTCTTTAAGTTCAGAAAAGGTGTTGTGTACTCCCAGGGCGAGCAGTTTCTCGTTGGCCGTAAATTTAGGTAGGCCCAACGCCGTTTTATATGCGTGTCGGATTAGAATGTCAATCTTTTGTTCTTCTGCCTTCTTGAGTCGGAGGTACGGGAAGGCGTATGTGATTTGGTGATGACGAAAGCTTGAAGGAGCTTGTGTAGGTCGTGCTCCTTGATACCTCGTCTTTTGTTAGCGATGCGCCTGATCATGCGCGCTACCTGGTGTACTGAGCTCTCGAGTCTCCCAAGGGCTGCAATGTTGCTGGGGGTGTTGGAGATGTGGAGTCCTAAGACACGTATGTTCTCCACTTCTTCGATGTTTTGGCCTTGAATCTTTATGTCAATTGGGATCTTGTCTTCGGGTTTTTTTGCTCCGTCTAAGGACTAGGAGTTCTGATTTGGGCTGGGAACATTCGAGGCCGGCTCGCCGTGCCTCCTCTTCTACGGTGTCAGCCGCTGCTTGGAGAGCTTCTTCTATTTGTCCTTCCGAGCCGCGGTTCGTCAAGATGGTAACGTCGTCTGCATACAGAGTATGATGGATGTTTTCAATGGCGTTGAGCCTTTCTGGAAGCTTTATTAAAGCCAGGTTGAAAAGGAAGGGCGACAAAACAGCCCCTTGTGGTGTTCCTCTGTTGCCGAGCCTGATTGGGTTGGATTTCAGTGGCCCGATGGTGATCTCTACCGTTCTGTTTTCTAGAAAGGCTTTAACGTAATTGTACGCCCGTTCGCCTGGGTTGAGGTCGGCTAGGTGTTTCAGGATGGTATTGTGTGATACATTATCGAAAGCCTTTTTGAGGTCGAGTCCCAATATTGCTCTTGTGCTTTTAATGGAGGGGTCGAGCATGTCACGTGATAGCTGTAGCATGACGTCTTGGGTGGAGAGTCCCCTTCTAAAGCCCACCATGGAGTATGGCATGAGGTCGTGGTCTTCCGTGTAGTCCCGTAGTCTATTGAGTACCACGTGCTCCATGAGCTTCCCGAGACAGGACGTGAGGGAAATGGGTCTTAGGTTGTCCACGTTGAATTTCTTGTTAGGTTTTGGAATGAATGTCACTTTGGCATGTTTCCAACTGCTGGGGATTAATCCGGCCTCCCAGCATACGTTGATGTAATCTGTGAGTGCCGTGACAGATTTCATGTCAAGATTACGGAGGGCCTTATTTGTAATTAGGTCTGGTCCTGCCGCTGAGGTTGTTCTAAGCTGGCCCAGCGCGGCCCAGACTTCTGCGTCAGTGAACGGCTCGTCCAGCTGCACGTTTGGTCGCCCCGAATATTGTGGGCTCGTTTCTCTGTCGTCTGCGGTGTTCAGGTATTTCTTCCGGAGGAGGTCCAAGAAGTCTTGTCCGTCCCCGGGCTATTGATGGATGATCGCAGCGAGCTGTCCTTGCGCAGCCGACTTGGACTGCGTGGGGTCGAGAAGGTGGCGAAGCAGGTGCCACGTCTTCTTATTCCCTAGTTGTCCGTTTAGGCTGTCACAAGTTTGATACCATTCTTGCTGGGAGAGTTTTCTCGCATGTCGCTCGATTTCACTTTCGAGTTTGGCGATTCTACTTCGTAGCCTTTTGTTGAGCCTTTGTCTTTTCCATCTCTTCATGAGACTGTTTCTTGCCTCCCACATGTGTGCCAATTTGGAATCGAGGTTACAGTGTTCGGCATCGGTTGGTATTTCGCTCGTATGCGAATCTACACTTTTACATGTGGATTTGACCCAATCTTCGATGTCTTCAATTTCAGGCGGGGCCGTTTGATTCCTTTCTTTCCTGAATTTATCCCAATCTGTGAATTTAGTTCGTTTCCAACTCTTCTTACTACTCTCCGTGCGAAAGGTAGTGGCAAGGAGGTAATGATCACTGTTGAGATCCGCGCCGGTGTTCCGCCATACGGGGTTCTTGACATTCTTTGCTAGCGTGAGGTCCGGGGTGGTGTCTCTACTAATGCTGTTGCCAGTTCTGGTCGCTGTGTGAGGATCGTTTAGTAGCGAGAGTCCCAATTCTTGGATTTTGTTCCACAGGATGTTTCCTTTCTTGAACGACTTGTGGTATCCCCATTCGACGTGTGGCGCGTTGAAGTCGCCTGTTATCACTAGTTGCCCCTTTTTGGCTAGTTGCGTGGTCGACTCTAGCAATGCCGTGACTTCTCTGGATTGATCTTTCGGGGAGCTGTACACGTTGAGGACGTACAGGCTCACCTGCTCTTTCTTGGCGGGAATAATTTCTGTTAGCGTGTAATCTGCCGCAGAATTGTCGAATTCGTGTTGTATAGCCGTGAGTTGGTTGCTCACCAGCGTAGCAGTCATTCCCGTTTTGCGTGGTATATATTTTTGAGATATGGCTTTGTACCCTGTTAGGCTAACGGGCCCCATTGGTTCTTGGATTGTAATAATGTCCGGTTTGACTTCTAAATTTTGAATATGAAGCTGCAGGTTGGATTTTTTGCCTTGAAAACCCCTACAGTTCCATTGCCAGATACTGATCTCGTGGTTATGGGCTGCCATGTTGGGGCACTGTCAGCTGCGCAACCGCGGTCGCTATCGTGCTCACTTGGACTTGTAGTGCCTTGATGGCCTCCATAATTTCTTCTTTGGTCTGCTGCAGGTTTTTGACAACGTCCATGGATGTCGCTTCTAGCCTATCTGCTCGGGCCTCTACTTTGTTGAGCCTCTCTTTCTGTTCGAGAGCCAGTTTAGCTTTGACTGCGAAAGTTGACGCCGCTTGGGACGCCGAGGCAGTTTCGATTCGCCTCTTGGGATTCTGGGCATCTTGCTGATCTTTAGAGGCCTGTCTTTTGAGAACGTTCGTGGATTTTACTTCCATAACTGCACCCTCGAAAGGGGTGAGGGAGCGGCACGTGTTGTTAGTGGTTGTTGCGCTTTCACCGGGGTGTTGGGTTTGTGTGAGACTCGCGATTTTATTGCCTAGCACACTGATCTGGGACTGCATTCGTTCTATTACAATGGCTTGCTCCCTCACTTGATTACGAAGGGCCTGCTTCTCCGGATCTTCCTGCCACTTGATGGCCCTTTCTCCTGGCTTGGTCCAGGGGTTTTTGGGGTCTCGCCTTTTGCTGGACGATCGTTGTTGGTCCTTTTGACGGTCCCTCGATTGGCTGCTCCGTGTCGCCGACTTGCTTCTGCTTCGCAGTAGTGGTGGGAAGGACGATGATGCTTCCCTCTTGTCACCTCGGGTCAGGGTCTCGTGTTGCCGGTTTCTGTCCCTCGACTGGTGCTTAAAGTTCTGCCCGATGTTTAGGTCAGGGTTGCTGAGCGGGTTGGGTCTCTGGGAGGCTTGCTGCTTGGCGAATCTGAACTTGCAGTTGCTGCTCCCAGTTTTGTGCGCCCTTGCGCAGATGATGCAGACTGGGGCGCAGGTTGTTGGTTGTCCCTCCTGTGGTGGTGGGTGCTCTTCTCCACACCTGAAGCAGAGGTTTCGTCTTTTTTGTGGGCAGACGTCTTGTCTGTGCCCTGTCTTGCGGCAGTTGAAGCAGGCCTGCACTCGGTTGAGAAGGAGGACCACTTTATGTCTTGTGCCGGGGTATCTGAGGAGCCGGGGGAGCTCCGTTCCGGCTACCGTAATCATGATGTGGTTAGTTTTCCCGTAACGTCTTGCCGACGTGACGATCCAGTCGGGGTTGTAGGAGTTGTAGTTCTGGACTAACTGCTCGTCTGTTTCGCCACAATACTCGTTGTGGATCAGCCCTTTTACCGAAAGATCGGGGGCAGGCGCGTACGCTTTGATGGGGCATTTCCTTCCTTCAATCACGAACTCTTGTAGGTTGAGGTACGCGTTCGCACGTTTCTCACTGGGCGTGCTGATTGTGAAAGTACGGTTGACCGGGTGTTTCTGTAGAATATCTTCTGAATGGGTGTTGCCGTCGGTAATGTTGGCGGCTAGGCGAAGCGCTTCGAGCAATAGCGCTCCGCCATGTGCAGGAAGGTCTAGGGCAGACTGTGGCCTAATGACAATCTTGTAATGATCTGCCGGCAGTCTCGGGATCGGGGGTCTTCTTCTTCTAGGGGGAGGCCTAGACCTCTTAGCGGTAGAGTCGAAGGGCTTGCCTTTGTTGTTCATGCATTCATGGCTGCCGGTGGTAGCTGCGGCTTCGTATCCCATGCCGGGTGCAGCGACGACGGCACTGCCTGACGCCGAGCCTTCGTCTTCTTTGCTGGCACCGGGGCGGCGGAATCGTTTCTGGTTCTTGAGTGCCGTGGAAATCCACGTTCCATCGTTCAATTCTCTGTCTGTGATCGGTTCACCTTCAACGGTGATTTCCATGTTGCATGCGTATCAGCTCCTTCTATGGAGCCGACGTCGTTGGGGGAGCGGCGACCTTGCGACAGTACTCGGGTAGGCTTATTAGGCCTAGCGCCAGAAAAATTTGGACGACACAAAAAACGCTAAAAAATAGGTCTTCGGGCGCTTGCGCGCACACATCAGTAGTCGTCGGGGTCCGGGCGAGATCTTGATGGCGTTGGTAATGGTTTGGGCAACCAGTATCAAGAACAGAGCGCAAACTCCAGCGGAGAGCATCGAAAAACGCCCTTTCGATAACGGCATCTTCTTCTTTTTCTTCTTTTTCTTCTTTTTCTTCAGAGAAAGTTTTTGTCTCTCAATTATCTTTTGATCCAGGTAACGTCATGTTCTCAAACTTCCTCCTTCTTTCCTAACCGCTATCACGTTCTCACGGCGTTTGAGCTTTCTGTGATACATAGTTTACTTACCGGGGCCGAAAAAACACGGTTCTCTTTTCACAAAAACTAATACGTGTCCCAGAGATCTCCCTACGCGTCTTCCGCGCCCAGCAGAAATACGCGAACGGATAGCAGACGACAAAATAAAACAAACATTCGTCTACATTGGATATTATTTTTATCGAAGAGATAAGTTTGTTTTTAAATGCGAACTGGAACTGCATTATTGTTCATATATTTCACTAATATGATTATTTATCGCGGTTATCCTGCTCGCCACCAGCCCATGTCTGGGCGTTTTTGCGTTCGCCACACCTCAGGGGGGGGTGAGTGCGCAAACCAGTATTGAGACATAAAAAAAATACAAAACTGCCACTTTATTTTTATTTATCTAGCTTCAATTTAGGACTAAGAAATACACAAATTTTTTTGCTAACTAACGTTCGCGTGCCCAGTTTCAGGTACGTACATACGTTTGGAATTCGAATATTGTGAGACGTGCCAGATGTGCTGGTCCAAACGGCCGCACCGCCGCACCCTGAACTTTCGATAATTTCGAACGTTATTGGAACTTCGAATCCAGTCGGAAATCAGAGCTTATTCTACGTTATGTAAGCCACTATAATCTACGTCTACGCTGGCTCGTATCTCCCGCCGCCCGTTGGCCGCTTCCGGCAACGGCGGACGCAGAGCGAAGAATATCTAGCTCGAGATCGACAGCGAACAGTCCGTGGCCCGAGGCTACTTCGAGGGCCCGACCTGCATGCGCAGCTGGGAGCATGCAACTCGTTTGTTCTGGAAAAATTCTGCGCCATCTATGAGGAAAAAAGTACAAATAAATAGCGGTTGAATGTCTCGATATTACGAGTATGCTTAGTTGTTAGTTCATTATTCAGCTTTTAACAAACCACAGTCTCTAATATTGAAGAAAGTGATTTTATGAAAATTTCAATGGGAAAATAGTGCCCCTTTTTGCCCGTTTTCGGTTTCTGGTGCCATAGAGACCCATGTGTTCCAAAACTCCGTCGGCCGCCATTTTCCCATTGAACTTTTCAGAAAATCACATAACGTTTGAATTAGGTATCGGATCGGGCTGAAACTTCGACATCTGGTTGTGATCTCTAGCGCTACCTTTGAGTGGAGAATGAGCGTTCAGCGACGCCTAATTTATTCTTGCGGTAAAAAAAAAAGAAAAAAAAAGAAAAAAACACTATTTTTTTGTGACACTCTGTACATCGCTTAAACTATGTTCAAACGCTATCCACAGACCCAGAATTTTTGCCTGGCCAGTCATTGCATTTAGCACTAGATTCGTATTAAAATTAATTCTTATCATTCATTGCCGTGAGTTAATGTTTAACCTCGTCATTTTTTATTATGACTCCCGCACCAGTCCTACTTTGGTTTACCAAACTCAACATCTAAACCTGAGTGTCAATTTTTGTATTTTCCAGTCTCGTGGTTTTTGGTCAAAATAGACACCCAGCAACCTAAATGAGACACCTGACTGCCCAAAAAATGGTTCATTTGTTTCGATTTTTAAGGCAGTTAGTTCATCAAACGAGAATTTTGGATACCCAAGCCTATCACGTCATCACGTTTTCCTGGAAATCCACAAAGAGCTAAGCACATGCACGAAAAAAGGGCCGGCCCGTCATATCGCCGCCCGCAGAGCCGAGAAAGCAACGCTTGGTCAAGGACTTCTATAAGATTCGCGTTCATTCTTGTACCAGACGTAACTTTCGCCCTGCTTTATTGTTCTCGAAGGTGGCAGTTCATTGCCGCCCCAAGCGCTCGACGCTCGAACCTTCTTTGCCGAACTTTCGAGATAGTTACGCGCAGACGCAGTAGATAAGCAGCTGCCCGCGACCTTGTCAAGTTAGTCTCGCTCTCGCTCTCTGTTACGCTGCCCTGCCTTATCGCCGCCTGCTATTCTGCTGCCTCGAGGCTCCTTACTTTTGTTGTTGAGCACAAGTTCGCCGATCAAACCTTTATTTTTTCAGTTCACTGTTCGTCCCCTCGTCACTTTCATTCGTGAGAATGGGGTGTTTGGCAGATCGTTTTTTCGCCCCGAGAACGATATCTCCTCGCCCCTCTGGCGGCCTTGGCCATGCATCGTATCGTTATCGCGTGTTGTTATCGGGGCGCAAAAACGATGTGCTAAAACTCTCTCATATAAATCAGATCACATTGGAATATGTGTAATTGGCTTCTTATATTTCCGATAACGGCGCACAGGCAATTTTATAGTTTTCAACGCGTTGGTGGTTTTATAGACCCTTTCCGAAATTCAGTCTGGCCACTTTGACACTATCATCATCTGTGGAACAGCATCTGTGCCATACCAATGGCGGCCTTCTAGTGACTGATAAAGAAAGACATTGAAGATGCCCGTAAGCGGATGATGCGAGGTCTGTACATTCGGGGGGTCAGTACGACGCGTCGTAGGAATGGAACCCAAGAGCTACGTAAGCGTTTATTTCTAATAACTCAGATTCAGTCAATCTGCGGGCGGCACGCAATCGGCTTTAAAGCACTTTGGTGTATAGAATTTTCTAGATGCATCTGAGTTGGTTGGACCTTTGTTCTGAATGCAGGTCCTTGGTCACCATCGAACTGTAAGTGATCGAGAAAGAGCTCACACTGAACAATTCCTCGCGTGCCGTTGACTTGCGAAGGTGACGGTGCCGATACAAATTCATTTCCTCCATTGATATGGCAAAACCTAAACTGCTTTACGAACCACCAGATGGCACTGAATTTCGGAAAGGGTCTATTGTGCATGTGTCTTGCAATTTGGCTCAGGACGATTTTCGCGTTTTGTTCTGCCCACATTTGCTGGAGACGTGAGCTCGGAGCGTAGGCAACTGGCCCCTTGCACGAGAACTGGCGCAGCCGTGCGCGTTTCAAAGAAAGCTCGTGCAGAGATAAACGAGCAAGGAACCAGGGATGTCAAATTCAGGATATAGAAAAATACCCCACTGTATCGAAGCGCCAGCACACACGATTTCTCACATTGATGTACAGGTCTGGGAGGAGATCCTACCGCCATCTGTTCGTTCAGAATCACACTAACCAAGGGTGGGGTTGCACTACAGTGTACAAGAATACCTGGGTAGTGTTGGGACCGGAGGGGCTCGTCTGAAGCGCGTGGAGTGACACTTTTGGAGTGACACTCATTTTGGAGTGACACTAAGTTTTCCCGTGTAGCACCAACACACTTGGAGTGTGTTTCGACTGGCTGAAGTGCACTCGCTTGTAGTGACACTAAACTAGCCCGTCTGACAGGGGTATAAACGACATCGTCTCACTTCCGGTACACGGTGGCGGAGCCCGCGCCGCGAGCTCCGTCGTCGGAGATGGTGCTCGAGAGCTCGAACAGGTCGGTTTCCGGTGAGATGACGGCGTTTCCGCTCTCGCGGCCAGTCTCGCAATTACTCGTGGTGGTTTCACGTGGTGGTCTCGCTCGAGACGGAAGAAACATCATAACCCAAGCGTTTTTGGTTCCGGGCCGGGCCGACGGGCGACTCTGGACCAGAGGCGTCGGGTGTGCGCGGTGTGCGCGGTGTGCGCAATCCCTGGCTAGCAAGTTCGCTTCCGAACGCTCCGAGGATGCCACCGCGCTCGCCTTGCCAAACCTCGCCGACCGCGACCGCACCAACCGAACCCCGCGGCCGAAAAACTCCGGCCTAACCAGGAACGGCACCGAGGTAGGCCGGTCGTGGGTAGGAGCTGCTAGTTCTGCGCTACCATGCAGTACTCGGAGCTCTCGGCGTCGTTCGTGCTTGCGCGGATGTCTTTAGGGTTTCCCTCTGACGCGCAAGTCGCGCCTGCTTGGATGCGTGGATACTTCGACGGCGATCGCTTGGCAGCTCGTGCAATCGTTCCGTCATCGTGGAAAAAAAACAAAAAAAAAAACGTGGTGCTGGTGTAGGAAGGTATGCATAGATCCTGCAAATGCGTGTCGAAGTTCTTCATGTAACCCTACCGCGATTTCAAGGTCAGGCGAGCCAATAAATTGGGTCATTCAGCTGTCAGTCTTTAAGGCTTTTGGGAATTCAGAAGGCGTTCGGTGTACCTTTATTCGCCGCACCAACAGCGTGCAGCACAAGTACAAGCTCTTGCTGTTCCGCTGTCCCCGCGCACTTTTTCATCGAAGTCGTCGTCGAACAAACACCTTTTCTACGTTTCGACGAGACGGGAGCCATGTTTAAGCGCGCGCCAGAAAGCCGGAACCGGAAACGTTAAAAGAATAGGCGTCAGATGGCGCCGCGGTACCAAAGTGCGCAGAAAGTGCGCCGTGAAGTTACGCTCCGATACCGCGCGCTCGAGCGCAGATGTCCGGAGTCCCGAGCTCACTAACTTAAAAAAAAAAATTGGGTTGCGTGTGTGTTTATACAGCCTAGAACTTGGTCTGCCTCACAGGGGCGACGAGTCTCCCAGCTGTAGATGAGCAATTTTGCCAGTGCGGTACAGCCGCTAGCCTGGGGTCTTTAACGTGCATCACGCAGTAGTGATACACGACCGCACGCCGGTACGATGCTCATCCAGATCGAAACGGGCGGGGGTGGGGCTCGAACCCAGGATCCCTGTGTTCTGCAGCGCGAGCTTTCGCTCCACGTGCTCCGAGCTGGTGTGCGCTAGACCACTCGGCCACCGATCCCCCCTGCTCACTAACTTAACGCGCCCGATGGCTGCATCTGTCTCCGCGTCAGCGAGCCAGGTAAGCATGCTCCACCATTTGGGTTCATTTCATAATCAAGGGGGCTAAGCTCGGCGCGGCGACATCGAGGCGACTTCTCCGCCAAACTCGCCGACCGCCGCGATTGGTCGGCGCCGTGCATGACGACACGCGCCGACACTCCCTAGATCGTGACTTTAAACGGAGGGTTTGAGGCGGTCGGAGAGTTGCATATTCGGAACTCGCGGCGAAATGCGGTGACGTCACTGTGACGTGGCAGAAGCCGCCGCGGATGGGAAAAGCTTGCCGGCTCCAACCTAGGCGAGTTTGGGCGAGTTGGGCGCGAGATCAGGGAGAAGCGTCCAAAATGGCAGCGCTTTCGTTCGTGTTTTGCCGTCGGCATAGGTATTTAAACCACGCCAATGTGTTGGACATGGACGACGTTGATTTTCAACAACACTATCGCCTTTCGAAAGGCGTGGTAAGGTGGCTGTGCGATGAACTGCGTGGCGAACCGGGCTTGAGGCGATGGAGCCGTGAATGAACCGTCGCCCCCGTCGTGAATCCTACATCCAAATTCTACAAAGTGAATCCTAGAAACAAATGTGTTTTTACGGCAATCTGCAACCAGGAACGCAATTTACCATTACCTACAGGCTTCTACAATTATTTTGATGGGTTGCTGTGCTGCGTAGATGCAAGATAAACGCCCTTGATAAAATTCAAACTAAAATAGATGATAGAAGAAAAGCAATATACATGAATGGCGCAGACTAACAACTGTGTAATTTCTTTCTCATCTTTCTTCTTCCACACCGTATTTTGACAAACAAATTGGCCGTTAGTTGTTTATACAGCAGGAGAACATGCCAGAACATTGCGACATTGTCACCTACTGTAGATGAGCAATTTAGCCAGTGCAGTATGACTGCTAGCCTAGGGTCTTTAACGTGCACCACGTAGTAGTGATACACGACCGCATGCCGGTACGATGCTCATCAACATCGGAAAGGGCAGGGGTGGGGGTGAATCCACAATCCTGGGTTCTGCAGCGCGAGCTTTCGCTCCCCGTGCACCCTATTCTGAAAAAAAAAAATATTGTGGCTGTGTGGCGGTGTGGGGGGAAAAAGATGAGAAAGAAATTACACAGTTGTTAGTCTGCTCCATTCCTGTATGTTGTTTTTCGTCTATACTCTGCCTTAGTTAATATCTTTATCAAGAGCGTTTTTCTTGCATCTACGTGGCGCAGCAAACCATCACAATGTCTAGTCAACTAGCCCACATCCAAGCAATGTTTGTATAATTAGCATCCCTGCTGTTACCTATTCTTATTTGTCATTTACGATTTAAATAAAAAAAAATTGGGCTGTATGTACAGGGTGTCACAAAAGAAAATTTACACGGTATTTTTTACCGCAAAAATAAACTAGGCGTCGCCGAACGCTCATTCTCCGCCCAAAGGTAGCGCTAGAGGTCACAACCAGATGCCAAAGTTTCAGCCCGATCCGATAACTTAATCAAAAGTTATAAGTGATTTTCTGAAAATTTCAATGGGAAAATGGCGGCCGACGGAGTTTTCAAACACATGGGGCTCTATGGCAACAGAAACCGAAAACGGGCAAAAATGGGCTCCATTCTCCCATTGAAATTTTCAGAAAATTACTTATAACTTTTGAATAAGTTATCGGATCGGGCTGAAATTTTGTCACCTGGTTGTGACCTCTAGCTCTACCTTTGGGCGGAGAATGAGCGTTCGGCGATGCCTAGTTTATTTCTGCGGTAAAAAAGACCGTGTAAATTTTCTTTTGTGACACCCTGTATGTTGATACTGCCTAAAACTTGGTCTGCCTCAACGGGGAAGATTCTCCCAGCTGTAGATGAGAAATTTAGCCATGCAGTGCCGTACAACCGCTAGCCTGGGGTCTTTAACGTCCGTCCCGCAGTAGTGTTACACGACTGCACGCCGGTACGATGCTCATCAACATCGAAACGGGCAGGGGTGGGGATTGAACCCAGCATCCTGGGTTCTGCAACGGACCTTTCGCTCGACGTGCTCCGAGCTGGTGTGCGCTAGCCCAGCCGGCCACCGATCCCCCGATTTAAATAAAATAAAAACCCTTCACTGCGGAGCGTAGGGAAAAATCGGAGCTACGCTGGGGAACTCGCCGCCGCCGGGGGGGTCGGAAATGTAAGAGGGGGAGTGGGAAACTCGCCGGGGCGGAGTCAAAAGAAGCTCCTCCCCACCGTCGTGACGTGGCATCGGAGAGATTCCCGCCGGAGGCGAGCTTAGCCCCCCAGGTGCATGTGTATGGCTGAACCGCATGTCAGCGATTAAGCGAACGACGGTGACAGCGACGAGCGACGGAGATTTCCCACGGTCGCTCGTCGTGTCACTCGGTTTTTGGATTTCTAGAAGAGTAATCGCCGCTCATCGCCTTGGTCGCTTGCTGCCGTCGCTTTCATGCGGTTTGTCTCGTCGCTCGAGTGACCGAGCGACAATAATGCGGATCGTCGTCGCTTGTCTTGTCGCTCGCCAAATCGCTTACATGTGGTTTATATTTGATCGCCGCTAGACCGGCACCATATGTACGGTTCGCGCACGCTACCTTATTCCCTCTCACATTGTTTATGATAGTGCATATTTTTTTATTGCGGCTTTAGTTACATACCGTATTGGAACAGTCGGATGCAAATAAATCTGCCATGGCTGTAATGACTTTTTTTTTCTTTCTTATTTCAGATGCCTTGGGGTACAACGTTATCCACCACTGGAACCCCGACACTCCAGAAGATGTAGAAAACCTCGCCGACCGGCTGGAACACATGAATAATATCATGACAAATGTTTTACATTGTAAACTTTTTTTTAAAATAAAGTGAATTTTATTAGTTTACCAACTGCGTTGTCAATATTACCAGTTAAACTGGTTTCACTGCATGGAGTGGACCACTATACACAGTTGTACAGTATTACCAGTATACACATTTTCACAGTAAGACCGGTATGCACAGTTTCACAATAAGGCCAGTACTCAGAGTTTCAGTTTGTCCAGTTCAACCAATTTAACCAGTGGCAATAAGCCTGTTTGAACTGGCCCAGTTTGCAAAATTTTTCATAGGGCAGGCACTCACGGTAAAACCTAACATGTCTCCACAGTCACACAACATGAAAAAGGTGGCTGCCAGGATCGCTAGGTTGGACATTTGAGAAAAGGTACATGGAAGTGACGTAATGCAAAGGAGGAGCGTATCCTAGCAACACTCACGTGGCGGCTCTGCCCACTTTGACGCCGCTACGTCATCGCAAACTTGACACCCGTCACCCGTTTCAGCGACGTCCGGAGCCAACCACCGACGAGCGGAAGTAGCTACGCATTCCCTGAGGCGTCCCTACGCGCGGGATACGGGGTAGGATTTACTACGACGCGGGGAGCAGTTCCTGCGTTTAGCGAAGGAACGGCAACCAATCCTGTGCGTCGCTGGCCGTCGTATCTGTTCTAGTACAGGTAAAAGTATTGAAAAACAATCAAAACCTTTTGGGCGTTGTTAAAACAAACCGCTTTTTTGTACCCTTTTGCAATACATTTAAGAATTAATTGAAGAGAAAGTTGTTCCAATATTATGCGGGATGTGCGCTACGCGCCTTCTTCAAACCAAAATGTCGAACCACGAGGAGCCGGGTGTGCCGGGGGCAGCGGAGGGGTCGGCGGAACCAACGGGGAGCGCGCGAGTGACGGCTGCTTTAGTCAGAAACAATTTTTTTATCTTTCGAGAACTTGCCATTGCTGTGCTCAAATAAGAATGTTTGGCGCAACATCTCTGATAATTCTTTCAAAGTGGTCCAGTGTTTATATGATGGTATGCTAGTCAGAGAATATATATATATATTTTTTTCCTTTCGAAATTTAACTATTGTGCTCAAATAAGACCAGAGTGTTCAACAAGATATCTGTGATATATACTTAAGATTGCCCAATTGCTTACATGGTTCCAGTCGATGCTCAGTTTTACTTCCAAGAATGAAATATTACATTCCATGTTATCACACTTTTATTCATGAAGTCACAGTTTTTTCTTTAAGAAATAAAGCAATTTTCAAAACAAACTATATGTGCACTGTCTTGAGATAACACAATCACCTAACTTTGATGAAGTACCATAAAAGAGATAATAAAATGGAGCAGAAGGCAAGACGCTTTGAAGCATTTGTAAAATGAAACAATGTCCGTGACAACAATATCCCTGGTTCAATCAGCAACTAAAAAAGCAATCTCTGCAAAAGCAAGCATTTCTTTCTAGAGGTAGTCTAAATTACTTCTGAGTTCTTTGCAGGGGCAATCCAGATGACCTGTTGGTCTGGCAACTAAACCTCCGAACCTTTTCTGTCACTGTCGACTGCGTCTCGCGCCTTCTGCTCATAAAAATAAAAAAAAAAAAAAAGGCTGTATCGATTTCACCGCGATGCACTCGACACGTATCCGGAGGCAGCACGCTGGCTGTGTGACGAACTTCACAAGGTGTAGGAGCTGAAGAGAGTATGTAGCTTGTGGACGGCCATGACTGTGGAGCAGGAAGCGAAGTGTGCACTTTACGGCTTCCACGGGGAGGGCTTCACTGAGGGCAAGAATGTGACGGGGTCCTTGGTGGTCAGGACCTCAGTCGTGGTGGCGAGAGGTTCCCTGTCGCTGGCGGCGTCCGTGCTGGGCACCACCGCAGCGAGGGCGCTGAGGGGCTTCCCGACGGAGTCCCTGGTGGTCGGGACTACCGTCGTGGCGGCGGACCCCTTGCGTGTGGCGCTCCGCACGGGCACGTCTGCGGCGGGTTCCGAACCGGGCGACAAGGCGCTGCCTCAGAGCCTTCCCCCTGTCCAAGAGGCCGACCGGAAGGCCGACCGGAGGGCCGGCAGGAGCCAGCCTCTCGGGAGCCGACGCTGACCTCTCCGAGCTCGGCTCAGAACCGTCCGAGCTCGGCTCAGACTCCAACTCTGACTCTTCAGGGTCGGAGTCTGACTCCGGTTCTGGCTCGCTCGATGCAAGGCAGATGTAGTGGAGCACTGCACATGCCGAAATAATGGCGGTGGCTGTTGAAGGGTGGTAGTAATACAGAGCCCGGTGCCTTTGCAGACACCGGAATCTGTTTTTCAACAGCCCGATGCAGCGCTCCACAACAGACCTGATCGAGGAATGCGCCTTATTAAACCGGCCGCAAGCGGTGGAGGTCGCGTGGTTCCCGGGGACAGGGGTGATGAGCCAAGGCTCCAAGGGGTAGCCGCTGTCACCTGCACATGTAGAGGATGGAACATATTACATTCTTTACTTTTTAAAATAAAAGGCAAGAAAACAGCTGTGTGCAACTATGGGCCGGTTGCACCAACGTCGCTTAGCGCAAAGCGGAGTTTAGCCGGGAACTTAAGCTTAGTTTCGGTTTCGTTCGGTTGCACCAAACTCGCTTATCGCTAAACCTAGCACTAAACTACGCTTAACTTAAGCGCTCAACATTGGGCGCTTTGCTTCTGGTTGTTTCTTAATCCTGGATTAAAAACATGGCGGCTGGTTTGTCACGGTCGACGCGGTGGACGAAATTGGTTGTGCGAAGTGTTTTAGGCTACATCAGCGTGAAAGTCTCGACAAAATGACTTTCGATTGTGACAAGGATGCAAAATATTGTCGCGTGAAGTGTTTATCGACCCCTGTTTTCAAGTTGGCTCTCCACTTTCAGGGCGTGTTAGCCCTAACCGAGAAACGTACGGAGCTGTGGGGCTCACGTCTGTATTCCCGTTGGTTCTTCTGTCAACGAGATTATTCGTATGTACTTACTAATTTTCGCATAGCTGTAACGTATTGTTATTTACCATCTTGTTTATTTACACTTGCAGCGCGTATCCTTCAATCTGATCAGCGCGTTGAATAGTGGCAGTACATGATCTCGGCGATCAGCTGATTGTCGACACCTCTGCCGTTTGCATTAGATTGCGGCGCTTAAGTAATAAAACATCGAAAATTCAATTTCTTTCGTTTTCTGAGTTTTGAGACAATCTTCAGTGAATTTTCCTTATCTCGCGAGTAGAATCTTGGCTTCAGAAAACTGTATCGTTTCATAACTGTAACTTTTTTGGTGATCGCATTTTTTTTATATACTTTGCTTTATACCTTTCATTCGTTTCCCGAGAACGAGATACTGTTGTTTCCGAGTTGTGCTCTGTGATGGTGTTTTCCCTTTACTTTTGTCGTTTGTTGTCATTGTGACGATGATTGAGACTATATACCGGAACACGTTTTCAATAAAATTCAGTTGAAAGTTGCGCCTTGTTGTGTCCTCCGTAACTTTTTTGGTGATCGCGATTTTTTAGGAATATTTTGCTTTATATCTTTCATTCGTGGTGACGACAAATCGTAACGACTACTATGCTAGATTCGTTCATTGCTGTATCGGGGCAGGCTGGGGCAGGTGATGCGAAGAGACGGCCATTCTTATCGACACAATGTAATGTACTAGTGGGAGTTTTTTTTTTTTTTTTTTTTTTTCTGAACTCGACAGTGTGAAACTGAAGTCCGTTTGAGGCTGCAGCGGATGTTCAACGACGGTACAGTGCAGTTCTGTCACCTTGCTGATAGCAACGAGTACCGTCGATGCAAGGAACTCTTGACCTGACCTCTCGACGACTTCTATTCGAAAATTTCCGGGCATTTTCGCAGCTGCCGTGGCGAGTTCGTCACTGTTTTGAACTTCATCGGTCTCAGGCTTGACTTGGTTTTAGTAGTCACCTTACCTACCTACTTATATCCATGATGTTTTGTCTTCAGCGATGTAGCGAGTAGAGTGTCCTTCTCGCGTTCGGTGAGATTTGGGGCCCCCGATGGCTCCTTCGCCTCAAAATGTGAGCACGAAAACTACTACCACTGTCAAAATATCCTGTTATCAACCGATATTAAACACACAATCAAAGATGTAAAGATCATTCGTGTTTATTTGAAGCTTTGACTTCTGTTATTGAAAGTTAAACGAAAAAATGATTGAATTTGGAGGCCTTTAATTTGTTACTCACCGAAGAAATACAGCGAAAAGCAGACGCCGACGACGACTACTACGGCAGTTTTTCTTTTTTATTTTTTGTTTACATCACGTGATTCCTCTCCACCAATCGTATTCGTCGCTCTGAGCGTTCCCTAGTTTGCTCTGTTTGTCCCTAGATTCCCTACGCAAATCCAGCGTTTAGCTAGGGGCGCGTCTGTAAAGCCGGCTTAACGTTGGTGCAACCGGAATTTAAACTCGTGCTTACCTAAGCTCGGTTTAGGGCGCTAAGCCGGCTTAGGAAAGCGCCGCTTTGGGTTAAGGCAAGCGGCGTTGGTGCAACCGGCCCTATGTCAATTATAATGCAACTTAAGTGTGACTTAAAAGTGTGTTAATATTTCTGCACTACAGTATCAGTTTACATTATGATTAATTAGCACCAGCTTGCCTGCAAACTCCCTGTTATTTCATGTAACTATGTGTTTTCCTGGTGGGTTGTATGGGATGTGTGCACGATTCCTCAGGGGTGCTGTGTTGTATGCAAGTGCATTATTAGGCCCTTGCATCCGACAGATAAAAGCTCTGTTGCTTTTGGGAGTGTGGCCGTGACCTTAGGCACGGGCAGAGCAGAACACGCTGGCCTTGTCTTTGGCAAGCAAGGGGATAAGGCGCCAGTTCGACGAACCTCTTTCCTAATCTTCGGTGGAGTTGGAGATGGGGAAAAGAGAGGGGGTGGTTAGATTGGAAAGGAGTCAGGTCCTGTTGGGACACGGAGGGTCTAATAGGAGGAGCTATATAGGCAGACCGAAGAAGAAGGGTCAGGGAAAAGAATCCAGTGTGTGGGACAGAGACGACCCGAGGACAGATTTGGCGAGCCCCAAGTGGCCAAGGAGGAATTGATCCCATTCCGTACAAACTGACGACCGTCAAAGCGACCAGGCGAGCACTCAGGGATCGGCGAAAGAGCTCCAACTTCATGCAAAAACCAACCAGCAAGAGGGTACAGGCAGACAGTAACAGTGAGTGGGCCGAACCGGACAACGACTCGCACTGCGGTTGCATGCCTTGCATAGTCTATCACTGTCGTGATATTGGTCTAGTGTGGCTTTCGTAGCCTGCAGAGTGTGAGAGTTATGTGGACATAAACAGAGATTAATGGCCAAACTTTGGGTGTTGTCTCACTTCAAGGAGTTCCAGCAACTGTGTCTGTGTGCCTCACAACAAGCACAGTACGTGTGGTACTGTGGCTTTCAAGCAGTGGGAGCCACCGTGTGCGTAAGGAATGAATTTAGTATGCTCACCAAGCAGGAACCGGCCGTCGCGTGGCACCTGCCCTTGCTCGAGTTGGCTTCGTAGCCAGGAAAATTGCCACACGAAGGAGTCGTGCACCGACCCGGGATACCGTTGGTCGATGCACATTATCCGGCAGTCGGCGTCACACACCTGAAAGTGAGAGAGATATTGACATGTAATTACATGAATCCACAAGTAGTAGATTCTACTTATGGTTCACAAAGCAGTCGCAATTTCAGAACCTTGTAAGTTATTTTGTCTGACACATGCATGTCAACACACCTTCCTGGATGCAAGGTACAACTAACTACCTTAAAACAAAAATGATGTTTTTTTTTTTTTATTCTTTTTTTTTTTTACGGAAGCTTGCACGTCTTAACAGACAAGTATTATTTTTGGGAGAAGTGTCTCACGGCTCAAATGTTACGTAGAGCACACGCTCGCGCAGTCGTGAGACCCCACAGCCCGCAGTCATAAAACGGCATACTTAAACCGTATCGGCAATACGTTTTTTTTTTTTTTTTTCTAGAGATTTGGGGCGCGTTTTGACAACGTAACATGAGTGTACTTACCACCATCGCGTTGAGGGCGTAGAAGTACTTGCGGCACCAGTACGCCGCCTTCGTGACGGCGGGGTCGTTCTTGGACGGGCCGACGATGGAGACCATGGTCCCGTCCACGCAACTGATGACGCCGGGTATCCTGCCGAACAGCCTGAAGCCCTTCTCCACGTCGAACCTCTCGCTCGGCGTCTCGGGGAAGTGGATCCAGCCACGCTGGACCCCGAGACGACGCACGATAGCGACGGGCACGGCGCGGACCGCAACGCTGACTGTCTTTTGGTCCCGCGCTACATGTTCGTCGCTCGCCACCATGCCTTGGAAGCTCCCCGTGCCGTAGAAGCGCAGTGCACACAACACTTGAAGCTCCACAGTCACTGATGACCGTCCACGAGGTACGCACTCTCCCCACCTCCGGTTCCTCGCGAAGTTCGTCGCACAACCACCGCATCACGATCTTGGGTAGGCGGTATTGCTTCCAAAAGATCTCCTCCGGGAGCTCGAATGCATCGCGGTGTTCCCGATACAGCCTTTCTGGCGAAAAAAAAAGCTCTATTGAAGAAAAAGACGAATTGACGAGACAGCGACGCCTCGCCGCCGAACACATGCTGCCAATGACACCTAGTTCCGAGCAAGTACCTTTTGAAACGTACTCGGTACAAAACGAAACGTCATTTTGTTGTCACGTCCGGTAGCCGACTCCGCCCAGTTTTGCCGACTCCGCCCACATTTTTCTAGGGAAATTACGTCACTTTTGTTTCCAACCAATCAGACGTGATGACGTCACTTCCGTGTACTAAAAAAAGGTACATGTACAATGTCGAACCTAGCTATCCAGGTATGACATCACCGTCGTCTTTTCAGCACGAGACAAGCTGAGGAAGCTTTGTCCTATGATAAATTCCCCACAAGAACGTCGCAAAGAATGCGACCAAAGGCGCAAGCAAACATATATACTAGAGCCACTAAATGAGCTACGCTTAGAGTATCGGCACTCCGTTCCCCGACATTGTTGTGGGCGCCGCCATTTTGGCTCGTATGCAGAGCAGACGCCACTGCCGATCGTCATGATTCAAAAGTGCCACTTCCTCGGCATTCGGTTCGGTGTTAGAAAGGTTATGTAACATTGCTTTGCTCTGCCGCGAACTGTTTGAACATTTGTGGAGGGCGGAAAAGCGCTTCCTGTGATTTCAGATAAAGCTTCAGATAACTAGCAACCATGATTTTAAGACACAATATGGCCAAGTGACGTTACTCTGAAACGTAGCTTATTTAGTGGCACTAATATATACCTTGCCAAAGCCAGGTTATATATGAAATACCTTTCACCTGAGCAGAGTATATGTTGGTCAGTCTCGCCGGTGCGGGAACACCAAATTACGTGAACACGCTGCGTCACTCAAATGAACACCATCGGGGCATCTAGCAGTGCACGTAAGAGACTGTCAGTGCTAGCCGATACTTACAAAGACAAGGGTCCTTCGAAGGTTCCGTGAGAACATATCAAGGCAACTATAGGAAGTATTCACTGGCGGCCATAGCTGTGTGCGCGACTGCTGAGCTGAGCGCGTGCTGTCGGCGAGTTTCCACAGTTCTTTTGCAACGTGCATTCCGCACCATCAAGATTGCCGGTCTTTGCAGCCCATTAATGTGAGTTCGTTGTGAGCATGCGCTCTAAACATCACCCTCAACTATGGCGTCCAGTGAATACTTCCTATACGAGGCAATGACCATAAAAGAAAACGTGAACTCGTGTGTCAGTGCACCATCAGTGGCATTAACTGACAATGAACTTCATTACCTTAACTTTCCTACTTGAGGTCGTTTCATTGGTTTACTGCGGGCAACTTCCTCTTCCTTTCTTTCTGCTAATTCTTAGCTTTTTTTTAACGTAGCGCTCTCCTCTTCCTTTATTGTTATTTCTCAGTTCTTTCAACGTAACTTCCTCTTCCCATGAAGGCAATTCCATTTCGGAAATTTTTACACACCGAAAAGAAAGACGAGAGAGAAACGCTACCGTTTTCTCGCCTTCTGTGTGATTTTTAAAACGACAGTTATGGGTTAGCGCTTGTTCCGTCAGTTTTTACTTGGCCTTCGCACTATTTATTTCGATATATGTTTGTCTGGGTTGTTATGCCGGTAGGTGGTTTTCCAGAAATAAACCAGTTGTCAGTCAGCGCTTGGTCTATGTGTTCCTCGTTCTTTGTCCTCCGTACTTTTGGCGCTGTTTCTCTCTTCGTAATCAGCAAAATATTTTTTTTCATCAAAATTAAAAATGGGACATGGTTGTTCGTTCTCATCTGAAAACGCCGAAATGTAGCAGTGAAACGGCACCACTATCACATTCCTGTACCAGAAGAACTGCTTACGAGAAGTGTTCTCAGTTCTGGAAGCTATGAGTGCTTTCTGGCAGCTAGTTCTTGACAAAGAAAGGTAACTCGTGTGCACATTCGCCACGCTTTGGGGACGATACAGGTTCTCGAGAGTACCGTTTGAACTCAGCACTGCCCCTGAACTTTTTCAACAGGCCATTGATACCGTGTTCGAGGGTCAAGGCATTGTGATGCCATACTTCGGTGACATTTTGGTAGCGTCAAGAACGCCAAGAGAGCATCCAGTCTATCTGCAAAAGATGCTTACCACAGCACGTGACAACCTCAAACTGAACCCTGACAAGCTCAAGTTGGGACTGCCATCGGTCACCTACCTTGCCCTAGCAAAATGGACAATTGGGCGAGTTGGTAAGAGTTCATAATTACTTACAGCGCGACTGGGACAAGGACAGAAAGAGGAGAAACACAGAAACAGCGCTTGTCCTGTGTTTCTGTGTTTCTCCTCTTTCTGTCCTTGTCCCAGTCGCGCTGTAAGTAATTATGATACCTTGCCCTCCTTCTCTCCTAGCAGGACATTACCCTTGACCCCAACAACGTGAAGGCAGTGAGCGCAATACCAGTGCCAACTGATTACTTGGGTTAGTCAACTTACCTCATGAAATTTGTCCCACACTTCTCAGCAAATACATCAACTCTGCTGGAACTTCTCAAGTCCGATGTGGCGTGGCACTGAACTCCTAAGATGACAGATGCATTGTACAAAATGAACCACGAGCTGACAACTGCTCCAATATTGCGCCACTTTGACCCAGCGCAACCGATCATCTTATCAACAGGTGCAAGCTCCTACGAGATCGGCAGCGTCTTCCTTGAGAACGTACATCCTGTAGCCTACGTGTCGGCAGAACTCCCACGCTACGCGCAAATTGAAAAGGAACTTTTGGCCGTAGTGTTTGCCTGTGAACAGTATTACTACAACCTCTTTTGTCACACCATTTTGATCGAAACCGATCACAAGCCCCTCATCAGTCTGCACTGCAAGGAGTTCGAGGCGATCTTCCCCAGGCTACATACAGCGCCTGTTGCTCTGGGTCTAACGGTTTACAATCAAGTTGGTGTACTGATCTCGGAAACAGCTGACAGGAGCGAACGCCCTGTCTCGTGCACCCGATCCGGCAAGATTGATTGAGACAGCTCATCAAGAACATGGAATTCTGGTCTGCGCCTGTGTTACGGCGTCCACACCGAGGTTAACTGAGATGCGAGACAGTACAGTTGCTAATGACAGACTTAAGCGTGTAACCTCATACATCCAGAAAAGATGGTTGTAGCAGTTCTCCAGCGTTCCCTCCTCAAATAAGCCTTTCCACCCGATCAGGAATGAACTTCACACAACGGATGGCTTCGTCTCCTATGACAAACGACTAGTCGTGCCTCAAGCGTGCAGAAAAGATCTCCATACAAGATTACACGCTACCCACTGTGGCATTGTTCCGTGAAAGAACACAGCCCGCCAGAGCGTCTACTGGCCCAAACTTGACAAGGACATTGAGGAGACTATGACCAACTGTGATCTCTGCCAACGCCATCACCACACCAGTCAGCGGGAACCTCGCGTGGAAAGAGTACTTCAAACACGACCATCGGGGAAGGTGACGATGCACTCCTTCCATTACACTGATGCTACTTACCTCCTCCTGGTGGGTTACTACTCGAAGTTTGTTGAGCTTAACAAAATGACAACTACAACTTCAGCTGCTATAGCAGTACTTAAGGATATGTAGGCATGTTACGGTATACCAAACGAGATTGGTTGAGCCCCCCGTTTGACTCAACGGATTTTTGAAATTTTAATAAGCAGTGGGACATCGTCCGCAACCCGACATCGCCTCTACTCCCCAGATCAAACCGACAAGCAGAGAGGTCCATTCAAACTATCAAGGCCACAATAACGAAAACACTGTGAAAGGAAAGAGCCCTCAGTGGTCTTGATGAACTACAGGGAAACAGGGCAATATCGCAGCAGGGACTCCTTTCTCCCACCCACAGAAATGCTGACGCCAGAATACTGCATCATTGAAGGTTGTATGCTGTTCCGAATTTTGCGGATGCGGATCGGATGCCGATATAAAGCCTGTGGATGCGGATCGGATGCGGATGATCAAACAGTTATTCGCTCAAGGTTCTATAGTCAGACATGTTTGTTTAATATTTGAGTGTCGGCATGATATTCTGTAAGCTCCTAGTGGCACCTATGCTTTAATGCTCCCAGAGAGTGAGGGAGAGGAGGAGACGCACGGGGTCGTCAGAACGCCGAGTCCTAATTGGAATTTAATGGGTAGACCTAATGCTAGCCACCCCTGTCTCCATTGCACTCGTCGAATGCGTTACAACCCGGACCGCCGGCGTCAGGCGTTTATCTCGCGCATTCGAATGCGTTCGACAAGGACAGTGAGACAATGGCTGCCTTTGTCTCCACTGCGCTCGTCGAATGCGTTACAACCCGGAACGCCGGCGTCAGGCGTTTGTTTCGCGCATTCGAATGCGTTCGACAAGGACAGTGGAGACAATGGCTGCCTTTGTCTCTACTGCGCTCGTCGAATGCGTTACAACCCGGAACGCCGGCATCAGGTGTTTGTCTCGCGCCATCGAATGCGTTCGACGAGGACAGTGGAGACAATGGCTGCCTTTGTCTCCACTGCACTCGTCGAATGCGTTACAACTCGAATCGCCGGCTTCAGGCGTTTGTCTCGCGTATTCGAATGCGTTCGACGAGAGCAGGGGAAACAAATGCAGACTTTTTATCCCGTTCACTCATCGAATGCGTAAGAACCCACAACGCCGGCGTCTGACGTTCGGCTCCCATATTCGAATGCGTTCGACGAGAGCAATGGAAACAAAGGCTTCCCTCGAGTACACAGCACTCTTCGAATGCGTTAGAACCCCAAAACGCCGGCGTCCGACGTCTGGCTCTCGCATTCGAATGCGTTCGATGAGAGCAGTGGAGACAAAGGCTGCCTTTGTCTCCACTGCCCTCATCGAATGCGTTAGAACCCGGAACGCCGGCGTCCGGCGCTTGGCTCTCACATTCGATACCGTTTCACGAGAATAGTGGAGACAAAGGCTGCCTTTTTCTCCCCTGCATTCGTCGAATGCGCCAGAACCGGGAATACCGGCGTCTGACGTTTGGCTCTCGTATTCGAATGCGTCCCCCGAGTGCAGTACAGACAAAGGCTACCTTTGTCTCCACTGCACTCGTCGACTGCGTCAGAACTCGAAACACCGGCGTCCGGCGCTTGGCTCTGGCATTCCGAACCGTTTGACGAGATCAGTGGAGACAAAGGCTGCCTTATTCTCTACAGCACTCGTCGAATGCGCAACAACCCGCAACTCCAGCGTCCGGCGTTTGTCTCTCGCATTGGAATGCGTTCAACGAGAGCAGTGGAGACAAAGGGTGCCTTTGTCCCCACTGGCCTCGTCGAACGCGTTACAACCCGGAACGCCGTCGTCCGGCGTTTGTCTCTCGCATTGGAATGAGTTCGATAAGAGCAGTGGAGACAAACGCAGCTTTTGTCTCCACTGCACTGGCCGAAGACGTTTGAACCCGGAAATCCGGCATCCGACGTTTGGCTCTCGCATTCGAATGCGTTCGACGAGTGCAGTGGAGACAAAGGTGGCCTTGTCTCCACTGCAATCATCCAATGCGTTACAATCCGGAACGCCAGCGTCCGGCGTTTGTCTCTCGCATTGTAATGCGTTCGACGAGAGCAGTGGAGGCAAAGGCTGCCTTTGTCGCCACTGCACTCGTCGAACGCATTACAACCCGAAACGCCGGCGTCCGACGTTTCGCTCTCGTATTCAAATGCGTTCGACGAGTGCAGGGGGGCAGAGCCAGCATTTGTCGCCACTGCCTCGTCGAATGCGTTAGAACCCGGAACGCCGCCGTTTGGCTCTCGCATTCGAATGTGTTCAACAAGTGCAGTAGAGACAAAGGCTGCCTTTGTCTCCACTGCACTCGTCAAATGCATTAGAACCGGAACGCCGGCGTCAGCCGTTTGTCTCGCACATTCGAATACGTTCAACGAGAGCAGTGGTGACAAATGCTGCCTCTGCCTCTACTGAACTGTTCGAATGCGTTAGAACCAGGAACGCCGGCGTCCCACTTTTGGCTCACGCATTCGAATGCGTTCGGCGAGAGCAGTGGATACAAAAACAGCATTTTTCTCCACTGCACTCATCAAATGCCTAACTACCCGGAGCGCCGACGTCCGGCGTTTGGCTCTCGCTTTCGAATGCATTCAACGAGTGCAGTGGAGAAAAGGTTGGCTTTGTCTCTACTGCACTCGTCGAACGCGTAACAACCCGAAACGCCGGCGTCCGACTGTTTGTCTATCGCATTTAAATACGTTCGATTTGAGCAGTGTACACAAAGGAAGCTTTTGTCTCCACTGCACTGGCCGAATGCGCTTGAACGCGGAAATCTCGCATCCGACGTTTGGCTCTCGCATTCAATGGACCTTTTCCGAGAACCGTTCTGCGCACGCGCGAGCGCCCGATGCCAAGCGGTGGAATTCGGCACGAAGAATCGAGGAAATTCGGAATGGGGCTGTAAATCGACGAGTAGAACACGTAATTTCAGCATATATATAATTGTGTTACACAAAACAAAAGAAAGTGGACGGAAAGAAAAACACGACGTTTGGGTGGACGCTACGGATTTCCCTCTTTAAAGTCGCGTTGGGCATGTTGGGCACGCGACGCAGCTCAGAGAGCGAAGCAACTGGTAGCGTAGCTCCCATTATCGATTAGTAGCGCAGGTAGGTCACTTCATTGATTTTTAGTTCGTGCAGCCACCGTCTGGTGCCGTCGGTATTTGGAAAAGGTCCATTGCGTTCGACAAGTGCAGTGGAAACAAAGGCTGTCTTTGTCTCCACTGCACTCGTCGAATGCGTTACAACCCGGAACGCCGGCGTCAGGCGTTTGTCTCGCGCATTCGAATGCGTTCGACGAGGACAGTGGAGACAATGGCTGCCTTTGTCTCCACTGCACTCGTTGAATGCGTTACAACTCGAATCGCCGGCGTCAGGCGTTTGTCTCGCGTATTCGAATGCGTTCGACGAGAGCAGTGGAGACAAATGTAGACTTTTTCTCCCGTTCACTCATCGAATACGTAAGGACCCGGAACGCCGGCGTCTGACGTTTGGCTCTCGCATTCGAGCGCGTTCGACAAGGACAGTGGAGACAAAGGCTGCCTTTGTCTCCAATGCACTCGTCGAATCTGTTACAACCCGGAGTTCCGGCGTCCAGCTTTTGCTCTCGCATTCGAATGCCTTAGACGAGAGCAGTGGAAACGGATGATGCTTCTTTTTCACTGCACTCGTCGAATGCGCTAGAACCTGCGACGCCGGTGTCAGGCGTCTGAATCTTGCGTTCAAAAGCGTTCGACCAGTGCAGTGTAGACAAACGCAACCTTTGCCTCCATCGCACTTATCGAATACGTAAAAACCCGGAACGCCGGCGTTTGGCTATCGCATTCGAATGCAATAGACGAGTGCAGTGGAAACAAAGGCGACCTTTGTCTCCAGTGCACTCGCTGAATGCGGTAGAACCCAGAACGCCGGCGTCCGGCTTTGGCTCGCACATTCGAATGCGTTAGACGAGTGCTGTGGAGACACAGGCAGCTTTTGTCTCCACTTCACTGGCCGAGTGTGTTTGAAACCAGAAAGGCGGCATCCGACGTTGAACTCTCCCATTCGAATGCGTTCGACGAGTACAGTGAAGTCAAAAGCTGCCTTTTTCTCCACTCCACTCGTCGAATGCGCTAGAACCCAGAACGCCAGTGTCCGGCGTTTGTCTCTCGCATTCGGATGCGTTCGGCGAGTGCAGTAGAGACAAAGGCTGCTTTTGTCTGCACTGCACTCGCTCAATTTGTTAGCCGACATCCGGCGTCTGGCTCTCGCATTCGAGTGCGTTGGACGAGTCCAATAAAAACAAAAGCTGCCTTCGTCTCCACTGCACTCGTCGAATTCGTCAAACCCGGAACGCAATCATCTGACGTTTGTCTCTCGCTTTCGGATGCGTTCGACGAGTGCAGTGGAGACAAAGGCTGCCTTTGTCTCCACTGCACTCGTCGACTGCGTTAGAACTCGAAACGCCGGCGTCCGGCGTTTGGCTCTGGCATTCCGAACCGTTTGACGAGATCAGTGGAGACAAAGGATGATAATTATCTACTGCACTCGTCGAATGCGCACACTCTAAAAAAAGGGTGTCATGGGGTACACCCATAGGGGGTGTAAAGGCTTGTCACATATACTACACCCTTTGGGGGAATACAGGTGCACCCCAAATATGGGAGTACGTGTACACCCGTTGGTGTGGTGCACATGTACACCTTTTTCTACAGAAATCTCACTCGAAGGGAACACAGGTGCACCCCATTCGATGGTGTACGGCTACACCTTTTTCTACATCCGCTTCACTCAAAGGGAACACAGATGCACCCCATTCGATGGTGTACCATTGCACCTCTTCATACACCCGCTTCACTCAAAGGGAACACAGACGCACCCCGCTCAATAGTGTACCATTACTCCCCTTTCTACACCTACTGCTCTCAAAGGGAACACAGGTGCACCCCGTTCAATAGTGTACTGTTCAGGCCCGTTCACACATGCAGCGGAGCGCTACAAGCATAGCGCTAACCTCGCGCTAAGCGCGTGCTGACGACAGCGTTCACCAGCTTTGTATCGCACCGTCAAAACTGTTGCTCATGGCATACGATAAGTAGCTGATGGCACGTGAGGAGCGCTACATCAGCGCTTCGCTGCATGTGAGAACCGGCCTGTACACCTCTTTCTACACTCGCTGAATTCGAAGAGAACAAAGATGCACCCGATTCAAAGGTGCATGGTTACACCACTTTATGCACCCGTTTCGTAACTTCATAAACCTATTTAAGACACCAAGGAAAACAGTAAAAAATGTATGCGCCTCGGTGATTGCAAAAAGGCAGGTAAACGGACACACGGTATTGTTTTCAAATCTCATAGAAGTTTATTAGACAGCCTATTCCGTAAACAAGTACAAACTTGCAAGCAATCCGTGATATCTGAAGACGTACAAAGAGGCGTTTACACAGCTGAAAAGATTACTAAGCAAACAAGAACCGGGGGCGAGTCTTGGGTAGTGTCCATTCTGCCAGCAGCCCGTATAATTATTTCCACAAATATCCACCGGCAGTCGCCGTTAATTCATCCAACGACGTTTCATCGACAGCTCAGATTAGCTTTTCTATTTTAGCTTCTCTCTTTTCTTTTCTTGTAATGAGCCGCCCCAGAATGTATCCGCGAAGTGACGTGTATGGGTGTGACAGGTGGGCTAACATTTTTGTAATGAGCCGCCGCAGACTGTCGCCACGAAGCGGCGCGAACGGGTCGGCTGGGTCAGAGCCGTGTATTGGGAGAGTTTGGCCAATAGGCGGAGCAAAGGCCGCCGCCAGCGCCGAATATACCCCCCACGCCTAGGAGCGTAAACTAAATTTGTGACAATGCGTCGACCAATCAGGATACCTCTACTCCATCTCACAAATGTCTACAGTGAAGACAAAGGCACAGACGCGTGAGCCTAGCTCAGCGAAACGCTTTTGTTTGTACGAGACCTCGCGCATAGGAACCACTTTCCAAAGCCACGCGCTCGTGCCAATGCCTTTGTCTGCACTGCTAGAACAGCGTCCTGAGACTGGCTGAAAGAAAACAGTGCAAAGGGTGGGGTGCGCGAGCGTCTTGAGACGCGGAGTTCCGCTCGGCACGGCTCAAATTATACTTCGTTTCACTTTATCTGCGACCGAAGCCAAAGCTAGAAGCGCGAGACCAGCGCTTTTTGCATTTCTCCCCAGCTCGCGCGCTCGAGCAAAGCCTGAACGCACGGAGCTTCCGTGCTCGCGCTTCCAGTTTTGCCTTCGCTCGCAGAAAAGGTGAAACGAAGTATAGTCGTGTCACATATTTAGATCACACGACCACCGCTAGGGGCTGTTTCGCGGCCTGTGGTTGGCCCCGAGATGCTCGCCTATTCAAACCAATGTATGGCCAAACTCTCTGAATAAACGTCTCTGGGCTGGGTCGGTGAGCACGCGCCTCGGAGACACACGCGCGGCAAAATGTCCCTACAGCGTGCATTTTGCGTAACGAGTGACGATGAAACGTTGTCGATGAAACGTGTCTACAAAACGTGTATTGATAAAAACGTGTTTTCACAAAACGCCACGAGAATAAGAAAGTCAGTATTCCACCTGCAGAAGTCACATGATTGTGTACAGCTAATGGCAGGCGACTGCCGATAGAATTTCAGGGAAATTATTCTCCCGGCTGCTAGAAAATAGACACTGCCTAATTCTAGAGGTAATCCGGAACGGAACGGTCAGTTGTTGCAAAGGAGTAGGTTGCAGTGCACTTACGATGAAAATACCGGACTTGAAATATGTAATCCGATATATATGTCGACACGGGCACTGCAGAACCACACAAACACAAAAACGAAAAGAAAGGGGCCCGTGAAGGTTCAACACGATGTGGCCGAAGCAGTAATTTGCCGAACCGAACACTAAACACATCACATAACTTCCTTGTGCTTTTTTTGAAGAAATCCCCTGTTGCCGATACACGCGTAGGACTTTTCAAACACTGGAAATCTTGGTACACTCGAATACGTTGTCGCGGGCGAAATCTACGGCAGCCCCGCTGGTCGCAGCACAGCACACAAGCAACTAGGCCGGGAAGCAGACATTCCGAGGTCGAAAAAAGCTACTACATCATCCGTGAAACCTTTACCACATGATCACGCTCCTGCCGTATCCGCGCTCGGACAGAGAAGTCGAGGGATAAAAAAGCCTTGGGTTCATTGGTCCGGCAACTGCGCGCCTTCTTCCATGCTTTCTGCTTAGGGAGAGAAAGAAAAAGAAATGACTATGAAAATTGCAGCTCCTTCAAGGCCAAAAGGGGCCACCCTTGCAAAGGCTTATCTTCAGGGGCAACCCAACAATGAAAGGATTTGTCGCTTATATCCTCTTGAAAGTTCGACCCAAAGTTAATAGTGCAGTGGATGCTATCCGTGGCCTTGGCCTTCAAGCTGGTGCCGTGCTCTGCCTTATCCCTAGCTTGGAAACTGTAGTCACGTGATCCTACCCGGAGACCCGATCGGCCTAAAACAAGCATAGCGTCCACTCTACTGTCAATACCGAGGGAACACGATAGCTCCATACTTCCTAAGAAACTGCCCATCCCAAAGAGTGACCCCCATGGGGGAATCCAAGCACAAGCTGATCGGGGCGCGTGGCTAGCGTGGCGGTGCATTGAAACACCTAGATGTTTTTAAGGGAGAGGGGGATGCTCATTGTCGGTGTACAAGCACACTGGCTGGGCAACGGAGGGTGCGTCTTTCAGGAAAAGGGTGCATGAGCGCCTGATGCACCCGACTACACCCTTTTTTTCTTAGAGTGCAACAACCCTGAACTCCAGCGTCCGGCGTTTGTCTCTCGCATTGGAATGCGTTCGATAAGAGCAGTGGAGACAAACGCAGCTTTTGTCTCCACTGCACTGGCCGAATCCGTTTGAACCCGGAAATCCGGCATCCGACGTTTGGCTCTCGCATTCGAATGCGCTCGAGAAGTGCAGTGGAGACAAAGGTGGCTTTGTCTCCACTGCACTCATCCAATGCGTTACAACCCGGAACGCCGGCGTCCGGCGCTTGGCTCTCGCATTCTATTCCGTTTCACGAGAATAGTGGAGACAAAGGCTGCCTTTTTCTCCACTGCATTCGTCGAATGCACTAGAATCCGGAACGCCAGCGTCCGGCGTTTGTTTCTCGCATTTTAATGCGTTCGACAAGAGCAGTGGAGGCAAAAGCTGCCTTTGTCGCCACTGCACTCGTCGAACGCATTACAACCCGAAACGCCGGCGTCCGACGCTTCGCTCTCGTATTCAAATGCGTTCGACGAGTGCAGTGGAGGAAGAGCCAGCATTTATCGCCACTGCACTCATCAGATGCGTTGGAACCCGGAACGCCGGCGTTTGGCTCTCGCATTCGAATGCGTTCAACAAGTGCAGTAGAGACAAAGGCTGCCTTCGTCTCCACTGCACTCGTCGAATTTGTTAGAACCCGGAACGCCATCAACTGACGTTTGTCTCTCGCATTCGGATGCGTTGTACGAGTGCAGTGGAGACAAAGGCTGCCGTGTGTCTCCACTGCACTCGCCGAATGCGTTAGAACCCGGAACGATGGCGTCTGACGTTTGGCTCTCGCGTTCGAATGCGTTCGATGGGTACAGTTGAGACAAAGGCTGCCATTGTCTCCACTGCACTCGTCGAATTTGTTAGAACCCGGAACGCCATCAACTGACGTTTGTCTCTCGCATTCGGATGCGTTGTACGAGTGCAGTGGAGACAAAGGCTGCCGTGTGTCTCCACTGCACTCGCCGAATGCGTTAGAACCCGGAACGATGGCGTCTGACGTTTGGCTCTCGCGTTCGAATGCGTTCGATGGGTACAGTTGAGACAAAGGCTGCCATTGTCTCCACTGCACTCGTCGAATTTGTTAGAACCCGGAACGCCATCAACTGACGTTTGTCTCTCGCATTCGGATGCGTTGTACGAGTGCAGTGGAGACAAAGGCTGCCGTGTGTCTCCACTGCACTCGCCGAATGCGTTAGAACCCGGAACGATGGCGTCTGACGTTTGGCTCTCGCGTTCGAATGCGTTCGATGGGTACAGTTGAGACAAAGGCTGCCATTGTCTCCACTGCACTCGTCGAATTTGTTAGAACCCGGAACGCCATCAACTGACGTTTGTCTCTCGCATTCGGATGCGTTGTACGAGTGCAGTGGAGACAAAGGCTGCCGTGTGTCTCCACTGCACTCGCCGAATGCGTTAGAACCCGGAACAATGGCGTCTGACGTTTGGCTCTCGCGTTCGAATGCGTTCGATGGGTACAGTTGAGACAAAGGCTGCCATTGTCTCCACTGCACTCGTCGAATTTGTTAGAACCCGGAACGCCATCAACTGACGTTTGTCTCTCGCATTTGGATGCGTTGTACGAGTGCAGTGGAGACAAAGGCTGCCGTGTGTCTACACTGCACTCGCCGAATGCGTTAGAACCCGGAACGATGGCGTCTGACGTTTGGCTCTCGCGTTCGAATGCGTTCGATGGGTACAGTTGAGACAAAGGCTGCCATTGTCTCCACTGCACTCGTCGAATTTGTTAGAACCCGGAACGCCATCAACTGACGTTTGTCTCTCGCATTCGGATGCGTTCTACGAGTGCAGTGGAGACAAAGGCTGCCGTGTGTCTACACTGCACTCGCCGAATGCGTTAGAACCCGGAACAATGGCGTCTGACGTTTGGCTCTCGCGTTCGAATGCGTTCGATGGGTACAGTTGAGACAAAGGCTGCCATTGTCTCCACTGCACTCGTCGAATTTGTTAGAACCCGGAACGCCATCAACTGACGTTTGTCTCTCGCATTTGGATGCGTTCTACGAGTGCAGTGGAGACAAAGGCTGCCGTGTGTCTACACTGCACTCGCCGAATGCGTCAGAACCCGGAACGATGGCGTCTGACGTTTGGCTCTCGCGTTCGAATGCGTTCGATGGGTACAGTTGAGACAAAGGCTGCCATTGTCTCCACTGCACTCGTCGAATTTGTTAGAACCCGGAACGCCATCAACTGACGTTTGTCTCTCGCATTCGGATGCGTTGTACGAGTGCAGTGGAGACAAAGGCTGCCGTGTGTCTCCACTGCACTCGCCGAATGCGTTAGAACCCGGAACGATGGCGTCTGACGTTTGGCTCTCGCGTTCGAATGCGTTCGATGGGTACAGTTGAGACAAAGGCTGCCATTGTCTCCACTGCACTCGTCGAATTTGTTAGAACCCGGAACGCCATCAACTGACGTTTGTCTCTCGCATTTGGATGCGTTGTACGAGTGCAGTGGAGACAAAGGCTGCCGTGTGTCTACACTGCACTCGCCGAATGCGTTAGAACCCGGAACGATGGCGTCTGACGTTTGGCTCTCGCGTTCGAATGCGTTCGATGGGTACAGTTGAGACAAAGGCTGCCATTGTCTCCACTGCACTCGTCGAATTTGTTAGAACCCGGAACGCCATCAACTGACGTTTGTCTCTCGCATTCGGATGCGTTCTACGAGTGCAGTGGAGACAAAGGCTGCCGTGTGTCTACACTGCACTCGCCGAATGCGTTAGAACCCGGAACGATGGCGTCTGACGTTTGGCTCTCGCGTTCGAATGCGTTCGATGGGTACAGTTGAGACAAAGGCTGCCATTGTCTCCACTGCACTCGTCGAATTTGTTAGAACCCGGAACGCCATCAACTGACGTTTGTCTCTCGCATTCGGATGCGTTGTACGATTGCAGTGGAGACAAAGGCTGCCGTGTGTCTCCACTGCACTCGCCGAATGCGTTAGAACCCGGAACGATGGCGTCTGACGTTTGGCTCTCGCGTTCGAATGCGTTCGATGGGTACAGTTGAGACAAAGGCTGCCATTGTCTCCACTGCACTCGTCGAATTTGTTAGAACCCGGAACGCCATCAACTGACGTTTGTCTCTCGCATTCGGATGCGTTCTACGAGTGCAGTGGAGACAAAGGCTGCCGTGTGTCTCCACTGCACTCGCCGAATGCGTTAGAACCCGGAACGATGGCGTCTGACGTTTGGCTCTCGCGTTCGAATGCGTTCGATGGGTACAGTTGAGACAAAGGCTGCCATTGTCTCCACTGCACTCGTCGAATTTGTTAGAACCCGGAACGCCATCAACTGACGTTTGTCTCTCGCATTCGGATGCGTTGTACGAGTGCAGTGGAGACAAAGGCTGCCGTGTGTCTCCACTGCACTCGCCGAATGCGTTAGAACCCGGAACGATGGCGTCTGACGTTTGGCTCTCGCGTTCGAATGCGTTCGATGGGTACAGTTGAGACAAAGGCTGCCATTGTCTCCACTGCACTCGTCGAATTTGTTAGAACCCGGAACGCCATCAACTGACGTTTGTCTCTCGCATTCGGATGCGTTGTACGAGTGCAGTGGAGACAAAGGCTGCCGTGTGTCTCCACTGCACTCGCCGAATGCGTTAGAACCCGGAACGATGGCGTCGGACGTTTGGCTCTCGCGTTCGAATGCGTTCGATGGGTACAGTTGAGACAAAGGCTGCCATTGTCTCCACTGCACTCGTCGAATTTGTTAGAACCCGGAACGCCATCAACTGACGTTTGTGTCTCGCATTCGGATGCGTTCTACGAGTGCAGTGGAGACAAAGGCTGCCGTGTGTCTACACTGCACTCGCCGAATGCGTTAGAACCCGGAACGATGGCGTCTGACGTTTGGCTCTCGCGTTCGAATGCGTTCGATGGGTACAGTTGAGACAAAGGCTGCCATTGTCTCCACTGCACTCGTCGAATTTGTTAGAACCCGGAACGCCATCAACTGACGTTTGTCTCTCGCATTCGGATGCGTTCTACGAGTGCAGTGGAGACAAAGGCTGCCGTGTGTCTCCACTGCACTCGCCGAATGCGTTAGAACCCGGAACGATGGCGTCTGACGTTTGGCTCTCGCGTTCGAATGCGTTCGATGGGTACAGTTGAGACAAAGGCTGCCATTGTCTCCACTGCACTCGTCGAATTTGTTAGAACCCGGAACGCCATCAACTGACGTTTGTCTCTCGCATTCGGATGCGTTCTACGAGTGCAGTGGAGACAAAGGCTGCCGTGTGTCTACACTGCACTCGCCGAATGCGTTAGAACCCGGAACGATGGCGTCTGACGTTTGGCTCTCGCGTTCGAATGCGTTCGATGGGTACAGTTGAGACAAAGGCTGCCATTGTCTCCACTGCACTCGTCGAATTTGTTAGAACCCGGAACGCCATCAACTGACGTTTGTGTCTCGCATTCGGATGCGTTCTACGAGTGCAGTGGAGACAAAGGCTGCCGTGTGTCTCCACTGCACTCGCCGAATGCGTTAGAACCCGGAACGATGGCGTCTGACGTTTGGCTCTCGCGTTCGAATGCGTTCGATGGGTACAGTTGAGACAAAGGCTGCCATTGTCTCCACTGCACTCGTCGAATTTGTTAGAACCCGGAACGCCATCAACTGACGTTTGTGTCTCGCATTCGGATGCGTTCTACGAGTGCAGTGGAGACAAAGGCTGCCGTGTGTCTACACTGCACTCGCCGAATGCGTTAGAACCCGGAACGATGGCGTCTGACGTTTGGCTCTCGCGTTCGAATGCGTTCGATGGGTACAGTTGAGACAAAGGCTGCCATTGTCTCCACTGCACTCGTCGAATTTGTTAGAACCCGGAACGCCATCAACTGACGTTTGTCTCTCGCATTCGGATGCGTTGTACGAGTGCAGTGGAGACAAAGGCTGCCGTGTGTCTCCACTGCACTCGCCGAATGCGTTAGAACCCGGAACGATGGCGTCTGACGTTTGGCTCTCGCGTTCGAATGCGTTCGATGGGTACAGTTGAGACAAAGGCTGCCATTGTCTCCACTGCACTCGTCGAATTTGTTAGAACCCGGAACGCCATCAACTGACGTTTGTCTCTCGCATTCGGATGCGTTGTACGAGTGCAGTGGAGACAAAGGCTGCCGTGTGTCTCCACTGCACTCGCCGAATGCGTTAGAACCCGGAACGATGGCGTCTGACGTTTGGCTCTCGCGTTCGAATGCGTTCGATGGGTACAGTTGAGACAAAGGCTGCCATTGTCTCCACTGCACTCGTCGAATTTGTTAGAACCCGGAACGCCATCAACTGACGTTTGTCTCTCGCATTCGGATGCGTTGTACGAGTGCAGTGGAGACAAAGGCTGCCGTGTGTCTCCACTGCACTCGCCGAATGCGTTAGAACCCGGAACGATGGCGTCTGACGTTTGGCTCTCGCGTTCGAATGCGTTCGATGGGTACAGTTGAGACAAAGGCTGCCATTGTCTCCACTGCACTCGTCGAATTTGTTAGAACCCGGAACGCCATCAACTGACGTTTGTCTCTCGCATTCGGATGCGTTCTACGAGTGCAGTGGAGACAAAGGCTGCCGTGTGTCTCCACTGCACTCGCCGAATGCGTTAGAACCCGGAACGATGGCGTCTGACGTTTGGCTCTCGCGTTCGAATGCGTTCGATGGGTACAGTTGAGACAAAGGCTGCCATTGTCTCCACTGCACTCGTCGAATTTGTTAGAACCCGGAACGCCATCAACTGACGTTTGTCTCTCGCATTCGGATGCGTTGTACGAGTGCAGTGGAGACAAAGGCTGCCGTGTGTCTCCACTGCACTCGCCGAATGCGTTAGAACCCGGAACGATGGCGTCTGACGTTTGGCTCTCGCGTTCGAATGCGTTCGATGGGTACAGTTGAGACAAAGGCTGCCATTGTCTCCACTGCACTCGTCGAATTTGTTAGAACCCGGAACGCCATCAACTGACGTTTGTCTCTCGCATTCGGATGCGTTCTACGAGTGCAGTGGAGACAAAGGCTGCCGTGTGTCTCCACTGCACTCGCCGAATGCGTTAGAACCCGGAACGATGGCGTCTGACGTTTGGCTCTCGCGTTCGAATGCGTTCGATGGGTACAGTTGAGACAAAGGCTGCCATTGTCTCCACTGCACTCGTCGAATTTGTTAGAACCCGGAACGCCATCAACTGACGTTTGTCTCTCGCATTCGGATGCGTTGTACGAGTGCAGTGGAGACAAAGGCTGCCGTGTGTCTCCACTGCACTCGCCGAATGCGTTAGAACCCGGAACGATGGCGTCTGACGTTTGGCTCTCGCGTTCGAATGCGTTCGATGGGTACAGTTGAGACAAAGGCTGCCATTGTCTCCACTGCACTCGTCGAATTTGTTAGAACCCGGAACGCCATCAACTGACGTTTGTCCCTCGCATTCGGATGCGTTCTACGAGTGCAGTGGAGACAAAGGCTGCCGTGTGTCTCCACTGCACTCGCCGAATGCGTTAGAACCCGGAACGATGGCGTCTGACGTTTGGCTCTCGCGTTCGAATGCGTTCGATGGGTACAGTTGAGACAAAGGCTGCCATTGTCTCCACTGCACTCGTCGAATTTGTTAGAACCCGGAACGCCATCAACTGACGTTTGTCTCTCGCATTCGGATGCGTTCTTCGAGTGCAGTGGAGACAAAGGCTGCCGTGTGTCTCCACTGCACTCGCCGAATGCGTTAGAACCCGGAACGATGGCGTCTGACGTTTGGCTCTCGCGTTCGAATGCGTTCGATGGGTACAGTTGAGACAAAGGCTGCCATTGTCTCCACTGCACTCGTCGAATTTGTTAGAACCCGGAACGCCATCAACTGACGTTTGTGTCTCGCATTCGGATGCGTTCTACGAGTGCAGTGGAGACAAAGGCTGCCGTGTGTCTCCACTGCACTCGCCGAATGCGTTAGAACCCGGAACGATGGCGTCTGACGTTTGGCTCTCGCGTTCGAATGCGTTCGATGGGTACAGTTGAGACAAAGGCTGCCATTGTCTCCACTGCACTCGTCGAATTTGTTAGAACCCGGAACGCCATCAACTGACGTTTGTCTCTCGCATTCGGATGCGTTGTACGAGTGCAGTGGAGACAAAGGCTGCCGTGTGTCTCCACTGCACTCGCCGAATGCGTTAGAACCCGGAACGATGGCGTCTGACGTTTGGCTCTCGCGTTCGAATGCGTTCGATGGGTACAGTTGAGACAAAGGCTGCCATTGTCTCCACTGCACTCGTCGAATTTGTTAGAACCCGGAACGCCATCAACTGACGTTTGTCTCTCGCATTCGGATGCGTTCTACGAGTGCAGTGGAGACAAAGGCTGCCGTGTGTCTCCACTGCACTCGCCGAATGCGTTAGAACCCGGAACGATGGCGTCTGACGTTTGGCTCTCGCGTTCGAATGCGTTCGATGGGTACAGTTGAGACAAAGGCTGCCATTGTCTCCACTGCACTCGTCGAATTTGTTAGAACCCGGAACGCCATCAACTGACGTTTGTCTCTCGCATTCGGATGCGTTCTACGAGTGCAGTGGAGACAAAGGCTGCCGTGTGTCTACACTGCACTCGCCGAATGCGTTAGAACCCGGAACGATGGCGTCTGACGTTTGGCTCTCGCGTTCGAATGCGTTCGATGGGTACAGTTGAGACAAAGGCTGCCATTGTCTCCACTGCACTCGTCGAATTTGTTAGAACCCGGAACGCCATCAACTGACGTTTGTCTCTCGCATTCGGATGCGTTCTACGAGTGCAGTGGAGACAAAGGCTGCCGTGTGTCTCCACTGCACTCGCCGAATGCGTTAGAACCCGGAACGATGGCGTCTGACGTTTGGCTCTCGCGTTCGAATGCGTTCGATGGGTACAGTTGAGACAAAGGCTGCCATTGTCTCCACTGCACTCGTCGAATTTGTTAGAACCCGGAACGCCCTCAACTGACGTTTGTCTCTCGCATTCGGATGCGTTCTACGAGTGCAGTGGAGACAAAGGCTGCCGTGTGTCTCCACTGCACTCGCCGAATGCGTTAGAACCCGGAACGATGGCGTCTGACGTTTGGCTCTCGCGTTCGAATGCGTTCGATGGGTACAGTTGAGACAAAGGCTGCCATTGTCTCCACTGCACTCGTCGAATTTGTTAGAACCCGGAACGCCATCAACTGACGTTTGTCTCTCGCATTCGGATGCGTTGTACGAGTGCAGTGGAGACAAAGGCTGCCGTGTGTCTCCACTGCACTCGCCGAATGCGTTAGAACCCGGAACGATGGCGTCTGACGTTTGGCTCTCGCGTTCGAATGCGTTCGATGGGTACAGTTGAGACAAAGGCTGCCATTGTCTCCACTGCACTCGTCGAATTTGTTAGAACCCGGAACGCCATCAACTGACGTTTGTCTCTCGCATTCGGATGCGTTCTACGAGTGCAGTGGAGACAAAGGCTGCCGTGTGTCTCCACTGCACTCGCCGAATGCGTTAGAACCCGGAACGATGGCGTCTGACGTTTGGCTCTCGCGTTCGAATGCGTTCGATGGGTACAGTTGAGACAAAGGCTGCCATTGTCTCCACTGCACTCGTCGAATTTGTTAGAACCCGGAACGCCATCAACTGACGTTTGTCTCTCGCATTCGGATGCGTTCTACGAGTGCAGTGGAGACAAAGGCTGCCGTGTGTCTCCACTGCACTCGCCGAATGCGTTAGAACCCGGAACGATGGCGTCTGACGTTTGGCTCTCGCGTTCGAATGCGTTCGATGGGTACAGTTGAGACAAAGGCTGCCATTGTCTCCACTGCACTCGTCGAATTTGTTAGAACCCGGAACGCCATCAACTGACGTTTGTGTCTCGCATTCGGATGCGTTCTACGAGTGCAGTGGAGACAAAGGCTGCCGTGTGTCTCCACTGCACTCGCCGAATGCGTTAGAACCCGGAACGATGGCGTCTGACGTTTGGCTCTCGCGTTCGAATGCGTTCGATGGGTACAGTTGAGACAAAGGCTGCCATTGTCTCCACTGCACTCGTCGAATTTGTTAGAACCCGGAACGCCATCAACTGACGTTTGTCTCTCGCATTCGGATGCGTTGTACGAGTGCAGTGGAGACAAAGGCTGCCGTGTGTCTCCACTGCACTCGCCGAATGCGTTAGAACCCGGAACGATGGCGTCTGACGTTTGGCTCTCGCGTTCGAATGCGTTCGATGGGTACAGTTGAGACAAAGGCTGCCATTGTCTCCACTGCACTCGTCGAATTTGTTAGAACCCGGAACGCCATCAACTGACGTTTGTCTCTCGCATTCGGATGCGTTCTACGAGTGCAGTGGAGACAAAGGCTGCCGTGTGTCTCCACTGCACTCGCCGAATGCGTTAGAACCCGGAACGATGGCGTCTGACGTTTGGCTCTCGCGTTCGAATGCGTTCGATGGGTACAGTTGAGACAAAGGCTGCCATTGTCTCCACTGCACTCGTCGAATTTGTTAGAACCCGGAACGCCATCAACTGACGTTTGTCTCTCGCATTCGGATGCGTTCTACGAGTGCAGTGGAGACAAAGGCTGCCGTGTGTCTACACTGCACTCGCCGAATGCGTTAGAACCCGGAACGATGGCGTCTGACGTTTGGCTCTCGCGTTCGAATGCGTTCGATGGGTACAGTTGAGACAAAGGCTGCCATTGTCTCCACTGCACTCGTCGAATTTGTTAGAACCCGGAACGCCATCAACTGACGTTTGTCTCTCGCATTCGGATGCGTTGTACGAGTGCAGTGGAGACAAAGGCTGCCGTGTGTCTCCACTGCACTCGCCGAATGCGTTAGAACCCGGAACGATGGCGTCTGACGTTTGGCTCTCGCGTTCGAATGCGTTCGATGGGTACAGTTGAGACAAAGGCTGCCATTGTCTCCACTGCACTCGTCGAATTTGTTAGAACCCGGAACGCCATCAACTGACGTTTGTCTCTCGCATTCGGATGCGTTCTACGAGTGCAGTGGAGACAAAGGCTGCCGTGTGTCTCCACTGCACTCGCCGAATGCGTTAGAACCCGGAACGATGGCGTCTGACGTTTGGCTCTCGCGTTCGAATGCGTTCGATGGGTACAGTTGAGACAAAGGCTGCCATTGTCTCCACTGCACTCGTCGAATTTGTTAGAACCCGGAACGCCATCAACTGACGTTTGTCTCTCGCATTCGGATGCGTTGTACGAGTGCAGTGGAGACAAAGGCTGCCGTGTGTCTCCACTGCACTCGCCGAATGCGTTAGAACCCGGAACGATGGCGTCTGACGTTTGGCTCTCGCGTTCGAATGCGTTCGATGGGTACAGTTGAGACAAAGGCTGCCATTGTCTCCACTGCACTCGTCGAATTTGTGAGAACCCGGAACGCCATCAACTGACGTTTGTCTCTCGCATTCGGATGCGTTCTACGAGTGCAGTGGAGACAAAGGCTGCCGTGTGTCTACACTGCACTCGCCGAATGCGTTAGAACCCGGAACGATGGCGTCTGACGTTTGGCTCTCGCGTTCGAATGCGTTCGATGGGTACAGTTGAGACAAAGGCTGCCATTGACTCCACTGCAGTCGTCGAATTTGTTAGAACCCGGAACGCCATCAACTGACGTTTGTCTCTCGCATTCGGATGCGTTCTACGAGTGCAGTGGAGACAAAGGCTGCCGTGTGTCTCCACTGCACTCGCCGAATGCGTTAGAACCCGGAACGATGGCGTCTGACGTTTGGCTCTCGCGTTCGAATGCGTTCGATGGGTACAGTTGAGACAAAGGCTGCCATTGTCTCCACTGCACTCGTCGAATTTGTTAGAACCCGGAACGCCATCAACTGACGTTTGACTCTCGCATTCGGATGCGTTCTACGAGTGCAGTGGAGACAAAGGCTGCCGTGTGTCTCCACTGCACTCGCCGAATGCGTTAGAACCCGGAACGATGGCGTCTGACGTTTGGCTCTCGCGTTCGAATGCGTTCGATGGGTACAGTTGAGACAAAGGCTGCCATTGTCTCCACTGCACTCGTCGAATTTGTTAGAACCCGGAACGCCATCAACTGACGTTTGTCTCTCGCATTCGGATGCGTTCTACGAGTGCAGTGGAGACAAAGGCTGCCGTGTGTCTCCACTGCACTCGCCGAATGCGTTAGAACCCGGAACGATGGCGTCTGACGTTTGGCTCTCGCGTTCGAATGCGTTCGATGGGTACAGTTGAGACAAAGGCTGCCATTGTCTCCACTGCACTCGTCGAATTTGTTAGAACCCGGAACGCCATCAACTGACGTTTGTCTCTCGCATTCGGATGCGTTCTACGAGTGCAGTGGAGACAAAGGCTGCCGTGTGTCTCCACTGCACTCGCCGAATGCGTTAGAACCCGGAACGATGGCGTCTGACGTTTGGCTCTCGCGTTCGAATGCGTTCGATGGGTACAGTTGAGACAAAGGCTGCCATTGTCTCCACTGCACTCGACAAATTTGTTAGAACCCGGAATGCCGGCGTCTGACGTTTGGCTCTCGTATTCGAATGCGTTCGTTGAGTGCAGTGGAGACAAAGGCTGCCTTTGTCTCTATTGGACTCGTCGAATTTGTTAGAACCCTGAACGCTGGCGACTGACATCTGGCTCTCGAATTCGAATGCGTTCGATGAGTACAGTGGAGACAAAGGCTGCCTTTATCTCAGACTTGGACGTAATTCAACTACTCTACTCAAACTACTGTAGTTTAACTACTTTATCGAGTAACTTGGTAACTTTCAAATTCAACTTTATTTGGGTAATTAGTAGTTTAATTTAACTACGTTTTTCAGGTTACTTCTACTCAAATTACTAACTACTTTCGAAATTTAATCCTATTATTTTTTTTTTCATCACAAAAGTTTGAGCGCAGAAATAAACAAGACGCTGGCAGATTAAGTGCTATTCACGAACAAGGGGCACCCTCACATTCCGTTCCCACGTACTTATACTCGGCAGCCGTAGAAACTGCATCACAGGCGTCCTTGGGCCAATGTGGCGACGAGCAGCCAAAACATATCACCGGCGCGCACGAATGCAGATATGCTTAACAAGCCTTGGTCGGGTATTGACCTAATCCGGTAATGCAAGCAGGCGCCGTGCCTCCAGCTGCAACCGTGAAAGACGGGGTCACTCCAAAGGTTGTTGTTGTTTTCATGTTACGTGTTTTTAGTGAGTTCTGACTCAAGTGGTAGGTTCCATGGTAGGCGCCACTGGAATAACCTCGCAGCTGGGCGCCTGTTCCCATGGTCGCCTCGTCGTCAGCGCACACTCCCTTGCAAAGTCGGACTCCCCCGCGCACAAGCGCAGACACGGATAATCCGTTCATGGGAGCACGTTCCCGCTTCCAGATGCAACTGTACGAGCGCCGATGCTTGTTCACGTAATCCTTCGCGTCCCTCCGACCTCCCACGCCAGGGAGACCTCCTTTTTGTTGCAAACGTTTTACTTGTCAGGCGTGTTAGGCGCGTCAGGGTACCGTTGTCGCCGGGAGGGATTTCGAGTCACTTTCGGGAGATCATTTTGTTGAACCCAACGTCAACGGCGAAAAGCAATTTTTTTTTCAGTGGCGCAGCTATAACATTGCAATGAGACGCGCAGTCGTCCGGGTGATCTGATCGTCATGGCGCGAGACTTGATCCCTTGACGGTCAGGTGCACTCGCTCGGTGAAATCTCCGAACGTCGTGAGAATAAAGAGGGGCCAGTCATAACAATCTCAATTTGCCGAAGAAAAAAGGAAAAAGGAGGAGAGTTTGTTATAAAGGAGCCTCTAGCCGAGGCAAGCCTCACATGTTTCGCGATGGACACCAAAGATGCCGACACTCGCTTACCCGACCCTGCACAGCCTGCATCTGAAATTGAACGCTGCCTTAGCATCCAGCCCCGGTGGAACGTCTGTTTAGCTTGACTGAGGACGTCATTAGCAGGAAAAGGGGAAACTCTCCGATAACAACTTTGAAAGACGATTGCTTCTGCGAGCGAATGAACTATTTTGGAAGTCATAAAATGACTGCATTTATTTCAGGCTCGCAGGGTTTTTCACTGATCAAAACGGCTGTTCATTTCGCTGCCACAAGAATATAAAAAGTAACTTCGAAAGTAACTTCAAAGTAACTCGCTACTCTTTACAGTAGTTAGTAGTTTACTCAATTACTATTACAAATGCGTAATTTCTACTCTACTCCAACTACTTTTGGCGGTGATACTCAGTAACTTAACTTAACTACCTTTTTTGAGTAACTTGTACATGTCTCCTTTATCTTCACTGCACTCGTCGAATTTGTTAGAACAAGGAACGCTGGCGTCTGGCGTTTGGCTCTCGCATTCGAATTCGTTCGATGAGTGCAGTGGAGACAAAGGCTGCCTTTGTCTTTATTGCACTCGTCGAATTTGTTAGAAACCTGAACGCTGGCGACTGACGTTTGGCTTTCGCATTTGAATGCGTTCGACGAGTACAGTGGAGACAAAGGCTGCCTTGTCTCCACTGCACTTGTCAAATTTGTTAGAACACGGAATGCTGGCATCTGACGTTTGGCTCTCGCATTTGAATGCGTTCGATGAGTACAGTGGAGACAAAGGCTGCCTTTGTTTCCACTGCACTCGTCGAATTTGTTAGAACCCGGAACGCTGGCGTCTGACGTTTGGCTCTCGCATTCGAATCCGTTCGACGAGTGCAGTTGAGACAAAGGCTGCCTTTGTCTCCACTGCACTCGCCGAATGCGTTGGAACCCGGAACGCTGGCGTCTGACCTTTGGCGCTCGCATTCGAATGCGTTAGACGAGTGCCGTGGAGACAAAGGCTGCCTTTGTCTCCACTGCACTGGTCGAATTTGTTAGAACCCGCAACACCGGCGTCTGACGTTTGGCTCTTGTATTCGAATGCGTTCGACAAGTGCAGTGGAGACAAAGGCTGCCGTTGTCTCCATTGCACTCGTTGAATGCGTTAGGACCCGGAACGCTGGCGTCTGACGTTTGTCTCTTGCATTCGAATGCGTTCCACCAGTGCAGTGGAGACAAATGCTGGCTTTGTCTCCACTGCACTCGTCGAATTTGTTAGAACCCGGAACGCCGGCGTCTGACGTTTGGCTCTCGTATTCAAATGCGTTCGACCAGTGCAGTGTAGACAAGGGCTGCCTTTGTCTCCACTGCACTCGTTCAATGCGTTAGAACCCAGAACGCCAGCGTCCGGCGTTTGTTTCTCGCACTGGAATGCGATCGACGAGAGCAGGGGAGAAAAGGCTGGCTTTGTCTCTACTGCACTCGTCGAACGCGTAACAACCCGAAACGCCGGCGTCCGACTGTTTGTCTATCGCATTCAAATACGTTCGATTTGAGCAGTGTACACAAAGGAAGCTTTTGTCTCCACTGCACTGCCCGAATGCGCATGAACGCGGAAATCTGGCATCCGACGTTTGGCTCTCGCATTCAATTGCGTTCGACAACTGCAGTGGAAACAAAAGCTGTCTTTGTCTCCACTGCACTCGTCGAATGCGTTACAACCCGGAACGCCGGCGTCAGGCGTTTGTCTCGCGCATTCGAATGCGTTCGAGAAGGACAGTGGAGACAATGGCTGCCTTTGTCTCCACTGCGCTCGTCGAATGCGTTACAACCCTGAACGCCGGCATCAGGTGTTTGTCTCGCGCAATCGAATGCTTTCAACGAGGACAGTGGAGACAATGGCTGCCTTTGTCTCCACTGCACTCGTCGAATTTGTTAGAACCTGGAACGCCGGCGTCTGATTTTTGGCTCTCGTATTCGATCGCGTTCGATGATAACAGTGGAGACAAAGGCTGCCTTTGTCTCCACTGCACTCGTCGAATTTGTTAGAACCCGGAACGCCGGCGTCTGACGTTTGTCTCTTGCATTCGAATTTGTTCGACCAGTGCAGTGGAGACAAAGGCTGCCTTTGTCTCCATTGCACTCGTCGAATGCGTTAGAACCCGGAACGCCGGCGTCTGACGTTTGTCTCTTGCATTCGAATGCGTTGGACCAGCGCAGTGGAGACAAAGGCTGCCTTTGTCTCCATTGCACTCGTCGAATGCGTTAGGACCCGGAACGCTGGCGTCTGACGTTTGTCTCTTGCATTCGAATGCGTTCCACCAGTGCAGTGGAGACAAATGCTGGCTTTGTCTCCACTGCACTCGTCGAATTTGTTACAACCCGGAACGCCGGCGTCAGGCGTTTGTCTCGCGCATTCGAATGCGTTCGAGAAGGACAGTGGAGACAATGGCTGCCTTTGTCTCCACTGCGCTCGTCGAATGCGTTACAACCCTGAACGCCGGCATCAGGTGTTTGTCTCGCGCAATCGAATGCTTTCAACGAGGACAGTGGAGACAATGGCTGCCTTTGTCTCCACTGCACTCGTCGAATTTGTTAGAACCTGGAACGCCGGCGTCTGATTTTTGGCTCTCGTATTCGATCGCGTTCGATGATAACAGTGGAGACAAAGGCTGCCTTTGTCTCCACTGCACTCGTCGAATTTGTTAGAACCCGGAACGCCGGCGTCTGACGTTTGTCTCTTGCATTCGAATTTGTTCGACCAGTGCAGTGGAGACAAAGGCTGCCTTTGTCTCCATTGCACTCGTCGAATGCGTTAGAACCCGGAACGCCGGCGTCTGACGTTTGTCTCTTGCATTCGAATGCGTTGGACCAGCGCAGTGGAGACAAAGGCTGCCTTTGTCTCCATTGCACTCGTCGAATGCGTTAGGACCCGGAACGCTGGCGTCTGACGTTTGTCTCTTGCATTCGAATGCGTTCCACCAGTGCAGTGGAGACAAATGCTGGCTTTGTCTCCACTGCACTCGTCGAATTTGTTAGAACCCGGAACGCCGGCGTCAGGCGTTTGTCTCGCGCATTCGAATGCGTTCGAGGACAGTGGAAACAATGGCTGCCTTTGTCTCCACTGCGCTTGTCGAATGCGTTACAACCCGGAACGCCGGCATCAGGTGTTTGTCTCGCGCAATCGAATGCGTTCGACGAGGACAGTGGAGACAATGGCTGCCTTTGTCTCGACTGCACTCGTCGAATTTGTTAGAACCTGGAACGCCGGCGTCTGATCTTTGGCTCTCGTATTCGAACGCGTTCGATGAGTACAGTGGGGACAAAGGCTGCCTCTGTCTCCACTGCACTCTTCGAATTTGTTAGAACCCGGAACGCCGGCGTCTGACGTTTGGCTCTTGCATTCGAATTTGTTCGACCAGTGCAGTGGAGACAAAGGCTGCCTTTGTCTCCATTGCACTCGTCGAATGCGTTAGGACCCGGAACGCTGGCGTCTGACGTTTGGCTTTCGTATTCGAATGCGTTCGTTGAGTACAGTGGAGACAAAGGCTGCCATTGCCTCCACTGCACTCGTCGAATTTGTTAGAACCCGGAACTCCGGCGTCTGACGTTTGGCTCTAGTATTCGAATGCGTTCGATGAGTACAGTTGAGACAGGCTGCCTTTGTCTCCACTGCACTCGTCGAATTTGTTAGAACCCGGAATGCCGGCGTCTGACGTCTGGCTCTCGTATTCGAATGCGTTCGATGAGTACAGTGGAGACAAAGGCTGCCTTTTTCTCCACTCCACTCATCGAAAGCGCTAGAACCCAGAACGCCAGTTTCCGGCATTTGCCTCTCGCATTCGGATGCGTTCGACGAGTGCAGTGGAGACAAAGGCTGCCTTTGTTTCTACTGCACTCGTCGAATTTGTTAGAACCCGGAATGCCGGCGTCTGACGTTTGGCTCTGGTATTCGAATGCGTTCGATGAGTACAGTGGAGACAAAGGCTGCCCTTTTCTCCACTCCACTCATCGAAAGCGCTAGAACCCAGAACGCCAGTTTCCGGCATTTGCCTCTCGCATTCGAATGCGTTCGACGAGTGCAGTGGAGACAAAGGTTGCCTTTGTCTCCACTGCACTGGTCGAATTTGTTAGAACCCGGAACGCTGGCGTCTGACGTTTGGCTCTCGCATTCGAATCCGTTCGGCGAGTGCAGTGGAGACAAAGGCTGCCGTTGTCTCCACTGCACTCGCCAAATGCGTTAGAACCCGGAACGCTGGCGTCTGACGTTTGTCGCTCGCATTAGAATTCGTTTGGCGAGTGCAGTGGAGACAAAGGCTGTCTTTTTCTCCACTGCACTCGTCGAATTTGTTAGAACCCGGAACGCCGGCGTCTGATGTTTGGCTCTCGTATTCGAATGTGTTCGATGAGTACAGTGGAGACAAAGGCTGCCATTGCCTCCACTGCACTCGTCGAATTTGTTAGAACCCGGAACTCCGGCGTCAGACGTTGGGCTCTAGTATTCGAATGCGTTCGATGAGTACAGTTGAGACAAAGGCTGCCTTTGTCTCCACTGCACTCGTCGAATTTGTTAGAACCCGGAATGCCGGCGTCTGACGTTTGGCTCTAGTATTCGAATGCGTTCGTGTAGTACAGTGGAGACAAAGGCTGCCTTTGCCTCCACTGCACTCGTCGAATTTGTTAGAATCCGGAACTCCGGCGTCTGACGTTTGGCTCTAGTATTCGAATGCGTTCGATGAGTACAGTTGAGACAAAGGCTGCCTTTGTCTCCACAGCACTCGTCGAATTTGTTAGAACCCGGAATGCCGGCGTCTGACGTTTGGCTCTCGTATTCGAATGCGTTCGTTGAGTACAGTGGAGACAAAGGCTGCCTTTGTCTCCACTGCACTCGTCGAATTTGTTAGAACCCGGAACTCCGGCGTCTGACGTTTGGCTCTAGTATTCGAATGCGTTCGTTGAGTACAGTGGAGACAAAGGCTGCCGTTGCCTCCACTGCACTCGTCGAATTTGTTAGAACCCGGAACTCCGGTGTCTGACGTTTGGCTCTAGTATTCGAATGCGTTCGATGAGTACAGTTGAGACAAAGGCTGTCTTTTTCTCCACTGCACTCGTCGAATTTGTTAGAACCCGGAATGACGGCGTCTGACGTTTGGCTCTCGTATTCGAATGCGTTCGATGAGTACAGTGGAGACAAAGGCTGCCGTTGCCTCCACTGCACTCGTCGAATTTGTTAGAACCCGGAACTCCGGCGTCTGACGTTTGGCGCCAGTATTCGAATGCGTTCAACGAGTGCAGAGGAGACAAAGGCTGCCTTTGTCTCCACTCTGCGCTCATCGAATTTGTTAGAACCCGGAACGCCGGCGTCTGATGTTTGGCTCTCGTATTCGAATGTGTTCGATGAGTGCAGTGGAGACAAAGGCTGCCTTTGTCTCCACTGCACTCGTCGAATTTGTTGGAACCCGGAACGCCGGCGTCTGATGTTTGGCTCTAGTATTCGAATGCGTTCGATGAGTACAGCAGAGACGAAGGCTGCCTTTGTCTCCCCTGCACTCGTTCAATGCGTTAGAACCCAGAACGCCAGCGTCCGGCGTTTGTTTCTCGCACTGGAATGCGTTCTACGAGAGCAGGGGAGAAAAGGCTGGCTTTGTCTCTACTGCACTCGTTGATCGCGTAACAACCCGAAACGCCGGCGTCCGACTGTTTGTCTATCGCATTCAAATACGTTCGATTTGAGCAGTGTAAACTAAGGAAGCTTTTGTCTCTACTGCACTGCCCGAATGCGTATGAACGCGGAAATCTTGCATCCGACGTTTGGCTCTCGCATTCAATTGCGTTCGACAACTGCAGTGGAGACAAAGGCTGTCTTTGTCTCCACTGCACTCGTCGAATGCGTTACAACCCGGAACGCCGGCGTCAGGCGTTTGTCTCGCGCATTCGAATGCGTTCGACAAGGACAGTGGAGACAATGGCTGCCTTTGTCTCCACTGCACTCGTCGAATGCGTTACAACCAGGAACGCCGGCGTCAGGCGTTTGTCTCGCGTATTCGAATGCGTTCGACAAGGACAGTGGAGACAATGGCTGCCTTTGTCTCCACTGCGCTCGTCGAATGCGTTACAACCCGGAACGCCGGCATCAGGTGTTTGTCTCGCGCAATCGAATGCGTTCGACGACAGTGGCGACAATGGCTGCCTTTGTCTCCACTGCACTCGTCGAATTTGTTAGAACCTGGAACGCCGGCGTCTGATCTTTGGCTCCCGTATTCGAACGCGTTCGATGAGTACAGTGGAGACAAAGGCTGCCTTTGTCTCCACTGCACTCGTCGAATTTGTTAGAACCCGGAACGCCGGCGTCTGACGTTTGGCTCTCGTATTCGAATGCGTTCGAGAAGTACAGTGGAGACAAAGGCTGCCTTTGTCTCCACTGCACTCGTCGAATGCGTTAGAACCCAGAACGCCGGCGTCTGACGTTTGTCTCTTGCATTCAAATTTGTTCGACCAGTGCAGTGGAGACAAAGGCTGCCTTTGTCTCCATTGCACTCGTCGAATGCGTTAGGACCCGGAACGCTGGCGTCTGACGTTTGTCTCTCGCATTCGAATGCGTTCCACCAGTGCAGTGGAGACAAACGCTGGCTTTGTCTCCACTGCACTCGTCGAATTTGTTAGGACCCGGAACGCCGGCGTCCGACGTTTGGCTCTCGTATTCGAACGCGTTCGGCGAGTGCAGTGGAGACAAAGGCTGCCTTTTTCTCCACTGCACTCGTCGAATTTGTTAGAACCCGGAACGCCGGCGTCCGGCGTTTGGCTCTCGCAATCGAGTGTGTTGGACGAGTGCAGTGGAAACAAAGGCTGCCTTTGTCTCCACTGCACTCGTCGAATTCGTTAGAACCCGGAACGCCCGCGTCTGACGTTTGTCTCTCGCATTCGGATACGTTCGACGAGTTCAATGGAGACAAAGGTTGCCTTTGTCTCCACTGCACTTGTCGAATTTGTTAGAACCCGGAACGCCGGCATCTGACGTTTTTCTCTCGCATTCGGATACGTTCGACGAGTGCAATGGAGACAAAGGCTGCCTTTGTCTCCACTGCACTCGTCGAATTTGTTAGAACCCGGAACGCCCGCGTGTGACGTTTGTCTCTCGCATTCGGATACGTTCGACGAGTGCAATGGAGACAAAGGCTGCCTTTGTCTCCACTGCACTCGTCGAATTTGTTAGAACCCGGAACGCCGGCATCTGACGTTTGTCTCTCGCATTCGGATACGTTCGACGAGTGCAATGGAGACAAAGGCTGCCTTTGTCTCCACTGCACTCGTCGAATTTGTTAGAACCCGGAACGCCCGCGTCTGACGTTTGTCTCTCGCATTCGGATACGTTCGACGAGTGCAATGGAGACAAAGGCTGCCTTTGTCTCCACTGCACTCGTCGAATTTGTTAGAACCCGGAACGCCGGCATCTGACGTTTTTCTCTCGCATTCGGATACGTTCGACGAGTGCAATGGAGACAAAGGCTGCCTTTGTCTCCACTGCACTCGTCGAATTTGTTAGAACCCGGAACGCCCGCGTCTGACGTTTGTCTCTCGCATTCGGATACGTTCGACGAGTTCAATGGAGACAAAGGCTGCCTTTGTCTGCACTGCACTTGTCGAATTTGTTAGAACCCGGAACGCCGGCATCTGACGTTTTTCTCTCGCATTCGGATACGTTCGGCGAGTTCAATGGAGACAAAGGCTGCCTTTGTCTGCACTGCACTTGTCGAATTTGTTAGAACCCGGAACGCCGGCATCTGACGTTTTTTTCTCGCATTCGGATACGTTCGACGAGTGCAATGGAGACAAAGGCTGCCTTTGTCTCCACTGCACTCGTCGAATTTGTTAGAACCCGGAACGCCCGCGTCTGACGTTTGTCTCTCGCATTCGGATACGTTCGACGAGTGCAATGGAGACAAAGGCTGCCTTTGTCTCCACTGCACTCGTCGAATTTGTTAGAACCCGGAACGCCGGCATCTGACGTTTTTCTCTCGCATTCGGATACGTTCGACGAGTGCAATGGAGACAAAGGCTGCCTTTGTCTCCACTGCACTCGTCGAATTTGTTAGAACCCGGAACGCCCGCGTCTGACGTTTGTCTCTCGCATTCGGATACGTTCGACGAGTGCAATGGAGACAAAGGCTGCCTTTGTCTCCACTGCACTCGTCGAATTTGTTAGAACCCGGAACGCCGGCATCTGACGTTTTTCTCTCGCATTCGGATACGTTCGACGAGTGCAATGGAGACAAAGGCTGCCTTTGTCTCCACTGCACTCGTCGAATTTGTTAGAACCCGGAACGCCCGCGTCTGACGTTTGTCTCTCGCATTCGGATACGTTCGACGAGTTCAATGGAGACAAAGGCTGCCTTTGTCTGCACTGCACTTGTCGAATTTGTTAGAACCCGGAACGCCGGCATCTGACGTTTTTCTCTCGCATTCGGATACGTTCGACGAGTTCAATGGAGACAAAGGCTGCCTTTGTCTGCACTGCACTTGTCGAATTTGTTAGAACCCGGAACGCCGGCATCTGACGTTTTTCTCTCGCATTCGGATACGTTCGACGAGTGCAATGGAGACAAAGGCTGCCTTTGTCTCCACTGCACTCGTCGAATTTGTTAGAACCCGGAACGCCCGCGTCTGACGTTTGTCTCTCGCATTCGGATACGTTCGACGAGTGCAATGGAGACAAAGGCTGCCTTTGTCTCCACTGCACTCGTCGAATTTGTTAGAACCCGGAACGCCGGCATCTGACGTTTTTCTCTCGCATTCGGATACGTTCGACGAGTGCAATGGAGACAAAGGCTGCCTTTGTCTCCACTGCACTCGTCGAATTTGTTAGAACCCGGAACGCCGGCATCTGACGTTTTTCTCTCGCATTCGGATACGTTCGACGAGTGCAATGGAGACAAAGGCTGCCTTTGTCTCCACTGCACTTGTCGAATTTGTTAGAACCCGGAACGCCCGCGTCTGACGTTTGTCTCTCGCATTCGGATACGTTCGACGAGTGCAATGGAGACAAAGGCTGCCTTTGTCTCCACTGCACTCGTCGAATTTGTTAGAACCCGGAACGCCCGCGTCTGACGTTTGTCTCTCGCATTCGGATACGTTCGACGAGTGCAATGGAGACAAAGGCTGCCTTTGTCTCCACTGCACTCGTCGAATTTGTTAGAACCCGGAACGCCGGCATCTGACGTTTGTCTCTCGCATTCGGATACGTTCGACGAGTGCAATGGAGACAAAGGCTGCCTTTGTCTCCACTGCACTCGTCGAATTTGTTAGAACCCGGAACGCCCGCGTCTGACGTTTGTCTCTCGCATTCGGATACGTTCGACGAGTGCAATGGAGACAAAGGCTGCCTTTGTCTCCACTGCACTCGTCGAATTTGTTAGAACCCGGAACGCCGGCATCTGACGTTTGTCTCTCGCATTCGGATACGTTCGACGAGTGCAATGGAGACAAAGGCTGCCTTTGTCTCCACTGCACTTGTCGAATTTGTTAGAACCCGGAACGCCGGCATCTGACGTTTTTCTCTCGCATTCGGATACGTTCGACGAGTGCAATGGAGACAAAGGCTGCCTTTGTCTCGACTGCACTCGTCGAATTTGTTAGAACCCGGAACGCCCGCGTCTGACGTTTGTCTCTCGCATTCGGATACGTTCGACGAGTGCAATGGAGACAAAGGCTGCCTTTGTTTCCACTGCACTTGTCGAATTTGTTAGAACCCGGAACGCCGGCATCTGACGTTTTTCTCTCGCATTCGAATGCGTTCGACGAGTGCAGTGGAAACAGAGGCTACCTTTGTCTCCACTGCACTCGTCGAATTTGTTAGAACCCGGTACGCCGGTGTCTGACCGTTTGGCTCTCGTATTCAAATGCGTTTGAGGAGTACAGTGGAGAGAAAGGCTGCCTTTTTCTCCACTGCACTCGTAGAATGCGTTAGAACCCTGAATGCCGGCATCCGGCTTTTCGCTCTCGCATTCGGTTTCGTTCGAGGAGTGGAAGTATGAGCTCGGGTAATGGACCTTTTTCGAGAAGCGTTCTGCGCACGCGCGAGCGCCCGATACCAAGCCGCGGAAGTCGGCACGAAAAATCTAGGAAATTCGGAAAGAGGCTGTGGATCAGCGAGTAGAACACGTAATTGCAGCATATATATAATTGTGTTACGCAAAAAAAGAAAGTAAATGGAAATAAAAATTACACCATCTTCCCTAGGGGAACCATGGGGTGATGCGGAGCATCGCGAACCGCCGCTGCTTCACGTTGTCGTAGTTCAGCATCCGCCGCTCGACGTTGACGAATGGACGCCGCTTCTCGTTGCCGTAGTTTAGGGTCTGCCGCTCGCTTCAAGCGTTTGCGCTCAGCGTCGCGTGCCCTTCGCTGCGCAGCTTTGTCTTCAGTGGACGTAGCGTTGCTGTTAGTTTGTGGGGTGGTGGTGACGCTTGCTTGCGCCAACCACTAACTGACGGGACTGTTGCTTCCATCACAGTTCATCGGAAGAACGGAGTGAAGTGGAGTCAACAGCGGTGAACTGAACGCGAGCAGCGCGCTACCGCTGCTTATATTCACACTTGAAGGAGAGGAGACTAGAGGAGGAGAGTTGCGCATGCGTAGTGTGAGTGCGGACTACGACGCCGATGCCGCCGGACATAGACCCGAGCAAGAGATGCTCCGCATCTAAAACACGACGTTTGAGTGGACTCCATGGATGCCACCTTTAAAGTCACGTTGGGCACGCGCCCCATCTCAGAGAGCGAAGAAACCGCTAGCGTAGCTTCCCTTGTCGATTGGTAGCGCAGGTAGGTCACTTCCTCGATTTTTAGTTCGTGCAGCCACCACCTGGTTCCGTCGGTATGTGGAAAAGGAGCATTGTATAAGCCAACCATCTCGGTTTTTCGATAGTGAAATGAAGAGGTTTCTGGGTGTGTAGATGAGTGGATTTGGTTGTTTACCGTGACGTTCTGCGAATGTAGGTGTCACTGTCATTTCGGCCGATAGTCTATTACGGCCGAGCGTGTATTACGGCTGAGAGAGACGGGTGTGAGGCCGTAGGACATAACGACCGAGAACTCCAAAAGGCCGATTGTCTCTGAATGGGCTGGTGTTGCGGCCCCCTCGGGGGTTAATTGCTTTGTGGTACTGCTTCCATTTAAATGCCCAATACCTTCTCTCGGAATGCGTACAAGAGGTCGTTAGTGGAGTGGTTTATATCTTCTGACGTTGTTTGGGTGTGCCCGTCTTGGGCGGGCAAATTATTATAGTAATAATGTCATATATCCTGGAAACATTTACATCTAGGTCTCTCAGCTCCGTATCAGAGAAGTGCCAAAGAGGAGCAGGCCAAGGTAGGCGGCAAGCAACGACGCCAAAAGCAGCCGCAAGGCGAACCTGGCGCGACAGTGGAGCTGCATGAGCGCCGCAGCAGGAATGGGAGCGGCAGCCATGTTCAACCAACAGCACCAGTTCGCAGACAAGGTCAACGCCTTCGATGATGGAGTGTCCTGGCTGCTGGGACTAAACAGCTAGGCAAAAAAGAGCTTGGCGGCCAGGATTTTTTTTACACATGGTCATATGTTTTTAATATTTCTTAGCCTGATGCATGAGTTTTCTTCACCGTGTCACTTTAAAAAGATTGAAAATTTTTTTTTTTTAAACCAACCCCTCTTATTGTTTTTTTAGCGAGAGGGTAGAGTTAGAGAAATAATAATTTAGTCGATGTGCTGAAAATTTAAAAGATGCACTATATTTTCTACTGAGCTCTTAAAATGTCGATTATTAGAATGTAGAAATGTTATACCAAAAAGCGCCCTGAAGGAACTACTGATCAAATGAATAAGCAATGATGAAGCGCAGAAAAGCAAATAAATAAATGAGAAATTTGGCTAAGCAACGCCGGCGTACCGACTGGTGCCGGCCGTGGAAGGTGAAACTAAGCCAAATCCGCAGTATTTGCCAGTTACTGACAGATAAACTCTTAAATTTGCCGATTCGTCTACTTTCCAGCAAAATACTCGGAGCGCCAATCATTGCGATCTGCGAAGAGACCTCGGCGATTGACGAGACTGGCAATATGTTAAGCTTTAAAATGAAGTCTGAGTTTTGGCAATGAGAATGACGTTTCAATCATCGTGCTCAATCTTGCGCCATCCATCTTACTTTGTGGCAACTAAAGTCATCTACCACAACGCGACCCCCGAGAAGGCGGCCGCACCAGTCCATTCCAAGACTATCGGCCTTCACGCAGTTCTCGGCCCTTACGCCCTACTCGGCCTCAGAGCCACTCCCGGCACTTCCGCCCATCTCGGGCCTTATACACTTTCGGCCGTAATGCGACAATTGTCCTTAGGGGGATGCTCTCGTTGACGGCTGTATAAGAGCGAATTTGTGAAATAAACCAGTAGCGCAGTCTGAGACCTTCTGTGAAGCGTCTGTTTTGTTTATCGTCCCTTGTCTCGGGTTTATAATGGAAAATTGCTCGCTCTATAAAGTTTATCATGGCTTCCACCTTCTCAACTGTTGGGTGCAGGCCATTTTTGCCGATTTCGTACCCCAGATACCTTGTTTTTGTCTGCAACTGTTCGCAACGGACCTTTTCCACATATTGACGGCACCAGGCGGTGGCTGCACGAACTAAAAATCGAGGAAGTGACCTACCTGCGCTACCAATCGGTAATGGGGGCCCTTACACTACCAGTTTCTTCTCTTTCTGAGCAGCTGCGCATGCCCAACGAAACTTTAAAGAGGGGAATCCGTGGCGTCCATCCAAACGCTGTGTTTTCCTTTCCGTTGACTTTCTTTTTTTGTGTAACACAATTATATATATGCTGCAGTTACGTGCTCTACTCGCTGATATACAGCCTCCTTCCGAATTTCCTCTATTTTTCGTTCCGATTTCCGCCGCTTGGCATCGGCGCTCGCACGTGCGCAGAACGCTTCTTGGAAAAGGTCCATTCTCAGCGTTGGCCCCCTTATCTTTGTTTGCATGAGAACTTCCTTCACTTTGTCATAACACTGCTTGTAGTTCTCTCCTGCAATGATTACGTGATCTAAGTAGTAGGCAGTTCCCGGCATACCGTGCAGGATTTGACCCATCTGTATTGTCTGGAAGCTCGATGATGATTTAACCGCGAGAAACCGGAGAGCAGTGGTTTTAAATAGTTAGAGCTATCTACGTGAATGAATCTGTTCATTATATTATAAGGGTTGTTTCATTTGGAATCGAACACGCGTGTTGTGGTGAGTATTTTGACAAGCCTCAAAAATTCCCGCAAGAAAACAACATATTTTTAAGTCTTTAAAAAAATTCTTTAGCCACAAAAATTAAATTAAACAAGGTGAAATACTATGTTTAGGCTCTTTGATTGTGCACCCAGTTTTGTCGGTTGTCATAAAAAAGTAAAAATGAAAACACGCAGTCATTTTTTTCTTTGCAAATATAGGATGCATGGCTCATTTTTTCTTTTAAAGTAAACTGCTTTGGCGTATTTTACGACAAAAATAAAAATGCCGAACATCGCCATCGCCTCTTTGACGTTTTGGTGATATATTTGTTGCCTCGTATCTTAGGAATCATACATTTTGTTTTTAGATACTGTATGCCTAAAGGCTTACGTATGTTATATTCACTGGTACTAGCTTAGTTTTCTTTACTTTCGCGGAAAATTATTATACATTTTTAAATTCTATCTAAAAGAGCATTTATTCATAATTAAAACCCGCGTTATTAAGAAACGCCATTTTTAATTTCTCGCTCATTATTTGTATTGTTCCCAATAATGATAACATTTTGGCTGCATAATCAAAGTTCCCCATTTTTCTGTTGTATTTTCAGTAGACGTGCTTAAACACACAAGCATACACCCGAATCGGCAAAAGGGGATAGTTTCGCAAATTGGCTTTTTTTCTTTCGTTTCCCCCGGCAAACTCGGCCGACCATTCGCAACGGAGATGGAACCCCGAGTTAAGCGGCCGTGCTTTGATATTTCCCAAGGGCTTTCTAAATGCACAACACCTTCGCTCAGGTCTTCCCTAACTCATGATGCTACGCATTGAAAGGCGTCCAAGCACGCCAAAGCGTCTTTGAGGGTCGCTTCTACCACGGGTGCCTACAGGTGTAAGCGCAGTGTCGCTCCCGGTCCCCGACGAAGTCCGCTCCGATAAAGGGCGCCCTTCGCGAGCCCGCTTATCGAGTGCCGCGATAGCGCGCTTCCCTCCGCGACGTCGTCCAGGAACCGCAGCTGCGAGCGGCGTCTCAGTGCGCGGGCGGCCAGCTGTGCGCCGAGGGTTCCCTCCACGACGCCTGCTTCCAGGGTGTTTCCCGAACTCGGCGCGGACGACCGACACATCCCACAACTGCGGAGCGTCTGGGGCTAGACTCGGGTGAGCACGTCTCGAGCAGTCCTTCGAGTCGCTACAAAACTTGCTTCAGATTGACCGAACCGTTACTAAACCTCTCCTTCACCGGTGTTTCAACGAACGGCGCGTTTCATCGTGTGACCACGTAGGGGATTCCAATGTCGGGAGATGTTTTAGAAGCAAGGTGTTTCGACGGTATGGTACACCTGTCGCCTACCTCGTATATTTTAGCTTGAGCATTGTTCGCGTTCTTTGTATGGGGTTTAGGGGGCACGCATGCTTCATTGAAAATACCGATCTCATCAGCAGCCAGTTTCGTTGCGTCACCGCTGCCGGCATGTAGCGTGGGAACTGTAGTCTTTCTGCACGCGTCACCACCCTGCTCTGGGTCAGAGCACGAGAAGACACGAGCTGTCTCGCGCGCTGGTGCATGCATCCCGATGAACTGCAGTTATGGCGACGTCACGCACGCGTGGAACGGTTAGTGAGGTCGGTCTATTAACTTGCTTCCATGTAACCCGAGTTCCTATTTTGGTACATAGTCTCAACATTTATCTTAATATATTTTTTTATTCGAGCCCTCGAACGAATGAATGGCATTCTTTGGGCCACACTAAATGCCAGGTCACAAATGGCTACCCCCAAATACATTATAATAAAGCTATCTTTAAGAGGTTACGAATATTGTGTGTGATTTATTTTAATAAACGGTTGTTGTATATATATATATATATATATATATATATATATATATATATATATATATATATATATATATATATGTATATTTATATATATATATATGTATATATATATATATATATATATATATATATATATATATATATATATATATATATATATATATATATATATAACACTGCGTAGAAAAAAAACCTTGGTAAAAACAGCCCAACGAACGATTTATTCTTTGACGTTTCGGCCGGAGTCCGGCCTTCGTTAGGAAGCTTCCTGACGAAGGCCGGACTCCGGCCGGAACGTCGAAGAATAAATCGTCCGTTGTTGCTGTTTTCACCAAGGGTTTTTTTTTTCTTCTCAGTTATATACCCACGTTTTCGGCCTCCCGCCACCATGCACGTTATATATATGTATATTGACATCACAACTGCGTGACTCGAAATAGAAAGACAAACTTAACAACGCTCAAAAGTCATATACAGCAAAAATGCAACATACAGTCAGCTTCTTCTGCACAAAAAGAAAAGAAAAGAAAACATAATATATATACATACAAAATTACATCACAATCGTGCGGAGAAGTAATCACATGGGACGCTCATATTCGTTACCAAAAAACAAAAATTGTCCTTAGACATTTTATTTGTTTTGTTTATGCAAGAGGATATGTGTGGGTATTGAGATAGGTACGCAACTCTTTGAATGAAATATCTTGCAGTGCGATATCTTCCTTATTTAATCTAGTTAGTAAACTATGCAGTTTATTTTGCAGCGCCTCTTGCCCGTACGCTGTTTTATACATCACTACCTTCCATGGCTCACTATGGCGCGTTGTGTAGGCTGTAACGTTACCTTGTAAGGTAGCTGGATTATTTAAAAGTGTTAACTGAACTTCGATCTCTTGCCTAACTGTTTTGCAAAGCCCGTAGTTTTAAATGTTTGTGACTTGTAATACGTTATATTTCATAAACAATTCAGAAGTATGAAAGTTAAAAAACGCATTTTCTACGATTCACAGGACCCTTTACTGTAGAACATTAATTTTATGTTGGTTTTTCTCGTGTGGATGCACATACTAAGTGACATTAGCTCGGTTGGGCTGAAAAAAAAACGGTTATCGATTAGAATCATGTGACGATTGGATAGACAAGCCTGACTATTTGGGAAAATTTAACGGTTAGGGAATCAATGTGTGCGTCCCACGACAAATCTTCTTGAAAAACAGCACCTAGTTTGTGAAAGCTAAAGATACAAGAAAAATAGGAGTAGAATTTAACAATATTGGCAGATTTCCTAGTTTATTATTGTTTTTTCTCTGAAAGAGGACTGCTTTGGTTTTTTGTTTAAGTTCTTTTGGCGTGTCCACTCATTTAATCCTTGTAAGATTTTTTTTCTCTATCGACTAAATCATCGGTTGCCTTTCGTGTGAAAAATATGCTGGTATCGTCGGCAGAAATAACGAATGTTGCATCTGGGCCAACGGACGTAATGTCGTTCATATAGATATAACAAAGGGCTCAGAATGCTGCCTCGTGGCGCAACATGAATGAAAGAAAGTCGATATGAGAAATTATTATCCACGAGGACTGTTTGGATTCGATGGCCTATATACGATGTGATCAAAGATACGGCTTTTTCACGGAAATAATAGCGGTAAACCTTCTAAACCAGTACTAGGGGATTGACATGATCAAATGTCTTCGTGAAATCGACGAACAGGCCAAGAACCGGCCTACCATCTCCAAGTGCAGCCAGGATTAATTCCTTCTACACGAACAATGCAGACTCTAGGCCTAACCCTTTACGAAAACCAAATTGAGAATCGTTATGGAGGTTACGTTTTTGTTCAAAGTCACTCAAGCGGTTTAAAATGATTCTATCTGGTACTTTAAAAAATTGGAAGTATTGATACGGAACGGTAGTTGTTCATGTCATTTTTATCAACTTTTATGTATCACAGTTCAACGGGCCACCTGCATTTTACAAGGAAAGATATCCTATGACAAAGATTAAATATATGCATCAAGCAAGGCGCAAGAAATTAAGCAACATATTTAATAGGTCACATCTGAATTCCTTCAACGTCTTTAGCAGTACTGTTACTTAAATGTATAATTGTGGTAATAACTTCATATTTGTTTACAGGGTTCAGAAAATTGGAACTAGGATATAGCGGGATTTTAGTCAGGTCACTGCGCACTGTAGTGGTATTGGCAACATTGAAGAAATGTTTATTGAAAGCATTTGCAAGTTTGCTTCCTGAGAATTTAGCATTATTTATGTTTAGCTTAGTAACTTTGTCAGGGGAGACATGTCTTAAGAGGGCATTTAACCTTTTCGACATAGTATCAGAAAGAATCTGCTAAGTAACCTCGTCTCACCTTTTTGAATTTTTTGTCTAATTGGTTACGGCCAGTTCTAAACTCGCGTGATATTTCTGTATCTTTACTTTTAATAAAATGATTGCAGAGATTGCTCTTTTTTATACTCGCACGGAGCTGGGATGTGACCAATGGTTTGCGTATTTTTCTGTTTGTTTTAACGCGTACATAGGGAAACCTATCTGCATATATCGGTTTCAGAATTTCAAAAAATTCATCATAAACATTGCTCGTGTCATCGTTGTAAAATACATTTTTCCAAGTTGTTTGTACAATTTTATGTCAAAATATTAACAAGTTACTTTATGTGATCTTTCGTAATAATTCTTACGTGCCCCTTCGAGCAAAAGAAAAAAAAAAAGAAATATATATAGCAATAAAAATTTCTATTGCTTTTTTTATTATGAGTAAGGTGCGCATACATAATACTGAAAATGCAGATGGACCAGTAGCCAGCTGTCTAGTTTCGGTCCATTAAAATAAGGCATTTGAGGCGTATTGTCAGCAACACAGGTTATTACGGAACTATTGACGGAAATACTTCAAGACGCAAATATACATGACATATGAACCTAGGAGCTCAACTAATTTTACTTCTCCAAGAGGATGTTTATGAGAGTGAAGATGATTTAAAAAAGCAGTTTTGTGTTTTAGTGCTTGGCTAAGATTATGTTAACATAATTTTAGCCAAGCACTAAATGGCACAGAAGTTATCTTTCCCTTTATGTTATGACATGGTGGCATATTATATGGCCCAGATGAATTCCCTCTAGTTAGACGGTCACCTTTTAAAGTATTGTCATTTAAAGGGAATTGTTATACTTTACTATTCTAGGAAACATGGTAGCGATTTTGTGTTTAATTATTTCCTGAGATCTAAAAATGCAAGTTTTAATAAATAAAACAAGCGGTTCTAATGTGTGATATGAGCGGGATAGAAATCGTACTGGCCGTTTTTTAAATCAGTAATTTGCACGAGGTATTATAAATCGTGTCCCAAGCGTTTGTACAGTATGTGAGATGATTTTAAGATATTGAAAACTAAATTATTTTTAGAGTATTGTGGTCGAAACTCTGCGAGTCTTTAGCAACGTGTAACGTGCGTATGATAATTTCTTACAGGAGTAAGCTATATGTTGTTACCAGTAGAAGTGCTTGTCGCATATCACTCCTACGTATTTGATTGCTGCCACTGTTTGTACCTCAGCTGGTTGGTGGTTCTTGCTTTTCAAATACCGGTTGAACTTAGGAAGCTATATATACCTCCGTGTATCTTTCTATGTTCTCCTGATATGTTCAGAAGAAATTTGAATGTATTTAGTTGTTTCAGTACAAATATTAACATAAAGTTTTGAGTTGTAATAGTTAATGTTTTTTTATTCTAATGAAACGTGTATTCCGTGTCTTCATATAGTGTTAATTTGTTATAATCGCACCCCAGGTAGCACGCCAGGGGAATGCCCAACTTGGGCAAAGGTCTGGCAAACATAAGGACCCAACTTTGGCGCAGTTAGGTTTTTGGACCATGGCACTCATCAGTGCCAAAGTACGGTGCCTAACTATAGCCTTAGTTGGGCGATCCTAGGGCATGCCAAAGTTTGGCTCTTCTCTGGTACGCCAGAGGAGTGCCAAAGTTGGCGCCATACTTGAGCCATAACTGCCATAGTAAATCCTAATCTGGGAATTCGGGGTATGCCAAGGTTTGGCGTTTCTTTGGTGCGCCAGCAGAGCGCCAAAGTTGGTGCCATACTTCAGCCATAACTGCCAGAGCAACGCCCAATTTGGGTATTTCGGACACGCCAATGTTTGGCGTTTCTCTGGTACGCCACAGAAGTGCCGAAGCGTACCATACTTGAGCCATAACTACCAAAGCAACGCCTAATTTTGGTATTTCGGCCACGCCGAGTTTGGCATTTCTCTGGTCCGCCACAGGAGTGCCAAAGTAGTGCCATATTTGAGCCATAACTGCCAGAGCAACGCCCAATTGGGGTATTTCGGACATGCCAAAGTTTGGCGTTGCTCTGCTCCGCCTGAGAAGCGCCAAAGTTGGTGCCATACTTGAGCCATAACTGCCATGGTAAATCCTAATGTCGGAGTTCGGGGCACGCCAAGGTTTGGCGTTTCTCTGGTCCGCCAGAGGAGCGCCAAAGTTGGTGCCATAATTCAGTCATAACTGCCAGAGCAACGCCCAATTTGGGTATTTCGGACACGCCAAAGTTTGGCGTTTCTCTGGTACGCCACAGAAGTGCCGAAGCGTACCATACTTGTGCCATAACTACCAAAGCAACGCCCAATTTTGATATTTCGGCCACGCCGAGTTTGGCATTTCTCTGGTCCACCACAGGAGTGCCAAAGTAGTGCCATATTTGAGCCATAACTGCCAGAGCAACGCCCAATTGGGGTATTTCGGACATGCCAAAGTTTGGCGTTGCTCTGCTCCGCCTGAGAAGCGCCAAAGTTGGTGCCATACTTGAGCCATAACTGCCATGGTAAATCCTAATGACGGAATTCGGGGCACGCCAAGGTTTGGCGTTTCTCTGGTCCGCCAGAGGAGCGCCAAAGTTGGTGCCATAATTCAGTCATAACTGCCAGAGCAACGCCCAATTTGGGTATTTCGGACACGCCAAAGTTTGGCGTTTCTCTGGTACGCCACAGAAGTGCCGATGCGTACCATACCTGTGCCATAACTACCAAAGCAACGCCCAATTTTGGTATTTCGGCCACGCCGAGATTGGCATTTCTCTGGTCCGCCACAGGAGTGCCAAAGTAGTGCCATATTTGAGCCATAACTGCCAGAGCAACGCCCAATTGGGGTATTTCGGACATGCCAAAGTTTGGCGTTGCTCTGCTCCGCCTGAGGAGCGCCAAAGTTGGTGCCATACTTGAGCCATAACTGCCATGGTAAATCCTAATGTCGGAATTCGGGGCACGCCAAGGTTTGGCGTTTCTCTGCTCCGCCAGAGGAGCGCCAAAGTTGGTGCCATAATTCAGTCATAACTGCCAGAGCAACGCCCAATTTGGGTATTTCGGACACGCCAAAGTTTGGCGTTTCTCTGGTACGCCACAGAAGTGCCGAAGCGTACCATACTTGTGCCATAACTACCAAAGCAACGCCCAATTTTGGTATTTCGGCCACGCCGAGTTTAGCATTTCTCTGGTCCGCCACAGGAGTGCCAAATTAGTGCCATATTTGAGCCATAACTGCCAGAGCAACGCCCAATTGGGGTATTTCGGACATGCCAAAGTTTGGCGTTGCTCTTCTCCGCCTGAGAAGCGCCAAAGTTGGTGCCATACTTGAGCCATAACTGCCATGGTAAATCCTAATGTCGGAATTCGGGGCACGCCAAGGTTTGGCGTTTCTCTGGTCCGCCAGAGGAGCGCCAAAGTTGGTGCCATAATTCAGTCATAACTGCCAGAGCAACGCCCAATTTGGGTATTTCGGACACGCCAAAGTTTGGCGTTTCTCTGGTCCGCCACAGAAGTGCCAAAGCGTACCATACTTGAGCCATAACTACCAAAGCAACGCCTAATTTTGGTAGTTCGGCCACGCCGAGTTTGGCTTTTCTCTGGTCCGCCACAGGAGGGCCAAAGTAGTGCCATATTTGAGCCATAACTGCCAGAGCAACGCCCAATTGGGGTATTTCGGACATGCCAAAGTTTGGCGTTGCTCTGCTCCGCCTGAGGAGTGCCAAAGTTGGTGCCATACTTGAGCCATAACAGCCATGGTAAATCCTAATGTGGGAATTCGGGGTACGCCAAGGTTTGGCGTTTCTCTGGTCCGCCAGAGGAGCGCCAAAGTTGGTGCCATAATTCAGTCATAACTGCCAGAGCAACGCCCAATTTGGGTATTTCGGACACGCCAAAGTTTGGCGTTTCTCTGGTACGCCACAGAAGGGCCGAAGTGTGCCATACTTGAGCCATAACTACAAAGCAACGCCTAATTTTGGTAGTTCGGCCACGCCGAGTTTGGCTTTTCTCTGGTCCGCCACAGGAGTGCCAAAGTAGTGCCATATTTGAGCCATAACTGCCAGAGCAACGCCCAATTGGGGTATTTCGGACATGCCAAAGTTTGGCGTTGCTCTGCTCCGCCTGAGGAGCGCCAAAGTTGGTGCCATACTTGAGCCATAACTGCCATGGTAAATCCTAATGTGGGAATTCGGGGCACGCCAAGGTTTGGCGTTTCTCTGGTCCGCCAGAGGAGCGCCAAAGTTGGTGCCATAATTCAGTCATAACTGCCAGAGCAACGCCCAATTTGGGTATTTCGGACACGCCAAAGTTTGGCGTTTCTCTGGTACGCCACAGAAGGGCCGAAGTGTGCCATACTTGAGCCATAACTACAAAGCAACGCCTAATTTCGGTATTTCGGCCACGCCGTGTTTGGCTTTTCTCTAGTGCGCCACAGTTCTGCCAAAGTAAGTGCCAGACTTGAGCCATAACTACCGCACTAAATCTTAATTTGGCGATTCGGGGCATGCCGAAGTTTGGCTCGTCTCTGGCTATTCACTGAAGTGCCAAATAAGTGCCAAAAGTGACAAAGAAAGCCGAGATACCTGCCCAAGTTTTGAATATGTCTGATGTGTCAAAGAAGTGCTCTTTCACGCGTCCCAGAAGAGAATTAAGTTAAATAAGCGTTGGAGACACGATGGTTAGATGTCATCACCTCCGTTCTGAAGGTGCACGGTAATACTTTGCAGTATCGTGCCAGTGCCGGCCGAAAGTCGGTTCCAATATCGCTTAAATGTCCAGTTTTGCACTACCGTTTGATATCCGACAGGTATAGCCGTACAGCTGTTTTGCCCCGGCCTAGCGTTCGCGCAATATCGCGCGACTACTCTACGATACGTCCGCTCCGTATTGGCCGAACGTCTTGCAAGAATGTGTACGTTGCATATCATTTGTGGCATATCCAATCACATATACGGACAAACACATTTTTTTTCGATCCCTCCCAGAAGTTTATTAAACCACTATCATTACACACACTGTATTCTCGACATATTTACTAAGGTCACACTTCTCTCACTCTGTAAAACGAGAAGCAAATTACAAAATAGAATTAACACTGTCCTCATGCCAAGCAAAACTCATCACACAAAGAACCGTGGAGATTGAGAGGAAAGCAGGACTACTATCAGAACCATCCTTTCTGTGTACTTACTAATAAAAGAGCGATATCATGTGATCCTTGATAGATGTATAATCCTACTCAGGCACCCCACTAACACATTCGAGAAAAAAGGTTGCGCACATTCAACTGACGTCTCGTCGTCGGCGAAGAGCAGTTTTTGTCGAAGCGTGTCCAAAAAACAGATCACAAGAATTCCACGAACTCCTGTAAAAAAAAAAAAATCTGTTATTGAAAAATTGGCATGGACGTATTCCGACCGTTTGCGACAAAAAACACGGCCGCGTCTTTAACGCACGAAAGCAACAGAACACTGAAGAGCGCAGTTCGAAAACCGTACCTACGTGGCCCGCCTATTTCTATAACTAGGCAAACAGCGAAAACAACAGCCCCAGACATCCCATCAGCGTGACAGACAAAGTCACGCAACAAATTTTCGTCCAAACGTTTTTGTCCTACGCGTCCTACGTAGAGAGGTCACGCCGGGTCACGCATTTCGCTCCACCCTTTTGACTTACTTAATGCGGTTGTCGCGCTCGCTGACACCCACACGAAGACACAAAAGCAGGTGGGGAGGATTTGCAAAAGGCGAGGCCACTTCTGCCGGTGACCTTTTCGCCTTGCCTAGTCTGTCAGCGTTCGGCTTCCATTCTGGGCCTCAGAAAGAGAATCTCCTTTCTTGGTGCTTATGTTTTGCGGGCTTGTTGCCATCCAATAGGCCTCAATTATTTCTCTCCCGACTCGCTCGCAGTGGCCTCCCATGACTGTCGTGCCGGCGAAATTAGAAGCGCAGCCGGAACATTTTCTCCCGTGAATGATGATCGGGTGCTGAGAATCCGAAGCAGCTCTTTCGGCGTCCATTTGATGTTCTCGGAGTCGGTGGTTGAGGCATCGCCCCGTTTGCCCGATGTACCTGGCCCCGCAGGACAGGGGGATCGCGCACACTTCCTCCGCTTCCTCTCCTTCCCCCAAGATTTCCCTTTCCGGTACTCCCACGGAGCGGGCGGGCTTTGAGCTTGAAGCCGAAAATAATTGTTGTTAAAGTTGAAAGTTTTCCCTGCCTAAATCGTCCCTTTTGTGTCTCCACTTTCTAAATGTTTAAAAAGTACCAACACGCTAAAATAGTACAAGTTCCGGGATTTCATTTTCATTCCCCAAGTGTGATGCGGGAACCGCGCCACGGAGCCCCGGTCGTTTCCGCTATTTGTTGTCGCTAGGATTTGACAGTGCTCAATCACAATGCAAGACATGCACAGAGCTACGCTCGCTTTTGCAATGTGCCGCTTAATAATGATATCTCTTGTGGAGACGTGCGCACGTCAGTCTCGCGCAGTGCTAACTCAATGGCAGCACTTTCTGTAAAGACGGATTCACACCAGAGATGTAAGCAGTCGCGCGATCCTACTAAATCGCATCGCAAAAAAAAAGTAATCAGACGGTCAATCTGACGTGCGCGATGAGCGAGTACAATGCCTTCGTTGGCGAGTCGCTTCTCAAAAACTCGCTCCGAACGCCGTTGATTTGCTCGGCCTCTCCGCGACTACAGCGCATCGCAAAAAGTTGGGCCAGTAAGCGACTGCTCAAATCCCGTCGCTTTTTGCCCACGATGGCCGCATTTGCGATAAAAGTTATCGCGCGACTACATCGCATCGCCGCTGTGAACGCGCCTTAATGTCGAACCAGTCTCACGGCGCGTCCCGATATTGGCGTGCGTACCTACGCGCGAGTACAACATTCGGCACAATTTGCATTTGCAAAGCCTGGTCCAGCCGCGTCAAAACATTCAGCCAACCTTTGGACTTGAGAAATCAAGAGACATCCAAAATAAGATAAAGTTGCCAGCCGAATAAAACTTGATTTCTATTTAATTAAGATGAAGACCACCCGCGTACATTAGATACCTCATCAGCCGAACTGGCAGTAAGCCTAGTTCTGGCACTTGCTTGGCAACTTTGGCCCGCAGCTGCCAGATGACAGCCGAACTATTGGGAAGCGAAGCCTAACTTTGGCACTTGTTCGGTGACTTTGGCCCGTAGCTGAAAGAGGACAGCCGAGCTATCGGGAAGTGAAGCCTAACTTTGGCACTTGTTTGGCGACTTTGGCCCGTAGCTGCCAGATGACAGCCGAACTACCGGGAAGCGAAGCCTAACTTGGGGCACTTGTTTGGTGACTTGGGCCCAAAGATGCCAGATGTCAACCGAACAACAAGGTAGTAAGCCTAAATGTGGTTCATGTGTGGCGATTTTGGCCCGAATGTGCCAGATGACAGCCGAACTATCAAAAAGTGAAGCCTAACTTTGGCATAAGTGTGGCGATTTTGGCCCAAAAATGCCAAAGATCTGCCGAACTACCGGGCAGTAAGCCTAAATCTGGCATTTGTTAGGCGATTTAGGCCCAAAGATGCCAGATGACATCCTAACTACCAGGCAGTGAAGCCTAAGTTTGGCACTTGTTTGACGAATTAGGGCCAAAATACCCAGACGGTTGTCAAGGGAGGTCAGCTTTGGCTGTACTTTGGCTTTTTCGGGCTTTTTAATGCCCTAAACTCCCAGACGCAAGCCACGTTTTGGGCCAGAGCTCGGTGCTGCCTGGGATCATTCTTGAACAATAATAAGATTATTAATAATTACACTCTTTATATGATATGACATATGGGAGTATGAAAGAGCTGTGTAATCAGCATTTAATATTATATGTCAGTTCTTCAGTAGTTTTAAATTGTCATTATCATATAGTGAGAAAATAATAGGTTAATTACAGATCCTTGTGGAACCCCGGTCATAGTTCGTGTAATAGTGGATTTAAAGTTATACAAAAAGACAAACTTGGAACAAGCTGTTAAATAATTTAAAAAAGCGATACACCCTTAAAGCCGCATCGCTCCTATTTATTATTTAGAATAGAGCGACCAACAGTAGCAATGACCTTTTTAAATGTCAAGAAAAACACCGAGGATGATAATGTCAATAAGCGAAATATTTATTATTCGGCTTAGTGAGATAACAACACTTGAAGTAAATTTATCAGGACAAAAGCCGTGCTGGAATGATGTCATAACTTGATGTTGTTTTATTAATGAATTATTGCTTTTTACTTCAAGTTTTTAGAATTGTGTTTTGATGCTGTTCAGTACCGAAAGGGGTCTGTAGTTTTCAGGTTCCTTAGCATTGAAAATTTCTCCTTTATATAAAGGACACTTCTGCAAATAAAAAGAAAATGGGTGTTTTGGAGTTTTAACAATTTTTAAGACAATTTGGGGTTAAATAGGTTCTTTTTTAAGAAGATGGGGTTAGATAAGTTATTTAGTAAAGGGGAGGGGGTTTAGCATATTATAATCCTTATGCTTCTATGAAATGACCAATAGATCAATATTTAGTTTCAAAACTTTAATTGGAATTCCGACAAGTCCAGCTGAGTTAATAGTAGGCATTCCTCAATAAGCGCATGTTTGTCGGCGAAATTCGGACTGCGTTTGCAAGCTGTTGGCACATGTTAGTAAAGAAGCGATCAAAACCTTCGACAATGGTATCGTCATATTTGTCAGGATTTGTTTGTTTCCTCTATTTTGATAGAATGGCAGTGTTGAAATTCCAAATTTTTTTTGTTGCAATCCTGGCAGTTGGTAGTGATAAGATTATGATAATATGTTTTAACGTTTTTCATATGTGATACAGACACATTTTCTGCTTTTATGCTGTTTTACTTTTTGATACAAAGTATTTTACCCTTTAGAGCGCTACGAATGCTTAGCATCATGAAGCTGCATTCAGGATCGGAGTGACGCTTTGGTTTCAACTCGGTCGAACAATTTGTACTCTCATTTGGTATCGTTTCTGCCAAATCGTCTAATTCATGATTTACGTCTGACTTTTATGAAGTCGTAAAATCACACGTTGATAAAGTGTCTGCTAACTGTTTTGATGAATTACCCGAGAATGGGGCAAGAAACCTAGGAAGCATCAACTGTGGAAGGGAAAGAAAATAGAAAAAAGTTTCCAGGAGGAAAGAGTCTCAAATGAGCTAAAAGGTCATTTAGTAAACCTCACTTATACAAAAACTCTATCCCCAAGGTCGCCACCCTTTGCAGACAAAAGGTCAATCCATTCACTCGGCTCAAACCAAATCCCTGCTGCGAACCCAGGACACTTCGGCCCACTACTTGTCCCTCTTCTCCGAACTGAGGCAGTTCGTACCGACGCACCTGCACCCTCATATAGACGCTTACAAAGACAACTCAAAAATCACTAGTCGAAGCTTCCTTTTCGTACAGTCTTCAATGAGTATGGAACGTGGCAAAACTTGTATTCAAGTTTCATCAACAAGGCGTAGAGTACCTCTATCTAGAAACTTATGTGACTAAACCACGATTGAATTGATTGGCATTTTGGACATACACAATGGAAGGTAATGCTCAGTCCTCTCTATAGACACCAAGAATTTATCATCTTCGTAAGAGAGTAATTTACTAATGACCAGTGTCAAGGAGGTACTGGAGATGAACTTAGTGAAATTTCAGTCAGGATCGGATATCTCGGTAGATAGTTTTTCACACCGTTCTAGAGCTTTATTTTCGTTCCTTATTTGTGGAATATAAAAACAAGACGCATGTTCAAAACAAAAAAAAGTCTTTATAGGTTCGTTGGTGGAACCAGTACTGGCAGAGATATATTTGTACTCTTTAGACTCCGCCGTAGTTAGGTGCATCAAGGGAACACCTTAGGAAACCTCGCTGTCAGGACGTATGTCAACGACATCGTAGTGTGTTCTTTTCCAAGCGGAATAGCGGAAAAAGTGGAAAAAGACTAAGAAACTCAGTGCCTGAGTTGTGGTTCACTGTGGAACAGTCAGAGAGAGAAGTGTTGCAATTTTTTAATATACAAATCTATGTTCGGCAGAGCTTGTGTTGAGAGTTTGTAAAAAGAAAAAAAAAACAATCCGAAACTTATGCGCCGAGAAAGTGATGGAAAGGAGGAGACGAGAGCGCGTGGGAATGTCAGGAAGCCGAGCTCTGGTTCGAATGTTTAGTTGGTAGATTTAAAGCTGGCTGGGAGTTAAAGAGCTAAATGAGTTTATGTTGTTATGTTCTAGACTTTAAACTTCTGACATTTAAGGCCGTCACACAAAGAGGAAGGGCGCGACGCGTGCAAGTTTGTGTTTGGGAATTGTGGACTGGGGGATTTCCTCGACAGGAGCAGAGCGTCTTTTACGCTTCGCGTGCAATTTGTGTCGTTTGGCTGCCTGCTTGTGATGTAGAAGTATTGACTGTGTGGCTGAGCTGTCACCAGGCATTTTGTCCTTGCGTGGGTCTTCGTAAACCAGGCTAGCCTCAGTCGTGATTCCTTGACCGTCTTCTTTGAAATATGTTGTCTCTTCAAGGTTCACCTCTTGCGTCGTGTTGTCAGTAAGAGGTAGAAAGTCCGCCGTTACTTCACTCGTCGTGGAAGATCCCGAGCACACCATCACCACAGACACGGTTGTGTGTCAAGTCAAAACACGAGAGTCAACGTTCAGAGTACTAAGTTTGTACAATAGGAGCCTGTGTGAAACCTTATCAAAGGCATTAGAGAAATCCAAAAAGATGCAATCAACCGGAAATGAATGATCAAGGGATGCATGACGGTTATGCGCAAGTGTTAGTACCTGGGTTTCGCACGAGAATAGTTTTCTGAAGTCATGTTGAACAGAAGAAAATAATGTATGGGAACTAAGACAATTAGAAGTGAGAATATATTATATATTCTAAAATTTTGCAAGGGACACTTGTTAAGAAAAGTGAGCGAAAATTACTTGGGCTGGATTTGTTCCCACCTTTATGGATAGGAATCACACTCCCCACCTTCTAGTCTTCTGGAAGGATTTTGAGCTCGAGTGATTGACAAAATAGTTTTGTTAGAATAGCAGAAAAATACATAGTAGTGTTGCTTTTTTTAAGAAAAATTGACTTAACGTTATCAATTCCATACGTATGACATAGCTTAAGGATGGCGATAATATTCACGATACCGGCCCATTCTGTGTCAATAGAATTCATGTCACAAAAATTGTGTTGAGGAATATCTGGATGGGAAGAAGCGGTTAAATTCGAAAATGACTTCGCGAATAATTCGTTTAGCACAGATGCACACTCATTCGCCGCTTCGATATCACCATCATTGTTTTTTAGCACTACGTCCGGTCTCTCGGAAGGATTTACAATGTTCCAAAATTGTTGAGGGTTGTTGCGCAACATGGTGGGTAGTGTACATTCGAAAGAACAGAGCTTGGCCTCAGCAATAAACGCTTTATACATTGTTGCAGCAGAATAATATGCTGCCCAAAGATGCTCTAAGTTGGGAAACACGGATAACTTTGCTGCACGGACAATTCTTTTCTTTCTATATGAGAGTCTCCTGAGTGTCTTGGTGAACCATGGGGAGCCGAGTGGAGTTACATATTGTCCGTACAGGAACAAAACTCTTCGTAAGGGAAGCCACTTTTTCTTTAAATAACATCCAGTTACCTTCAACAGAGCGCACGAAAAAAAATACACAGATAGTAATTTCAAAAAGACTCACTTCACAATTAATGGCTCCACAATTAGCTCTAGCATAGTGAAATATCCTTTTAATTTACACTGGAGAGCGACACTCTGAAACATTAAAAACAAAATGAAGCAGTGAATTATCACTGAGACCAGGCAGGTACGTGAGAGGCGATATAAGCTTGCATAACGTCGTCAGCACTAGGTCCAGCACCGTAGCCGAAGAACTAGTAATGCGTGTGGGCTCTGTGAAAAGCTGAGCGAAGTTAAAATCCGCGCACAAATTTAAAACAGTAATTGGATTCCGCAGAAAACGTACATAAACAAGGACCGGAAAGTAAACATATTCGACAGATATCTGCCTGGTTGGGTGAGAGTTAAAGTCTGAAAATATATCTCCAACCAAAAAATGAAAAGCAACCCGACGTTTCAAAACCAACACGGTTTCTTCTTCAGGGGTGACTGAAGGCGCGCAGACACAGCAGCAGCTCCCAACCTCTTCGTCTTCAAAAAAGGAAAGAAAAGAAAGAAAGAGAAAAGAAAAAATTAAAGAAGAGAAGTTAGGAAATCGGAAAAATTGTAAAATAACTTGTTAGTTATGAAGATGGTCATCTCTTCAGCTTTTCCGTCAGGTCACGGAGGCCATGTGCGTACACAGAGGGCAGAGCGCCCAGCGACCTGTTTAGGTTTCCTGGGGTGTGCTGGATGTGCCACGATTCCAAGAAAAGTCTTCTTCGAAAATTGGGCTCTGTGTCCACCACGTGCGCGTTCGCGAAGTCAATGCGATGGTCTAGGGTATCGCAATGTTCGGCGATGGCGCTGCGCTCACTGTCAAACTTCCGCACGTCGTTCTTGTGTTGGCGGATACGCTCGGGAAAGTTCTTCGTCTCGCCGATGTAGGTTGCAGGGCACTCTGCGCAAGGAATGGTGTAAACCACGCCCTGTGCTTTTTCCTTTGGTGGACGGTCTTTCGGTCCGAAAGACCGTCCACCAAAGGAAAAAGCACAGGGCGTCGTTTACACCATTCCTTGCGCAGAGTGCCCTGCAACCTACATCGGCGAGACGAAGAACTTTCCCGAGCGTATCCGCCAACACAAGAACGACGTGCGGAAGTTTGACAGTGAGCGCAGCGCCATCGCCGAACATAGCGATACCCTAGACCAGGGTGTAAGATAGACAGGTGGGGAAACGAGAGCCAAATGAGCGACCGGATTGTGTCCCCCTTGGTTTTCTCCTTTTCTGTGGCGCCATCTATGTGGAGCACCGCAAACTCTCACTCCGGGTAGGCGACCGGTAGCGACCGGCTAAACTGGCGGAGATGGTTTCTCGTGGATTTTTAATGGAGAACTCTCGTGCTCTCGATTTATTTTGCGCACTCTCCCATGGAGTTCCACGCAAATCCGATTCCGACTTTTTTTCCTCTCGCCGCAGCGCCATCTATCGCAAAACGGCGGTACCCGCAAGCAGACGAGTACACAATCCGGTCACGGCGCTGCGGTAGTCTTCTATGGGCCGTTTCCCCACCTGTTTATCTTACACCCTGCCCTAGACCATCGCATTGACTTCGCGAACGCGCACGTGGTGGACACAGAGCCCAATTTTCGAAGAAGACTTTTCTTGGAATCGTGGCACATCCAGCACACCCCAGGAAACCTAAACAGGTCGCTGGGCGCTCTGCTCTCTGTGTACGCACACGGCCTCCGTGACCTGACGGAAAAGCTGAAGAGATGACCATCTTCATAACTAACAAGTTATTTTACAATTTTTCCGATTTCCTAACTTCTCTTCTTTAATTTTTTCTTTTCTCTTTCTTTCTTTTCTTTCTTTTTTTGAAGACGAAGAGGTTGGGAGCTGCTGCTGTGTCCGCGCGCCTTCAGTCACCCCTGAAGAAGAAACCGTGTTGGTTTTGAAACGTCGGGTTGCTTTTCATTTTTTGGTTGGAGATATATTTTCAGACTTTAACATAAACAAGGACCGTCTTTTGACCTCGTAATGTTTGGGTAATTAAAGTCACCTAACAATAAAACCGGAATGTCAGGGAAAAGGACTGTGACTGTGCTGACGACGTCATAATGGTCAGAAAATGTAGAAATTTTTAAAAAAGGACGATAGCAAACGCCCAAAATATAGTTGCGATGATTCAAACAAATGCAAATCCATACTATCTCTAGTTCCATTACAACGTAAACAAAGAATGATGAAAAATGATCAGCCACAGCAATCATAACACCGCCGCTACTTTAACCATCTGTATTTTGCGGCAAATATTAAACTTCTTTTGACAGTGCAAAATTTCACTGTTGCGAATCCTACTCGTCACCACGTTTCTGTCAAAACAACGATGCAAGAATTTGACGAGTCAATTATTGTACAAAGGTAGTCCCACTTATTGATAACACTCCTAATGTTTGTAAAAAAGAGTTGACAGTTGAGCAGATGGCGACGTCTCAATAGAGCCACATTCCCTCTCAACGTGCTACAACGTAGGTACTGCAAGACTGTCGTTCCCTGTTTGAAAGGGGGGCAGGCAAACAGCCGTTATACTGGTCTGCTCGTCGGACACTATCAGAAAGCGAATCATAAAGTTAGCATGTTTGGCCAAATAAAAGTTTGCTGTACCGGAGTTTGAAAGTTGCGTTTTCAGTTGTTCCGAATTGAAGAAGTTTCTTGTTTGACTTTCGTGTCGCTAGACAGAAATCCTCCTTCACTGCAGTTCCACCGTTTTTCAGCTTTGAGCGGAACGATAAAACCTTTTCCTTCATTTTGCACAAGGCGAACTTCAGAATAACTGGTCTGCATCGGTCGTCCGAGAAATTTCCTAACCTATGTGTACGATCGATGCTCTTGGGGATTATTTGGGGGTCTACTGAGTGGGATAGTATTTCAATATTTTTTTTTATTTGCTGTATGTGCCCACGGCTCTGACCTTGAATCCCCTCTTACCCCGTGAAAAATTAGATTCTCGCGCACTCTAAAAAAAGCCCGTGCGCCTACTTTCCCCGCAACACTAGGAGAGCCCATCACCGCAACTTACGGAGGCAGCTCAGCGAATGGCGATGCCGAAACATACGTTTAGACCAAGAAACACAGTCTGAGTTGTGATATTAAGCTATACAAAACGTCACGCTTACATTGCTTAATGTCACAACTCAGATTCCGTTTTTTTGTATAAACATATGATTCGGCATCGTCATCCGCTGAGCTGCCTCCGTAAGTTGCGGTGATTGGCTCTCCGAGTGTTGTGCGTGAAAGTAGACGCACAAACTTTTTTTACAGTGTACGGCCCAGTAGACAAATTCGGCAGTGTGCGGAACGTTACTATTTCAATAATCTATTAGCGAAACAAGTAGCGCCAATGTGGAGCTGGATGGGAGGCGCCTGAACCGAACATGAAAAAAACGCGTCTGAAATGTGGCGATTTTTGTTACGAGTTTAACAAGCCCAATTCTAAAAAAATGTAAATTGGCAAAATTATCATCTCTCTACATGCAAGCGTCGGCCTTTTAGCTTTAATTTACGACGTGCTCAAACGTCGACGCAAATATAGAAAATTCAACGTGCTTTTACCGAGAAGAATAGAACAGAATAGAACAGCTTTAATTGCAACATACATCTTCTTGTATGGTACAATAACGTGGTGATGGAAGCCTCAAGAGCTTGTGTGCTTAGCTGGCCATGTGGCGAAAATTCGGTAGATTGAGAATTATACATACTTTTGTAAAGCGTTAACATTCTAAGTAACGCATCTACAAAGTAATATCTTAACCCCTTAACCGTTTTTAGTTTGTGGGAACTTTTGCCCCTTAACTGCTTAATGATTGTTTTAGAAATCAAACTTGTTGCCTTCAAAATAAAATATTAGCCACAAACAAAATGGGAGCAAAGTTTAAAAAAATATTCAGTGCTGCCATCTGTCGGCACAGCCGCAAACTAAGCCATGAGCGAACCTGATTCTTCCAAAACGGTTGAGTGCTTAAACCGGGGAAAGCAGACGAACTGTACTAGTCCTGAACGGTTCAGAAATGGCTCCACGTTGGCCAGCTAGACTTATCCGAAACGACTCAATCGGCCGGGTATCCAATACCCGGCCGATTGAGTCAAGGCGATCCACTTTCCAAAGACGTTGCCATGCCGACAAGTATCGCGTTCATTTAGGCTTAGCAATGGCCAGAATCGAAAGGCAATCTAAAAAAAATGCGGCGAGGTCATTGCTCATGCTTTACAATTTAAGTGAGGTAAGGCAAAGCGAAAGCCTCCTGCACCATTCGTTGCTGACTAACGCGCCCGATATTGCAGCTACGACATATAAGTTAAAAAGCGAGCGGCGCTCACTCATTGGGGCACCGCCATGTTTCCCCGCAAACCTACCGAGTCAGTCACGTGATTACAAAATCCATCTCCTAGGTACTCCGGCTAACTTTAGCCGCGGTTAGCGCTTCGAGCAAACGGGCCCTAATGACAGTAATTTTGATAAGAACTAGCGCGCCCCATAAAGGCTGTGAAAGTTGCGAATTTCTGTCTGGACAACAAACCAAATTTTCTTTTTTGTTTGTTGATCAAAGATATCTACGATGACGATTCAAAGGCCGCTCCTCGTGCGACCAAAGCTCTGGTCGGAGCGAAGCACTTGTGCCCAGACCGTACTAGACGAGTTTGAATTTCTTTGTTATGCCGCGTTAACAAACACCCGGCTGTGGAGACAACAAGCTCGATAAAGCGCCTCCTACAGTTCTATCTCCTGCCGCATCCTTGTATTATGCAGAAACTAGCTCGACCCAAGTTCATATTACTCTCTGGAAAGGTACAAAGAAATAAACGATAACAAAATCCCGTCAGTGCCAAGACCTCGGGCCGAGATATGCGCTTTGAACGCGACGCCAATGACCAACGACTTCGCCGTGCTGTGTCGCAGCCATCGATCTTACTGTACCGTGCATTAACGCAGGACTGCTCTTTCTTTTCACTCTTTACTCGGAAACGCAATGTTTTAAACTTGATACACAAAATGCATTATCTTCGGTCACCTCCGTACAACATCTTAGCTCGATACTTTAAGAATTCAATTCACCCGATTCTTTTCAAGGCCAACAATCCGTTTGACCCACGCGGTATAAGTTCCACAGCTGGCCTAGCTGAGGCAAACACCTCGCTGACAGCGAAACTGCAATGGTGAATTTCTTTATGTCCCCTCCGACCGGCGGACGCCTATTGGACGCGAGGGCAGCGTCCACGTTCGGCTGGGACTGCTCTTTTACGAACTGAACACGAGCACCAACCGAGCGCTGACCCAGCACTCGTACGTGCTCAATCTGTACCCAGCGCTGGCCGTTCGTACGTAGCCACCAAATTCCAGAGCTACGGCCATGCCATTGCAAAGAGATGGTGGCCAAGCGCAGGTGATAATATTAATAATAGGTATAGTAAATGTAGTGGTAGCAGTAATAATAATTGTGACCTTTATAGGACCGGGAGAGCCCCGGCACCTGTGAAAGGCAAAAGCGATCGTACCGCGAAGGCTCGCAGTGCCGCGTCTCTGATGTCGATCACGCTATGTTTTACGCAAGACGAGGACTGCATGGTTTGTTGTTCGTCGCAAAAACCGTTGCGCAAGTCTCGGAGGTGCGCGACGAGCGAGTGTGTCAATCCGGAGCCGCGCAGGTATTCTATTGGCGACGTGCCCACTCGCAGCGTGGCAGCGGTGCGGCTTTTACGGAAGAACGAGCCGCATCTCCGGGGCCGCCCTTTTGGCTCGGGTCCCTTCGACGAAGCCGTCACCCGGCTCGTTTGCCACGGCGACACGCGTGCGAGCGTTTCCTGCACGGAAGCGCTGCTGCCGTCGCGAGGCACTGCTCGATGTTGAGAGGTGTATCGGATCGGCTGCAGGCTTCCGGATCGGCGCCGGAGACCTCGGGGCCATGGGGGCGAGCCAGAGCCAGCTGACCCGGGAGGAGCTTCGGGACTACACGGTACGAGGGGCTGCTTCCAAGCAACCCTGGACGGACGCACGCGCTCGCTCTTCCTCGGGGCCATTTTCACGGAGTTGCATACGGTACTCAGTACAAGTAGTCAAGTTACTCGTAATCAATTACTTTTGGGACTGACTTTTTTATAATTATTTGACTACAATTTTAAGGAAGTGATCGCCAGAGTAATTGATTACTCTTGGAACGACTAAAATCATTGTAACCTTTGCTTTTTCCTCCGTCCCGTATCTAGTGTCGTCTCTTGTACGTACAAGTTTCCTCCGACGAGATGACGGGTTACAAAAATGGGTAAATTAAGAGCATATGTGGGTCGTAATTTGGTAATTTTAATTCAGTAATGAAGAGTGCGAAAAGCCCATTCACAGATTGGCAGAAAATTCTGATTAAGATGCAATTAAATGCGGAGGTGCAAGCGAGCTGGACACTGATAACGAAAATAATCCCTGGAGAAGGGGAACAAGAGGGACAAAGGACAAACTCAAATCTCCATAACAGCTAGGTGACTTGTGCGCGACCGAAAAAATCCGCCTGGACCGGGTATCGAACCCGGGACCTCTCCAATTCCAGTGTTTCAAAATCTCAAGTAATCGGGGATGTAACGGTCACTTTTTAAAATAACGGTCAATTACTTATCGCCTCGAGTAATCGAGTAATGTAATTGAATACTTTCTGAGGGAGAGTAATTGTAATGGACATTTTGCAGAAATATCGCTACGAGAGTAAAAGGATCTGGTACCCTCTCTCTCTCTTCCTTCTGGCCGAGCAGAGAGGGAAGATGGTTTCTTTGTGTCGACTTCGGGACAGAAGATAACACATGATGGGGCAAACGCGAGTTTGGGGGAGTCGTATTTAGGTCACAGCGGCTCAATGGGCTAACAGGCTGTAGCTGACGTTTCGGGTGCCGAACGGGTGGGAGAGGCCTTGCGCGCGCTTTGTTTTTAGCCACTTAGTCTCGAGCCCAGTGGCGTGGCTATAGGTGGCAGCACACATTTGGCAAAAGGGGACACTGTATGACCGTTGCGATTGCGATTCGAACGCCAGTATGAAGGTACCTTAACTGTTTGTAAGTCGCAGATGTACGCTTTATAGACAAATGCTTCGAAAGATCCGTTAATCTGCCACTCATCAAAGATATAAAATATTGGGTTGCCTTTTCACTTTCACACCACTAAGGCTTTTTTGAGAATCCATAAGGTTTTTAATTTCACTGCATAAACGGTAATACACAAAATTAGCGCTAGAATTCAAGGGATATATTCAGGGTGAATAATCTGGACTAAAAACCAGCGCAAAGAACAAACAAAGAATGAAACAAACGAGTACTTAATTACTGGAGTGGTCAGTTAGACCGTAGTTTTTCAAAACGAGGGCCGAGCTAAGGCCAGGTCTCAGTCCAAAGTCGATGTTAAGCCACGGCCTGTACTTTGTTTTCACACACGGTCGCGCAGAAGAGAAATTCGCATTTCTTTTTTGAATTTCCCGAGCCGCCTTGTGATTCACCACTCGATCTGCCGAGAAAGAGAACAATTGGTCCATTAGATGACCGAAGGCGTTAATGAGTCTGCAACCGTGGAATGTGACTCGCGACCCACAGTGTGTGAAACACTGCTATAGACGATTCAAATAATCTCTTTCTGCGTTCACAACACGAGTCCAAACCCCGCAACGGCATTTTTTTTTCTTAGCTGATAAGCGCTGGAATGGTGCGCACACTAGCCCAACTTTTATCAACCAGGCGACAAAATGACGAATCAGCGAGCTGTGCACGGCGTGGGATATTTCAGAGAAGAGAGCAACTTCTCATGCTCAGAAAGCGTTCTACAGCCCAGTAGACAAATGTGGCAGTGTGCGAAAGGTGACTATTGGAATCATCTATTAGCTCTACAAGTAGTGTCAATGTGAAGCAGGATGGGAGGCGCCTGAACCAAACTTTAAAAAAACCTCGCCCAAAATGCGGCGATCTTTGTGTAATAAAACGTTGTAACGTTTTTAGAGTTCAACGAGCCGAATTCTAAAGTTTTTCAATTTGTAAAACTGTCATCTCTCTACATGTAAGCGCCGACCTTTTACCTTCAATTTGCGACGTGTTCAAACGTCGACGCCAATATATAAAATTCACCGTGCCTTTATTGAGAAGAATAGAACGGAATAGAACAGCTTTATTTGCAGCATACATCTTCTTGTACGGTACAATAACGAGGTGGTGGAAGCCTCAAGGGCTTGTGTGCCCAGCTGGGCATGGGGCGAAAATTGGGTAGATTGAAAATTATACATACTTATGTGAAGCATTAACATTCTAAGTAACGCCTCTACAGAGTAGCATCTTAATAAACAGAGCACGACAACACTAAGCACAACAATGAGAAGCATGCAAAATATATTAGATCCAAAGCAATTAGTGAGGACCTTAAAAAGAAACTACAAGAAGAAATACCACTTATTCTTTGAAATGCTTTAACGATTTCATGAGCTTGTGTTTATAACTTGTAGAACAAAATGGTCTGGGAAGTCATTGAAAACATGTGGTACATAATGCATGCGCATATGTTCGCCATATTTTGTTCTGATTCGCGGAACATTAATTAGAATAAAAGGTCTCAGCGGCCGCTGCTCAGTGTGCGGCATTTTAAAATAAGAATTTCAGAAATGTTTTGAGTATGACTATTTCCCGATAAAAGCCGCAAAATAATTGCACATGAAGTGCGCTAAATTACATTTACTTGAAATTTCAGGTCTATGAAACGCAATGCGCTTAAAACATTTTTAAGAGAGAGTTCACTATTGTACTCCGAAACAAAGAACAACCAAAAAAGATAGTTATACCGTAACGTAGGTAACTATACGTCAGAGCTTGTAGCAACACTTTTCTGACGAAAAACGGCATAAACATTTTTCTACTGTAGACAGTATGAAATGCCCTTAATCTTTTACATAAATATGTCATGTGGGTGTGTCAAGACAAACCACTGTCGAAGTATATACCTAGATATTTTACTGAATTGACGTACCCAATGAGGCTACGTTCACACTATCTACAGCTGGAGGCGTGCAACACTATTGGATGTGAAAGTTCAACCTGTCTGAACAACATTTTAAAGCAATGGCTTTTTTCTTGAAGGTGTATACCTTTATTAAGTTGGAGCTAAATCAATCTATCACGATTCACGATAAGAAGATTCTTTTGAAGTTGTTGAACATCACCCTGATACTTTTTATGACGAGATAATAAAACCGTATCCTCTGCGTACTGAAATACTTTACAGGATGTAACAACGTTAAGGAGATCATTTACATATAACTAAAAAAACACTGACCCTTGCGGAACACCAGCCGCTATGAAAGTTCTATCACTCTTACTAATTTTAGATTCGACAACATGATATCGCCCTGATATATATCCTTTTAAAAGTGAAAGGAATGAACCCCTAAACCCAGTGTGCATAGTTTGGTACAAATAATTTTATGATTAATGCTGTCAAAAGGTTTTGACACATCCAGAACACTGCATAGCTGAACATATTATTATGAAAACCGGAGTGTAAGTCATCATAAAAAATTTTCAATAAAGCCCGAGTTTCTCTTCCCGAGATTAAACCATATTAATGACTAGATAATGCATAAAAGCAGTCTGCACAACTACTCATTGTTCTCAAGAGGTGTTCTTCAAGTGTTCGTGCAAGACATGACACGATGGATATGGGTCAATAGTTTTTAAAGTCATCTGCTGCACCTCCCTTGCACAGCAGTTTTACAATAGCCATTCTCTAGCCAGTCCACCCCATTAGCCAGTTCCCAGATTCAATTATTCGCCAGTTCCAGCTATGGCGGTACCGCGGTGTGGCAATCACGTTTTCTAGTTCTGGGGTGCTAGACTTCAACATACAGATTGTTGCAAACGTTTCTCTTCGATGAAATAATGTGGGTAAGCTTTAACGACGCTCACATCCGAGGAAATTTGGATCACTTGGGCATCCCAAACAGCCATTTTGATAGGCGCCGGCGCGACCTCTTTAGGCGGTTAAACTTCTGAATACCATTCATCATTTCTAGAAGTAAATGCCTGATTGTCTCAATATTTCCTCGCATTTGACATGACGAAATCACATCAAAACCTGGAGACTTTATTTTAATGAGAATAAATAATCCCGCAAGTCACGTTCTGATAACAATGAAGGAAAAGCAGAAGCTTCGTCAGATTCGTGAAGTGTAGTTATCTTGGTCATAACTATCCTGAACGGCACCGGAAGTACAAGCAAAAATAAAAAAACCATTAAAATCATCATTTGTTTTTCTGCATTACAAGGGAAAAATCTTTTATATCGTACCATCCATAGCATGCTTTCTTGTCCAGCCTAGAATTTGATTGGCTAACTCCCTTGCATTTGCTGTGTCAAAACGGTTCTTATCAAATTGGGCTTTTATGTATCTCCTCTTCGGAGAACGGATTAATGCGTTCGCTTTATTGCTCGTAATTTTAAATTCGTCCCTTATGGTTGCATAGCTTGGGAAACATAGCACCGATTCAGAGAAAATCTTTATATTTTGTTTTTGCCGAAAGTATTTCTGACCTAAGTATTTTGATGGCAACCTTTCTTCACACATTGAGAAGTATAGTGAAAATAATTCAACAAAACTGAAGAAATAAGAATTTCTGGAGAAGAAGAGGCGGTTGAATCGTAATTGAGAAAAGGAATAGAGGCTGTCCATGAACTACATATTTTATTGTCTTTTAAAGGGACACTGTACTTCCAAGAAATTCTTAGCTGTCTCGATAGGACAAAACTTATCGCAAATTGAGCCTCTCTCTCTTATCTTTTAATTTGGCAAAGCGTTGTCATCTAGTCAACCTTTACCAGCAAAGTTCCCTGCATCGAACATGCTCATGCGAATGGTCCACACACTCGCTTCCTTGAGCACGCTTGCTGAGTCTGACGGAAGATTGGTGTACTCCGTGAGACAGCTGAGGGATTCGGTTGCTGGGTGAGACTGCATCTCATAAGACACACTCGTCGAACAGGGGGAGTTGCCGCCAACAAACTTGCAAACGCAAGTGCCGAATCGTTTTTTTTTCAAAACACAACTTTATTTTTGGATGCTTTTTTTTTTTTTTTTGTTAGATGAATCGTTTACGTTTGAATTAGCGATGCACACTTTAGTTGCCATTTCAAGTTTACATCTAGGGGACTATAGTAAAAGTTGCAATTATTTGTGGTTATTGATTCAGATGTTCACTTTACGGTTTTGATTCCCCTGGATGAGTTCGACAGCTGAGAGACATTTTTTAGACCATAACAGATCTGGTAGACAATACGTTCAACGGCGATATGGTCACAGACGACACGTTTAGGGAATCGCTCGTTAGATCTTCAAACATCGTCGAAGAGGAAGCAGTCGTTGTTGATGGCGACAAATTCGCACTAGGTTTTTAGTTTTCTTTCCCGAGTGGCATGAAGAAAGAGTCGAATCTTGACCGCTTACTTTTTTGACCAGACAAATTTTCCGCCTGAAAGTATAATCAACATTTCTTAATATTTTTCTACATAGAATATACAGTTGCTTGCAAGGCATGGCGATTATTTGTGCAGTTTAATGTAGTACTTGTCGTTTTGAATTGCGGCTGTTCCAGACGTAAGAGCCGCCGTTCATTTGATTTGCGCGTTTAAGATGGCTCTGTCTTAAAGTCCTCGTCAGCACCGCGCTGAATCACGGAGTGAAGTCTATAAGCTTTCGCCTTCGGGAAACGTTCGAACAGAAGCCACTCCTGCGATTCCTCAAATATGCTGACTTTGCAAACTTTTGCGTTGGGTTTGACCTCGGGGACCGGCCGAAACAGAGAAACCCTCGTCCTACCCAAGCCATGGTGTCGCCTGACGCGACGTCGGCCATTTTTGGTTTAGTCGCCACATGGTGCCAACTAAACCAAAAAGACACCGAAGTGGAGGCTAGCATTCTCCTCTAAAAAGAGATGTGAGAACGTTTAATAGTCCACTGCGACTAAGCAATACACTCGATACAGAAAAGAAACGGGGATTGCGATACGAAAGAGCAACCCCAACAGGATTGACAAGCGGCCTTGAGTTCGTGAGTTACAATGCCATTGGTGTCAGTGCGAGTTTTTAGACAGCGTGCCCTGCACTGATATTTTTTTATATGTTCCCCTTCCAGTTTTTTTTATGGTGGAAAGAGAGAGAGAGAAAAAAAAAGGGGGGGGGGCGACGTTGCTAAATAAGATTGGAAGCCGTTCTTGGTTGTTTGGTGCTTCATTTCGTTTCATCGACGAGATATCGGCGTTTTTGGAAAATACCGTCTGCGCATACGCAGCCCTAAACTGACTCTGGTTCGAAAGTTGTAAGCATGAAAAGACGTGATTGCGTGTTCGAGCGAAATAAGCCGCGGCCTTCCGAGAAGGTGAGTTAGATCCTGCTTCCTAGAGGCAATGGCCTGTGAGTGACTTGAGTTTGCCCACCGTATCCTTTGTACATATTATGGCTTATCTGCGGCTTATCTTTCGCCCCGAACTTCGTTACAAAGAGGCTTCTTCACTCTTGCTTCCGTATGGCCCTCAAATTTCCATACTAATGCATTGCGATACAGGCATCCGACAAAAAACAGCAGTTATTAAAAAAAAAACACGTCAATTTACGCTGATAAAAAAATTCCGCTGATCAAAGAAGCACCCAGCGAAGATGTAGCGCGCAGTGCGAGAGACAAATTTATTTATCGTTTCCTGGTCCTGGAAGGTTCCTTCGCTAATCTTCCGGTGCACAGATTGTGACGTGTCTACCGTGGGGCACCCTTTTCGCTGGCTTACCTCCATTCACATGCTCGCAAAATGAACTACCCCACCATCCAAACGGCTCGCGTGGACTCATGCCCGACTTTTACCGCTCATCCACAAAGGAAGCGGTTGCGAACGCGGTTGTATAAACATCCAGTGCAATCGCACGCGCACTCGATGACATCAAGTGCGCGTGCAATTGTACGGGATCTTTATACAACCGCATTCGCAACCGCTTTGCGAACGCCGATCCGCTTCCAGTGTAGATGAGCGGTTAGAACGCAGCTCTTACCGCTCATTCACACTGAAAGCGGATCCGCGTTCGCAAAGCGGTTGCGAACGCGGTTGTATAAAGATTCAGTACAATTGCACGCGCACCCGATGACATCAAGTGCGCGTGCAAGCTTTTTATAATTATCTCCTTCCTTCCTTTTCCAGGAGCTGACCTACCTGAGCAAGAAAGAGATCATATAGTAAGGGGAGCTTTTAATTATTTCATCATTGCCAAAAAAATAGATTACTAAGTTTTCAACTTAGGAGCAACGCGCAAGTGTGGGACATTTTAAAATTTAAAAAAATGAAATTCAGGAAACGATATGAATATCAGAAAAAGGCTGTTGTTTCATTTTTTTCTGTGTTTCTTTTACTCTGAGCGCGCTATTTTTTAGATAGCTCGTACATTTGGTTATGCTGCAATACAAAGAATTTCTTAATGTTTGCCAACTAAGCTCGATGATGATTAAACTGAGCTTATGCATGTACCATTATATTACACCGAGGTTAGAAAAAAACCAACTTTTTATTTTTCCCATTCACCGAACAGCGTACGCCAAATTGCGAATATAATTCCTGCTTTTGGTTCCGCTCACGTTTGCCTGGTGTTTTTACTCTGGGAGGTAAAGCTGTCCTTTGCAGTGGCCCTTATTAGAAGGACCGCCAACACACTAAGCAGTTAAGTAAAAGGACGGAAAACGTATAGGTTAAACATATAAAATGGCGCAAAAAAGACAAGGACAAGAGGTAAACAGGAGAAGCGCTAACATTCAACTAGATCTACTCAGGAATAGCAAAGCATGTATACGCACCACACGCGAAACAACAACAGATAAACGCTATCAAGTCAGTATCCGATTATGCAAAAACCGAAATTCATTGTCATAAAACACAACTGATGTGTCGCTGACACATGCCGTCCCACTTTTTTTTATAAGGAACGCCTCCAAAAGTTCACGAGCGACAGTCTCACGGCTTCTCCCCAGAATCCTTATCCGCTGAAGTTGCACAACATAGCCACACGTGTTGCAATGTATAGGCAAATGCGATCCATATTTATTTTTTACTGATAGTGCGTGCTCACGTGCTTGGTCATTGATGCACCGCCCCGTTTGGCCGATGTAGACCTTACCACAACTCTGTGGTATTTCGTAGACAACACCCACTGTGCAATCCAAGTAAGGGGTGACGTGTTTCTTATCACATGGTCTTTTTGACTTCTGATTAGAAAGGCGGGAGCACAACCCAGCCAACTTCTTTAGGGAGGTGCATCCAATGACCGAGAACGGGAGCACCCACTATCAATAAAAATTAAATATGGCTCTCATTTGCCTATACATTGCAACACGTGGGGCTGTGTTCCGCAACTTCAGCGGATATGGATTCTGGTGAGAAGCCGTGAGACCGTCGCTCGTGAAATTTCGGAGGCGTTCTTTATAAGAAAAAAGTGGGACGGCATGTGTAAGCTACACGTCAATTGTGCTCCATGGCAATGAATTTCAGTATTTGCATAATCGGATACTGGACTTGATAGCTTTTATGTGTTGCTGCTTCGCGTGTGGTGTGTCTATATATGCTTTGCTTTTCCTGAGTAAGTTTTAATTGATAATATATTCATCCGCGTTTTCGCGTGTGCAGTTTTAGTGGCGTTTATGAAGTGAAACACTATTCTCATTTAACTAATTAAAAAGTTAATAAACACGATTTAGTTAATGATCCGACTTATCGTGAGGATTGGCACTTTATAATATGTCCCCCGGCCGTAGAACTCACCTGCACAGAGAAAATTAGAGTACCTTTTGAGGCTTTCGTTTTAATATTTCTTTCAATATTTTATTTTTATTTTTTTATGGTCCACACTGATAATCTGTCACCAGTTTGATTTGTGTGTGTTAGTTTGTTTTTGTTATTGTCTCGTTTGCTATATTTTATGTTACGCCACATTGCGTAATTTTAGTTGCCTTGGCTTCTGTATATACGACTGGAATGTCAATAATTAAATAAACATAAAATTAAACGACCTGTTTGCTGCAAATTCTTTTTAGTTGTATGGTAATTTCGATGTTCTGGATAATAACTTCATCGAACATACCATTTTTACTTCGTTATTGGTTCATGGGCATCATATAAAACGCGTGCTGTTCAAAGGCAAAGGATGGGCGGGAGTGCTTAAAACTATATCTGGAACTAAAAAAAAAAAAAAAGAAAACCTGGGAACGAGAGCCAATAACCTAATAGCGAAATGCATACGTCAAAGGTATCATTGTATGTATCAACGATACATCCGAAACATTTGGAAGTTTGCAGGTCGGGGCCATACTGATGCTTGGTTCACCGACCCACTGAAGACTCTTAAATTGGTACTAGAAATATGCAAAGAGTAAATAACAAAAAACGGCCTTCTCAACGAACTAAATTAAGTTTTACCAAAATAAACTAACTTAAGAAACGCAGGCGGAACTTTTTCCGAGCAAAGAGAGACAAGTTGTTCTAAGATATCTCCACCTATACTCGACTCGACAATTACAATCAAGTGATAACTCCCACCATCAAACCGACCAAAGCAATCCAAAAATAATGACTAAAGGGAAAGATGCATTAAATATATATATATATATATATATATATATGTATAAGTACACGTAAAGGATTTATTTATCAGAGGTGTTTCATGCTTCGACGTTTGTAGCTTACCCTCGCTCTCCCTACTATAAAGAAGCCCCTTCCCATAATTCCATATTGTCACGAATGGAGGCAATGAAAGGATGAACAGTGAACTAAGAATAAAGGTTTAATAGGCGAACTTGTGCCATGTAAAATAAAAGACGAGCTTCGAAACATCAGAAAAGCGTGTGGCGATTTGGCGGCGTAACAGCAAGTTAGGGCGAGACTCACTAGACAAGGTCCCGGTCAGTTCCTTATAAGTTATATAGTGTGCGTCACTAGCTCGAAAATTAGGCAAAGAAGCTTCGAGCGTCGTGCGCTGGGGGCGAGAATGAGCAGGCACTTTCGAGAGCAATAATCTATGACGAAATGATGAAAGTTCCGCCCCGAGTAGGATAAACGCGAATCTTTTAGAATTCCGTGACCGAGCGTTACTTGTTCGGCCCTGCGCACGGCATTATCCACCCCTTTTAAAGCGCGTCGTCCCGTTGCAATGAGAAGCGAAAACAAAAATGGCTAAAAAATTATGGTGTGACAAAACAAACATGCAGTGTCACAATCCTAACGCGCGTAGAACGGCTTGAGTCGAACCACGTGGACCACTTCGGGTCGTGGCTGGCGGCGTCCTGCTGGTCGGGTTCCGTCAGGGAGCACCTCGTAGTTCAAGTACCCAGGGCAACGAATGACCTTGTAGGATCCAAAGTAGCGTTTTAACAGTTTTTCGCTGAGGCCGCGCCGGCGAATGGGCGTCCACACCCGCACAATTAATAATTACTGAAAGTAATTATTCCCATAATTATATCAAACACTGTTCTCTCTTCCTAAATCTGCCCTTTTGGCAGGGACCAATTTTACATCAACCTTTTTTTTTGCTATGCGTACAAGAATGATCTGTCCCGCGTTTCATAAAATACCCAGTATACGCATAGGTATATAGCTGAGCGCTTCTTCCAAAAGCATGCCTTTCATACAGTATATATTTTAGAAAAAAAAATTATTACTTCGACTATTAGTGCATGAACTTACATGAAAACGGCCAACGACAAAGCCTTGTAGCTATCAATTCCTGTCTCTATTCTATTGCACGGCATGCATGGATAATTAGAAATGATAAGCTGGTTTGTTTGCAGTCACACAGTGTTGAACACCAAGATATTGGCCTTCAAATTACTACTTCTCTAGCCTTGTTTCCTCGGTGACAGAACTTGCTTGTGTGCGGGCTTTGCGTTTCGCGGTAATGGGCTGTGGGCAGAGATGTGAAAATTACTTTAAAGAAGTAATGAAACTAGATTACGAATTACTCTCTCGAAAACCGCAAAAATGTAATTAAATTACATCACAAACTACCGCAAACAAAAGGTAATGACAGTACATAACGATTACTTCTTAAAAGTAATTAAATTACTTTGACATTACTTTTGAATTCCTTCAGGCAGCAAGTCATCGTCCTTTACGAACTGTACCAGCCATATGTGACTCAAAGTCAGCCACACTGAGCAGTCAGCCCACTGAAACATACGACGTAAATGTTAAACATGAAGAATAGCTTCTTTTGGTCTTGCCATAATAAAGTCGACTCGCCGGTTTTTTTGTTCAATCAATGGTGAAGGTCTTTAGTTATGTGATTATGTGATTCCGTCTTCCCGATTTTATAGAAGTTGTAGTCCATCTCGGTAACACAAGACGGGCAATGGCAGCTCGTCCTCACAAGATGTCGTAATGGGAAATGACTCCCTTCTGACTCGGACGGTGTCTAAACCTTTTCTCCCGTGAAATCGCTATTCGGCGCATTTCCGGACGTTTGTCTGGAGTATTTTTGTTCCAAAGAGAGAAAAAAGAAAGCCGAAGCTATCGCGCATTACTCCACAAGGGGGCCGGATATTTTCCGGGCAGACACTCCACCAGGGAAGGAAAGGGGTGGCGGTAGCTTTCTAGATCAACGTAGCAACATATGCACTTTTGCTCAATCCTTACTAAACTTCGCATGGAAAAGGCAGGGGGCATTTTTACTTGCGTTGCTCGCTTCCCAGTCTTTTTGAACTAGAGAAAGCATTTTTATCTGCCAATGCCAAAGGCACGCAAGAAACGTACTGGCTCCTTGACAGGGCATTTGGGGTTAACTAATGAATCCGGTCATTTGTGTTTTTGTGTCGGAATGGTCGAAGCCTGTCGGTTTGGCCTTGCTTGACGAAAAGGCAAGGAGACAAGAGATCTGCGTGTCGTCTCAGGTTTTTAAAATAGGTTCCCACTCTTGACTTAGCAAACTGGTACCATCCTGATGGCATGGCGCAGTGAATCCGCCTTTTCTGGAGCTTTGTGAGCCGTGGTCTTGGAGCGGTGTCTTTCCACGAAAGCATTTCCTCCTCTGCTTCACCATTCTAGTCCGCCTTTCTGCTTTAGTCCTGTGCCACGTAACGAGGCTTTGCGCTCAGATGAGCCTCGTTTAATTTGCACTGAGTCTATTGCCTCTCTCTCTCTCTCTTTCTTTTTCACAACATTTTACCATGGAAAAATATATTTCCCATTCTTTTGCCAAAGATAGCGAACATACTGTCTTAGTTGCGACAGAAGTAATTTAAAAAAAAATAATGAGTAACTTTCACTGATATTAAACAGCGCACAAAAAGTCGGCGGAAGAAGAGAAAAGGACAGTAGAACTTTCACAAAATTGTTGCCTGAATGCAATTCATTAGATTAAGAAATTGCCCATCTAGAAATGTAATTTACTAGATTACTTATTGCCGCGAAAAGTTATTTAAATACTGTAATTGAATTACAGTAATGTAATTACTGCTACCTCTGACTGTGAATACACTTCTGAACTCTGGGCAGCAGTGCCGCCCGCCGAGAGTTTTTCGTAAGCAAAAAGCCCGGGGATGTAAGGGGGCATCGCAATGAAACAATAATATAAGGCTAAGCTAGGGACAGTCAGACCCTACGATAGAGCAGCACCGCTGAACAACCTTTGTCGATTCTAGAAAGTGCCTCTTTGGAGCCGATATCGTTCGTCGAAGCCGCTATAACAAAGTCAAGCTAGCTCACTTTGTGGGAGATTTGTTGTCTTCCTTTTTTAGAAATTCTATATTTGACTCAATGTTTTGTCATCACAAATTAGTTCAAGACACCACAGAGAATTAGGGTAGGGAATTAGGGTAATGCAAGACTAACTTATTTTTTTAATACTAAAGTGTAATTGTGTTACATTTAGATAAATCAGCTGCATTTCTGCATTACTAGCACAACTGCAATTATGGCGAAGAATATATTTTTATATTCGTAGAATACATTCAAAGATGCTCGCTGGGGAATATTTTGCGCCATTTTACAAGAAGTTGTTTGTTGGTATATGATTTGTGAATCTGTCTCTAAAACATTTTTACATGGCGTGTCTCCTAGATTTTTTCCATGAAAATGTTTCACTGTAATTTTTTTAAATATTTTGTGTGCATATTTTAAACCTTTCATAAAATAAGTAGAAATATTAATATTACTACGTGCATGCTTCGGTGTGAAATTTACGGGTGTGCAGAATACAACTGTGAAACCTTGCCGATCTCCACGCCTCGATCTTGGAAGTTTCATATCTCCGTAATAAAATTAGCTACAACGTTTACATAATGTTACCCGCGTCGCCGAGCGTGTGCGGGAGTGGCCGAATGGGTTACCGTGCTTGGCTTTCAAGCGGAAACTCAAGGTTTGATTCCTGGAGGCGGAAGCTCCTTTTATTTATTCTTTCAACTTAGCGTTCTCGTGAGCTTGAAATCCTTGTCGTCTGATCGAGGTTCGATTATTCTACGTGCGGAGTGTTCTACGCCGAATGTTCCAGAAACCCACGCGGGTACAAAAGCTGCTCCGCGTGGCAGTCCGATGTCAGTTCGCCCTTGCACTCGCGATCGTGCCACTCTGCCGACCTTGAACGCTTGCAACACTACCTCTTTGTATTTTGTTTTGTTTTGTTTCGGCACAAGTTCCCCCTATTAAACATTTAGTTTCCAACTACACTAACCGTCTGTCTCCCAGAAGCTGCAGCTATATTGCCATTCAATGACAATATTGCATTGAATATTGTAAATGAATGACAACATAGCTGCATGCTTCTCCCAGGACTATGAATTTCACATATATTGTTTACATAAATATTTAAAAAAAACACATGACTCTGATCATTATTGTATGATCTGACCCAGAAAAACCCTCCCCTGTGTTTTTTTTTTAATCATTTTAGCAATTAGCAATATGTAAATAAAAAAAATTAGGCGCACAGCACAGGTAGTATTGTGTGTTTTATTATTACAATACCTGCATGAGCTCTAAGAGAGATTGTTCTGGGCCAGCTAAACTTGTGAGTTACGCTACTGAAACTATAGAATTTTCCGATGTTTCCTCATGCGCTTTATTCGTGTGGTGCTATGGGATATGGGCCGTACGAGTTCATACAGCTTCTTTGATTAGGAAACCTGCACAATATACAATCAAACAAATTTCCGGGGATTTACGTGCGAAACCAACGCCCCAGCAGAGGACTGAGGATTTATGTGGACCACCTGGGGATATGTTGACGTTGAACCGAAAGCTGGACTACACGGCGCCTTCTCCGCAATTAGACTCCGCCAGATTGCGGGCACCTCGGCCAGGATAAAACAATCAAACGAGAAAAGATTCGATTAATAAAGAAGCATTGCAAATGTATCGGAATCATGGCTTGAAGGTTTCCCTGACACTGACTCGTTTCTTCAGCGCTTTCAAACGGTTCAAGGCCATCTCGCCGGACCAGGTCAACTCCGACAAGGAGATTCGCCTCCCAGTGCGGGACGTCGAAATTCTGCCTGAGTTCAGTGTGAGTCGCAATTTTTTTGTTGTTTGTTTTCGAAGGGCGGAGGGATTCAATGTGCTTCGGACGGCCTCGTCGTGCTGTTTTCAAATGTGTGGCATTGTTTGTTTGATTGTTGTTACTTTAGTCAACTGCGGGATCATGCTGAGAAAACCCCGAGACAAGTTTTCTCAGTATGACCCGACACCACCTCGCCTATACCGATCAACCCTTAGGGCCTCATTTCACTAACTGCACGATGTGGTATCTGCATTACTTTCTGGATGCTCACGGACTCGGATGTACTGAGGTGGGGAAGATATGTCTTTTCAAAGTTTCAGCTGGTAAACCTAGAAAACTAAGAATAAATAATGGCAATATTAAGAAGGGTAGATAAATCCAAACAATGGATTTAAATTTCCGTACGGCCAATTTTCTGGATTATATGAATCGTCCGTCTCGTCGGTAACTCGCATGCAGTTATAGCTGCACGGTGATAATGAAGAGAGCAACAAGTATGATGATGACGCTTTCTTCATTTCGAGGTTCAAACTGCTATGGGAATGACTGCTGAGCCGATGTGGAAAGCTGAGTGTTCAGATTAAGTGACTGTCGAGTCCCGACTCAGAATTCCGGCAGTAGTGGATGCACTCAAAGATTTTAGTATGCAGTTGACACATGGTGTCAGCGGATTACATGAGAGGAGCTCCGGTATCGCTGAACAAACGTTGCTGAGGATGTTAGAGCCCTACCAGAAGCCTCGGTGAGACTGTCCTCCGGGGACATATGGAGGTGCAGGCAGCATAAATAATGCCCTAACGGTGTTGATCGTAATGTACGTTATCGTATTCTTGGTATAACACGACTTTTGTTTGGGCTAGTTGGTTCTTACTAGACATGATTAAAATAGCGCAAACTTGACAAGAAAAACAAAGAAGGCACACGTACAACAAGGCTGCAGCTTACTTCCAACTAAGTTTATTTCATCATCCAACCAAGCAATATATACCATCGCCAGCTCACCGACGGCATGCTGACGTACTTGTCTCCCGCTTTTTTCATAAAAAACGCCTCTATAATTTCTCTCTCTGTCATGTCCTTTATAGAGGCGTTTTTTATCAAAAAAGCGGGAGAAAAGCGCGTCAGCATGCCGCTGGTGAGTCTCATTGACAAAGAATTATTTTTTCTTGGTGGTTTTATCTGAAGAAAGGCGCGTGGAATGCATATAATCTTTATGTATAACTATTTTTGTGTTTTTGTGTTTTTATGTCGCTGGCGATGGTTTGCTTGGTTGAATGATGAAATAAACTTAGTTGGAAGTAAGCGCCAGTCCTGTTGTACGTGTGCCGTCTTTGTTTTCCTTGTCAAGTTTGCGCTATTTTAATCATGTCTCGTATTCTTGGTGCTCTTTTAAGGCTGGTTCACACACTGAGTCTTTACGGCCGAATACTTTAAAACCTCCACGACTTTTTTAGACAAGGAAACACACTGTAGCCGTGTATTGGGCAGCTTGTAACATTAGTAAGGTGGTAAGCTGGGCGAGTTGGTACTGGTTGAACATAGTGAACAAAATTTCGCGTGTCACTCTTTCTAACTTTTTGTCTTCTGGACGAGTTGGTATTGGAAAACATTACACAATTTCGTAATTCTCGCATTTTTTGCGCATCCCTCTTTCTTCTTTGGCTTGTATTTTTCGATTTTCTGATGAAACCTTTTAATAAATATTGCGTACATTTCATCTCGCGAGTACTTCAAAACCTTCGCTCTGCTGAAATGCAGTTCCAGGTTGACCTCGTACAGGAGTCCAGCGTTCGAGTGTATTCTTTCGTCGTAAGAGATCACAAGAACTATGTCCCAAGCAAAAGCAAATGTGTAAACGGGCCTTTCTCTGGAGAAAAGCAAGGCACCGTGTGTTTTGACTTCAGGGTCTTGGTTGCCCGCGGGGCACGGAAACACCGCGGCGCTTTTTCGGAGCGACTGTAGAGAACTTGGTGGCCGAATCCCCAGACCCTGTAACAGAAAGTTCCTGACAACTACGTCCGAGCTATAGAGGCTAGGAGAGCCACAGGGCACGTCAGCAGGGGTTAGACAAATTTAGCCTCAAAGTGTGTTCTGGAATTGTGCGCTGCGTTAAAAAAAGATTTTAGAGAGCACCTCTTCGGCGCCCGTTTCCGGCTTGAGCGGCGTCGCGGTCGCCGTCGGCGTCGGCATAACCGCACATTGCATTATGGGACGTCCCCATAATTACGTCACGAGGGTTACGAGTGACGTCACAAGGAGGACTAGGGTCACGAGTGACGTAACGAAGGTTCCTCGTGACGGTCACGACGGAGGTCACGACCTTTACAATGAAGGTAACATGAAGGTTACGACCTTCACGAGGCCTTCAAGAGTGACGTCACGAGGGTTACGAGAAAGGAGGGAGGGAGAGGAGAGGGGGAGGGGAAAGAGGGAGGGTGGAGGAGGGGAGGAAAATGAGAGGAGCAGGAAAAAGGAGGAGGAGGAGGGGCATACCCCACTCTCCGTACCTCACCTCCTCTTCCTCAAGAGCTGCGCTCTAATTCGACATTACAGGGAGTTGTAAACGTCTTTCATTTTTTTCTTTTGTCATTTCAATTAAATGGTGATAAATACATATTGACATATTCCCAAGTCAAGGGAAGTTTTACTTTGTTACGAATGATACTGAGCATAGTGGGAATAGTGCGGCTTAAGCTTTGAGTCTCTCCATCGGCGTAGAATTGGTTGCTAGAAACTGGATTTCTTGTTAGACACCTGAAATCCAGTATGCAGACAATTGTCTGCAAACTGGATCTGAGGTTTCCAGCGAGAAATCCAGTAAGAGTTTCTGTTCCATAATGCAGTTAGCGAAAAGTTATACTGTTTTTTTCGGTAAGGTTAATTACTCATGAATATCACGAACAAATATGAATATTTGATTTTGCGAATGCTGCAAAGCTTTGGGTCTAGTCATATGGTGATTGGAAGTGTTCAAGGGCTATCCGACAGACGATGACAGCGTGCTAGAGTGCCAGCCGTGGAAAATGTTGAACTGAGGCTTGCGCTAAGCAGCGAAATAAGATTTTTTTACCATCCGCTATTAATCTCTAGTATTATGGGAGATAAATTAATTGTTAAAATTAAAAGCCTGGGCTAAGAAACGCAAGCCGCTGCCCTATTCAGCCGTATTATTGCATCCACCAGGGGCTGAGAGAAAATTGCCGAGCGCAAGAAGCTCACCCGCGAACCGAATCGGGGGCCCCCCTGTCATGGCCGGCAGTGCACAAATATGAACCAAAATCAACAAGGCAAAATTACATAAAGTTAGAAAAGAAATTATTAGGTGTAGACGCAAAGCCTCCACTTTTCTACCCTCATATACCCATTTAAGAGAGGAAGCATCCCTCACACGTAAGGCGCAAACACACACTCTACTTACACCGCGCTATATCCATTACATTAACCATGCTCCAGGCCGACCCATCTGCTCGCACTGCTGTGGATACCCCCCCCCCCCCCCCCTCTAACGAGCGTACATTCTAGGACTGCTCTGCAGCCCACCAGAGTCGCTATTAGTCACTATCAGTCGCCCCAACACCTTATCCTAAGCGGCTGGTAGGAATGGTCTTCCCCCTTCCAGAGCTTTAAAAGCTGTGGTGGCTGCCCCTTGCTCATCACCTTCGAAAAGTGGTGGACGACGGAGGTCTCAACACAGTTACCAAGGTCCGGACTTGGGGTAAAGATTGAGGAGCATCTTTGATCTAAGTAATAGTTGTTCTCCCTTTCTCTCTCTCTCTCTTTCTTTATGCATCCAGAGAATGCGTTTTGTGGTTACAATGGGTAGCACTTTTTGAAGGCGCAATCGGGAACAGCTGGTGTTTTACTACGTGGCGTGTTAGGCCCCCCCCCCCCCCCCCCCCTCCAAATTACGGCGCTTCGCGGCGACAGTCTGCGGATGGCTCGTACACGTCGCTTCCCGGAGCACCGCTGGCGGGCCAAGGCCCATTGTCCTTCATTGCACCTCCGAAAAGTCAATTCCGGTTACAAAAAACCCCAACGCACTCGGTTGCAGTCGAACGCAGATGTGCGAACCAGCCTTAATTCTGAGCGGTGCGCGTGTGTGCAGAGCAACCCGTTCCGGGACCGGCTGCTGCGCACGTTCTCGTCACTAAAGGACGATCGCCTCTCCTTCGAGGACTTCCTGGACCTGCTCAGCGTGCTCAGCGAGGCCGCGCCCATCGATGTCAAGATGGAGTACGCCTTCCAGGTCTTCGGTGAGCGAAAGCCGCCAATCTAGCCGGCCCTTCAGTGAACTGTTTTATTGACGCAGGATGGCGTTTAATGGACGTGAAGTAGAGATTTCGGGAGTCATTGCATGCCGCCATGTGCAGTCGCGGCACGTCACAACTGGTCAGGGTTATTCAGCAGTTGCTAGGAGAGAACTGCGTGCGCCTACTTTTTTAAGCCCCGCCCGGCCCGGGTCCGCTGGTTCTTAAGTTTTACCCGACCCGGAGCCGGACCGATGGGATGCCTACCTGATCAGTCTCGTCTCGGGCCCAGCACGGTGAGAAGCCGAGCCCGTGCGCCTCATCTCTTAAATTCAAAGCTGTCCTTGGAAGGTGTCGGCGCATTTGAATCGTTTAGCCTAATTTGAATGAAAGACGCCGTCATATCGCAGTCGCGTGAGGAGCCTTCGAAAGCTTACAGAAATGTAAACGCTTACCTTTGGTAGCCAGAGGGCGTGTTTTTTTTTTCTTTCTTCAAAAGTTTGAAAAGGAAAGGGAATGCCAAGCGTACTCTCCCATATGTGACCGGATTTCACTAATTTTCATGCCTGCTGTCACCTCTCCCGGTATGCTGATAGAATCCCCAGGATTCTTCTCCCTGTCTTCTTACGAGCTTTGTTAGTCTATGGCAGCTTTTTTTATTTTTAAGATTTGTTTAGAGGCGTCGTAGCGAGTTTGCACTTCAGCTTTTTTGTTTCGTTCACATTCAAACGATCAATGTGTTAGCATTTTCTTGACAACGTTTTAGAAAGTGCGCTACAGCACTGCCCGAGCCTGGCCCGGGCCCGGGCAGAAAAACAATATGCGCTATCTCACCCGGGCCCGGCACGCGGGCCGGGCCAACACCACCTAGACAGAAGGCCTCCACATGGTCTCCTCTCCCTTTATGAAACGTCAGAAAAGTCGGATAGCGCTACTCGGCTATTGGGCCCTAGCCCGACCTTCGGCGCGCTGATTGCACACAAGCCTTGGCCGAACACTGACACAGCACTCGTGAGCAATCTCACGCCTCGATCGATCTGGCTGTGATGACGTGTGCGGAGGCCTTCTGTCTAGGTGGTGTTAGCCGGGCTGAGCCTGGGGTTTCGGGTTGGCCCGGCGCCGTGCAGAGCTCTAGTTACTAGTCCGTCATAAATGTTTCCTAAGCCATGCACCCTTTTTGCGGGTAAATATTTGCCCTATATAGTCTCGTGATGGGACCACGCTTTTATTTCTTTTTGTGGTGCAGATTAAAACCTTCGCATTTGAGTTAGGTCCTCCACTAACGGTTATCCACTCTGGTACAGGCTCGTGACGTTTTACCAAGCTTTTCATCTTGCCGCGAAAGAAAGCAAACATTTAAATACACTTTTTTTGCAGTTTGGACGGCATGCTTCACCGCCATTCGGGTTTTTCAGATGCTAGATTATTCTAAGAGCAAAAAAATATTATACGGGACACAGTCATGTTCCTCCACAGCTAATAAAAATAATAATCCTTGGGCTGATGAACAGTTATTTTTCAGTACTCGCTAAAAGATGTTCCAGAGAAAAAACCGCGTTCCAAAAAAGTTAAGCGCATGTTGAATAGTTGTCGGCCTTTTGCGAAGCAAATAATTGACGAACCACGGTGCATTAATACACTTCTCTCTCAGCCGCACCTTGATTGGGAAGGTGCTACTATGCAGTAAAAAAAACAACTAATGTTTTTGCAAATGAAACAACGCACTTCTTTACACGTAAAGGAATGCAATGTCCACTTTCTTAAGAAAAACTCTTCCACTACAGGGGTGGCGGAAAGTGGCTTTCTGTGAAGTAACTGGAATGCCTTTTCCCAATGATGGATGCAACAAAGTCATTTAAAAATCTCGCTAAAGGAAAGTTGAGAGAACCACCGGTTTCTTTCAAACAACCAACAGGAGTTTGAAGACTCCAGAGAAATAAGGAAAGTGGTATGATGGTTTCGCTTGTATAACTCTGCTTATAAAATGCATGTGCTCATGATCGCAAAAAACATGAAGCGTGACATAACCTGACGAAGATACAGGTGGGGCAACCAGTGCCTACCATGATGGACAGAAACAGGTAGAGCTCCGTCATACTTGCTCCCAAACTGAGCTCAGTATAAATGTTGCAAAAATACTGTGAAATTTTTGAATTCGTATGAAGTAGACGTAAAGCACTTTTATAACGTAACAGAGTTTTTGCACCAAAGAAACATCGCACACCGTCGCTTGGGCGAAGATAGATGAATCTTAGTGCCTGCGTCTTGGAGCACATCTGCCTAGGTAAGCAGTCACTTCTGACCAATACACTTTGTTTTTGAAAGTATCGAAATAGTACGCCAAAATAACTAGTTGGGTCGTATGGGTCATTAAAAAAAAAAAATAAAGCTCAAGCTCGAAGGGGAGCCATCCTGGCCAGTGAGTCCGCTGAGCCATCTTGGTTCAGTGGACTTTGCTTTCGTTCAATTCTTTTGGGAATGCAATCAGCTTCAATCTCCCTTCAGGTGGAAAAATTACATTTTAACTATAGCACGTAATTTTCAGATATGAAGTTTCGTCCAAACCATCTATATAAAAGAGCAAGGGCATCACTGGTTGCATCTAAAACCAAGCACAACTCCCGATGAAGTAATTTGTGGAAAACTTGCCTCACTATAAATTACGACTTTCATAGTAGTGAAGCGTGATTAAAAGGTAAAAGAATTGCTTGTAATATTTCTAAAAATTATCCAGTATAAACTTTACAGATATACCGAAGCAAATCTGTTGTAATAGCAATGCGCAAAGTATTCGTTTTAGCATGACGTCTATAAGGAGGGCAGTCTTTTAGCGTCAACTATTAATCATCACCGTACCAACTAGACTACACCATGCTTCCATGGCGTGGTCGTACGTATAAGCATGCAGAGTACTTTGAAAGGCTTCTGATCACGAAACTTCGGGGAAGTTTTAGTTCAGGGTCAATAACTTCGGCCGAAGAAAGCATTTTCGTTTGGCCGCCACGTTGTCAGTGAGCCACCCAAAATTCGCGGTTACAAGTACTTTTCGAAACAACAATTTCTCGTACACCGACAATTTTTCTGTCTGTAATTTATCACTGTATTCAATCACCGGTCATTCTTTATTGATGTCTAAAACAGAACTTAGAAATAAGCTTTTTCAATTTATTTTCAAACAAAGCGGTGTTTTTACAAGCGAAAAAAAGCCGGGAAACGAAACATACGGCTTCGCAGTCCAACTACTTGATAGTGCGAATCGTGGCGCTGGAGTATGACGGCGATAGTGGTATTGAGAATTCATTATGAAGCAAAAAAAATATATATAATTTGGAGAGCGTTGCAGAAGAAAAAGTTCCATTGGTTGACTGAGTGCACAAAGCTGAAGACGGTCACATTAACGTGGGACGCTATCAGCGCGATGACGAGTCACCGCCGTCTATTGGTGGCTCGTTCAGAGTGAGTTCGAAATTCCGATACCACTTATGGTAGCCAGACTTCCAGCGGTGCTGGCTAGATTGGTAGCTTGAATAGACCCCTCGTCGACAGTAGCGCCGCGCTTGGTCGGGTACCAAACTTTGACATAGCGGTACGGATAAGTTTCTTGACCAGTGGCATATGAGCCTATTGCTAAATTACTCAAGCATCATAGAGAATCCTGGGAATGTCAGTATACGCGCCGCACGCACTCGCCTTCACCGTATAGATGATTTGAAGTAAATACCCAAAATAAGGCGGTGACAAGCACGGGTGCATCATGACATTCGTTTTATGCTTTTGTTTGCTTTAGAACAGTTACTACTGCCATACCCTCCTCTATACTCACGAAGCCTGGCAGTTCGACGACCGAGCCATTGAGTGCCCGATAGCAGATTTGGAGCGTGAGGATCTGGTAGCACAGAGCATCAAAGAGCCATTTCTCAGAGAACCTGGACGTCACCGCACAGCTTCTGCAGCGGCGAGGACCCGAAAGACAGTTGTCCACACAGGAGAAGTGTGTTTTGGCGTCTCGTCGCAGCGGGGCGCCAGTCACGTGGCTCTCCTTTTTTTTTAACGTTAATATGCACTTTAAAAAAAAAATAGTAGAATCTGCGACGCTGATGGTATGCAGATACGTCCAATTAAGTATGTTGTTGATATAATTGCCCCCGCTTTAAATCATATTTTTAATCTCTCCTTAGCGTCTGGTGTATTTCCAAGAAGGATGCAAGTAGCGAAAGTAACCGTTCTGTACAAAAAAAGGTGATAAGAATGAGTTGGGGAACTACAGGCCCATTTCTATACTGCCCGTTTTTTCTAAAGTGTTAGAAAAAAATAATTCATCGCCGTTTAGTAGACGTTTCAAATAAACATGACCTTGTTACCTCCTCGCAGTTTGGTTTTGGAAATAATTGCTCAAATGAAACAGCCTTACTTAGTCAAAAAGAATTTATATTAAAAAACTTTGAAAAAAAAAACTTGGTTCTCGGGATGTTTTTAGACTTCACCAAGGCGTTCGATTGTATTAGTCATAAGGTCCTATTTAAAAAGCTTGAAGTTTACGGTATCCGTGGGCAGGCGCTATTACTTCTGCAATAATATCTAGAGCATCGACAGCAATATGTATCCATCAATGGTAATTCCTCCACTATTAAGCCTGTTACGTCAGGCGTTCCACAGGGCAGTGTACTAGGGCCATTCCTTTTTAACATGTACATAAATGATATAATTAAAGTCAATAAAGAGGCAAAATTTTTAATGTATGCTGATGATGCATGCATATTGTTTTCCTCTGAAACCGCTGATGAGCTAATCGATATGGCTAACTTAACTTTGTCTAGAATTAAATCTTGGGGCGATAGTAACTCCGTTGACAGTAAACAGTAGTAAAACAAAAGCTGTTATTTTTCGTCCAAAAAATAAACCTGTGGTAGTGTCTAAGCTTCTCCGTTTTAATTCGTCTCGAATTGAAATAGTGAGTTGTTTTAAAACTCTTGGAGTATTTTTTAGTGAAAATATGTCCTGGGATAGCCATATAAACTATATTATTCCAAAACTAGCTCGCGTGGTAGGGATTGTAAATCGCTACCGTTACATATTGCCAACAAATGTGAAACTCTTGATCTATAACTCTTTGTTTTACTCCCATTTAGCCTACTGCTACCTCGCTTGGGGTACATCAACGTTAACTAATATTGAAAAACTGTTCCTACTACAAAAGAAAATACTCTGAGGTATAGGTAATGTACCTTTTGATTTTCACACTGCTGAACTATTTAAGACCTATAGGATAATTCATGTTCACAAATTGTATTCATATCGACTTTGTACCAGTTTAAGAGTGAAAGAATAAAGGGCACATGTTTCTTACAAAATCTTGCATTGTTGGAGGAAAATTCACCAGTGCATTCTACTCGTCACGCGGAGAAGTGGAAGATGGTTACTCAGCGAACTAACTATGGCTCTCAAATGCTTCAATTTACTCTTCCAAATGTGCTGATACTTCGTGCAGTAGTAATGTTTCCCTTGAAAACTTGACTTTCAAAGACTTGCGTCGATATTTTTGTACATGATGCATTATTTTCATAAAACGTTATTTGTTTTGTTTCCTTTTTTTGTTAACAATACCTTCAGCCGCTACTGAATGTGATTTTCATCTTTGTTTCTCGGTGCTTGCCGTTGACCACTGTAAGGGGACCGAGGACCAGTCAAGCTGCATATCGCAGCTTTTTTCCTCGGGCTCCCCCACCTAGATTGATGGAAATAAAGATACTATTATTATCATTATTATTATTATGAAGTTATCAGGTTTCTTTCTCGCGACCACCGCCAGGGTATTATTTCCGGCTTCTGGTTGGCGGCATTCGAATTTGTGAAGACCAGCCTGGAACACGCCCAGCCCGCTTTCGGCCCAACGGCGCCCCCTCATTTCTCTCCTATACTTCCCAACGAATGGCCAAACTCTCTACATATTCGGCTGTGGTGTACACACGCCAGCAGCAACATGATGGCAGCCAGAGGCCGTACTTGCAAAAGCCCATAGATGAAGTGCGTCAGGTTTGATGTGGTCGCCCCGAAGTGCATCAATTCCTCCTAGATGACATCTATAGTGACTGAGGAATATTGCACATAAGATCTTCAGTTGTCCCGCCTCCAGCGCGAGCTACCTACTTTCCACAACGCTTTGGTGTCTCGTGCACCTCGAGCCCGCGCACGCAGCCAAAGCATGGTCCTCCATGCTTTGGCTGCGTGAAGCGCGTGCTGGAGGCCGCGTGTTAGAAAGACACGCGATTCTCATTCTGTGAGTGACTATACGCCTTGCAAGTGGGCTCATTTTCGTCTTCTGCGCATGAGAAAGGAAGTAGCGGTGACGTCAGAACGCCGAGCCCTGATTGGCTGATAGCGACCCCCTATCACAGCGTCGTCTGCTCCTTTGCAACGTCGTCTGCTCGCAACATCGTCTGCGTCTGTCTCAGCTTTTTTCAGAAGTGCAGGTCTTTACGAGCGAGCTCGACTTAGCCTTTCAGAGAGAGCAGACGAAATTACTCGAGCGGTAAGTTGTTTTAGAGCGCAGCTCTTAGGCGCCCGTTTCTGGCTTGAGCGGCGTCGCCGTCGCCGTCGGCGTAACCAAGGTCATTCCAAGGTCACGTGACCCCCCCCCCCCCCGAGGTCACGTGACCCCCGGAGCATATTAAAGAATGAGGGGAGGAAGAGGAGAATGAGGAGGAGGAGGACAAGGAGGAGTCTACACTCCCCTCAGTACCCTTCCCTCTTCCTCCTCAAGAGCTGCGCTCCAATTCGGCGTGACAGTGAGTTGTAAACGGCTTTCACTTTTTTGTCTAACAACTAGCAGACGCGCATCAAGGAGGGAAGTTAAAGGACTCACTGGCGAGGTGTCCCGGGGCGCCGAGGTTTGTTTGCTTAGCACCGAGAGTGAGCGTGTTAGTGTCCGCAAGTTCCCTCCCAAATACTTTTTCCCTCCATTCGTGTGCGGCGAGACCCCTCACTCTTTAACGGCGTCGGCGGGTTGGCGCAGTTAACGTCGTCTGCTTTACGTCGCTAGTCAAAGCGATGACTGCTTTACCTTTCCAGCGTCTGTCGGAGATTCACCGCTTTTTCACCGGCGAGGGTCACCGTTGCCTCGGGAAGCAAGGAGATAACAAGAGGAAGAGATTGACCTCTTAATCTAAAATTGAGGTCAGCGATCAAAGTATAATACGGGAAGGGTTCACAAGGGTCGCGCGGGCATATTCCATTCAGCACGCCAGCCCGTCGTGGGCAGACGGTCGCCGAGTCGCGGAGTGCCTGTTAGGCCTAACTGCCCAGCTCGTTTGGTCGCTTTCGGTGGAATTGTGGCCGTTGGAGCTTTTCCCGGATGTTTGTGGATCCAGCGTTCTTGTTCGTCGTGATCTGTTTCAAGTACTTCTTAATTTTGTTCTTGCTGCTTGTAGTCGGGACACGTCAGAAGCGTAGGTAGAAAAATAAACGTCCGTAGGTCGTTGCGACCGCGACGCTGTCGGCCATGCTGATTTGATCGTAAGAAGTGCGTAAGACAGCTTCGGAGCTGCCGTAGGATTTCATCGTAACCTGCGCAAAACTTGCGAACATTTCGTTTCGTGAATACGAATTTGTTCTTAAGTTTTGTCTTACGCACATTTTTGGCGAAAGATCGTTTCGTGAATCTGGCCTCTGCGCTTCCGAAAGTCGCAGGAAAGGTAAGACAGACGCAGACGACTTTACGAGCAGACGACGTTGCAAAGGAGCAGACGACGCTCAGATAGGGGGTCGCGATGAGCCAATCAGGGCTCGGTGTTCTGACGTCATCGCTACCCCCTGCGAAAGAAGCAGACGAACTTGCCATCCGCATAGGAGGCGTTGAGGTCGCCCATATTGAGCTTTGGCAAGAAAGGTCCCTCACCGGTGTTTCGACATCGGTCTTGGGTTTCCACCGGAACAGATTTCAACGACGACGGCGAGCTGTGCAAGGAGGACCTGGCTGAGCTGATTCACCGCCTCACCTGGCTGCACGACAAGAAGCTCGAGCACCAAGAAGTGCAGCTGCTCATCGAGAACGTGCTCCGAGAAGCGGACCTGGACCAAAACGGAAGACTCTCCTTGCTTGAGTTCCAGCACTGCATGCGCAAGAACCCGGACTTCGAAAGGCACGTATCGGAACTTGACGTGGCAAAGACGTGGGCCCTTTCGCGGTTGTCCTCGACACTCGCGTATTCCAACAGCCGCAGTCTGCTTTCTTAGTTGTCGGGGTTGTAGGAATAATCTACAGTGCCGAACGAAAAAAAACAAAAAAACTGCGAATGGCAGAGCGACAGTTCCTCGCCCTCGTTGTGCAACTCAACGGTCGGTAGCGGAAGGTCTCGCGTATCTTTCGGTGCTTTTCGAAAATAGTGACGGTGCCAAGTGGCTGGACCTTTCAATAAATGTGACCCACACCGTCTTGTTTAAGTCTTCTACCACATTTGGTGCTAATCGCCGAATTGACAATGGGGCACGAGCAATCCGAATTTCTAGGCATGACACACAAAACCACGCAAGATCAGCCTCAAACTGATATGATAAGTACGTTATGGCAACTCGCATAGTAGTGTAAGACTCATAAAAATATATGTGTTTCATCACGTGGCATTCCAAACGCATGCGTGCCTTATTGTTAACTCAGCGAAGGTGTGGCGACTAGCACCACATTTGGCGTAATAACAAATCTAAGCGTGAATTACCATTAAAGAACCAGCCAGTTGACACCATCACTATAGTCTCGAAGCACACCACAGGATGAGCGAGAGCTTCCGATGGCTACCGTTCAGTGGCGTGACGAGGGTGACGGCTGTCGCTCCGTCGTTCACGTTTCTTTTGTTCGGGACTGTACAGTGCTCAGCAAACTTATACGAAAAACTCGAACTCTGCCTCATTTATTTATTTATTTATTCATACTACTCAGCTTTTCGAGGCTTTAGCGGGGGTGGTACAGCATAAGTTCGAAATACAATGCTCAGCTATATAATGGAAACGCTATCCTGGCTGCAGCGGACGAACTGCTCGCTGAATGAATCCTCCCGAGCAGGGGAGGTCGCTCGCTCAAGGCCGACATTGCGGCTGGAACGAGAAAGCGCAGCAGTATGGCCTGCAGGGCGATCCCCGCATTTCGTCACTCCCTCCAATTACTGCGCATAGGCGACTGCCAAAACCATCAGTTACTGGATGGCTGATTCAGTAGAAACATGCTGATTGCATTACCAGGCCTACCAAAAAAACCAGTAAAACGTTTCGCTAACTTCATTATGAAACAGCAAATCTAACTGGATTTCTTGCTGGAAGCCTAAAATCCAGTGTGCAGACCATTTATTTATTTATTTATTGAAAGTACCCTCAGGGCCCGTTAGGCATTACAGAGGGGTAAAGCACATACATGAAACAAAGATAGTAAAATAGTAACAAGTCAAGAATGATAAATATACAACAAACCAGGCATGTACACATTACTCAAAAAAGGTAGTTAAGTTACTGAGTAGTGACGCCAAAAGTAATTGGAGTAGAGTAGAAATTACGCATTTGTAACAGTAACTGAGTAAACTACTAACTACTGTAAAAAGTGGTGAGTTACTTTGAAGTTACTTTTGAAGTTACTTTTTGTATTTTTGTGGTAGCCTGACACGCCTGACAAGAAAATCGTTTTCAACAAAGAGGAGGTTTTTTCCGGCGTAGAAGGTCGGAACGGCGCGAAGGATTAAGTGAACAAGCGTCGTCGTTCGTACAGTTATAGACGCTTTACAGCAGCTGCGCATGGGCGCCGCCATAACTGACCTTCAGTTTTTGTTCCCTCTTATTCCGTTCGCTTCACTTCATCATTACCACAGTAGGACAGGTTATTGCAATTTTAGATGCTACTGTGTTCTTGTGCCCAGCATAGGCCCTTGTGAAGACCCGTCAACGCCCGCTTCAGTGGCTCGGCATCTCGGTAAGACAAGAGAAGGGCAGCTATGGCGGCTCAATCTGGCGCGTGTGTAAAGCGTCTATAGCTTGAAGCGGGAAGGTGCTCCCATGAACGGATTATCCGTGTCTGCGTTTGTGGGCGGGGGAGTCTGGCTTTGGGCAAGGGAGGATGCGCTGACGACGAGGCGACCATGGTAACAGGCGCCAAGCTGCGAGGTCATCCTAGTGGCGCCTACCCGTGGAACCCCAAACCGCTTGAGTCAGAACTCACTCAAGGCAGACAACATGAAAACGATCACCCCCCTCGGAGTGTCCCCGACTTTCACGGTTGCAGTTGGAGTCGCGGCGCTTACGTGCATTACCGGATTAGGTCAATACCCGACCCAGGCTTGTTAAGCATCTGTTCCTGCGTTCGTGCGCGCCGGTGTTATGTTTTCGCTGCTTGTCGCCACCTTGGCCCAACGACGACTGTGGGAACGGAATGTGAGGGGGCCCTTTCCTCGTCACTTCATCTGCCGGCGTCTTATTTATTTCTGCGGTCAAACTTTTTGTGGTGAGCAAAACTAGCATTAGATTTTGAAAGTAGTTAGTAATTTGAGTAGAAGTTACCTAAAAAATGTAGTTAAGTTAAACTACCAATTACCCAAATAAAGTTGTAATTGAAAGTTACCAAGTTATTCGGAAAAGTAGTTAAACTACAGTAGGTTGAGTAGAGTAGTTCAACTGCGTCCAAGTCTGCACCAAAGAAAGGAAAAAACCACAGGTCACTGCTAAAATAGTTGGTGATTGAATTTCTAAACAGGTTAGTATCAGTTATAGTAGCAATCAGCCCTGGGAGGTGGTTCCCCCACTGTGCGGGGTAAAAAAGATTGAAATGTTGTGGTAAATGAACTTGGAACTCCAGCTATGTGCTGATGGTCAAAACGGGATGAAATGTAATAGGGGGGAGTAATCATCTGATTGCGTAGGAGAGGATTATGAAAATACATTTTATGAAATAGACATAGGCGTGAAATTTTACGTCCCAAGGTGAGAAGTGGTAAACATAAACTATTTTTCATCGATGTGACACTAGCAGTGCGGTGGTAGTTGGAAAGAATGAAACGAGCTGACCTTTTCTGTATGGGTTCCAATGCAGTGATTAGAGTATCGTGACCGGGATCCTAGATGGAGGCTGTATATTCTAATTTAGGCCTGATTGATGTTTCGTAGAGGATCAATTTTAGTGAAAGAGGTGCCAATGAAAAGTTGCGTTTTAAGTAGCCCAACATGCAGTTAGCACGGGTAGTAACGTACTGAATGTGGAGTTTCCATGAAAGGTTATTTGTTAAGTGAGCACCAAGGTACTTGTACGTTGCCACTTGCTTCAAAAGGTTGCCTTCTAAGTGGTAAGAGGGACTGTTGTTCGGTTTACGGGACACTCTCATGTGTTTGCATTTGCTATAGTGTTTAGTTTCATTAGCCATAATTCACACCAACGCGAAAAAGAATTAATATCAGACCGAAGTGCAGATAGGTCAGAATCATGACAGATTTCACATTGAATTACACAGTCATTGGCGAAGAGACAAACGGATGGAGACACATTAATGGGAAGATCGTTAATATAAATTAAAAATAGTAGTGGGCTTAAAACAGACCCTTAAGGAACTCCAGAATTCACAGACACAGGTGGAGAGTTTTCGTTGTTAATTGTTACAAATTGTGAACGGTTATTCAAAAAAGGCCGAATCAAAGAGAGAACGTTAGGATCAATGTTAAGTTTTGCAAGTTTTAGCAGTAATAGCTCGTGACACACCTTATCGAATGCCTTGGCGAACTCTAAGAAAATGCAGTCCACCTGGGAGCCTCGGTCAAGAATAGAATGAATGCCATGAGTGAAGGATAGGAGTTGGGTTTCACAAGATAATGATTTACGAAATTCGTGTTCTGCTTCAGTCTGCTATCTGGATTTCAGGTTTTTAGCAAGTAATGCAGTCAGATTTTCTCTTTTATAATCTAGTTAGCGAAAGGTTTTTTGTTTTGTTTTTAGGTCCAATGACCGAAGGTCTCGACAGTCACCTATGGACCTTCGTGCAAAACGTTGGCGATAAATACAGACAGGCCGGTCCAAAACATTTCTGCTAAGTCCACAGTCCAACCGTGATTTCGGCCTTGAGCGAGCGGTTTCTTCTGCTCGTGCATGTTCAATCAAGCCGCCAGGGTTGCGCCACCGTACTATATTACACAGTTCGCGTGTTCCCGATAAGTTTGGTGTGCACTGGAGTTCTATTGACTCGTCCAACACAAAGTTGAGGTCGAAAGTTCGCAAAGTGTGCGGTTTTGACCTTGGCGACAAAAGCGCGGCTTCTTCGCGACGAAAGTTCAATCGTCGCTCTCCATAAACTTCGGCACAAACGTTGCTGGACGAGCCTGGGGCCTCTGTGCGTAAAAGAAGGGGAAAGGCCCCTGCGTGAACGTTATAATCCCACAGCTGGAGTAAGACACTCACCTCTTCGTTAACTATAAGTCCTTAGAGCTGTAAGTACTTAGATAACTACAAGTCCTTACAGACCCGATGCCCCGTCAAAAGACTATGGCGCAATCTTTTTCAATCTCTGCCCTGCGCTGGCTATCCGTAGGTGGCGTAGAAAATCCAGCTCTAAGGACTTATTGTTATCCAAGAGGTGATGGTAAGGCTCGCATAGGGACGCGAGAGAGCAGTAATACGTTCGGGAATAATGTAGAAAAAAGTTAATTATGTTACGCCAGTGTGAACCTATTTATGACTGTTTCAGAGGGTTGTGAGCTGACTGGGAATTATTACCTGATTAATCGATTATTTAAATGGCCCGATGAAGATTTTGCTAGAATGGTTAAAGTATTGTGAAATTAAAAATGGAACCTTATACATATTCACTTTATCCGAGACAAGTTTTACTACAAAACGACATAAACAGAAAGAAAGTTTCAGGCACAGTTGTCTTTTATTAGACAGAAAAGGACTTTAACAATCTGCAAAAGACAAAAAGGATGACATGAATAAACCCTTTCCACAAGTTTACCTCTGCTGACAAACACTTTTCAAGGTGGAAATCCTTCTCGGGCCTTACACCCCACTGCTGAACTCAGTTCTCTAAAGTCCCCAAGAACATATAACATGAAGAAACACTTTCCACAAGTTTACCTCTGCTTACAAGTACTCTCCAAAAAAAATTCCTCCTCGAACCTTTCACCCCTGTGTTTTATTTAATTATGTTCTCAAGGACCGAGAACACGAAGAGACGACCTACTATCCTTCGGTTAACCTTAAGAGACAAAAAAAAGAAAAAAGGGAAAAAGTGTTAAAAACCAAAAGGTGCAAAAAAAAAAAAAAAAAAAAGAAGTTGGCTGATCTTATTGTTTATAGAAAGAGAACTACGCCTTAATATTTCACAATGTAAAATCCGTCACCCTGAAATAATAATCAAATGTTAATGCTGCTCCAGTTTGTCTCGTGCCCCAGAACAACCAGGCGGTTACAGTGGTTACAGTATGGTGCCAATAAAAAACAAAACTACATTAAAACAAAATATACTGACGTGTCGCAATTTCACACAAAAGCTAATTTAAAGTATGGCAAGATTTTTTGGCGTGTCGCAATTTCACACAAAAACTAAATAAAATATGCCAAGATTAAAAAAAAAATACAATACTGTGAAAAGACAGCAACATAAAGCATCAGGACAGCATCAGACACCAATGTTGATAGCTCAGATTGGATGGATCGGTAAAATCTGCATGAGCTTCTGAACACACAAGTCGGCGCATAAAGTCCAATGACGACAGCTAATAGTAATCCTAGCGGCACTGAACTACTTCCCACACAAGAAGTGCCACGTACAATCCCTCTTTTTGGCAAGTTTTGTAATGAGAGTTCACAGCATGTAGACATACTCCTTTGGACTGGGATAGTTGCTTTTTGCGCATTAATTTAACTGTGCTGCGAAGGATTACATATAACGACACTGAGATTTGAAAGACAACGCGAAATACAGAAATAAGCGTAAACAGCTGTTTATTTTCCTTCTGCAGAAAAGAGGGGGAGGGGGCGTGAAAAGAGAAGGAAGAGGGGAACAAGGGAAGAGAAGTAACAAAAACGTAAATAAAGAATGAAGAATTGTTTTGCAATTTCAGCCATAAAAGCGCTCAAACAAACGCCGGTGTCACCCATGCACGTGCGTACGGTCCGTACTGCGATTATCTTTTATGTAACTTTTTTTTTTTTTTTTGAAATCTATTGAAGGGTTGTTATACACGTTCCGTGCGTCCCTGACGTCATATAAGAAACGCGCTTTTGCCTTTTCCAGTATCTAGACATTATGATGTGTTTTTTTTTTCATTACGCCTCACAACTGCGCTTTGCACAATGCGCTGCCACATTCACTGAGATTAGTAGGAGCTTGGAGGCGTTTGTGCTTCAGAAGCCTATCATTTAAACGTCTTCCTGTCTGGCCCTCGTAGGCTTTTCCATACCAAAACGGTATTTTGAACTGAACTCCATCGGCACAATCTACAAACTTGCACTTGTGTCGTACCGGACACGCGACTTCTCTCGGTGTGCCACCTGCTAACCTGTTTACTCTTTGTCAAGTTTCTTGAATTTGAAAGGGACGATAACATGATTCTGACTCGAAATTCGCTAGCAAGTTTTATCAGCCTGTGGGATACATTCTGAACATAAAGCAACACTACCTCATACTTCTTGTTAGGCTCCCTGCTAATTTATTCCCATCACGTTTAGAAGTATTTAAACACTATCTGCTACCGTAGCCAGTAACTGATCAGGGTACTGGCTACAGTGCCAGCGTCCTACCTGTAGGCGTAGGCTGTCATCCACTCTCTGAGGGCACGAAGTTCTAGGTCCTGGCTCGTGCAAGCGGAGGCGAGGCCCGAGTCGCACGGCAGAATTCCCTTCGCCCCTCTAGAGTTGTATATCCAATAAGTGTGAACGTCACTGAAAATCAGGTTGAACTACAGGAACAGTAGTCAGGCCTTGTTCAGGAATTCAAGTGTTAGCTTTATTCCTTACTACCGTCCGAGGATTTTCTTCATCATTGTGACTGGGAAATTGTGTGCTGGGAAATACACCAGGAAGCCGTCATCCCAGTATCTGAAGCACTTCACCTGACTAATCCCTACCAAGAACACCTGCAGTTTCCGATTGCCCCTTGCCGGATGCATGTCAAACAACGCTGGCGTTGTGCAGGAGCGGATGCAGATGCCTTCTTTTTGCCAATATATATCACCATCGAACTGAATATGCACGAAGTCCAGTTAGGTCCGCACAAGGTCCAGAAAGTCTGTTGTGCTCAAATCGTACTGATTGCGATATCTAACGCAACCGTAAGTTTCAATGGACTCTTCAACTTTCTCTACTATCTCTTCCTCTGGCACGTTGTAAAACATGTAACTCCATTAAACTGAGACGCACGCAACAGGTTGCATCTGTTTCAAGAATCCAACCCCGTTTTTCGAGTTGCAAACCAGGAAGGGGTCATCCACTTGAAAAATGGATAAGTGTTTTTGTAGTTCTCTCGTTGACACATTTTGCCCATTTCCTTCGTCTTCAACTATTAACCGAAGTGGGAAACTTTTCTTATGCGTTTTAACTTTAAATAAAGTGCCGAGGCAAAGTTCCCGGCTGTGTCCCCTAGGTCGGCCCCCTAACCGGTAGAATATTGTATAATTTCACAGCCTTACCGTTTCGACAGAATTGACAGAAAAGAAGTATGAGTACCGCTGCTTGGCAAGGTGGTAACAAGTATGATCCGGCTGTTGCCAGGTTTTTCATAGCATGTGTTTGTTGTACATAGAAGCACTTAAGGGGCGCAGCTCGTTTCGGCGGTTTTCTCGTGAAATCTTGCTACGTGCAGGGCTTGTGTCACGTACAGAAATAACGGCGAAATTTATAAAATTGGGTTACTAAACTCGTGCACTTTCTCTCCTCCACAGCTGTTTCCGCCTGCGATTGTGAAGCAGCCTGCAACCCAAAGTGATGAACGACGAACTGCTTCGCTTCAGTGACGTCATTTCTCCCTAAAACACCCGAAACTGGGAGGATAAACTCCAAACAACCGAAGTGGAAGAAACAGAAAATTACGACAGACGTCAACATTCCTGTTGTTTTTTATTCCGTGAAAGTTGTTCAATTAAAAACCCAATGAAACGAGTTTTGGTGGTGTCACTATATTTCCATTTTTAGGCGCACAGTAACACTAAAGCGAATGTTTTGAGTTCAGAGCTGACTACGCATATTTGTTCGCAGGACCTGGAGAGGGGTGCCAACATTGACATCCGAAACCTTTCACGGGTTCATAAGCTTGGCACTTATGTGAACAGGTTCCAATGAAATGTCAGAAAGGCCGATTCGTGAAGGCTGCCATGACTGCGCTGTCTAATTAAAAAAAAAAAAAAAACGGACAGCGGTCATAAAATTTTTTCAAAATTAAGTAGCTCATCAGTGTAATTTTTTTTTTTTTTTTGCATTCTAATAGCGGTAAGAAGCTTAGGATTACATCGGGCACCATAATTGTCGTGCGTCCAGCGGCAGGCGATAACTTTTTCTTCACTGTGCATTACTTCCTTGATTTGCTTCATTTGCGATGTTGACTAAAGGACTACCCATAAGTGAAAAAAAGCAAAACCGTTTATAAAACTCATCAGAGCAAACAGCTTGGGAGTCGAGTGTACGTTAACTGTTCAATTAGACGCGAGTTCAAAATGAACGCATTTTGGGCGTCGCACTTTGTTAAACTCTAGAATGCGGTTCTTGCGCTATCCGCTTTTGTGCGCGTCTTTAGCTTCCTTCATCATCCACCTGAAGGCCGCCATTAGAAAGCGACAGATGGCATACATTCCGGTGTCCGATGATGATAGCGATGAAAGTGGCGAAGCTGAATTTCAGAAAAGGTCTACTCCGACGATCATGCACGCAACAACTTTAGCCCGAGATTGTATACTACAAGGACAGCAACTTTCCTTATTCAAGAAAAATAACTTTTGTTGTGTAGAATAAGATGGTGCAAGTTCCTTTTCAGCACGTATTAACAGCAACGCACCGATGATGGCTAGTGAACGCGCTCGATGATGACACCGGCTGAGTGACGTGCCGAAAGACAATCCAGAATCATCATTTGAAGTTTACGTCACGGCGAAATTATAGTTAACGTTCATGCAATTAAGATTTACATCATTTGACGAAATAAAGTAGTCTAAAAGTTTCAGAAGAAATGCACCTTTGTATTGGCAATTGAGAAATACAATAAATATTCACAAATCAAAATTACTACCGTCATTGTGCCAGGCAGCGCTCGCGGAAAAACTACGTGATGCACAATAAATAGATTACTGTGCTTTCACTGTGCCACATTGTAGACCTTTGTTGGTTGTTAATTGGCACAAATAAAGGCATTATGAAAGGCTTAGGAGACAAAAAAAAAGAACCGGTGGAGCTGTATTTCAGGAAGCCGCAAGCTGTCCCTATACTATTGCTAAACTTGTTTGGTTTGCAGCACTATTCGATTGAATCGCGAGACCTTTAGATCCCCCCAGTCAGGAGGCCGCCATATTTGAGAGGCCGGTGACGTTCCCTACCCCGCCTCTCGCGTCTCCAGCTCGTCACTCGCCCTCCCGCGTCACTCGCCCTCCCACGTTTGAACTTAGATCATGAGCAACTAAATATTTTAGAGCTTGAAAATTGCGTAATTAAATATCTTAATATTAATATTTATATTAATATTAATACAAATCGCGGCAACGTATGCCCCCAACTAAGGTACGATCACAAAAATACGCCATTTAACCATAATTGTCTTTTCTGAAAAGAGTCATTTTGTTTTCTTTTTAGCACATGAAGACCTCTGGCATCGTTATCAAGATAGACAAGCAGTCAAACACTAGATACAATATAAACTCATATGCGTCACTCGTTACTTTAAAAGCACGCACACTTCAGCTGCCTGACTCGGATTCCGTGTTTGAATATTTATAGTGAGAACAGCGTTTCTTAAATCATATGTTTTGTGAACATACCGTAAATTGGATTTATTCTGTTATTCTTGTGCTGGGTAAAGTGATAAAGCAATTAATCATCTAAATACCCAAAAAGCAATTGAAAGGCCCGCAGTTCATTGTTTCATGTGACAATTATGTGAGCGAGAAAAGACAGACACATTTTGAGGTATGAAAGAATCTGAAATTAATACCGATACCGAGAAATTAATTCCAAAATAAAGGTTAGTTTCGGTTTCACTCCGGAATTAAAATGTAGCTCCTCGCCTAAATATTACGCTAAATACCGTCTTTGTTTTCAGGATAAAGAGGTAACCTGCTATCATAACACCCTAGCTCCCTAGCAGGGTTGGGCAGAAATACTCAAAAATGTATTTGGAAACACGAATACTGGGATACATTAAACTAGTAGCTAAAATACTGATACTGAAATATATCTGTAAATTTTTTTATCGCGATACGTATCGGAAATACACTTTAAATAGAGGCAAAAAGTATTTGAAAATACAAATACAGGAATACATTTTAGGGAGGGCAAAAATACAAATACAGAAATACTGATACTGCAATAGATTTTTTTCGAATTTGTTTGAGACGCCAAATGAGATGAAGCTTGAAGTTGGAAGTGAAAGTTTTTTATCCCGAAATTACTTTCCCGTAAGCTTGGCACTTTGCCTTGAAGGTAGTGGTTTCGAACGACGAGGAGTCTTCAATGGGCTCAAAAAAACGTTCCATCAAGGACTGCCTGCGGTCCCTTCCCTGACAGCTTCTCTGTCTGACGAGGGATGCGAAAAGACTTCGGCTTCTAAATAAATTCCATGACATCCTAAATCCCATCAAAACGTCGCCACGGCCCTGTCCAAAAAGGACAGGGGCGTGGTGATTTACGACATACGTGTTTGGCATTGCTCAAACGTACCCTACGGCTCGTAAAATTATTTCTAGTTGTCTTCATCCGGCCTATATATCTCTAAGGAAAAATAAATTGTGTCTTAACGTCGGGGTCACCACTAATCAAGTAAACAATCGCATTTTTTGTGATAGCATGAAGTTCCGATCAGAACTTCATGCTTTCAGCAAGATAGCAGATGGTCTGAAAGCGGTGGCGCTGGGAGCGTTACACTCGATTTGCTCCGCACCGCGTGCCACTGGAATGGATCACGTGACCGATCGCTCACGGAGGCCAACCGCTCGATGACCGCTAGCGCGGGGCGCTCGGCATCTGCCAGGGGAAGGGGCTATACATTTATGATACATATATCTGCTAGCGTCCCTAGGCGCGGCGGCGCAACTCCGATCACCTCTTGCATGCAGTCACAGACTTGGCTTTTCTCAGCGCTTGGACTGCTTTGGCTTTCAGCTTCTTCGTTTCCCTCCCACGTGTCGAATCCACGGAATCTCCGGCATCACTCACATCGTCGGAATCAAATTTCGGCACACTAGGAGCAAGGAGCAGTGTAAGAGACTAGGATATGAGTGAGGCAGTGTAGCGTGCAGCGTGCGAGCGTGGCGAGTACGGCTAAGCCTAGATTGAGGGAGCGTTAAACTATATCCTTAGAACCACGTGGTTCATGGACTCCATAATGTGACTAGTATGAGCCGATTAGGGGCATGGTATCTCCGAGTTCCGTCAGGGTTGCCATGGTCGGTAGATGAAAATGATCGACATTAGAAAATTCCTTGAAATTACTAGAGCTCTAAAAGCCGCGAAATTTGGCGAGTATATATGCTAAAATTGTTTTAGGTGTTACCGAAAACAAGTAACGAATTACGTTACTCGTTGCTTTCAGATAAACACGTTACCAATGTATGCGTTATCCCAAAATGATAGGGACGCGTTACGTTATAATGCATGCGTTTTACTGTTTTGGTGTTAGAGTATATTTGAAAGCTCATTATGCTCTATATTTCAAGATAGTTTGCTCATGCAGAAAACTAAAGAGCAAGAATAGTATGTTTACTTTGACATGCTTCTTTAGGATGAATCTCGAGCACCTTGCGCAACTTTTGAGCCTCAGTTTTGGTAAAAAAAATTAAAGACGTTTAAAAATCCCTGTAATGTGAAATTAGAGCGCAGCTCTTGAGGAAGAGGAGGGGAGGGTACGGAAAGTAGGGTATGCCCCTCCTCCTCCTCCATACCCTCTCCTCCTCTTCCTTTTCTCTCATCCCCTCCTCCTCGTCCTTCTCCTCCGCCTCTTCCCTCCCCCTCCTCCCTATAGAGTGATTGTATTGTGTGCTATTAGTTCATAAGATTTGCTGCTTAAATATACAGAAAGATATTTTTTATGGACACTGAATTTCCTTTTTTTTTAATGCACAAACTGCTAACTGATTGCCGTCTTCGCGGGGTGTTTCTCGATTTCGGCGGACATTAGCTGAGGGAATAACCGTCATGCTAATAATAATCGTTATTTTGTTGTGTCCACAAACAGCACATAGCCTAAATAGTCGTACACAGCTCGTCAAAGGAAATGAAATGCAGACAGCCACGCAGATCCAAAATTATAGACAAATTATCGACTCCAGTGTACGTCGAAAAGCTGTCACGTCACTAAAAATGTCTATAGCAGATTGGTCAAGCCTGCTAAATTCCAGATGCATATCAAGTCAGGGCGTAGAACGCGCTCTGAAACCGACTAGACCACAAGGGAACATGGAAACAAACAGTACTTAATTGAAGTGATGAATCAAATGGGATCCGGACGTTTCGGTGTAGGGCGTTTCGGTGCGGTCTTTTCTGTGCACGGACTTTCCGGTGCACGGACATTTCGGCGCACGGACTTTTCATTGTGGGACTTTTGGGTGCGCGGACTTTTCGGTTTCACGGACATTTCGGTGCACGATATTCAAATATTCGATTTTTTTTTTATGTAATAAGCATTATTTTAGGCAGAAGTGATTTTTTTTTCGCACTTTATAAATGTGTAGGTTTAGTCATTCATTTATGGTCACTTACTCATACACGACCTAAGTGACTTTGTTTGGCGCAGCACATCCTGCGAGAAGACTGGATACGTTGGACGTTATGTTTCGTTTTGCGGTGTCTCTTTTCCAACGTAACTAGACGCATCACATAGTATTTACGCGTTGGGTCGATACAGACGTTCTCGGCGCCTTCTGTAAAGGTGTGGATTTTATTATTGGTAATGTGTGTAGGAATTATTGGTAATGTGTGTAGAAAAGGCTCCAACAGCGAGAAGCTTGAGATTGTTGAAAATTACTCGAGACATGTGATGTGATTAGTGCGTACGTTGGAAAGGAGACTGACAAACGAAGCATAAAGTCCAACGCCTCTAATCCTCACGCAGGATGGCACCGCGCCTACAAAAGTAACTTAGGTGGAATATCAGTAAGTGGCCGTAAATAAATGACCAAGTCTAAAAAACTATAACGTGCGAAAAAATAGTTTTTTTTAAGCTAGAATAGTGCTTATTACGTTTAGAGAAAACTAAAAAAAAACTCGTGATTTTGATTTCCCATGCACCGAAATGTCCGTGCACCGAAAAGTCCGTGCACCGAAAAGTCCGTGCACCGAAATATCCGCGCACCGAAAAGTCCATGCACAGAAAAGTCCGTGCACCGAAACGTCCGTGCACCGAAAAGTCCGTGCACCGAAACGTCCGCACCAAAACGCCCTACACCGAAAAGTCCTAGACTCGTATTCAATATTTTGTGCACCACCCATTCAGCGATGATAGAACACGTACAGAAACATGAGGAACACCACGATAGGGCGCTTTCGACGCTGTCTAAATGGTTTCATCAATTCGTAGCGTCGGCTTTGTCTGGACTTAGTGTGAAACGAAGTATAGTTGTTCTTTTGATGGCATTTCGAATCTGCGTTTTTGGTCTTGGCTTGTTTCGTGTTCATTGTGCGATCTAGTCCGCTTCAAATTTGCTATCGGCTGATCTTAGGGGTAGGGTAGGCTAGAATGTGCCGATGTCTATTTCCGTAAAATATGCAGGTGCATGTCTTCTGTATTTCTTTTAGGCTGAAATATTTATTTACGCTTATGAGTAAAAGGTACTAAGAAATGTAATTAAGATGGGGTAACAAACACTTTCGATTAAATATATTTGCGAGATACCTACTTACCATCAAAAGGAACTGAAATGCAGTATTTTGTGTGGAGTATTCGAGATAGGCACACGACTGAAGGAAACACGCATTCTTCAAACACCACATCCCTCTACTACACAAGAAATAACCCTGGAGCGACGAAGTAACAAAGGGGAACCAGCGGATCCCCAAAACAAGGTCAGTAAATTATTTGGGAAGAGTCCACTTGAAACAAAGGATTGTACGTTCATTCGAGGTGCGTGACTCCGCGGAGAGGGTGTCTTCATCCTCTTAATTCTTAACAATTACATCACCGCCCACGGCAAGGGAACAATTCAGCTGAATCACACGCAAAGACAAGAAAGAACAAAAATGGCAGAGGGCGACTTCCTTTTTTCTTATCGCGGTCTTGTTAACCCCTTAAGTGCCAAATGTGTTTTTGTTTCCAAAAGTAACCTAAAAGTGCCATCTTTTTTTATTTTGAATTGTTATTCCTCTAGTGTTACACATAACATTTGAAAAGTTTATTACGCAAAAATCAGCGGAGGCGAAAAAAATATTTGCCAACTAAAACGAGTGCTGTCATCTATGATCAGCGCCGCAAAACTACTCGAGGGCTACCGAAAAAACCACTGGACGAGATGAGCTCGTCCACGGCATTTTCAGCCAGAAAGTGGCTGACGAGCTCAGCTCGTCCACGACACAGGTGAAGGCACTTGAATCACCACCGCCGACGGTGCACGACTGCTTCTTTGGTTCGCGCTCCGTGTCCTGCTACGTACGAAGTAGAAAACACCTAATCGCCGTAGTCTCGTTTTCTTTGCGGTAGAACTTGACCATCTTTGCGGGGTTCCTCCTATGTGACGCAACGAGCACGGCAGTGCTCGATCCAGCGTCAACAACGGGAATACACGTACTGGAGCTACTCCCAGAGACTCCGAGAGTGACCGAGAGCAGCAGATTGCAAGAACTCTCGCGCCTTCTCGTCATAGACGCGACGCTCCGAGTGTAAACGAGATGCGGCCGCCACTGGTCAGAGATAGATATCAACACCTCCTCTTTTCCGCTACCGCAGATTCGCTTCGGCGGCAGCAGTTTTTGTTTTTTTCGCAAACGTAAATGCCCCATTAGGTGTCCCCACATACAGTGTCATCGTTGTGAACAAGTGAAATTAGGATAGTGAAGCCAGCACAACAACCCCCGAAAACGAAAATAGAAAAACAAATTAGGTGAACCGGAGTTGCAGCTTCTTATTCTCGAGAGCTGCTCACGGGTGGGCGGCGGAGAAAAGGTCACCGGAGAAAAGCTGTTCAGAGAAAAGTTCACCACAAAACTCTCCGATGCGGAGAAAAGCTCACCTACGAATCGAGCGTTCTCTGAAATGCGTTCACTCAACTGAAGTATGCTGGGGTGTCTTATGCTCATGCGTTCATTCTGCAGTTCACTGGCAAAATTTATTTTTAATATATAAAACGTCCTCTAGCACGTGAGGCGTTCAACCACGAAAATAAAATTAACTATTTCAATAAAACGCTAACTAAAAAAAGAAAACAAAAAAACTGGTGTGTGTGTGTGTGTGGGGGGGGGGGGGGGGGTGGCGGAGGGCATAAAGATGTTGAGGGCTGCAGCTTGAGTGGCTTCTGGTTATTGATTTATGAAATGACCTTTTATGTAATATATACCAACACCGCATTGCCAAATCTTCAAATTTCCCCATTTGTTTAAGAGACAGTGGTTTCAATTCTTACCTCATTGGAACGAAAAATGAAGGAAAAGGTCGCATTTCCTCTACTCCGTCTGCGTCAAAATTAAGTATGGTAACACACGGGCGAAACGCGTTGACATAAAATCGGAACAAGGGCTACAGTCAGGATGGAAAATGAAAATCAAGATGACTTAAATTGGGATATAAATCAAACCGGTTTTACTAGGATGATTTAAGTGAAACTTTTCCTGGAAAAATAATAAAAATATATATATTTATTTACTTTTTTATAATTTGATGCTCTCAATATGCGCATATGCCCTGTACCTAAATCAAAGAATCACCGCAAAAGAAATATTTATATGGTACTGAGCACGAGTAGAGAGCAGTGATCTTCGGAGAAAATCGACGAACTGAGCTTTTTTTCTACCTCCGACTTCGTTCGTAAGTTACTTCCGATTTATTTTCTTGCAATCAAATTAGAGCGCAAAATATAGAAACAAAAATTAGGATAGTGATGTATTGCAAAAAAATTCAAATCGAAAAAAAAAAATCAAATACAACTTTTTTGGTAAAAAAAAATTACGCTGTTTTTGTTTTCGTAGGGCGGGGCTTTCATGAACAAAAACATGTTAAACTTGCAAGAGTAGATACTTTTTCCGCATTGCTTTCAATGATCAGAGGAATTCATCAAACAACCTGCTGTGTTTAGAAATGATATAGTAAGAAAGACTCAATATTTTCTATCTACAGTGATATTATTCTGACTTAAATACAATAAATCAAACTTAAACAAGAAAAACTGATTTTGTTTTAAGAACATTATTTTTTTTCTATTTTGCTTACAGCAACGCGACCTGATGCGATGTGTGTAGACTGCGTGACACCGTCGACAACGACCAGTGGCTTTTTTTTCCTTCTTGCATTGGCACGGAGTACCGTCTTTGTGAGAGGCGCTTAAACCTTGGTAGCACTACTGCTATTTAATGATAACGACCACTTTAAATTATATTTTTAATTCGAAGTGAGCTTTTCTCCGAGTTTGCCGAAAGACTGATGAGCCTTTCTCTTGACCCACAAAAAAGGGGGTGAACTTTTTTCCGGGATTTGTAGGGGTATAGACATTTTTCCTTTCCTTTTGTTCTCAATCACGTGGGTTCCACATTTGAAATTCGGGACAAAAAAGAGTAATACATTTGAACCTGGAATATGCGAGGAAATATAGATAAGGAAAAACAAGAATATTTGACAATCACGCATTTTTTGTGAACGCCTTCCAGGGGTGTGGAGAGATCAAAACGATGTTTTAACAAGGTCTAGGACAATTCGTCGAAAGCCCATTCGTCGACGGATAACTGACAGATGGACAATTCGTCGAAGTGGGAAATTCGCACTAAGCGAATTCGTTGGACGGGAAGCTTGTCGAAACGGCCCGTTTGCAAAAATATTCGTCGAAAGAACTACAACAAAGTTGCAGCGATGTGCATTTCAGCCTAGAAGGAAACCTTACCACGATTCGCTGACTTGCAAATGCAGTAATGATTATCGACATTTAGAAAAGGAGCGACGATTTACAAACATAAACTGCTCCCTCCGTGTAGCCTTTTTTTGTAAATTCGTGAAGAAATGATGTCGCTAAGAAATTATGTAGGTCAAAAAGAATAATTGCCAGTGAGCTTTTTCTTCGTTCTGAGATTTGGCCTTCTTCGAGTTGTCCGTCGATTAATGGGCTTTCGACGTATCGGCCGGATTCGGTTTTAACAGATACCAGAAGTGACGACATTGAACATGGCTGCGCCCTCGTGGAAAAGGTGCTATGTCTTTTTTCATATTCGTCTCAACACTCCTTGGTATATCAGGGAAAAAAAAAATATCGCGCTTACTGTACTTTGCAAACCGCCGGAAGTTTGAAACAGGATTGAGTATTCCTCTAAAGGGAGGATTAAAAATCATCGGGTTCTGAGGCCACGTGTTGCCTGTCACGAATTTACGTTAATTAGCCCGCGGGGAACCGTGGAGAATTAGCATCTCGTACGATCACCCCTTCTGGGGAAAGTTTACTGTCAGCAGCATTAAGCTGAGCGGTGTTTTTTTGTTTTTTTTTTCCCTTTTTTCAATTTTGAAATTCACAAACATGTTTATGAGGCGAAAGGCCCATCCGACTGAACTACACGAAATATGTCGTGCAGGGGGTCACTCGGATTTTTTGAATCGCCTCCAAGTTCATTCACGTGGACGTTCCTCCCTCTGACAAGAAACGCGGCTTTCTTCGGAGATAAGCATCGGTCGTGCGGATACACACCGCTAGGAGAAATGACGGGATCCGTTAAAAAGGTGTCCTCGTCAGATTTTTTCAACTGTCCTTTCCCTCAAATTACAACAATACAAATATTGTGTCAATGCCCTTTTGAAATAAGGTCGACCCTTTCCCCAACCCTCCCTTTCAGCGAATCCAACGTCGAGGTCACCCAGCGGTGTTAAACAATGAGTCAGCACGACTGTCTCATGCTTTCACCTCTAGATACGAGGTCACGCACCTCAAAACGGCAGAACCGTGGCCGAAAATGTACCGGGCTAATCCGGAAGCATCGGGTGACCTTGATCAGGTTTGCCGACCTACGGTTCATAGTCTGAACAATGGTAATGCTGTATCCGGGTATGCAGCTTTATGCGCGAGACGAGGACCCGGTATGGGCTATATAAGGAGGTGCCGTTGGTGAGGAGACGTCATATCATCGTCGGATTATCAGCGGGTCGTTTCGCTGTTGCCGTCCTTGCCCATCGTCGAATATGCAGGTTGCTGCGGTGTCCATGCTTGTCTTCCTGTCGGTTACCGGAAATTCTCAAGGTGAGTTGCGATTTTTCTTTTTTTTTTATTCTCGAGTGCATCTAGAACCTGGTAACATGATGTTTTATTTCGTTCTTTCCATCTGAGTGGCGCACTTCTAAAGTGCATCAAGAGTTGCGTTTGCTCCAAGATTTGGGCGTATTAAACGTGTAATTCTCACGAATGCTGGTTAGGTTCCCACCGTAAAAACAGAGGAAAAGAGTACTTGCTGCAGTTTTTTTTAGGCGACTGAAGATAAACGTTTTATGAAAGATACGTCTGTCTTATAATGCGAGCGAGGAAATGGTGCTTGCTAACAGCCGTCCTAGGGAACCGCGATGGTCGCCCTGTCCTTCTACTTGTAGAAGTCTAAAACACCTAAAGTAGTGATTGCCGTTTTACTGAGGACGGTGCAAGTTTGAAGCCATAGTGTTCATAAAATCATCATCGCCTAAGTTCGACGGGCTGACGTTACTCTAATTTCCGAAGGTGAAAGCAGACTAGTAAGACGAAAGGACTCCGATAATACTAAAACATTTTAATGTCCGTGTGGTCAGTTGTAGTTACTCCCATCTAAAGTAAAAATTACATACTCCCCCTCCGGAATTTTCAACCACTTTGAAAGAAGTTGTAGACGCCCATGCTTAGTGCAAATCGTTTCTCAAGTGTTTTCTACATACTTGACTACCTTCCTTTTCCTTATGTCTGCGTAGGTGTATTTCATGTTATTAGCTTTCAACGGTGTCAGTTAACAACGAAACATCCTGTCCCCTGGAACCAGTCTAACGCCGTCTGTCATCTTCGACTTTCCAGCTTACAGCCTCAACCTGTCGGAAGAATCCAGCAGCGAGGTCTCCGTGGCTCGGAACCTCCCGGTGGCCATCCTCCCTCTGGCTCTGGCCCTCGTCGGTCCTCTGGTGGCGGTGTTCTTTGGCAGCCTAAAGCCCGTGCTCCTGACCCTCGGCCTCGTGTACCTCCTCCTGTTCGTCCTCACTTTCGTACCCACGCTGGGCGCCATGGTACAGACCGGCTTCCGCGCTTTCGGCGACACCCTGGCGGCCGCCATACCTCCGACCATCGGTGAAGACCTGCTCAAAGCCACCGGACTCGATGCCGAAGAATGCCGTACCAGGGCAGTCTGTGAGATCACCGAAGACGCTGTCCAGCGGTACCCTACCGTTGCGGCCATGTTGAGGTCGTTGAGTGGGGCTGTCAGGGCTCAAGATGGCTCCAAATTCGTGCTCAAGGGACTGTTGGGTGGCCTCTCTGGGCTTGGGTGCGAGTCACTTTACGCTGTCTGCAAGCGGTCTCCTTTTGAAAGGGTTCTGAAAGCTCTGTCCGAACCAGCCGTTTGAGTGTCAGCCTTCCGTCTTTTTGTTGTTGTTGTTAATAAATTCTGGTAAATACAGCACATATTTTACGTGTCGCTTGGCTAGGGAGCCTCAGTTGGCTTCTTCTTAGGCAGTACACATCTATAGACCTTTTTACCTTCCTCCGCATGGGCGCTGCCATCTTGGAATCACGTGACGCGGCAGCGATCAGATTGCTTCAACTTGATGTTCCGCTCTCCCCTCCGCGGAGGGGAGAGCGGTATTCGTGTTTTTCGTCGCATTGCACCGCCTTACTTCGGAAACTGTAGTCCGATACGCCTATTCGACGATCAAGACATCACGAGGGTTCAAAGGTCCTTATGACAACTGAGGTTTGTTCTTAATAGTGGCGGAGCATTTTCAGTAAGAAGCGCGTATATTCATATCGCGCAATTTTATCGGAAGGAGCGCAAGTAGACTATCTGCATTTCCTGAAAGTATCGTTCTTTGTATTCATAATATATCGAAAACAGTTTTTTTTTTTTTTTATGTGAGGAAACTCGCGGAGGAGATAGAAAATTAACAAAAGTTATCGCGGGTTTTGTTGATCAGGTGAATTTCTGTCGGCCGTTCTTGAGCGATGTCCGATGATCATCAGCGCATCTGAACCATGTCTGTTTTGTATAATCTTCTTCGTGGAAGGTTATACAGAACTCGCGGACTTTCAGAAAGGTCAAGGTTGTACAAAGGGGTAGAGTTGTCACGTTGGATGATTGTTCAAGCTCCCATTCTGTTCACTTTCGAATTAGGAAGAAATGTGCACCGACTAGGTGCTTTTGGCGTTACGCCACGTAGACGCCTCTTTCAACAAAAAAGCGCTTATTTGTAGCGTTTTTTTGTTGATCTTTGTTATGCGTAGACGCATCTACGCACGGAAAAGTTCATATACTTTCATTAATTTATATGGGATTTAATCAGCTCGCGGTCTTGAGTGATTATACGAGCGCAGAAAGCTGATTTGTCGACCCCCTATATTAATTCGATCAACATTACATTAATTTTGCCATGTGGTTGGGGTATAATGCGAGAATTCAGACTGCTCGCGATAACATCGTTTACATGATCGGAAGTGACACTTGTCTAGCCGTTACCCGCGTTGACTACGTCTATCACTCTAAAAAAAATCCATTCTTGAACGGTTCGCCGCCCCAAGAACTCTTTTCCCTCGTGAAGAACTGTTTTCGCTCAAACAGTGTCGCCCCCTGGCGCACCAGAAAGGCGACCGGGCGATGAACGTTTGCCTGAAAAAAAAGTTCTTCATAACGTTTTTTTGTTTTTGTTTTGTTTTTTGTTTTTTTCGAAGAAGCGGTTGCGCGCGAAGGAGTGCCGGTGGTGCCGCTGCGCCGCGCCGTTTGCCTGCGTGAGACTCTGTAAAGGCGAAAGTAACGGCGGCCAACAATTCGGGGTTCGCTGTTTACTGTTTCTACCTGGTTCTGTCGGCGGCATTCAATGGATGGGGTCACGGTGCGAGAACAAACACATGTGTCTAGATGGAAGCTCCAGGACGTGTCAGCTTGGTTGACAAAGCAAAACCTTGGAGACTTCGCCCAGATTCGAAGGTAAGCAGAATGCTCCGTCCTCTTTGTTTGTGTTGGTTGGCGGCGTCGGTTTCGTCTCGCGTTTTCAGTTTCCAAGTTGAGTGCCGGCAACGGTGGCTGATCGGGGTCTCGACGGCGCTGTCCTTCCATACTTCCATGTGCACGCGAATATTTTTTTATGAAACTTGTAGTGCAGTGTGGATATTTGGACATGTTTTGTGAGCGAGGAATTGCTTCCAGGTCTTTCGGCGATTGGTGAGATTTTTCGTCATTTTTGCGATTTCAGCATGAGCGGATACGAGTGTTGAAAGTTTTCGCAGTGCTACCACATCGGGAGTCATCTGGCAAATCATGTCCAGATAGCTCATGGTCACCCCGACTTTAATTTTGTTTGCAAGTTGGGTGAGTGCTCTCCGTCTGGACGATATTTTATTGCATTTGAGAGCTCCAGGAAGCACATGAAACGTAAAGATGCCGAGGGAGGATCCGGGGAACCAGAAAAGGGAAGCAGTGTGGGGGTGATGCATGCCACTGCTTTATGGTTGTCCCCCCCCCCCCCCCCCCCCCCAATCTTCACTCTCTTTATACTATATCTGTGTACACCATCGGAATAAAAGGGTAGAAATATGTGGTATAACTTCTGTCATTGACATATATAACATATGTGTATGATATAAATATGTGCAATATTTTATCTCCTTTTATGCAGAAGAGGTTGATGGGAAGACGTTACTAAACCTCTCAGTGTGGATGACTGAGCAGTTGCTCCCTGCTATGAAATTTTGCGATTTCAGCATGAGCGGATACGAGTGTTGAAAGTTTTCGCAGTGCTACCACATCGGGAGTCATCTGGCAAATCATGTCCAGATAGCTCATGGTCACCCGGACTTTAATTCTGTTTGCAAGTTGGGTGAGTGCTCTCCGTCTGGACGATATTTTATTGCATTTGAGAGCTCCAGGAAGCACATGAAACGTAAAGATGCCGAGGGAGGATCCGGGGAACCAGAAAAGGGAAGCAGTGTGGGGGTGATGCATGCCACTGCTTTATGGTTGTCCCCCCCCCCCCCCCCCCCCCCATCTTCACTCTCTTTATACTATATCTGTGTACACCATCGGAATAAAAGGGTAGAAATATGTGGTATAACTTCTGTCATTGACATATATAACATATGTGTATGATATAAATATGTGCAATATTTTATCTCCTTTTATGCAGAAGAGGTTGATGGGAAGACGTTACTAAACCTCTCAGTGTGGATGACTGAGCAGTTGCTCCCTGCTATGAAACTGCGAGTCAAACTGCTAAAACTGATTGAACAGCTAAAAGGAGACATAAAAGAAAGGTGGGGCACATTACCCAATTGGAAGTTTACGTTCCATTTGTGAAATTCGAGGTGCACTAATTACATTGTTATCTTTCAGCTTGCCTGGACCCTCCAATGTGCCTCGTGCTAGTAGCACAGCAGCCTCAGTTTGGTCTACAGAGGTTGTAAGGAATGTATGGCCACAGAGATATACTCTCCCATAATTTTCCTCGCTACTGTTACAAAGGCTGTGTGAAAAGAGTGAACTTTTCCTTCAACCACAGCGAAATGAAGCACAAACAAAGTTGGTCGCTGCGTTGGCAGACGACATTCTGAGCAAAACTCCGAAAGCAGCAGCATTTGAAGTCCTCGCTTATATATCTTAAAATAGAGGCTAACATTTGTTGCTTTTTCTTTTCAGAACGCTAAGTCGGTCTTAGCTAGATGATGTCATGCGTGCCCTCCAAGCGGCATACCCCTTCCTGGCCGACTCCACTGGACGCTGCGGAAGATTTACAAGAACTTGTTTGCATTCTGACAATTGAAATGCTTGTATCGAAGTTCATTATCTGCATTGTAACAGGCTTGCTACTCATCAGTCTCACTGTAGGATTCACTGCGACACAGCCTTATTAACAAAATGAAAAAAGAAAGGTTGCTTGTTATGCATCTGTCAGAAGTTCAGCAAAACAAGGAAAACTAGGGCAAAGGTGGTGGGCGAAAGAAAAAGGAAAAACGCCAACGCGGTGACTGTATTCAAAAATACAAAAGGACCATGGTAAGTTTGTTACAACCTGGTTCTGATACAGTTAACAGAAATAAAACTAACCTGGACGCGGGAACTGTTCTTAAATAGTTATTCAGCTAAATGTAGTTATGTAATTGCTGCACCTTAATGCTTCAAAGTGCTTAGCCTGATACATTTTGTCAAAATGAGAGGAATCTTTATACAGTTTTCAGTTGCCCGTCCAGAGGAATGGTTAGAAGCTTGGGAATGACCTTACCAAATTCGGCTTGATTGTTTTTAAAAGGCATATTTATTGTTCGCATGCAGATTCTTGTTATGAAGTCTTAAATATACGACATTGATATTCACAATCAAATGACGAAATCTGTGTTTTATTATAACCTTTAGAACTGTAACAAAACATCACCTTGAGTTTTGTGACAGTTCATTAAAATAATGTAAAAATGTTTCTATTTTTACATTATTTTATTTTAGTGGTACGTACTGTCTGCTTTACTTTTGATTCCGTACCTAAAACCACCATTCACAGAAGTTCATACTATCCATCATCACTCAGACTGTTGTTGCCATGTCTGGTGCTTCTATGTGCAACTAAGCAGATAGTGCTTTGTTTGAGAGAATCAAACTTGTCAAGCAATTGATGTTAACAAAAGGTTGCACAGGAGTAAGAGGGCAAAGTAGATAGTGTTTTAGTTGAGCATGCCAACACATTAACAGTATGATAATATTCACAGTGGTAAGAATAAAGACGAAGTTTTTGCTTACATGCCAATACATCTTTTAGCTCCTCCTAAACGTACTTTGGGCTACTCCTAAATGGACTTCTGACTACAGCAACATGTGCTCCAAAGTGATTTGAACGAATCACATTGCTGTAAATGTAATCTGTAAAAGTCACAGTTGCATGGCTTGTCAGATATATCAAATACTCTCTGGTTGTCTCTCGGTTAAATCTCTTTTGCTGCATTGAACTGCCTTATTATAGCTAAAATATAGAGTGCATATAACTTGATCTATTTGGACCCGTGCACCCACTGTTTAAATTAATTTTTTTTACATAACATAGAATAAGGCTTGCTGGAGTTCGTCTGGTACACAAGTTTGTTCTTCAAATCTCATATTGTGTGCATGGCACTTGTTACATTTAGGGGCCGGGATGCAAGTCTGGCAAAGCACTTTATTGCGAAGTGCAACACAGGCAGCCTCGGGACCAACAACTAGTGGTACATCAAATCGGGGCTCAATATATACAGATAAGATACACCGGACGCAGGCGCACAGCACTCTGACGTCATACATAAAAGTGCATACTTCATGGCATGCTGTTATCATACACACGCAGATACGACACTCCCTCCCCAACTATTATTCAAAACACTCCTATTGAAAATTATCAAACCGGAAGCGATCAGGGGGTCGCCTGTCTCTCGTGCTCCTCCGTATGACACAAGGAGGTTCCTTACTGGTAGGCATCCCCCTTGGGTGACGTGCAGGCTGTGCAGGCAGATCACCGCTGTGGTTACTAGCAGCAGGTGTAGCGACTATGTCTGCGGCATGCGGCATGTCTAACTCGGGACTACCTTCCGGCTGCTCCGAACTTTCAATTAACGATCGTCGCAAATGATCAGCGTGCACAAACCTTACTTTGTTTCCGACGACAACCAAGTATGTGGATGGCGACTTCACGTTAACCACTTTACCGGGAAACCATTTGACCACATCACCACGCAAAGAACGTACAAGTACACGGTCGCCCACCCCAAAAGATCTCGGCTTAGATCTACGCTTATCGGCACACATTTTTACTTTTTCAGTTTTCTCAATCATTGCACTTTTTATATTTGGCCGTAGCAACGATAAGCGAGTTCGCAGTTTCCGTCTAAGGAACAGTTCTGCGGGTGTCTTTCCCGTGAACGTGTGCGGCGTTGTGCGATATGAAAACACAAAATTGTCAATTCTATGTTGTAGTGACCTAGTATTTCCTTTTTCTTTGTCATCGAGCAACTGTTTCAGCAGTGCTTTCTTTGTTGTTTGTACAGCACGCTCTGCCGCCCCGTTCGATTGCGGGTGATAAGGCGGCGTGAGCGTGTGCTTGACACCGTTAGCTTTCAAAAAGTCTCGAAATTCTGAGGCTCGGAACTGCGGACCGTTATCAGTCACTACTTCCATCGGCAGCCCATGCGATGCAAATAAAGAACGGACAGTTTCAACTGTATTGTATGCGGTCGTCGAGTGCATTATCTTGACTTCCAACCACTTGGAGAAAGTATCAATCGCCACAAGAAAAGTCTTTCCTTCTTTCTCGGCAAAATCCAAGTGTACTCTTTCCCATGGATTTTCACAGAGCTTCCATGGTGACAACGGTGCAGGCTGTGCTGCGAGCAGGACACTTTGACAAATTTTACACTTCCGTACAGTTTGCTCGAGTGTTTCGTCTATATCAGGCCACCAGACCATTGACCTTGCCACAGCTTTCATTTTTGTTATTCCGAGATGTTGTTCATGCAGTAAACCTAGAACAACATTCTGCAGGGATTTTGGAACGACAATTCTGTTTGTCCAGATAATACAACCGTCGTCAATGTAGAGTTCCAGACGTCGTGTCCAAAATGGCTGCAGTTCGTCAGGCACACTTTTAGGCCATCCAGACCATATCATGTTGCGAACAACCCTTAATTGGTAGTCGCGGGCTGTTTCACGCTCGATGTCTTTTGCAGTGAGTGGCAGATCACTGACCGGAGAAAAATAAAAAATATCTTCCGCGTGTTCCTCAGTGTCTGCAAGTGGCAGTCGCGACAAAGCATCAGCGTGGCCGATAGACGTTCCGGGTTTGTGCGTTACTTTGTAACGGTAATCGGCCAAAAATGTCAGCCATCGGTGCACTCTTGCCGTGGCAACAGCGCTTCCCTGTCTCTTAGGGTCAAACAATATCGTCAGCGGTTGGTGATCTGTCATCACGTTAAAGGTTCGCCCGTACAGGTACTTATGAAACTTCTTTATGCCGAACACAATGCTCAGGGCTTCTTTTTCTATCTGGCTGTAATTGCGCTCAGACGTTGAAAGTGATCGCGACGCAAATGCTATTGGTTTCTCTTCACCGTTCACAATATGTGCCAAGACAACCCCAAGGCCATATTCTGACGCGTCACACGTTAGCTGAATATCTTTCGTGACGTCATACAGCTGGAGAACACTTTCATCAGTCAGCATTTCTTTACAAGTTTTAAACGCGTTGTCACACTGACGTGACCAGTGCCATTTCGTCTCCCTGCGCAGCAGATCATGCAGCGGTTCTAGCACTGTAGCTAGACTAGGTAAAAATTTCGCATAGAAATTTACCAAGCCCAAAAAAGCTTTCAGCTGAGTCACGTTAGCCGGTTTTGGCGCGTTTTTTATGGCTTCTACTTTCTCTGCCGTGGGGTGCAACCCATCTTTGTCAATTTCGTGCCCCAGATACTTCACTCTTTGTTGAAATAGCTTGCATTTTTCAGCGTTGATCTTTATGCCGTGCTGACTTAGGCGTATGAGCACTTGCTCAAGTCTGTCATGACACTGTTTACGTGTCTCTCCTGCGATGACAACGTCATCTAAATAGCAGGCGGTTCCCGGCAGACCGTGCAGGACTTGATCCATGACGGCTTGAAAAAGTGCCGGCGCACACGCTACGCCATATCGCAAGCGCTTGAACCTAAATAGGCCCAAATGAGTGTTGACAGTAAGCAGTTCTTGTGCTCGCTCGTCTAGTTCGAGCTGTAAATACGCCTTCGAGAGGACAAGGACCGAAAACACGGTTCCACCACGTAGGGTGGCAAAAATGTCCTCGGGCAGCGGCAAAGGGTACTGGTCAACTTCCATGCAAGGGTTAACAGTGACTCGATAATCACCGCAGATCCTAAGCTCTTTGCTGTTCTTTTTCGGCACGATTACGAGGGGCGTAGCCCATTCACTGTGCCTTACCCGGTACACGACTCCAGCTTTTTCTAATTTTGCCAATTCCTGCTCGACCTGCTCGCGCGAAGCGTATGGCACTGGACGCGCCTTACAGAACACCGGGCCGGAGTTTTCTTTCATACAAATGCTAGCCTTAAAACCTTTTATCTCTCCGTACCCTGGCTGAAACACGTGGCGATACTTTTCAGTCAACGGTATCGTTTCCGCGGTCAAGGCCTTCACTTGCACGACTTCATGCCATCTGATTTTTATTTTGCTGAGCCAGTCTCGGCCAAATAACGTAGGCATTCTTGCGCCTTCAGTTTCTTTTGCGATAACCAGTGGCAATTGAAAGCATTGATCATGGTATCGAACTTCCACGTCCACAATCCCTTTTATCGCGACAGGCGTGCCATTGTATGTCACGAGTTTGACGTCCGCTTTCCTAAAGCTTGCATGAGGAAGGTGCTTTGTGCACTCCGTTTCGGACATTACCGACACTGCGGCACCCGTATCTAGTTCCATCGGAACTTTCTTACCATTTAACAAGACTGTAATTACAATGGCAGGCGTGCCCGAACTCTGGTTCGTGTGACACAACGAGAGCAATTCGCTGTCACACTCGCCCTCGGCTACGTGTTGCACCACTTTTGTTTTACACATCTTTGCAACATGTCCCTTTTTAGCACACTTATAACAAGCGCTGTTCAGAAAAGGACAACTTACAAGTAAGTGTTGTTCTCCACACCGGTGACACGGTTTTTTAGTCCTTTGATCCACAGCTTTCGTTGCTTTTCTTCCGTGTCCCCTTGACTTGGTCGGCGCGTTCGTCGTCGCTGTCCGACGCGGAGGTGCCGGTGCTTGTTGCCAGTTGACGTCCGCGGCGTTCGAAGATTGTCCCGCGTTGCTTGACGTCAGCATTTCCTTTGTGTCTTGAGCCGCCGCTTCCATGGCCGTAGCTATGCTGCATGCACGGTCCCAGGTGAGTTCTGTGTCGGGCATTGCGAGAAGACGACAGCGTATGGTGTCGGCGTGCAGACCCGCGATGAGTCTGTCGCGTAGAGCTTCCTCGAGGAAAGCGCCGAACTCACATGTCGCTGCGAGCTTCTTCAGTTCGACGGCGAAGTCAGTCACGGTCTCGTGAGGCCCTTGGTTTCGTCGATTGAAACGGAAGCGCTCTGTGACCAATGAACGTCTAGGTGCGTAGTGTTTTTGAAGGATGCTGACAGCTTCCTGGTACGATACCTTGTTTGGCGTCTTCGGCAGAAGCAGGCTCCGGAGGACGGTGTAAGCTTTTTCACCGATAGCCGTCAAGAAGACTTGCAGTTTCTTTTCTTCTGCGATGTCATTGGCTGCGACGAAAAGCTCGAAGCGTTCCAGATAAATCTCGAAGTTTCCGCTGTCCGCCTGGAACTCCGGTGGCTTCCCGATAGTTGCGGTCATCTTCCGTTCCTTGGCTTGTTCAGCCATCCTCGTCGCCAATTGTTACATTTAGGGGCCGGGATGCAAGTCTGGCAAAGCACTTTATTGCGAAGTGCAACACAGGCAGCCTCGGGACCAACAACTAGTGGTACATCAAATCGGGGCTCAATATATACAGATAAGATACACCGGACGCAGGCGCACAGCACTCTGACGTCATACATAAAAGTGCATACTTCATGGCATGCTGTTATCATACACACGCAGATACGACAGCACTGACTATTTTTTTTTTCAGGTTCCACATCATTACGTAGAAGGTACCGACAATTGTGCAGACCACGTAGAGATTATGGCTGCTGAATGCTCCAAGGCTGCAACAGATGTGAAGCTCTTACTTCAAATAATAACACAGACGTCGCAGGCAAGGAGGGTAGACATCGCTGACAAGACCACCACTGATGTTATTTAGCTGTACCCGGCCCTCTGCGTTCCCGAAGTGGTAATTTTAACGCCTTTTCCACTAAACTTTCAAAGCAATAGTCAGCCTGAATGGTGGATCAGTTTTGTCTGGTTTTGAGTGATTTCAAACCTAAAAAGGGTATACTCAGAGACTTAGGCCCTGCCTAAATTCAGCTAACAGCCTGGTTTGCAGCTGCCTACTTGCACTGCCGTTGTGCTCTTTGTCTGGGTTTAACACCTGTTTGTGCCATGCGCCCTCGCAGTGTGTGGTTGGAGAGGGGCATCATGAGAAGGGAGGGACCAGAAGTCTTGTTTTGCCGCAATTCCATTTTTCCTGCTTCCACACCTGAGTGGTTGCCTCGTCCATCTCGTCTCCAAGATAGTATTTTTATCCATAAAGTATACCTCAACAAGAAAGTGTTTTGAAGTTTTTCCAAGCCAGTTTTTGTTTTCTTTTGTTAGTGGTCAAATAATAGATCTGAGCTCGCTAACGTGCAACATATGAAATCAGACATCTAGAACGTTGTCTAAATTTTCTCAAGGCCAAAATTTCAGCGTCTCATTTCAGTGTTCCACTAGGCCGTGTTTTATTTGATCTATATTTTAGGCAGAGAAGCATTCTACTCATGTGCTAATAAGTTTCAATCTAGTCATGTTCAATAAACGTCCGTATGTTTTTTTTTTGTTTTTTTTTGTAAACCGCGGTATCTTGTCTTCATTTCACCATTGGCAGGTTGGACATTGCAGATCATCTCTTGTTTCTCCTACCTCTATTCTCTATAACTCATACATGGTCTTGACAAGAGTATCAACGATGAATGTGTACTTGAATACCCATCCAAGCCAGTGGTTCTGCAGTAGATGTAGTTCCCCAGAAAAGGAGCCTTGTCGTTCAAAGCCTGTTTTTCACGTCTGTTGACGTTTACAAAACGTCTGGGTGATGTATATTGCCTCTTTGAACAGTTCGAGACACTCGATAAAGAGCGGTTTACAAAAGAGCTACTGTACACCTAAAATTGCTGCCCAAGTCGCTTTTTGCGAATAAGTTATTCAAGTTAACTCGTAAGTGGTCTTTGCAACAAACCTTTCATTGAAAAGGTTCATAACAGAAAGCTCTTTCGGTGAAAAGTAACTTAAAAGTTAGGGGGGAGCAAGTAGTGGTTGAAATGAAATCCTTTGTAGATTTTTTTTAGTTCTCTCTCGGATGGAACGGTTTTTCATCTAATACCTTTGCAAGCTTCTTATAAGCTCTTTCAATTGACCAGTAAATCATGAAAATCTTTATTGAGTTTTTTTAAGGTCTAAGGAAATAACAGTTCTAAATAACCTTTCAAGGGAACTTTACTGTTGGGGTGTGCGAATACCCGTCGGTTCAAATAGCGCAGCGATATATCTACATTCAGGAAGTCCACTGTACACAATGACTTTCATTGCAGTGTTGAACCTAGAAATATCGCTCTTCTTTTTGAACCGAGGGGGTATTCGCACACCCAACATCAAAGTTACCTTGAAAGGTTATTTAGAACTTATTTCCTTAGACCTTAAAATAACTCAATAAAGGTTCTTCATATTATTACTGGTTAATTAAAGAAGAGCTTATAAGAACCTTCCAAAGGTACTTGATGAAAAATCGTTTCATCCGATAGAGAACTAAAAAGAACTGTTTCAGCGACAGAAGGGCTGGAAAGAACTTTTTAAACGTTCCTCACGAAGAACTGTTCCATTGGAAAGAGAACTTAAAAGAACTGTTAAACGGTTCTTCACCAAGAACTGTTTTAGCGAGAGAAGGGCTGAAAAGAACTTTTTAAAAGTTCCTCACGAAGAACTGTTTCATTGAAAAGAGAACTTAAAAGAACTACTTAAAGGTTCTTCGTGAAGAACTTTTTTATAAGGTGCTTAAAAGAACGTTTTAGGGTGCAAAATATGGACAAGCCGAAGAACTCCAGAAAGTTCTTTTTCGAACTGATTTTTTTAGTGTATACCTGATCTTTAAGTGATGTGTTTTTACTGTGTCCAATGACGGCGTGTCTCGCCATTTTGTCGAAGTATTTCTGTATAACATATGCATGCCTACAGCAATAATGGCGTCACTCAATGTTTGTGACTTATTTACGGGCTTTCTTGGTCACATTTTTATATAGACGTCTCATATCCATACTTCGGGCCATTTCGTACCGATTATCTAGCGGTTTAATATTTTGCCCGTGTAATAAAGTGTTTTCGAGACCCGTTGCTATGTGCAGTTTTCATTTTAGCTAATAAGAAACGCGTATGGGACTAAAAGCGCGTTACGACGGTGGATCCACGCGCGTTGCGTTCGCTTCGACGCGCGCCCCCGACGGCCTTCCTTCGCAACGTCACGAGAAGAGCGCTACGGCCGTAGTGCCGGACTTCCTAGGTCACGTACTGGAGGCCATAGAGGGGCACTAGTTGGACGCGAGCGCTGCTCCCCACGTTCGGATGACGCAGTGCTCGTATCCCCACTGTGCGCCATCGATGGGTAAATTACTTCCAAAATGTAATATTCACTTTGCGTCAAAGTAGTTTAACTACAATTACAATTACTACTACGTGAAAATTAATTAATTACAACTACAAATTACTTGTTAAAAGTAATGCAATTACTTTACAATTACTTATTTCTGAGAGCGACCCGACTTGGACCATATAGCTTTAAATGAGTTGTATATAATGCAACGTATTTGTTCATTCCTTTCCCCAATGCGTGCTTTGCTTTGTGTACTTTGCTCATTCCTTGCCCCAACGTATTGTACTTTGCTTTTATGAATTTCGCTAAATTCATGATAAAACTTGAGAGTTTGTGGCAATGAAGTACTACGTTCTTATATTTTTAATGAATAATAATAACATAGTTCATACGCTGGTAGATGCCAGACCGCCAAAGAAGAAATTGGATTGACGGACGTTTGTTAGCCAGGCAAATGAGGTGCGACAATTAGTCATATATGACTATTTTACAATTGTTAATATAAAACAAAAATCCGCGCGAACTAACACGACCGTATTCACATAGAAACATCATAGTGTTGTAAATTATTTACATTGAGTTGAAATTATAATGGTTCAGACATATAAAAGAACCGAACCGGGGCTCCCGAATCATTGGTGACAGTATTCACAGGTGCGAGGTCAGTCTCCAAAATGCTTATGCAAACAATATCCGAAGTAAAACCAATAGGAAACAAACTTAAAAATAATACAAAGATACAAATGCGCGACAGTACTGGAAGAAGGGCGTAAAAAACTGGCAAAAGAGAAAGAGAATAACTTCATAAGCAATTAAAATTCCCATCCTCAACTGAAAGCTGAAGCTCAAAAAATTTTTTTTTTTCATTCAATATTTTGGCATGTTTATGCTATTGTTTTCTGCTCGCAACGCAGACAACGCTAGACGGCGCCGTTGACGTAGGCTCCAAATAGGATTGTCTCTCAGAGAGCAGTGTAAGCAACAAAACAACAATCATTGTGACACAATTTATGTTGTGCGTGTGTGTGAGTGCATGTCTGTGTGCGAGTGTTTCGCCGAGAGCTAGGCCGTTTGTGCGAGCGCTGAGGCCTTCAGAGAGGCTCCGTCGGCGCCGCAAAGTTTTACAGAAGTAATTGTAATTGTGTCTGAAATTTTGCAATTACTGACAGTAGATAATAATTAAATTACAATTTCTTTTAGCTGAAAGTAATTATTACAATTACAAATTACCAAGAAAAGTAATTAAATTACAGTAATTCAATTACTAACCAAGTATGCTCTGTGCCCCTCGATGGGCTCCAGTAAGTGACGCAAAAAATCCAGCACTACGGCCTTCTTCGCACGCGACGACCGTGGCACCGACCACCGACCCCCTCCTACGTCGTACAGTTATGTTATGCAAAGGGAGATGGCGCGACGGTCGAAAAGTCAACGTGGTGCGCATCGGAAGCGATAGATGGCGAAGCAGTCCGCAAAGCGGAGCCCGGTGACGTCACGAGCGGCTCTGACGAACCCCGAATTTCGCGACGGCCTTGAGCTTTCCGTGTTTTGCCGTCGTGGTGTGCGGTGTGGAGGCGTGCTGTGCCGCCGAAGTGCGTACTACGTTGTGTTGACAGCGCGCGGCGTGCTGCTCGCGGAGTGCGCGTGTGGCGTGCGGGAAGCGTGGCGTGCTCCGGGACCCGTGCCCTGGGCTCGCCATGAGAGAGTCATGAAGGCCGGAGCTGCGCTGCTCCTGTCCTGCCACGGACTCCTCTGCGCCATGGGAATAGGTGAGCGTCGCACGTGCAGGCCACGCGCGGGTCACTTCGACTGCCTCCCCTTCGCTGCCGTCGCGCTCATTCTCGGGCGAAGCGACTAGCTTCTGGTTAGGTGCCCGAGTGCCAGTGACGGAGTACGAAGCGAGTCGATTTAATTGGTTTCGATTAACACACCGCGTCGTTTGTGCCCCTCATCCAATTGGTTGTCAGGTTCGCAACTCTGTATGTGCTTATACGTTGCTCGTGCGCGGCAGCGTTCTGTGTGAGGACCGACATCGAGAAATTGGTGAATGAATTGCTGCGACATTGTTCTGAGTATACAACCATCCGTATGTATGTCTATACGTCGGGACTTTCTAACTTTGCACGTATGCTTACTCTTCTGGTCACAAAATCGGGCAAGTAATACGAAGTGGCATATCACCGTGTAAGCTGAAATATTCCCTAGTTGCGTAAACGTGGAACAACGACGAAGTTTTATCGGAAGAAACAAAATTTGGTACTACTGAATTCGCGGTGCTGCGAGACGCTGAATTATTGAACAGATATTTCAGCGCCCCGTTTAAAGTCCCGGCAATCAACGGAGGTGAGTGAGATAAAAAAAGAAAGGAAAACAAATTTCAGTATACTTGGAATAGATAGCGTGCTGTATAAGGATACTGTAAATAAAGGGAAGAACATAAAGCACAGGGACGAACAAGACGATTTCCCCAGTGGCAGGAAACGTCTGCCATCGGGTTAAGATCCGTAGAAGAGATTTTCGTCTTTGAAGCGGAAACGTTGCCGGCGCGTACCTGCGGCCCGACCTTGAAGTTGGCGGCATCTTTGAAGCAGGCTCGTACGCGGCTTGAGTTTCGGTTCCTTTTGGGGAATTTGTCGCACTGATTTACGTTTGATTCCAGTCTCACGAGGGACTTCTCTCGTTGTAACCCTCGGATTTCGCTTGACGATCGCTTTCGGGTGATGTGACGGTGGGCGGAGGTGTTGACAGTGCGCTTTCTTCTTCTTCCGGGGCGGTCGCCTTCGTGGCCGAGCTCGGGAATAATGGCATCAGGCACGGTTGGGCGAGAATCCTTGAGCAATGCTCGAGCAACTTCAGATTGACGATAGACCTTGACGAAACAACTAGAAAACAGCGAAACGTTTGTTAAAAGATAAAAAAAAAAAAAAAAAAAAAAAAAAAAAAACAGCACAAATAACAAAGTACACAAAAAATACGCCGAATTTAAATACGGAAATGCTTCGTTTACGAATATGTAAATCATTCTTGCAGGAGTCTCTAAACTTTGTCCAAATGTTACTCTGCTCACCCTTACAAATCGAGTTAATTTGTGTAAAAGAATAGACTCCAAGTCCCAACTAGGTGCGCCCTATTTGGCTATAGGAAAAATTCTCGAAATGTGGCAAGCGGCACTATTAAAATAATATCAAAAAATATTCCGGAATAATAATTATTCATACGTCCGCAGGCGCAGGTGTATGTGTGACAATTGCCCCACACATTCCGAAAAGCGTTTTAAAAGGCGGAAGCATAATGCGTTGCTTTTCTATGTGTTTTGTCCTCGACCACTTGTGCGAGGAATGTTTCCGAATTTAGGTGCTCTCGTTGTCACTTCCCCAACCGTCAAAGAAACATTTCAGTTGTCTTTCCTCTTGCACTTGCACTGACGTCCTAAGCGCGTTCAGTCTATGCCAGACTTCTCCAGTACCTCGCTTCAAGTTGGAAGCGTGCACCAGTTTTTTTCTACAAACATCACTATAGTTTTAAAATAAAAAGGGAGGCTGACAGTTTAGGAAACGTGTTCACCACTCTGGCTTAGTAATTCGTTCTAAAGAATCACAAAGCTTTATGGCAAAGGCCACAATTCCATCGCCTCCGGAACTGTAATAAGATAGATGGTCGTTGCACACACTCACATGTAATGATTTTTCACCTTAGCTTTCCTTCTCAACTCAAGAGCCAAATGAAAAATCACGTGATCGTGACGTATTCTTTCACCGGAACTGGAAGTTCTTCAAGCCATCTGAGGGTCGCGGGGTTAGCCGTCCGTCTTACATACTTACAGCGCGGTCTACGATTCAACCCAGCGAGCGCGTGCTCGAGAGCTGACGACCGCACACATCACGCCCGCGGAAGAAAAAACAAACAAGCATTTTGCGTTGTTTTGGAGACGATGATTGCAGTATTGTATTCCCTCTCTCCGACCAAGTAATCTTTTTCGACTACTCTTATTTGCTTTTATCATCTACGCAAGCATTTTGTAATAAGAGTGTTTGTAATCTCAACGAAATGTCGCGTTTTCATTGGTCACCTGTCGTCCTGGCTGCCGGAGATGACCTCGGTGTGTTACAGCTTTCATTGCTTTTCGATAGGGAAATCGGCCGCGCATCGTCGTGATTTATGAATTTCTAAGATGCTTAGAGCCCACCGAGTGAGTTATCGCCATATTTAGGCGATTTCAAAAACCTACTCGGGGCACCTTTAATTTTACTTTCATCGACGTAGATAACAGAAGTGTCCGACTGTCAACTTTGACGATGTTTGTTTTGGAATGTGATGACTTCAAGCTTTCTACCGCGCTTTTTAAGCACACGACGGAGCTTGTCATTGGCGAGTGATGATTAGTGCCATCAAGAAACTCGTTGGCCACGAACGCGAATCCAAAAAGCATACGCCCGAGGGAGGGACGCAGTGTTCGTGTCGAATACGAGGGCTGGGTTCGGTTGACGTGCTCCGGGTATCGCGGATGTATCGCAGTGAAAAAGGCGGAGAGCTCTAGAAGGAAAGGAGGTACGAAATAGTCAGCTGTGTTTTTAAATTTTCGTACCCAAAAAGCAGCCTTTTGACTTCCTACCCTCTTTTTTGCCCACGAGACGATATGCGATAAGTAAAATTCCATTCTGAAATTATTTATTTCGGCCCAAAGTCAATTTAATGTAAGCCCTTACCGATTATATGTCAAGAAAGGCAGGGCGCGGTCAGGCCTTCTTTTATTGATGACGATGATAATAATAAGTGTAAGACAGCTACGGGGATACAAAAATAACTGCAGAGATTACAGCAGCAGGCAACAGGTAAAATACATTCATAAAAGAACTAGGTTTTACAGGTTTACACAAAAATTCTATACAAAAAGTAACTACAATGATTTAGGGTTTATATTATAAATGTCCACGCCATCAGCATGATATTTGTTGAGCAATGAGGGAAGATTATGTTATTAAAGACTGGTAATTGTAGTTCGTGCGAAACGGAAACACTTTCCATTCCTCGGAGTAGCGGGTGCGGATGGCGGGCATGTTTTTGACCAATGCTGATGTTTGTTGCAGCCATCTGCTGCAACAAACATCAGGATTGGTGTTTAATAAAATGGCGATGCAGCCAATAACATGACGCCACCTGCCGAGAAGAAGGCCCAAGATCAAGCCTGAGCATAATCCCTGCTTTTCTTGAGCAGCCAGTGGCTTTCGATTTGTATGGGAATATGTGAACTGTGCGATGTATGGCGACATTGAAACTCGGAGCTGGACCGCAGTTTGACTTTCACGCATTGTTGTACACGTTCCTAAAAAAATTCACTAAAGCTCGTTCCTCGTTCCTTCTAACTTTTGGAAAGCGTTCCCGTTACAAGTTTCATTTATGAGAAAGGAACTCGTTCTCGTTACAGTTTGAAAAACGGAACGTATCGTTGCATATACTTTACTTTCATATTGTGCTAATAACCATATTTAGTTAGATGAAACGAAGTTTTTTGTTTCTTAGTTTTTATATATCCCATTAAATGACAACATACGAATTTGAATGCCGTGATGGAAGGACACCAAGAGATGACCACAACCGGAAGCGAGGTTCTATTTGTTAATATATTCCCATTTAAAAATCTCAGTGTTTCTCCATATCCATGTTTGTGGTCGGCGATTAAGAGACGAGCCAAATGTTATGTGAGCCGGGAAGGGGGAGCGGGGTCAATTTTGTTACTCTTTATTAAAGGGTTACCCCAGATCGCACGAGCGTTTTACAACAACTTCACGCGCCTCTCGTTTGAAGTTACTTCTGGATACTGTTCTCCTCAAGACGAGTAAGTGGAGAAGAGTGTAGGACCTTTGGAAGGTCAGTCTTGAAAACTACCAGTCATTCCTCGTGAAGGTTGTGTTCGTTGTTTAGTTTGAAGATGGGGGAGAGTGGGAGAGGGAATAAAGGGACATTTTTCTGTATCGTTTAAGTAACCAATGTTCGAGCTACAAAGGTGCGTTCGAAGTCTGGTAACCTGGTCCTTTGTTGTAACTGTAGGTCTCTTAGTGGAAGTTCAATGATGGCTGTAGTCGGCCTTAGATTTCTAGATGTATGAGCATTCTCGGAAGCAGAGAAAGGAGCTAGGTCTGAGATGTCCCTCTTTTTGTGTCTTTTCCTTCGACTAAATGTTCGCTTTTGTTTTGTGCCGCAGTTTCGGGCACTGAAAAGTTAATTAATATTCACCAGCCCGCCGGCACGCGACTGTTACCAAGCGATGACCCCAGAAAATAAACCCTAAAATGAGTAACAGAAAAGTTAACGAGATCCTGCTATTTGTAAACGTTTTTTTTTTTTCTTTTACTTTTTAGAATTTCGTTTTTAGAAATAAAATAAAAATTACCCCACTGGTCGAAAAGAAAAGAAAAGGAGCACCGTTCCTTTTGCCGTTCCTGTAAATAGGTAACGAGTTTCCGTTCCAGTTCCAGCGATGCGAGATGGAACGGCGGCGTTCCTTCGTTCCTCCTAAAAAGAAACGCGTTCCAGGAACGCCGTTCCGGACAACACTGCTTTCACGCAGGTACCTTCTTTTTTCTAGAGGTGAATGACCGCGGTAGCTACTTTCACAACGACGTGTCTTTCGTTTTTCCAGTCGTTGCTACCCAATTTACTCGACCCCTGATTATGAACAAAGCTTCCGTCGTCACTTTCCCGCTGAGTGCGTGGATTACCAATCATCGCGATCGACGGGGCGGAGATTACGCCCTCGTGGGAAATTGCCATCTTCGCAGAAGGCGTTTTCGCTGAGAACCGTTGTTCGGATCTCGTTATGCCCTGCATTTTTTGTTTATGTCGGAAGCGATTATTAGACGTACGTGTGGTCTGCGGGAAAGTATTCGCGCGTGGCTTGTTCATAAACAGGTCGTCTGTTACTCGAGTGAGTGCGGTATTAATTTATTATTAGAATATTCCTTTCGCTTAATTGTAACTAATTTTGTTTGCAGTTTATATTAACGCGTGTGGGTTTACTCGGTGTTGTTTTGGAGACATTCGCCAACGAATAGAAGTACTTTCGATTGATATTATTGTTGTTGAAACGAAATTGCTGTGGCCTACTGCAGGCAAAAATGATGCCGAGGAAGACCTTCTCCCAGCTTAAGTTACCCTGGATGGCAGCTTTACAAGGAATTAAACGGGAAAAACGACGACGAAAATACGTTAGTGTAGTTAAAAAGACGCATAACCGGGAGTTTCTTCTTTGAAACCTTTCATTGTTCCTTATTTTCCATTCTTGCCACGGTCATCAAGAAAAAAAAACCCCAAAAAAAAAGAAAACACTACATCCCTAACACACACACACAAAAAAAAAAACACAAAAAAAAACGTTAGTATTAAGTTTTTAATGTAACTCTAACTTTCGCGAATATCGCGGCTTGTACAATTCACGAACTTTAGTGGGCACGAATATTTATATTGTCTGCAGAGGCCAATCCTAGCCTTTAGAATTTGCAAAATTTAATTGTCGCGAATATGACCCCGCTGCCGAATTCGCAACAAATCAGGGCCGCGAAATTAAAGGGCTTTACAGTATATAACGAGGCTCATGACGCCGCTTTAAAACGCGGATAGAGTTTCCCTTTGTATATATAATATAAACTCTGCTTGCGCCATTTCATCTATAATTAAAGGAAAAGTGAGACACGGTTCTGTAGTTGAGGAAAAGCACTTAACTCGTCTTCGTTTGGTGCTCCAGGATCACGATTATCAAGATTATTTTTCAATTTCACGCACGGGGGCTGCAGAAAATAATGTATAATGTACCGCTGAAGCCCCTCCTTCCCGGAGCGTGACGTCATATCCATGGTTTTCGGAATCTCCGCTCTCACGCATCTTGAGCGCCTATCAGAGCTGTGCATGCGCACTTTTACTATTTCTAAAAGGTCAGAAGATGACGTCACAACTGTTATTAGTGCGGGGAAATATACTTGGCAAGCTCGCAGTGGCAGGCGCTGCCCACACGAGCTACACCGCTTGGTGGCCCAAAGATCCGAGTATGACGTCGCGACAAGTCGGAGGTTTTTCGTCTTTTCTCGCCTTTAGTTACATCCTCGGGGAAGACGAACGTGATGCTCAGAATCACTGGATAAAAATACTCTAGAATTTACCTTTAACTCGTTTTTTTTTTTCTTTTTCAGGAACCTTTTTTTTTTTAAGTTTTCTGTTTATAGTTTCATTATAGGTTTCTTTTTTTCTTGTTATCTTCTAGGAACTTGGAAACGTGTCAATGAGACCATTCGTGCCAGAATTAGTGGTGAAGTCGTGTGCGTATTCTGACTACTTTTATTTTGTTTGTTGTATTTTTAAAACGAGAAATTAAACTAGCTAAAGACTCGTCAGTTAATCTTTTTGTCAGTGGCAGCCCCGCTTGATGCGCTTAAATTCAATATCTCGGATTCCAATGGTGTTTACGTATCTAGTATTTTACACCAAATTTCTACTGTACATGAATTTTGATTCGACGAAGGCCTGAAATCCGGCTGTATTTTCTGCGGCTTCCGGACGAGCAAATAACGGACCTCTTAGACTTTATCACCGACGAGTTAAATCCCCCGTGCCCGTTTCGTTCAGAATGAGCATTATACCGGCGTGCGGTCGTGTGTCACGACTGGGCTTGCGGTGGAACTGGCAAGATTTGTCATTCACAGCGTACACACCAGACGCCCTTTGCGGCTGAATGACTTCCCGCTGAATAAACACGCGCACAGCATAGTTACCAACACCGGCGGGTTGTGTGACCCAGCTGTTTGGCCGTTTCCGGTCGTTCGACTTGAAAGAGTGAGGCCAGGGCTCGAGAGAGCATGAGAGACTAGGGACTTTGCATTCTCATACGACTAGTCGCTACTTCTAGTAAAGTGCCCGGACCGCGTCTCCGACTGGCGTGTTTAGCGTCCTGTACTGCCCAGGCATCAAAAGGGGTCCCAAGTAGCGACAAACGACGTCCTAGAAGCCGGAGTGTCATGCCCGCAAGTTGTAACCGAGTTTTCTTTCTTTAGCGAAACGCTGCCAAATGTGTGTCAAATATGAGTGCGGAGTATTTTGCGGTAGTCGTGCCCACCGAGAGGTCGTGTACCTTAAAATGGTGGCTACAGCAGTTTGTTTATGGCCCCGGTTTGCCTCAAAATTGCCTAAACGCACCCACAACCATCGCTTAACTAGTAACCAGATTATTTGCTTAAAGTTTTTTTTTTTTTGATTTAGTACAGTTTTAATTCTGGTCCTCACCGCTTTCATCAAACCGAAAGTCTCTACCAAAAACAATGAAAAACTGGCGTCAGCAACAGATGGGGGTTCACTTTTTGGGCAGTAGAGTTCGTTCCCTACCGATTACAAGAAGTTTGATGTTGACAAATGATTGCTTTAGAAGCTCGCTTCAGCATTCACGCAGGAGCTTGAAATTAATGAGCGGTATACTTTGCTGTCTATAGTCCGTTGCAACTCAGAAAGGTAGGGCGAGGAAAGACGGGCTGGAAAGGAGGAAGCAGACGCCACGCTGAAGAGAAGACGAGGTTTCAACCTCTCTTCTCCAGCGTTTCGTCGGCTTCCTCCTCCCGGCTCGTCTTACCCTCGCCCTGTTTTCTTGAGTTAAAACAGACTATTAATTACCTACTCGATCTTCAAGCCTCCCTGCCAGTGACATGACGACACTGGAAACGGCGGGTATATTTAAATGTTGGTTATTGGTATCGCTTTTATTTGCCGATTTCACATTAACTATTCTGATTTCAGAGGTATTGAAAAGCATGTCGGAAAGGGCGAAGGCCAGGTGCTCAGAAAGTGCAGTTAGTTTCGGCAGCTAAACAAATCGCCGGAGTAACCCTGAAGTGAGCCAATCTGCCTATTCGCGACTCCAGCGAACTATAGAGGGCGCGCTGCTCAGGCAAAATGGCGGACGAAAGGAGGTCGTTTTCGTCGTTCAGCACGCGGACCACCACAAGTTCCTGCACTGCAGCGTAAAATCAGCGTTACATTTGAAAGCAAAGCGATTTTTCGACGGTAGAAACCTTCTTCTAGTCAGTGCGTAGGAATCGCTTTGCGGAATCATAAGAATAATGGCTGGAAACGATGTTTGTTTCTATGCTGCCTACGAGAACCAAGTAGCGATGGCAGACGACAAAGTCGAAACGACCTCCTCTCGTGAGCTTCTCGGCGCTGCCGCTACGCGGCGTCGATTTCGCTGGAGTCGCGAGCGTTAGCTTTAGGGCAAGCTGAAAATGGTGTTCCACTCAGCAGTCTACTTCATAATTAGGAAGGGTGTGTCACCCGAAATAAGGGTTTAGTCATGGGTTTAAGTCTCTGCAACTCAAATCGCTTTTTTACACCTTACTGATGTAAATATTTTTACGGTGTACCTGAGTCACTTTTACTGTTTAGACACGCTGGTGTGCTCAAACAACCGAAGCCGTTTTTTTGTATTTGTGTGATATTGATACGCACGTAGCGGAGTTGGCTTCGCACGCGCCCGTATAGCCCATATAACAAAGGAACATGCTCGTATGAGTCAATGTTTATACGTGGGACAATATCTTTTGTCGTAGTTCCCCGATGCTGAGCCCTCGCGCTTAAAATAGAATTCTCTATTAGAAAAAAAAAAAGGAAAGGGTTTAGCAGGGATATATTTTGCTCAGTTGAGCGTCGCTTGATGAGCAGATGAGTTGTCACACAGTTTTCTTCGATAAGCGTGCTTTGTACAATCGAGCATAATTAACGTTTTCGTATGCCTAGCTGCTCTTTTATGAACGCCAAAACTATCCGTTCATCAACCTGCCGATTTTCTCGCATCTTTTGAGACTTTCTCAATCCTATAATCGAAAAACTATGTCTCGCTGTGTGGGAAAGCGAAATTTCATTCGTCGGGAAAATACCCGAGAAATGTTCACTTGCACTGGTGCAAAAGTATCGCCGAAATGTGTCCTTTTTGGGGGGGTGAACATAGACATCCCTGTTTGAGAAAGGAAGTGCTAGTAGTAGTCTACCTTTTTTTAGAGAACATTACAAAGCGCTCGATACAAAAGGTTGCTCTTTCACGGGCCGAAGAGCAAAACCAGTAGCAGAAGCTATAAGAGATGTCCCAGTTGACTTTCCCAGGCGTCCAGTACGTATTCGAACAGGGTCTCTGATTCGAGAATTTTCGTGCACGCCACATCGCCTGTTTTAGGGGGGGAGACAGGGGCAGGGGCAGAAGGCTTAGGTAAACACGCCTCGGTGACTCATGGGTTAGCTTTTACACGGCTGTCGGACTTATACGCTTCTCGGGTAAACAACAAATTTAGGAGCCGGCTAAAGGCTGGCGCGTGAATCGCAAGGCATATTTACCTAAACCTCACTCCCCTCCTTTCTACCGCCCCCTAAACCGGACGATGTTTGACGCCCGTGAAAACGCGCCAACCGGAGTGTCGAAATTGACCCGTTGATTTACACCATGCACAACCTTTTCCGAATACGCGGCTCGGCCGAGCACGCCGGCTCGTGCAGTGCAAGCGTCATTCGGGGCAGCATACTCGTGCCTGTAACTTCGAACTTCGCTCGCGCACAAAGTGGAACAAATTACGGGAGGTGGGAGTAGTCGCGGGACACAACGCAGCGCAGTCAGCGCCAGTGTTCGGCCTTTCTCTGGCACGAGCAAGGCCGCGGTCCCACGTTTGGGCAGCTGTCTGGCACCCCGCGTTCCCCTCTCCTCGGCGTTTGCACGGGGGGCCGTCTCCTGAAGGATCGCGGCCCCGCTGACTCCGGCCGACCCGCGACCCGCGTGGCCCGAATCGATAGTCGTCCCGTCCATCGGAGATTCACGAGCACCTGGTGCCGCCAGTGTCACACATCCGCTACTGGGAAGGGACGCGTCACTCCGGAATTCGTGGCGCTCTTCAGCGGGCCTCAAGATTCGCAAGCTTACGTTTCTTCTGATTCCCGGGTTTTAGACATAGTATCGTATTTTACATATTTATTTATCTAGAACACATTTGCAGACCTTGTAACGGAACCCTGCAAGTGTGGGGTAGAAAAGAGTGAAAATATATGATATAAAATTCAGTTATTTTAAAAGCTTGAAACAGTTTGAACGCATGACAACGTAAAATAGAATTGAACAAAGAAAGATTGACAGAAGGCGTCGGCCCACAACTTGAAAAGAGTCGCCTCCAGTGTGGAGTACAGGATGCATTATCAGCGCAGGACAAACTAAGGAAACTGTGCCTTCAGATGAACTCACCGAAAGAACGTGAAGGCCAATGCAAGCTTCAACGTACCGATAGCTACGTAAACTGATGCGTACGGGTCAAATTTGGGATTCCTTTCTTTTTGCAAGAAAGTGTGCGTGGTACAATCTGGCCGCTGCGTAAACGTCAGATTACAAGAACATAAACTTCCGCTCGGGTCATCACCGTCAGGAGACTTGGCGTTACGCGTAAGAGACTGAAAATGAGTCCCTTCGTTCTCCGAAACCAAAGTTCTAAACTGTTTCCACAACCGGATGACTCGAGAGCTTTTACGAGGCAAAACCTGTCGAGGCAGTGGGCGCAGTGTAACAAGCGCACCAGCGCACTACCAGTTGCACTGACTCTGAAAGGGCTGACATACCTCAACATCTTCTCTTAATTCTTTCTCTCCTCTTTTAGGTTTTAAATTTTTCTCAAACTTTTGTAAACTTTCTATTTCTTCTTTATTTCAGTGTTTTTGTTTTTGATTAATAATGCGTTAGCATGAGTACTCACATGAGAGAGAAAAGCTGACGGCGTCCGCCTCTCGACAAAACAGTTGAAAGAAAAGCGCGCCGCGTAAAGAGTAGGAGAGTACACTATAAAAAAAGGGGCTGTATTCTTACACTTCCTGTCCCATATAAGACACCCAAAAGGTCAGTTCGACGTAGAGCGCGCTGACGTCGATCAGTCGGTACTAACTTTTACGAGGGGCTTGATAGCCGTGTGGTACAACTTATTAAAATAGCTAATCTACGTGTTACTGACTACAAAAAAAAAGCGGGGTTTTCTTAGCCCTACTGCAAAACCTCGGGTGTTTTCTTTCTGTGGTCTATGATAGGTACTTTAGGTCTTTAAAATGTTCTATCGCACCGTTCTCAAGCCCCCCGTAAAATTTAAGGCCGCCTGTTCGACTGTAGTGTGGTATACGTCGAACTGAAGTTTTGGTGTGCATTCTATGGGACAAAAGGGTGTAAGGTGATACCCTTTTGTTTTAGAGTGTGGTGAAGGGCAAAGGCTAGAGGGAGGTGACGTCACGGGGCGGAAGCCAATGAGCGCGCGGATGCTGGGGCAAATCTGAACTTGCATGCTGTGCGGAGCGCGAATTCCTTGGTTTGGGCTACAAAATGGGATGTGAACCAAGTTCTAGCGCTGGTGCAAGTAGGCTGCAAAAAATTACAGGAAGATCCATTGGCGGATCCTTCGGGACTCCGTTAGCATTACCCCTGGACAAGGCTACACACGTCCTCCTTTAGGAAACGCTAACACTGACCCTATAACAAGGCCAAAAAGTGGCAGCAAAGAATAAAGGACGGAAAAGAAAAAGCCACGAGAGAAAAGTGAAGGGATCAGCGTTTCAGCGTTTCCCAAAGACGGGCGTGTGTGGCGTTTCCCAAGGGTCATGCTAACACATTCCCAAAGAACTCAACAATAAAAATTCCTTTTATTTTTTTTATTTTATAATTCAATTTAGGTAATATTTTATCATTACTCATCTATCTACGGAATTAAAATTCATTTTGGGTAATTTTCAGTCATCCCATCCCACGCCCTACATCTCGTCCTTCTCTATAAAATACTAGTTTTTAGTAGCGGTTTTCCTGTCCCTTTCATGTTCTTGTGCTATTGCGCTATTGTATAGATATATGACGAAAATGACCGTCAGGAGTACAAAGAAAGGAGAACACATGATTCATTTCGCAATCAAATAGACAGGCGCACTGAAAGAGAATCAAACAAAAAAGAATGTAATTACATTGTTATCATGAACAGCCATAAACAATCACATTGCATCTTCTCTATCACCGTAGGCCACGTACAAAACCGGGATTAGTGTTGAGTGGTCCCGTTTAGAAAAAAACGTGACGTAACTCTTTAACAGTGACTCTGTCGGTAATATAGCAGCATCCAATAAACATGCTACTGGCCGATGTCATTTTCGGAGTTTGTGCGTATAACGTGTAATAAAACCGCTGTTCCTAGCAGTGAACACGCACCCTGGGCTGTGAATTTCTAAGCATTGGAAAACTTTATACGAGGGAGGAACCGTATGATGCAGAAATACTCGAGTGGATTCGACTGCTGGAGTTGCAAACAGGCCCCGCGAGCCTATTTGCGGCTCCTGCTAAATGGACAGCACCTAGCGGGAAAACACTGAACTGACCGGAGAAGGTCCCTTCACGGTTTCTGCTCGTCTCTTGTCACTTCCGTGATTACATGTTGCCGGTGGTTTTCGCGATGGAACAGTTGTCCCGGTGACTCTGTCGGAACTGTGGTACCAGCTTGCTACCCATGTTGCTCCCAACGCAACCTAAGTAAAACCGCGTGAACCAGACATTCCGCGTTTATCAACGTTCGTCAGCACCGTAGAAGGACAGTAGATCCTTTCATCGCTTCCTCGAAGAAAGTCGAGCCCCATGTAGCTCGCTTACGCCAACACATCGGCGCAGGTTCGAAAGGTGAAGGATAAAAAGCGGGACAAACGTTTTCGAGCTCAACGCTGGATGGATAGATGGATGGTAATGGCTATACCCTTTGTAACGGGCGGCAGCTTGCGCCACGTAACCTAACATTTCGTCATCCCTTCTTTTTTATTTTAATTTGTATAAAGTTTGTTTTAACAGAAACAACCGCCCCCCCCCCCCCCTCTTTTCTTTTTAAGTGTTTCCAGTGCTTTTTTTTCCGTATTTTTGCCCCTCCCTAGATCGTTTCCACCAATCTTCCAGTCTACTCTTAATTACCGCGATTCTTTCCCTATCCATTCGTCCATCCATGTCTGCAAATCCCAATGATCCCTCAAAATCCGTAGTCATCCCCCCAAGAGGCTGGGACGAAACCCCGTGCACCTACAAATTATGTGTTCTGTATAGTTTCCCTTTTGCGGTTGCATACGTTGCATAGACTGTCCATTTCCTTGAATTTAGCCCAGGGATGGGCAAAATACATGCAAATATGTATCGAAATACAAATACAAAATACTTCGTCAAAAATGTATTTAATTGCAAATCTAATTACATTTCCAAAAAAGCATTTAAGTACAAGATGCAAATAAAAGCAAATGTATTTGGTCTCCTCCAAATACTTTTCCAAATACACTCCTCAAAATTTGCGCCAGCGACTTCAGGGCACCTGCAACGGTTTTCTCGGTATTTTATTGTAATTTTGCATCGCACACTCGGGAGTTAGTGTGCGAGGCTCTAGTAACGTAATAGGAATATAATCACAAAAAAATTGTAATCAGCTTGGACGTAATAGGTGTAAAAAGTACAGATCTTCAACCAGCTTTTTTTGTCGATTACGTTTTGGTATAGACCAACAAAGAACCGAGACGACCAAGACGCGCAGCACTAGCTCAAGAATTTTTTATTGTTGCAACTCGCACCAGTTACGAAAATCTGGACGACCCGCGCATTTAGAATGTTCCAGGCAAAAATATGGATGAAAATCAGGCTGGAAAGTATCACAAGTTGTCACAGGCACTTATTTAGCCAGTCTGCCCGTGAACGTCGATTTCGTCACTATTCTTGCCGTGGACTAGCACCGTAACCACGAAGTTACTAAACGCTTGTGCTTGATTGAGAGACTCTGCATTTGGTGCAGAACGTAGTTTTCTTCCTGCTCTGGACAGTGATAATAAATTTGAGGGATGTATTTTTTGCACACCAAATTGTATTTAATTACAATTGTATTTGAAATACCCACGTTTTAGTATTTAAATACACACGTCAAATACATTACCCAATTTGTAATTAAATACAAATGCAAAATACACAAAGTATTTTAAATACGTATTTCAAATACTTCTATGTGAAATACTGCCCACCCCTGACATAGTACTATATGTTTTCGTTCTTAGCATCCCCCGTTCTAGCTTCAAACAGTAATGAGATCCCCAATGAATTATCATACAACTGTTCCTTCTTTATTTCTTGTTTTTGTGCCCTGTATTTTGTTAAAGCTGATTTCCCCTGCATTCTCTCTTCCCCCTTTTTCACCTCAGTTTCCTTTACTCCCTTTTCTACTGATATGCTCTGATCGGCCCCATCTCGTTGAATGTATTTAGATCTCAGATTGCGAGTTCGGTTTGTCCACTTGGTGTTTAGGCTTTTCATATATAGATACGTGTACACTTTCGCTGCCCACCCTGTATTCTCAATTTCAGCAAGTCTTTGTTCAAATTTTACTTTACCGATCGCTTCCCAACTCTCGAAAGATGCCCAACCCATATCCCCCTCCCTCATCTGGTGTATTCCCATGTGCCCCCCATGCCAACCTACCCACACTCCTTTGCTGTATCTCTAAACCTGCCTGAATTTCTGACCTCCTACCTACACAATACCGTATTCCCAAATGACAGTCCTGGCACCATGACTCCCTTCCATACACCCCTAACGACTTCATATCTATTATAGTTCCGTAGTGCCCTGTGTTTCATGACAGCTGAATCTCGTTTCCCCTTCTTTATTACAATATCTTCATGGTCTTTTAGATACCGTCTTTCTTCACTTAACCATACTCCCAGATATTTGTACTTTTCTACGTGTTCTAACAATGTGTCCTGTATCTCCAGGAGTTCCCCCTTCTCATCGTTGAAAACGGTTATACCCGACTTGTCTCTGCTGAATTTTAGTCATAAACTGTCCCCTTCCCGGCTGCAAATCCTAATCAGTTCCTGTATTTTCTCACGACTTTCTGATACGAGCACAATGTCGTCTATACATTAACCCTGGCAATACTTAATTTACTTTACGTCATTCCTCCATCTAAGTTAGGTAAAAACCTAGGTTGCACCGGTCTAATCTTTTGTTCATCTCATTGAGGTATATCATAAAGAGCAGGGGAGACAACGGGCAACCCTGTCTAAGACCTCTTTTTATTGCTGCTGGTCTTGTAGGTTCGGCTTCCCATGTTATAACCACCATATTCTCCGTATAAACCCGTTCTAGAAACTTAATAGAGGTTCCCCTTAGCCCATATCTCTTCAGTTGGTCCCAGAGTTTTCCCTGATTGACATTGTCATACGTTTGATGTCCAGAAATGCTACCCATAATTGCTTTTGACTTGTCATTGCTATCTCTATGCACTGAGTGATTACGAACAAGTTATCATCTAGTGGTCTTACTTTTTGGGGGAGAATTGAATAATAATAATAATGGACGGTTTCAAATAAAGCTTTCATTTCAGATATGGAATGAAATAAGACGTGACCATTTTTGACATTTTTTGACAGATGCCTCCCCCGCAATGCTCCCTACAACCCTCGACGTGACGGAACACCTTTGTTGAGAACCAATCATGGCACTCATTCATTATCATACCTTCCGTCATTTCCCGAGGAATAGTTTTAAAATTGTTCGCATTTATTCGCTCAAATTAAAATCTGTCCATGTTCGTCGGACCCATTGTTTAGTGCCGTATCGATTTTATTTGCTACAAACGTGCGTGTGTGTGTGCCCATGTGTGTGTGTGGGGGGGGGGGGGGGGGTGCGCGCGCGCGCGTGTGTAAACCTTTTTTTTATTTTTTTTTACCTATAAACGTTTTTTTTTACTGTCTGATGTTTAGTTCTGGTGAGCAATGAACCGGTTAACCGGGCCATGTAAGGAAGAGCATACCTTCCCGATTATTCCGAGACCACGCGTCCAAGGAAAGAAACAACCCGACCTTAATCTCTACCGCAGGGGTGATCCGACTGAGCTAATCAGACAGCGTTAAAAATGCACCGTCACGGCGCTTCTCGTCCTTTTCGCTATCAGCGGTTCAGCCAATCACGCGAAGAAAAATGCGCTGGGTCGAATCAATGATTGGTCTAGCCGGTCAGAGCCGGTCAGAGCCGGCCATAGGACTGAAGCGTTGCTTGCGGTCGGACCACACGTGAAACGGAGTACAGTTTGGTTTTTACTATTTGACGATCTTCCGCAACTTTCCAGCATGAATATCGGAACTTAGCCCGTGTTCCCGTGTCTCCAATGTTCTCCAAAACGTAACCGCTACAAAAGTAGCCGTGACTTAGTCATTCTTCCGTCGCCATCTTAGAGTTCCATGCTTCCTTTCTCTTTCAGCTCCGGGCAAAAATTTACCCTATTGAACTTTCTTTTTTTAGCTCTACATTCGTCTACTTGTTTATGTTATTCGTGGCAATATCTAGAGCATTTATTTTCTTACTCTACCCGCTACCTGCTCCACCCTTAAAGGGAAGCTGAAGACGTCCCTGAATTCGAACAAACAGCAAAAAGTTCTAAGGTAGACACCTCAAAAATGTGTCTAATGTTTTCTTTTGATATTATTATAGGAGCGTTGTAATAACCCAATCAAAATTTCGACGTAGACCCACCGGTTGCGGCGCGCCAACGGCAAAAAAAAAAAAAAAAAGAATACGCGAAAGAGGAAAGAAAAAGAAAGAGCAAAAGGGACGTGTTCGGCGGGGGTACCCTCGCTCGCCCCTAGGCTGGTTCGGGGATGCCGACGATGGAGTCACGACGCTCTGGACAGATAACAAGCGGCAGAGAGGATACCCTTATGCCCGGCGGCAATCGCTTGCTCTTCCAAATGAACGCGGTTTCTCTTTACTTTTGCCCAAGATAAGATGATGGAATTCACGGGACAAAAAGCTATGCGGAGAGCAAGTTCGTCTGCTTCTTTCGCAAGGGTTGGGGTGTCGTCAGAACACCGAACTCTGGTTCGCTCTGATTGGAAGGACACTGGGCAAACCTCGAATCAAGCTGCCTTGAGATCTACCCACTATGCTTCAACCAGAGCCAATCAGAGCTCGGCGTTCTGACGACACCCCAACCCCTTCAGAAGAAGCAGACGAACTTGCGCTCCGCAAAGAAATCCGCTTCCGAGTCAGATTTCTTGACACGTGCTTCAGCTCCTTTTTAAAGCGCTCAAACCTTGTAGGACATCTGTAACTTCTGCTTGGACGATCGTGGCCAAACAAAGGTAGCAGCAAAAAAAGTACCTTACTTTGATGTATAAAGTCGAAAAACAGCGTATGCAGAGTGTTTTGAGCTCCTCCCAGCATTGGGGCCACAAAGAGTTTGCGGCATCATCATCATCATGGTCTCTTTTTATTTTTGGGTGTACATGAACGACTGCCTCGATATGGAACATAGTAATAAAATATAAGGCATGCTGAAGTAAATGAAATGCACATACAGATATACATATATGTGTATATATGCGCATATAAATGTGTACTGTGCAACAGAGATCAGTGGGTTAATTTCCGCCGAAGGAGGCGGTGTTTTTTTTAAATACAACTGGCCGTGTTACTATATTTTAACGCGACAGCGTTGAGGAGCTCGTGTCGCAGGCAATCCGGCGTCGGTGTCGGCGTCGGTGGTACTGGACCATCCTGATTGGTCGATAGGGTAATGACATCACAGCCACCTGTGGCGTCACGTGTGACGTCACACATGACGCCACATGTGACTCTCCAACAACCTACAACGCTCACGTGCGACGTCACACGTGCGAAGTCACGTGACACGTGACCTTACCGACTATGCGACGCACACGCGCTTGCGCGGCTTGGGAATAGCGCGGATGAGAAGGTTTTGCGGACGGGGCCCAAAAACGCTATCGCGTTCCGCTCTTAAACGCGAAGCTTAAGCGTCTTCCAAGTTTTGTCACATTTCGGGACGTTCCGTAACATGAAACGCCCCAAAAAACATTCTGGATAAGCTAAATACAGCGCACAGAAAGACGAAGACGGAGAGAACACAGGACAAGCACTGAACCGACTCAACCAGCAGCTGAACTGACAACTGAATTGAACTAACAACTGGAGTCTCACCGTGCCCTCAGACGGCAATTCTTTAATCCTGACATCATGCTATGGTTGACAACTTCCAAGAGCAGATAGAGCGAGTTCCCCGTGCTGGTTTTCTCATCTCAGTTTTGCTCTGTGTGGTCCAGACTCTGCTGCAAAGGATCAGGGTGGATGTTAGGAAAAAAATACCCCAAGGCATTCCATCGCCCCCAAGGCATTCCAGACAGCGCTGTGTCTGTGCACTTCTTCTACTCGTCCTTCGTCGGTTTTTTCCTGCGCTGTTCCCACCTATTAAGAAGCATTCCATACTATCACAGTACCCAAAGCGGGTGGCGCAACTTTTAGTGCGCAGCTCTTAGGCGCCCGTTTCCGGCTTGAGCGGCGTCGCCGTCGCCGTCGGCGTTACCGCGCGGTGCATTATGGGAAGCGTGACCTCACTGATGACGTCATCAGTGATGATGACGATGCCGTCATCAGTAACGATGACGATGCCGATGATGTCATCAGTGACGTTACAGATGACGTCATGAGTGACGATGACAATGCCGATGCCGATCGATGCCGATGGCGTCATCAGTGACGATGACGATGCCGTCATCAGTGACGTCGCTGATGACGTCATCAGTGACGATGACGATGCCGTCATCAGTGACGTCACTGATGACGTCATCAGAAACGATAACAATGACGTCATCACGACGACGATGACGTCATCGTGATGACGTCATCACATGACCTCGATGAGGTCACGTGACCCTCGTGAGGCGACTGCGACGCCGCTCGGAGGGAGGAGTAGCGGACAGGATGAGGAGGAGGGAGGAGGGGTATACCTTCCCCTCGGTACCCGTCCCTTCTCGTCCTCAAGAGCTGCGCTCCAATTCGGCGTTACAGGGAGTTGTAAACGGCTTTCATTTTTGATCTGCCGCTTGTATTCTCGGCACCGCGCAAGTTGACACAATTATGCCTGCGAATTAATAAGGTGACCAAAGATAGGCTTTCATGTGCTGTTAAACTCGAAAAGAAATTTGTGGAATAGGCGGTGGGCGATGTTCACAAAATATGTTTGTCATGCGGCCGGGTTTACATCGACCAAACAGGTAGATGCGTCAATGGAAGGATGCGCGCGCATGACCTGTCTCTGTGGTAAACGACCGGAGGACACTTACATATTCATTGTCAGGACTGTCTTTGTCACCCTAAACTGCTTCCATGATTTTTGCAATGCTGGTAGGGGGCCGCGATGAAGTGGAAAGAGAGGTACTGGAAGCATACGCGATAGAAAAGGAACTGCGTCAGCCAGCCCTCCATTGTTTACACAAACAAAGTTGATTTGATGACACGTGTGAACGCTGATGTCACATTTGACAATTTATTTTGCCTTTTGCGGTTTTCTTTTTTTTTTTTCTTAATCCGTTCTTTAATTAGTTGAACGCTGTATTCTTCTCTCCGTCTTCGTCTTTCTGCGCGCTGTATTTCCCTTATCTAGTCATGAACCAACTCGCCGGCTTCGCCACTTTAGTTCGACACGTTCTGCATTAATACGCGAAACAGTGTCTACCTCTCGACGGCAATGACGTAGAAATTGGGCGAAATCGATGAACTGTGCAGATTCCCCGCTCGCATCGGATCAGCGTGGCCGGACGAATGGGTCGCCCGTCCCACGGCCCCTGGCACTTGCGGCCGCTCGGTCGGTCTTGCGGTCCTTGCCCCTGCCGAAGAGAAGAGGCGTCTTGGCGATTTCCAGCGTCTCTCCGAGGAGAGCGCGTGGGATAACCGGCCTCGGTCGCGCGGCGTGTGCCAGGCTAATGATGACTACGGTAATGACCGAGTCCTGTCCGCGCTTCGAGGAACGCTGCCGGAGCGGTGCACAATTTACGACGCGTGCGCACTGCTTCTTACGCGCGGCCAAGGTGGACCCCGTCGTGTTTCCTCCGCGTAACCGCTCCGCTCTAGCCCGCTCCTCTCTCGTTCTGCCGTGCTATGGTCCCCTTCACCTTGCGATGGACCGCAGCTGATGGCACGAGCCATCCCAGCCTGTCCAGCGTTGGGAACGTATACCACGTGGCTACGCGCCCCTTTTGAAGGTCACGAGAGACTTACGCGGCATTTGATTGGCTCGCATGCCTCGTAGCATTCGCTGCGGTCCATCGTAAGGTAAATGGGAATTTCGACCCATCGTCACTTTCCTCGCGTTCACGCGCGTGCTGTCGCGTCTCGGGCAGACCTGCCTGCCTCCCCAGTCGCGTGGCTTCTGAGCGTCGCTTCACACGCGCCCGAGTGGGAGTTGGAGTCGTGCTTCATTACACATCTTTTTCCCAGCGTTTCTCTACTCGTAGTGCTTCCTGTTCTAGGACGGGTTAACGTTCGTCGAGATAGGCCTCCTGCGCTGAAGCTCCGAACGAACTGTGTCGTTCTCATTTTGGGTAGTACAAGCTCACCTGACTGAACCTCGCGCTATTTGTAACACCTTCGTTGATCTTTTATCTTTGTGTGTAGTGCTGAAGAACGGAAAAATACACCTTCCTTTCGACGTCCGAAATCGGCTAGATTCAATGCCGCGAGACAATCAAAAGTGGGAGACGCTTGCCCCCGCTGGTATGCGTTTCTTCTCTCTGCGTGGTGATGTCGGAACATATGACGTCCTGTCGATTGTTTTTCTTTTTTTTTCTTTGAAGCGCGTGAAGTGGCGTCTCTTGGCTAACGCTCTTAGCTCCTTATATTCCTTTCATCCTTAAGCTGAGACTAGAAGCTCCGCCTTCAGCGCGAGCTTTCTACCGCGGCTAACACAAGCGTGCGCAGGCACTCGCAACCAAAGCACTGTGACAGCCAGCGAGCTCGCGCTGAAGGCGGAGCTTCTGGCCTCAGCTTAAGGGTGAGTGGAATATAGCTTTGACTTGTGCTTCGACGGCCTTCGAATTTTTGTTGTTTCTTTGAATTTTCCTTGTGATATGGTGTTCCGCACCAAGAGCAGGCACGCTTCTACGAATGTGGTAGGTTCAGACGCTCAAGTTAGTACTACCGAAAACAACTCCTAACGAGTCCCTTTTCGCAGCGCCCTCTGAGCACCGCAAGGGGTCCTAGGCCCGCGGTTAATCTTAACGAGGTTTAACTGGATCTGTTCGGTCAGAAAGGAAATCAAGCTATTCCCCTCGTGAATATCTTGTCTTGAATGAAAGATTACGTCTTTCATTCGAATTTCAAATGATGTGATCAGATTGTGCAGAAAGCGATTTTTAGCTCAGGATGTTTAGTCATTTACAGTTGCATCGATGGAAGAGAAATAATCTAGCGAGGGAAACGAAGTAATCGAATCTTGCTTTGACAAGCCTCTGGAATCAGTCAGGCATGGTATCAAAAAATCACTCTTCAAGGCCTCTTCCATGAAGTCGCGTTCTTATTTTTCTATAAGTCGTTTTAAGGCGAAGTTTCGGAGGCTTGTCAAACAGTGTTTCCAGCCGACGTCCTCCGTTCCATCATTGATAGATGTATTCTCAGGCAAGAACTTCAGCGGCCCGTTCTTAAAGAGGGTCGTTTGGCGATGATCCCGTATTCGCACAACTCTGTTCTCGCTGCATAGTTGGACAGGGGTGTTGTCTTTTTCTGCCGCATGCGCCTCAAACAGATGTGCCAACTGGTTAATATGAGTGACGTTCCAAAAGGGTTTAGTGTCACACACGCCAACAAGTTAAGTGTGAATGAAACAAGTTTTACTCTATCCCCCTCAGCTGCGGGAGCGAGTACATCGATAAAACATGCCGATGCGTCATCCAATGACTCAGGGAACATAAAAAGCCTCCCATGGGTCCTATCACCCCCATAATTGTTCATGGCCGCACGTGTGATGAACACCTTATTTTCGCAATACCAGAATTCCAGGGGGGGCGCGGTTGGGAAATCATCGAGTAATTTGCTATGCGGTACGGTTTGCGATAATAGTTTCTCCTTCATCACTCTCACTGAAAAAATCAGAAGTTAAATCTTTTAAACCCGAAATTTCCATATTGACTTTATGCTTGTGGTTTTGAGTTTTTAATTTCATTTTCGATACACAGAATTAATGTGTTTTATTTTCATCTCTTTTTCCTTCTGGCCTTTTCTTTTTCTTCAAATTTTAATTCCTCCTTCCAAGATTTGTTGAGGCCTTTGGGGACGTTTCTTTTTCGTTCTTGTTCGTTGCTAGTTGAAAGATGTAGTGTTATGTGCTCCTTACTATAGGTTAATTGTTTCGTCTATAAATTGGGCCTTATCAACATGCTCGGTTTTCAATAATTCTGAAAGAAACACTTTACCTGCGAGGTTTCTCCAAACGTGAATATCACTCTAAGCTCGCTTGAAGCTCGATCGCATATCGGTCCAGGGCTTCAGACTTGCCCGATTCAACAGATGGACAGTAACGTCAGGGATGTGCACAGGTTTGGATTAAATACGTCTGTCCGCTTTATCGTCTAGGTATCTTGCTGATTTGGAAACGCCATGACTTAAGCCATCTGTTCGCTATTAACTGAAACATTTGCATTGCCACTCCAGAGCCAAGTAGTACAAACACTTACATTGAAACGTGTCATTTTACCATTATTCTCTAGTACAAGCAGACACCCCCGGACAGTATGAGCTGAAACACTCGATCTCGACTCTTGCTACGCCTGCAGTTCCCATAAGCTATCATCTCTCAAATTACGAAAGAGTGGAAAGGTTGAGACCTTAGCTGTTCGTTCCAACACAAGTTGGCACCAAACGTTCTTTCAAAACTGACAGGTAAGCCGAAGAAAGACGTCGCGGCTTTAGCGCATATTGTCCGCGACAGTACAATCTTGCATGTGAAATCCATGGAATCAGTGCATTCATTCATTTTGGTTGAGCCGCTTGTGTGTTTACTCTGCTTGCTTCAGTAATTTGTGGTACCGAACTTGCATTTCTGAATTGAACTTTGATTTACTATATCTTAATTGATTGGTTGATTAAAAATACGAGTAATATTTGAAACTTTTCAGCCAATCAGTGATAGTGGTCATAGCGCAATGTGGTGTCCAGTTCTCCTCTTCTTGTCCTTGTTTAGGAGCGCTAACATATATCTATTCAAAAATTTAGGACGAACTCGATCAAAAATCAGCAGCAATGAGACTCTAGTTAAAACATACAAGTTCAGTTGTAAGACTTGCGACAGTAACCAGGTGAAGTACAAAAATATAAGGAGGCAAAACAAATTCCGAACATGCCAGCCAGAGAAACATATTAGAGGCGTGGTTGATTCAGCGCCATTGGTGCTGCTGGCAAAAATGTTGAGGCCGAAACAGAATACAACGAACCTCATTCTTACGACAGATAAAATAATATTAGTAATAGTATTTCTTTTGGCTCGACAGCTAGATCGCCTGCTTGCACTCAGCGGGTAGTCCAATCCTAGGACCTCTTAGTAGACCCCTTTGGAAAATGTGAAATGATGCATCGATTATTCACAGCCGCCATTGGTTGGTCTCATGGCTTCCCGCGTGTTAGCCCGTGATTGGTTCCGAGTTCGCGCCGAGCACTGACACAGCACTCGTGTGGAATGCGTTTCGATTCTTGGACACTCGAATGCTGACGAAGCGCTCGTGTCCAATGCGTGCTCAAAGTGTACGACCAACTAATGGCGGCCGCACATGATCTAGCTATGCATATTATTTCGAACTTTTTTTAAGAAAGGTCTGTCGTCAGGTGTGAGGTTTCTCGATGAAAGGAAGACTTCTAACCATCTCAGGGGCACCACGTTTCGAGGCCTACTCTGTTTCGGTGGCAACTATGATATATGATTGATGAGGAGCAGTGTTTCTGAACTGGAAGTTTTTGTTTCATAACGGTTTTTTTCAACCAGATAGATTTTTGTCAAATATTTACATTTAAGAGGTGTCATCTGCGTCGTCTGCCCTGCGGTAACTACAACTTTTATGACCAACAACTGTGAAAAAGCAAGTGATGGTAGTCCGGGTGATTCCGCGCCGTCGCTGGTGCTGCCTCTTTTTGGCTCACCTTGCCTAACTTTGCCTCGAAAGGGCTTCTAGCGACTCGAGCGTAGACTGTCTGGGGCAGTGAAGCACGATTGCACCGCACAATGAGACGCTTCAAAGGCGCAGGCAGCAGCGCGCAACTTCGGAGCACGCCTTCTTCGAACGAGCACCGGAGCAAGGAAAGCATTTTGGAAAGTCACGCGCGCTTGCCCTTTGCCCCTCACAGCGCGCTGCTCGGAACTCCCGAGACGCGGTATTTGCCTCCGTTGTCTCCACGGGCTGCTGGTCTTCGTGGTCTTCGTGCCCATCATCGTCTTCGACGACGCGAGCGTTTGAAGCAGACCGCGACGCTTGTTCCAGAAGGTAGCCACGGGTACCTTGTGTGGGCTTGAAGAAAAACTGAAGTCCTTTCCTCGCCGATCCCCCCCCCCCCCTCCCCTCTTCCCCGATTAAAAAAGACCAAAAAAATTCCCAAGTGCCAAGATACACGTCACAAACTGGACTTCCACAGAAAAAAAAAATTAATGAACGCGACAGTGTCACGGATGGGAAACGGTTGGCTAATGCAGAACATAACATACATGTGTAATGGGGCGAACTGGTTCCCGCATGCCCGCATAAGAATATTCTGCGTCTGCGACGTAAGGGCGACTGACTCGATCGCAGAGCGCTACCGTGGCAGCCGCGTGCGCTGGTACGATTCCGCTGCGCACGCGGAATTATTTACATGGTGAGGCTCATTTTGAGTTGGGAGCAATTTCGAAATATGCTTCTACTTCGAGACGTTGACACCGAAGATTCGGAATGGCTCAAACGAGTCTCGCAATGGGAATATGGTACTATTGTTAGTTTTGTTTTTGGCGACATTACGACATACGTGTCCTACCCAGACAGTACAACGTTTTGTATTCTTAAGGGTGCAAATCAGCCCTAGCCCTGGGACAAGCACTTGTCTCAAGCGCTACTATTTTATAACACCCTTAGGATGCTAGTGAACACCCTGAAATAGGATAGCAGCAATGTTGAAGCCTCTTTGAGGCATTTGTTTTACGAGCAACAAGGTTACAGACAAAAAACATAACGTGCAACTCTCCCGTCCACGGAAAAGGCGAGTATAGGAACAATTAATCACTCACGATAGCTGGATCTCGACTTTGTTGTCTGCTCAACCTTCCGGCATTTCAACGACTCTTATTCATAGATGTCTTTCCCGACAATTACAAAGGTTGCAAGTATATGCTTTGCTTTTATTCGCTAGAATTTCACGTAAAACATAACGTAGCTGCGTTCAATGAATGTATTTCCCAATAAATATCGTTAGTATAGGCACTAATTATTTGAATTATTGTCTAAAACAATCTGTAATGAAGCTCTTTAAATCTGGCGTAAATCCGACGAACACCCTTCAAAAAAGGTCTTTGAATCACTTCTCCGTAGCTTCCTCTTCGACAGCCTTTAAAAATGAATGGTGTTCCCCGAAACACCAGCCTATTTCATAGTCAAAATCGGTCTATCACTCAAAAGAAGGCTGTTGAAAGTGCGTAGCCAAGGTTGGAAGACTCTGGAACGCCCTTTTTGCACCCTTAAGGGTTTAAGATTGCTCTTTGAATGGGCGTTTAAATGTGTTTTCTAGATAGAATGATTTAAGGGTGACTGCCAAACGTGAATATCTACAAAATAATGAAATGAACTTTCATTTGAAATAAAGATCTACTCGCGCCCTCTAGATGACAGTGTAACGAAAAAAACTCTCAGTTGATGCAGTTACTGATATGAAGAAAGAACGTTTATTTAAGGAACATAGAGAAATTACTCCTTTACATCACTTTGCACATTATATAATTTGACATTAAGCTTTTTTTAAGTACTACTCCTATCCTCTGGCGACTTCCCCTGCCGTCCTCTTCGACCACACCTTCAGAGGGTGCCTCGACCACAGCCAAACTCGACAAACAAGGATCCACACAAAGGCGGGCGAGCCGAACTCCTCCACAGCCGTAAGGGGTGCCAACTTTGCAAGTTAGTGGGCGGAAGACTTCACAGCCGAAGGGGATCGAACGTGCAGGTTGGCCTCCAGAGGCAGGGTGATGTTCAAGGCTTGGTATCCAGGAGCCAAATCTTCTACGGGCCTTTGGTGGCTGCTTGTATTGGGTTCAGCAGCATTCTGGAGCCATCCGGGCAACCAATCAGAGAGGGTTTTCTTAGCACCACTCAAAAGGCTTGTAACGCAAAGCAAACATGAGCATGACAAAAGCAAACGCATACACACGACAAAAAACATTTCGAACGAAGTTTGCAAGATTAGTTAAAACAAGACAAAGCACGTACGAAAGCCCGATCACAAAACCAGGCGCGTACAGGAAAAGTGACTAACCAAAAAGAAGTACGCAAGTGCATAAACAACAAAAGAAATCTATATGGCACCAAAAACAAAACCCACTTAAAACTTGGAAACCATTCCAAAGTTGCCTGAACTTGGCTTTTTTCGGTTAACCGCTGCCGTCGACCAGAGCTTCAGGCAAACGGTACGTGGACCGTGGGAACGTAATCATGTCAAAGGAAGATACAAAATCGCAAATATGTGGTTGTGCTACACTAAGAAACAACGTGGACGGGAAGGAATACACGACGTTTCGGGCAGGCGACCTTCTTCAAATGATAGACGCAAAAAAAAAAACGGTAAGTGATAGACACGAAAAACCCCGAGCGGGTTTTTTTTGTGAACCACTTCGACGGAGGGGATGCAGTCCCTCCCAAAAACAAAGTAAACGTAGGTAATACAACAAGGACGCGAAGGCATAACTTAACAACAACAGGTTGCTGCTAAAAAAAAAAAAAAAGAAGAAGAAGAAAAACCTGTCTGGTTTGGAGATTCGATCCCGGGTCCTCTTCAAGACTAGCGGTTAGATGAGTAGACAGAGCCATTTTAGTGAAATCCTCCAAGATGGAGACTTTTCCAACTTGGGAATTCCTCCTAAAATAGTTCCAACTAATCAATGACGTCTGCTTCCTGCGATAACGACTGGCGGCAACTATTAACATCCCTTTCCTCTATACTGACGGCTATCCCCTGGATGGCTGTGTGTAATAAATATAAACAAAAATCTATAACTAGGTCACTCGGTAGAGCACTCAGCTAGTCTTAGAAAGGTGCCGGGACCTAATCCCCGGCCAGGGGGAGTTCATCGGCGTCCACTAGTCGCCTAGAGGACGCGACATTTCAGGTGGAAGTCATTTCATTATCTCGCACTCGTCTCTCCTGGAGTTCAAAGTCCCCGTAGGGTTGGGCGTCCGTTCAGGGGGCGTCAACCCGAGCGCAAGGGCGTCGCGACGGCCGTGATTCTGCTCGGCGACGACGCCGTTCCCGAGAGCGCGGAAGCGCTGATCTGGCAAACGTGACTGCGCCGAGGTCAGCCGCTGGCGCGCCCCACTGCAGCAACGCGGAAACACGGACGGCGGCTCTTTTCGCTGCCCGGCAGCCCAAGCCTCGAAGCTGTTAGCAGCACACGCGCCGTGCCAGTGTTTGCCTTATGCTCCGTTTCAACTTTAGGTCGATCCCCGGCGGGCCCTACGAGCCGTTTCGGCCAATCCAGCCCTGCGAATGTTTTCTCGCGTGGCCACGTGCCCTGCGAGTCGCTCTTGCCGTTCTGAAGAACACAAGGCACCCACACACCACCGGACTGGCTCTGGTGGATCGCAGCGTCTGCAGTGGTCCACCATAAGCTGAAACGGGCTTTAGAACAGCTCAAGAAAAGTTTGTTGCGCCGTGCTGCGTGAGGGTAGCTCCCCTGGAGATGACTTCTGTTTCGCTGACAGTGAGGCGCGTTATTTCTATGATAGTGTTTAATTTTATATATATAACTCGTTCATTCCCGTTGAAATGTTGCTACTTTTTTTTTTCTTTTTGCCAAGCCGACAAATGAAGGTGGCAACGGGGTTCTAGCTGTCAAGCTGCTGCTTTTCCCTCTTGTCCCCTTGGCCCCATTTTGTACTCTGGGTGGGAAATAAAAACTGCGAATGAATTGACATGGGGTAGGCATGTCGCCCACTTTTGTCGATCTTGAGGTTACGCCGAATTTCCCGGTTCGATCGATTCGGCTTACCCTGGAACTTTAAGCAATATTCGGTGAAGTTGTGAACGGTGTTGCCCGGCTTCTAGCACTAATTTTGATTTGAAAAATGTAATTTATAACCAACAATATTTTTATATTTCGTGAAATGTTTACCAGTGTTCGCACAAAATTGAACCAAACGTACGTCCTTTCAATGCCGTAGTTAGGTTAATATTGTGAAACGACCGAACAATATTACGACAAATATTGCACGTTTTGTCCGCGAGGCGCCGTCAGCTTGTTTTTCTATTTTCGAGCATGGGCAGAAAGGAGAATCTCACGTCAATCTTGTCAAACTCTTCTATAAAATTTGGAAAAAATAAAAATCGAACCTGGTTGAGCTCAATTCTCGGCAGACTACACTGTTAGCAAAAATAACACGCCCAGACGTGTAAACCGTTGTCCCATAGCGGACACGTCGAAACGTGTTCGTTCTACACGAGGCCATCTGTGTTTTTCGTCTACACATGAGGTGCTGTGTAAACTTAACACGCTACACCGTGTCTGCCTTCCGCAAAACCGTTTCGAGCGTGTTCCTTATGAAACATGGCGGCCAGCGGCCGAGAACAGGCGAGACGAGCCCAGCGAGCCGCGCGACTTTCAGCCGAATTGAAAGCACACTGGGCGCGTTAGTTCTCGTTCGATGTCTTTTATACACAGTAAAGTCTCCAAGCGGCGGACGTAGCTACTTGCAAAGGTACGTACGTGCGTTGTCGGCGGTCGGCGGCGTCAGTAGCTTCAACAAGCCGCTAAACAAAAAAAAAAAAAAAAAAAAAAAACGAATGCCGAATTCACATGGATAAATAACTTGAGCAAACTATTTAGAATCTGGCGGTAACTTGCGCCACCTATCGAGATTTCTAGCAGCCTGTTTTTAAAAAAGAAGACGAGTCTGTTAACACTGCGAACGACCACGACTACACAGCAACCCTACATGCAACGCAGCCAACACAGCACACAGCTACACAGCACCAACATGTACACAAACACAACAACCGACACTACGCCCGACACTTCCTACTCGATACCCATTTTCCCCGCGGCGCATATAAGCTTGACATGTGCGGGTGAGCTCTTTGGTCGCTGACCATTACAGATTTATAGAAGAATACGCAAAACATGGCGCAATGGACAGCCGTGTGTTAGAACTGTTTGCATTTAAAAAGTATGGAGGCAAAATCTATAATGTTAGTCCGTTGCAATAAATAACGATATGTTAACAATAAATCTTAAACCGGTCATGAAAAAGTTCAAATTTTTTTATTTTCTTGCTTGACCAGTGTTATGAGCAGTCCGACTAGCTTGAATCAGATAGGAAAACAAACTATTGGGATTTTGTCATTACGTATACAATAATAAATGAAAATGATCCTTGCGCAAAGCATTTTTTATATATTTTTGTGAAGGACATCCGGACATCCGCCCAACACTTCACTTCCGCTAGTTGCAGCAGTTGCAGTACGGGAGCAGACGCCTTCACTTTTGGGGCGTTTTGATGCAGTTTGTTGTCGTATGTCGTGTCGGTGTCGAGAAGAGCGATGGGGCTCGGGAGTTTGTGACCGGTGTTATTCGTGAACACTGGTGTGGGGCGCTGATGCGTCTTTTTTTTTTTATACTGCCACCACCCCGAACTTTGAAGATACATGGGCCCGTAGCAGTGCATTATGCTGAATCGCGAGCTCCTTCTCTGTTGACGTCGCGTCGCTTTCCTGGTACCACTCGTGGTTACTGCAAGCGTTTAAACAGTGTGCACCGTCTCGCCTACATCCCCGGTGACGTACTCGACCTGTTGAAACTTATTGCTTCCGTCATTTTAGAGTACGCAAAGCAGTTATATCGTTGGTCTGGTTTCGGTTATAAAAGCAAGGCAAAACGCTCGTAGTTCCCGCCCTCAGTACACGTTGGACATCTTCCACACTTTGACACCGGATAACTGAATGAACGAGGATTTACATTCACTTCCGAGGTTACTCTCGCCGCTTCCTCACCGTTGAGCAGCAGGATGAGCTGGCGACAAGCCGCGGATGAAAGGCTTGAGCATCAACAGCCCAAGCGCACTCGGTGCCGATGCGGGCGACGCGGGTTTCTGTCAACCCGGAGGCCAGCACAAACCGTGACCATTCCAGCTCTTTGTCATGACACGATGTTGCAGAGAGCAGGGTAAAATACAGCTACACGGATCACCGAAGCAAACGACTGCTATCTTAAATCTTGGCTTGTGATTGCGCCTTTGTAGTAGATCATCTTATTCGTTTTGCTGGAGAGACGCAAACGACGGGCATAACAAATTCGCTTGCATATTCCGCATATCTCACAAAAGCATTTACCCTGTCACCTTGCGAAAAGCGCGAAACACGGAGTCCGCACCGTCCTAAGCTTTCCGTTTTTTACCTGCTTTAGAGCAGTTTGTACCTGCTAGTAGATATGCCTACTGAAACTGAAACAGGGCAGTGCCAGAGAGAAAGAGACAAAGTTGAGAAAGCTTGCTCGCTCTCCAATTTCTCAACTCTCAAGTAATTGTACCATAATAAATGCACCAACGCGTCTTGCAAAATAAAAAAAGAGCACTACGTTCACAACATAAAAAATGGTCTCAGTACATGCATCTGTGGGCAGGTAGGAAACCTTGCCCTAATTTATTCACGCCGCATGATTGGCGCAACAAACTCGTTCCAGGACCGAATCATCTACTCGAGCGGTGTGCGTCGCTATGCAAACGCAGTCCAACACGAAGCATAAAAAACGGCAGATTTAAGACAGCAATCCGGAGTCCATTATTCAATTAAAACAACTAAATTTTGTTGAAAAGGCCCGCTGCTTCTTACTCACGGTATGTGTCGGGATACTTCCACAGTTTGAAACGGAACGAGGGAAGATTTACTTTTAAAAACGCTCGCTGCGTCCTCCCGGACCAGCTGGACCGGATCAGCTGACGACGACGGGACTGTACCCGTTGAACCTCCACCACGCAACAAACAATTTGCGCTCCGTGTTAAAAGCGTGGTTCAAACAGACCCGGAATACAAAGCACCGCACCACACGCGACGAATGTTTCAGTTCTTTTTCGCATCGGCGGGTTGCACCAAACAGAACGAGATCGCCGAAGTCAACGCCGCGCTGTTGTGAATCTTGGCTTGTGGTTGTGAACTCGTGGACCCTGTCACTCCCTTTGCTTTCAAAGCACACACGACGATTACGAATGCTACTTTCCGTCTTCCAGGAACATCACAGGGGCACTTCTCCGGTCACGTCTTCACTGTGTGCTCGCAAACTATGAAGCTCTATGCGAAGCTTCTCGCGTCCCGTCAAACCAAAACAGTAGCGGCGCCATGCGTACTTGCCAGATTTTCTCCGGTCAAACAAGAACAACGAAAGCCAACCGGCGCTTGCTTCCAGCGTACATCGGCGTTGCGCTTGCGCCGTGGCCAGATCGCTTGCAGTTGAAGGTTGAAGCAAAAACGAAACCAGCTGCAATGTCACGTGTTCACATCGAGGACACGCTTTTTATATCCATTTTAACTGTTTGGAACGAATAATTAGACCCATAACTTTATTTGTGGTGTCTAAGAAACTGTTATCAGGACCCCTAAACTAAATACAAACATGCGCGACATGAGGGAAGCCGCATTGCCATCGAACAGAAAATGGCGGCGAGCACGGTAAAGGGCTGTTTATACTCCGTCGTAACGCCAACGAGCGCAAGCGCTCGTTCACGCTCGTTGTCGCTGTCTGCAAACGGGGTGTCTATACTCCAACGTCAAGTTGAACGCGGCGCTGCGCTGAGCAGCTCGACGCGCGACGTCGTAGGTTACGACGGACTTGGACATGCTCTACGTTCAACGTTGGACGTCGGCGCCGCCGACGCAGGCTATCCCAGCAGCCCTCGCGCGGGTGCGTGCCCGCCCGGCGTGCTGGCAGCGCCGTGCCGGCCGGGTGGCCGGATTGGCCGGATCGTCGGAAGCCAAAACGCAAAATGGCGCGAGGCGGGAGCGACCTTACGACTGACGAAGCGGAACAGCTAATCGAGGCGATAAAAGAACGCCCGTCGATCTACGACATGGGGTCCATCGAGTACAGGGACTCAATTAGAAAGGAAAACGCCCTGGAAGCCGTGAGAATAATCTGCGGTTTCAAAACAGGTAAGTGATGCTTCCCTCGCGGTAGGGATGCTTCCCTCGGGGCAGAGATTCTTCCCTCGCGGCATTGATATGATTTTCGAGCGGCGGAGTGCGCAGATATCTATAAGAAGGAAGAGAACAACACAAAAAAAAAAGGATGCCAGAGACGGGACACTTTCTCGCCGTCTTTTCTGCTGTGTGCAAATATCGCATGAAAAAGTAAAAACAAAAAATATAAATACAACTACCATGTCCCGCGGAAAGCAGAAATCTAAATCACCAAACAGTAATGTAACCTCTACTATCATGTCCCGCGGGAAGCAGATATCTAAATCACTTACAGTCAGGGGCAGATTTTGAGGGGGGGGGGGGGGGGTTCGGGTCCGGATGTCCTGACCCCCCTCTTGATTTCTGCATGTGTGAAATTTAGGGCGTAAAACGAAGGGGAGGGGGTTCCTAAACATGGTACGCTGGCCAACACCTGCCCCCCCCCCCCCCCCCCCTCAGAAAATTCCTGCATCCGCCCCTGTTTACAGTAATGTAACCTCTTTCAGTCGACGACGTGAAAAAACATTGGAAGAGTCTGAGGGACCGGTACGTCCGGGAGCTGCGCGCCCTCGAGGAGGCAACCAGGAGCGGGAGCGGCTTCATAAGACGCAAGCAATGGCAGTTTATGGAGCTGATGCGGTTCTACAAAGACCATGCGCGTCCAAGGAGGTATGTGACAAGTTTGTGCTTCTCTATTGTTGTCAGGGGCTCCGGAACCGAGAAGGGGGGGGGGGGGGGGGGCAGTGGGGGCAGTGGGGGCATGCCCCCACACTCAAAGCTGGTTCGACCCCCCCCCCCCCTTCCCCCTCTTTTCCCCTCCCACCACCGGTGAGGGTGTTGCATGTTGAATATATTGGGTGGTTCAAGTCACCAGGCTCAATCGAAAATGGACCGGAAAAATTGACGCCTGCACGTAGCCATGTAAACTTTTCGTCAAAGGTGTATTTCACAGGTCAGTTCTTCCTTGCAAAATTACACAGCTTAGTTCTCTTTTAGTAAAAAATATGGCCAAGAAACTTGCCAGGGTGTGCGGTGGGCGGCAACCCAGACGACCAAGTCCCAAGGAGGATAGAAAGGTAGAAGAGGCATGACGTCGGGCCGCGTAGCCTCTACAAGCCATGCTCCCTTGACACCTCGCCTCTTTCTCATTTTCCTCCTTACTCTCCTCACTTACCATGCCAACGTGACCACATCACGTGACCGTAGCTAGCCTTCATCTTGCTATGGGGTACTAAAATACACCACAGTCTAGCCTTCGTTCTGATAAAACCTACCGGATGGAGCGCGCGCAAGCCTGCAAGGAGTCCTTCTAGAACCAACCATCCATCTCGCACGTGACATGTCACACGCACCAATCGCCAGAGAGATCTGTGGTCACGCTGGGCACAAAATCGTTTAAACTTTTTATGACTAGGCTTCACCAATATTGCAACGTGCCCACTCCTAGTACTTCTAACCTCCTTGCCAAGTCCAGTCGCGGAGTGTGTTTGGCTTTCGTATTGGTAGATGGCGTCCACAGCACAGCTTCGACAGCAAGAACAATTGTTTTTCATTTGCACCTTAGATTTTCATTGGTAATATAAGTGCCTCCACTGCAACTGGTTCATAGAAATTAATGCCGAAGCATCGGTTAAACATTATGCAAACAAAGCAAAAAACGAGCAGCCACTCTTCGGCATGGCTTGTGAGGCGGTGCCGCTCAGCCCCAGAAAGTTGAAGATGGACCTCAGCACTTTTGTCCGCCTCTCGAGTCTCAAGCCGGCTTGACCCAAGTGTCGAGGTTCCTTGGCCGCTTTTCAAAGTCTTTGTCCTCCCAGGCTTTACGGCGATGAGTGTTGTGTGCCTTACGCTCTCAGCTTAGATAGCGGAGCTTGGGAGGGACGTGTTTGTTGCAGCAGGGGCATCTTGGGACGAATGGAACGATTGTGAGGTGGCGCTTCTTCCGCACGACGGCAAGCAGAGGGGTAACAGCGCCTCCAGAGTGGTCCTATCTCAGCATACCTGTTTCCGTTCCCCAATTCTCCTCGGTGCATGGATTTTGTCCTCGGGGTTGCACTCTTCCTTGTTCTTGGTGTCGTGGAGTGAGTGATTTTCTCATGAACCAGTGATACCAAGTCTACTCATTTATCAGTAGACATCATTTTGCTCCCCGTTTACTGATTCATAGCATCTTCAATCTCCGTGTGCTGGATTGTCTCAAAACCAGCAATGTTTTGGGGAAATCCGGTGCATAGAGCACCAAAGATGCAATTATTTATTCAGTATACTGCAAGTTCAAAACCGGCACGATTTTGAGCTGCCCCTGAGGAGCAGTGATTCGGTACTCTTCGGTGATGGAGCGCCGAGTCGGTGCAACATCGAGGAGGAACTACGCTGCACATTGGTACTATGCTCTGGCAACGCTGCCCTGGACCTAGTAAAGATTCTTACATTGTGTTTGACACAGCAATTTGATAGACGCATTTGAGATTCCCATGATCGAGGGGCTCACAGTGTGCGGTTTCTTGCACTTGCGGTTGGTATGTTGGGAATCCATGGAAAGATGTGCTCTACATATGGTGAAGTCCGCCCTTGCTAGAATGTGTTTGAGCGCTTCTCGTTTGGCGTGTGCTTTTGTCCTCTCCTGAGACCTGGTCTCAAGGGCGGAAGCCGCCATCAACATATGTTTATGCCTTCTGTGTCAACAACATAGAAGGCAGCGCTGAATCCACCAATCTTGGTGGATGCATCCATGTAGATTAACTGATTTTGGGGGGTCTTTGGGAATTTTTGGTGCCTTTTTTGTGTGTTTTTTGACACAGTTCTGTCCCCTGGCTATGGGCATCGGGCCCATGTTTGTTGGTGTGGTAGTCAGCTGTGTCAGGTTGATTTGATTCCATGGTGGTGTCGGCAGTGCTATGACCAGGAGGTGAATAACGTTCATGGTTGCAAGTTTAACAACGGCTCGGCCCTGTTTTGTCTGTACACGTGCCTGGTGCATCCCGAATTGTTTGTCGAGGCTGTCCCTCGACTTGGAGACGTGGGGTGCATTCGCACAGCTCATTCAGCTTGGTGTGCTTAAAGGGATGCTGAACCAAAATCTGAATTCCACAAAACACTGCAGCAAAAGCGTGCAACCGGATGCTACAAACACCAAAACATCACTCATACAGCAATATCACGAACGGATGACCGGATGACCATATTTAAAAAAAAGGAGGCGTATTTGACAGATATGTTTACATCTTGTTTTTCCAAAAAGCAGAGGAAACTGCCTCGTGTTTTCTCCGCCTCGCTGCCTTGAGGGGGCAAAACAAAGAGAGGACGAAACGAGATATCTTGACGTTCAATCTCGCCCCTTTTTTTTTTTTTCCAAAAATACGGCCGTTCATTTGAGATACCGCCTTACGAGTAGTGTTGTAGGAATTGTAGCGTCCCGCCTACAGCTCCTGCATTGTTTTCTGAAATTCAAATTTTTGTTCACCATCCCTTTAAGCAGACCTGTGATTGCTCTCCTGGCATCGTTGAGTAGCGAGTCGGGTTTCTTTCAATGTTTCTTGATTAGGCGGTAGGATCAGAGTTTGAATTCTGCCTGTTTTCACACCCTGCAGGACTGTGTGCAATGTGGCAGCCCCACTGGAGCCTTCCACCCCGGAATCTCTTTTAATGGGCATGGTGGACTCGCTGGACAGGGAGGAGCCCGCTGAGATGACCCAACAGCCAAACACCGACTTCCTTCCCGCAGAGTCTCCTGGATCATCCTCAAGTACCCCCTCGGAGAGGGGCCACAGCCGGGTTCCTGAGCCCAGGATTGCTAAACGCAAAAGAGACCAGGACACAGTCGAGCAGGAGCTGCTGAGACACCTCAACACCAAAATGACGGGATCAGAGGCCCTGGGGTACTCAATTGGAGCTGCCATACAGCACTGGGACACCGAAACTTATGCCCTCTTTAGTTCTGATGTCCACAGGCTTATTGCAGAATATGAAGTGCGTTTTCAGAGTAAGCAATAAACAGCAGCCATTTCTTTTTCTGCAGACAGCAGGCTTCCTCTGTACACTTGGTTATTGTTGGGATAAGGGAACACTACCAGATGCGCAAACAAAACACTAAATGTCAAAAAGGGAAATGTTTCGGGGAGACCTTTTATCAAGCAGTCGCCGGCCGCCAGCACGTTCAGTTCACTGGTGCTATACTGGGTTCTTATTGGTATCAGCGAACATAGGTTTGAGTAGAAGAGTTTTAGAGGAGAAAAGCATAAAAAAGGTATGCCTAATTTGAAAAAAAAAAGAAATTAAACTGAAAATGCAGAACCCTAGTTACATTACATAAACCAGTGGTGGAACTGCGGCGTCATTTGCTCCAAACTGTGCCGGAACGAACAACCTGCTACATGCTGCTCCCATACAGCCTATATTTATAGACTGGCCTCGGAAAGTCCAATAGCTACATTGGGATGGCGAGTAACCGAGGTATTACATCAAATTAAATCTATAAAGAAGCCCCACCATACGGCGGACGGTGCACATGAATAGGAGATGCAACTAGAAATGGGCCCCATTTGTTTTTTTTATTAAAAATTCTCAATATTTGACCGTAACTTTTGATTTTAATAATGCTTCATTCTGAAACTTTCGCATCTGGTTCCAACTGCTAGGGCTACATTCTAGTGGAGTTTGAGCTCGCCGCTATGTCCACTTCATTTTTGCAGTGCAAAAGACAGGTAGTACACTTAAAAGAAATGGGACACAAAGGGAAACACCCTAAAAGAAATGGGACGCAAAGAGAAACACCCAGTAGACTTAAAAGAAATGGGACAGAAAGAGAGCTAAACATCAAAGTTACTGAACATAGCAATCTTGAAAAAAAAAAGAAGGTTTATACAACGAAGAAGATAACATATCACAAAACATAACATGTCAGGTTGGGGTCTCGGAGAACCCGTCACACGTAAACTCATCACAGCCAACTCATCATAGGTGAACTCGTGAAATATTGTAGGCCAGCTCGTACAGGGAAAAGTTGCAACAAAGCGCAACTGGCATTTGTCCACTTCGTCACAATTTACATTTTAAACGATTATGCATTTGCAACTAGACTTAGTTGATTATGGAAAATTTACGGCATTTTTCTTTTTTAAATATGACGTGGTCTTATTGTTGGCGAAAAGTAAAGGATGTGGTAGAAGCTCTGCTTCCATTAAGGGCTTGTTACCTCCCACCATGCTTTGGTTGTGCGTGCGCACTTATGCTGTCAATGGTAGAAAAATTGCGATGGGGGGGGGGGGGGGTTTCAGCGTTACGCTTTTACAATGCATGCAGCAGTGATGTCCAAGAATGAAACGACCAGAAATAATCATTTGACTGAAATTAAAGGAACGTTTAAATCTGTGTTTATTTGCACGATAAGGTAAATATGGAAGTTGACAATTGATGCAAAGCGCAAGTTAAAGCGAAACATTTCGTGTGATGCTTTCGGCCCCTCCAGTCCCCTCAAGACATGCTGATTGACAGCCTGGTACTTGTTTTGCCAGTAAGTTCCGACCCAGAAAAACTTCCAAAAAGGGTCTAATAACAAAGTAGTGCTTTAAACACTGACGAGAGGGAAGAACAAGGCAACAAAATGTGCGTTGTGTTTCTCGGCATTAATAACAAAGGGAAGTTGAAACTAAAGGTAAGACCAAAAAGCCGACCACAAACGTTGCCTGCAAACAATTAAAAAGAGAGGTTAATTTTCAAATGACAAGGTCGATGCAACCACTTCTTAGGTTAAAGCCAGTCCCCCCCCCCCCAAAACTGAAAGGTATGTGATCAACTTTTAAAGAACGAGACGGTCAGTGCGACAACTTTCCCCACTACGGGTTCACCTAGAACGAGATTCCGCCTTAGACCAGTGACCAGTTTTTGTTTGACAAGTTGGCTGTGGCGAGCCGGCCTGTTCTCTTAAGACCTGTCCACAACTGTGTCCTGCCAAGAAATGGATCCTCTTGGCGAGACAAAGTAGTCTGCCAGTAGGTCCCTTATGCCAAGTGCAGTTGGACTGCTGGAGTTGGGCCCCAGGACCCTGTTGGCACCAACAGCCGTGATGTCTGCTCGCCAAGCGCCATCCACTCTCTGGCCTTTCCTTTCTCTGTCCATGTAGCCAGGCGGGCAGTACGCCTCATCTTCCATCAAAAAGTTATGGAGGCAGACTGCTGCCTTAATCATACCCTCACAGCGTTCCATGCTGCCATGCATCGGGCCCAGGAACGTGCGCCACCGGGAGACTAAGATACCGAAGGCATTCTCCACGGTACGCCTTCCGCGAGAGAGTCGGTAGTTAAAAACTTTCCGTCGCCTGTCCAGTCCTCTTCCCGGAAAAGGACGCATTAGGTAGTGTTTCAATGGAAATGCCTCGTCCCCGAGGATGCACAGAGGTGGTGCTGGGCGTGCGACACTGGGGACTTGAAGGGAATTCGCAGCTAACGCCTTCCCAATGTTTGAATTTTTAAAAACTCCGCCGTCCGACTGATGCCCAGTGGCACCAATGTCCACCAAAGTGAACCGGCAGCGAGCATCAACAACGGCTAGAAGTTGCATCGAGTAAAACTTCTTGTAATTAAAACATGTTGTCCCCGAGTTGGAGGGACATCTCATAGCAAAATGTTTCCCGTCAATAGCTCCAATGGCGTTCGGGAAATTCCATTTAACTTCAAACTCTCTGCGGATCTCTTCCCACTTGGCAGCTGTTGGCGGCTTCAAAAACAAGGGTGCCAGCGTCTCCCAGATTGCAGGCAACGTCTCCCCGAGGATGGAAGACAATGTTGCCTTGTGCATCCTGTAGCTGACACCAATGTGTCCCAAGGATCCAGGCGATGCGAGGAACCTGGAAATATTGCATGGATTGTCTGCGTTAGAGAAGTGACTAATCAAAAGGTCTTATGATTGGCTACAACTTGGCCCCAATGTAATCCCTACTGCAACTACATCCTGCTAAGATATGTTATTACAAAGACCAATCTGAGTGATGCTAATACACAAGTGAGATTTTGTGAAAAAGTTTAAATATGGTTATCAAACATAGATTATCTCAAACCTGCGTTTGCGAGTATTTTGTGAACCCTTGCAGTAATACTGTACTCCATACAACCTTCAGCTCACAGGGCAGCAAAGGCTACAGGCATGAGCTGGCCCACGCTATTTGCTTTGAGAGTCTTTCTTTAGACCTTTCCCATAAAGACTTCCTGCCGGAGCCACTTCCAGAGTCCGTGCGTATGGGCCGTGACTCGGTATTTTCTCAAGTGATGAACATTCACATGCTAGTCTGTGGAGGTCGCAAGCTGGGCTGCAGATATGTAAACATTGGAAACGCGTATACATGGCTTGCATGATGTCATTCTACAGTGTTTGTGCTAGTAATGTTGGCTGGTGCTGTTCCCATGACCGTCTGTACTTCTGACCTGCACACAGAAGGGTTCTGTATGGAACCCTTCCAACAGTGCCATGTCATGGCTGGGGGTGGCTACAATTATGGGATGTTTGATAGAGAGACTCAGTATAATTACCTGAGTGTAATCGCAAGCCGCTCAGCGGGAGAGATCGGCGAACGATGCGTGGGCGCATGGACGAGACGATCGTAGACGAGAGCGAGCAGCCTGTCGAAGGAGGACTTTGTCATCCTGCAAAAGAAAGAAAAAGATTTGAATTCTAGTTCTGTCGTTGATTCTGCAAAACGAATCTGACTTGATCTTTCCGGCCTTACCTGAAGTACATGAAATGGTACTCGGGGTCGCTCTCTCGCAGTTCCTGGACCAGGTGATAGAACTCGCCGAAAACTTTCCGCTTATCAAAAATGTCTCTTACGTACATCGTACGTATTCTCTTTCGTTGTATACGACGCCACAGAATCACTGCAGCTATCTTTCGTTTCGTTTGCACGTCCGCGTTCATGTTGATTCTGCAAAGCATACGACTGGACACGACCGCCAACCCCGACCTCCCGGTGGAGATGAATGGATGAATGAATCCGGCTGAGCCCTTTGGATCGGGCGGTAGCTTACGCCACCTACAGAAGTTAGAACAGAACGCCGAAGCGGAAGTGCGCCACCGGAAAAGCCCAGCGCGCATGCGCAAAATAGGGAAGCGCGTTCGCCAACGTTGGAGTATAGACACCGCCAAGCGAGCGGGTTCTTATCGCAGTCCGACGCAACGTCATGGTCGGCGGACGTCGCGTTGCGCCGGCGAACGTTCGTCGCGCCGACGTTGGAGTATAAACAGCCCTTAAGGGCGGGTTTCGCCAACGTCCTGCGACATGGCGCAATTGCTTTTGGTGCATATCTGTCTCCGAGACATGTTTCTTTCCGCGGCATTTGTCTCGACGGTCCTTTCTAAGTGTGTCCCCAAGCATTCCGGTGCTTCGATAGCCGGCAATGCCGTGGTCGTCGCCGGGGGCGATGCGTGTTATCGAGGTCGGCTACACGGTTATGCGTGTATGACCGAACCAAAACATGTTTTTTACAACCTCGCATGATTTCTGAACGAATTATCCGTTACTCATCGTGTAAATTTATGGTAATTTGTGTAAATAGCGTGTTTTTCACCCCAAATATTCGCCAAATACACGGGACTTGCTAACAGTGTAGCGACATCCCTAGTGAGAACGGTCTCCAAATGTTGCCAACTCTGTCCAACCCGAGGTTTGACTAATCTAAAAAAAACCTTCGACCTTGTGGCAAAATTCGACCAATTTCAACCTCTTCTTCTGCAGAAAGACTTTAAATTTTGGCAGAGGAATTAGGTATGCGGTTGTTATTGGCGACGAGCGCGACCGAAAGCGTCGCTGTGGTCGGCCTTTCACGATTGGCCAAACGCTGACTATGACGTCGGAAAAGGATTTATCATCGACGGAAATAAGAGGAACGAAAGAACTTTAATTTTGACGGTGTTGGCAGTGTAATTTTGAGAGCGCAATGATTTCAAGCTTCCACCATGCTATTTACAAACACCATCAAACTTGTTGTTTGCAAGGTAATGACGTCACAAGGGGGAACCGTAGGAGGGCGCCACCATAACTTCTCGCCGCTAATAGTCACTGCTCAGAACGGCAAGGAGGACATTCGTTTGTCCCGCCTCCAGCGCGAGCTTCACCTTCGACAGTGCTTCGGCGCCTGGTGCACCTCGAGCACGGCGGAAAGCATGGAGCGGGTGCTGAAGGCAGGGCGTTCGAAAAACACGCCCTGCCGTTCTCACTCTTTCGGTGATGATAAATTTAAATTTCGGGTGAGCTTCGTTTTCCGGCCCGGGAAACGCCCTTCTAAATTTCATAGTTTTAATGTAGAGAGAATGATCATGGCACTTTCAATGATTTCGAAATACTGCGCCCTATTCTCTGCCAGGCGGGATCACCTAGTTTTCGATTTCTGGGCATGCGCATAATCGTCGAACTTTTGTGGAACTTCGCGTTAAAGGTTCGAGAAGGTCGAATCTGGTCTAACTCTAAGCTCCGGAGGTTCCCGACGTCTATCTCACCGTACGAACCTGGCGTATTAAGCCTGATATTCGCAAATTCCCCGATAATTTTTTTTTGTACTGTATGCTTTTTTTCGGCTCCGACAGGTAGGTTAGGCATGAGACCGGAAATTGAAATACAAAACTGCGTAAAACAAATGAAAACGTTCTACGCCACCTTCTGCATACGTACATACTAAAAATGCGCAGCAATATAAAAAACAAACAAAAAACAAAAAAAAACAAAAAAACAGAAAACACTTAGCAGCATATATAGCGTAGAACTTGCGGCTGCCCAAAATGTATTAACAGTGATTAACAAGAATGCTATTATCGATAACAAGATCAACATAAAGGCGAGAAATATTAAAGTGCGTCGTCACAGCCTTCGACGCGCCAATGTCCCTTTTAAGATGGCAATTAGCCTTTAGTTAATATCATGCGAGTAATCAGTCAACCAATCTGCCAGCGATTGTGTTTCGGTAACTTGGATGAGTTCTTCCGGGAGTGAATTCCAGTGTTCAATGTTCTGTACGAAGTACGAATATTAGAGCGTGCCATTATTAATGATATATCACCATATTATTTTAGTGTGGTTAGTACGACCTAAGTGGCTATATGTGACGTTTTAAGATAATTTTGACAACGAGCACTGTCGAGGGTTGTCATTTCTTAACCCGAAAATCCTTCTTGCTATTACGATGGACGGTGAACTAGCTGCGAGAATTGTTTCGGTCCTTGCGGGCGAGGGCTCGTTTTATAACTGGTGCTTTGGGTTTCCAGTTAAAAACTCCGACGGGTTCTTCGCAAATCAGTGAAAACGTGATAAATTGCAATTGGGCCTGCGTAGCACCCGTTAAATGATTTTCTTATTGCTTCCTCCGGTTATAAGCTATGTAAAAGAAAAAAGCAATGTATTGCATGTATGTTTATGAGGTAAGATATATAGTCTGCCTTGAGATACATCTAGAAAGTTTTCTCTCAATTGCGGAAAACTTTTCCTCGTCCCTTTTATCGTCGACTATTGCGGTATGGCATGCAGCTAACCCGAAAGTTTTTGAAAGCATAGCCGAGTAATGGGATGTTTTAGTGCGTTCCTTTAATTCACAGATTTCACGACTTACGCCCGGGGCGACTTACACGACAATGGCGCCTATCAAAATGGATCTCATCTGGATGATCGATGGAAAGCATTACATACTTATCGAGAAGTCGGTCATCCACATACCAGCGAGTGCGATTCTCATACCGCGGTACCCCCATCGCTCGGGCCGCCATCCCAGAGTGCGCTTCAAAGAACGCACCCATGTAGCGTAGCCCTACACATAAAATGTGGGAAAGCGCTGTTCGCAAAGTTTCAAGTGATTACAAGAACGTACAGCGGAGCAAGGCCCGCGCGTGTCCAAAGCGACGGGGATCGAACTTCGTCTCGTCACAGCTAGCTTGGCAAAAAGCGAAGCCTCTAATGAGCCAATCAGCGCTTCGGAGCTTAGGTACTTGACAAGATATCGTTGGTGTGCACACCTGCGGTGGGAAGAAGACGACGACGACACTGCTGCTGGTAACCCTTTTTGTGTCTCTGAATTTTCCTTACGTAGCCGATAAATTGCATGCTTAAACAGTACATTCAGCGGTTAGCAACTGACAGAACGACATAGGATCTTCGTGCGCAAAGGACCTCCTGAAGGGAGGCCAGGACATCAACAAATATGACCTCGGACATCGAGTTATCGAACGCTCCCATGTCCATCGACATGGATGAAGCTCAGGCAAGCACATCGACGATCATCAAAGACGGCTATGAGATTCCGCCCATACGCTGCACCGCTGACACAATGAGCAGTTCCTCGTTGACAATCGTGTCTACTGACGACAAGTTGCACTCCGACGACGGTGACTACGAGGTCGTTCATGGCAAGAAAAGACGAAAGACAAGCCAGAGTTCAGCATCGCATTCTAAAGACAAGACGAACCTACAAGTTGGGTTCACCATACTGTACATGCCAACTGACACCAGCAAGGTTGCATCGCTCAGCAAATTTAAACTGACTGACTACCTGAATAACGTCGCACCAGACATGGTTGGTGTAGTTCGTATCAACAAATTGTTGCGGTTGACGTTAAAAAGCCTGCCCTCAAAGCCGAACTCCTGAAGCTAACCAAGCTATGCGCACTGCTGGTGCGTGCTTTTCTACCTAGCGACCGCACAAATTGCTATGGCGTCCTTCGAGACGTCGACCCTGACTGCACAGAGACCGACATAAAAACGCGACTACGGTCAACCGCCTCCATAACGGAAGTGAAGCGCCTTGGCAAGACATCACCCGTTGTGCGAGTGTTGTTCGAAACAAAAGTAGCTCCTCAACATGTCAATGTCGGCCGTGTAAGAACGGAAGTAATTCCCTACCGAGCACTCCCCTTGCAATGCTACAGGTGTCACAAATTCGGCCACATCGCAGCTGCCTGCGCAAAAGAAACCCAGTTATGTTCTCGGTGTGGACAATGCCACAAAGACGAGTGCGAAGCCAACCCCTGCTGCGTCAACTGTCACGGAAATCACGCCTCCAACGCACCTGAGTGCCCAGTGAGGGCAAGGGAGGCAGAAGTAGCGAGGTACAAGTTAGAGCACAACACCACATTTCGTGAGGCAAAAAGTGCTGTGCATGCAAAAAGACAGGCAAACAAAAGAACGCATTCAAACAACATACAAGAATCTAGCGCCTCCGCCAACACTACTCTGCCTCTGACTGCTTAAGACTTCCCCCCTCTCGAAGACGTAGAGAGCACGCCTGCAAATTTGGTCACCGCTAAATATACCGCAACAACTACAGTGCCAGTTTCTGGGAAACCTTCGTTTTGGGACAAACAACACATCAAAAACATCACTTCACATAAGACCCCTAACGTGCACATGACGGGACCCAACCAAGAAAGTCAAACAAAGACTGACTCTGTTTAAAGCCATAATCCCACTTATGTTCACTGCTCTTTGCAAGTTACTGGCCACAGCGTCACAGACATAACACTTAATCAAGTGATCAAAGCCGTCCTCACATTAGAACCCATTATTGCAATGCTATGCTAGAGCGTTTCCAAGAAAGCCTTACTTCTCAGTACAGATATTTTCTTCACTGTAACTCGAAAGCTAAATGGCATCGAACAGATGAGCCAGATCATATTGAAACTTAGTCTGTTTCAATGGAGTGGAAGGAACCCTGTTCATCACAAGCCCTCTTCAAATTTATATGGTATACGCTTCGTAAAACGCTCTCATCAGATAATTTAAGGCACAATTACCTCACACACCACTATGAATCACAGATCTCAATGCTGCAGGACAGCAACTTTCCACCGTTTGCCTGCCCAAACCAACTCATCCACGATGGGAGACATTAATAGGAGGACCACCAAGCATCTTCAACCCCTGTCCTGCTCAGTTTTTCAATGGAACTGTAACGGATTGAGAACGCGACTCCCTGAGCTCCGCAAACACCTATTGGACAACGCCTACAATGCAGTAGCTCTTCAAGAACCAAGAATGTCAGCCGGCGACATGCGCATTGCGGATCATGTAGTGCACGCCAGCAAACCACATGTGGCAAGAGGGTTTCCGCGGGCAGCACTACTAGTGCGTCGAGAGTTGCCACAAAGTGAGGTGGACCTCAATGATTTATGCACTGAGAGTGCAAAGTTCGTGGCGGTGACGGTGGAATGGAGAAGACGTCCACTCACCATCGTCTCGGCATACGAGGCCCCTAACGCACCCTGGGACACCCATGTACTTGCAGACATTCGAGTCCGAGCCAGGGGAGACCTTATAGTAGCCGGAGACTTCAATGCGCACTCGCAGTCTTGGGGAGACAAGCAAGACTCCCCACGGGGACGGGAGCTACAGGCAACGGTCGAAGCACTTGACTTGAGGAACATCAGAAGTGGGAGCCAGACGTTTATGCGCCCTGGAGTGACGGGAAGCGTGATTGATCTCACCTTCACAACTTGGTCTCTGAGGCTCAGTGCAACCCCTCAGGCGGACAGCTGGGGGAGTGATCACCTTCCAATTGTCATTGGAAGACCGCCGAAAGTCCCCCTTAGGACTTGCAAGATAGTCGACTGGGACCACTACAGGACACTGCTTGGAGAAGCACTAGAGGGGGGATTTCCTTTCAATTCAGAAACACTGTCGCGCGTCCTCAAAGAAGCCACCCGTGAAGTCAGCGTGCCATTAACACGTCCTAACCCTGACCTCGAATGGCTTAAACTCCAAGCGAGAAGACGGCGAGCCCAGCGAAAGTCATGGGTCACCGGAAAACCGGAGGATATCCTGGCCTATAGGCGACTGGATGCCAGATTCAGGAAACACGGAAAGAAACTGGCGCGCCGACAACGGCGTCTCAAGTGTAGTACTCTAGACAGGCCATCCGGAGGAAGCCGGGCCTGGAGGATGTCGAGAACACTGGCGGGCCGCCCGATTCCCCGAAACCCAGTCCTAGGAATGGCCGTGGCCATGAACCTCCGACCAACGGACATGGTAGAACTCCTCGCGGATACTTTCACTAAAGTTTTGCTGGTACCGACAGTGGGACCGCACCCCCAAGAATTGGGACAAGTTCCGTCATCCCACGGCACCTCTGATGCAACAACCGGACACCGACTTTACTCTGCACCAGCTGCAGTACGTCCTTGATTCCCTTCCCAGACACCGTGCGTCACCAGGACCAGATGGAGTCACCAACCAGGCCCTGAGAAACGTCAACGAGTCGGCACCCCCAGCGATGCTAGCTCTCATCAACAAAGTCTGGAGGACAGCTGAGCTGCCAGACGCCTGGAGGGTAGCAACAACGATACCACTGCTGAAGCCCGGCAAGCCCCAAGACCAGCTAAGCTCATGCAGGCCTATCTCCTTGACATCATGCCTCGGGAAAGTGATGGAGCGTATGGTGCTACGCCGTCTTGTTTACCACCTAGAATGGGCAAGGGCTTTACCGGACTGTTTTTCGGGATTCCGGCACCATCGAAGCACAGTAGATGCAATGGGAGATATCGTCAGCTCACTGGAAGAGGCAAAAGCGCAGGGTTGGTCTGCGGTGGCCGTCTTTCTGGACGTCCGCAAAGCCTTTGATCACCTCCCCCACAAGGCCATCATTTCAGCTCTACGCCGTTTCGGGGTGAACGGACGTCCACTGAAATACATTTGTGCGTTTCTCAGTGAACGCACTATGTGTGTAAAGGCGGGCAACGCGGTGAGCAATCCCCGGAAAATCATCCGAGGAGTTCCCCAAGGGAGTGTTGTTAGCCCGCTACTCTTTGCTCTGGCCATCGCGTCACTCCCAGCGGCGGCAAGGGTTGGAGAAGAGCCGGCGTACCCTATCAGCATGGCCGTCTATGCAGACGACGTGGCACTCTGGTCCACTGCCCCTAGCTACAGAAGGCAACGTATGGTATGCGCTCTCCAGCGAGCCCTGACAAATGCAGTGTATCGTCTCCACCAACTGGGCTTGGCAATATCAGCCGAAAAAAACGATTGCGCTGTGCTACGCTCCAAAGAGGCCAAGCAAGTTCATGCCCACACTACGCATTGGGGACACTCCAGTGAAACTGGCGAAAACGGCCACATATCTTGGCGTCACGTTGGACTCGAGGTTATCCTGGGGCCCAGCAATGAGGGAAGTGCTTCAAAAGATGCGAACCCATACAAACATCCTCCGGATGCTCGGCGGAACTACTTGAGGAACCTCATCTCACATGATGCTGCAACTGTATAGGGGGCTCATCCTGGCCCGCCCATTGTACGCCCTACCTTTCGCCACTCTGGGTGCCAACCAGCTCAAAAATCTTGAACAAGCGCAACGCGTGGCACTCAGGATTTGCCTTGGAGTTCCCCGCATGAGCCTCGTCTCGACATACGCTCACAGAATTCAGGATTAACTCTGTAGAGAACATCATGCAAGAACGGGCGCTGGGTCATCTGACTGGAATGAGCAACTGCGACTCGACCATCGCGCTCCTAATGAGAATCGCCGAGCGCGCTGAATCAAAACTAGGAGCGCACCTCTGGATTCTTGGTGACATAGCTGGCACACCAGGACCACTCGCTCCACTCCCAGAGCTGCACAAAAATCTCCAACCCCTGCGGATCAGCCTTCATATCCCTGGACTGCGGTCCAAGAAGAACGTAGCAGTGGTCGTAGCAAGGCAGCTCACGGAAGATCACTTAGTTACCCAGTACGATGGGTGGACCCGAGTGTTCACCGACGGATCAGTGGACCCCTCCGGTGGCACAGCAACAGCAACGGCTTTCTTCGAGGCAGCACCTGTGGGTACCAGTGAGCGCCTGGATTACCAGGCATCCTCCACCACGGCAGAGCTAGCAGCCATACGGCTCGCCCTCTGGGGTTTCGGACTGGCTGCACACAGGCTTTACGCTGAGTCATCCTGAGCGACTCAAGATCAGCCCTCGAACTGCTATCTAGGCTCGAACGGGCAACGCCCCTGGCCCGTTCAATCGCGCAGGATGCGGTCGAGCTTCAGCAAGAAGGCAACGACATTGCCTTCCGATGGCTCCCGAGCCACTGTGGCATCAGAGGCAATGAAGTCGTTGATTTTCTAGCGGTGCGGGCTCACAAGGACCCCGAGTGCCCGCTTTCAACCGTTCCCCGCTTCTCAGACGCCAAGCTCCTTGTGAGAAGAGCCATCGCCCAACAGCACCCGGACCCCGTAGTGGTGGCGGGTGCCTTCCCAGCTCGGGTACCGCACGGCTTCGACCGCCAAACTGCCGCAGTAATGCACAGATTACGGACCGGAAGCGCCTTCACCCCGGCGTGGATAAGTCGCTTCAGACTCAGTGTTGACCCCATATGCCAGACCTGCGAGGAAACGGCCGACGCCGAACATCTCCTCCTGCACTGCAGTGATCACGAAGAGGAGCGCACCAACCTCCGTGATGCTTTTTCCCGCCTAGGGCTACCTAGTACCAACTTGGAAGAACTCCTGCGTCCAAGAGCATCACGAGCTACTACGGACAAGGCACTCAAGAGTGTAGTCAGCTTCCTGAGGAACGCGGAACTCCGCGAGATCCTCTAAGACTTCCAAGAGATCTGGGTTGCTTGCGGCTCTTGGGGCTCCTAGAGATCTTACATGCAGAGGTTTTCGGGAGTTCCAGGAGTCGCGATTCTATACCGAAAGCCGTAGGAAAGTCAACACTCTGAAGAAATCCTCTTCCCCCTTCCCCCTCTCTCCTCCGCTATCTCTTTTTTCCCTTAATTCCCTTTCCCATCGACAGTAACAAGTGCGCCCAGAGCGTAACTAACAACAACGTCGATTTCCTAATAAACATCGCTTCAACAATCAACAATGCACACCTGCGAAGAGCTGCTCATCGTTTCGTCGCTCTTGTTGGGTAGAGTCCACTCCTAGCCAAGTTATGGCGTTTATGCATTTATGGCGCAGGCCTGTACTCCACCTGTTGCCGAGTTTTGGGGCTTCAACGCCCTCGCTTACCGATTGTGTTTTTCTCCTCAAAATGTAACTTCAGAGATGCAAAACATACCAGAAGTACGTGTTTAAACATTTCACTTTCAGGGTGAGTGGACGTCAGAGTCGCGTTATAGTTAATGGCCATTATACTAACCATTGGCTTCAAATGGCCGCTCATTGCAGCTGGTCAATAATAACGATTTTTAGAACAGCGTACGCAAAAGCTTTGTGTAGGCAAAGCTATGGCGTTGTGGCCTTGTTACCAATACAAAACGCGGTTTCGGCTCGGCGAGGCGTATGTGGTGACGGTGCCATTTCTGAAACTCTCCATTGGCGACGCTTTTGAGTCATTCGGGTGTTGGCGGACCTGAATGACCTCGCAAGCTCGTGCCAAAAATATTTATATTATTATTATTATTATTACTGCGTTAAATGAGCGAAACAAAGCAGTTCGTTGTAGCTGCGTTGTCGCCGCCCCAGAGCACGTGCGTATGAGTACAGCAAACCTTTACTCCACGAGAGCGAGGAGGCACCAGCTGGTGTGGAAGTGGCCCCCGGTGCCGTCGCCGCCCGGCCGCAGCCTCCCCGAGGAGGTCGAGCGATCCACGACGCCGTGCGGCTCACGCGCGATTCGGATTGATTCGTGAGACTCTGCGGCGTGACCAAAGGCGCACTTTCTCCGACGCACGAGTCGACGGCTCCGCGCCGGGGACTCGATCTGCGGCCGTCACACGTCCCTGGGAGGACTCGCCCCTTCTCCGGTGACGGGTCTGGCGCCCGTGCCGTTCTATGTGCCAGAGTTCCGATTGTGGTTATCACGAGAGCGATATCTAATTTGCCTCTGGTGGAGGGAGCTCGATAGCCTTCGTAGACGTTTCGTCCACTTATGCCAGCGAAGAACGCGATTCGTCTGTAATGAAGCGCCATTTGCAGACGGAAATTAAGCGAGAAAACGGAGTACGTCGTCTGTTAACGGGCGGGAAAAACGTTGACCGTCTGCTACACAACGAGCGCCGCGCAGAAGTAAGATATGACGCAGGCTGAAATCGCGATCGTCTGCTGTTTTTTGTTCGAAGCCATTGACAAACCATTTATTTTACAAACCTTAAGTTGTTTCGCTGCCGTATTAAGTGGAAATAGACCGGGGGATGAAGCGGAAGTGCAGACAAGGCGTCAAAGAGAGCGCGGGCTCTTTCGCCATTTGCAAGTCGGGGAAACTTTCTCCGTGAAATATTTGTCGATTAGGGGCGCCTAGGAGACAGTTTTGACACCGGGTACAATGAGCAGCCGAGAACGGTCTCGCTCTTAGCTTGACCCAAACTAACCCCTGGAACACGCCTCCAACTTTAGCGCGTCCCATGACGTCCGATGACGATGATGACATAACAATGTCACGTCATAGAAGTGCCATAGAAGTCTAAGACACGTTCCGGGAGTGAGACTTTGGTCCCAGTGAAAACGACAGCGTTCTCAGCTGTTGATTTCGCATGCGCCACAGCTTGCGCGCAGTCAACCGAGACGTTTTGACCTGTTCGCGAGTTCAGAGCAATATTTTGGTGAGAACGTCTCAACAACATATGAATAGCGAGGGAAGCCTCTGGGCTTTCAATATGTTCATCTTTAGTACTCCTTCATCCAGCGGTCGATGTCAGCTTGTGTATACGGCAGCGGAAGAACTGGAGTTTTGCACATCAACCGCGAATCGTCAATGGCTGCCAGCGTGAAATAGCAGACGGTCATAATTTCAGCCGCCGTCTGATCACATTTCGCTATTCGTGCCTCCAGCTCCTTGCTCGCCCTCTCGCGGCAGAAACGGGAAGCGCTCTAGTGAGGGTCCCCCAGTTCTCGATCCTGCTCAACGGGCAAGGTGGAAGTGCTCGCAATCACGGCTCGACAGCAGTCATTTCGGAATGCAAACAACTCTCCACTGTCCCGATGCAGTGCTTCATCTGGTATGGGACTGCACCTTACTAGAAAGTTTGAGTATTCCGTATAGAAGCAAACGCGAACGCAAGCGCCCTGCACTTGCGTTAGAGTTGCGTGCTCATTGAGTTTATACTATTTTTTTCTCATAAACTGTTAGTTAAACGTGCTGCAATATGCACCGTGCAGTGATGGTAATTTGCCAACTTTGAACTACCATAGTCGCGCGCTTGTTTTAAATTAGATAATGAGCAACAAAATTCTAATAGAGCTTGAATAAGCATGCATTAAAATATTTGAATTCTATTATTTATATTGGAAATTGCGGTAATGTTAGCCCAACAATCGCAAAATTACATAATTTAACCGCAATTGTTTTTGCAGAAAGGTCTAATTTTGTTTTCTTTTTAGAATATGAAAAACTCTGACATCGTTTCCAAGATATACGTAAACCCTGAATGTAATATATAGTCCTATGCGTCACGCGTTGCCTTAAGAAAACACACACACACACACACACACACACATTTCTCTCGTCTGACTCGGATACCATTTTGGACTTTTTGTAATTAGAACGGCGTTTTATTTTTTTTTATTTCTACGTTTTCTGAACGTTTTTGAAACCCATCATCCGTGGAGATATTTTGTACAATCTGGATTGATTCTGTTATTCTTGTGATTCGAATTGTGTTAAAGGAATTGATCATCTAAATGCACAAAACCCCATTAAAGAGCCCGCAGTTAATTATTTTAAATGAAACTTCCGTGATTGAGAAAAGGCAGCGAGAACATACAAATATCAGCGCTGATTTTTTTCAATAAATACAATATTCTACGTTAGCTCCGGGGAGTTTGAAAGACTGTGTCTTTAAAGGGACACTGAACACTCGGAAATATGTTGAAGTTCCTGGGTCGGAAGCGTATGTCACAGAATAAAGTTTCAGCGAACAATTTCTTTAGCTCGAGAATTATGCTGTGAGACACATCTTAAGTTATGCGAGAAATTAAAATTTACACCTACATCGAGAAATTAAATCCCAAATAGAAGTCAGTTTCGTTTTCGTTCCTGCGTTAAAACGTGCCTGGTGTAAATTACACCAAAAACGCCGCTTTTGTTTTCAGGATGAACAGGTGACGGCCGTGCATAACCAAGGCATAACAGCCTAGCTTCCTGGCACAGGCGGGAATAATGTGAGTCGTTCAGTGAAGTCGACACACTATGCAGGCTCCGACCCTCACTGTAAGCGCCATTTTGGAAAATGAGTGGCGCCAGCTGTGCGGAGAGCAAGTCGTCTGCGTCTCGCGCAGGGCTTGTGGTGATCACAACACCGAGCTCCGATTGGTTCTGATTGGGGGACAGTGGGTAGACCTCGAGGCAGCTTGCTTGGAGGTCCACCGGCTATCCTTCAATCAGAGCCAAGCAGAGCTCGGCGTTTTTGTGACGTCACCACAATCCCTGCGAAAGACGCAGACGAACTGGCGCTCAGCAGAGGACACTAAACAGACCAGTCGCAGACGCGCTCCAGGCACCGCAATTTTGCCGCGGCACTCGGATCGTAGCAGACGATCAACATTTCCTCCGGTCCGTTAGCGGTCGGCGTACGGTGCTTCCTCGTTTTATTTTCGTCTGCGAATGTCGCATTGTAGCGGACGACCCTCCTTTTCGCGCTCGCGTTATGCCTGCAAACGACAGCGAGGAGCCTCCAACACATGCAGCATGCTCGCGATGGCATGCGTTTTGGCAGGCGTTTAGTCGTTCGGTGCTCGTAAAGTGAGAACGAGTGATTGCAAGCCTGCCGAAGATACCCTCGCGTGCATGATGCTCGTGTTTGAGCACAGCCTCCTTTATACTACAAAGCCTCTCAAATCGCGAAAGACTCTGGTTTGAGGTTTGTCGCGGTCGTTTGTTTCTGTTTGTCGCTCTAACGGGACTCGGCCATTAGCGAACGAACTGCCTACATACGCTATCTTGGCTCGCGCCGTGAGGGGCAAATTAGATCTCTCGCCCTTGCGGTGACCGAAGTCGGATCTCTGGAACCGTAGTTCTGCTCGGACGCCCGTTTGCCCGGTCACTTCTGCGGGCGATTGACTTAAATATTGTTCGAAAGGCGGGGAGAATCACTGGAAATCGCGAGACCGAGAGAATTCCGTAAGGATTCTATACTCCGTTTTCCTTACGATGCACCGCCGTGGACGCTACGAGTCATCAAACCCAATTCAATTCAGTATAAATGTCGCACTACTTTTGGAAGGGGCGCCGTGCTGCGTGGTCACGTGACGTGTTAAAAGCTCTGGATTGGCTGGAATACCTCGTGACATTCACTGCGGTTCATCGTAAGCTGTATTGGCGGCGAGATGTTTTGGCGGCGCCCTCTCGTGGTTCCCTCTCGTGACGTCATTACCTCGCGAACAACTTCGATGGTGTTTGTAGAGAGCATGGTCAAACTTGAAATCATAGTGCTTTGAAACCAACACTGGCAACAGCGTGAAAATCGAAGTTCTTACGTTACTCTTCTTTCTGTCGATGAGAAATCTTTTGTTTACGGCATAGTCAGCGTTCGGCCAATCGAGGCAGGCCGACCTCGGCGACGCTTTCGATCGCGCCCGTCGCCAATAGACGTTTTCTGTTTCCTGTCGTTTTAATTCACTTGGGTTCCGTATCTGGTATGCCGGAAGAAAAATCAATTAACCATTTTCACCTGGAATAGGCGAGATAATATAGGTGAGGCAAAACAGGAATATATGACAGCCGCGTATTTACAGCACAGCTGTTAAGGGCTAGTTTCCCCAGGATCGTGTCCGCCAGCATGTCGACCCAAAACTCGGGACAGCTACCGTCATCTATAAACGACGGCGGTAACCAGACAACCGGCTTTCCGGTTGTCTGGTTGCCGCCGTCGCTCATAGATGGCGGCAACCTTTCGAACCTTTCCGCTCTGGCTCGTCGACTTGCGGTCGGCCATTACTTCATTCCCACCATAGTACAGCTTTGGTGGCCTTCCTTCTTCACGAAAACGGAAAGGCTGAAAGTTCTTCGTAAAACACCTTCCGGCGGCGTGGAGAGATCAAAACGATGCTTTATCGCATACCGTAAGTAACGACGTTCAAGACGCCTGTGCCCTTTTGGACAAGGTGTATAGAGAGACGATCATCTGCTGGAAAAAGTGATCGTGATCGTTCGTAGTGGAGTCACTATGTTCGGTGACACCTTCCTTGTAGTTTACGTAGTAGGCTGTTATTAGCTTTTTTGGCAGTTAGTGGAAAGTGCGCCTTTCAAGACAGATCAGTAATTGTTTTATCTTATTTTTTATTTTTATATTTTACATTCGCTCGCCCCGCAAAGTCGAGTAGAGGTTTCTTCGGTTTCTACTGGCGTTTTCTGGCTCGCTCAGCGGAACGATGAGTGCATACACTGGTGCCTGGAACGCGTCTCCGACTGGTGTGTTTACCGCGTCCAAAAAAGCGGTCCCTCGATTTCCGCCTGATGACGTCATAGAAGTGTCATGTCGCCGGTCGCGACCCTGGTGGCGTCTCAACAGTTGTGGTATAAATGGCAGAAGCCTGTTCTGCTGCAGTTCGCTCTCCATTGTGATTGTTCACGGAAGCTAGAGCAACCGGAAGTTGGAACGCCTGGGACGCCGTGACGACAGCGACACTCGCGTTCGCTCGTGCTTTTCGCCAGCATTTCTACGGCCAACCGCCAGGGTCGCGACAGGCAACAGCATGACATTCCGACTTCTGTGACGTCATTTGTTGCCACTTAGGACCACTTTTGATGTATGGGCGGGATAGGACGCTAAACACGCCAGTCGAAGACGCAGGCACCGTACATACAGGGACCTCGCCTTAGCCTATTTGCTCCTGTTCCCGCTTCATCCACGAGGACTAAATGTGCTCCATTCAGCACTCCTGCATGCTTGCTTCGTTGCTCAAATGCGACGCAGCTGTGTTTGCTCTACGAAAAAGTCTCTTTGTAGTGGAAGTTCACCCTATTTACTGGTGGACACGCATTAGAAATAAATAATGAAAAACTTAGATAGAGCTACAACGTAGTGCATCTTTTTATTTAAAACTTGTTGAAGAACAGTTTCTTTTTTTTACATTGTTCGTTTTTGTTGTTTGTTGTGGGGAATTTATAAATTGATAAAAGATTTACAATTTTGCTTTCAGCTGTACGTGAGAGACGTTTTAAACAAATCTTTTTGCCGGGAATAACTTTCTTAATAAAACGGAAAGTGTGGTAGCAAGTTTTTATCAAAGATAGTAAACAGTAATGTTTTTAAAATTTGTTTATGACAATGGTGTTCCCTAAGTCCTTTATCATGCCCACGAATCCTTTTATTAGATCTACTAAGCTCAAAATGACCCTTTAAGCATTTTATGATAGTGAAAAGTCACAAGACTCGAACAGTTTTGCAAGCAAGAGTCTACATTCAGTTGATGAAGAAAGATGGCCGCGGCGGGGCTCACATCTCTTACGCGAAGGTAGGAATAAAATCGAAGGTCCAATGCCCAGACAGGCGACTTCATTGATGGAGCGCTTTGTGCGCACGCAGGACTGTTTATTTTCATTCATTCATTCATTCATTCGTTTGTTTGTTTGTTCTTCTTGCTCATGGCAAATTTCTGAAAATGGTAACCCCATGGCAAAGTTTTAGAACTATCCGTTATCTATTACAAAAGTTGTAATTTATTTCCTGAAAATTTTCGATGGGAAAATGTGGCTCGTTTTCGGCCGTTTTCGCTAAATGCTGCCATTCAGCTCCGTTGGACGCCATTTTTCTATCGAAATTTTAAGAAAATCACATAACTTTTAAATACATTAAGAATTAGTTCTGGAAATTTCGCGTCGAGTTCAGACCGCTAGGGCTACCTTTGGGCGGAGGATGAGCGTTGGGCGCTGCGTAATTTATTTTTGCGAAAAAAAAAAGAGTACTTTTTTTTTCTTTTTTTTTGGGGGGGGGGGGGGGGGGGAGGGGGCTCTTTATTTGAGCACTCTGCTTACGGTTTACAATGCGCTGGAACTTGGGAGCTCGTGGCCCAGTCATACATCAATGTTGCGCCGCGTAATCACTTTTCCACCGATATTCCCCTTACAAAAATCTCTAGTTAAATTCTTTTGAATTTTTGTTGAAAATTTTTTGGAGTCGTATTGAATTTCTTTTTTAAACTTTTTTTATGTTTTTTAGACTTCATTACGAACCACCGCAAGTAGACAGTTATTCAAAATCCAAACACACAAAAAATACACTCACACAACGCTGAACTATCAACCTCCCCCTGATTTGTATTTCAAACTTCCCCTTCTTCGACCCCAAGGAATATGTTCGTAAGAAGAAGAGGAAGTTTGAAATACAAATCAGGGAGGGGTTGATAGTTTAGCGCTGTGTGAGTGTATTTTTTGTGTGTTTGGATTTTGAATAACTGTCTACTTGCGCTGGTTCGTAATGATGCCTTACCAACTCGCCCAATCTGCAGTATTAACAGGTTTTAGACTTTGTTTTGACAAGTTATTTAACTCCTAGTTAAAAGTGGACACTTAAATTTTTAGAATTTTTTCTTACATACATTCTTTTGAAGTCCTTCTTTCATCAATTTTGTTGAATTCCTTTTGACGGAACCGCAGATTAACGTTTAAAAAAAAACACTCAAATTTTGTAATATATTTTTGAATATCGTTAGGAAATAGTGTCTTTTTGGTACATACACATCCCACAAATAAGCAATGTAAACAAACACAAACACCATCAAGCACTCAACTCAAGAAACACAGTCCTGTTGACAGCACCAGAGCCTTATATATATTGAAGGTAATCATTTGACGGGTGACCACCTCAGGACTTACTAAGTTTCCAAGTCTCCGGTGTCCTTCTCGAAAGTCTGTCAAAGGAAAGACAGTGTTTCGAAGTTCGTGGACTCTATCTCTTACTAAAAAGCATTGGTACAACTAATAATAATTTCGTGTAGTCGCTAAAACAACATCCACAAAAACGGCTCATAGAACAAATGTTATCGCTTCTCTGCATAGCACCACTCAGGACTAAGCCAGTCAAGGCGGCTGCTCCACTTTAAAATAGTTATTTTGCTCTTCTTTACTAGTTGAATAGGGTCAATAATGCCACGATAGTCATTTACAAAGTAAGAACGGTTGGGCGTGTTTTTTCGAACGCCTGGCCTCCAGCACGTGCTTCATGCCTTCCGTCGTGCTTTGACTGCGCAGTCGAGCTCGAGGGGCGCGAGACGTCGAAGAGTTGTCAAGGATAGAAGGCTCGCTCTGGAGGCAGGAGAACGGAAGCTCCTCCCTACGGTTCTCAACTTGTCAGAGACTATTGAGAAACTTAGTGACTTTTGACATTTAGTCAAGATGTATTATGTTCAATAAAAAGTCAACAGAAAGTCTCTAGCTTTTCTTTTGACACTGGCTACAGAAAGTCAACTGAATAATTTGAACACGAAGTAAACAGAACGTCTGCAGTATTTATCATACCACTTTCAACAGGAAGTCAACAGAAAAAGATCCAACGTAGAGTTAATAGAAAGTCAATAGCTTTTCTTTTGACTCAGGCAGAAGAAAATCATAAAAAACGTTTCAACACAAGATCAACAAACTTTCTGTTGACCATGTCAACAGGAAGTCAGTCAAAAGAAAGTAATCAGAGTGATGAAGAAGCCAACACATTTTCAATAAAAAGTAAAAAAAAAAAAAATCTGTCATATCGGACCCCGCACACGACCGCCGACCAAATAAAATAATAAAAAAATGTCTCTTTTTATAAAATAATATAAAGAAATAATGTCAATAAGTTTTCTTTTTATTTTTTTAGAAAATAATCTACAAAATAACGTCGTTACAACTTTTTTTTTAAATTCTTTTTATAAATAAGTCTACAAAACAAAATCTATTGTTTTTCCTTTTGAATTTTTTTAGAAAATAAGCTACAGAAAAATGTCTTTACAAGTTATTTTTAATTTTTTTATAAATAGGTCTACAAAAGAATTCAATATTTTTTTCTTTTGAAAGTTTTTTGACAATAGTCAAAACGAAGTGCGTTTATAAAGGAATTCAGTAGGATCGCGGAAAGTCAATAAGAAGTCTAAAAAAATTAAAAAGAATGTTGAGACACGTTTTTGTAAGGGTCAAGCGCAGAGAGCGGAATCAGGTGATGAAAGGAAGGCGATTAGTTGGTGCGGTGAGCTTCATTATCCCCGATTTGCCTGAAAACTTGCTAAAGACTCCAACAAACATCGCTGAAATCGTAACCCGAATTCCCGGGCTAAATGTTCGTCGTCCCTCGTCTTGAGTTCGTTTTGTTCTTTCTGTTGCTAGTCCATGTTACCAACACGCTCTTCAGTTTGAATCAAATAAGAAATTTTGTTGTCCAAATTGTTGAATTTACAATGTTGTCCTCACCCTGTTTTTCAAAGTGAAAGTCTCTACTGGCAACGATGAAAAAGTGACGTCTGCGGAAGGCGGGGGATCATTCTTTGGACTGTAGACTTCGTTCCCAACTGATTACGAACAGTTTCATGGTGTCGAACGAATGCTCTGGAAACTCGCTCCTGCACCCTCGCGGCAGCACGAAGCAAAGGCTCTGCATATTCCATTTCTAGACTGCCCGCTCGACCTGCAAGCTTGCCTTTCCCTGACGTCACGGCGCTGAAAAGCGCGGCTATATTTGAATGTTGATTTTTGCATCATTTTCACTTGCCGATTTTACAATAACTATTTTGAATGTCGCGATACTAAATAGCATACTGGAAAGGGTAAAGGCCGGTGATTCTGAAAATATAGTTAGTTAGGGTAGCTCAAAATGTCGCCGGAGTACCACTTTATAAAGGCATTTAAGTGGATTCTGAGATCGTCTATTTATGGTAATATCAATCTACGGGCTATAATAATAAAAAAAGAAACCAGAAATTACTCATAGGCGGCCGATTTCGATATTAAAAGTCGAATTAAAGATCGTAACCCGCTCTCTTTTCACGCCTTGAAGTAGACACCAGGGGCGCCATCGGACGTCGTTTTTAAACGAAAATAGCTGTACGTCCGCTACACTCGAAGATTTGGCGGTTTTGTCAAATATAATGCACAACACGCCGATAATGAGCGATAGTGCAAACGTCCGGAATCTCCACAGAATTAACTACTTTGATTTGTAAAAAAATTATGGAAATAATAAAAACCCAAACCCCCCCCCCCCCCCCTTTCCCCCGAGAAAATTGTGCCTGTGTACCTCTGCTGCTGTGAGTTTTCTAAATCGTCTTACTATATTGAACTGGTGAAATTTTCTTCATTAAACGCCAACAAACAATATTCCATCAAAAACAAGCTTCTAGAAAAAAGCACTTGAGTGCTAGCATTGAAATCGTGAGATGGTGCAGTATGAGCTCGCGGTGACGTGCACGCGAGCTAGGCGGCGCTGCATAGAACCACTAGTATATAAATGTACCGTTAAAAGGCTTAACCCCAATGTGTAGGAAGTCCGAGATCAGTCGACTGTTGAAATGACGAGCTTTGGCTATATGGCGTAATCCGCCGCCCGAACTGTTCAGCCGTAACCATCCATCCACCGGGTAATGACTCCAGAGGAGGAAAACAAAAACAAAAAAAAAAAAAAAAACATTTTGTTTTGCCGGTGGTATCGGCCCAATACATGCGCTTTTGGCGTATTCGAATTGTCAATTGTCGGTAGCTTATTTTGCCAGAAAAGCGGCGATAGTGTTCGCGTGGTAAGTTTCCGGCCGGCGCGTATTGCTCGGTTTGCGGTTCACCATTTTCCGGCGCTTTTCCTCCCGATGTGCAAATGGCCGGCGAACGAGCGCCAGTGTGTCGTCACTTCCGAAATGGGAGAGGGGGGCATCTGCAGCCAATGCTGGAGTCAATACAAGCCGTTGTGCCCGCACTACACGACTACACTCTACAGCCACTGTAACTTTACACTAACAACCAGCACTGACCCCACCGACAACACAACAAGGAAAATGGAGGGCATGGGTGACGGCGGTGACAGCCCCCTTTGCGACTACTGTTCACTAGTTCGCATTGTTGATGCTGTGACAGTGACAACTTTTCTACTGTTTCCTTAGTCGGACGAAAATGACAGTGATGAAACTGAGGAGGACCTGTTTCAAACAACACACGAGAAAAGGAGAGCCTGAATAAATTCATTTATTTTTGGCTCAGTGTCAATACTAGCAGATACCTTGCGTCCCTAGGCATAACCACAAAAAATAGACAAAAAAAATAATATCGTTACTAACGGTGTTCTGCGGTCAAGCGACGAAGTGGACTGCCACTGTCTGGCGTTTCCTGTTCGAGTGCTGAGGGACGTAGGGAGCCACCGGCGAGTCTCCGGTTGCCATTACTTTCGCGCATGAAGTCTGGATTTCACGGAGCGAATGTGCTACGTACAGGCGACGAATTTCGGCCGTCGACGTTCGCTCTGCGCACAGCGGCAGTGATGTTGCATCGGGGGCAAACTGAACGTGCCGCCAGGCGGAGTTGATCGGTTCTTCGTCACATATTCGCTCGATGAAGTTCTGCCTGTTTGAGTTATGCCGAGACCACTGGGTCCTACGTCACGGGTCGTAGGCGGGACACAAATCGACCACGAGTGCTGCAGCGACGTCGATCAATAAAGCAGTCCCCGCAGAACATTCGTTCTGTGCCCCGCGCTCGAGTCAAATACGCGACGTCAAAATCCGTCTGTCAGGCTCTTGCCACGCGTACCGAAGCTTGACCAGCATGAAGAGCCACCGACAAGCCGAACTAACGCGCAGTCATTTCACGCTTCGGCACCATTTATTTGCCGTTGACGTTCTCGCGTCATCCGCCAAAATTTTGATAGTCGCAGATTTGCCTCGAAATTGGCTCAACACATGGAAACCCCAAATCACGATGCGCGATTTTTTCTCGCGCAGTTAAAGTTTTCATTTGATCCGAGACTGGCAAAACTGAAAATTCGACGCCAGATGATGTAATACGGGGAAATATGGGGGCAGTACAGCTTGTTCCCAAAGGCTTACAGCAAGATTGATTGTGTGAGAGGAAGGCTGGTGAAACTCGCGCCATGAAAAAAAAAAAAGAAAAAAAAGACGCAATTTATTTTTTTGGATTTCCTGCTTGACTTCCAAGTTATACAACATGTGATGTCACCCCACTGGAAAGCGTAAAAAATGTAAATGTTGTTTCTTGTATCAGTTTCATTTAGTATTTTCTCAATAGCTATTTGGGGTTGAAAGATAATATGGAGCATTCCGAAAGAATGACTCCTGGATATTCCAAAAAAAAAAAAAAATAGTTTGGGTAGCTAGAAGAACCTGCCGGGGTTGCCTGACAATCAACAGAAATTTGTTATAATCAAAAAAAAAAAAAATTGGACAGGACTGAGGTTATTAGAGCGGCCACTCCCACTTTCTTTGTTTGGTTTTGCAAGAACTCGGCCTGGCCTTGCCCCAAAAGAGAAACACCCTTTATGTCCCTCGGAGGATCGGCGTCAACTCTGCCGCCGCTTGTTTTGTCCTCTATCCGAGGGTCCTGCCCGAAGACGGATAGAGCGGGATTCCGGAGGGCGGACAGTGTTGCAGCGCGGTGCCGCTTCCTGGTCTTGAGCACACACACACGGCCGACCGAGACCGAACCGGTTGCCGGGAGGAGCGGCACGCTCTCCATTCTGGGCAAGCGCCGGAGGCCCGCCGCAGCCTCGCCCAAAAACCAGAGGAGATCGCCGGGCCATTCGTGGGAACCGCGGACGTGCAACTCCGTGCTCTCGACTGACGGCTAGGCCTTCACTACTACGGTGCGTGGAGAGGGAGCGATGTTTGGGACGTAGCGAGGGAATGGCCGTGGTTTTTAAATTTGTGACGTCAGACGCACGTTATCGCAAGTGTTTTTTTGCTACGTGGTGAGGCCTTGAGGCCGGGATAACCGCCTTCGTCGACTGGTAGGAACTCGATCGCTACGAAGACTACCCAACTGTCATCGCTGCTAAAAGTAGACGGCCCTTGAGTCGTTTGCGAAGCGGCATAGGTAGAAGCAAATCGCCACGGCTTTTTTCGCGGCCTCGGAGATGCAGGAGTGTGCCGACGTTCAAGAAGATACGTTTGGACTACGAGAGTGTCAGCAAGAGCCACGTAAATTACCTGTTCGCACTCGGAGCGAACGCGCGCGTTTGATCGAAGTGCTGGATTCGTGCTGTTGGACACTGATCTCTTATGATTGCAACTCGATGCTGATGTGACACTCGGCAAAGGAAGGTAGGACCGGCATCACGTAGCTCCCACAAACTGTTCTAGCTCGAGAGTGTTGACGCACCGTCGTGTCAGAATAAAAACAACATACTAATTACAAAGTTTACATACCATCTGTTGCGAAGATAATCCACACGGCGTTTATTTGAGCTTTATATATCGTACGAAACAAGGAGATAGAATCGACGAGAGTTCCCTTTCGACGACAGCGTTCATCACCGCTGCCTCGGAAAACAAGGGGGCGACAAGTGGAAGATATTGACCTCTTAATCTGAAATTGAGGTCAGCTATCAAACTATTCATACGGGAAGGGTCCACAAGGATCGCGCGGACATATTCCATTCGGCAAGCCAGCCTGTCGTGGGCAGACGTTCTTGGCCAGAGACCGTCGGAGCAACGCCGCGTCGGAGCAGGCCGGATTGCCCTGCCAGGCCTATAATCTGCCGAGATCGCCGAGCTAGCCTTGGCGGTCGTTTGGATCCAGCGTTCATGTCCGTCGTGGTTGGTCCCCTCTTTCGGAGCGTGAGTTTTACGCGCGAACCCAGCGAGTCAACGATCGTTGTAGTGGAGAGAGTGAAAACCTGCAGCGCCCTCTCTAAATGGCGCATTAAACTGAAAGAAAAAAAGAAACGAATACGTTGCGCCTTTTTCGTGTGGGTAAAAACAGTACTTTTATATACAGGGTGTTTTTTTTTATTCTTTCAGACTTTTTTTTTAAGAAGCCGTGAAAGCTACACTTATGCGATTTGTGCAGGTGGGTTATACGGCCAGGCGGACATTATGTGGGCGGCTAATCTTTGCGATAAGTCGGCTAATTAATTAAAATTCGTTAATTAACTTCTTAAATAATGAAAATAGACACATGGTTCCAATTAAAAACTTGTAGAGCATCATCGAAAAACACTAAATCAACTATTCTTAGAAGGATTTAACGCCGGGGCAGCATTGTACGGCGTTCTGTAAAAACGCTCCCTTTGGACGCGTTTCTAGATTTCGGTTTCTTATCGGAGCGCATCTACGCGCCCGCGATCCTGCTCCCTGGTGGTCGCGGCGCGAAGCCTCGCCTCCTTCGTAGAACGGAGGGAAGCATGGCGCACGTGTGTTGCGCGTCTCAGCCACTGGGCAGCAGGACCGCGGGTGTAAAGATGCGCTCCGATAAGAAACCGGAATCTAGAAACGCGTCCAAATGTAGCGTTTTTACAGAACGCCGTAAAATGCTGCCCCGGCATTATATCCTTCTAAGAATAGTTCATTTAGTGGTTTTCAATGATGCTCTACAAGTTTCTAATTGGAACCATATGTCTATTTCCACTAATTAAAAAGTTAATTAACGAATTTTAATTAATTAGCCGACTTATCGCAAAGATTAGCCACCAACATAATGTCCGCCTGGCCGTATAACCCACCTGCACAAACCGCATAAGTGTAGCTTTCACGACTTTTTTAAAACAAACCTGAAAGAATAAAAAAAAAACGTTCAGCCTTTTCATTCTCGTGAAGAAGGAAGACCAGCGAAGCTGTAGGCTGTACTCGATACATTGTGTGCTTCTTCGTCGTCGTTTGTTTTCCGCGCTGTGTCCCACGATGAATTCCCACCAACGCGCCCAACTATCCGTTCTTCTATGATAGCCGGAAAGGTTGCCGCCATCTACTAGCGACGGCGGAAACCATACTGGTTGTGCGCTTGCCGCCGTCGCTTATAGATTGCGGTAGCTGTCCAGATAGGTTTGTGTCGACATACTGGACACGATCCTGGGGAACCTAGCCCTTAACAGCTCCGCTATAAAAAAGCACCCTGTATATTGCAACTTTGCCAAAAGAAATTAATTTCCTTCTCTCTTCTCAGCAGTCATTGAGAAGAATAATTACGTTCCTTCTATGCAACAACTTCAAAACTTAAACGTGTTTAAACTCTCGCATATGACGTCACTAGTCACGTGATATGGGTGAAACCACGCCGATCCCCCCGCTACGTCGGGAAAAATCGCCTTCGTCACCGACTGCTGTGTCTACTGCGTCCTCAAATGTGGTCCCTCGACTTCCTCGTATGACGTCATAAAAGTATCATGTTCTTGCCGGCCGCCATCCTGGCGATGGCGCAACGTGGGAGGTGGATGCGGCAGACGCTTGTTCTGCTGGGACCCTGCCTGGTCCACGGAAGCTTCTGCAGCAGCGAGTTGACTTGGGACGCCGCGACGACAACGACGGACGATGGTCTTTTTTGCCGCCAGGATGGCAACATGACACCGCAAGAAACGCCCGTTTTGATGACATGTGTTGCCGGGACCGCAACACGCTCTGGGCATGGTAGCCCTGCGTCGCAGAGCTGGCTTCCAGCGTGGATCGGTCGCCCATTTCTTTTCGGTCATTTGCCTCCCTGGTTAGAACTCGAGCTTTCTCGGCTGTTGGTTCGACCTGGCGCCCTAGATTTCTGCTGGGCCAGCGTTATTTACCAGTAAGAAGTTTTGAGTTCGCATGCGAGTCCACGGTCCAGCAGTGTTATGGTGAGAACATCTCACCCACACACGGATGACGAGACAGGTCTCTCCGATGTTCTCGTTCTAGAGTGCCCCTTCAAACACTGGTGGACTGAAGCTGGATACGCGGCTAATGGCGCCCGTTTTATGCTAAGCACTGGCTAGGTGGCGCGAGCCGCCGCCCGATTCAAAAAGTTTATCCGTACGTCTCCCTCCATGAATTTCGCCAGTGTTATTTGCTTGGTTCCAACGTTACTAGAACACTGAGTTGGGAAACTCGCCGTCGAAACTTGGGCCGCTGGCGTCCAACGAGACCGAGCTAAATACGACAACAGCGCCACTCTTTATCATCTGTCTGTACTGTGGTTACCTCGAGCTTTTAGAAAGCATGTTGTGTGCGTAAAAACAAACGGAAAAGACTCTTTTTGTACGAAATTTATTGGAGTTTAGTACGAAATGATGGGCGCGTGATGTTTTTAAAATCTTTAGGTTGCAGGGTTTGCGGCACAATTAATATTGTCTTTATACAACCACGCCTTAGCGGTGCTTTCAGGTAGCGCGTCACGACCTAGGTGCATTTTAACTTCGGTAGGATTTCGCGGCGCGTCCGCTGGGGAGTCGGAATGGCACCCCCGTGACCTCTTCCGCTGTATCTGTTGCGGCTCTAAAATGCCCGATTAAAGCCAAAATAGAAGTAACGTACGGTTCCTCGAGTGGCCGCTGCGGGAGAAATGGCGGCGATGTGTTCGTCATTAGCTCGGTTCTCGAGGACAGATCGGGGCCCCTTTTTCAGATCAGTCTCTATGGCAGTTTCCCAACTGAGTGTCTTAGTAACGTTGCTTGGTTCTTTGTCCTCGTGCGATTGCAATGAATGGCCGGATTTTCAGCTGTTTATGGCCCCACCTGGCTCCCGCGCATTCGAAGAAAGTTGGCGCGCTTTCGCAACTGGCAAAAGCGAGGGCACCTCCGGGAATGGCTCTTGACCCCGGTGCGGCCCCTTTGAAGGTGCCTTCTTGGAAGGACAGCTTGCGCAAAAGCCGCAGTTCCCGGCTTGGCTGAGCGCAGACGTATGCGGGGACCGTCAGCTGCGCTACCTGTTGAGCCGGGCCGCTTCGCGCACGCGGACTATTTGTGCGAAACGGGCTCTCGCCTCCCCATGGAGAACAAACGCGAGCCTTTAGTTCGCCTGGCACGCATAAACGCAACTGTTTCTCTTTAAATCTTGCTGCGACGCGGAGCCGCTCCCTCGGTGTTCTAAGAGGCGGCCTCTCCGCAGGTGCAAAGGAAGCGAGCACGCACAATCCGTGCTTTGTAAGTGTAAAAGCGCTAAAAACAACGGACAAGTAAAAGAAACGAACAACACAGATCGCTACTTGCAACTGAAGTTTATTCTCAGAAAACACAACATGGATCAATAACTAGCCCAAGTGCATACCCTTCTACAATCCGTGCATTCTCAGAGCGATAGATTATGCGAATTTTCTTCTTTACTGCTTTAGCGTCCGATGGAATTAACCGTCCTCGAACTATAAAAGTCATTTGGAACGCTTCCGAATCGCTCCAGATACACCCGCAACTCCTAACCTGAAAACCAGTTTGTCCCACCGAGCCCCTATATCCTGTTAGGTATATATACCGTATAGTGTCTATTGAACTTCAACGTTCGTCGCTTGGGTTTCGAGTACGTACCCTCGTACTGACGGAACGCCTCACGTTAGACGAAGCGGAGGAGCGCCCAAGCTGGGCGGATCGACATAATGACCTCAGCATGTAGCCGAGTGAATTTTAAGTCGCTCTCCTTTCGAGTCGCACATCTTGTATGACCCGTGTCAAGTCCAGGAATGTGCTCGGTCCGTTTTGTCATCCACTCACTCCGGCGCTGGCTCCGTCGGCCCTTTGTCCCAAGGCTGAAGAGCGACGCTGGAACGGCGCGCTCACGTTGCGCGCCGTTCTGTGAAAGCGTCGGGCAAAGGGAGGACGGGCCGAGTCACGTTGACGGTCCGGCGACGGAATGTCACCTCTTCATCGACGTCGCACTCCGAACGTGTCGTCTTTAATGGGCAGCGGCGCCGGCCGCGCGCACTCTGCCAGAAAGGAACGACAAGGGACGAATGAAGAGAAGAAGCCCCGCGTGAGGGCCGCTCGCTTTCCGCGCCAACCTTGATTTTGCCGAGGCGACGGGTCGCTCGCGGCCCCTGACTGCGACTGACAGGCGTCGTGTCTCCCGCCCTTCTTCCCGGGTCGGAGAGATGACCCCTGGACCGAGAGACGTCCCCGCCTCGAGTTCCGCGTTTGTTTCCTCCTAGCCCCGAGGAACCAGCTCGCATCCAAAACGCTCCGAACGGGTCAACGTTCTGGTGAGAAGGCGCGCGCGAGAGCTTGTAACGCATACATCTCCGCCAGATCATCCACCAATGCAAGCACTCCAATGTAATCTTGTATTTCCAATATTTCGGGACCGATGATAGGTAGACAATTCCAGCGCTATAATCCGATACAAATAAACACAAAAAATACATACTGAACAAAATATCAAAGATGTTGATTTATCGGCTTTACCATTGCGCGAAGGATCGGGAAGTTGGAGTATTTGTGAGACATTTCTAGACGGCCGTCCGTTTTTTTATCATTCCCCATCTCAGGGTTTACGAGATGTGGAGTTTCCCTTTACCGAAAAGATGCAATCGCGTATCTCTTTCGTTGACCGTGGAATATTCTCGTTGAACGGGTCACTAGCTGGAACCTACCTATCTACAGCCGTACGTGTGAACAGACGCACCGGCCAACCTCAACGATTTGCACCCTCGTACGACAAAAAAGATGCGGAACGTGACTATAATCCCCTCCACCATCGGGACGCTCCTCACTGTTCTGCTGAGGGAACGTCAACCCCTTCGCCGGGACAGGGAGGGGTGCCTAGGCTTGTGTTACAGGCACTGCCACCTTTCGTATGCAGGGCGAGGACCGTATAATGGTTCAGGCCCCTTCGCTCCGGTCCGCGTCGAGATCGCATAATGTATAAAACAAATTTGCGTGTGTGCGCGTGCGTGCGTGCATGTATGTGTATATGTTCGTGTGTGTATGTGTGCATATGTGTTTGTGTATGCATATTAGTATATGCGCGTGCGCGTGCTTATACGTGCATGTGTGTGCGCGTGGGGGCCGGCTATCCTTTTATACGTCGTATAGTATAGTTAATTTATAGATTTTAAGCCTTTCGGTGGCGGGCTAGCAGGCGCACCTGCGTAAAGCAGGGGGGACACATGAGCTGTGAAACAAGGCGCCGCGCGGCGCTCCGCATGGCGCACCACCTGGTGATGGGCGGCGATATTTCTGTACCCAAAACACATGCACGCAGAAGCCCGTCGCGTGTCGCACATAGTTGCTGGGCCACCGTTGGCAGAAAACCTAGAGAAGCTGGCAGGCGTTTTGCTTTAAAATGTACTATTTACGCCCAAAAGTAGATAAGAGTATTCAGATTAAAAATAACGCAAAAAACCGGCACATACTTTTTCGTACTATAACTTTTATTATAATTAAAGTAATAATGTCGAAGCAAACATAACAGCGAGAGATGTGTTGGCAACACTAGCAACGCCGCGTTTGCTTTTCGTTTCTATCCGATCTAGCTACCAAAACGTCCTGAAATTTAAAAAAAAAAAAGAAATATGAGGAATTTGGTGTAAGAAGAGACTGTGTAGATTGTATAAACATTCATTTAAAAGTTCATATGCAACGCGTTTAACTTTGCTTAGACGACTGGAGGCGCACGGCATGCCAGTCCGGAAGAAAACATACTGCAGAACGAATACGGACCCCTGAACGCCGTGACGAAATTCTAGACAAAGAGGCCCATATTGAACAAAAAAGGCGATCGAAAATCGCTTGTATGAGACAATTGGCTGTTTTCGTTCGAAAGTACGCGTTTCTTTGTCTCCCGGTGGCATCGAAGGGCTGACTCGACAAACCTGACGACGCCAAAAGTCTCTCCGGTACAAAGTGCACCGTCTCGGCATCCTTTCACACCTCTCGTGTTAAATGCTTCATCGGCTGTGGCAGTAGCACTGCGGCAAACAGATTCCCCACCTTGACACTCAAACCACCAAACGAATCTCGCTCGGCGTCATACCGCCGCTTCTCGGCACCGTCGTCGTTGTTCGTGAAGAGCCGCCTGTTGAGTTGAGACGGTGATTCAAAACACCTTCCGTGTCAGTGTCACCCATGGGACTTCGAATAACTTCGCAGAAACGAGTAGAACGTTCTTACGACAGCGTTCGAGCAGCACACTGTACCGAACCCTAACCAAATCGATCAAGCAAACGGTCGTCGCATTTCCTCTTACACCGACACTTACTGGACCGACGAGATTCGAGCGGCGCGTGCCCCGAGGCACATACATAGAGACGCGAAATCCGGTTGCTATGGGAACTGCCGCGCGTTGCCCCCCGGTGCCCGTTTTCAGCATTCATGTGTTCCATGCTTAAAGGAGCGTTGCAATGATATTCAATTCGAATGTTTTTCACTTTACACGAGCTTACTGGCACTAGTGGGACTCATGGATACTCGCACGCAACGCCACTGGCTAAGAAACTCCTTTGTTGCGGTGTAATTTCAAGGACAAAACGATCATTTTCATTCAATCTCTCCTTTGAAAAGCTTGATTACGTAACGTGGGGATCGCAGTACACACCAATGACGATATTTAACTGCAGTTCATACATTGGACCCGAGCATTGCGTGGGCACTCGATTTGGGCTCGTGATAATCGATAGCTCGAGAAGTATTCGGGTGGTGGCCCGTGTACAATCGCTGCAATGACGACAATAGCCGAACGATAACAATGTCTGGAACTCAGCGCGTGCCTTGTGCTTTGCCAACCCCAGCGCGTGGCTATGATCAACATTGGCTGCATATAATCGGCCCCAGATCACGTGGCCGCTTGTTCTGACTGCGAGTTGAGGGGGTGAACTCTGCTCGTTTTTCTTTAATTTTTTTCTGGGACTTCTATTGCGTGAGATGAAAAACGATTGCGTGTTTCATAGGTCATTAATGCCAGGGATGCGTTCTAAGCAGTATTTGCGCAAAGTACGAGAATTGTTACATCGCCCCTTTAACTGTTCCGAACTTTCTGCCTACCTTGCACACTGTCTAGTGGAATCGAAGCGAGTTTGCAAATCAAAATTATTATTATTATTATTATTATTATAATCACTGACCTACAAATTTTACAGCAACCACTCTACTGTTACGGCGGAGTAGAGTAAAATTTTTAAAACTGTCTCCGGCAGCATAAAAATAAGAATAAATGCCAGCAAGTATTTTGTGTGCACTCGACAGAATTACGCCGCGGCTACCTTTTCCTTGAGTGAACATCTGAGAGATGTCTGTCTCATGGGCCACCGCTACAGTCAGCCCTGAAGAAGAGACCGAATAGAGTTCGAAACGTCGGTGCCTGATTAAGTCGTAGCATACTCGTTGGAATCCTTCACGAGTGCAGAGTAGCGTACTTCTGCCGATGTCTGGCTACATAATCTCCGCGGGGTTGGTTGGCTGCAAGCGCGGAGGTCCTCGGCGGTTGCGCAACAGGGTACGCAGAAACCCGGATACTCTCTGCCCTTGTTTTTGAGGTCCCCTGATGAGTTCTCGGAATCGGTAATCCCCCTCGGTAAGATGTTCTCTCTCCCTTTGCTCGTTTGAGTCATTTCCCCGTTCCAGGTTGTTACGCGGTTTCGGCATTTCTTGCATCCGTACCTGTATAACTACAAAAATCCATGTTCTCGAGGTCTTTTTTTTTTAATTTGGGGGTGTTTTGGGGCTTTAGTTTCCCCCAGAAATCTAGAACAGCTCCAATTCGGACCTTTTCTACAACCCCCTCCCCCCCCCCCCCCCCCCCCACACACACACACACGACCCCCCCCCCCCTTTCCCCTTCCCTCGAGTTTTATAACAGCTCATATTGGGTTTTTTTTTTGCTTTTCCCACGCCTCGATAAAACCTCCCCGGTGATTAATTTTCGGGGCTTTATCGGTATTTACTGCCAACACGGAACCCTAGACCGACACGCTGTTGGCGAGCAAGTCAGTGTTTTCCCACAAGCCAGATAGAATCAAGCGTCTGCTCAGGCGTCGTGCCGACTACAGCACCACCGCAGCGATCTGCTGACATGAGGGCCATGCGTCGGTGTATAGCATCATTTAAAATACACGCTGGGTTTTAGGGAAAGCGTGAGATGGACATGTCATCAAGTACCAATCAGTCGCGCCTTTTTTTTCTGCTGACTGTTCTTTTTTTTGTGTGTGTGTGTGTGTGTGTGTGTTACCTAGCTGTTTGCACGAACAGCCAACTCGTCGCTGATTCAGATCTGAAAACGGCTTTGATATTGGCCGGAGTCGTTTCCAGATATTCTCAGTCCTTTTTTTCCTTTCAGACAACACTCGACTGTCGGTCTTGGAGCGAAGAGAACGCCAATGGCGCAGTGCGGTCATTTTATGTCCCCATGTTAACCCGAACGCATTCCGGAGCCTTCCTCGTCATGCACGCCTCAACGTGAGGGATTACTATTTAATTATTATAAATAGTAATTTACTAATAACAGGAGCAAATAATGGTAACATTAATAATAGTATTAATAATAATATAAAAATGTGTAATAGTAATAATGATAAGAAATAACACAAATTCTTCTACTACTATTTAGACTACAACTATTTATATTACTACTACTATACTACTACTAGCTACTAATAATAATAATAATAAATTATTTCCTACAAGCGTTCAAAGGCGCAGTACAACTACGGGTCTGTCCGAGCCACGGTACAGGCTTATGAGACAGAACCTGGCAGATCGATCGATAAAAACACCGCAAAATTAACAAAACAATAAAAATAGTTGAAAACATTACTACCACATAGGCGGCCATAACCTTAACGTGCAATATTAGTGCAATGATGCTAAAGTATAAAATTAATCAGCATTTTCTTTTGACTTCCTCTTCGTTCTGCATAGAAAACACTCTGGAAGTTTACTAAAGATGAAGGGTACATCATACGACCGACCTTTTTTGTCATGACGCGGAACACAGCGGGGGGTCAAAAAACAACGTACATCGAAGGTTCCAATAATAATAATAATAATAGTAATAATAGAAAATGTTAGTACTAGAAATAATAATCAGGAATGGTATTAGTAGTAGTAGTATATACCATTCATTTGTAATAGATATTGAAATATTAAAGGGCAAAGCGGGCGGGGAAGGAAATACGAGGGTGACATGAAATACATCAACTATTATTTGTATGGCACAGGCGTGGGTGCATGGGAACCGTCGCATTCATAACGAAGTTTATTTTCGAATGGATCCAAGACTAACCAAACAGTCTACGGATCCGGATGCGTTCTGCAAATGTAATGTAAATGCCATTAAAAATTAGTTGATTTAGGTGGATTCGATCCGATGATGTCATTCTGGCTCGTGTCTGGCTTGGAGCAGCTTCCATGATTGGTGCCGCTGTCGTTGCGGGGGTATTAGCCGTCGGACCGAGGGCCCGACGCTAGGACGCGTCGCCCTCATGGTCGTTAGCGCCAGAGTTCCAAGGAACAATGGAGGGCTGCTAACCGAGGCACGCCGCGGATGTTTGCTGTCCGATCTAATGGCGAGTCGCGACGCTCGCCTTTTGGCGTGGATGTGACGGTCTGCCTCGACTGCGGAGGTTTGTGTCCACAACTGTCTTGAGCACAGTACTGAAACATACCGCATATTTTTTATTGCGCATACTACAGCGCGAAGCAAAGGAATTGATGGCTGTTTCAAGGGACTGCAGAGATCAGTTTCTCAACGTAGTAAGAAAAGATTTTGTACAGAGGTGGCCGAAGAACGTTGTGCATCAAGGGTATAGAAAGTTCACTAAGCGAACTTACCCGAGTAAAAAGTTAGAAATTAATAACTTGCAATCTGTTCCCTACGGCATCCGTCTATGTTCCGACATGTGCCTGATTGATGCAACAGTCGACAGGTGGCTGCAGTCCATGTCAAACCATGGGGAGAGTTTGCACTTTAATGGCGGGAGCCTCCTGCGTATAATGGTCGCAGGTGCGCAAACGCTGTGTTTTCCTGCAGCGACGAGGCAGGGCAGGATTATTTTACTCTAGCACTAAACATAAAAAAGAATAAAGATAAAATGAAAAAAAAAAAAAAACCAGAACAGATGCATTATCTTTTTTAGAGCGCAGCTCTTTAGCTCCTGTTTCCGGCTTGAGCGGCGTCGCCGTCGCCGTAACCGCGCTTTGCATTATGGGTGGGAAGTTTCTCATAATGACGTCACAAGGGTTACCCTCGTGACGGTTACGAGGGTTACTCTCACGAGGGTTACCCTCACGAGGGTCACGAGCGTTACCCTCACGAGGGTTGCGAGGGTTAGTTACCTTCAAAAGGGTCAGGATGGTTACTCTCACGAGGGTCACGAGGGTTACCCTCACGAGGGTCACAAGGGTTATGAGAGTTACCCTCACGAGGGTTACCCTCACAAGGGTTACTAAGGTTACCCTCACGAGGGTCGCGAGGGTTACCCCCTGATGTCACGTGACCCCCTGAGGTCACGTGACCTTCCCCTGAGGTCACGTGGTCCCCCTGAGGTCACGTGGCCCTCCTGAGGTCTCGTGACCCCTCTGAGGTCACGTGACCCCTTATCCCTCAGTACCCTTCCATCATATCCCTCAGTACCCTTCCATCATCCTCCTTAAGAGCTGCGCTCTCATCCGGCGTTACAGGGAATCGCAAACGACTTTCATTTTTTTCTTTTCTCTCTACAATTATTTTCGTCGACGAGGAACTTCAAAAGGATTGTGACAGATTGCGCACTATCATCCGAAGCAGCCGATACAATCAACATCAGGACTTTCAACGTTCGGACGCTGGAAAGTGGATGCTTTTTCACCGTCCATGGTATGGGAAACGACGATGCGTATTTGTGGCTGTAAATTCGTTTATGAATCCTTGCAACCTTGTAATCTCTACTAAGACAAAGGAGACATTAAACGAGGGATACACGTTCTGTATGAATGTGGAACCCTCAAGGTTGGTTGTTTTTTTCCCCTCAAGTCAAGCCATTTCCAAAGTAGTAGGTTTTGATGGAAGGGTTGCTTTTGTGGATTTTGCTGTTGACAGAATGGAGAAGTCTGTGGATAATACATACCGAAAAGAACGAAGGGACTTTCGCGCTGTAAATGCTGTTAAAAAATAATTGAGCGAGAATACGCTCGAACTATTACAAGCCGACAAATCCGGGAAGTTTGCGTTCCTTCCGGCATTGATCTTTGAGAGAAAACGATTGAAGCTGTACGCTTCTGATCTGCTAAATGGGATTTTGTTAAAATACGTTGGTAAAATAAAACGAGGTTTTGTCTCCATTCTTAAGGAAGAGGACATAACTTCCCTTTTGAAGCAGATGACGAGCCAAAATAGTTTGACGTTATGTCTTAAATTGTTTTCTGAAGGATTAAAAACGTAAGACGCCACTCCGCACAGTAATTAATGAAAACGGAACCTGGCGGTGCAGTGTCTACGTTTCTACAAAGTGGTTTGAATGTTATGCATCTCGAAAAAAGCATAGCGCTCAGAAATTCAAATGTGCTGATTGAGGCTTGGCGAGATTTTCACGGAAGAGTGTTCGGTTACGTCAATGGCCATAACATATATTTATTACTCTTTGGAGAAGGTTCGCTTAATGCAAAGGGTTAGACATGCCTTTGAGTTTGATTTGGTTTACTTTCAATCTAAGACGGTCTTAGCAGTAGACACTTTCCTTCTTATTTTAACCCTATACTTCTAAGCAACCGTGCAGAATACAGCGGCCATATATACATGCAGAAATATGGAGTATGTATAAGATCGTTCGTGGCTCCAATACTGGCAGACATTTGTCTTACTGTACAATACCTGACAGCCTAGACGAATGTGCCTCCAGTGGTAGCTTAGTAAGACGGTTTGTAGATTATATTTTTATTTGTTCATTTCGGGATAGTGAATCACGGGCATTGGAAAAAATGGTGAAAACGGCACCTCCAGAACTAAGGTACCATGTAGAACAGCCGGAGGATGGGATCCTACAGTTTCTTAGTGCATGTCGAGGGAGGTCTTTGTTGGGAATACCGGAAAGAAAATGGTAAACCTCTTTGAAGTAAGAAAGTTGTCACGCAAAATTTATTAAAGCTGGAGTTGTCAAAATTGTATTGATGAAAGCTATGCGGAATTCATGACCCATTGGATGAATCACTTTGTAAAACCGTCGGCGGCGACTCATACTTTGTTAGACAAGCATACTTTCCGCAGACGACCACCGGCGCGCGCAGCTGGCTCCCAACGAGGCCTAGCTCCCCACGTGGACTCACACATCAAGGGATGAATCATAATGTACGTACCAAGAGATGGCGCAGCGGGCGTATGACGTCATAACTTCGGACAAAGGTCAATTGATAGACTAAATGGCGCGAAAATCCTTCTCCCCTCACGATAACTTGTTGCTATGCAAGGGCCTCTTAAAAATCCCAGAGAACAAAGATTACCAGGCCCTACACGCAGCCACCAAAGAAGCAGAAAAAGTCATGGAAAGTTTCTCACGAAAACATGCACGTTCTACTCCCGAAAAAATTCGAAAAGAAAATATTAGATTTGTCTCGATTATTTCGATAAACCCGGAAATTACAGGAGGGTGTTTGTGCAGCGCGTCAGAAACCACCTAAAGCTCCCCGCAACCAAGCGTGAAAAATCTTAACGCACGCATGATGCAGGCATGACACATTCTGTGTTCTGGTTTGTCAAAATAATCAAATAATTTTTTTTATAGCAGTGATTGTTTGAGTGGCAATGTAGACGCGTAGACTTTGTTTTTAGAAAGTTTGTACCATCGGCGGGACTAAAAAGTAACAAGAGGCACGAGACGGAAATGCGCTGTGTCAGCATCCTTAGGGCGTGGGACCTTCACACGGCTCTAAATACTGACGAATCAGGAAAGAAATGAAAGTTAACACAGTACAAATTAAAATTAAAAAAAAGGCTGTGTCACGTCACTGTACGGTAAAGAACAACTCGGGTTTCTACCAACAAGGTTGAAAGTTTTATGCTGAATACTGAACGGAAATTTTTAGCTTAGGTTCTGCGAGGTATTGATCGCCACGACTGCTCCGAGCTACTCGAAGTTTGCGCAATAGGGTACTGGTTCGGAAACTTTGTGGCACTGATTCTTACCTTTTTTTCACCCTCCACGAAATATTAAAGGATTGAGTAGCCTTTCTGAAATGCACATCCGTTCATATTCGGTCTAGTTATTCTTGAGCGCGTTTATTAGAAGCCCGTGCGTAAAAACGTTCACCGTGTTTCCTACTGTATCGTTGTTGCGATTGCATTTGCGTATTACGAGTTCGCATTCTGTACCTTTTATTACGCTTATTTTTCTTATTTTTGTATAACTTCTCGCGCAGCAGCTTGCACTAACACCTGCTGCCACCAGCTCCAAAAGTGGTTAGTGGTATTCTCAAGTAAGATAACTAATTAGATGCTGAAACGATACGTCACGGAAAGAGGTTCGAACTTCGAGAGCCTCCCTTGCTTTCCAGAATAGTCCGTAACAGCGCGAAAGAGGGCCCCTGAGGTGTCTACGTCACGTTCGCCGGCCATATAGCTGTTGCACTGGCGTTCGTCGTCGAATCTCATCACGAACTGTCCCCCGACTCGGGGGACTGTGGGAACGCAAAGGCGTCAGCCGACCCCTTCAATTGCTGGCCCAAATAGAGTAAGAATGGGACTCCAAGCAGAAACTCGGTGTACATACACAACCCGAACGGTGGTCAAAGAATTGCCCGAGTTCCTGTTTGCGACAGGCAACACACTCCGCGAGACACACAAAAAGCTCACGCGTAGCCGAATGATGGATGGGAGCTCCGACGTCCGACCACCTCGGAACGACGGAATGAAACAAGCAAAGCAAAAGAGAAAAAGCGGGGAGACGAGGACTGAATGGGCGCGTGCAAAGCGGTCCCCTGGAAACCGAGTCGGCGAAGCGGTCCGCTCGATCAGCCGGGTCCCCGCGGTGAACGGCGGTTCGCTCTAGTTTCGGGCGCGGCGGCGGCGGCAAAGAGCGGCGTCCAATTGAGCCCGTTCGAATGCCGCCCGGCAATCGAACGGCGAGCGCGTTGGCGGGCGCCGGGGTGAGCGACCGCTGGTCGGACGTCCCACGCGCCGACCGCACGCAGGTTCCGCGTGTACTCCGTTCACCCCGAAAAGCCGACGGCACGGTCGAAGCCACGTGCTCGTTGGGCCAGTCCTATACGTCCGTCTTTCGCCACGTGATCGCGGACCCACCCCATTCCCCCCCACGCGCACAGATTGAGGGTCAGGTGGTGGAAGGCAGGCAGGCGGTTGGTTGGTCCGGCGAGCTCCATGCTTGCACCACACTGTCGGCTTAGGGTAAAGGAGGATGGCGCAGAGACACTTGGCAGCCTCGAAACCTGGTCTCGAGTCGGAAGAAGCAGTCTCTCGCATAGGTATACACCAACTCATGTTTACAAACAAACCGGAGCGCCCCTAGCGGACGCCTCCGGCGCCGCGCATGCGCGGTGGATGGTGGGCAAGAAGCCCGCCGTCGCCCATAAACAAACCATTGAATTGCGTTGTTGTCGGCGTCGATGGGTGTCCCCATGCTCTTCTTCGCTTTGGAATTGTCGATTCTACGTCCTCCTAACACTGTCTGACTACTTGAGCGGCTTCAGCAAAACTATCGAGGCAAAACTTTGCGTGAATAATGTGACGTGCGGCGATTCATTTCACGCGGACGCCGCAAAATGGGCGCTGAAGCCTGACTCCCACGATGAGGTTCTGCTCGCTATATTCAGTCGCGACGTCGCTCGGACTGCAAAAGCGTGGACCGTAGCTGAGATGGTGGACATCGATACTGAAAACCACAAGTAGAATCGGGCATTACAAGTCGGTGATAGCCACTGGTAACAATGATCAACAACTTCTTGTATCTGTTTACACTTAGCCGACTTACCCCAACCAACCTTCAAAAGTGTTTCGAGGCCTGCACTTAGTTCTTATCGCAATTACCGGGTCAACGTTTAGTTTACGGGCCGCTGTCGTTTGAACGAGCTGACGACAAAAAGCAGCCAAGTTTGAAAGAGCAGACGACAGTTCGAACGCACGCGCAATGGAGTACGGGCAAGAAGCACCGCGTCCCGCCTCAACAAACCATTCGAATGTCACGTTTTCGGCGTCTGTGTGAGTCTGCATACTCTTTTTCGCGTTGGAGTTGTCGATTCTACGTCCTCATCGCAATGTCTTACCACTTGAATCGCCTGAGCGAAATAATCAAGGCTCGTTACGCCGCTAAACTTTCCGTAAATAATTTGACGTGCGGCGATTCATTCGCATTTAGGCTGCAGAATGGACGCCAAAACCATGATGAGATTCTAGTAGCTATTTTTGGTCGCGACGTCGCTCGTGCTGCAAAAGTGTAAATGGTAGCGGCGATGATCGACGTCGATACTGAAAATCGGAAGCGGGAACAGACCAAGCGTAACAAGTAGGTGATGGCCACCGGTACCAATAATTAATATCTTGTATCTACTGTTTACACCGAGCCTACTTAAAGGGAAGATGGGGCACTTCTACATTTGAGAAAAAACGCTTGAATTGCGTTCATTTGGCCTTTAGATTAACAGATATCAAATTTGTATTTCAATGCGACGCGCCGGAGAGCCATACGAGCAATTTCAAAATAGGACTGAAGCCCCGCCTCCCTAGCCTTGGGCAGCCAAAAGAGCCGTCGATGACGTCACGGACAGCGACTGTCTTTCGCGTTTTTCTCGCGTTTAACAGTACTTACGCAGCAAATGGTTTGGGTATTCGGGTTCACGGGGTAAAAATACATTAGAATTCACTTCTAACTCATTTTTTCCAAGAAGCTCCGTAGCTTCCCTTTAAGCCTTTTGAGGCCTGCAATTACTTCTTATCGCAATCACCGGGTCAAAGTTTGGTCAACGGGCCGCTTTTGTTTGAAAGAGCAGACGAAAGTTCCAACGATCAGGCGGCCGTGTGAATTAGAAGACGCACTTAACCTGTGGGTGGTCCGGACGACTTGGGGGTTTTCTCTCCTTCATGTTGGAACAAAGCAAATACATCTGGCGACCACAAATTGTGGCCCGCACACGCAATCGTAGTCCGACAGCGTCTGGTTTGCCGTTTTCACGGCTACTATCCACGTTCTCGGACGAACGGAGGGTGCAAAAACACATGAAAACTGAACTTGAAACCTTTCCAGACTCTCTTGGTAAAGCCCCCGTCGCAGCATTTTGACGAGAAGGCACGTTTTTTGACTCGTTTCTTCCAAAGGAACACAGGAATGCATGTCTGACACGGCGACTCCTGCCCACCGCCCCATACCGGAAGTGCGTCCGGCGCGCCACCACCGCGGCGTGACGTAGGAGAGTTGAGTTGGTGTATACCGACCATTGCGTGTACTTTTTGTCTCATCTGATCTCCCGTGTGCTTACAAAAATAGCGGCCGCGTGTTACGACGATCGGGCATGGCGATTAAGTGATAGGGACCAGCTGGATCGTCACCCTGTTCTGTTCTGTGGCGCGTGAAGAGTTCAGTACTCGCTGAGTCTTCTATGAAACGCAAGGGCAACTTCGCGAACATGGGTCGAAGTCCCCGGGTGGAAAAGTCCCCGGGTGGAAAAATCCTGTCGTCGGATCATACTACATGTTCACCCCTGAACTGGATTGTCATAAGAGCGTTTGATGTAACCTCTGTCCCCGCATTCCGTTGAAATGACCTATACGTAACTAACGGAGATTGCCAGCTGATGCTTTTAAGCTTCTGTTTGCCCTTGTTTAGTTTTATATTTATAAATTGCAATCGCGCCACTTTTGGACAAGAAAGGTTCAACTTAAGGAGACAATAACGAAACGCCTTTTGCTGTCTGCAAACGCCATCGTGGCAAGCCTTCCACGTCCCACAAAACGGGGCTTCGGTCGAGAAACTCAACTGTTGGTTCCTTCTGAAAAATATATAAGCCGCAGATTCGAGGAAAACGCGAAGAAAGCAACAGAGGGTTGTCCCAAGCGTTATGTTCCTCCATTCTGTAGTTTTTTTTTTCTTTTTTTTGTGCTTAGTTTGTATACCGGCGTCAACCCTGCACTTTGCTTTCAAGTTCGGTCCTCCGTGACGGCGTCAGCGGACCGTGCAGTTTCTGCGTACCTCGAATGGGAGGAGACAAGAAGGCGGCACATTTGGCCGACGCCGAGGAAACGTCGTGCCCACAGCCATCCGATGTATCGCGGCTCTCTGCCGTTATTTTACCAGACTTCGCGACAACAATGCCAAACATAGAAAGCAAACAAAAAACTACAAAAGATAGTTTTGCGCGAATGTTCGACAATCTGAAGACAGGCCGAAGTAAATGGGAACTTTCTTTACGGTTCAATTGAGGTAAAGTTGTCTGTCCGAGGAGCGGTTAAGTAAGAGTCAAGCTACGGTCAAATAAATTTGAGGGTTTGCGTGTCAAACCAACGAGGTTCATCTGAGACAACCGAGAATTAATTTCGACCAACTGTGGATCTTTCTTAGAGCGCAGCTCTTAGGTGCCCGGGTTCCTTCGGGAGGACCACGAGTTCCTTCGGGAGGACCTCGGGTTCCTTCGGGAGGGCCTCGGGTACCTTCAGTGACCCCCCGAGAACACGTGACCCCCCCCCCCCCCCCCCACCCCCTTAGTAAACTTCCATCCTCCTCCTCAAGAGCTGCGCTCTACTTCGGCGTTACAGGGAGTTGTAAACAGCTTTGATTTTTTTTTCATTCAAACCAAATCTCCGTCACAAGGCGCCTTCTTCTCAATGAGCCTTCCTCAGACGACGGGAACCTCAATCAGATTCGAACGTGCCGACGGGGTGGTAAAGCTGGCGCTTTTTCTCGAAGCGGCACCGATTAATCTTGGTGATTACCGGTCCATGTTTTCTGGATGGATTTTGCCGGTGTAACCGCGTGTGATGGTGGCAGAAGGGAATTTTAGGTGGTTCGAACCGAACAATTCTTTACCCGTAGCGGCACCGGGAAGTAGCAAGTACAGGGTGTCACAAAAGAAAATTTACACGGTCTTTTTTACCGCAAAAATAAACCAGGCATCGCCGAACGCTCATTCTCCGCCCAAAGGTAGAGCTAGAGGTCACAACCAGATGCCAAAGTTTCAGCCCGATCCGATAACTTAATCAAAAGTTATAAGTGATTTTCTGAAAAGTTCAATGGGAAAATGGAGCCCATTTTTGCCTGTTTTCGGTTTCTGGTGTCATAGAGCCCCATGTGTTTGATAGCTCCGTCGGCCGCCATTTTCCCATTGAAATTTTCAGAAAATCACTTATAACTTTTGATTAAGTTATCGGATCGGGCTGAAACTTTGGCATCTGGTTGTGACCTCTAGCTCTACCTTTGGGCGGAGAATGAGCGTTCGGCGATGCCTAGTTTATTTTTGCGGTAAAAAAGACCATGTAAATTTTCTTTTGTGACACCCTGTATATCTTAAAATGCTTTTTCAAATAATTAAAAAAAATCGTTTTATGAGGCACGCAGCGACGTTGACGTCCAGTCTCAGCCTTCCTGGTACAGGACGCCGTGCCTTAAAAGTCGCCGAACCTTCCTTTTCAAGTTCTTTTTTTTTTTCTCGTTGCAGTTTCAGAAGTCTTTTGGGGTTGATGAAGTCTTTCCAAAGCTTCTGCAGCGCCTCGCTGTCTTCCGTCCTACTCTGTTTTGTTGGAATGGCCAACCCCCCCTTTGTACGGGACGCCGGCAGCGCGCGCTGACAAATCATAGTTTGCTTTTGTAAGAATACCATTACACACACAGACACACGTACGCACGCACACACGCACACCCACACATGCACACACACGCACACGCACGCACGCACACACGCGCACACACGTGCGCGCGCACACACACACACACACACACACACACACAAAAAAAAAAGAAGAGGAGGCTCGGTAAATAGCTTCAAAGTTATGGTACACTGTAATTTCGGAGTCGCGTTCTCGCGACCTAACTCCTCATGTGACCAGCACTGCACGGCGTGCCCCCTGCAACGTGAAGGCAGCGCACGAAGCCAGCGATCGGCCGAGCGTCGGATCCTCGGCGACACTCCAGGCACGTGCGACAGGGCGCCGACTCGTTGTCGGGCGGCCCAACCGCCGCCGTCCTTCCAGATGGGGTCGAGCACAAAGCGGCCCGACTGCGCGGCCGGCAACCCCCGAAAAGCGGTCGGGACAAAAGGGCCGTCCGCTCTTCTCGGTGCACCCCTCCGATTCGGGGGTGCCCCTACCACAGCGCCGCTCTGAGTCAGCAGCGTTCGATGATGACGTGCTGGGCCGTAACCTGGCAAGCAGTGACGGCCCTGGAGAGTCAATCGGGACGTCGGACCAAAGCACGTGACAACCTGTCGTCCGAGTCCTCGGGCGGAGAGGCTTCGCTCCGTGGCTCTGAGTGGCTCGAGGGAGTCGAAGCTTTCACCGTTTGCCAAGGGATGGCGAAAGTGAGGATAACCGTCGTTGGCCCCTATGGCACCCGAGGACGTGCCGCGTGAAATCAGGGCCTCGGAGGCTGCCGCAGTCCGCTGCAACGAGGATGGCTCCGTACCACCGCCCAAGACGGGTTGGACTTGTAGACTCACTTCCTCGTGGACACAAGAATTAACTGTAATCTAAAAAATTTTTTTAAAGTTTTAAATGTCTAAGTTTGAATGGGAAAAGGACACATCCATAGGGTAGTTGTCAATACGTTAACAAAATATACAAGCAAAAAAAAAGGACAATTGTGCATTTTTTGTAACGTCGCCACATGTCACAACCTCCACGCGTTTTTATTGTTACACACACACAAAAAAAAAAGACACGAAGATTTTTGTAGTAGACATGACTCATGCGTTTTTGCTTCTTGTTTGCCGCGCTTCCGAGCGTTATTTTTATCCACTGTAAACGACTTTATTTTCGCGGGCTGAATGCGGTGAAGTGTGATTTTCGGGAATATTTCGCTGGCACGAAATTTAGCAAATGAGGGTGGTGTGCCATGTATTTGTTACCTTTAATTTTCGCGACAATATTCGATTCGCGAAATTCACGAAAATTAGGTCCTCGCAAAAATAAGTTCCTTTACAATATTAGATGTTTATCCTGTGACACCGTCTCGTATCTCACGAGGTTGGTGTTGGCGAGTTATTTAGGAAATGGTTCAATCCACTTGATCAACACAATATTCAGAAAAAAAACTTTTTTTTTAATTTCATCACTTACTCAACATGTTCAGTGGGACCTTGCTTGAGTGTAAGTGAGATATCTAAACGAACTACAGTCAGCAAACTATGTCATGCACGTACAGTTATCACAAACACTCCTCGCCCGCCTTAGCCGCCTTTGGCTGCGGTGCTTTTAGAATCGTTTTCTTGATTAGAGGTTGCATTCGTGAACAACCTTTTTTTAATTTTGTGTATAAAATATCTGACACAAAAATGACGCTTTTGGGCATCATGTACGCTGCAGTGCAGATAAATATTTTAGATGCTGTCAACTTTTCCGAAAACAAAATTTCTTCTTGTTGTTGTCTAACAATCCTGCGTGAGTGTGAATAGTTTGTTTATATGTCATAGTCTGTTTTTTTTTTTCCTTCTTTGCTGAACAGTAAGCACCTCGTTGGCATTCCATTCGTGGTAGGGTCTTTGGGTTACTTATGGCTTGGTATTATTGTTGTAATCGGATGTTTTTGTCAAAATTCGGCGTAATAAAGGGCAACAAGTTGCCTTCATTTGGCGAGAGATACGACAAGTTACCGTTATTTCGGAGTTCATGGTAGATCTCCGCCACGTAAAAGGCAAAGACAACTGGCCAGCGCATCCGCTCTCCCGTGTCGAGGTTTATCTCGGCTATTGCTGGAGTCGTCGATTTTGAGACCATGGCTATGGCGTAGCGGGACGTTCCGGAGTTGCTTGCTCATCCTGACAGAATGTAGCCTTTGGTACTGACAGCAGGTCATCTCCCTCATTCCACTGTTACCATCATCTGCGACATGTATACCAGCAGTCCTCGACCTTTCGTCCCACTCGCCCTCCGTCGCAAGGTTTTCGACTACTCCACAACCTGAGTCACCCAGGCATGCGAGCCACACAACGACTAGTAACAGCATGCTATGTATGACCTACCATAAATACAGATCTGTACAACTCGACAAGGAACTCCCTACAACGCCAACGGTCCAAGGTCAGCAGGCACACCACAACACCCTCTGACACCATTCCCTGCCCCTACTACACGTTTCGGCCATGTCCATCTCGACATCGGGGGTCCCTTGCCACCATATCGGGGTTTCACCTACATCTTAACTTGCGTCGACCGACACACCATGGCTAAAGGCCACTCCCTTTCCCGACATATACGCCGATCCGTAAATGGCCATAAAACTTGTTGGAACTCACGCCATGTGCACACAACCTGTTACCACTCGTCAGCAAACTGCATGGTAGAAAGGTTGCACCGACAGCTAAAAGCATCGATAACATGACGAAACGGTCGGCTTCACTGGGCCGATCATTCGTCCTCCTCGGCATTAGATCAGCATTCAAAGAAGACCTGAAACGCATCTCAGTGGAATGGGTGTATATGAATTGCAGCTCCGGCTTCCTGGACAATTTTTTCACGCATCCAATAATACTCCTACTGTTCCACAAGAAACATACTTGGACGACTTGCGGCGGTTTACCCGATTACTCCAACCCACACCTCTTCGGTTGCCCAGTTCTCACAACGTATCTGTAGGCCATGAGTTTACAACTTCCACCGATGCATTCGTCCGCAAGGACATCAAGAAGGACCTCATTCCACCGTACGACGGCCCGTTTTGAATACTCAACCGAACCGACAAGACTATCACTCTGGCACTCTGGATTGTCACGGACATCCAGAAACTATCGCCATAGACCGCACAAAGCCCACTTTCACAAACTTGACACGTCCGCACTCCAGAAAACCGACGCCTCAGCTGGCAGAAAACATGATCTGCCATGTCGCCGCCAGGTTATTACCGGCGTTGAACTTGCTAGTCCTTATATGTACTTTCTCTCTTCTCGCTACCATGATTCTATTTCTTTTTTTTTTTTACGATCCATGCTACCAGGAACAGGCACGTAGCCAGGATCTCCTGTAGGAGTTAGCGACAGAACCCGTTTCGCGGGGAATGCAAGCCCACAGCACAGAGCTCGATGGCGAGTTCCTTGGCGCAGCCGGTCGTGGGGTCTTCAGCTGAGAACTAGAAGCTCCGCCTTCAGCGCGAGCTCGCTGGATTCCGCAGTGCTTATGTTGCGCGTGCCTGCGCGTTCACACAAGGGCAGAATGCTGGCGCTGAAGGCTGAGCTTCCAGTATCAACTTAATGGTGAACGGAGTATTCGCGGCGAGAAGTTTGGGTATCGCCACCTGGTGGAATTTTTTCACAACCGGGGAGGAGGATACTTCAACTTGCTCCGCTGGTGCAAGCACGTGCAATGCTAAGCTTCTATGCACTATGGAAATTAAAACAACTGCGTTCGTAGCACGTACACTGCCCAGATTGAGGGAAAAAGAAGCGACCCTAGCCAGCTACTCACCGCGAATAGTCCGAGCCAGAGCACCAAGCGATTCGGACGCTCTTTCATTTGCCCTACAGAGTCCTTCCCTTCCAGTTGGAAGTTGGGAGCCACGTGCGACCCGGTGGAACATTCTCGCCTCGTCCTTGCGGCGAGGCAACGCCGTAAATCTTCCTCCCATTCGTTCCACACGCCGAACGGGAGACAGCCATCATTCCACCTGGACGCATCCTGTTGACGCTCTCAGTTCGTGCCGCGGCTTCCGCATTCTCGCGCAGCACTAGTCCCAGCAATATTACGTCCATAGTTCTATCGATGAGTAACCAGCGGCGGCAAGCTTCAGGCCTGTAGGTGCGCGAGCACTGTAGCCAACGCGATTCGTTCATTGGTTTCAAGGTTCTTCATGAGCTTCTGGCATACGGTCTAGGCTCTTCATATACACTGCATGCGAGGCGTATAAGACGTAGCTGTCGACGAGAATGTGGTGAGTTGGGGGCCAGTTAGTATTGAGACTACATAATGAAAACGAGCGGGCTAAGGACAGTACTATACAGGATAGAGAGACATATAACACAAGCTCTGACTCGCAACTGCTATTTACTTGTGAGTCAGTTATGCTTAGTTGTGTGTATTGTGTTAACAAGCCATCGATAAACGTTGTATGAAAAGGAAGTGCTGTTCCCTCGCCAGTGCTTTTAACGACGTGTTACCTGACCCTGTGATCTGCCCTACATGGGCGCCCTTTTAGATTTTTGTTTAGTTTTCTTAATTCCCTATTATTTTTGTAAATATTCATGGTATGAATGTATTGTGTTTTGCTTTTTTTTTTCTTCGTTTTTCTTAAGTATGAACGTCGGTTTCCTCTTCCTCTCATATATAACAGTTGTAGGTCGGCGGTTCTGTATTCTATGTGTTTCTGTTGTCTTATCTTTTGTGCACTGTTTTTATTTGTAGCTCGAGGCTTGAAGGTTTTGTTTCTCAAAACAGACGCAGGTAAACATGGGCCTTTTTGTAACGTGTGGTCGTCTTGCATAGCGGGACGCCCAGATGCTAGCCACATTTTCCGCAAGACATAAGAAATTATTTCTGATCAGCGGCAGAAAAGTCGCTTAAACTTTCCTCTTTTGTCGTTATTCCAATAATAATAATAATAATAATAATAATAATAATAATAATAATAATAATAATAATATTGTTTATTGCAGGTGCTTTAGGTATATCGATGTATAATAACGGGACCATCAAAGCCGTAAAGGCTTGTATGAGTAGTCGCTAAATATTTTAAAGTCAGTGCATTCCTAGATCAAAATAGGAGAAGGCCGAAAGCCGGAGCTCGCGACGAAATGAAAAATGTTCAAGCAGGCGACTATGGCACAACATTGAGCTTACAGGTAAGTGAAATCAAAATCAAAAAGAAAGTTGTATCGCAATGTTAGAGCAACATTATGTGCCTGAACAAAAAGATTTAAATTTACGTTTCAAAGCTTATAGAGATGTAAAGTCTGTTAGCGCAGAGGGAAGGTTGTTAAAAATATGAGGTACGTAACAAAGACGGATGCATTTCCCAAAATAAGTGTTGATGCACATCGCTGCAACGGTGTCGGATCTCGAAGGGCCCGACAAATATTGTTAGGGGTCGTTAGTGTCTGAGTATTACAGTTTGCCAAAATACTGCTCGAAATATTAGTAGAGACAGGTCGTTAGAGAGATTATCAGATGTTTGAAGACTCGAGCCATATGCCATGCTTCACAAAATGCTCCCAAGTAAAGATTGCACTTTAGAGTCTAATCTTCGCACGAACACGTTCACGGCGCCCTCCTGAACAGTGCGTTCGAAGGCAGTTGGCGAAAGATCCAAGAAATACCGGCATAGTCTTCCTACATTTTAAACCAGTACAATAACTTTCGATGTTATGATTTACCGTTAATGTCGAGGAAGGCTGAAGGCGGAATTATCTTACAGTCTATAAATGTCTTCTTGTGCATTTTGTAGCTATAGTATACAAATAAGAGGCTTTACTGCCCAGTCATTCAAATCCCTTTTTTTTTACTTTTATGTTTGGCGATATTTTTTCGTTTTGTTGCTTTTGTCAAGGAATATTTTAATGTAAAAACTCTACTTTTCTACACAGCTGCATATCCGCAAGGGTGCAGGGGATCGACCAACATGTTTGCTAAGACAGCTTCTTAGCCCAGCCCCCACTTACCATATGTATATGTGGCGAATAAAATTATTATTATTATTACCATTATTACTAATAATATTATTATTAATATTCTCATTAATATTGTAGGCTGCACCGCCACCCACAGACCCATTCTCCTCATCAAAATCAAAGAGATGGCTCGAGGCGCAGCACGCGCACGCGGCTCGGAGAGCGCGTCCAAGAGAATGCTCTGAAGCCGCCATCACAGGCAGACACGTCGTTCGCTTGTCTCGTTCCATGTCCTCACTTTAAATAACGTGGAAGGGCCTCGCGACCGCCCACATATTTGGTGACCCGGTCGAGGACCATGGACAACGGCGAACCCCAAGGAGCAGCAGCCGGATCCCCGGCTTCCATCTCGTCGGTTGCAGTCCGACTTCCGCCGTACTATGACAGAAACCCGAGGGTCTGGTTCCTGCAGGCTGAGTCCCAGTTTCATCTCGGCGGTGTGACGAGCCACGAGAGCAAGTATCATCATGTCGTCTCGGCGCTGTCGCTGGCAGCACCCAACGAAGTATACGACATCCTTGCGCAACCCTCGGCCACAGCTTCCTACGACCAGCTAAAGGCGGCTCTCCTGCAGAGAACCGAGGCATCAGATCGCTCCCGCCTTCAAGAACTTCTTTCGGCGGAAGTACTCGGCGATCGACGTCCGTCCCAGCTGCTAAGGCGGATGACTCAGCTCTTTGGAGATCGCGCCAACACGATCGGCGACGCTGTGCTGCGGGAGCTATTTATTCAACGCCTGCCAACCAACATCCAGATGGTGTTAGCCGCCGCTACGGCACTCGACCTCACAAGCCTTGCAACCCTGGCAGACGCCGTTATTGAAGTTGCCACTCCACCCGCTGCCAGCGTTACATCGGCGGCAGAAGACGGCAGCGAAGCGATGCCTGCCCTGCCAGGCACTCCATCGTCAGACGGCAACCTCGAGCAGCTTTGCCAGTGGTTGGAAGAGAGTGTTACCGCAGCAACTTACCGTCAAGATCGTCCGCGCACTCAACAACAACGTGGACGTTCAACATCTCGTCGGAGAAATACTGACCATACCCGCTCGGCAAGTTCAGCGGACGTCTGCGTATACCATCGCCGCTTTAGTTCTGACGCCCGGCACTGCCTTCGGCCTTGCTCCTGGAGCAAACCTATAGAGTCAACGACTAGTCAAAACCTGCCAGGAAGTCACCTTTTCTACATCGCCGACAAGACCACGGGAACCCGTTATCTCGTCGATACCGGGGCTGAGGTAAGCGCTGTTCCTGCAAAACGCGCGGATCAATCACAAACGCCCATCTACTACCTTCGGGCTGTGAACAACTCGTCGATCCCCGTCTACAAGGAACGGTCCATCATTATACATCTTGGTCTTAGACGAGTTTACCGATAGGTATTCCTGGTCGCAGACGTAGGCAACGCGATCATCGGTGCTGACTTCCTACAACACCACAGCCTCCTCGTAGACGTCAAGGAGAGACGTCTGCTCGACTCCACAACGCGACTCTCCGTGCAAGGCGTCTCAACAACTGACACCGCCGGATTTGCGTCAGTCTGCTCCAAGATCGACGGGCCATTCCAACCTCTTCTACGGGACTTTCCAAGCCTCACGCGAGCTCCTGACTGAACTGGACCAGTTTCGCACGATGTTCACCATCACATCGAAACAACGGGCGCACCGGTTCACTCTCGACCCCGCCGTCTGGCTCCAGAAAAACTCCCTATTGCTCGCGAAGAATTCGAGCACACTCTCAGAAAAAAAGGCGTATTATTACACCCCTTGTCCCATATAATACACCCCAAAACTTCAATTCGCCGTACAGCGCCCCATAATCGAACAGGCGGCCCCAAAGTTTACGAGGGGCTTGATAGCCGTGTGGTACAACTTATTAAGATAGCTGATATACGTATTAATGACTACAAAAAAAGATTATCGGAGTTTTCTTGGCCGTAGTGCAAAAGCTCCGTGTTTTCTTTCTTTGGTCTTTGATACGTACTTTAGCAATTTAATAAGTTACATCGCACAGTTATCAAGCCTCTGGTAAAATGTTGTGCCGTCTGTTCGACTATAGGGCACTGTACGTCGAAATGAAGTTTTGGGGTGTAATATATGGGACAAAAGGGTGTAAGGTGATACCCTTTTTTTTTAGAGTGCATATGCTCGAGCTTGGAATCATCCGACCCTCGTCGAGCAGCTGGGCGTCTCCGCTGCATATGGTGTCTAAGAAGAACGGAGACTGGAGACCATGTGGCGACTATCGCGCACTGAATAAGAACACAGTGCCCGACAGATACCTTCGTCCGAACATCCAGGACTTCACTGTCAACCTCCAAGGCACTACCATCTTTTCGAAGGTTACCTTACCCGCGCGTACCACAAGATACCCGTCGCTGACGAAGATATCCTGAAGACAGCCATAACTACACCGTTTGGCTTGTTTGAGTTCCTCCGTACGCCTTTTGGCCTCAGTAATACGGCTCAAACCTTCCAGCGGTTCATCGACGCTGTCACGCGCGGGCTTCCCTTCGTATTCGCCTACGTTGACGACTTGTTGGTCGCTAGCTCAACACCAGAGGAGCACACCAACCACCTCCGTCTTTTGTTTCAAAGACTCTCAGATCACGGCATCATTATCAACGCCGCAAAAAGTGAATTTGGAAGAACAGAACTTGACTTCCTTGGACACCGACTGGACCGCCATGGCATTAGACCTTTGCCGTCGAAAGTTCAAGTGATCAGAGACTTCCCAAGACCTACCTCGATCACCAAGCTCCGCCAGTTTCTCGGCCTGGTAAACTTTTACCGCCGGTTCATTCCGAACTGCGCGAGACTGGTCCAGCCCCTTGACTCCCTCCTGACCAAGTCTCCGCGTCCCTTATCTAACGTACCATGGAGTGAAGATGCGGAGCAAGCTTTCTGCGCAGTGAAGAACGTACTTGCCGATGCCGTACTTTTGCGACATGCAGAGCACTCCGCCCAAACCTCGATTATGACCGATGCCTCAGCCACTGCTGTAGGTGCCGTCTTGCAACACCACGTCGATGGCGAGTGGCAACCCCTGGCTTTCTTCTCCAAGAAGTTAAAGGCCGCTCAGACCCGCTACAGTGTTTTTGGGAGGGAGCTGCTAGCTGCGTACTTGGCAGTCCGGCACTTCCGACATTTTATCGAAGGTCGCTCCTTTGTCATCTGGTCGGACCACAAGCCACTGACGTACGCCATCCGAAATTCCGGTTCCACCTACACGCCTCGAGAGATTCGACAACTTTCGTTCTTGTCAAAGTTCACGACCGACATTCGGCACGTCAAAGGTACATCCAACATCCCCGCTGATGTACTTAGCCGAATTGACGCCGTGCCGTCATCTTCTCCACAAGTCGACATCAGGTTGCTGGCTCGACATCAGGCATCCGACCAGGAGCTGCAGCGGCTACGCACAACAAGCACAGCTTTACAATTGCAGGACGTCCAATTTCCTGGAGACATCACCATCGTCTGTGACATATCCACAGGAACGCATCGCCCATTCGTTCCGGTTGCTCTACGAAGGCAGCTTTTTGATGCCATTCATTCGTTGTCGCACCCCGGCGTGAAGGCGGCGCAGAAGCTAGTGGCCAATCGCTATGTGTGGCCACGGCTCAAGTCCGACATGCGAAACTGGGTACGGACCTGTTTGCAATGCCAACGCGCCAAGATACACCGACATCCAGTCCCTCCACACACGAGTTTCCTGCAGCCCGATTCCCGTTTCGACAAGGTTCACTTCCCGTTTCGACAAGGTTCACCTTGACCTTGTCGGACCCCTTCCGACATCCCAAGGGCAACGATACATCCTGACGTGTATCGACCGCTTCACAAGGTGGCCGGAGGCTACACCGTTGCCTGATATGACTGCAGCCACCGTCGCCGAGGTTTTCGTGTCCTCTTGGGTGGCGCGCTTTGGATTCCCTTCTGAAATCGTCACCGATAGAGGGCGACAATTCGAGTCCAACTTGTTCACCGAGTTGTCCCGAATCCTAGGTATGACGAGATCTCGGACAACTGCATACCACCCGCAGTCTAACGGCTTGGTGGAACGTTTCCACCGACACCTCAAGTCCGCGCTCATGGCCCACGCGAACTCCAGGGAGTGGGTACAACAACTTCCACTCGTCTTACTCGGAGTTCGAACGGCGTTGAAGCAGGACCTCGGCTGTGCAACCTCTAAACCCGTCTATGGGACGACCCTCCGATTACCATCGGACTTCTTTGAGGTCGACCCGTCTCCAAACACGAGGCCACAAGACTACGCCACAAAGCTGAAGGAGGTTTTTGCGGACCTACGACCAGTTCTTACGCGCGCGGTATCTGCGAAGACTCCTTACGTCTCTCAAGACTTGTACAGTGCAACGCATGTGTTCGTGCGCCAAACCGCCCGACGGAAACCGCTCCAACCACATTATATGGGGCCGTTCCCGGTTCTGGAAAAGAAGCCAGGTGGCTTCGTTGTACAGATCAATGGACGACGAGACATCATCGCTCTCGAGTGTCTAAAGCCAGCCCATCTGGAGCACGCACCCGTGAACCTCATCACATGTAAGACGCGCGAAGAAAGTCCGAAGTCTCGCAGGAAGTCTGCTCAAGTCCACTGGACAAACTCATCACCACAGCTAGCGCCCTAATTCTGTGTTATCGTTTTTTGTTTTGTTTTATTCAATCGCTCGTTGGGGTTCCTCGCTAAGGGGAGGGGGGGGGGGGGGGGCATATCTGTAGGCTGCACCGCCACCCACAGACCCATTCTCCTCATCAAAATCAAAGAGATGGCTCGAGGCGCAGCACGCGCACGCGGCTCGGAGAGCGCGTGCAAGAGAATGCTCTGAAGCCGCCATCACAAACAGACACGTCGTTCGCTTGTCTCGTTCCATGTCCTCGCTTTAAATAACGTGGAAGGGCCTCGCGGCCGCCCACAATATCATTTATTATTATTCTTATTCTTACGTAGAGGCTAGCAAAACAGATGCTGGTCCTGATGTTCGACAGTATAAATTAACTGATTAACTTCTTGCTGTTGCTGCGCATGCACACTGTGGAGGTACCCCGCCCGATCCTGCATTCCCCAAGAGCGGCCGCCCTTTTGTCCTTGTGTTGCATCTGTGACCCTAACCTAGATGTGATTACTTTACGAGTAATGCTGCATTCTAAAACTCTGGGAAAGACCAGAAGCATTTTATGTGCTCGAGTGCCTCGTATCAAGTTTCATCGTGTTCACATACGTCGGGCCAAGTAGCGTGACCGATTGCCGGAACATCGTTTGACCTGCTACTGCTCAGTTATTATTATTTTATTTGTGCTTGTTGGTGGCGGAATAACCTCGCAGGATGTGTTGTCAGTTGTCGAACGGCAAAGCCGCATATGGAGGAAGTTCAACTTTCGTTGGAGTATCAGCGATGAAAAGCATGGACCGCCCTTGGCCTAACGCAGGGCCTTGTTGGCGAACATCTAGCCAAACACGAGGCACAAATAATCGCCTAGCCGGAGTCGTACAAAACGCAGTGAATATGAATCGATTAGAGGGTTTGATCTGCTCAGTTTAAGGTCGCTCAAATCGAAGCGGCATGTAACGTAGTAGGAGGCATAGGCCGTCATATTCTGATCCCAGCCACGCTCAATGGGGAAAAACGAATGCAGCGTGCGCCTGCAAGCATACTCGCGATGTACGTTTAGAACATTTTTATTCAGTTTACAGTCTTCTGGTGCCACATTTATTATTCTTGGTCGTACATGAGACAATTAGAATGTTTGAATAAGTTTATTGCGCATCACAGCGAAAGAAGATTGTGTCTCGTGTGATGCCACTATCGCCGTTGCGAACACGTCCTAGTTGCCACCACTACGCGAACTCTTCACTTTTAACTCCAACGGCGTCCACGTAATCCCTTTCCTCTGTCTCACTTTTCGGCCGCAAGGCGCGGCAGTTCCCGCGGCTCACTTGCCCCGTGTAAGCGAATAGCTGTCCACTTCTCTCTCTTTTGACCTTTCAGCAAAATTCGAAGAAGCTCGACTTGCGCGAAATGCTGTCCCACTCCTACGTAAAAATCAAAAATATCAGGAAATAAATAATTTAAGAAGTACTTTATTTCGTACTGCATATAATTATTCCCAATGTTTACCCGATAAAAAGCGAGACATGTACTTTAAATGCTTTAATTGGTTTGTTAGTGCGTGGAACTCCGAGTTAGACGTTCGAAAAAATCAAAACCAATCGAACTCGACCTCGGCACCGTCGGCCTCATCCCCTTTATACTCGCTGTAACTCTGGGAGAGAGAGAGGGGGGGGGGTCCGTGAATATTACTGAGAACCCAAGGCCGGCGCATGACGTCATCGTTAGTGGCTCCCCGACCCGCCCCAAGCGGCAAACAAGCCGCCGAAGCTTGACGAGATTCGCCCGCCACAAAGAGGTTCACGCGTCCGTCTGGGCGTCGCTGTGTGCCGGTTTCGCCCTCGTCATGAGACGGTGCGAGACGCGCTTTGTGGATCCTCTGGTAAAGATGTTTTTAGGGGGAAAAGTCTTGTCTTCTTTGTGGTATGCGGAGCCCAAGTTCGTCTGCTTCTTTTTCAGGGGTTGTGGACGTCAGAACGCCGAGCTCTGACTGGCTGTCATTCAAGGGTAGTGGGTAGACCTCAAAGCAAGCTGCCTTGAGGTCCATTCAGTATCCTTCCTTCAGAACCAATCAGAGCGCGGCGTTCTGACGTCATCACAACCCCTGCAAAAGAAGCAGACGAACTTGCTCTCCGCCATGCTTCCGTACGCCGCCGTGCGCTGTCTGGGCTCCCGCGCGCTCGATTGTCGTCGGGGGCGGCGTGGTGGTCACGGCCGACTGCGCCCGGCGGGGGCCTGGCGCGTGACCGCCGCTCACGATGGGGCCAGAGAAGCCAGTCCACGATCGTAAAGTGTCACCGGAGCCTGACCGGACGCGCTGGTCCCGCGCTGGACAGGTCTGGGTCAACGGCCCTGAACGCTCACTCGACTGTATGTGCCGCGGTGAAGCCCGATGTGTCGACCGACGCCTCCCGCACTCGTATACGGCGTCGGCCGTTAATTGTTTCGCATTCCCGGAAACAGCCTGCTGCCAAGTACTCGCGCACCGCCGTCCGCGGACGCAGCAGCTGTGTGATGAACGCAACTGGCTGGCTGGGTTCAGCCGGGAACGTGAAGGGCTGGGGGACGTGGGAGCGCTCTGATGGGCCGACGGAAAGACGCGCGACAGGAACTTTCACCCCTTCAGGTGCACGATGTATACAAAAGGAGATGCGCTCTTTAAATCTGTCCGTGAGCTCACTTCCCCGCAGAGCACGGCGGCAGCCAATCGCGGTGACCGACTGGACGGTCTAAGCGAATGACTACGCTCAGCATACGATTACGCTGAGACACTGAACGAGCGCTTCGTCAAGCTCAATGTGTACATCCCATTTTTATGATCTAATTAGCTCGGCCATTCTCTAGGATCCTTTCGTTGTTAACGCTCATTGGCTGCGTCTCCCCTCTACGGGACATTGCACTTTTTTATTTAGAGTGCTGGGCAGCGCGATTGTGAAAGGCACTGGGAACTTGGCCGCACTCGACTGAAGCTCGGTCCTTGACACTGAAAAGAACTGAATGAGCTTCTGCTTGTTAGAATCTTGGCATAAGCAACGCAGGAAGCAGTATTTGAACCGGTCGGCCGGATCTCTGCCATGCAGCTGGATCTTCGGTGTGGAGCTACGGAAAAGCCTGCTAAAGCCGCAGTCAGACTGCTCATATATACATCATGCAAAAAGGTGTTTTCTGCTGACATATCGACTCAAGTGTCTGGGGTCACGCCTCAAGCCTGTTCGAGGCATGTTTGCTTCACGTATGCTTGGAGCAGGTCTGCAGGCAGCTTTTGTATATGACCAATTTGACCGTCATACAAGAAAGAAACACGCCTTCGATAGTCTCTGCACGCTGTCTTTCGTATGCTGTATTCATAATGCGACTGGGACGTTAGATACGTTTAGAGGGATCGACGAAAGGAAAACATACCGTAATGTCTTCAGAAGACCCCCGTTTCTATAACGCGTGGGCCATCGAGCGACAGAATCAAATGCACCATGGTTTCGTTGGGGACAATGTCATTTACACGCTCGAGGGTGCGAGAGAATCATAGCGTTCTCGGTTCTGCGACCCAGAAACGAGACCGTCCTTCTTTCAGCTTGGACAAGCACGTGACGACCTGTTTTTCTCGAGTGAGAAGGAAGAAAGGGCGCCAACACAAAGAATGTAAATATGCATGCTTGGCAAGGGTATTCTGAGCAGCAGAAAACGATTTAGGAGGTTGGCTTTCGAGTAACGCAGCCTACATTTGCTGGCGATGACGAGGTTTTCCGGATCAACCTAAGAGGAATTCCCTCGGTGAATTTGGAACGGTTTTAGAGCACCTTTTTTTTTTTTTTTTTACAGCGGAGCTGTTAAGAGCTTATTTCCCCAGAACCGTGTCCGTCAGCAAACAAATGATGACACAGAACTCTGGACTACTACCGCCATCTATGAGCGACGACAGTAACCGGACAACCGACTTGCCGGTTGTCTGGTTGCCGCCGTCGCTCATAGATAGCGGCAACCTTTCGAGCCTTTCCACTCTGGCTTACCGACTTGCTGCCGGCCATTACTTCATTCCCACCATAGTACAGCTTCGCTGGTCTTCCTCCTTCACCAGAGTGGAAAGGCTGAATGTTTTTGTCGGTCTCTTCTTGGTCGTGCGAGCGCGGGCTTATATCTTACGCACTAAAGGCACAGGCATTGAGCGCTTTTCGATAGCTCCAGGGGGGGATCGGTGGCCGAGTGGTCTAGCGCACACCAGCTCGGAGCACGTGGAGCGAAAGCTCGCGCTGCAGAACCCAGGGATCCTGGGTTCGAGCCCCACCCCTGCCCGTTTCGATCTGGATGAGCATCGTACCGGCGTGCGGTCGTGTATCACTACTGCGTGGTGCACGTTAAAGACCCCAGGCTAGCGGCTGTACCGCACTGGCTAAATTTCTCATCTAGAGCTGGGAGACTCGTCGCCCCTGTGAGGCAGACCAAGTTCTAGGCTGTATAAACACACACACAACCCAATTTTTCGATCGCTCCAAATGCCCGAAGGAAAGTGTGCATTTGAGGCACCTAGGATTTCCCTGAGAGAACGTGGAAGGTTGAAAGTGAAGAGGCCAGTCATGTTTGAGCAGTAACTTTCCTCGTCGTAAATGGCGCATCCGAAAATCTGATATTTGGGCGATTCCTATTTTACACATGACGTGTCAGGGTAGACGTTTTCCAAACTCGTCGAATCAATGCAATGCCCAGTCTGATATGGCGAAGTAAACATTCGAGCCCGATTCACGTGATACGATTTTACTTGCGATTTCGCAGTTGCGACGTCGGGCATCGCTGTTTCCACCACTTCTTTTTTGCCACCCGACCCTATAGCCACGCCGCAACTGCGAAATCTCTAGTAAAATCTCACCATCTAAATCAGACATCACTCGCCCGTGGAAAGTGCTTATGGGGTCTGACTCTCAACCTTGATGGTAGGAATCAAGGAGTGTGCACACTGATGAGATGGACCGTTCCAAATAGTGGTGTCTTTAGTCCTTCCTGGCCGAAAAACCGTAGACCGATCTCACGAAGCGTTCGGTGCATGCGTGACGCCGCCATAACTGTAGTCTACCGGAGGCAGACGGCAGTGCACGAGGGGGCTCGTGACGTGTCGTGCTCTACACGCGCAGAGCTCCAGTGAGGTTGCCGCCAGTGCTGAAAGACTGAAGTTCCCTCCATGCATTGCGGCAGCGGTGGCGTAGTGGAATCGGCTGGTGAGGTCGGTCTATTGCACTTCGTTTGTCTAAATGGAACTGCAGGCCACCTTTTGCTACTCTTGCGGCTGCCGCATTGCCAGGATCACCTCACTGGCAGGAATTAATTAAAGACGTGTCTGTATATGACCCATGGTAACAAACTATGGGACGGTTTTAACACCTCTATGCTATTCACCGCAGCCCCCGCGATCAAAAGTAGAGATATGTACTGTCTCCACCTTGTTTGCTTGTAAGCGTTTTATATTATAACGGACAAAAAAAAAAGTCTGCGGTTTTTATTATATGTGCATCGAAAGTGTGACAAAGGTATTTGGGGTGCTTTTTGGAGCACATACTTTACATAAGTATTAAATCTACGGCGCCTAGACCTCGTCTCTGACTGTGCTTTTTTGAGGCGTTCTCCTTCTCTTCCTTGTCGTCGCCTGTCATTCCTCAGTCTCGGGTTTTTCACTAAAATCTGCCACACCGCCCACGCATTCATCACAAGTGTCAAGAAGAGACGCTGCACGAGCCGGCGTGTCAGGTCGCGATCCTGGTGGCTATTCGTAGAAGTTTCGACCAAAAGTAAAAGCGAACGCGATTGTCGCTGTCGTGGCCGCGTTCCAACTCCTGGCCGCCTTCCGCTGACTGTCGAGCCGAAAAGCGATCTGCAGTAGAATAGTCGTTTACCACATTCAGCTCGTCTGCTGTGTCCCCGCCAGCATCGTGGCAGGCGACAGCTGGACACTTCTGTCTCGTTATCGAGAAAGCATTCAGGGCTAAGATCTGAGGACGCTGGTAAACACACCGATCGGGAACGCGCGCCAGGCACCGTAGTTAAAGAGTATGCACGACGTTCTTTTGGAATACGTTGGAAGCTCGCAGTACGCGCGCATTGCTAGCTCCAGGCGCCACTTCAGCCGCGGACGGAGAGGGCCCCGGCGCTGTCGGCCCGCGCCTGCTTTCATGATTGCGGCGGATTGGGAACCAGGATCGGCCCTGGCTGTCCACTTGACCCGACGCTCGTGTCGAGTGCTTTCCAGAAACGGCCTCGCTGTTGCCGTCGCGCGCGAGAGCTGCTGCGGAGATGAAAGGGACGCGCAGCGTGGGGAGACCGCGGGCACTGCGAGACGCAAATACGCCCAGGATTATCTGTGCGGGGAGCATTGACGTAAAGCCCCTCTATCCTGGTAAAAGTGGCGCCATTCATTGTTGTGGAAATGCTCGAGATACGCGCCGCGCGCCACTTCTGGGAAGAACATGGCGTCTGCAATCTAGCACAGTGCTGCGCTGTGCCGCCATGATCTTCCCAAGGGCTGCACGTTGCGCGTGCCTCGTGCGTCGACGCGCCTTGCGCTACTTTTGAAACGTAAAGGGCTTTACATGGACGAGCCCATCAGCGCCACCGCAACTGGAACCGCACCACGCGCCGAGAGTACCCTAGGTGGCGCCGGTGTAGAAAGGATTACGTGTCTGATTATCCCACGATCTTGAGTGTTCAGCGAGACAAAAGGTTCAATAGTGCCGCAGTGGCCATTCATACACTTTGGATGTCTTGTCTGGGTTAAATCTTTGGTATAGATAATTATTCCCACTTGTGGGATACTACGACTGCATTGAACCTTCCCGCTCGTTTGATTTATTTATTTCATATTTATTTCATAATACCTTGAAGGCCCCGTTACAGGGCATTACACAAGGGATGGGACACTAATAGTTTCAATGTAAAAACAGTAATACAAGCTCGTGAGCAGCAACACAATGAATGACAAACTGAACATTTCAATATAAAACATAGTGATGCAAACCGGTGAGCAGCAATAAAAATACAAATAAACACAAAAAATAATAAAAAAGTAAATGAAAGGCACGATATTAACATGTTAAGACTCAGCATTATTTGCACAGGGATCTAAACGTTCACCTAGTAGCTTTTTAAATACATCCGCATTGTTAGTTGTAAGTAACTATGTTATCAGGTAAAGCATTCCATTCTAATATTGTCAAAGGAAGAAAAGAATTGGCGTAGGAGGTGGTGGAGGCAAATATAGGCTCTATTTTACAGCTGTTGTCTAGTCTTGGGAAAAACGAAATGGGACGTGGGAGTAAATTTTTTCTAAGCGTAGGGTTGTGGTGGTAGATCTTGAAAAACTGCGCCAATCGAGACATCTTCCTTCTTAAAGCGATTGAGACTCGTTAAATATTGTGTCTCGATTGGACGTTCAACCTCGTCAGATATTCAGACTGGTGGAATATTCAATTCTAGTTGGACCTTCCGCCTGTCTGGATATTCAAACACGTTGGACATTTGATCTAGATTTGACCTCCCGTCTCGATCGATAATCAGACTCGTTGGGCACTTTGCCTCGTTAAATACACTCGACGGCCACGTGGCGTATGATATTCATTTAAACAGCACGCTGATCTCAGGACGCCAAAGGTTCATTGGTAGTGTCGACACCGCAAGTGTTCGAGGAGACGTGCTAAGCGTTTCTCCCTCTTACTTGCACAGCTGAATAACAGAATAGACCTTGGCGTCCAGCATGCTCGAGGAAGCATCATCAAATGCCAATGATATTTAATTAAAAACTAGAAATGATCTCTTCAGAACGGTCCGACTGTTTCATCGACTCGGTCGCTCCAGCAGAGATTCGGAAGGTCCCTTTATCAGTCATGTTATATTTCACGTCACTCACGTTTCAGATATCCGAAGTCGAACAGCGTGTCTCAACTACCCAATCTGATCAAATGTTCAAACTCTGTATCAGTGCTAATTTAACGATGTATGTTATTATCTTTGATTACTTGGTCCAAGAGTTGCTATGGGAATGGTAGAAGAACGCATTGCAGGGTTGTCTTGTTATTTCAACTTCGTGATTAAAACGTGTTTAGTTACACACTCCCCTTTTTATTGTCGTGTGGGCCCTGACGGTACTTTTAGTAACTAAGTTAGCAAGCAAGCAAACAAGCAAGCCAACGAGAGTGCGTGATTGAATGATTCATTCAATAAATAATTAAATTAAAATTATGAAAGATAATTAAAACCTCTTTTACCGTGGCCACCGCCCTTGTTCAAATGTAAAATATTCCGGAAGAACAAGGGTGCCCGCGTGCGTCGCTTAGCTTGCTCGCAATCATTGCAATTTATGAATGGACCCTTGGTCTATTCACGCGGCGGACATGTCTCCGGACAAGTTCATTCGAAATCGGTGACGTCGCATTTTTTTGCGGTTCAAAATCTGCCATGTTTCAGGCGAAAAAAAGCATGCAAAACTCAAGAGCCGGTTTGCGGGCCACAGGAACGTGTCCGGGGACGAGTCCGCGGACCTAGTGAATGTTGCGTATCACGTGGGCAAGCATCTGGGCTAGCAAACTTTTCTGCACGAAAGGGGAGATCTTACGCTTAATGTTTCTTTTGGCAAGATCAACTATTTGCTACATAACCTGTATAACGGCAACGCTTCAAACCCCGAGTCAATACAGGCCCTCGGAAGGTGGCACGTGACCGCTTACAGTTTCATGCATTGGCGCCTCTGGGAGCCAAAACATGGACATCGAAGCCGCGGCTGCGGATGTTGTTCCTCCTGGTGGGAGCTCGAAGAAAGGAGGCAAGAATGAGGAACGAGCAAAGGCGCCGAAAAGAAAAAAAATACGCAGTGTTTGTTTCCTATTTGGCCGAGTCCTTTCCCTCAAGTCTGAATTTTCTATAGCGCGTTGACAACACCTCGCTTGACACTTGCCCAGAAAAGCTACATAATGAACATAAAAAAATAATTTAAAGCTACATTTGTTTTATCTATTCTTCAGCATACGCCCACTCTAACCCTCGATGGATGATAATGGATGATAATGATGCTGATTAGTAGCTGCGAGGTCAGCCCAAGTCTAAGCAAAACCGTTCGGCAAGTTCGAGCCTTGAACACGTTTATCCGTGGTAGACCGAGCCATCGCATCCCTTCGCTGCATAAAGGAGCGAGATGGATGAGTTCTCAGCGTCGGAGGAAACCTGCGCTCTCAACCCCTGCACATCGTGGCCGGTCAGCCGGCACTCGCTCGAAAAGCTGCCCCGAGATCAAGAGCCCGATACAGCGGCACGTAGCAAATAGCGTTCGTGAGTTCACTAGTCCCTCAATCGCCTCACGTCTGGGTTTCTTTTTTTTTTTTCCCACACACGCCGTGAACAAAAAGAAACAACGCCTCTAAAACAAGCCCGCTACAAAGTGCTAAAGGTGCCTGGTGCTCTCTGACACTGGAGGAACACCTTTGCTGAAGTTAGCCTCTCCAAAGTCGCGGATTGTTTTGGAAAAGGTCATAGTCTCATGTTTGATAAATACATGGCGCAGTTTTACTTGAGATTTTGTGGTTGCGACGTCCTTCTTGCGTCAGGAAAAGTGTGGTGGAAGCTGGGGTGATCAACGTCGCAACTGCGAAATCGCGTGCAAAATCGCACCATGTGGGTCGAGCTTTAATTATTAGCACGAGGGGCGAATATTTTCTGCACATCCACTAGGAATTAGAATCAGAAGAACCTGGACTCCTAAAACAAAAATTGTAGCTTGCTGCCCACAGGCGATGACTTTTCCGGCTAATTTTACGTCTGCAGAATCACTCACTCTGTCACCCTCTACATACCCTGTAGCTTTCAGGCTATAGACCGACGCGCGGAGCGGCTCTGCTTACCAACACGGCCGGAAGGCCGCGCATGCGCGGTAGCTATGTGGGCAAAAGCATACCGGCTCTCCGTGTTTTCGCCATTGTGTTCTATGGCGTGCGCTCGTTGTTGACGTTGTAAGAACGCTTTTAGCTTTATTTGTGCGTCGTATTTCCTCACAACATATGTCGTATGCTATGCCCGACTATTTGAGCTCGTTACCCGAGCCAGAACGGCAGCGGTATCGAAACAAACTGTAAGTAGACCTCGTGGCCTGCGAGGATTCTTACGGCGTAAACAAGGCCTGCTGGACTTTCGACGTAAAGTTGCTGCCACGGAAGTCGACGGCCCACGTCGTTGTTTATTTAGTTTTTTCGCCAAGCCAGTTCACGGCCGACACGGTGCAGGCGTACAAGTCTCTCGAGGTCTACGATTACTTCGAGTCGGTTTCCGCACTGCCGGCGGAATAAGCAGACTGTGGGTCTGCGGAAGTGTGTGCATTCATTAATTGATTAAATATACACAGCGTCTTCAAGTCAAGGTATGATATTTTTCCTACCCTCATGACCACAAGGCATGACAAGCAGTAACGCTTTGTCCGTTCTGCAGTCTTGGCGGTAACAGGTTACAAGTAACGGCGTTGTTGGTAACGCGTTACCTTTTTAGTAACGTAGTAATCCACCCGTTACGTTTTCGACACAGTAACGGGTAACGTACCTATGTTACTATTTCAAGTAACGTAGTTACGTTACTCGTTACTACTTCACAAGTCTTAAAGAAATTACACTTCAAGTGTTTCCGTGTTTTAAATGTCAAACCATGTTTTTCTTTGCGTTTTTTCTCGTAAGTATGTAGGTGAAGCCGTAAAAAAAGATGAAGTAATTATGTTAAGTCTCTGTATGAACATAATGTTTCTTGATATATGAGCTGTACCGTCGAAACCGTAAAATGTGTTAAATCATAATTTAAAAAAGTAACGCAGAAGTAACGTGCGTTACTTTTTATCGGTAGCGGTAATGCGTTCCTTTTATTTGCAAGTAACGAGTAACGTATTTCGTTACTTTTTTTCGGTAACGCCTACAACACTGCCGTTCTGTCGCCGATCCCCTTTTGCTGGGTAGCGCGTGCGTAGCGAGCCTCCGACGAGCGTTTGGAAGGTGCTTTGTGCGAGAAAATCATGGTAACAAAATCCAGGTGGTCTCGATCAGACGACGGTTTTCCTGCGCATAAGCAAGCCTCGGGACGGAGATTGAAATGAAAGCCGCATTTGCCTTCAAGAAAGTGTTAGCCGCAAAAACGGTCGTTCGCGCGAGGCGACCATACTTTTCGATCCACGGATATTATCCGCCTTCTATGCCTTTCATAGTCTGCCGGGAACTTGTGGAAACTCACCCCGCTGCTTTTCTTGTACATTTCGGTGCAATTAACGGCAACACAGCTTCGCGGCATGCTGAAATGCTATGACGCTCATGCGAAACGTGCGCGCTTTTGCCCACACCCCCCGGCTCCGGCGCGATCGCAGCGCCGCCGCAGCTCCGTGACGTCAAGCCCGCGTGTCGGTGTATATCTGCGTGCCCTTGTGCACTAACGGGTCGATACGTACACTGCAGCGTTTCCCACAACTAGTAACGGCAGAAGGGCGACTGCCGTTGCTACAGCGTGCACGTTTCCAATAAGGGTTTAGGAAGAGGCAGCTAACACCTCATATACTACATGTCACCTTAAAGGCAGGGTATTTATGCTCGCCAAGGTTTTTATTTGTACATGACATATGAGAGCCCGACTACCCAGAACACAATTTGCGGCTTGAAATTCGTTTTCTTTTCGCCCGAAGACCGCATATAATCAAAGTCGTGGGTCATCGAATGCACACACTCAATACTAAAGGTAGACAAAAATATAATACCCATTTTTTGTGGCTTTTAGAAAACTGCAAATACGTTGATTTAAAAGAAAAAAAGTATTACAGCCACGTGACTTCCGGTAACTTCCTCCTCAATATTTCTTCTTCCTCCCCAGTCCAGTTTCAGTTTCGGTTACGGTTTCGAGCAGTTGCGTTTTTCTTTGTTTATTTTATGTAAAACATATGTGACGCTGTAACAAAATATTGATTTGTTAGTCTTATTACATGTGGTGATTGCAAAAGATCATCGTCGTCTTTGTCAGCAGAGCACGAGCTCGGACACGGGAGCTCGTGCATTCCGTTCTTCGGCGAGTTGGAATCTTGGCAGCTGGTCATGTCCCTCTGACCTGCTGTATTGGAATAAACCCTCAGTACACCCCTTGACTCGGGTCTACTACACTGGCGACGAGGTGAAGACCACACCGGACTCAACGGGAGCACGGCAGAGCAGCAGCGAGCATGGTGGAGAACCAGACCCACCGCTTCCACGGTCCCGGGACATTTGACGCCGAAAAGGAAAACTGGAAGCTTTATCAGATAAGGTTTCAAGCTTGTCTCGACGTCGCTAAGATCACAGCCGAGGCGGACAAGAGAAACTTATTGATCGCTTCAATTGGTCCCGAGACATTCAAGCTGCTCTACTCCCTAGTTCAGCCACAGAGCTTTCTGGAGACACCGTATCAAGAGTTGCTCAAAAAGCTCGAAGAACATTTCGCACCTAAGAAATTCAAGGAATTCGAACGGGCGAAGTTGTTTTCGGCTCGCCAGGAAGAAAATGAGACAATCAAAGACTTCATAACGCGGCTTAGATCAATCCTCATTAACTGCGACTATGAATGTGAAGCCGACGCCAGGGGGGCTATGTTGCGCTTTTTGGACTCCCAGGAGACTAGGGAGAGGGAAGTGACGTCAACGACACAGCAAACGCAGATTGGGTGTTGATTTCGTTTTCTTCTGTCAACATCCAATCTGCATTTGCTGTGTCGTTGACGTCACTTCCCTCTTCCTAGTCTCCTGGGAGTCCAAAAAGCGCAACATAGCCCCCCAGAAGTTCGTCCCTTTTGACGGCATTCATCGTGGGTCTCCGTGACACGCGCGTCCGGGCACGTCTGGTGCTCGAGAAAGACCTCACTCTGGACGTCGCACTTCGCTTGGCCGAGTCAACCCTCACCGCCGAAGCAGAGTCCCGGCGCCTAGACCGGGGAGACCACGCTGCGCTGCTCGTTGAAAAAGTGAAGCCGTCCACTTCTGCGCCAGTCAAGTGTTTTCGATGCGGCAACACCAACCATTCGGAGAGTTCCTGCCGCTTCCGAACTGAGTCGTGCAATGCATGCGGCAAACGAGGCCACATTGCAAAAGTATGTCGATCAGCGGAGCGTCACAAGACAGCTGGCAAGAAAAAGGAAAAGGTGAAAACAATCACCAACGTATTCGTCACTCCAGAATCAGATGGCGAATTTGTCTCTTGCATTATTCAAGGAACACCCGTAAGGTTGCAGGTCGACACAGGATCTAAGCTGACACTCCTAGACACTGACACGTGGCGGAAGATAGGGAAGCCCACCTTGCAAAAATGCGACTACAACCTCGTCTGCTTCAACCAGAAGAAAATCACGGTCCAGGGATGATGCTTGCTTCAGGTCACGCTTGGAAAACGCTCCGAAGAGCTAGAAGCATTGGTGACTGACAAGCGACACACCAACCTGCTAGGAAGAACGTGGATACACAGGCTGCAGATCGACCTCAACAAATTGTTTATTCGATCTGTGGAACTGGAAGTAGAAGCCTCACTTCAGACAACGTTGGCAACATTTCCGACCTTGTTCTCCGGCGACTTGGGCTGTTGCACTAAACTCAAGGTCCAACTTCAGTTCAAGCCTGACGCGAAACCAAAGTTCTTCAAGCCCCGCCCAATACCGTTTGCTACGCGAGAAGCAGTAGAGAAAGACTTGGCCAAGCAAGTCAACAACAACGTTCTCACACCCGTGGACTTCTCGCAGTGGGCCACTCCAATTGTGGTCGTCCCGAAGTCGGATGGATCGGTTCGAGTCTGTGGTGACTTCAGTGTCACTGTAAATCCTCAGCTCGACATAACCCAGTACCCACTGCCACGTCCAGAAGAACTTTTCGCTAAACTAAATGGAGGCAACAAATTCACGAAGCTGGACTTGTCAGAAGCGTATCTCCAGCTGGAACTCGATGAAGAGGCAAGAACGGCTCTCGTGATCAACACGCACAAAGGTCTGTTTCGATTCAACCGGATGCCGTTTGGAGTCGCCTCCGCCCCAGCAGTGTTCCAGCGCACGATGGACCAGGTAACTGCAGGGCTCGAAGGCGTTGCCTGTTACCTCGATGATATCATTGGCACTGGGAGAGATACTCCTGAACACCTCAGGAATCTTCAACAAGTGCTCCAGCGGCTAGAGGAATACGGCTTCACGCTCAAGAGGGAAAAATGCGCCTTTCTTCAAGAAAAGGTCGAGTACCTCGGGCAAGTCGTTTCCGCCGATGGCTTCACGCCTTCCATGAAAAAGGTCTCGGCTATCCTGAATATGCCAGAGCCCAAGAACATCAGCCAGCTAAGATCTCTCCTCGGCATGGTGAAGCATTACGGCAAGTTCCTTCCGAACCTTGCTGACAAATGTGCGCCACTGAACAAGCTACTGAGAAAAGACACCGCCTGGCAATGGAGCTCCGAGTGTGTAGATGCGTTTGAAAACATCAAACAACAGCTGACGGCTACGGAGGCCCTAGTCCACTTCAACCCTGATCTGCCAATTTACCTCGCGGCAGATGCATCGTCGGAAGGCGTGGGCGCGGTGATATATCACAAGATCAATGGCAAGGAACGCCCCATAGCACATGCTTCTAAGACGCTGAATTCGTCAGAGTGTGCTTATGCACAAATAGAGAAGGAAGCACTTGCCATCATCTTTGGAGTCCGCAAATTTCACCAGTACCTTTGGGGACGCAAGTTTGTGCTCTATACTGACCACAAACCTCTGACAACCATATTAGGCCCCATGAAGGGAATCCCCGTGACATCGGCAAACAGACTCCAGCGTTGGGCCCTTATACTAATGAACTACAGCTACACAATTGAGTACGTGCCAAGAGCAAACTTCGGAAACGCTGATGGACTTTCGCGTTTCGCACAAGGTCCCGACGAGGACTTCGACAAGGAAATGGCAAGCGGAGTTTTCACCATCTCCTGTGATACAGAACATGTCTTTGCGCTTCACACCCAGAGTTTGTCTAATTTACCAGTGAAGGCAAAGGACATTGCCACGGAAACTGCGTCAGATTCTGTCCTCTCCCAAGTATAACGGTACATCAGTCAGGGCTGGCCAGAAAAGGTGACGGACTCCGACCTCACGCCATTCCATAGACAGAGATCGGAATTAGCCATCCTCAACGGTTGCATCCTATGGAATTTGCGAACCGTAGTTCCACGCAAATTCCAGCACCAAGTAATGGAACTTCTTCATGAAGGACACGTGGGTCAAACAAAAATGAAGATGTTGGCACGGTCGTACGTGTGGTGGCCACACATCGACAGAGACATTGAGCGCACGACGCAGCAATGTGAGGTCTGCAGCAGTGTTTGCGACAACAAACCACACGTTCCTCTTCACCGCTGGGAAGCTCCGGAACTGCCGTGGCAGAGAATTCATGCTGACTTTGCACAGCTAGATCAGCAAAGCTATCTCATCGTCATAGATGCGTTCAGCAAATGGCCTGAGGTTATGCCGATGAAATCCATAACAGCGGCAGATACCATCGACGCTTTGCAGGAGATTTTCTCTCGTCAAGGCCTGCCACAACAACTTGTCACCGATAATGGGCGACAGTTCATCAGCTCGGAATTTAAAGAATTCGTGGACAGCGGCGGAATTACTCATCTCTTTACCCCACCGTATCACACCAAGTCCAACGGACAAGCAGAGAGTTCTGTAAAGACATTGAAGACTGCTCTTCGACGTTCCTCTGGGAAAGAGAGGAAGGCAGCCATCCGAGACTTCTTGCTCAAGTACCGGATCACCCCCCACACCTCAACGGGAGAACCCCCGTGTCAACTGCTCACGAGCAGGCCCTAGCGGACGGTTCTCGACTTACTGAAGCCTTCCAAGGTACGGACCCATGCCAAAACGGCAAAGAAAGACAAGGGAACTGCTACCTTCACAGTCAAGCAGAAAGTGTGGGTAAAACATCCTCTCCACAAACAACACTGGATAAAGGGCGTTGTCACAAAAATAATTGGCAACGTCATCTACGAAGTTTCAGATGAAGATCACAAAACCCGTCGGGTCCATGCAGATCACCTGAAACCAAGGTTGACATATGACGATCCCGACACTTCAATATTCCCAATGGATGTGCCAGGGCCTTCTCAGGTTTACACCCAGCAGGAGGCCACCGACACACAAGTTACTTCGGGGTCTCCATTGCAGCCAGACTCCAGTAGGAGATACCCGACCCGCAGCCGCCTCAAGCCGGACCGTTACAAGCCTTCTTAAGAAGGAAGGAAATGTGGTGATTGCAAAAGATCATCGTCTTCTTTGTCAGCAGAGCACGAGCTCGGACACGGGTGCTCGTGCATTCCGTTCTTCGGCGAGTTGGAATCTTGGCAGCTGGTCATGTCCCTCTGACCTGCTGTATTGGAATAAACCCTCAGTACACCCCTTGACTCGGGTCTACTACATTACACCATAATATATTGCGTAACCAAACATAAACACTTTTTTTATTATTATTGGTGGGGGGGGGGGGTAGTGTCTCTTTAAGTATGAGCGCGGCTGGCGCTATGATCCAATAACACAAACAGCGTTAAATGCGATACGTCTTGGCGTTCGTCGTCCTTTTCTACGTGTTCTGTCATCTACTAAACAAATCAATTGCGTTGAATGGCCGGCGACTTGCGCCTTTCTTTTCGGTGTCGGTGTTTGTGTGTGTCCGAGCCTACAACTGCGCTTATGGCCTCCGGAAGGTGACGTCAAAAGTTCCAGCACTCCGGCCTTGCTATCTAAGAGGTATGGGGAGTGCACAAAAGAGCTCTGCCGTCCTCCTTTGACGACGGTTGGGCCAACGGGTTTTCATTGAACACTCAAGGGGGGACCTTGGAGAAAGGAGTCTCAGCAACGTTCATTCATGCAAACGCCTGTCTCCTATTATGTCTCTTTGCATCAGGGGACGAACAACGATTTTGTTTCTTCTTCTTAAGAACGGTCGACGAACTTATAGCAGGTTTTATAAAACATTCACCTCACTCCCGGTCGCATGACGTCTCGGTTATAAAGAAATCCGGCGCCTATCCCTAGAAGCGTGTTCGGTCTTTTCAAGTGAAGCCACAAGTTTGTCCTCACTGCCCGAGGGGCAGAACCGGAGGGTCCTTTCTGGTAGCAACAGGCAAAGCCGTCGCGTGAACTTTTTCAGTTCCCTGCTAAAACAGTAATTAATTCGTTCCTTCCGTCAGCAAAAACGAAAAGCCTAATTTCATTTTTCTTTTTGTATTTCGGAAAGAGTATACGGAATTTAAGAATATATATTTTTTTTTAGAAACGTGCGCCACAAGAACCTTGCCATCAGTCCAAGTCGTGTTGTAACATCATCTGAATTCCCAGGCTTTCTTTTCTTGAAGAAGCCCATTCTCCCCATCAACATTATATTGAAACGATTAGAAAATTGAAGGACCAATGTAATGTTCTTTTTATGCTTATTGATTTGCCTCGAAATTCTCCCCACACACCAGTAGACAAGACTGAACGGGAAGTTCAGATATTATGTCATAATATATTTCTTGGCAAAGGGATCGAAGGTTTAATTTAATTTCTCAGCGTTTTTTCAATATGAAAGTTCGTACTGGCAACAATGAAAAACTGTCGCCAGTGGTAGGCTCAGGTTCTTTGCTTCACTATTGGGGCATTAGAATTTGTTCTTAATGGATTAAAACAAGTTTGATAAAGTGTAATGAATTCCCTGGAAGCTTACGCCAATATTCTTGCAACTGTACGAAGAAACCGCGCGATATATCCTGCTTTCGATACCGTTAGCACGGCCTAGAAGACATGGTCGGCCGAACTTGCTTGAAAACACCTTATTACAGAAATACGTCTTATGCAGGAAAGCACCCACAAAATATGAATAAACTTGGCAAAAAAAGGCACTGTACAAGAGAGACACTATACGAGGATATATAATTTAAAAATCAATTAGGAAGCAGAAAAGAAACGTTAAAATTTAAGTTATACGGTTAGAGATAATTACCGTAACCGTCTTACCGACAGTGTTTGAAGTTCTATATATTGTGCACTAAGTTAACTGGGTGTACGGCCTAGTTTGATGACCGTAATTTGTTCTAAAAATTCGACTTCCCACGGCTCCATAACGCGTGTTGAATATGAGTAGCATTCCATGTATTCGGAGTTTATTTTTCGCCCAATTCGGAGGGTGTTTTTGGGAGCTTAATTTTTGGAAAAAATCCAAAGTTTTTCTGAGGTTTTCTTTTTTAGATCTCGTATTTTTAAACATTCGGACCTTAATTTTGTAGTCTCTCCTTAAAAAATAAAAATGATTAATATTTGTGTGTAATCGTGTGCTAGATTCAAAAGAACGCGCTTGTATCAAATAACAGTTCAACTGGATTTGGTGTCGGCACCCTTACCATTGGTAATTCTACTAACTTGTCCCACGACAAAACTTGCTAAGAAGTGTTGCTTCGATAAGCGATAACTTCGATAACTCGTCTTCATCCAATTCTATTCCCTCACTATATCTGCAGCTGTGCGGGGTGGGGTGGTAAAGGGTGTAATATAGAAGCCTCAACTGCCCCCCACCCCTCTTATAAAATAGGTATGCTTTATAGCTATCAGTGTTTCCCGAACACAACTATTCCTTCCTCTAAGCGCAAATAGTGTGGTCGGAACGTAAAACCGTAATAATGGCTCTTTTCGTGACCCAGAAATAGAAGGACCTTTTGTCTCGAATAAACCTTGGCGAGGGAAATGGCGAGATGATTTCTATCAATGATTCGAGATTTAAAAGGAACTGCATGAGATTTTCTCTGAGCCATGACCCTGTGCGCTGAACAAACTTACTTAAAATACCATTTTCGTTCTTTTTTGCATTTTTACATTTTATCTGGGATAAATTATCAATTCTCAATGAAACACATGCTTTCCTTATGCTCATATAAAGCCAAGGGATCGCTTATGAAATCAATTACGACGCGACATTTTATTTGTGATGCATGAAGATTTGTTATAAACAAATCAAGTAGTGTCGAAGATTTGAAAGTTATCTTTGTGGCAGAAGATATTATATCCAGACACCCGCTTGGTTTAATAAACATATGTCCTCTGCATGACGATTCAAGTAACATGTTTATGCTGAAATCGCCCCCCCCCCCCCCCAAGACGATATTCTACTTATTTGCATTCACAAATTTAAAAAAAGACTAGGTATTTTAGTTTTCAGATGCATTTAGGCGTTTTTTATAAACATGCGCATGTCTATCAGAACGTACGTACTTCAGGGGTGGAGCAGACATGATAGGAAACATAAATGCAGGACCATGGAGCATTTTCTCCTCTTCGATCGCCTCTTCCGTCTAAACCGCTCGAGGTTTTAGGGTGGAGCGCGTTTTATGCTATAGATGTATTTGGATAGTTCCTATTCGACCCGCGATTTTCTTTTTCGGCCGACACACCTTAACGTGATGCGTTTAATTTTCCGCACCCAGTGCGCGTGCATTACTTCGTTTATTAAGGCGTACTCCTAGTCCATAAAACAAGCGACTCCGCCGTGCACCAACTGCGTGTGTATAGAAATACATTCCACAGAAAATGTGCGCAAAGAACGGAGAGAGAGATTATGAAACTCGCGATCAACTCGCAACATTGCTTCGACTCGAACATATAACATGATACCATGATACGCGATATAAAAGACTACTAAAACCAGAATAACTGCTTCCCCTCTTTTATCGGGTTTTTATATTATAGGCAGAACGTCGGGTTCATTCTTTTTCTGATACGGGGGTGTTTTTCGAGGTTTATTTATTCGCACATTCGGTAGGTTTCGGTGCCAATTTTTTGTGCCGTGTAAATAATTGGTGTTCATCGAATATTATGCTGCGGAAAAAAAAAAGATGGCAGCGATCTTTAGCTTTCAAGTTCTATAGGGTGGTTCAAGTCACCAGGCTCGATCTAAAATGGACCGTGAAAATCGACGCCTGCAGGTAGCCATCTAAACTTCTCGTCAAAGGTGTATTTCACAGGTCGTTTTTTTCTTGTAAAATTACAACACGTAGTTCTCTTTCTGTTTAAAATAAGGCCAAGAAACTAGCCAGGGTCTACGGCGGGCGGTGACCCAGACGACCAAGTACAGTTGCAGGGTGTGTTTGGCGTTCGTATCGATAGATGGCGTCGGGAGCAGCGTCTGAAGGTGCAGCCGACCAGCGAAAGATAGCAGATGACACGCAGACGAAATTCGTTGGCAGCAAAAGCACCGCCGTTATGCAGACGCGTTTTTTTTTTTTTTACTTTAAGTTTAACTTTTATTGTTCGCATTTATTTTTTAACCGAAGGTAAATTTGAAAAAGATTATATTCATTTTAATAAACCACAGTGATCGCGAGCCGTCGCGATAAGGCGGTAGCGCCATCTATCAATACGAACGCCAAGCACACCCCGCTACTAGACCCCTGTCGTCTGCGTTGCAGCCCGCCGTAGACCCTGGCAAGTTTCTTGGCCTTATTTTTTACAGAAAAAAAGCTACGCTTTGAAATTTTACAAGAAAAAACCGACCTGTGAATTACACCTTTGACGAAAAGTTTAGATTGCTACGTGCAGGCGTCGATTCTTACGGTCCATTTTAGATCGAGCCTGGTGACTTGAACCACCCTATATAATGCATGAATTACATTATAGGTAATTGGTCTGTCACGTGACATATATGTTCCGTCTAAATTTGACGGGGAACTTGAATAGTCGTATAGGTCACGTGACGCCTGGTCACGTGACCTCGATTTCCCTCGCTAAATTTAGTGGGGAAAGTGGGCTTGTGTCTAGGTCGCAAGGCGTGAATTGTCCAGCTAAATTTAGCGAGGAAACTGAATTCATGTTTTGGCTAAAGACGTGAATTTTTTCGCTAATATTTGTGGGAAATTGAGGTGACGCATAGATCACATGCCGCAAATTTTGTTCAATATGCATAGGATTCGTGTATAGGTCTCGCGATATAAATTTCCCCGCTACATTTAGCGGGGAATGCACGAACGGACGGACGGACCAAATTTTGAGGTGGGGGTTAACGTTAAACAACATTTCGTGCTTTGAAACTCGACCATGAGATTCCCCAACGTCTCGGGAACATGCCCGCTACCCGAATGCGTTCCGGTACCGGGAAGATAACAAAACGGCATGAGGGACGTGTGGTTTCGAAGCAAGCAGCGCCATCGCAGACTGTTTAGTGTGAGCATGTGTTCCCGGTCAATACAGAGTGAAACCGTAGCTCGATGTCTCTTCCCGTGAAGCTTGGGATTTCCCAATTCAGGTGCAGCTCCAAATCGAGGTTTTTCGGTTTTCCCAGATTTCGATAAGGCGGGCTTGGGGTTTTGTTTCTGGGTATATCCCGAAAACACACAACCCTAATTATAGATCCCTTTCTAATGCACTCTCTTTTCCGGTAGATCTTCAAATACATATTTACACTAGCGTGTGCAAACGACATAATCGGGCTGATAAGTCTGTAAGATGTACTCGGGAGTTACTTCCACTTATATGTGAGTGGTCATAGAGATGCATGTTTGGCGGTGCTAGCTTTCTCGATGCATTTGGCACGGCTTTTTTGAAGCTTTGAGGAGAAGCGCTACTAATTATTTTGTTTGCTCAGTTTTCTTTTCTGGAAATATTTCTCGAGTCGAAATGTAATTTCGGTAGCCTGGCTGGATGTCATTGTCTTGCGCTGTCTCCTCCGAATTCCCGGCGGAAATGCCGCGTCATCTTGGGACTCGCTCGCGGCGTCTTTTCTAATCACCCGCACCTGGCCGATCGATGCACACCGTCCCAATCGGGCTCGCTTCCTCGTTCCGCTGTTAGAAAAAAAGAAAGAAGATCAAGGAAAGCCGGGTTTCCCTGTCGCTGTTTGCTTGGTCCTTCCCACGGCGGCGGCGGCGAGGCGAGCGAGACGTCGATTCTGCCGGTCGCACCGCGTGGCTGCCGGCAAACCGCATCGGCAGAGCGGAAACCTCGGTAATTTCCCGTTGGCTCGGAAGGGACGCCGACGCGAGATGCCGCAGTGCCGCGTTTTGCGTGTCTTGCAGTGTCCCACGCTTGAAGACTGCGGGGTCAAATTGAATTTGGCTCGGCGCGAAGCATGCTTCCCTAGCTTCCCTATTGTGGGGCCCGGACGGATAATCGGGTTGAATACTAATAAGCGTAGAATAAGTACCCAGTAACACGCGTTTAAATGCAGTAGACAGCTTCTTTTTCATGCGTCTAACATCGCGATTTATTAATTTTATTATCCATCCAAGAAGTCAACAAGCGTATATTCCGCTTTTTTTTTTTTTTTTTACGTGGGGATTGTTTACGTGACGTACAGGGAACGACCCTAAGAACCAAAACATTTGGCATGCCTTGCTAAATACCATTTCCAATTGTATACATGCCGGAAATTGGGCACGCGAACGACGTTTCTCAAAAAGTGTTATACCTAGTTTTAGAGTTCAACTGACAAATGGTGAATTTTGAAAAAAAAAAAAAAGAAGAGCAAAAATTGCCGCCTTTCATTTCATGTGACCTATACCGGTCTGTTCGTCGTCTAAGATAAGATGGGATAAGTTTATTTGATTAGAAAAAAAGAAAAAGAAACTTTCGTTCAATCTTGCCCTCATTAGCGTAGGTAGGCTTGTATGCGGGACATGGCATGCAGTACAGTCATTTTCATCGTGTAGACACAGATGATGCAGGTTTGCGAGCTCGCTCCCATTTCGAGTGGTGAACGCAAAAACACAGAACATGTATTGGGAGGACATGGTGACGAGTAGTGACAAGCAGCATAATCGCGAGAAAAAAAAATTTTTTTAACGAAATATATCGACGATTATGCAGTTCTGATTCGAATTCACATACATACGAATTTCTTCTAATATATAAAAGCAAATTCGAAAGCAGACGAACGTTTTTTAGAGCCACTGAATGAGCTGCGCGTAGAGTATCGGCACCAGGGTGTAAGATAGACAGGTGGGGAAACGAGAGCCAAATGAGCGACCGGATTGTGTCCCCCTCGGCTTTCTCTTTTTCTGTGGTGCCATCTATGTGGAGCACCGCGAACTCTCACTCTAGGTGGGCGATTGGTTGCGACCGGCTAAACTGACGGAGATGGTTTCTCGTGGATTTTCAATGGAGGACTGTTGTGTTCTCGGTTTATTTTGCGCACTCTCCCCATAAAGTTCCATGCAAACTCGATTCCGATTTTTTTTTTTTCTCGCCGCAGCGTCATCTGTCGCAAATCGGGGGTAACCGCAAGCAGACGAGTACACAATCCGGTCACGGCGCTGCGGTAGGCTTCTATGGGCCGTTTCCCCACCTGTCTATCTTACATCCTGATCGGCACTCTGTTCTCTGACATAGTTGTGGGCGCCGACATTTTGGTGCTTGTGCAGAGCAGACGCAACTGCCTATCGCCGTGATTCAAAAGTGCGACTTCCTCGGCATTAAATTCAGTGTTAGGAAGCTCATTTAATATTGCTTTGCTTTGTTGCGAACTGTTTAAACATTTGTAGAGGACTGAAAAGCGTTTCCTGTGATTTCAGATAAAGCTTCAGACAACTGGGATTTTAAGCCACAATATGGCCAAGCGTCGCTACCCTGACGCGTGCCTTATTTAGTGGAACTAGTTTCTTTCGTTTTGTGTTCTGCAAAACGCTCCCGCATCCCTGCCGAGCGCATAGGGGTGTGCGAACTTAAAGGGGGGATGCAACGATTCTTATACTTCGCCCAAATACCGCTCAGAACGAATCCCTGACGCTAATGACCTATGCAACACGGGATCGTTTTTCACCACACGCAATCGAAGTCGCAGAAAAAAAAATTTAAGAAAAACGAGCAGCGTTTTCCCCCTCAACTCGCTGCTAGAACAAGCGGCCACGTGATTTGGATCCGATTATATGCCGCCAATGTTGATCATAATCACGCGCTGTAATTGGCAAGGCACAAAACACGCGCTGAGTTCCACACATGGTTATGGTTCGTCTATTGCCGTCATTGCAGCGACTGGATACGGGCCACTACACGAATGCTTGTCCTCTATCGATTATCACGAGCCCATATCGAGTGCCTACGCAATGCTCGGGTCCAATCCCGAGCATTGGGCAATCCCGAGCAATTCACATTCAAATACCGTCATTGGGGGATGCTGTGATCCTCCAGCTACGTAATCAAGGTTTGCGAAGGAGAGATTGAAAGAAAACGCTCGCTTTTGTCCTTGAGGTTACACCACAACAAACAAGTTTCTTGGTCAGTGATGTTCTGTGCGACTATGCTTGGGTCCAGTGCCAGTAAGCTCGTGCAAAGTGAAAAACGTTTTCCAAACGAATATCGTTGCACCGCCCCTTCAAATAAACCGAAATCTATTAATTTTCCTAAATCTATCCTTTGGCAGACAGGAACCATCTTTCTGTGCGATACGTACTTTTCGCCGGACCGATTTGATGGCACGTTTCGTGAACCACCCCGAACACTATTTCCACATTTACAATCGGATAGCAAGGCATGTTATCTGCACACACGTGTTTGTTGCTTTGGAAAGCGTGGAGTGCTGTGCCGCACGCAGGAAAGCTGGAGATGGGATCGGTCAGAACGACTTTGTCTGAATGTAAACGATAAAAAAAAAAACTTCAACAAATATAGGTGTCGCCTTAAAGCATCAAATGCTGTTCACCTGAACCTGCAACCCCACCTTTGTTTTCCGTCCGTCACTCCGTGCATTTCCCTCCAACTTTAGCGAGAAAATCGACGTCACGTAACTAATCAATTCAGTCTCCCCGCTGTATTTAGCGCGGAAAGTGACGTCACGGGAAGACGTCACGAAACCTGTACACACGTTTGGTTTCCCCGCTATATTTGATGGGGAAATTAATGTCGCGTGACTTATACATCATCCGTATCCCGCAAAATTTAGTGAGTAAACTCGCGCGTCACGCTACTTAAACACCATTTTAATTTCCCTGTTAAATTTAGCGGCAAAATTGACGTCACGTTACATGACGTCAAGACCATGCACCGATTTACTTTCCGCGCTAAATTTAGCGGAAAAATTAACGTCCTGTGATGTAAACACCAATTCAGTTTCCCCGCTAAATCTAGAAGGGAAATTTATAAAAATAGAGCTTGTTCTCCACTTCCCCAAAAGAACCGTAACTCATTTAAACGTTCGCTCTTTAAATACTCCACTGTATGCATTATTGGACTTCGAAGGTAAAGGTCGTTTCCAATTTTATGCCTACCAATATCGCAAGGAGACACGCACCTAAGCTCCGAATTGCAGAGCCCACACAAAGAGGACCCCGTGGTCAGACTGCAACGCCTTTTACCTAGCCCTTTATGTAACCCAGCTGCGAATGGGAACAATAATTCGATTCGAAGAGCCGCTTCACGCGTGTTTTATAACGTGGGGTTTCCAGCTTACGAAAGGCTATTGATACGTCTATAACATCGCGGTTACGCAAGCTAATTTGAAAGTGCCCGGTCTCCCTTGCTTGTGATATTGTTCTATACAGGGTTAGGGCGCTGTTTTGTCCAACTGCTTCCTTATTGTAGTGCGCTAATAGGAATAGGGGTGGTACCAGCACCGACGGTTTGCCGAGGCCGCGCTACATCTACAGCGACAGGCACGCTGCCTCCAGCTGCTGCAGGTAAATCAACATTCGCTCGATCATATCGGAGCAATCAGGACATAGAGATGCATTGAAGGACTTCTATACCGTGTCTTATTCAGATTTGCGCCACATTCTCATTTGGCAGTCCTAAGGCATAGTACAGGCAACACTACCTAGATACTGATTAGGCCTGCTTACTCTCGTTCATAGCCGTCACGCTAAAGGTCGCATAACAAACACTTCTCACTCTAAGAAAACGATTGTTTAGTTTTTCGCACAGCACTCGGAGAGCCAATCACCGTAACTTACAGAGGCAGCTCAGCGATTGGCGATTCCGACACATACGTTTAGACCGGAAAACGCAGTCTGAGTTGTGACATTAAGCAATGCAAGCGTGTCGTTTGGCATTGCTTAATGCTTAACTTACATTGCTTAACTCAGACTGCGGTTTTTTGGTCTAAACATATGTTTCGGCATCGTCATTTGCTGAGCTGCCTTCGTAAGTTACGGTGATTGGCTCTCCGAGTGTTGTGCAGGGAAACAAGACGCACGGGCTTTTTTTAGAGTGCACTGTTGATTTGCTCCCTCTCTCCACATTTGTTTTTATATTCGCGTGACTGCGTTAGCGCGGCCCATGGTGCAGCGGTGTCCAGACATATACGCTCCGTGCGGGAACTATAGGGGGCGCTTTGAAAAACGCGAGTAGCGCCGCTAACGGAGGAGCCGGCGTTCAACGGTGAGGCGCGCTCAGCAGCCTGCGGCGCCTTTTCGCGTGCGAAGCTGTGGCGGCGGAAGCGCGCACGGACGGAATTTTTGCTTTTTGAGCCGATAAGTTGAGGGTGACGTTGCATGAGCGCTGGGGCAGATATAAGAAGGGCATTTAGCTGTTCTCCGCTTCTTATATATTGAGTATGAGTCGTTATTAAGGGTAATTTCTTTAGCTGCGGTCGAAAAAGGGGTCTGAGCAATTTTCCGAAAAGCAAGACGGCCGCCACCATAATTGCTCTCAGTGGGAAATTTGTTTCGCTCTTCGCTGTAAACGTAGGACTGCTGGGACGATGATATTTGGAGGCGAGTGAGATGTTCACTAAATTTGTGCACTAAGTGGGCCAACTTTTATTAAGACAGCAGGTGTGAAAGTTATGGTTCGAACGAATAAAGAAATAAAGCTGTCAGGAATACACAATATTGGACCCAAATTGTTGTGTTATATAACCGGGCTGTGCGAAGTGCAGATTTGGACACACAGGTTCTTGGACATGACCGTAACTTGACATAACAGTTATTCTACCAAAAGCAGGTGGCATAGGGAAACCAGGTGGAAATTTGGTTTGGGCGGCGTAACTGAATGGGAAACGGTTTTGACCGTGAAAGGGCTGTCAAGAGAATACCACTCATCGTGGGAGATGGAGACTTTACAGGTAGGAAGGGACTAGTGCTCTGTACTTCCAATTGAAACAACTTTACGAAAGGTGGCTTCAAAGCCGAGGAAACCAAGTTGCCGGCCAACACACGGTTTGGCCGTCAAAGGCTTTTGCGGTCAGCTGTTGTGTAGTAATCTGCTTGTGCGAGGTGCTGATTTTCGGCACACAGGTACTTGGACGACCGTAACTCGACAAAACACTTACTATACCTAAAAGAGGTGGCATAGTTTAACCATGTGGAAATATTTTTGGGCGGGGCAACTAAATGGGAACCGGTTTTGACCGTTAAAGGCTGTCAAGAGAATACCACTCATCATGGCCGGGGGGTGCACACTTTACAGGTAGGAAGGGACCAGTGGAGGGTACTTCCAGTTCGAACAACATTGCGGTAGGTGGCTCTAAAGCCGAGAACAAAAATTGTTGTCTACAAGACTCGGTGTGTCAGCGTTTCCAGATCCAAAAAGAGGCCGTTCAAAAAAGAGAGCACACCACACAAACTTCCATACTCCAACATCGATTGTCCAGTGATTCCAAGTTTCATTGTAGTTTTCCTTAGATTCATATTTGTCACTTTTTGTACCGTTCGAATCTTTCTTCATGAAGTACAGACCGCGTGCCATACTAATCCGGAAATATCATCGACACGTACGATGGGGACGAAACTTCTTTGGAGGGCATTCTTTCAACGAAATTCGCACTGCATAGCCGCGAGTGTGGGATGGCATTTCAGTTCGAGCTGAGATATGTGGAAGTTCCTGGTACGAAAGTCAGCGCAGAGCGCAAAGCGGCAGCGTAGAATATGTCAGCCGTGCCGACACAGTGGCAGACATGATCGGGAGATCAAATTTCTGGCGTCGTACGGCACGGGTCCACCGTTGTCGCTGTCCCACAAAGCATCGGCGGGGTGAAAAACTGTGAAACTTTGTCCCCACGAGATACGACGCATAACTATTGGAGCACTTAACGACGCAGCAGTTCATGCTGTCAATTCAGCGCAAGTGCACCGCTCCGACTTGAATGCGCACCAATGTACGCGGCGTGGTTTCGTTTCGCAGGGGCTCTCAATGCCTACCTTCGGTAACGGCCGCGCGGCGGCGCGCCGGTCGCGTCGCACGGAGTGTATAGTGTTACAATTAGTGTTGTGGAGAGAGAGAGCAGAGGGAAGACTCTGCATCTATATTCCGTCTCATTCTACGATATACTAAAACCCAATGTTACAGGCCGCAGGTCCAATCACGAGCCTGTTAGAAACCACGTGGTATATTTGCTCCGTCGTACGTATCAGTGCGCCGAGCCGCGTCATGCAGAGGTGAGTTTTTCGTTTGCTTATCGAGCCGTCGCGGCGGCTCCGTCTGCTTGCTAATACTGAAGACCACTGAAGGGATTAAATACAGCTGGGAAGTGATGGGGCGAAGAGAACCCGGGATCAGAACCAGTGGCCTTTAAGAAATGAAGATGAGTGGGATAGAGTGTTCGACACGGGAGCGCATGTACGGGCCGTGTGCGGAGGGAAGATGTGGGTCAGGGTATGGTCAGGGCACGTTTTACGTACACACAAGTTCGATTGGATTGGATTGTTATGGCTGAGGGGAAACGACTGTATGTCAGCGTTGCCTGCGCGCCAACTGCTCTAGATAGACATGTTTACGAAATACGGCAAGGATGTTTAGGAAACTAAATACTAAATACCTTTACTTCACCAATATAAAATAGCGCGCTATCATTACAGATAACCATACGCGTTAGATTGGTGATCTTTGTACTCTGGGTATCGAAATTTCTCTCGTGCAATGTTTCCCAATGCGGATGCATGCTTTTCTGAGACAGTGCTCCGCCCGCCAGCCTTTGGACCCTAGTTAATCGCTAGGTGAGACGGAGTATTGGTGGTGTTGGTCCAGGGTGGCCAAATAAACGTATGTAAAGGGCCGCAAATAAGAATTAAAACAATAAAAAATCTGGCAGTTTTTTTTTTATTTGATGTTTTCTTTGTGACCACAGCGGTTTCTTTTTTAAGGAAATTGCTGATTACGTTTCTTTATTTCGCGTCTTAATTCGTTAAGCAAACACCTTGAAGTTCGGCTCAAATGACGAGGAGTCCTCATCAGCTCAGTTATGTGTTTGTCCATCTAGTTGGCACGGGTAAAGTATACGACAAAGACATCGCAAAATAATCTTTTATTAGAGGGAAACTGAAGAGGTTCTGTATTTCAGAAGGAACACTCAGATCGTCCTTATTTGGCCTCTGGGGTTACGAATATCAAAATTATATGTTATATTGATGCGCCAAATAGCCACAACAGCATTAAAAAAAAAAGCGCTGAAGTCCTTTCTTTCCGTCGCGTTCGGTGCGAGGAGGGAATTACGACGTATTACAGAGATGTCAACATTTCCGCGCTTTCCGCGAACCTTATCCGAGCAGTTGAAAGTTCTGCGCGCGTGCCCTCACAGGCGGCGCGCTCAAGGCAGCTGAATATTCCGGGTATGACGTCACACCCAGAAGTTGGTTTTTCGCTTTTTCCCCCGTCCATCGACATGTTCTGGCCAAATGCTCGTGAAATTCAAATTCACGGGAAAGAAATCCGCTGGCATACACCACTAACTCATGTTTTTTCAAGAACCTCTTCGGATTTCCATTAAAGCTTTCTACTCAAATCACGTGGCAATTTATAAGAATATAACGCGCACATTCAGTTACCTTCGTTAAAGTTGAGTGTAATTTGTTTTCACCCGGGGAAACAAAATAAAAAAGTTACACGGAGGGAGGTTCGGGTGAATATTCCGGGTGGGGCTCGGGGTCATGCCGTTTTTGTTCAAGAACTGCCGAACAGCCATCGCTGTATGGGCAGAATGACAACCCGAGTGTGCTGAGACTGGTTCGTCCACCATGACAACGCGCCTGCTACACCGCGGCTACACCGCGCAAAGTGTTCGGCAGTTTTTGACCAAAAAACGGCATGATTCCCGTGCCCCACTTTCCTATACACCACGTGCACGTTCGTCTGCTCATTGCGTGCCTCGTACGTTCGTTTTTTCCCCCAAACGCGCCCAGGTGCCTTTGTTTGCCCCGCCCTCAAACGGTGAAGACGTGCGCTTGGCTGTCTCGTCATGGCGCGTTCCCTGAGCCTTCTTTATGTTGCCTCTTGATTGGCGTGCAGTTCCTTCCGTTCATATGCGCCGAAAACGCGTTTCGGAACACTTGCTCGCCCTATACACCCCGACTCCTCCCCTATGAATTTCGTTTCTTCCATGAAGAGACGAAACAAGCTATTCAATGGAAACGGTTTGCCGATGCGGAAGAAGTGAAACAAAAAGTGGAAGGAACACTGAAAGGCATGGTTTGAAGCATATTTCGAGCATTGGAAGAAACGTAGCGACAAGTGCATTCCATTAGGCGGAGAGTACTTTGGATGTGGATAAAATTTGAGCGCGTTAAAAGAATAACACAATTTTGTAAATATATATATATATATATATATATATATATATATATATATATATATATATATATATATATATATATATATATATATTTTTTTTTTTTACAGCAGAGCTGTTAAGGGATAGTTTCCCTAGTATCGTGTCCGTGGGCAAACAAATCTCGACACAAAACTCTAGACAGCTACCGCCGTCGATTATAGATGGTGGCAACCTCTCTATCCATTCCACTCTAGCTTGCCGACTTGCGGCCGGCCATTTCTTCATTCACCATAGCACAGGTTCGCTGCTCTTCCTTCTTCATCAGAGTGGAAAGGCTGAAAGTTTTGTGTCCCGCCTCGTTGGCTTAGTGAAATCTTAAAGCCGGGGTCACACTGCTCATAAGTCATACAAACGACAGTCCGCAAACGCGAGTCGCGGAATACCCTTAGTTCGAATGCCGCGTGCCAAGATCTCTCCTTGAACTCATTGGCATGCGGTATTCGAAGCACGGATCTGCGTTCGAATCTTTACGGAGACTGTCTTTTGTATGGTGTGTAAGCAGTGTGACCACGGCTTAAGAGATTATAAAAACATTTTTGTACATTACTGTATCTATACAATACACAGTAAAATTCCGTAAAGAAGCCCTCCCCCGAGAGATCGTCCATTTCGTTTTTCTGGCTAAATATCTAGCATAAAAATTCCGAAACATCGCGCACCCCACGATTCCCGTCAGACATCACGCGATGTCCGAGAGGAATCGTATCAAAGAGCGCGATCTGCGGTATACCGGTACATCTAACGAGCGAGTTCAAAGCGAGTTTCCGGGTTTTTCTCCGCGATCTGCGCGAGCGATATCGGTTTCCGTAACACGCGAGTTGTTCAATGCCAATCTGCTGCGTCCGCGATCTGTGCTATTTGTTCACGTGACATGCGAGTTTGTAGCGGATTCCCGCGTTCTTGTCCGCAACTTGCGCGCGCGATATCGGTTTCCGTGACAGGCAAGTTTGTAGCGGGTTCCCGCGTGTTTATTGCACCATAAAACTTGAACCTGCTGCGTCCGCGATTTCCGGTATTCGTTCCCGTGAGATGCGAGATCTCGGTGTGCTTCGCACCGTAAAACGCGAATCCTGCAGCGTTCGCAATCTGCGGTACCCTTTCCAGTGACAAAGCAGTTCGTAGCGAATTTCCGCGTGTGCATTGCAACGTGAAACGCGAATTTGACGTGTCCGCTATTTGCAGTATTCGTTTCTGAGTCACGTGGTCTTTAGCGTGTGCCCCAGTGTTTATCGTTAATTTTTGATAAGTTTTGCTGTGGCATCCCCAATGATAGAGCACCCCATGTTTTTCGCCATTTTTCTCCTCCTTTTGGGTGGGCGTTCGTACGAAATTTTACGTTATGTATACTTTATTTTTAAATGCAATATGTTGCTAACTGTGACATTGCAAAATACTTGTGACCCTGAGAAACTCGTCAGGCATTAATCAAAGTTCATGAGCTTTAACATATTTACACAGGACTGAAGAATAATGAGGATTATAGATCTCATGATGGCTATATAAAAGAGTTATGACACAGACATAAAACCTGCGTTATGACTTCTTATGCTCTGCCACTAGAAGCTTCTTTAGGTGGCTTCAGAACCACTGCACAATCGCACGAGGGTTCGCCTGATGCGAAAGCTATCTCACACAGCGGGCAGCGACGTCATATATATCACGTGATTCCCTATTGAGAGGGTAGAAGGTTCGTCGAGCCCGCTGCGCTTTTAGTTGGATACCGTGCGAAGTCGGGGCATTAAAGAGTTTTAGTAGATCGTGCTTTCAGGCCACGCTAATCGTAGCAAGAGCTCTGAAGCGCGCGCTCGTAGCGGTAGCCGGCCTTTGAAAACGATCTACTAAAAGTCCCTATTATAATTAGGCGTTATAATTAGATATTTTCGTTTTCGGTATAAAACCAATAAAGACCAGTAAACGTATGCCAAAATCATTTTTCAAAATTTTGTTCTGCCTGATTTTCTTTTTTTTTATCTTGGGGGGGGGGGGGGGGGGGGGGGGAGGGAGAGAGAGGGGGGCAGTGTTGACTTCTTTGTTATAGACTTGACAACTCTGTTCGGGGTCGTCTATACTTCATGCTGGCAAAAGTAAAGCACGTGCTGTGCTAAGTGCAAACGTTTGTATAATTATTTTCCCAGTGCTGACGCATATACAAGCGAAATAAGGACTTTATACAGTTTTCGGTTGATCGGAAATGCCGACATATCACTCACACAAAAACTCGGAAAACTTTGCAATGCACAAGATATAAAAACAAGACACGAAAAATATACTATTAGGTAGGAATCGTAGCAATGTAACGTAACGTAAGCCAGTTTTGAAAATAAAAACCGCAAACGCAACACCCTCGTTATGATCCACCTCGTGACTTCCCGTAGGCCTCTTCCCCGTTCGCCTCCTTCCCATTCGCCTCCTCCGTTTGAGTCATACGGGTCGAGCTTCGGTTTTGGGCCTGTTGTGAAATCTCTCCAATTACGATTATTTATGGCGACGTATGCCTTTTTGTGTGTTTTTGTTGGCTTATAAATTACCCGCTATCGGTTAGTACGCTTTACGTCGCCTCGATCCGCGTGTAACAGGTTTTCGTTGCAGTGGAGCGTGACTCTTTTCGCACAGAATGAAGCCCTTAAATACATTCTGCGTTACGTGTCTTGCTATAGTCGGTTACAAGTCAAGAAGGTAGGAGAAGCTCCTCCCACAAGTGTGATACGCCCGTTTCAAATCTCTCCGCAGTCGAAAGAAGAGTTCACTGGAAACGCTCCTTGTTCCGCTTCAATGGATTCCCACTTGTCTCCGATCCCACTTTTTAAGAAAGCGACCTTTGTATTCATCGGAGAGGGAACCGAGCCCCTGAAAGCAGCCTTCGTATCCATCGGGGGGGAAGCTAATCCCCGAAAGTCGTATTTGTTGCCGTCGGTGGGGGAGAACTCTAATCTCCCTCTCGTGGCTTCCACAATGCTAAGTCAAAGTCGAAAGATAAAGCAAATATGTACAGAAAGGCAAGACACCTCCTCGCGCGTTGGCCGCGACGTCACGGGAACGGTGGGACGCTATTGGATGCGGAGGTGGCGGAGGGATATCCGATTCCCTTTGAGGGGCATTTGCCGCTACCTTCTTAACATGTAACTGACTATACACCAACTCATGTTTACAAACAAACCGGAGCGCCCCTAGCGGACGCCACCGGCGCCGCGCATGCGCGGTGGATGGTGGGCAAGAAGCCCGCCGTCGCCCATAAATAAACCATTGAATTGCGTTGTTGTCGGCGTCGGTGGGAGTCCCCATGCTCTTTTTCGCGTTGGAATTGTTGATTCTACGTCCTCCTAACAATATCTGACTACTTGAGCGGCTTCAGCAAAACTATCGAGGCAAAACTTTGCGTGAATAATGTGACGTGCGGCGATTCTTTTCACGTGGACGCCGCAGAATTGCGCTAAAGCCTGATTCCCATGATGAGATTCTGCTCGCTATTTTCGGTCGCGACGTCGCTCGGACTGCAAAAGCGTGGACCGTGGCTGAGATGGTGGACATCGATACTGAAAACCGCAAGTAGAATCGGGCATTACAAGTCGGTGATGGCCACTGGTAACAATGATCAACAACTTCTTGTATCTGTTTGCACTTAGCCGACTTACCCCAACCAACCTTCAAAAGTGTTTTGAGGCCTGCACTTAGTTCTTATCGCAATTACCGGGTCAACGTTTGGTTTACGGGCCGCTGTCGTTTGAACGAGCTGACGACAAAAAGCAGCCAAGTTTGAAAGAGCAGACGACAGTTCGAACGCACGCGCAATGGAGTACGGGCAAGAAGCACCGCGTCCCGCGTCAACAAACCATTCGAATGTCACGTTGTCGGCGTCTGTGTGAGTCTGCATACTCTTTTTCGCGTTGGAGTTGTCGATTCTACGTCCTCATCGCAATGTCTTACCCCTTGAATCGCCTTAGCGAAATTATCAGGGCTCGTTACGCCGCTAAACTTTCCGTAAATAATTTGACGTGCGGCGATTCATTCGCATGAAAGCTGCAGAATGGACGCCAAGACCATGATGAGATTCTTGTAGCTATTTTCGGTCGCGACGTCGCTCGTGCTGCAAAAGTGTAAAAGGTAGCGGCGATGATCGACGTCGATACTGAAAATCGGAAGCGGGAACAGACCAAGCGTAACAAGTAGGTGATGGCCACCGGTACCAATAATTAACATCTTGTATCTACTGTTTACACCGAGCCTACTTAAAGGGGCACTGACACATCAAAATCATATTTTTTTTTTATTATCCGAAACGATTGAAAACGATGCCGGGACATTACCCTCAAAATTTGAGATTTGGGAATTCAGTATTCGTGAAGTAAAAAAACAATTTCCAAATGCCGAATTCGAAGTTCCCGCGCGATCGGCGCCGGTGCCTTGACGTCAAAAATTGAGGAGACCTGAGAGTCCACTTTCCTGTCACCACTCCCTGCTGTTGCCATGGCGACCCAAAGCGAGGAGGATAGGAGCGAGTGCCGGCTAGCGCCGGCGTTGCGGCGGACCGGTTTTGAGCGGTGTCGCCTGTTTTCCGTTGGAGGATACAAATCCAGGAGACGGCACCACAACGAACTCCCGATTTTTGGTATTTCAAAAAGAAGGGCCGTAGTGCGTTCGCAATTGCGTTAAAAAACATGTTTTAAGATTGCCGTAATTAAATGTTATAGAGATGTCGCCTACAAAGCTTCTAAATTTCCTGATTTTTGACGTCACCGATCAAAAGAAGCGAGGAGGCGAGAGGCGGGAAAATCAAACGCCAAAAATAAAAAGGCGCGCGCGCGCGCGGGAAAATTTTTTTTCGCGATGCGGTTTTTTTTGCGTGTCTATGACTACAACTTGCATCGTTTTAGACAATAAAAATAAATACGACCTTTGGGGTGTCAGTGCCCCTTTAAGCCTTTTGAGGCCTGCAATTACTTCTTATTGCAATCACCGGGTCAAAGTTTGGTCTACGGGCCGCTTTTGTTTGAACGAGCAGACGACAAAAAGCAGACAACTTTGAAAGAGCAGACGAAAGTTCGAACGATCAGGCGGCCGTGTGAATTTGAAGACGCACTGAACCCGTGGGTGGTTCGCACAACTTGGGGGTTTTCTCTCGTTCATGTTGGAACAAAGCAAATACATCTGGCGACCACAAATTGTGGCCCGCACACGCAATCGTAGTTCGACAGCGTCTGGTTTGCCCTTTTCACGGCTACTATCCACGTTCTCGGACGAACGGAGGGTACAAAAACACATGAAAACTGATCTTCAAACCTTTCCAGACTCTCTTGGTACAGCCCCTGTCGCAACATTTTGACGAGAAGACAGGTTTTTTGTCTCGTTTCTTCCGAAGGAACACAGGAATGCATGTCTGGCACGGCGACTTCTGCCCACCGCCCCAGACCGGAAGTGCGTCCGGCGCGCCACCACCGCGGCGTGACGTAGGAGAGTTGAGTTGGTGTATAGTTGATCGGCAATTTGATGTGACAGCGTGGTCCTCGCCCTCCTCGTTGCAGTTCTGGAGACGAGCCACGTGTGCAGCAGGTACGAGATTCGCCTCCGCTGCGACACCGACCACCTGGTGGCGGTGCACGAGGCCTTCTTCGCCAGCGGGTCCCAGTCGCAGCCCTGGCCTGCCACTCCGGACTGTGAGCCCAAGACGCGGGACTCCGACCGACCCCCGTGCGTCGAAGACCTCCGACAGGCCCTCAACAGCAGGTGGGTGGGCTTTAAAGGTCCAGCGGGGTCTGCGGACAGGGGGCGGCACCCCACTCTAAGAAATGAGTTGGCTTTTCTTCCAAACACAAAGACATCCAATCACGACAAACAGTAAAACGATCCCAGCGAATAACGAATAGAAGACTTTGATTAGACCGAAATAATCCTATGTGTTCAGGGAAATTATCATTGTGGTTCAATTTCTTATTGTTCCGGTGCGCGTCGATTTTTCAGAGTAATTCCTGTACTGAGCTTCAGCATTCTCACGGATTCTTCTAGGGTTTGCCGCGATTGACTGTTAGCTTGTTTGGCAAAAAAATGAACTCGGGCATATTTTTAAGTGTATTTTACGAGCAATACGTACGCTGCAGCATTTCCCTCAACAGTGTAGGACAATCGGCCAAAATTTGACGGTATTAGCCAGATCGGAGGCGGAAGGTCGACTGCCGTTGCTCGCGTCAATATTTGCAATAGTGGTAGCATAAGGAGAGAAAGCTGCACTCACCTCCTATGGCAAAGGATGGAACGCAGGGAGTGGTTTATTATATTGCCGCTTCGTGATTGGTCCTTAGTCGTCCTTATCGGCTAATGCCGCCGCCTCATTGTCTGCGGAGCAATAATGAGATGCACGCCACGTCTCCCTGGACTCTCTGCTTTCCTACGTGCGAGAGGCCCATCTCGCACTGTACATCTAGGGCCTTAATCTACACGGCGGGACCAAGTGGGACCGGGACATCACCGTCTGGTGCCACTGGCCAGTTTCGCGCCGCTGACCAATCGCAACAGGCGACGACGTCCGGGCCCTTGGTTCCCCTTCGTCCCGCCGTGTAGGTTATGGCCTCTGGTCACCCATCTTTTTGCCCATTCCATTTCCCTCTTCCCTTCCCTCCGGCTTGGATGACTTTAGTTGAGAGAACCGGAGTGTATCACGTTTCACTTAAATAAACTCCTTTTTTACCAGCGTTATCCTGCGTTTTTTCAGCTGTGGGTAACTGTCGAGACAAAGGCCGTCGTGCTAGAGTTTTTATGTCACCTCCAGTAGGCCAACACGTGAGCACGAGGGCCGAGTCAGCGTCTGGTGAGTCTCGTGTTCAATCAGTCCCAACCGAACGCTTACGCGCTACTCCTGTCAGTCTGGGCCCTGCGCTTAACTCTGCTAAGTGACGCCCTTGTTGTCTGCGTGCTCTAGCCCTGTTCCCACCTAGCGGTAAAGGCTCGTATTCGCTTCAGAGAAAAATAGCGATTCTCCCCTGGCTGTCTTGCCTTTCCCTGGCGTTTGCAATGTCAGGTACAGGGAAACCTCTGTCACCGGCGTTCCCCTGTTGTAGTGTCCGCTATAGTCACCACCGTCCGTTTGTGACATGTACAGACGGGGTATGGTGTAAACAGCGGAAATGCATGGAACAAACTAAAAGGAAAGCACACAGGACAAGAGGTGCTTGTCCGGCGCTGTTCTGTTTGACTCGGTGCCGTCAATTTGTGGTTTCGATTACGTCGATCAATTACGTTGACCCACTAGCCCAACTTCCCACCTTTTTTAGATGCGGACTTCCTAGGAAGCACCCTGCATCTGTACAGGCCAAAAGACGGCTCATTGCATATTATACAACTTTTCTACGAGGGCGGTGCCATCTTATACCCCTGTCAGACGGGCAAGTTTAGTGTCACTACAAGCGAGTGCACTTCGCCCTTAGTGTCATTTTTATAGTGTGCCACACGGCTCCTTCCTGAGTAACACACTTGGCTTCGAGTGAGTTTGACGAACTCACTTCGCTCGATCGAGTGCGTGGCATCAATAGGAGTGTTTCAACAGTAAAACATAACAACACAGAAACCAAAAGGGTGTCGTAAGTTTTATGTTATAAAGAAAAAGAAATTCGTGAAAGAGAGGACATGTAGAAGAGAGGAATTGCAAAAAAAAAAAATTGTAGGATGAACTTGGAGTTTAGGCTGATCTGAACCAAGATTAGCGCAGCGCGAATTGATAAAAGACGACGACAAAGTCAGTCGTTCAACGGCTATCTTGGTTAGCAGAGAATGATGGAGCGTACTTTTGTTTCAGCATGTAACTATTCGAGACAACAGGATAATTATTATCTAATTAGGCAGTTTCAGGACCTCCTCGTAGACTTTCACGGAACGAAGCGGAACGCCAAAGTTGGATATGCTTCGTTCTTTATCTAGGATTGCGATGATCAATCAGAATCATCCAATTGGCGTAAAAATCGTTCATTAATGTAACGTTGTTTTAGAGCACAGCTCCAAGGAACCCGTTTCTGAGTTGAGCGGCGTCGGCGTAACCACGCGTTGCCTTAAGGGCTGTTTCCCAAAATGACGTCACACGTGGCGTCACGTGTGTCATCACGTGTGACGTCACGAGGGTAAAGTTTTTCCGCTAAAATTTGCGGTAAACGTTTTTGCTAACTTTGGTGGAAAAGTTTTCTGCTAAATTTAGAGGGAAAATTTTACCCGTATGACGTCACGTGAAGTCCCACTTAAAATTTCAGGTGACGTGTCATGTGGGGTCACACGTCAATTCAGCGGAAAAATTTCCCGGCTTAATTTAGCGGGAAACTTCGCGAAAGATTTACGCTAAGTGGGATCGGAACAGGAGAGGAGGATGGGAGGGCACGGAGGGGGAGCAGCTGGTGTACCCTCCCCTTCGTACCCTCCCCCCCCTCCTCCTCCTCAAGAGCTGCGCTCCGATTCGGCATTACAAAAAATTGTAAACGTCATTTTTTTTTAACGTGTCTTTATTAAGGGGTATCGGTGGCGGAGTGGGCCAGCGCCCACAAAATCGGATTACGTGGAGAGAAAGCTCGCGCTGGAGAACCGAGGGATCCTGAGCTCAATCCCCAGCACTGCCCGAAGAACGCACTTCCAATGAAGTGAGTTCGGGGAACACACTACGCTCGCTCCGGTAGACCGAGTGTGTAATCTCGATAGCAGTGTTCAATGAGTAAAAATAATAGAAGAAATTAACGCTGCGTAAAATTAGTATTATTTTTATAGGAGTAATATTAGATGCGCACTTGTTTTCTGTTGGCAGGAAAGTAGTGCATTGTAGAAAAACAAGCGGCTAAACTAGTTTCCAGCTTTGGCTCCTGCGCAACGGCCAGCGACGGCCAGGAGGCACCTGCAAGACTCCACCAGGAATCTGAAGGTGGCAGGAGAGACGCGAAAGGCTTGCTTGAAATGGAACTCGCCCAAATGGGGCAAGGTGTCTTCGAACCACCGTTCGTTCCTCTGGAAAGTCCACCGTTCTCGACTGATCACGGGTAGGTTGTCGGTCATGAGAGCGGCTATGGTGAAGGCATTGGCCTGCAGCTGCTGATCGATGTCACTTGAAATTCTTGCCTGTGCGTCGGTATCCAGGTCCGGCTGCCTCTCATCTGAAAGGCGTTGGGCTCTCACGGAGAAAAGTGACCCAACCACGCGCTTCCACTGTCCAACATCGCGGATATCGCCCTCCAGCTCGTCCTCCACACACTCCATGATGTTTCGCTGTGGCGAGTGGCGAGTGGCCGAGTGGGCTCGCGCACACCAGCTCGGAGCACGCGGAGCGAAAGCTCGCGCTGCAGAGCCCAGAGATCCTGGGTTCAATCCGTACCCCTGTTTGTTTCGATTTGGTCTATACTTCGTTTCAGCTTCGGTCCAGACGCAGCCGATGCTACAAGCGCGAGCATGTGGCCCAGAACAGTGCTTGCACTGCACGAGCGCGCGTGCTTGGTAGGGATGCTGAAAGTCCGGAGCTCGCGCTTGTAGCTTTGTCTGCGTCTGGACCGAAGTTGAAACGAAGTATAGCATCGTACCGGCGTGCGGACGTGTATCACTGGGTTGTAATGGCTGATCGTAATTATCAAATTGGATTTAAATTTGGATTAAAGCTTGTGACTTAGCGCGACAATGTGTGGTAACGTGTTTTTAAAGGGCAGCTCCGCCGTCAATTTGAGCGTTTTTATCGAAACATATTTTCGGAAAGGGTACTAAAAATTTAGCCTATAGCAGCGGTTAAATCATTAAAAAACTGTTTACATAATTTATAATCGTTAAAATACGCTGAAACCGAAACCGAAACTAACTTGCCACTCGACTGGTCCGCCATTTTGATGTGACGTCACATATGGTATAAACACTCGCACGTGTGCAGTTTGAGCCTGGCCAGCCTGGCAGCAGGTCACTGTTTTGTGTTCGTGCCGCGGATGAAAATGGACTCATCAAGCTGGTCTGAATCGAGCAACGATGAGGATATGCGGCTAGATTTTGAGGACGATGACGATAACCCGTTTTCATACGATCCGCCGGCATCGCCTCTGAGGGAAGCGCCAGCGGCGGCTGCATTCGTGATCCGCCGCCATGTGGACCCAGATGCCGCTTCGGAAGCGGAATGGTAAGGCAGTTTTTGTTGCTAGCACGCCAAGAAAAACTGATCGACGTTATGCCTTTTAATTGGAGGCACTTTTTGTTATATCTTGGGGTCTGACAATAGACGGTTTTAGTAGACCGTGTTTTCAAGCGACGCTTCCGTAGCGCGAGATCGCGCCGCCACTTCCAAGCATGCTCTAGCGCGCCCGGAGGGGTAGCGGGCGTCTGATAACTATCTACTAAAACTCCCTATGGACAGAAGGCACGATCGCGGGGACGGAAGATCGTTAGGGCCTCGTAACCTCAATTTCCATTCTCGCGCTGTAAAAGCGTCGTTTGAGACATCATTCGCGCATGTAGCTTCGGCTTCGTGAACGTGCATTTCATCAGCGTGCTCGCGTGTGCTGTATAAACCGATAAAATAGGCAAAAACCAGACAGTCCCAGCACCAACAAGCTCCAAAGCAAGCACCCTGACCAACATGTGACGTCACGGCAACGTCAGTGCCATCATGGCAGCCTCCGTGTGCCGCTCTTCCTCAGTGTTGCCAGTAGGGCGGCAGTAAGTGATTTGGGTGTGGACGTGTACATTTCAAAATTCATTTTCTTCTAAGAAAATTAATAATTTTCCGAGATATTTCGTACACATGCTGAGGAAGGGCATACAAATACATGGTAAAAATTTCATAGAAATCGGTGGCTATAAAAATTACGGCGGAGATGCCCTTTAATAAGACGACGAAGTTATTTATGAAAAAATTCCTATGCACTCTAATATTTTGCGTGCCCACTACTTAGCCATCGTCATTGCCATCATTTTGGAGTGACACTAAGTTTTCCCGTGTATCACCAACACACTTGGAGTGTGTTTCGACGGGCTGAAGTGCACTCGCTTGTAGTGACACTAAACTATAGCCCGTCTGACAGGGGTATTAAATGCCGTCGCCTCCAGTACGGGCGAAAGCATTGTTTTGCTGGCGCCACACCAATAGAACACATTTAAGATTTAAGATGTAAGCGTAACCGACACCTGCTCTTGTTTTACCTTTCTATTTTTTTACTATTTGCGGGCTGAAACGTTTTATTATTTGCTCGTCGCCAATACCGGATACTACCAGATGGCTCGGGACAAAAGTAAAAGAAAACGGCCTAATGACGCTGTCGACATTGCGGAGGTCTTAAAGGGGTACGAGGCGTCCGGGTAGGAAGCCGACAACGAAACCACCACCTCGCAGCGGATCAGACACCGCCACGACGGATGTGGCTGCTAGCGGCACGCACTAGCCGGAACTCACGAAGGGAGTGCACAGACACGCAGAATAGGGGAACACCCGAGGGTTTATTGGCTCCGGTTAAATACAGACACAATCACTCTTGTAACGACAAAGGGGGAGGGGGTTATCGTACCTTCCCGAGAGCCTGGTCGGAGGTGGGTCAGCAGAGCGCGTGCCCGCTCGTCCGAACATTTTCAAATCCCGCTAAACAGACCCCGTGTCCCACTAGAGCGACATACAGAAACAAAAGACAACGACAAGCCTCAAACCAGAGTTTTTCGCGATTTAAGAGGCTTTGTAGAATAAAGGAGGCTATGCTCAAACACGAGCATCAAGCACGCGAGGGTGGCTTTGGCAGGCTTGCAATCGCTCGTGCTTACTTCACGAGCACCGAACGACTGAACGCCTTCCAAAGGTTCCATCGCGAGCATGCTGCATGGGTTTGAGGCTTGTCGCTGTCTTTTGTCTCTGTCTGTCGCTCTAGTGGAGGACAAGCCATCTCTCCCTCGCTGTCGGCTCCAGCCTCGTTCCCGGGAGGCGGACGAGCCCGCAAGAGGGAAGTTTACTATGTCCTCTCGAACGTGGGGTGGACACGGGCGGCGGAGTGGCAAGAGTAGATAACCGAGATGGCTGCCTCTCCTGGTTAAAAGCAGCCGAGACGACTGTCGTCTGCTAATGGATAAAGGTGTAGCATAAATGGCCACCTGACTGCTTTCGGGCGAACTGCGTGCATCATCCTCGTCGTCGGGCTCGCTAGAGTAGCTTGGACACGGAGAGTGAAAGTGCTATCTTTCGCGCGACTTATACCAGTTGCGTCTCACCGCAACGCATAACATATAAGAAAAATTCGAAAGTTTTCTCCTTTAAAACCGGAAAAGAGAGAGTATGAGTGCACACCTGTTTGTTTTCAGACAGACGACGCGTCCAATCATTTTGATTACAAATAGAGGCGAGTCAATTACGAGGCTTTATAAAATTTCTTACCCAAAAATACTTACAGTCTACTGATGGCCAGAGCCGGCCTGCTAGAAGCAGCGTATTAACAAAGACCGGGCGAAAGAAAGCACAGCAATACCAGCGCACTATACTTCGTTTCTGCTTAAAAAAAGCTATGAAATTCTTTTTTGGCTGGGATAAATTGCGATTTTACTTATTGCATATCGTTTAGTGCGCCAAAATAAGACTAGTGCACAAGCGTAGAGTGTCAAAAGCCTGATTTTTGGTATAAAAATTATAATATATAGCGGACCATTTCGTACCTCCTTTCCTTCGAAAGCTCTCCGCCTTTTCACTGAGATGCATCCAGGGTGCCAAAACAACGTCAGCTTACCCCAGCTCACGCACTGGACAGGAGCAGTGCGTACCTTGGACGTATGTGGTCGTCAACCATCAATCGTGGCCAACGAGTGCGGTGACTTCAGGCATCATCACTTGAGAATGACAAGTTTTATGATATGCTAAAAAACACGGTGAAAGCTTGGGGTCATCGCCTCCAGTGCCCACGCACCACGTGATTTCTTATTTCTCTTTTGAGTTGAGCATTAAATCTGAGACGGAAGAAATTCAAAAACCATCTCATGGTCCCTTTAAGTCCAGACACAGACGATGCTACAAGCGCGAGGTCCGAGCTTTCAGCGTCACTGCCAAGCACGCGCGCACGAGCAGTGCAAGCACTGTTCAGGGCCAGATGCTGGCGCTTGTAGCATCGGCTACGTCTGGACAAGCTGAAATGAAGTACAGACGCTTTCAGCGCGCGCCAGATGGAGCCGCCGTAGCTGACCTTCTCTTGTCTTGCCGAGGTGCCGAGGCACTGAAGCGGGCGTTGACGAGTCTCCACAATGGCCTATGCTGGGGAGAAGGACACAGTAACATCTAAAGTGGCAATATCCTTACCTGCTGTGGTAATGAGGAAGTGAAGCGAACGGAATAAGAGGGAACAAAAACTGAAGGTCGGTTATGGCGACGCCCATGCGCAGCTGCCTGAAAGCGTCTATAGCTGAGTGGCACTTCAATATTCTTGACGTGCACGCGCGCAGCAGACTCCGCAAGGTTTCTTGCAGGAGAACGAAAATACGAGCTTTGTCCCGCTTTCACCCATTTGACCTTTGAGATGCTGATGACGCTGACTCTGTATGAACACGGCCTTGCAGAGAATGGAAGCTTGTGCGTGTTGGTAAGGCATGATTATTTAAAACGTACAGCGAAACAGACGGGAGGAAAGAAAGGAGGCAAACGAACGGTGAACTTAAAACTAAAGTTTTCAATCGTCAAGGCGCAGTGTACAATACTATCCTGCTAACAATGTAAACAGGGTAGTATACACAGCGCATTTTTGTACTGTGTATACAGAGTGCTTTTTTTTTAAATTCCGCATCGCACCCACAGTTATGACAAGAAATGCCCAGGTGTACAATACTACCCTGTTTACAATGTAAACAGGGTAGACCAGAGAGATTATGGAGTTAGAGGCGATAGCGTGCTTGGGGGAAAAGTCTGTCAGCGGTTCGTCGGTTCTTCTGTTGGCTAAAGAATTAGATTTCTTTTCACGGCAACAGCATGCGCGATGATTGTGCGGGTTTCAGTGGGAAGTCATTGGCTGTTTGTGCTTCCTTTTGTCTGTTCGTGTATATAGGCTGCGCCTTGACAATTAAAACTTCAGTTGTGAGTTCAGCAATTAATTCTTTGTCTCCTTTCTTCCGTCCCGTCAGTTTCGCTCTACGTTTTAAATAATCACGCCCTGCAGAGCTCTGGAGAACCTTAGCTATATGTTCCTTTTTCTGGACAGGTAAGTCTTTTTTAGGGTTTGAGGAGAGCTTTGCGCGACAAGAATCAGGGAGACCATGGCTGCTTGCCTCGGATTCAGTATCTCACGTGTGGAGGACTCTACATATCCGAACATACAGTCAGCTACACTTTTATTATTCAGATGAAAAAAAGTGAAAGCCGTTTACAAATCCCTGTAACGCCGAATTGGAGCGCAGCTCTTGAGGAGGAGGAGTGAAGGGTACTGAGGGGAGGGTAGACCCCTCCCCCTTCTCCTCCTCCTCCCCTCATTCTTTAATATGCTCCGGGGGGGTGTCACGTGACTTCGGGGAGGAGGTCACGTGACCTGGGGGTGACCTCAAGGCCACGTGACCCCAAAGGTGACCCCCACGTGACCTTGGGGTCACGTGACCTCGGGGGGTCACGTGACCTCAGAGGGGTCACGTGACCTGGGGGTCACGTGGGGTCACGTGACCTTGAGATGACCTTGGAAGGGGTCACGTGACCTTGGGGGTCACGTGACCTCGGGGGTCACGTGACCTTGGGGAGGCGACCACGTGACCTCAGAGGGGTCACGTGACTTGGGGGTCACGTGACCTTCAAAGGGTCACGTGGGGTCATCTTGGGGTCACGTGACCTTGAGATGACCTTGGAAGGGGTCACGTGACCTCGAGGGGTCACGTGACCTTCAGGGGGTCACGTGACCTTGAGATGACCTTGGGAGGGGTCACGTGACCTTGGGGGTCACGTGACCTTGGGATGACCTTGGTTACGCCGACGGCGACGGCGACGGCGACGCCGACGCCGACGGCGACGCCGCTCAAGCCGGGAACGGGCCCCTGAGAGCTGCGCTCTAAAAAATGAAAGCCGTTTACGACTCCCTGTAACGCCGAATTAGAGCGCAGCTCTTGAGGAGGAGGAGGAGCCAAGGCCACAAAGGTCACGTGACCGCCCCTGAGGTCACGTGACCCCCAAAGTCACGTGACCTCCCCAAAATTACGCGGGGGTCACGTGACCTCGGGGGGGGGGGTCACGTGACCCCCCAGGTCACGTGACCCCCAGAGAATTTTTTCCGCTAGATTTAGCGGGGAAATTTTTCCACTAGATTTAGCGGGGAAATTTTTTCCGCCAGACTTAGCGGGAAAATTTTTCCGCCAGATTTAGCGGGGAAATTTTTTCGCTAGATTTAGCGGGAAAATTTTTCCGCTAGATTTAGCAGGGAAATTTTTTTGCTAGATTTAGCGGGGGAATTTTTCCACTAGATTTAGTGGGGAAATTTTTCCGCTAGATTTAGCGGGGAAATTTTTCCGCCAGATTTAGCGGGAAAGTTTTTCCGGTAGATTTAGCGGGGAATTTTTTCCGCTAGATTTAGCAGGGTTTACCCATAATGCACCGCGCGGTTACGCCGACGGCGACGGCGACGCCGACGCCGCTGCCGCTGAAGCCGGAAACGGGCGCCTAATGGTACGTTTACACTTGCGGATCCGCCCAGCTTTTGCCGCTGGAGCGAAACGCTGGGCGGAAAACGCGGCGGCGAGCCGTTTAGGTCCGGGATCTATCGCCGAAGGAGGCGTTTCGCTGACCGGATGTGACATTCTTGCGCAGCGCGACGCTGCCCACGTCACGAGTACGCGTTCTTCCGGGAGCACCAACGCCCGGGAGAGAGAGAGCCGAGGCGGGAACTCTTGCGCCTTCTCGTCATATTTGACGAGACGTTACGGGAACCGGTGCCGCAGCCGGCGCTGCCGCCACTGCTCGAAGGAAATAGATGTAAACGCAACCAGCTCGTCGCCGCCGCCGCCGGGAGCGGATCCGCTCCCGCGGCAGCGGATTTCTTTTCAGGTGTAAACGTACCATAAGAGCTGCGCTCGAAAAGAAAAAAAAAATACTGTCACAGAACTTGTTTTCGCATTTTCAACAATCCATGACTCCCGACCCCTGCTTTTCTAATCATTCACAGCGTTCAGAAAATAGGTATTGATCACTCTTGGATCACCTGAACTCATGGCGAATTTGTTGTGCTTGCCTACATGACTCGAGGCTAGTGTCGACGAGTGTTTGATTTGTCGGTTGTGAAAGAGTACTCTCGCCATGCATCTACTGACCCTTCTAGCCAGCTTGCTTGCGTCAGTGACGGTCGAAAGCTGCAAGTCATGTGGCTTTTCTCGCAGATCCCGCAGAGTAACGAAGACTGCGATTTTAGAGAGAGGTCTGTGTGGGACTTCGTTCGCCGAGGAGGGTCGCTGGGACCACGAGTCCGCATTACCGCGTTGGTTTCTCAACCTGTGAGAATCAGTGGCAAAATATCTCGACGGCCCTCTCTCGCAGGCGATGGGCCGCAGGCGTTTCGGGAAGCACATCCGCGCTTCGCCCGCTGCTTTGGCGAGACTAAAACACATTATCATTGTGCATATTCATACATAGTGAGAGGATTGCCGCAGTCACGTGATATGACTGCGAGTTTGGTTGTTGATACCTTCATCGGGGGTGTTCTGCGGAGTCGTCCGTATGAAGTGTCGCAGCTGTTCCAAAGAACGGGGTCATGTCTTGAGGGATTCGCTCCAAGAGTAAATAGTTTCGTTGCACGGCGAAACTCCGCCTATTGGTATTTCTGCAGACAAATGAAATAGGTTGCAAATGCGGTAAATAGAAACACAATATTAGTGCGACACAATCAATCTCCGCGTCTTACCAATTCGCCTCGAGAGAATGAAGAAGAAGCGCGCCGAAAAGTAAGCAGGATAAGACCGGCGGACAAAGGTCTGTGGCCGAATAGATCAATCCACTAGTTGTAGGCTACAAATTTAGCGAAAATCGGGGGTACATCCGAAGGCGTTGAATTCATATCCCGCTCTTGCCGGTTTTTTAGCCGTAGTACCGGCTTGGTTTCGCGTAATCACTACTACAGGGTGATGAACGCCAAAGACCAGGTTCGTAGTTCAGCTGCACTGGTCAGTTTATTCCTTTGCAAGGTTGGCAGAAGCACGCAGTTTGTGACTTCTCGCTATGTCGATTTGAACAATATCATTCGCTGGGTTTGGCTTTCCGTGGGAGTGTGTGTTTTTGATTGATCATGCCCACCAACTGCAACATGTTTTTTTTTTTTTTGCGGTATATCACAGCACAAACAAAAAAGCGTATAAAATATTGTAGCGCAGTATTAAAAAAATACCGAACGAAGTAAAAATCCATACACCCCCTTATACTTCCGACATCATCCAAGGTATTTTTATTATTGAAAGGAATGAACATGTCAGTTGCAGATGACCAAAGACTATTAAACAAGTCTTCCATTCGGGTGAGGGGCGAGAGCTTGGAGCGTTTTCCGACATACAAAGCAAACTTCAAAACACCGATATAGATGTCAGAGGCCCTTTATCCATTGTCTATAAGTTTATAACTCGCACCTTTCGATAGCTATTGTTGCACCATTATATTTTTTTGCAAGCAGGTTTGAAGTATCTACATTACACCTTTGCTATAGGTGTTTTAAATACCTACACCTTTAGCAATGCTATACCCGAGGCGTCACTCCTAATGAAACAAAGTTGTATAGCTTCTTGATAGGGCCATACATTTCTTTGTTGTATCATCTTTTAAGAAAGCAAATAATGCAGCATTGGAGACCACTTGAGCTAAACATGACGCTTAAAATGTTTTCATTCTTAGAGTGCGCTCTAACTACAAAAAAAACATTCAAAGAGTCATGTGCAGCTGAACTGCCCCAAAAAGAACAGTTTATAGTCTTAATTTCTAAAACAAATTGATACACGATTGAAATTTGTAGAGGCATATAAAGAACAGTAACATCATTCAAAGCGTCAGGCATATACCTTCACTTTTTCTTGGAAAAAAACAAAAAAAGAAAAACAGTTTTGTCGATGTACCATCGGGCTCAAAGTGAAATGCGAACAGTGAAGAAACTTTGAGCCCAGTACCGACGCAGCTTCCAAGCTTCGGTTATGCTTGGCGAGGTTCGAACACATCGGGGAAGGACGCACAATCTCACGGCGTCGTACTCCGATGTGTTTGAACCTCGCCAGGCTCAACCGAAGCTTGGGAGCTGCGCCGGTAGTTGGCACGAAGTTCCCTCACTGTTCGCATTTCACTTGAACCTGACGGTACATCCTTATCACTCAAGGGTGACTAGAGTGTATACCAACCTGGGTTATTTGATTTAGTCAATTTTCAACGGTAGGTGTATTTCACTTCAGAGCAAAGTGCGTGCAAAGGGGGACTTATATTTAACAAACTCGCAGTAATGTTTCTTACACAAACATCACAACAAAGCCTCGGTTTCCCAATAAAAATACGTTTTAGAGCGCACCTCTTAGGCGCCCGTTTCCGGCTTGAGCGGCGTTGCAGTCGCCATCCGCGTCGGCGTAACCGCGCGTTGCATCATGGGACGTTTCCCATAATGACGTCGCCCTCGTGACGTCACACGGCGTCCAAACTCGGCGGTAAACATTTCCGCTAAATTTAGCGGTAAATGTTTCCACCAAATTTAGCGGAAAGAATTCCCCGGCTAAATTTTCTGGCGAAATTCTTTCCGCTAAGTCTAGCGGTGAAATTTTCCGGCTAAACTTAGCAGGGAAATTTTTTCGCCAAATATTGCGGGGAAATTTCCCCGCAAACGTCACGGGGCGTTTCGGCACGTGACGTCCACCGAAATGTCATGGTGACGTTCCGTCAAGGTGACGTTTAAGCACAGTGACGTCACTCGCGCCGAAATGCCCTGCGGCGTTTCGGCACGGTGACGTTTCGGCGCGGTGCATTATGGGACGTTTCCCATAATGCACCGCGCGGTTACGCCGACGACGACGCTGACGCCGACAGCGTTCAAGCCGGAAACGGGCGCCTAAGAGCTGCGCTCTAAAACTAGTAGTATTTACTAGGTAAAAGGTAGAAACTGCCTGTCATGTTGCTAGGCACCTAGTAACCGTATGCAGTAACGACCTAGGTAGTAACTCTTACTAGAGAAGAAGATAGTAACGGTTACTAACCTAGTATTTTGCGCAACATTCTGTTAATAACTTGCACTAACTCTCACAAGACCTAGTAAACCGCTAGCTGAACCCATGTGGAGCGCTAGTTAAAGTAAAATTAAAAACTGGCAAAGAAATAAATTGCTGTGATATATTCTTTGTCCACGCAGCTTACATGCACATTTAAACATTTAATATACATTTAACAAATGCGAGATTAGAACACAGATGACACACAAACACAATATACACACTACAGCTCGTTTACCCAATCGCCGCCCCGCAATAGCTACCCGTACGTCTTTTATACTGATCATTTTAACGAAGTTGATTGGTCAGTGAGCGATGTCACAATTATGGTGCTGCTTTCGCACCAATATTGTTCTCGAATATTGTTGCTAAACATTCCAAGGAATGTATCTCTTACTAAGAAGTAACGGTACACAGAGTGATTATTTGCTATAGTCTATAAAGCAGCGTCCCCATAGGATCCCAGCAGCCATGTTTTCGCTTCCCGGTATAGAAGCTGCAGTTACTACATGTCGCGCGTTTGTGGAAGGAAATCGCTAGTAAAAAGGTAGAAACTCTCAGAAAAAGGTAGTAACTTCTGCACTTACTAACGTTTTACTACCTATCGCGCGTTTGAGGTAGTAAATTGTAGAAAGGTAGTCACACTCAGAAAAAGGTAGTAACTGCTGCAGTTATTATATTTTTACTACTTTCTTGATAATAGTGCAATATAAATAAATAAGAGAACGATAAAAATTGAGCTATTTTATCTTCCACAGACTATAAGCGCAAAATGTTTCGGTGACGTCCTCTTACGGCTTCTGTTTATGACGTCACGACCAGGTTTCGTCTCGCCGGGACGTCACGAATTGTAAGTTAGCTACTCACTATCAGTTGCGAACTAAGTTCGATGTGTCTTCATAGAATTCTTCAAATAACACCGGAAAAGTGTTACCACCTGACATTGTTCTTATTTCCGTGGATTTCCGACATCCTAGTGAACGTTTGGCCCATTACGAATGCCGACGACCACGACGCTTTTGACGGTTCATGTCACCAAAAGGCCCTTCTGTTTTTTTTTTTTTTCTTCGACTGCGGCGCTTCCGTAAATTTGTTCTGCTGTCGAGACCGATTATAACGTAGTCAACTTGTACCGGAAATAACTTCGCTATATGGGCTATTTTTGTTATAACCGACTTCGGTTATAACGAAGTGCAAAAGGAGTTTGGGAAATGGTAATCGCTTTGATATAGCCGCGATTTCGTTATAACCGAGTTCGTAATAACCGGTCTCGACAGCACTTGAAACTATTTTTCATCACCCAGTCTCGGTTGCTACACAAACTTATTAACTATCACCAGCTCGCCTGCACACTCGCTGTCCTTTTGTTAGATTATATTTGTTCAAAAAAGATGTCCCCTGCTTGATCACCATTTAGTGTGAGCAATACACGTCCGAGCGAACTGTTACTGCTGATTATAGGCGTGTTGTCGTACCATACCGACGTTATCCGCATGTGTTGCACGTAGTTTTCTCCTGCAGTAGCGGTACCTGAATCGTCTGACTGCCATCAGACGACCCGAATGCCGCTATTCCAATACAGAGCTTTCTGTAAAGACATAGAATTCGGCGACATGTATGGAAGCGCCACTGGAATCAGTGGTAATAGGGGTCCTTTTTTAATTTTGGTACGAGTAATCAAAGATGACTCTACCCGATGGCTCCACGTTTCACAATATTAAAGGCAATTACGATGGAGAAGTAAAGAATACAAAACATTATAGACCACACGAAATGAGCGAAAAGGAAAGAGAATTACCCCTAAAACTCGCCGCCGGCAAGAAAAAACAATTACCTACCAGACAACTCTGAACTCAGCTGAAAATAGGGAGAAAACCGCTAAACTGGCAACAACGTTTGTGATACAGAATCACTGTACTTTTCATGAACATGATGGATGTAGGCCTCGGTTTTACTACATTTAGTCTGAACAAAAATCTTATGTTGACAGATGTTGTATTGGGCACCCTTTAGCGTACTTCATATTGAACAACCAGAACGCTGTTATAAAAACTGCTAGACCTTCGGTGATGTTCATCGCGCTATAGAGTTTCGCTGACTCTGCATGGAGAAACAGGTGTTCGGAAAGTTCTTGACCGCCTCCATGGAACACAATACAAGGCAAACCGCGTGGTGGAAAAAGTGCGCCTTCACTCTGTAGTACGATCAGGAAGCAGTCATAAATCGCAAGAACAGGTACTGGAATGTAAAAAATGCTGTGCCGTTTTCACATTTGAGTAGCTACAACGGCAGCTCTCTTAAAATATTGCACTATTGCCAACTAGAGTCTTTTACGATAAAATATTGCAGGGGTGGCCCGATTGACATGGCGTTAGAGTTGCACACAAAGCTACGAAGGCTCAGAGAGTCGCAGGAAAAAAAAAAGATGGGTGGGGCTCGTTTCAACAAGAAACGATATGGAGGGAACAGTCCTTTCCAAAAGAGACAACAATAACTGTCGATTATAACAAATAACACCTGGCATCAGATCGTTTCTTCAACCACTAAGCAAAAATGAATGCATTGTTCGCTAGCCACACACTCTAAAAAAAGTCCGTGCGTCTGCTTTCCCGCACAACACTTGGAAAGCCAATCGCCGCAACTTACGGAGGCAGCTCAGCGAATGACGATGCCCGAAAATATGTTTAGACCAAAAAACGTAGTCTGAGTTATGGCATTAAGCAATGCAAAACCTCACGCTTGCCATTGCTTAATGTCACAACTTAGAGTGCGTTTGTGTCTAAACACGGCATCGTCATTCGCTGAGCTGCCTCTGTAAATTGCGGTGATTGGCTTTCCGAATGCTGTGCGGGAAAGCAGACGCACGGGCTTTTATTTTACAATAGCAGCCACTCCCTCACGCCGTATACGGTTGGAAATTCTTTCGTGACCTAAAAAGAAAACAGGGTCACTGGACACGTCTATGTATCAAAAAGCATTCGAGCTATAGGTACGCAGTGTTGTACAAGGCTGCCAAGACAGAGACCTTTTTTTTTTTTCTTTGAATTCTATAACTATTTTCTGTAGAAGAGTAGTAAGTTGGGCGAGTTGGTAAACGTTGAACATGGTTAAAATCGCGCACAGAGAGACGAGGACAAACGAGGAAGGAACACAGAACACAGACAGGCGCGCACTCACAACTCTAGTATATTCAGTGGGGGGATCGGTGGCCGAGTGGTCTAGCGCACACCAGCTCGGAGCACGTGGAGCGAAAGCTAGCGCTGCAGAACCCAGGGATCCTGGGTTCGAGCCCGACCCCTGCCCGTTTCGATCTGGATGAGCATCGTACCGGCGTGCGGTCGTGTATCACTACAGCGTGATGCACGTTAAAGACCCCAGGCTAGCGGCTGTACCGCACTGGCTAAATTTCTCATCTACAGCTGGGAGACTCGTCGCCCCTGTGAGGCAGACCAAGTTCTAGGCTGTATAAACACACACACAACCCAATTTATATTAAGTGAAGGAGAGAAAGATGAAGCACTATTTTTTACAGGGGACACCGTCACCAGGGGAAAACAGATCATCCGCAGTCAAATGATCGCAAGAAGGCAACTTCTTTTTCGCTCAAAGCTACTTGACTGCGGATGATCTGTTTTCCCCTGGTGACGGTGTCCCCTGTAAAAAATAGTGCTTCATCTTTCTCTCCTTCACTGAATATACTAGAGTTGTGAGTGCGCGCCTGTCTGTGTTCTGTGTTCCTTCCTCGTTTGTCCTCGTCTCTCTGTGCGCGATTTTAACCATGTATAACTATCTTCGTTTTGTGGAAACATGAGGGGAAGGGAAGCGCTCTTACCACGGAGCCGCGAGCCGCACTTGAATCCGGGAAGAGCCGCATGTAGCTCGCGAGCCGCAGTTTGTCCACGGCTGAAATATAGCTTCACTTTATCATCTCAAAAAAATAAAAAAGAAAAAAAAGTTTCTTACTTATATGTCGGCAACCTCTTTTTTCTTTCTTTTTTTGCTTGTTCAACACCATTTCTACGTGCAACTTTAACACAAATAAACTGCAATAAATACGTGCCGGGTGACTGAAAAGGACATTTTGTTTCTTCACGGCAAAAATAAAAAATAATAATAATCCTTGCACCGCCAAACACTCTGTCTCCACCAAAATGCACAGCTAGCGGTTTGGATAATATGCCAAAGTTTCAGAGTATGCGTTATCTGGTTGAAAAGTTATAAGCGATTTTTCTCAATTTGGAAAGGGGAAATGGGGGCCCGTTCCCTTAGCCAACACCATTAATCTCTATGCATTCGTATGCCGAGACTGAATCAGCCTTTATTGAAATGCTTCGCTCTTTTAGTATTCCTTTGCGACGCACATACTCTATTTGTTTATTCGGGGCTCCTGGCAGCGCCCAAAAGGGATTATTGCGAGAAGGAGATATACATTTTCATACACTTACCAGCGTTCGCGTTTGATGATGCTCTGGTTTGACCTACTCCAGAAGTAGTTGTGGGGTTTACGCCAAGATAGGGCCGCAAGACCGATGCTCTCGTGCTCGGTACTTCGCGTGGCAACCAATTGAACGAGTGACTCGGCACGCGGCGTACGAATGACTAATCCCCAGTAACTCGCAGTCATATTTCGACGGAACGTAGTTAAACGTCAGGGTCTTCCCCTCATTCGAATACTTTAGGTTTGAACCGTAAACATAAACACCAGCAAAGCTTCGTAACTTAAACGTGAACGAGTTCTTCCTGATGTCACGGGGAATCACTGACTGATATATGGCGAATGAAGACACTCCACTTGCCGTGCGAAGTCCAGAATTTTTAAATTTGCTATGATACGACTGGCAGTTCTGATTTTCGCTCACCTCGAAAAGAAATATGTTTATAGTCGACATTCTAGTACGGCTACGATTACGCAACTGTCGTACATAAATCCGAAGTTCTCATATTGCATCTATTAACGTTTTCAAATCGTATACGTGCTCAAAAAGCTTTACAAGAAGGAACAGTCACGCGGTCACCTTGACCGACAAACGACGCAAATTCATCCGTCCACCATGTCTTCTTGTTGATCGCGATAGTGATGGGTTGTCTCCGCGGTTTACAAAATACAAGACGCAGACATGAGACATTGTAATCATCTCTAATTTTGTGCATATTCCTACTTTTGTTTTGGTTGGATTAAACCCCCCATCCCCCTTTTCCCACGCTCTCAAAAACATGTCACGTGCTCACAGCCCACTGTGGCTCCGGTTGATTAATTTTTCAGTGACGTCTATCCCGGCAAACTTGAAAAAAGGTGCTTCCATGCAGAAACACCTTCTCCTACGTAAAAGGTGTAATATTTCCTGATCACCTATCCGAAGCCGCTAAAAAGTGTAAGGCATCTCTCTGACAAGTTCACGGTGTTGAAGAAGTGTATTCGGAATGAAACACTTGCCAAACACCATTATAGCTGTTTTAAAGTTTACATTGTAAAACAATCCCATCGTTTTTTTGTTTTTTTTTTTTTAAAAGAACACAAAAGCTTAAAATCAAGCTAGAAATGTTCTTAAAAAAAAGAAAACGAATTAGAAGTGAATTTTACAGTGTTCTAAAAAAAACACAAAAAACCTACGACCAGTCGTTACGTCATAAAAGGATCTTTCAGCTACCAAGCGCGTGTTGCTCGTGTGGGCAGCGCGTGTAGTTGCAAGTTTGCCAGGTAGGTATCTTCCCCCGCACCTACACGAGTCCCGACGTCTTTTCTTGACGTTTGTGAAGATCGCAAGAGTGCGCGTGCGTAGCTTTGATACGCGCTAAAGGTACGCGAGAGCGGGAATTCCGGAAATTCATTTTATGGCGTAACGCTCCGGGAATTAGGGGCTTCAGCGGTACATTGAAAATGATTTTTTTTCAGCTCAGTGCACCAAATTGAAAAGCAGTCTCAATAGTCGTGATCCAGGAGGCCAAATGAAAGCGATTTAAGCGTTTTTACTCAAATACAGAACCGCCATATTTCGGGCCACTTTGACGTCAGTTTCTTGCTGGACGTATCCTTTCCAAAATCAAGCTGCTTTAAGACCCGAAAATAACAACGAATGTGTCCAATATTTCCACCTCTCACGGACTCTTGTTCTTGTTCTCAAACTTCCGGGTGCCTACAGATTGCGTTTTTTACCGGATGGAGCGTGGGCGGATCCAGCACCTTTCGCGTAGTTCCTCCCCATGGGCCAGCGTGACAGTGGCACAACGGGGACTTTTCGTAGTTTGTGCGCGAGTGCTCTGCTTTGCAAGAGGGAACTCGAGCCGTCACTTGGTGCATAGATTGAGCAAGCGCCCGTGGGGCCCGCAGTCAACAGCATCTACGAAAAGTCTCCAAAGTTCCTAGGCTCCATAGCGACGATCGCAGCTTACCGCACAGGGACACACCTCTTACATCATCTCTCCAGATCGGCCAGAAATGTGTGAGCACTGCCTCCCCCGTACCGAGGACTCCCAAAACCCCCGGCGCGAGCTAACAACGTGCGTCGTCGCCCTGTGCGAAAGTGTGCGGACGCGGAGAGGGGCACCGCCCACCGGGTGCTTTTACGAAGTCGAAAGAAACGACCAGCGCTGGTTCCAGATGCACCTAGCACAGGAGGTGGGGGGCGGAGGGTAGCGCGCCAAAGTAGCGGCCGCCATCTTTGATGACAGGCTCTTCCGGGTGCGGGGACGATTTCTCCGGCTTTTCTACCGGGAGTTCGCCAACGGCCTGCCGTCGTTGGCGGGTCGGGCTCGCGGCTTTAAAGCCTTCCCTGGGACCACCCCCGCCAGTCTTTGTTCGCGCGCACGCCGTCGGAAGGAAGCTCAGGAATGCGAGGCATAGAATCCGTCGACCCCCGAGCTGACAGTGCGGTGGTCGCTACGGGCTCGTTGACTGTCTTTCGCCAGTTGATCATGCTCCCACCCATACCCACGCGCTGAGAGCGGGGTCAGGTGATGAAAGGGAGGCGTTTCATTGGTTCGGCGAGAGCGTAGTTCCCATCGCACTGTCAGCTTAGGGAGCAAACGGTGCTGTCGTGAAATATGCCGCTATTTTTGAAGTAAAGCCGTTTACACAAACCGTCCATGATTTTTCTCTTTCGTGCCTTTCTTCCGTTCAAGTTGTCCCCTACCTTAACGATCAGTTTAAGATGTAACTGGAAAGGATACGTAACTTCCACAACCACTACATAAGAGATGGGTTATGTACTGGAAGCAGTGCTTCAAGTTTGTCGAAGCATCAAATTGACAGCAGAAGTTAAAATCTAGCGAGGACAGATTTATTTATTTATTTGAAGTATATTACATAGGGAATTGAGCACACACAAAAGTGGGCAGTTCTATCCACTAAAGTCGCTCTTAGTAAGAGTTTGCTTAAAAACAGAACGGCACAAGTAATTGCAGAAATTGATACGGGAAGGTGGTTCCAGTCACCTGATGTTCGTAATATAAATCAGATGTGGAATATATTAATTTTAACGCTTGGTATGACAACCTGATAAATATGATCGAGATGAGCTGAGTGATAACGTGGTTCGAGCGTTAGTTTCTGGTGGAACACTAGGTTAAATGGGAAAGCTTGTGAAATAAACATAGATGAGCATTTTTACGGCGGGAAAACAAATATCGTTGCTTTCATGTCAGCACTGGCTGTACAATGAAAACTTGTCAGGATGAAATGAAACTCTTGGTTTTGGATGGCTTACAGTTTTGTGATAAAACTTCGCTGGCCGGAATTTTATACTGATGACGTGTATTCTAATTTTTTTTTTTAAATAAAATATAGGCATGTATACAAGGTTAAATGTATTATAGAAGGCCTCTTGAAACAACTTCGTTTTTGCTAACCTAGCATCTAATTTGCATTGCCTGTACTGTACACGGAATGTGGTTTTTGGAGAGATTAGAGAGTAAAGGCTATATAATACCGAGGTATTTCTAAGTTGAAACAAACTCCGGGATTTTATTGTTTTTGCTATACGAAGGACTGCAGTATTAGAGCGGGACACTTCAGTAGACGTTTATTAGTATTTTGTTCCACCAGTGAAGAATGACGTCAGTGGGCTATGAAATTAAGTTTCAAAGCCAAATATGGAGTGTTCACGTGCCCAACCAACGACGGTCACCTGGTACGCCCTAGCGGAGGACTGAGGGTTAATTTGGACCACCTGGGGATCTTTGGACGTGCGTGCGACCGAAATCTCGGTCACACGGCGCCTTCTCCGTGCCTCCGTTAGATTGCGGATACTTCGGCCGGGATAATAAGGTCTTTTCGAATTTCCGAAATATTAGATTTTATATTTCGGAATCGATGACATTTTAGCTACCAGGCGGCTAATACAACTTAGATTATAGTTCGTATTATCGGTGCGTTATTATCTGCAGAGATGGCAGTAATGGCATTAGCTTTTCGGCAACACATCTTTGCAGCAAGTTTTCTCGTAACGCCTCCTTGCCAATTTGTGAGGGAGAATGGTTTCGTAATACCCACACATGTCCGAGAAGGCACTAAGACTCTTGCTGCCATTTTTGGTGACCTTTCAATGCGAAGCCACGTTTTCTGCATTGGTTCACATCAAATCGAGGTCACAAGTCTGGATGATGTTGACTAAGACTAACGACTTCGACTTTCTTCCAGTGAGCTTGACGTCAGTAGGCGTCTTCTCTACAGCGTGCAAAGCTACTTTCTACTCTGGTCGTGTACTGCAAGTGTCAGTTCATATCAAGAACCTATAAATCTATGAGGTAGTCCGGGCAGCTGCAAATATAGTCTCCTTTTCTGGCCCTTGCTAAGCCTGCATTTTTATGTGTGCTCTTTCGTTATCAGTATTGTGCTCAGTGGAGGGCCGTGAAGGCCTCTGAGTCGGTTAGCGGGTCCGCGACGGCCAAAACATTGGGAACTGCTGCTTCAGAACTCCTGATTGGATGCATACTGTTTTTGGAGCATTTGTGAGACAGATGGAAAATACCTAACGACAACATGGTGTGGTGCATTGTGGAAAAAAATATTGGAGTTGTGTACTGGCCAGCACACCTCCCCGGTGATGAGGAAACTCGGAGCTCGAATCCTGGCTACCACAATATTGCTTTTCGATTACTTTCTGATCTTTACTTTCATTTTTTGCAGTTCGTTTCGGTCATACGTTGACGCAAAAGAAGCCTTGTGTGCCAGTAACTCCCTTCTGGTAAACTGGTGCAAAGTAGCAGTTGCTGAAAACTCTCGATTGAACAATCTATAGATATCGAAATAATCATTTCAATGCAACTGTAGATTGCTATAAGAACACACGTCCAGTGGTGTCCCAGTTTGGGGAGGCAGAAAAAGGTTTTCTTCTTCGATAATGTTTTTCGTGACCATGCCGGCGAGTTTCCTTTGTAGGACATCATACTATGATGTGCTAAAATAAATTTCGCTGGCAGATCATAACTGCATCAGAACACTGGAGTTCCTGGTATCAATATGATTAGAATATAGGTAGAAATATTAGAAACTCTAGAGTTCTGTAGAACGGCGTGCTAGGAACTCCAGAGTTTTGTACGACAGCACGATCTCATAGCTTGGAAGACGCCTTCCTGACGTGAGTTCTTTCGCGCAACACAATACTCAAAGAAATCAACAACATAAAAATGTGGTTTATTGAAATGTCTAAAAAGTACTATGGCTACAATGGAATTTCGGGAGAAGCAAAACGATTGAAATCTCTAGTTAAAAAATAGAAGCGCAGATTTAAATGTCTTAACTGTTTTGGTGCGAATTATTAATTTACATTCTGTATTTATTTTTGTAATAATGTTCGCACCGCAAAGCTAATAGAAGTTCTTCATAATTGTGAACATACTGGCTAGCACTCTTGTTTTTAGTAGCATTTCTGCACGCCTCTCGTCTTTCATATTTGTGCACACAGAAAAAGAAAGGCGACAACATTCGATCCGCCAAACAAGAAAATGGACGGTTGTGTTCCCAGTAACAATTCAAATAAGAAAGAAAAATTGAGTCCTTCATTCATAACAAAGGCTGTTTATCAAAGATAGCGCGAAAACACGGCCGCGGTGACCTTGAGGAGAATGGCAGTGCGAAACTCGGAGGAGCTTAGCCACGTCACGCAGCCGCCGAGAAGTGCTGTCGTGAAGGAGAAACGCCGGTGTCATGCGCAACGGAGGTTCGTCGCCGCCCTGGCCAACGTTATTAGATTAGCTCAGTTAGGGAACTCCTCATAGACGCTTCATGCACGAGCAGTAACCCCCCCCCCCCCCCCCCTCACTCAGCACAACTCGCCTGGCGTCGTTCGTCGCGCCGGATGGCTTCTATGGTAACTGCAGTGTATTTTATGGGATACGTACGGTTCGAAGTGCAGCGTCTAGATGGCGTTCCACCGAACTCTATGAAACACACAGTTGGTAAACGAAAGTCTAGGTGGCGCTTCGAACGACGGGAGGCAGACTGAAGTGGGGGAGCGCGGGTACCCCCTTCCGCGGGAGTTCTATAACTGAGGCAATCTAGCAACGTTGTCCCTGTACACTCTACCCTGGCAGATGAACTACTGCCGCGTTGAAGATGGCGCCCGTAGGACCGCAGCCTTAATCATTAAAATTAGAAAATCAAGTTTGATTTTTTTTTAAACCTGTCCTAGATAAACTGAAGAGAGTCTCCCAGAAAAAAAGCTTCGCAGCGTGACGGGGTCTGACTGCGTTACATGGGCAGCAGCATGTCCCGTGCTATTTTATGCTTAACACTAGATAATCGAGCCACGCGAATCAAAGTAATGCCTGGTTCAGACAGTTGCGTTTGACTGCGTTTGACTGCGTTGCGGCCGCGAGAAACCCGGGCATCCTTGCTGCTTATGTCGCGTGCCAAGACGATTCCTTGAATTGGATTCCACGCTTCATACGAACACAGATGTGCCGGTGACTCGCTTTCGGTTCTCGACGCAACGCTGTCAAACGCGCTCAAACGCAAGTGTCTGAACCGGCCTTAAAGGGGTACTCTACCGTTTTTTTGAGCTACCTCAACTAACTATATTTTCTGACTCCCCGGCCTTTAGCCTTTCCGGTATGCTATTTAGCATCGCGAAATTCATAGTAGGTATTGTGAAATCGGCAAATGAAAATGGTGCAAAAACCAATATTCAAATATTCGCGCACTTTTCAGTGCCGTGACGTCAGTGGCAGGCAGGCTTGCCAGTCCAGCAAGTAGTCTAAAAATAGAATATGCCAATCATTTGTTCCGTGCTGGAGCGCGGCTACGGGAGCAAGCTTCCAAAGCACTCATTTGACACCAAGAAACTGCTTCAAATCCGTTGGGAACAACTTCCGTAGTACAAAAAGTTAACCCCTGCCTTCCACTGACGTCACTTTGTTGTTGTTGCCAGTAGAGACTTTCAGTTTGAAAAACATGGTGAAGACCAAAACTGTAAATTGAATAACTTGGCGAAAAAACAATATTTTGGCCTAATATTTGGGATACTATGTTAGCAATTTTTGTTGGTTAGTTTAGCAAAATTTCAAGCAAATCGGAGACAATGAAAAAACCGGTGGAGTACCCCTTTAACACACTGACACGCGTCATTAAACTGGGACAAAAGTAGGCTCGAAGCACGCCCACAGAGAACGGTGCACGTGCTTTCGCCGCCGACGGCACTGGCCGTACGTGAGAATGAAATATAAATAGCGGGAGGGGCGATGGCGAATCGAGGGAGGGGAGAAGGCGGATGGTTGTCCGCTCTCCTCTCCGATTAAGAAGGGCGAGAATCAAATCCCGCGGTGGTCCGATGCACAGCCAGGAACAAGTTTATGAATTTACTATCCGATCTTTGGTAGCACGTATAATCAAGCGCAACCAGGTGCTGTCTCGCGTTGTGTGTTGAAGAAAGTCGTTCTGCAACAGTTAGTCGGCGAACTATGATAACGAGAACATTGCGAACGGCATGGTGCTCCTGATATTGGAATCTCAAAACCCCCTCCCCCCCCCCCCCCCCCCCAAACCGCCTTTTTATTTTTACGAAAAACGGTTGTTTTGAAAGTTTTGAACAATATTTTATAGCTTCGAAGTCTGTTAGCAATGTTAAAATACATTATACTTGAGGAACATTATCAAATATTCATGATGCCAATTGAGCAGTGCCGTTTGTGGCGCCGAAAAGGATTCCGGGAACTAGTCGTGTAGAACCATCTCTAGCAAACGACGAAGACGACAGTGGAAGCGACGAAGGATACGCAGTGGAGCGAGGGTGACAGGCGAGCAACAGCGCTATCGTCTCTTTCTCTCGCTCTCCTGACCGTCACGTGGTAGATGCTGCGGAACCAAGAAGCAGCGTACAGGAGGTTCCCATGTTTCCTTTCGCCTTTCGGACTTTCGGGATTTTAGCAAAGAGTCTAGTGTCTTCCTGCCCATTTAGGAGAACAATCGCAGGGCTCACAGCCACAAAGCGTTAGCCGCCTGACGATGTGTGTTTCTCCGTGTGCCCAGATGTTCCGGCGCAGTGCACTGCCTGTTCGTGCTGAGCAGGGACCACGCCGACAGGCGCTGTCGAGGGGACGGCTCTCTCGTGGTGCGCTACCGCTGCTTGCCCGGTGAGTGGACTGCAGGGGCCCCAATCTACACGGCGGAACGAGCTAGACCGAGGGAGCGGGTCATTGCCGCCCGCTGCGATTGGGGAGCTGGCCAATCGCTGCAGGCGGCGGTGTCCTGGTCTTTTGGGCCCGCTTGGTCCCGCTGTGTAGATGAGGCCGAACCGCGTTCGTCAGCATCATCATTATCATTTGTTTAAGTATTTTGGACTCATGAACCGATAAAATGCCTCGATTACGATGCGCTAGAAAGACATTTCAAGATGTTCACGCCCGCTCAGGATATTGTTTTACGATGGTCTATGCGCGTCATGAAACTACCTACAGCACGTAATCAAGAGGAAGCATCAGTAAAACTGCACTGTTAGAAAAACTCCTGTCAAAGTATGGGACACATACATGCTAACCTTGTTGCCACAACATGTACTGTATTACCGGACTACAGAACATGTTCCATACTTCTTTAGTACGGGACATGTTGTTGTTGTATGGGCAGCTAGAATAAGTTCCATACACCATCATCACAGAACAAGTAGTGTATGCTACAGGAAATGTACCATCATGGCACACAGCAGCACATGTTCGGTTGCAAGCCATGCTAGAACATGTACCATTTTTACGAAGTACATCACATGTTCCAATGCGTCCAAAATGACACAGGTTACATTTCTTGTACTTACGGAAAAAGTTCAGTCTTGTTTGTGATAGTACTCGCCTCATTTTATGTTACTACCGCTATTCACGAGTACATCCGGGCTTTGTGTGTCACATGCCAAGCTTCTCTTTAAAAAAGTTGATATGTGACATGCAAAACATGGATGTCCTGACAGTTTGCAGGCGCAACTTGATGCAAGTCTTTGCAACATAAAATTACCTGCAATGCGAAAATGTTCCCCAAACTTGTATGGAAAATTTGAACTGTCGTATCTAATGCGAGCACTAACCTGAAAAACAGAACAATGAATCTGTGACATATATACTCAATAGAACAGCCAGGAATGCTATGAGAAAGTGCTCGCATGCTACGTCAAGTTTAGAGATCATTGTACATGTAGGGACGGGGATAAAGGCATATAAACATTTGTAAACATCCTTATGAAACTAATTTCACGCTTGGTCGTTTTGGTTCCAAACCATAGCAACGGACCCATTGCGAAGAAGACTGAACAGTTTGCTGCTTCAAAAATATTTACATTTATTTTTCTTTTAAATGACTAGAACACATACACAATAAGAAAACATTTCATGCCGCAAATATATTTGGGGCAGCTCAGCCATCAAAAAAATATCAAAGTGAGCAGTCTACTAAAGAAAAATGTCACAAAAAATTATGCTGACAAGCTACACCTCGAAAAGAACCATCTTGGCCTATGACAACAAATAGTAATATTAACAATAGACAAAAAAATTAATCTAAACAAGCACCGAATTTTCTTTCCACTTCTTTTGGAACTTCGAGAACTCATGGAGGGCTCCCTGCGCCTTCAGACGCACCAGAGCAACTTTTCTTCAAGACTGCCGGGGCCCCTCCTGTGGGTTCATTGCCACAAGTTGCCTGAAAGAAAGAGCACTTAAATAATGGGCGGGATTATTTAGAGGAAGATGTCTAACAGAAGCTAAGGAGTTCCTGACTCCTTCTTTAACTTCTCTATCGGTTAGTAATCCAATCTGAACGAATTCTAAATCTTGACTATAGTATACTTTCAAGCCGAGACAAACGCCCCTAATCTGGACAGTCCGTGCACACACCATGAGCCTCCAAGTCTGATCCTTGCATCAAAACAAATTTTGATTGTACAAAAAAAAAATGTTTCACCCCACTGGTATTAGTTTTCAGTAATAACTGCGCACATTTTGGAACTTGCGTGAGCACACAACGCTAAGACATTCTACAACCCGGGACGGAGGCTACAAAGGAGGACAAACACATCCATCTCAATTGAGACGTATGTCTTCGTAGCCTCCATCCCGGGTAGTAGAATGTCATATTAACCAGCTCGCCTGCCTAGTAACGTTGTATACACAACAATACTTCGGTTAAAAAAGTAATTCAGAGTACCAGTCAATGCAATATTACAAAAAAGCTTGCCTGAAGTGCTTAAGCAGAATATTGTGGTTAATATTAGAACACTGAACATTCATGTCTTTTGGTTCATATTACTTATTTTACCTGATAAGCATAGCCCGGTCACAGGTATATTTATGTGCCCCTGCAGAACAAGGGCCCATGCATTTGCAACCGAGTGATACTAAGGCGGGTTAAAATATAAGTTGCACGTACCGTAGGATGCATAAGTTCTAGTATTGGTCCTATATGACAATATATCTGAGTACCAGATTCATATTGATTCTGTCATTATATTGCAACATAATAATAGGATTTAAAAAGAAGCGGTCCTCCCCGCAGCACATCCAATTAATGTGAGTAACGAATTGTAAAGCGAATTGCGAATTGCCAAGCGAATTGTAAATAAGGGTATCTAGAAAGCAGCATATTAACATTAGACCTTCGCCTTTCTTAGTGTAAAGTTTCAACAAAAACATGGTTCAACATGTTCCAGGTTGCTGTTGAAGGTGCCAAACAAACACAAACCCTAAGGTTAATATTCTGCTCTGCAAAACATATTTTTTTCCAAATTGCTGTCGAAAGTTAGACACTTTGCTTGATGTAATTGGCAATGCCTCAGCGACAGTGTGACCAAGCTGAATGAAACCCTTAATATTTACATGGGAATACTGCAATACGTTCGAGGAATCGTTATGCGTCTGCTATGCTGTTTTTTTGTTTTTTTTCTTTCTTTACAGATTTGTTTAAAGAAAAGCCATGAAAGCTACACTTATGCGGTTTGTGCGAGTGAGTTATACGCCCAGGGGGACATTACCGGGGTGGCTAATCTTCGCGATAAGTCGGCTAATTAGTTGAAATTCGTTAATTATATCTTAATTAGTGGAAGTAGTCGTATGTTTCCAATTAGATATTTGCTGAGCGTCGTTCAAATCCCCTAGATCAGTAATTTTTGAAGGACTTTGAGTGCGTGAAAAGCGCAACAGTGTGCTGAAGTTACTACTCGTGGAGCAGGTACAAGGCTGGGGCTAGCTAGGAGACGGAAAAATCGCGCGGGCGCCTTACCGCAACCGCTAGCCTCGTGCTCCACAAGTGGTAACTTTATTGTACTACTACACTTCTCACGCGCTTAAAGTGTTTCTGAAAATGACTCATTTAATGTCTTTCGATAACACTTAGCAAGTTTTTAATTTGAACCATATGTCTATTTTCACTAATTAAAAAGTTAACCAATTTTAATTAATTAGCCGACTTATTGCAAAGATTAGCCACCCACACAATGTCCCCCTGGGCGTATTACTCACTCGCACAAACCGCATAAGTGTAGCTTTCATGGCTTTCTTTAAACAAATCTGTAAGAATAAAAAGAATCCTGCATATGTACGGTACTCAGCAAAGGAACACGCGACTGTATTACCTCTTAAGATTACATCAATCTATGACGTAGTGCACAAAATTGTTGTATTAAGCATTAAGCGGTCGGCCACCGACAAGTTAGCACGTTTATGAGGTAATAACAGTTTGTGTGTTCCTACAAGTTTCGGAAACATTGCACATTGCCAAAGGAAAACAGTGTTTGAACTTTTTGACTTGTACCATATACTGTAAACGACTTATTTTTCGCGGGCTCAATATTTCGCGATTGAGGTAAAAGTTGAAGATTTTAAATAATTCGCGGGTTCTAATTTTCGCGATGCGGCGGGATCCCAATATAGATTCCAATGTGTTTACATTTTACCAGAATCGTTCGCGGGACCTATTTTTTTTTTTTTTTAATTGTAGGCGATTCGGGAAAATTAGTATCTTTCGAAAAATAAGTCGCCTACAGTCTTCGAAATCTCCAATTCTGAGCCCATTTGGCTTTGCCGGAAATACGTTGAGGAGCACACCACCATTCAAAGGTATGCCAAACTGCTTAGGATGTTGGCAAGGACACGATAACAGATTAGGTACATAATTTATTGCTAACGGCCTTTTATGTCATTAACGCTGTCAAAAATTACTTATCAGTTATTGCTGCTTCCCAGACAAAAATAAATCGCCTATTTATTTCTTCACGAAATGCAATATCCACTTGACAATTCAACCACTTGAAGGAATTAGAACTGTCCATACGATACATTTTTCCAAAGCAAATTTACAGTGCACATTTTCATAACTGAAAGGCACATTCATAGTTACCTCTAAACGAACTTCAACTCTGCTGGCAGCTCAGCAGGGTACTTTAGGTTGAGACAACAGTATGCGGCGTACATCAGCTTCATAGCAGAGAAGAAGCTGACGCCTTCGAAGCACCTGGTCCCATCCAGTGGCAATTGAAGATGCTTCTGCCTGAAAAAAGTAGATCTTTTTAGTCATAAGGGAACGCTGAACCAGACATTTATGATTGCAATTGTGTTTGAGAGCATTAATACCTAGGACTTTTGGGAGTTATACTATTTTCAAACATGGCACACCTTTTCAGTTTTTATCTGGGGAGCTTTTCAGTTTCTTCCGGTTAGCATGTATACCCATGAGTTTTATCGCTTTATTCTGGTGATATATATAGTATCTTCCTTTAATTCACAACGCAAAACCGCACTCCGTTGCGGTGAATGAACTTGATATGCGATGAAAACAAGTCAAATCCCATCCTCTAAAAAAAGGGAACTTGACACACAAAACCCAATTACAATTCACGAGCATGCTCATGAATGTGCGAGGCTGCATGCACAATGCGCGAGTCTGGTCGCATAATCACGAGCAAGCTCGTGAATGGCGAGGTTGGTTAGGTCATGATGGCGAAAATATTTGTTTGAGGGCTCTGCAGTAATTTGTATTGGCAGCTTCGCTCTCTGCCACTATTGCCAGGATTCGGGTCGTCCAATGAAAGAACGTTAACGCGCGTCGTGCGTAAAGCAACTTCCAGTAGAGCTGCGCGACGTCGTGCGTGTAGCAAGACTCTGCATAAAAAGGGTGCCCTTCTCAGGCCATAAGCGGGAGTTCACCCTGAGCATGCGCAGCACTGAGAGAGCTCCAATGTGGCGTCGAGTGAATACCACCTATTACATTAGAGGTTTCTGTGATGTTCCTGACATACGCACTCGTAAATAAAGAAGAAGTGTTGGGGGAGCTCGAGAGATCGAGGCAGGATCTCGGGGCACAATGCTTATGGAATGGCTATGGTTCTGGTGTCAATCATTGACGTCCTAACATAACAAACTGGCGACGAGGTACTCCGTCTAGGATTGACTTCAAGGAAGCCGCTCAGCGCTACGACAAGGGCCATGTCAACGCTTGGAAGCATCGAACCCTTCGATGAAGCGGAAGGGGACTGGCCAACGTATGCCGAAAGAATCGGCCAATTCTTCATCGCCAACGACGTGAAGGAACCGAGACGAGTGGCGGCATTCCTGAGCATCATCGGCGGAAGGACCTACGCGCTACTCAAGAGCCTCGTAGCGCCGGATGCCCCATCAAGTAAGACCTATTTGGAACTTGTCGAGATACTTCGGGCGCATCTGTCACCGAAGCCGATTGTGATTGCTGAACGCTTCCGCTTTCACAAGAGGGACCAGAAGGACAGCGAAACCATCCTTGAGTATGTCGCATCACTGAAAAAGTTGGCTCAAACCTGCGAATTCGGAACAGCGCTGAGTGAAACTTTGCGAGACCGCTTTGTATGTGGCTTATGCAATGACAGCATACAAAAAAGGCTGCTTTCAGAAGAGGATTTGACTTTCAAGAGAGCGCTTGAAATGGCGGTAGCAATGCAAGCCGCATCCTCCAGTGCGAAAGTTCTACACGGCTCAGCGTCGTCCAGCGCGGAAGTTCTTAAGGTGGAAAGCAAACCTTTAGAAAAAGAAGGTTGTTCACACTGTGGTTACAAGAATCACGAGTCGGTCAATTGCCGCTGGAAGGGCCTGGAATGCAGAAGATGCGGAAAAGTAGGGCACCTGCAAAGAGTTTGTAAAGGATCAGCTCCAAAGTGGCAAGGACAAGCGTCTAAACCCTTCAGTAAGCGCAACGAAAAGAAAACGATGAAGGCTGTAACTGTGGAAGATTCCGACGAAGAGATAGAAATGCACGAGCTAAGAAGTGCGCGAAATGATCCGTTAGAAATAACGCTATCGGTCAGTGGAATTCCTTTGAGAATGGAAATAGACACAGGAGCAGCAGTATCTGTTTTGCCATTACAAGAGTACCAGGCTAAGTTTTCGCACCTCAAAAGGCAACGAAGTAATGTCGTTTTGAAGGCATTTAACGGAGCAAAGATTAAGCCGCTGTGGGAAGTACAAGTGAGGGTGATGCATGAAGACAAGGAGTCCAACCTGAAGATGCAAGTGGTCGATTTCAAGGGACCACCTCTTCTTGGACGTGACTGGCTAAGAGTCATGAAGTTGGACTGGGCAAACATCAAAGCGATACACTGTTCCGAAGTGATAGGAAGACAAGAGATTGAAGGTCTGATGAATGAATATAAGGAAATATTCTCAGATGAGCTGGGATGCGTAAAAGGAGTTGAAGCCAAACTCAAACTGAAACACGGAATGTCTCCACCATTTCAAAAGGCGAGGCCAGTACCACACGCATTAAGGGATGCTGTGGCCAAGGAACTGCTGGCTCTACAAGAAAGAGGCATCTTGACTTCGGTAGAAACAAGTGAGTTTGCTTCTCCAATTGTCCCAGTCGTCAAGAAGAACGGCGAGATCCGGATCTGCGGGGATTACAAGTCCACCGTGAATCCCGTGATCGATGTGGACAGTTATCCTTTGCCCAGAATCGAAGAGCTGTTTGCAACGCTGGCGGGAGGGCAGCTATTCACTAAACTTGACCTAGCCAAAGCGTACTTACAAGTTCAAATGCACGAAGATTCAAAGAAGTACTTAACCTTGAACACGCATTTGGGGCTTTTTCAAGTCAACAGGCTTCCTTTTGGAGTAGCCTCAGCTCCAGCAATATTTCAACGAACGATGGATCAGGTACTACAAGGCCTGACGCACACCACCTGTTACATTGACGATATCCTGGTAACAGGAAGAACAAAAGCGGAGCACCTGAAGAACCTGAAAGAGGTTCTCAAACGCCTTAAAAAGAACGGCATCCGACTTCAAAAGGAGAAGTGCGAGTTTTTCAAAAAAGAGGTGTCCTACCTAGGCCATGTCATCAGCAGCGAGGGACTACGGACACTGGATGACAAGGTGGCTGCTCTACGAGATGCACCCGAGCCAAAGAACGAAGCAGAGTTGCGCTCCTTTTTGGGGTTAGCTAACTACTATGGCAAGTTCATCCCAAACTTGGCAACCATCTTGAGTCCTCTGAACCTCCTGCTGCACAAGGATGTCCAGTGGAGTTGGAACGAAGAATGTAGAAAGGCCTTCAAGACTCTGAAAGAGAAGGTGACGTCAGCACCAGTGCTGATTTACTTTGACCCAACTCTTCCGATTGTGTTGGCATGCGACGCCTCAGCGTACGGCGTAGGAGCGGTGTTGTCCCACATCATGAAAGACGGGACAGAAAGACCCGTATCGTTCGTCTCACGAACACTGTCTACGCATGAGAAGAACTACTCGCAGCTTGAAAAAGAGGCCCTTGCCATTGTTTTTGGTGTAAAAAGGTTCCATTACTATCTGTATGGGTACCCCTTTACACTAATAACCGACCATGCTCCACTTCAAAAGATTTTGGGACCTACGACTGGAGTTCCGACGATGACGGCAGCACGCCTTCAGAGATGGGCTTGCAGACTGGCAGGACATCGATACAACATCGTTTATCGTTCGTCTAAAGAGAACGCCAACGCCGATTGCCTTTCAAGACTCCCGCAAGCTGCGAAGACTTCAGACGAATTCGTCGTAGATGAAACCTACGTGTTCTACTGCGACTATTTCAGCAACTTCCCAGTGAAGAGCACAGATATTGCAAAGGCTACGTCCCGTGATCCTGTCCTAAGCCAAGTCTTGGAGAAGGTGCTCAAGGGCTGGGGAAGTGAAAAATGCGCAGAAGAAATGATACCATTCTTCACACGTCGGTTGGAACTATCGGTTCATCAAGGCTGCCTAATGTGGGGCCTACGAGTAATTGTTCCCCTAACTTTGCAAGAGAGAGTCCTTAAAGAGCTGCACAGCGATCACTTCGGTATCGTTCGAACAAAGGAAATAGCTAGAAGCTATGTGTGGTGGACCACCATCGACAAAGACATTGAGGACGAAGTGGGAACCTGTAAGCAGTGTCAAATGCAACGAAATAACCCAGCACAGGCACCGTTACACCCGTGGAGTTGGCCAACACAACCGTGGGAAAGAGTCCACATAGACCTGGCTGGGCCATTCATGAACAAGATGTTCTTCGTGCTAGTCGACGCACATTCTAAATGGCCTGAGGTATTCGTGTTGAACTCAACGACGTCCGAAGCCGTGATAAAATGCCTGCACCAGTGCTTCGCACGCTTTGGACTGCCTGTCAGCGTGGTATCAGACAATGGGCCACAGTTCGTGTCTCAAGAGTTCAAGACCTTTGTCAAGACAAACGGTATTGTTCACATTACGTCTGCACCGTATCACCCGTCGACTAACGGATTGGCAGAGCGATTCATCCAGACCATGAAGAACCACTTAAAGAAGACAACGTCTGAGGTGTCTATTGACACCAAGGTTTCAAGGTTTCTTCTATCCTACAGAAACACGACTCATCCAACAACCAAAGAGTCTCCGGCCAATCTAATGATGCGGAGAAAGCTGCGAACCAGACTAGATCTTCTGAAACCCACCATTTCGGACACAGTGGCGAGGTCTCAGTTCAAACAACAAAGGGCGAGGCCGGAACACGAATGCACGCTGACAGAGGGTGATGATGTCTACGCGAGGAACTATCGAGGATCGTCAAAGTGGACGCGTGGTACTGTCGTTTCTCAAACAGGACCGGTATCCTTTCAGGTACAAGTGTCCCCCGGCAGGATATGGAGACGCCATCAGGATCAGCTGATCCCGGCTCAGCCGCAACGAGAACAGTCACCAGACAGTACTCACATGTACAAACCGGTGTGTGTCCCAAAATCATCGGAAGAGACTTCAGTGGCCAACAACCAACAAACGCGTCCTAATCCTGGAGCGTCAGCGGTCATTGTCGAGGCCGAGGACATCGAGACGCAGACTCCCACAACAAGGTCGGGGTCGAGCGACGTAACGGGAGACATGACTGATGAACATCTCAAAGTGGGGCGGTATCCTACTCGAATCCGACACCCACCAAAGCGTTTTGCAAACCAGTAACTACCTTTGGTGGTTGCTTAATTAAAGGGGGAAAAATGTGATGTTCCTGACATACGCACTCGTAAATAAAGAAGAAGTGTTGGGGGAGCTCGAGAGATCGAGGCAGGATCTCGGGGCACAATGCTTATGGAATGGCTATGGTTCTGGTGTCAATCATTGACGTCCTAACATAACAGTTTCGACTCGACCGGGGTAATTTCGAAGTATATTCGTCTACCAGTAGCCCGATTATTTCGGAAATATCAGTCCCGAAAAAATGCCATCAATTTAGTCCACAAAACACCTGGAGTGACGGAGCATCGGCGGCGCGCACACGAGCATTAGCAAGACGATGATTGATTACTGGCACAGCGCGGATAAGTTTACTGGGCGACTCAAAATATCGCACGATAGTGCGTAGCTATTCCTAAGATGCAAAAGCCTGAATTATTTCTCTGCATCAAGCAGGTGCCACCTTTATTTGACCGCATATTCGAAAAGCTGTCAAGAACGCTCACACGGTCGAGAAGCTGAGAAACGCAGTGCTCCGCTATGCCTTTCAGACGCATAAAAAAAAAATGAAAGTTAAAAACAAGCCCCCTTTATATCGAACGCTGCATTGAGAATATATTACGCTTTCGACCTTAGGAATATACTTCGTCCCTTAAAACATAAATGACCAATGTTCACGTCTTCTAATCCGATCTTCCCTCATTCTCCAATTGCCCCATCCCCCTCCCCGATCAAGCGCTGAACTTTGAACCATGTGAGGTTGAAGTTAGCGGCGAATCAAGTATAATTCGACGCGCTTAAGTCACGCATGTTGACAGCGGCTTGGCATAATAATGCGGGAATATTGCGGAAACCGTGCTCTCTATAGAGCCCAACTACTAAATAGGGTCGGGGAGTATGTCGCCCCGAATCAGGGACTATAAAAGGCCTAGTTTTATGCGGCTGGGAAGACGAGACGCTGCACGATGGGCATCCCGAACTTGGAATATACGACGCCTTTAGAGATAGTAAACTAACACTGGCGTTAGGAACAACTTAACGTATACGTACCTTGGAAAACGAAGCCGTCTACGCACCGTAGAACGCCGCTGACGACGCGACAACAACGCCAAACTCGCCTTCCGAACGGGTAGCAGCATTCCACAGCCCCCGGGCCTAGAGCACTATATAGCTCCTGCGGAGCAGAGTAGCGCAATCCTTTGAACCCCGTGTTTTGCCGACAACATGGCCGACAGAGCGGCTCGGCGCGAGTCACGTGGTACTCAGGATTCCAGGAGGCGGCCCGCCCTATGGGAAAATACATGGAGATCGAAACAACACGGCTGATTAAAAAATTAACGGCGAGTTCACACTTTTCAAAACTAGTCTGTCGTGAATTTAGTAAATCATTAAACACTTTATCAAAGTTTTAATAATATCGGATGCGTGTGCAAATTTTAAAAAGGCAATTTCCAAGGCAATGGCGTTTGAAGCAGACGATTTTTGCTCGCAGCGGAGATGGGCTTTTCGGGTTGGCCGGAGCGGGTCACGTGAAGTGTGACGTCGCCGTGTCGTCTGCTGCATGATGCCGCTCAGGCAATTTTTTAAAAAAAGTTACGTCCTTGTATGGCACAAACCTTATCGCATATTATTCTAAAATGTGTCATTATTATGTCAAAAATGATTTCCATTCCGCACATCCCCACAAAACTGAAGAAACAACGATTTTCTCACGTTCTCCATGCATTTCTGACCGCAGTTGGAACCTCCGGGCGTTCGCCGCTAAAGGTGTATCCACACGACGGACCGGGCCGCGGACCGATTGATCACGTGATGAACGGCCCGCGGGCCGCCCGGCTGCAATGAGCATCCACACGGCGGACCAAAAGAGCAGACGACAGAGTGAACGGGCCGGTCTAACCCTCGACCTCACAGCTCCGCCAAACGCATGCAGCGAGCTGCTTTGAGGCTATTTGTAAGGAGCCAAGATGGAGGTTGCACGAAAGAGACGTTTGGCCACAGTGGCCCTGGCGTTGAATATTGAGGACGACTTAAGTGAACCGAAAAAGGCATGGGGACATCTTTAGATGATTATTTGGGTAGTCGTCGCGACTATTGTCCCACGGAGCGGGGAATCGCTCCATGAGCGCGATGAAGTAAAAAGTTGCATCGTCGCACAACAAAAGGTTCGTCTTCTTCGTCTTCCACAGTTGGCACCAAAAGAAAACGACTTTGGATTTGGATTTCAATCCAAACAACAAAAGTCAGCTTGTTGCCAGACTTAGCGCTTCAATTATACTAAAAACGCCGCGGTCCGCCGCCAAGGTCCGGGCGAGAAAAGTCACTTGGCATTTCTCACAAGCGCGGGCCGCGGACCGCCGGCGGACCTCAAAAACCGGTGACGTAAGATCACATGATGCGCGGCCCGCGGACCAAAAGAGCAATTTGGTCCGTCGTCTGGTGTATTTAAGGGGTATTCACACGAGGGAGAAATCCCCGGGATTTCTCCCTCGTGTGAATGCCCCTTACTTCATCTCACCTTCGTATGGACTATTGTTAGCCGCACGTGCTAAAACCGCGAGCTAGTCGCTTTGAATGAAGCCGCGGCGGCTGCACGAGCGATCGTGCTGCAAGTGCTCTAGTCAAGGTAGTCAAGGCTGGCCGCTCGCTCTAGCACAGCCTTCGCGGTTAGTCCATGTTAGGGTGAGACTAAGTATAGTCGCCGAGAGACGGCGTTCTAGATTGCGCTACTCTGCTCCGAAGGAGCTATATAGTGCTCTACCCGGGCCCACGCCGGCCGGCAGCGGCTTGCGCATGCGCGGGAGAGAGATGTCTTCCTTCGCGCGGCGTAACTCGGCTCACGGGCGCTGTACTTCCGCGGTCTGATTGAGTTCCATAAAAATTCCTGGATATCCGGCACTTTTGGGCGCGTTCAATTCGCTTATACCAGTTGAACAGACTATAAACTGTAATCTTGTAAGGCTTTTTTTATTGATACGGATAAGCTCATACTTATTGCTTAAATAGCACATTTCAATGCATATGGTACAGTTCCCGTTCTTGAAAGCAAACAGCACATTATGTGCATTTCCAGAAAACGGGACATGTTCTATTCGGTTTTTCCACGTAGATTGATGGAATTTTCTAACAGTGTGGCAATCTGCAAATACGAAGTAACTCGCATAAAATGCACAGCAAATAGTACGCAATTAATAATATATCTTAGCGGCGTTGGACAAGATACTCGACCAAAGTATTTGGAGAAGTTAATAAATACCTGCTCCATCAAATCTTTAGAGTACTACTCAAGTTACTTTCCCTGAAAAGTATATTAAGTAGAGTGCAAATACTTAGAAACGTAATTCAAGTTCCTTCGAGGATACTTGCGGAATTGACACATTTTTAATCGATGTATTTATCCTTCCGGTAATATATGTTATTAAAACGCAATAATTAGCAGTATCTCAGTGTAAATATCTCGGATGTTATTTTACCTAGTCACTTACATGGAACAAGCATATTGAGTACATAATGAGGAAAGCTGGCAGAACGTTATAATGATTTGTAGAAAGCCTAATGATAAATTAAAGGACGCAAAGAAATACACTTCACTGCCTGCATGTTAAGTGGATGCTTGAGTATGCGCGTGCGATACGAGATGCTTACGAGGGTTTTCTCATTGAAAAACTGGAGAAGCATCTGAGTCAAAAGGCGCTTGTGTTTTAGCACCGTGTGGTCACGTCATTCTAGAAGGAATAATGAGTATTCTTGTAGTCAAACATATTTGACTATTTCTTTTTAGTCGGAAGTTCCATAGACTGGTACTTCCAGAGTAGCGATCAGTCTCTCGGAAAACTATGTATTTTGTTTCGTCGGCTGGGAAACTGTGCGTGAAGATTCGTGGTCATCCTATATTAGTTTGTCCTCCACAGTTAATTTTCTCTGTGCGCTTTTGATGATCTGTAAGTGAATAAATAAATAAAAACACATAAATCAAGGAATGAATTAATGAATACATTATTAAATAACTAAGTAACAAATTAGTTATACACGATGTGTCAGTTTAGGCACTTTACGCGAATCTCTCGCGGAACTCCTTGTTCATGTAGCAGGCAACTTTCGGCCAAATAAAGTACGATTACATAATCTACAAATATGAAAGCAATTCTTCATCTAGTAATGCACCTGCGCTTGCCATGTTTTACATTCTTTCTGTAAGGTATATTTCTCTACCGACCTTCGTTTTTAAATCAATATTTCTAGAACGAGAGAACGAAGAGGGCATAGCTCAAGGAGTTTCAAGTTGCAAAAGAATTCGGTGGTTTCCCGCGCAGCTCTGCAAATTACCTCGCGAACAAAACACGAATGTTTCACACGGCAAAGGGGGGGGGGGGGGGGCTTTAGTTACGTTACCCTGTTCGAGTAACGTAACTAAAGCTAAAGACTCGTTCACACCCTTGCGACCTCTTAGGACTTACTGACTTGAAACCCCCTAGAATCTCTTATGACGAGAGAACACACTGGAATGCTGGTGCCATCTATGCGTTGACCATGGAATTGCATTTCACTGAGCGAAGGATTTGAGGTACTTGTGGGGTCAAATGTACGTGCTGCCTATGAGCTCTAGTCTATTTATAACATTGACGAGACTTTTTCAAGCCAAAAAGTGCTGTATCTCGGCCTACCTTCATTGTCCGTGTCTCGTTGCGCATTTTACATACTATGAATCAACAACTAGCCCAACTTTCCCCTCTTATATATATAAAAAAGAAGAATGATGTGCGAAAAAAAGGAACTATACGGGACCACTAAGTGTTTCACGGCTACCCGTTAGTGGCGCAAGTGTGTTCTTTTGTTGTAAAATACTTTGAGATGTTTCAAAGCACGCAGTCTTACGAAGGCGCAAGTGTGTGAATGACCTTAAGGCTGAACAATAAAGAAAGGATCGGGCACAAGCATTTGAAAACGTTTTTTTTTTCGTTTTGTCCAGTTGTAATTTTTTTTTTTTAATCTCGAACTAGCCACAGCAAGTAAAAACTTAGGGCATCTTCAAGAAACACCATCCGGTATGCGGCGAAAAAAGAAAGGCGGAGCACGCGACATGCATGACGGTCAAGTGTTTGATGTGATATGTTGCACTGGAATGAAGGACGAGTCCATTAAGGTAATTATAAATACACATTTCACTAAATTACTGAAGCACCAAGGAGCATGCTGCGAGTGTACTTACACGCGCTCCGCGTGTAAGTACACTCAATTTGTCTGCAACAAAAAATTCCTAAAACAAAAAAAAAAACAAAAAAATTCAGTGGGAGTTTGATTATGCTGACAAACACTCGTCAGCATCGCATCTGCGATAAACCTTCCACGGTAGAAGAGAAGAACATCTGCTCGGCAACGCTTAACGAAGATTCGCTCTCATTTCCGACACACGCCATGAGATGGCAAAGGATGACAGAAAAGGTCGCGAATGACTTAACTTTTGCATGCTCCGACCCTTGACCCTGAATTGCCCAGTTGCATGGATTCGACTTCCGGACGCGATAGCCAGTGGATATGCGGTGGATCGCTCTGTAGCGATTGTGGTAAAGGTGGTGCGTAACCGCGGTGATGCCATTCGTGGTGGTGTGCTAAGCGATTACGAAGTGATACTGCCCCCACTTCCGTCCGACAAGCGAAGCAATGAAGTGTATCCGTGTGCTGCACTCCGGCCTCCGGGGACGTTCATACCGGGTAGAAGACTTTGTTGGCCCTCTCAACCAGGCAGGAGTCTGGAAAAGCCTGGCAGGTCTCAAGACCTTTCAAATGGGCGATGTCTGGCTCGTGAAGCTGCACGACGTCGCCACCAAGGAGAAGCTGCTCAATGGGGTTACACTGCTGGTAAAGGAACAACCATGCCTGGTAATCGACCCCATCAAACGAGAACTCGAATGTGAAAATCCACTGAGGGACACTTGACGTATCCCTCGAAGTCATTGGGCGTGCTTTCGAAACGTGTGGTGAGGTCGAGGGAGCCGCCCGAAGAAACTGGTCAGTCCAAGTTCAATTATGAACTTGGACTCAACGACAGTCATCACACCAATTGGTTCTTCGCAAAGACCTAACCCCGCCGTCCCTGCCCCATCAACTCCGCCATTTCGGGGGCACGGTGCTAGTGGTCGTCCCCGGGCTTGCGCCGGCGTGCCTCCGCTGTCGACGCACTGAACACATACATCAAGATTGTAAGGTGCCCAAGTGCGAGGATTGTCGAGCCCGAAGTCTCGACAATCTTCGCATGAAAGACTGTTTGCGTTCGTAACCCAGAGCAGCTGCCAGCCAGAGCATTGGACACGAATCTTCTTATCAACGAGGGCGAAGCTGAGGCCACGACGACGCCTAAGACACAAGATTCTCGGACACCCGTTGCTCAGCTCAGCACTATAAGGACGCTAGTATACCAGGTTTGTGGCGCAACCTTGGCGCCAGGCAAGCTACTCGTCGTCGAAACTGACCCCGACCAGCAGATAGCCGCACAAGAGCCGCAAGTCGCGGGAACACAACCGACACAACCGAGGGAGCGCACGACACCAACCCTGCCATAATGAACTTCGTGGGCGCGACGGGCAACTGAGCGACTCCGCAGAGTCGTCCAAAGGGAAGCTTCGGCGACCGAAGCAGGGGTGGCTAGATGGGACGAGCAAGAGAGGACGCCACGGTGGGCACGGTCGCTCGTCTTCTCCTCTCCGGAGTAGCTCACCGACTCAGTGACTGCCCTGCATGGCGGCAGATCATTTTCTGGCGTAGAATGCGGAGTGAGCGATGTGCATTAGGTCAGTGACTTGCTCTCCTGATGGTTTTCCTTTAAAGTTCCCCTGTGTGTCGCTAGACTCAACGTTCGTTCCCAATCCTCCCCTCCTTCCCACCCCACCCCCCCAAAACGCGTACTACTCTTCAGCTCTACCGCTTGTCCAATGAGCGTGAACGGTATATTATCGCCACCTAAGAGACCAAAATATAGAGCAAGGGTAACACCGACTGTAAAGTGCTGCAATTCTTGGCGAGGTACAATGTCTATGAGTCACGCGGTAGGTCTCTCACCGGGCTGCTGTCTTGTTTCTGAAGAAGTCTATAGGCGCTGTCGTACAAGCCATCAGGACATTCCCGCCTGGTCAGTTTGTGATGGGCGATCCATCTCTTTGGGATATTGAGTGGCTCATTATTTGTGTTTTTGCACCAAATAAGCCCGAAGAACGCCGTTTTTTTTGTTTTTTTATGATTACCAACATTGTTGGTAATCGATCCGATTGATGTCTTATCCTGGGGGGACTTCACTGTGTGTGTCAAGCAGAGGACGGGTCCAACCGAACGCGCTATAGAGAAACTGGAGGATGTCCAGGTCAAACTGAATGTCTTTTACAGACTATCAAGGTGCTAGTCATGCTCGGCTAGACTGTGCGTAGATCTCGTCGGAACCGGTACCCTCATATAATGGTTACTCTGTAGATAACTTTCCTGCAGTGACCATCGCCTGGTTACATTTTAATGAGGAAAAAACAAAAAGGGGTCAATTTTCACTGGAACTATGGAAGCTCAACGCGTAACTACTGCAGGCTAAGTTATTTTATGTTTCTGTTGAGGCAATCTGGCAGGACGTGCAAATGAAAGGAAGCAGCTCAAGCGAGTGGTGGTAGATTTTAAAACAGGGGGTCAAAATGACTCGCTTAAAAGGGTATCTATCACCCTGAAGATCCAAGAGAAGCAGCGCGAAGTTACGGGAAAACTTGAAGAAGCCACTGCAGGAAGATTGTCGAGCGCCAGGCGTCTTCATTGACAATATTACCTATTTGAAAACCCAACTGGAAAGCATAGATCGTGAGCGATATAATGGGGTTTGTATTCGACCGCGTTCAGAGCCATTTCTGGTTGGAGAGGCGCCAACTAAAAGAAAATTCGTCGCAGAAAAAATATACACGCGCTCTAATGAGATAGTTGAAATAAAAAACCTGGGCGTTATATCCAGCGATAGAATTGTTATTGAAAGGGCGTTCGTCGAGCACTATCAAAAGTTGTTTGGTTGTAATACACTTTGATTGTCAGAATTTGAAACTTGGTTTCTACCGTTATTGCCGAAGATTGAAGATATAAATATAAATATTTCTTGAAGAACCAACCAGCTTGACAGAGATAGAAATGGCAGTAAATGTCTGGACATCCAGAAACTTGCGCGGCCTAGACGGACAAACCAACTTTTTTTCAAGACGCTTAAACATGAAATGTCACCTATGTACCTTGATGTTTTTTGCTGTGGCATGCAAACGAAAAATTGTACCACCTTCTTTTTGGCGCACACATAGAGTACCGATTACAAAGTGTGACGTTTTCGTTAAACTACGCAGCGTTAATTCCTATCGCCCTATACCTCTTACTAACGTAAAAAAATATCATATTTTGCCACGTGCAGGGCCGAGAGGGAACGCGTCCATACTTCTAAAAGATCGGAGATTACTCTTACCCCAAATATTCGGCGTTGGAACATTTTAGGCCAAATGTTCGAGGTCCCGAGTCCAATAAATAAGGAGGCCAACATGGCCTGGCCGAGTCAGTCTCAGCCTAGCTTGACGCTCGAGCATTCAGGCCGAATGTTCGAGACACCGAGGGTAATGATATGGAGGCAAGCATGGTCTCCCCGACGGACTCTCGCGCTAGCCGGCTGTCACGGCGACACCTCGACGCTCGTTCTTTCTTTGGTTTCTGGCATAATTCCGCCGATTAAACCTTTATTTGGAATCTTACGCTTGTCTGTCTCTTTTTATTCATAGAATTTCTGGTGGATGAAAAGAAATAGACAAACGTAAAACTAAAAATAAGGTTTAATCAGCAAATTTGCACCACAACCAAAAGAAAGAACGAGCGTCGAAAAAGCAGCCGCAAGTATCGAAGTGTCGGCGTGACAGCTAGCTAACGCGAGAGTCCGTCTGCGACTCCCCATACTGGACTCCTTATCTCTTACACTCGGTATCTTAAACAGTCGGCCAAGAACCTTCGGGCCTCGAGCTAGGCCGCAATCGGGTCGGCAATGCCATGTTGGACTTCTTATCTGTTACGCTCTGTATCTCGAACAATCGGCCTATAGAATGTTCGAGCGTCAAACATTTGGGATAAGAGTCAACACGAATATTTTAGAAGTATGGAGTAGAGTTCCCACTCGGACCATGCATGCGGCATTACTGCCGCGTGCATGGGCGAGAGGCCATGTGCGTATCCTACGCAAGCCATGCTGCATGCATGGGTAGCGTTTGTCAACACCTTATTTTGGGTGTCTAGTAAGTCGCGCGCGACTGCCCACCCCTGTCCGTCGCACGCACCATCAGGTCTCTCTCTAGTCAGTGGTGGCATTGCACATACCCAGTATGTTGGCGACGCCTTAATTAGCAGGCGTACGTGCCTCGAATGCATCGCTCGCATAGGACCTCCCACGATGAAAAATAACTTCACACTTAACTAGAAAGCAGAAGGGACAGAAAAATACCCGTCTGCCCCTTTACTTTATAGAGTTATACCGCTCTCAAAGCGAGAATCTCTCTCTCACACACACACACAGAAAAAAAAAAGGAAGACATGGTTGGGGACATGATGTTCTTCGAGAGGGAGAGATGAAAGAAAGCATTCTTCGCCCTGAATTTTGAAGCCACGAACATGGACGGTGCTTGTACTCCGGGTCACGTTACAAGATGGACCGCGAAGGACGCTGCGAGTCGTCGGAGCCAATCCGGTGCATCGTGAGTGTCACGTGACATTCGAGAAGGCCGGAGCGGGACGCGACTTCACGTGATACCTTCATAGCCCTGGATTGGCTGAGATCACTCGTAGCGTCCGCCGCGTTCCGTCGTACGGTGAGTCGGAGTGGCCAAGGCCGGGGCATTGGCTTCGCGTAGCCAGGCCGAGGCGGACGATCTCGGCGCCGTGCCCGAGGCCGGGCAAGGGCGCAGTCCGAGCAGCCCCGCGCATCCGGCTAATTAATGACCGCTTTCTCGGCCCGTTGGAAGCAGGTCCGAGATGCTCGTTAGATCTCATCGGCACACAGATTGGACGCCCCATACACCCGCGGAGAACCAGACTCCTCTCCCGAGCTGACAGTGCGGGGAGAGCGGCGGACCTATCGGCCGCCTCCAGTGTCGTGCCGTTACCAAAAGTAAGCAAGGGGGTAGCGTCGCCCGCAGATTCCTCAAAACTTGACGCGTTATTGAGATTCCTGACGGTCCTGCGAAGGGAAGGAAATGCCGCTACCGCTGCTTCATAAATTTAACGAATCTTACTTCGCGCTATATTGTCGTGTAATTGGATTTAGGTATTATTATAAGACAGCGAAAAGATGCGGATACGAACTCCGACAACAACTGAACTGCTGCAAAGAGATTTCGTAACATATATATTTCCCCCCTAATATTTTGTTTATTAACTTTGTAGAATACAGCGAGGTCTCGATGGGGCGATAGCTTTATGAAGGAGTCAATAACCGGACTAAATTTAATAAAAATATCGATCACCCTAATTTGATTGACAACAGCGTAAAATAGTTATGAAATTCCTATACCCTTTAGCAAGACGGAAAAAAGAACCGTGGTTTCTTTTTTGTCTCATATTAACCGGCTTCTTTTTAATTCTAATCGCATATATTTCATTTAAATAAAATTAATTTGATTTGATCAATCTATTTAGAGCACAGTGATTTTTTACCAGTAGATGCATCTTAAAATTGGCAGATTGATCGATTAATCCGTTCAATCGCTGAAAACAACGCCGAAGAATGACTTGCACGTCAACTTACAACTTACGTATGAAAGCCCTGCCATACCTGGAAAAAAAAAAACAGATTGATTTTTTAGTCAGTGAGAAAAGCTGTAACTCTTTCCCTTTTCGATTTTTTCGCTCTATGACCTTACTTTCCTTGTTTTCATTGTTTTAGTTAGCGTTCTGGTTTGCCCCCAACTCGGTAACTGATGTAACTGATCAACCGAGTGGGAATTAGAAGGAAAATTCGACGCTCTGATTTGCACAAAGCTGATGCTGATGTTCAACCCGATATAAATCTTTCTTGCTCAATGCCTTTTTTTTTTATTTATATGAAGAACAAATGCATATAGAAGGCAATATATGTCATACACGACCGGTACATATAAAATCACTTCTTAAAAAAAAATGTTTTCGGTAAATGTTTGGTATATATTATCGCAGCAAAACAGGCGCGATTTAAATCGTGATTTTCGTCACGATTTAAATTATTGTGATTTTCATTCTCCAGCCTGCTCGTTAGTCATTCGAGGGAAAGGAAGGCCGGGAGGAGGAAGCAGACGGAACGCTGGAGAGGAGAAGGGGAAACATCCTCTTTCCAGCGCTCCGTGGGCTTCCTCCTTCCCGTACTTCCTGGGGGGGGGGGGGGGGGGGGGACAGCCATGACAGAATGCTGTATGAGGGGGAGGGGAGAGAGGAGGTCCCAGCAAAATGGAAGATTTCGGGAAAGGGGGGGGGGGGTGGCTGCGTGCCTGCCTCTTGCACCTTGCTTGACGGCTTTTCCTCCCCCCTCTCTGACTCCATGACGTCCCATCTGTCCCGTGCTACCTCCGCCTTTTGTATATACTTTGTGTGTATATTTACTTCTGTCATCTCCCCTTTTAGTACGCTCGAAGAAGTCCATTTAGCCGAAACGTCGTTCCCCTCCGCATCTCTTTCCCTTCATATCCTTTCTAATACACTGACAGTGCCCGGCAGAACCCCACATCTTCAGGTTCCGCCACCACTGACTTGGGTCACTCGACCCCGTTCTCTCTGCGTGGGTATGGGGCCAGGGCGCGACCAGGTGGGGAGAGCTAGACGCCTGACCGGTGCAGCGGGCACGTAGTTTCCACCGCGCTTTCAGCTTAGGGGCGAGCCGAATACGCTTGACTCCCGAGGCAGCTCAGGCTCTCGGAGAAGCGAGCCGACGCCGCCTCCAGGTTACGTCGCCCTGCGCATAAATACAAACCCCAAAAAGCATAATTAAAAGAGAAGAAAAAGAAATCGTAATTAGGTTTTCCTTAGCCATTCCTTTTGTACTTTCAATCCTTCTTTTTTTTTTTTTTTTTCTACCTCCTTTTCTCTATTTTCCTTGTGGGGGAAGCAGTTCTGCACCTCCTCCCAGACGTACCAGCTCCCTCTCCTTTATAACCTTACTCGAGAAAGGTCGATTGCATCTTAAACGCAGCATTAATTACTTCATTTATTAAAGCATGAAATGCGCTTTTAACGGAACCCATCGATCGGAAGCGACTTTCATCTGAAATACAGGCTTTAATGCGCGATCGTTCAAGATTATGGAGCATTAGACCCTAACTTCATGGAGCTGAGAACCTTTACTTTTATCCAGTTCCCGGATGCGTTGAGCGGGGAAACAAAATTGGTGGATAGGTCTCGTGACGTAGGGTCACGTGACATCATATTTCCCGCTAAATTTAACGCAAGATGTTGAAGTAAAAAGCGCACCAGAAACGACGACAAAAGAAAGGACAGAAGCGCTTAAAATTGAATTGGTGTGAAATTGAATTAGTGAATAGGTCACGCGACATCAATTTTCTCGCTAAATTTGGCATGGAAACCGAATTCGTTAATTGGTCACGTGACGTCAGTTGACGTCAGCTAACGTAATATCAATTGATGTAACGAGACCTAAACACTAATTCAGTTTCCCCGCTAAGTTTAGTGGAACATGCGCGGGCGAATAGCCGGACACAAAAAAGAGAAGGTCGATTGCATCTTGAACGCAGTATTAATTACTTCATTTTTCTTGTGTTTTCGTTTGTCGCAATCACGCCCTGACTAGAGGTTTGAGTATCCGTTTGGTTATTTTCCACATGAACAAGCAGCAGCTCGCATGCTTTGATTATAATCATAATTAAGTCTGGCTGAATGCAACAAAAGCCCAGACAAATGTAACTCGGCGTATGGGATTAAAACACGCGAAGAATGTGCCCCCTTCTTTGCTGCCGTGTCATAGATCTTACTGATACTCGCCAGATATAAGTGTGTCGAGCAATATTTATTTTGCTACTTCCGTTGTAGCTCTATACTCACCCGACGGAATAGCCGTCCGCGTAATCCGGCAGAGACGGAAGCATCATTTTCCTACGGAACTTGTTTCGTAACCAAAGCGTCATGGCTTGACATGAACGCCTACCTCAAAGGTTTCATTACAGACATCGTCTCTCTGCCTGTCGGAACAATATATTGGAAAACCACCAGGTAATCATTTACGTAACGATCCTCCCGCTACGACTCCTTCAAGGCCTCTTTCTTTCTCTTCATCACAACGTCCCAGGTAGATGTCGCTCAGGACAGGCGAAACACTCGAGTTTATGCACACTCCTTCCCTCTGTAAATGTCTTCCTTGCTTAAAAACAATGAAAGTAAAGCCCTACATAAAAGCGCAGTACTTGGAAAAAGCTAACCCCGCGGGAGTTTTGAACGGCGACGTTCCCGTTCAATTCAGTGGCCTCATTACCGGCACCTCCCTTACAAAAATGGGATACCTGGACTTATATATATATAAAAAACATATATCGTTATATAAAAAATTGCGCATATGTCCCCATATAAAGCATATCAACTTATATAAAACATATCTGGCAAGATATGCCCAATTTTTTTTTTATCCATAGCTGGGCCTGCCAAATAGGGGTCTATCAAGGGGCAGAGGTTGGTTTCACCGCCGGGGCTGAGATGCGCTCCGATAGCAAACCCAAACTTAAAAATTTACCATTAAATTTGTGCGGTTTTTCAGAAAGCCGTAAAATGCTTCGCGTGCCTTCTACCGTTCTCCAATTCGTTGAATTAGGGTTTTTCGGTGATGCTGAGCAATTTTTTAATTTAAACCATGCCCTTAAACACAATATTAAAAAAGTTAATTACGCAAAAATAATCAACAACCTAATTATGCCGGACTTTAATAATTTTCTTGAATGGGCCCCTGGCCCAGGACCAAAACGCCACGAGCCTTTTTTCGTTACGATGAGTAGTTTTCGCAGGAGCCATTTGGCCCGCGTTCTCTGAAATATTAAAGAATACCAACATCTCTGTAATAAAGAACTTATATATCTCTCTTTATATATATATATTACCAATAAATTTAAAATTATGTGTACGCTGTTAGGTTAGCGTTTTTAAAGTTCTAATTTTTTACCAGTTACACATAAAAGACACCAGGGACAGCACATCTTCCGACTTTCAACACGATGAATCGCCGACGCTCGCAAACGGAAGGTTGCGATGCTGGGCGAACGGTTTCGTAAAGATGATGCGTAGGGTACTCCGAGCGCAACGGCTTCGCAGTTGTTCGAAGGGAAAAGAATTCGCGACGACAAAGTAGCATCTTGCATCTTCAGTAAGATAACGGTTCATGTTTCCCAGCTAAATTTAGCGGGAAAACATGAACAAAATTAGTTTACTCGCTACATTTAGCGGGAAAAATGACGTCGCGTGACATAAACACCAATTCAATTTCCCGCTAAATTTAGCGGGCGGTTACGCCGACGGCGGCGTCGACACCGCTTAACGCGGAAACAGGCACTTAAGAGCTGCTATCTAAAATCCATTATTTCATTAACTCGCTTTCCTATCTTATGCACGTCGTCATATGTCGCACGTTAAACATACAACCAAATTTCATTTGTCTTTCAATCTTCAAAATGCGTAATTGATTAATTGGTCCGAATATCTGGAATAACTTCATCTTAAGGATGTCAACAAGAGTTAACGAATTTCATGAGACTCATGCAATATTGATTAATCAGCTAGTGTCTTCCCGAATGCATATGACGTGTGGCTTGCACGACGAAGCGGGCCTCTATATCACCTATCAGGGGACATATTTTTACCTATATGTGGCAATATTTGACCTTTTATATAGCGATATCTGGCCGCATTTGCCCATATATATGGCGGTATATGGCCTTACTTACGCACTTATATGGCCGGCAGTATTTGCCCACTTATATGGCGATATCTGGCCGCATTTGCCCATATATATGGCGGTATATGGCCATACTTGAATCCTTATATGATCACATATAAAGTATGTCAGGGCCATACATGACATTTTCGTACGGGCTAACATTCCTTCGTGTGGTATCTCGAATAGTACAGATCGTCGACAGGGAAGGATGTTGAAGTGTCATTTTCACGGAGCTTTCCGCCTTGCATAGTTTATTTGTGCGGATCGGCAAATGAGTTTCACTTCCTCGACCGGACCCGGTAGTTTAGGTGTCGGCCAGGCAGGTTTACGCTCTTGGATGCCGCTCTGGTCAAATCAAATCAAATCAAGTTTTATTTGTTGTCACATCTCGTTACGTGACAACAGGGGACTTGGGACAAAAAGCTGCTGGGTAGCAGCTTGACGAAGGCCCCAGCCCCCGTGCAGTTCGGAACAGAAAAAAAGGTAAATAAAAACGAAAAACACACACATAAAAAAACAACTAAATATTACATAAATGTAGACACATCTTATACAAATGTTTTGTGTAATGAGCACTTTAGGCATTTTAAGAAACGCAGGACGTGGCTTCGTATGCTCACGTTTCCTCGTGATCTTAAGCGCTCTTATCGACTAACGCTGCGATCCGATTGGCTGCTGAACCAGATGATGTGGACTCGCCACACTCGGCCTTCCTCGGCTCTTAGTGATTAGAGTATTCTCACCCTCTGACGAAATATATTGTTTACATTTTGAAACCTACACTCGGTTTTCATACCAAGAAAACAGGAGGTTTGACGCCTTACTCGTGCGTTACGCGAAGTAGACGTACAAGTTTGGAACGTGTACGGCTCAATAAAATAACCGCGAGGTAATTTCAAATTTGCTTGCATATATCTGAATTCACCTCATATATGAGTAAACCACTAACTATCCGCTAGAAACCGTGATGTTTTGTTTTGTACTAAAGTTCTCGAGGCGAATGCCGGTATGCAAGAATGTTTACGCCTCCAACAAAGAGCTCTATGGGGAAAGGAAGCATCGGCCGCTACGGCGATGACTTTCTTCCTCGAAAAAGAAATTGGGTTGTGTGTGTGTTTATACAGCCTAGAACTTGGTCTGCCTCACAGGGGCGACGAGTCTCCCAGCTGTAGATGAGAAATTTAGCCAGTGCGGTACAGCCGCTAGCCTGGGGTCTTTAACGTGCATCACGCAGTAGTGATACACGACCGCACGCCGGTACGATGTTCATCCAGATCGAAACGGGCAGGGGTGGGGCTCGAACCTGTTGTGTACTTGGTACTTGCGAGGTACTTGCGCAAAGGTTCTACCTCAGACGCAAGTACCTCCGGAAGGGCACGCCCTTTATCTGGGACCAAGCCGCGGACAAGAGCTTCACCCGAGTGAAGAAGTTGCTTTCGTCTTCAAAAACACTCAGGATGTTCAATCCAGACCTACCCATCATTGTGACTACCGATGCTTCGGCGTACGGGCTTGGAGCCGTGCTTCAGCAACTCCACGGCACGGAAGTCCAGACGGTCGCCTTCGCATCACGTACGCTGACCCCGGCAGAGCGCAAGTACTCGGCGGGGGAAAGAGAAGCCCTTGCATGCTTGTGGGCGTGTGAAACGACGACCCCACAGGTACGTGTGCCATCTTTCACACGCCCACAAGCATGCAAGGGCTTCTCTTTCCCCCGCCGAGTACTTGCGCTCTGCCGGGGTCAGCGTACGTGATGCGAAGGCGACCGTCTGGACTTCCGTGCCGTGGAGTTGCTGAAGCACGGCTCCAAGCCCGTACGCCGAAGCATCGGTAGTCACAATGATGGGTAGGTCTGGATTGAACATCCTGAGTGTTTTTGAAGACGAAAGCAACTTCTTCACTCGGGTGAAGCTCTTGTCCGCGGCTTGGTCCCAGATAAAGGGCGTGCCCTTCCGGAGGTACTTGCGTCTGAGGTAGAACCTTTGCGCAAGTACCTCCGGAAGGGCACGCCCTTTATCTGGGACCAAGCCGCGGACAAGAGCTTCACCCGAGTGAAGAAGTTGCTTTCGTCTTCAAAAACACTCAGGATGTTCAATCCAGACCTACCCATCATTGTGACTACCGATGCTTCGGCGTACGGGCTTGGAGCCGTGCTTCAGCAACTCCACGGCACGGAAGTCCAGACGGTCGCCTTCGCATCACGTACGCTGACCCCGGCAGAGCGCAAGTACTCGGCGGGGGAAAGAGAAGCCCTTGCATGCTTGTGGGCGTGTGAAAGATGGCACACGTACCTGTGGGGTCGTCGTTTCAAGTTGCGGACAGACCATCAGGCACTCGTTGCACTGTTAAACACCCGAGGAAATGGCCTTCGCCCACTCAGAATTACGCGGTGGTCGACCCGTCTCCTGAAGTACAACTTCCAAGTCGAGTACCAGAGGGGCAGTGAAAATCAGGTTGCAGACGCGCTTTCAAGGCTTCCGGTGCCAGATGACGAAGGCGGAACACAATTCGACGAAGAGATTGTGTCATTTGTCTCCCTGGACAGTGAATGCATAACAAAAGCGCAGTTACAAGAGGAAACTGCGGCGGACCCGCTCCTTTCTGCAGTAATGACCTACATCATCTCTGAGTGGCCACCCTGGAGGGCGTTGTCCGCAGATGAGGTCATTCTCCATGATCAGAAAGACACACTCTCGGTGGATGACGGCCTTCTGTTAAGGGGTGAGCAGTTTGTCATCCCAACAAGCATGCGAGCGACGCTGATCGCTAGGGCACACGAAGGTCATGCTGGCATTGTCAGGACGACAACTCGCCTTCGCGAACTTTACTGGTGGCCCCGCATGAACGCGGAGGTGAAGCAGGCAGTTCACGCCTGTGACATCTGCAAGACAGCCGACAAGTCTGCGAAGACGGCAACCACGCCTCTGCAACCGGTGCCTCTGCCGGATCGCCCGTGGTCAAAGGTCGGCATCGATATAGTAGGCCCTTTCGAGAGAGCGCCGCCGGCCTACCGCTACGTAATCACGTTGGTGGATTACTTCTCTAAATGGCCGGAAGTTCAGTTCTGCTCTAACGTCACCACAAAAACGGTGACTAATTTTCTACATCTGGTGTTTACGCGCGAGGGCTATCCCGACAGTCTCGTCTGCGACAATGGGCCCCAGTTCGTTTCTGAGGAATTCAAAACTTTCCTGGCTCAACGAGGGATCAAACACAAGCTTGTCTCTAACTACCATCCACAAGCCAACGGGCAGGTGGAAAGATTCAACAGAACCCTCAAATCCTACATACAGTGCGCAGCACTCGAGAACCGCGCACTGCACGCTGCAGTCCTGGACTACCTTTTCGTCTACCGCTGTACGCCGCACGCCACCACCGGGTTGTCTCCTGCTCTTCTGCTCCACGGTCGCAAGCCAAGACACAGGCTGCACATTTTGGGTCTCTCCTACACAGAGTTCCTCAAGAACCCGTTTGAGGAGATGCGGCGACTGCGTGAGCGTGTAGAGCAGAGACAAGACCGCTGCAGGAGATATACCGATGGAAGACGGGCGGCTAGAACACCGCGCTTCAGAGTGGGAGACCTCGTCAGAGTGAAAAAGCCTGGAAAAGTGCCTAAGGGAAGCCCAGCTTTCAGTTCTCCTACGCGCATAACACAGCAGGTCGGAAGGTGGACCTATCGACTGGAGGACGGCAAGGTATGGAATGCCTCCAAGCTAGCAACCGTTCCAGAGCCGGAGGTGACTGTGCCTAAAAGCCTCCTCCAAAACAAAACCAACGACAAAGAAAGGGCGATGTGCAATCATCATGACTGGCAACCAACAGCTGTCGCTCCGACACCTCGGTTGAGACCAGGATCAGCGGAACCAAATTCAACAGCACCAGCGCCCCAAGTACCAAGACTGCGACGGTCTCAGCGCAGCCGGCGACCACCAGAGCGATTCAGTAGAACTTATATATAACGGAACGAACTGTCATAGTTTATCTCATGAAACCTGTATGTGTGAGTGGTTAAAAATGAGTACATGTAGTAGTATGTGTTAACGTCTATAGTCCTGGTCAGGAATAACTAAACGTGTAGAATTGGAATGAATGTGCTGTAAATAAGTCTGAAAATGGGTCGTGTTACCTTGAGCGATGCCTTCGAAATTGTTCTTGGTTTCAACGTAACGAACTTAGCATTGTACATCGAAAAAAAAATTGCCAGTTGTATATATGTGTAATTGTTGTTGTTCACATGCCTTTGGTACTGTATAGTGACCCGGTTTAATTTGTAATTTCCTTGAAATGTTCTTCTCTTCTTGGTTCTCTCTATTAACTATATTCAATGTTTCATTCTTAATTTCCAAATTCAAGGGGAGGGGGGAGAATGTTGTGTTCACCTAGTTTCGATTTCAACTTCGTCTTTTTCACAGTGTCCCCGTAGCCCGGGACACAACAGAACCCAGGATCCCTGGGTTCTGCAGCGCGAGCTTTCGCTCCACGTGCTCCGAGCTGGTGTGCGCTAGACCACTCGGCCACCGATCCCCCCCCCCGTTGATGCCAGCGACTGTCCCATGGCTTTCGGATAAAGGCTGGTTCGCGCAGCACCGCTTTCTTACCCTTTCTTATGTTACGCGTAAGTCAGCGAAATATTCGTGTCTCGAATGTCGCGTGCCAGGCTATCTCCTTCAACTGATAGCCACGTTTAATATGAAGCACTGATGTTCCGCTGACTTGTACATAAGATTTCGTAACGTAACTTAACTTAGGAAAACGGGTATGGGAACCAGCCTTAAAGGGACCATGAAATGAATTTTCGGCTGGGATAAATGATTTTAGATTGGGATATTATTAATCTCATATCGTTTAGCGGAAAAAAGAGGGCAGAAAGTAAAAAAGCCTGGTTTTCGGTACGAAAATTTGAAAATATAGCGGACTATTTTGTAACTTTGTGGTTCGAAAGTTATCCGTATTTTCACTGTGACACATCAGCGGTACCCAAAGCACGTCAGTCGACCCGAGCACACGCGTTGGACACGAGAACTGCGTCACTCGGACGTATGCGCTCGTCAACAATTCATCCCGCGACGAATATTTTTCGTAGCCAGTGAGTGCCGTGACGGATTTGTTCATCACTTGCGAATGAATAGTTCCGTGGTTTTGAAGGAAGGTGGAATGTTGAAGTCATCGCACCGGTGCCAAGCACGTCAAGACCGCGTGATTTAAAAGCGGTAGCTCTACGGGCCGGACTTTGCAGAGATTTCGACCTTGTCTCCAATCGTCACTGCGCAAGCGAGAAATGAAAACATCTTTTTTCTCTCCCCCCTTGTCGCGAGGAGAGGGAAGTCAGGACTTCCCTCTTGCCGTCCGCCGTGCCATAGAAAGAGGGGGGAAAGGGCAGCCATGGCGTCCCGCCAAGAATTGCGCGAAGAATGGAAAATTATCGTGTCTTCTGCTTTAAAGACTTGTTTGCAAACGTTGCTCACGTTATCCGAAATCCCATTTTGCCAGTACCCCATTGCTACGCGTAATGTTGGATGGTTTTAGAAACTTTCACCGCGCTTAACCACTTCCTTCGCGAATCACCGAGCACTGGTGGCGGTCGTCTGTGCATCCACGACGCCAACCACGACGGCTATGAGAATTAACCACGAACATCACAGCTCCGTTTGAAGGTACCTGACGGCACCGTTCCACCCACATTGCGCGACCGTGCTATAGCTGTCGCTTTCATCGCACATTGTGGCCAACAAATACTACTTTTTTATTTCGCTTTTGAGTTGAGGAGAAAATCTAGGGAGGAAGAAGTTGGAAAATAATATCATGGCCCTGTTACGCCTCATGACTAACCTCGCTAAATACATATTAGCACTGCGAAACTCACTGGTTAAAGGGGCCATGCAACGATATTTGGTAGGAATGTTTCTCACTTTACTCCAGCTTAACTGCTCATTTACACTAAAAGCGATTCCGCGTTCGCAAAGCGGTTGCGAACGCGGTTGTATACAGATCCAGTACGATTGCACGCGCACTTGATGTCATCCCGTGCGCGTGCAATTGTACTGGATCTTTATAGAACCGCGTTCGCAAACCGCTTTGCGAACGCGAATCCGCTTCCAGTGTGAATGAGCGGTAAGGGCTGTCCAAACAGGTGTCTTCAAAACGCGTGAAGCCGCACAACTCCACCATGTGACTTTCGGCGGGCCGCTTCCCTCCGTGTTTTTGCCCGTGGAAACGCTTTCCTCTGCCAACATCCACGTCTGTCCTTCGCGAAGACCTAGAGCGTGCACATCACATGGTTCCGGACACCACTCAGGCATCGTTGACTCTCAGTAAATCGGTCAAGGCCTCCGCAGCTGCTCAAGCCCTGAAAACCACAAAGGGAAAGACACGAGGGCGCAGAAGAACAGATGAACAGGCACACGTTTGGCAGGTCGCGTGTGACGTCAAGTCTGGCAAGCTCCGACATCACAGATAAGAGCAGAGGAGGCGAGGAGAAAAACGGTGATGTTTGCCTGGTGGGTGTCCAAACCGAAGACGAAGAGCCAGGCTTAGGCATTCACTTTGTGGTGGCGAGGCAAGGATAGGAACCGAACACATCGAAGCTCGGGCCAAGACTATTTTTTTATATCACCGTCGCGCGCTTGTTGCCTTTTAGCCCCGCGCACCCGCATCCGATGGACATCTTTTTCTTTGATGCTCTGTCACCACATGACTCCCCTCCCCAGAGACGGAGTCGCTCCAACGAACAGTTTTGTGTTGAAGTCGTGGAGGAAAAGTGGCCGGGAGCTGTCTGCCTCGATGAGCACTGTGTATCGGCCTCTAAACATAATGTTGGGATTGCGTCTAGGTAGGCCGCTTTGAGGCGGTCCGTGGCAACCACTTCTTCTAGTCCGTTAATCTTGATGGTGAATTTTTTTTTTATTTTTTCATTTCTCGCCAGTACAAGATGTGGTCCGGTGTAGGGTGGCTGAAGAGAGCGTCGTACCGCGTCTGTCCTGAGAAAGACATGTGTTGTTTCACGAAGGTCTTTGCTGATAAATGGTTTGGTTGTCGCTTTTGCCCGGGTGGGTATTGGATTGATCTCTCTGAAGATGTTCTGTAGTCTCTCGACGTATGTCTCGATCTTGGGAGGTGCTGCTGTAGGGTGCAAGGGCGTTGCCGACTCGGCCGGCAAACGAAGTGAAGTGCCATAGACGAGTTGGGCTGGATAGCTAGGTTCGACATTGTACATGTACCTTTTTTTAGTACACGGAAGTGACGTCATCACGTCTGATTGGTTGGAAGCAAAAGTGACGTAATTTCCCTAGAAAAATGTGGGCGGAGTCGGCAAAACTGGGCGGAGTCGGCTACCGGACGTGACAACAAAATGACGTTTCGTTTTGTACCGAGTACGTTTCAAAAGGTACTTGCTCGGAACTAGGTGTCATTGGCACCATGTTTTCGGCGGCGAGGCGTCGCCGTCTCGTTAATTCGACTTTTTCTGTAATAGAGCTTTTTTTTTCGCCCGAAAGGCTGTATCGGGAACACCGCGATGCATTCGAGCTCCCGGAGGAGATCTTTCGGAAGCAATACCGCCTGCCCAAGATCGTGGTGCGGTGGTTGTGCGACGAACTTCGCGAGGAACCGGAGGTGAGGAGAGTGCGTACCTCGTGGACGGTCATGACTGTGGAGCTTCAAGTGTTGTGTGCACTGCGCTTCTACGGCACGGGGAGCTTCCAAGGCATGGTGGCGAGCGACGAACACGTAGCGCGGGACCAAAAGACAGTCAGCGTTGCGGTCCGCGCCGTGTCCGTCGCTATCGTGCGTCGTCTCGGGGTCCAGCGTGGCTGGATCCACTTCCCCGAGACGCCGAGCGAGAGGTTCGACGCGGAGAAGGGCTTCAGGCTGCTCGGCAGGATACCCGGCGTCATCGCTTGCGTGGACGGGACCATGGTCTCCATCGTCGGCCCGTCCAAGAACGACCCCACCGTCACGAAGGCGGCGTACTGGTGCCGCAAGTACTTCTACGCCCTCAACGTGATGGTGGTAAGTACACTCATGTTGCGTTGTCAAAACGCGCCCCAAATCTGTAGAAAAAAAAAAAAAAAACGTATTCCCGATACGGTTTAAGTATGCCGTTTTATGACTGCGGGCTGTGGGGTCTCACGACTGCGCGAGCGTGTGCTCTACGTAGCATGTGAGCCGTGAGACTCTTCTCCCAAAAATAATACTTGTCTGTTAAAGCTTCCGTAAAAAACAAAACAAAAAAAAAACATTATTTCTGTTTCAAGGTACCTTGCATCCAGGAAGGTGTGTTGACATGCATGTGTCAGACAAAATAACTTAAAAGGTTCTGAAATTGCGACTGCTTTGTGAACCATAAGTACAATCTACGACTTGTGGATTCAGGTAATTACATGTCAATATCTCTCTCACTTTCAGGTGTGTGACGCCGACTGCCGGATAATGTGCATCGACCCACGGTATCCCGGGTCGGTGCACGACTCCTTCGTGTGGCAATTTTCCTGGCTCCGAAACCAACTCGAGCAAGGGCAGCTGCCACGCGACGGCCGGTTCCTGCTTGGTGAGCATACTAAATTCATTCCTTACGCACACGGTGGCTCCCACTGCTTGAAAGCCACAGTACCACACGTACTGTGCTTGTTGTGAGGCACACAGACACAGTTGCTGCAACTCCTTGAAGTGAGACAACACCCCAAGTTTGGCCATTAACCTCTGTTTATGTCCACATAACTCTCACACTCTGCAGGCTACGAAAGCCACACTACACCAATCTCACGACAGTGATAGACTGCGCAAGGCATGCAACCGCAGTGCGAGTCGCTGTCCGGTTCGGCCCACTCACTGTTACTGTCTGCCTGTACCCTCTTGCTGGTTGGTTTTTGCATGAAGTTGAAGCTCTTTCGCCCATCCCTGGGGGCTCGCCTGGTCGCTTTGAGTCAGTTTGTACGGAATGGGATCAATTCCTCCTTGGCCACTTGGGGCTCGCCAAATCTGTCCTCGGGTCGTCTCTGTCCCACACACTGGATTCTTTTCCCTGACCCTTCTTCTTCGGTCTGCCTATATAGCTCCTCCTATTAGACCCTCCGTGTCCCAACAGGACCTGACTCCTTTCCAATCTAACCACCCCCTCTATTTTCCCCATCTCCAACTCCACAGAGGATTAGGAAAGAGGTTCGTCGAACTGGCGCCTTATCCCCTTGCTTGCCAAAGACAAGGCCAGCGTGTTCTGCTCTGCCCGTGCCTAAGGTCACGGCCACACTCCCAAAAGCAACAGAGCTTTTACCTGTCGGATGCAAGGGCCTAATAATGCACTTGCATACAACACAGCACCCCTAAGGAATCGTGCACACATCCCATACAACCCACCAGCAAAACACATAGTTACATGAAATAACAGGGAGTTTGCAGGCAAGCTGGTGCTAATTATTCATAATGTAAACTGATACTGTAGTGCAGAAATATTAACACCCTTTTAAGTCACACTTAGGTTACATTATAATTGACATAGTTGCACACAGCTGTTTTCTTGCCTTTTATTTTAAAAAGTAAAGAATGCAATATGTTCCATCCTCTACATGTGCAGGTGACAGCGGCTACCCCTTGGAGCCTTGGCTCATCACCCCTGTCCCCGGGAACCACGCGACCTCCACCGCTTGCGGCCGGTTTAATAAGGCGCATTCCTCGATCAGGTCTGTTGTGGAGCGCTGTATCGGGCTGTTGAAAAACAGATTCCGGTGTCTGCAAAGGCACCGGGCTCTGTATTACCACCCTTCAACAGCCACCGCCATTATTTCGGCATGTGCAGTGCTCCACAACATCTGCCTTGCTTCGAGCGAGCCAGAACCGGAGTCAGACTCCGACCCTGAAGAGTCAGAGTTGGAGTCTGAGCCGAGCTCGGACGGTTCTGAGCCGAGCTCGGAGAGGTCAGCGTCGGCTCCCGAGAGGCTGGCTCCTGCCGGCCCTCCGGTCGGCCTTCCGGTCGGCCTCTCGGACAGGGGGAAGGCTCTGAGGCAGCGCCTGGTCGCCCGGTTCGGAACCCGCCGTAGACGTGCCCGTGCGGAGCGCCACACGCAAGGAGTCCGCCGCCACGACGGTAGTCCCGACCACCAGGGACACCGTCGGGAAGCCCCTCAGCGCCCTCACTGCGGTGGTGCCCAGCACGGACGCCGCCAGCGACAGGGAACCTCTCGCCACCACGACTGAGGTCCTGACCACCAAGGACCCCGTCACATCCTTGCCCTCAGTGAAGCCCTCCCCGTGGAAGCCGTAAAGTGCACACTTCGCTTCCTGCTCCACAGTCATGGCCGTCCACAAGCTACATACTCTCTTCAGCTCCTACACCTTGTGAAGTTCGTCGCACAGCCAGCGTGCTGCCTCCGGATACGTGTCGAGTGCATCGCGGTGATATTGATACAGCCTTTTTTTTACTTTTTATGAGCAGAAGGCACGAGACGCAGTTGACAATGACAGAAAAGGTTCGCAGGTTTAGTTGCCAAACCAACAGGTCATCTGGATTGCCCCTGCAAAGAACTGAGAATTAATTTAGATTACCTCTAGAAAGAAATGCTTGCTTTAGCAGAGGTTGCTTTCTTAGTTGCTGATTGAACCAGGGATATTGTTGTCGTGGACATTGTTTCATATTACAAATGCTTCAAAGCGTCCTGCCTTCTGCTCCATTTCATTATCTCTTTTATGGCACTTCATCAAAGTTAGGTGATTGTGTTATCTTAACAGTGCACAGGTAGTTTGTTTTGAAAATTGCTTTATTTCTTAAAGAAAAACCAACAAAGCCCTGGACTAAGGGCCCCGACCGGGACTCGTCAGTCTCGTAACCTTTTGAAAAATAAAGTTATACCACCACCACCACCCTCTGTGACTTCATGAATAAAAGTGTGACAACATGGAATGTAATATTTCAATCATGGAAGTAAAACTGAGCATTGACTGGAACTTTGTAAACAATTGGGCAATCTGAAGTATATATCACAGATATCTTGTTGAACACTCTGGTCTTATTTGAGCACAATAGTAAAATCTCGAAAGGAAAAACAATATATATATTCTCTGACTAGCATACCACCATATAAACACTGGACCACACTGAAAGAATTATCACAGATGTTGCTCCAAACATTCTTATTTGAGCTTTTGCAATAGCAAGTTCTCGAAAAATACAAAACTTATTTCTGACTAGAGATGCACCATATAAACACTGGGTCATTCTGAAGAAATATATCAGATGTTTTAAGGACACTATGAAGCACATTGTCTCTAGATTGCATATTGTCAGACATATGACAATGCTACATATAAAAAGCATAAAGACCAAGTTCAATGCTTAGGTAAGACAAAATGAATGTAGCTGCTATTGCAACCCATGACTAGACTGCAGGCCTCTTAAGTTCTCAATGAAAAATTTCTCGACAATGGAAGAACACTTCCTACAGTTAGCGACGGGTTAAGAATTAAACGGAGGCTCCTCCCACCTCTCCCTACTTCAGCAGAGCAAAGGCTGGAGAGGAGCTTGCTTCCTCTCTACTGTTCGCTCTGCTAAAGTGCAAAGAGGTGGGAGGAGCTTCCACTTCACTGTTAACCTGTTGCCGAGTATAGCTGCCGCTGTTCGTCAAACACAAGACATGGCTTGCTTGGGCATAAATCCGTTGTTGCCCAGCCAATATTTTCTACTTCCTTCACGGGTCATAGCCAAGGAAAAAGGACTAACCGAGCTCTTGGCAATTGCTGTAATCTGACTATTGCGCCAATCTCGGGCTGCAAAATTAAATGGCCGGCTTGGCCATGTGGATTAAATGAAATAAATAAATAAATAAATAAATCTAATGTTCACTTTCAGGGGGTGGTGGGGGTTGTGAATGTGGCCAGGGCTGCGGCCAGGGCTTCGGCCAGGGCTGCGGCCAGGGCTGCGGCCGGAGCAGCGGCCGGAGCAGCGGGGTGAGCCGGGGCTGCGGGAGGGGCCGGGGCTGCGGGAGGGGCCGGGGCTGCGGGAGGGGCCGGGGCTGCGGGAGGGGCCGGGGCTGCGGGGGGGGGCCGGGGCTGCAGGGGGGGCCGGGGCTGCGGGCTGCTCCAGCGCCCTGCTGGCCAGCAGGAGGAGCACTTGGACCAGGGTGCTGTGGGTGTTTTCTTGTCCCGAGGCCGTCCTGTCAAGGTTTGCGGAGATCCGCTCCAGGACCTCCAGGAGCTGAAATGGCAAAGGAGTTTCATTAACATTGGGTAGCATATTTCCATACACCCACAGTCTGCCAAGACCTTGCTCATGCCACAACTGTGTCATTCTGCACCATTGTGGACATGCACTGCTTTCTGTGGCCTCGTGGCAGCACCTTGGTCCTAGCCTTGTTAGTTGTAAGTGCGTGTAAGGTTAAGTTTGAGCCTGTACCCGGCCTCGGAACTCCCTCTCCTCTGCCCCCTGGTCCACGTTCTGCTGCAGCAGCAGGGCCTGTTGCTCCACGGCCTGGATGGCAGCCGCGTCGTGCCGCTCCTGCCTCGACTGCCGGGGGGGGGGGGGGGGGGGGGGGGGGGCGCGAGGCACGGTGGGCCGCACCCACGGCCCCCAGCTTGTCGTTGTGTCTGCCAAGAAACCGAGTATGGGTGATGATGGTGCTCATACCTGCACCACTGATGATTGATCCCAGATGCCCTAGCAAGAGAGCTTACCTCGTGAGGTGGAGGGCACCGGCTCAGCTGCCATCTGGCGCCTGCTGCTGCTTGGCCTCTCCTGGAAGGGGAATTTATAACAACTCGTGAGAACACGCAGCCTTGTCTGTGCTTCCCATTTGTTGACCAAACATTTTGACGAGCATGCATTCTACTCGGAGGAGAACATTTAGAGAATGCCACCTCAGAGGCACTCTCACTTTCTTTTTTTGACAACGTTTCCATTGAGTACCGGGATATATGTCTAGTGCTAGTACATCATCTTCCCAAAAATTACAAGCAAGACACCATAGGGATTTATTGCAACAGCCAGGGGTGAGGTGGCAAAAATGACGCATGTCCCTGTTTGGGTGTCAAACATTAGATTTCGCACTACATGGACAGATGCAATGTCTTCCGCTAGAGCTCCTAATATTTGCAAAAGGTCAACGTGTTTCTTAAATGCACCCTCATTGACATTCCGCGGTGCAGCGCATTGGTGACCGCTGCCCTGCACTCTTTGTTAACATGATGGTAATTGTTGAAGTACGTAACTGCTGGTCACCCAGTTCACCGGGGACCCGCACCCCAGGGGCCCCGAGTGTCGAATCTGTGCCCACTAGCGTCAGGATCCTGGCCAGGGACTGCGCTAGTGGGCGCACGGTGGAGCTCCCGCCCCCGGTCCTTCTGTTGATAACGAAAACGACTGAATAAATTTCATTGCACCATCAGCAGACTACAAACATTACCTTGCGGTCTCGTTGAGCTGTGCAGCTCGCTTCCGCGCCTTCATCACGCGCCGGGACCAATGCTCCTTCCATTGCTTGTAGCTCTTGGTTGGAGGCCCCAGCGCGTTCAGACGCAGAGCGAGCTGCTCCCAGAGACGCCGCTTGTCGTCCCGCGTAAGGGCGGCGGAGAGGTCAGTGGCGTTGCGCGCGAGCGACGGGTGCTCACACATGAAGGAGAGTTGCTCCTCCTTCTGAGCAGCCGTCACTCGCGCGCTCCTCGTTGGTCCCACCGACCTCTCCGCTGCCCCCGGCACCCCCGGCTCCTCGTGGTCCTCCGACCCGTCCGACATTTTGGTTTGAAGAAGGCGCGTGGCGCACATCCCGCATAATATTGGAACAACTTTCTCTCCAATTAATTGTTAAATGTATTGCAAAAGGATACAAAAAAGCGGTTTGTTTTAACAACGTCCAAAAGGTTTTGATTGTTTTTCAATACTTTTACCTGTAGTAGAACAGATGCGACGGCCAGCGACGCACAGGATTGGTTGCCGTTCCTTCGCTAAACGCAGGAACTGCTCCCCGCGTCGTAGTAAATCCTACCCCGTATCCCACGCGTAGGGACGCCTCAGGGAATGCGTAGCTACTTCCGCTCGTCGGTGGTTGGCTCCGGACGTCGCTGAAACGGGTGACAGGCGTCAAGTTTGCGATGACGTAGCGGCGTCAAAGTGGGCAGAGCCGCCACGTGAGTGTTGCTAGGATACGCTCCTCCTTTGCATTACGTCACTTCCATGTACCTTTTCTCAAATGTCCAACCTAGCGATCCTGGGCAACAAGCTAGGCCTTCTTTGACAGCAGCACGAAGACCAAGAAGAATGATAGAAAGGAGTTATAACCAACGAGCTGGATTTTGGTGAGCCATAATAGAAGCTTTCAGTTGACGGTGAAGTCTCTCAACAAGTCCATTGGCTTGCGGATGATAAGCAGTTGTCCGTATATGTGTGGTTCCCAGCAGCTCAGAGAGGCACCTGAAAAGGGCTGATTCAAACTGTCGTCCCCTGTCTGTGACGACCTCGATAGGTATTCCGAAGCGCGCGACCCAGGTCTTGATGAAAGCTGATTCAACGGTCTCGGCTGTTATATCTTGAATTGGTGTGGCTTCCGGCCTACGAGTGAAGCGGCCAACACTCCTTTGGTAATATCGGTAGCCATTGCAGGGTGGTAGAGGTCCGACGAGATCAATGTGGACTTTTTCAAAACGGCTGTCGGAAGGCAGAAACTTGTCAAGTGGAGTTACGGTGTGCCGATGCGTTTTTGCTCGCTGGCACGGCGAACATGCTCTTGCCCGCTGTCGGACGTCGCTGTTCATGCACGGCCAGACGTAGCGTTCCGCGATCTGTTTTTGAGATGCTCGGATTCCAGGGTAAGTGAGAGAATGAAGAGAGTCGAAAACTCGTCGGCGTAACCCGGCAGGGACGAACGGGCGTTGCCTGCTTGTGGAAGTGTCACAAACAATGGGGATGTCTGACGAAAAATGAGGAACGTCCGTGAGCTGTAGGGAGGTTGAGGAGTGGCGAAGGTCCCTGAGCTCTTCGTCCTGTTGCTGCAGTCTAGTGAACGTTTCCCACGACAAATCGAAGGCGTTGACTGAAGCAATGCGACTAAGCGTGTCTGCAGGGATATTTTGCGTGCCTTTGACATGTTCTGCCATGTTCTGCCTCTGACATGTTCTGCCTCTGACATGTTCTGCCAAAAAAGCAGGTGCCTGACCTCTCTTGGAGAGTAACTGGTTCTGGCAGCTTGGAAAGCATGATTCAATGGCTTGTGGTCCGTGATGATGATGGATTGGCGCCCTTCTAGAAAATATCGGAAATGTTTCACAGCTAGGTAGGCAGCTAATAGCTCTCGCCCAAAAGCGCTGTACCGTTGCTCGGTGCTGGTCAATTTCTTTGAAAAAAAAAAACTGAGCAGTTTCCATGCTCCACGAAGGTACTGCTGTACCACAGCGCCGACGGCAACTCCGTAAGCGTCTACCATGATGCTCGTAAGAGCATCGTGTTGGGGATGCTCCAACAGTGTCGCTTGGGCTAAACTATTCTTGGCAGCGGAGAAAGCGTTGTCGGCCTCTTGATTCCAAGAGAGTGCCGCTGCTGGAGACTTGGATTGCGTGAGCATTGCTTCAAGAGGTCGGAGGATGGTCACGCAATGTGGTATAAAACGGCGGTAAAAGTTTACCAACGCCAGAAAACGTCGCAGTTGACGGAGGGATTCTGGGCGAGGAAACTCGGAGATGGCCTTGACCTTAGTCGTTAGTAGTCTAATGCCTTGTTTGTCCACCATGTGTCCTAAAAAGTCTAACGAAGGAACTCCAAACTCACACTTGTCCACGTTTATGATGAGGTTGTGGTCTCGAAGGCGTTCGAACAGGAGCCGGAGATGATGGAGATGCTCCTCTGGTGATGTACTTGCAACAAGGATATCGTCGACGTACGCAAAAACAAACGTAAGTCCCCGTGTCACAACGTCGATAAATCTCTAAAACGTTTGTGCGGCATTTCTTAACCCAAATGGCATGCGAGTGAACTCAAACAGGCCAAATACCGTCGTTATGGCGGTCTTGGGGATGTCTTCTGTGGTTACAGGAATTTGATGTCATGCTTTCGTGAGGTCTATTTTCGAAAAAAATAGTAGATCGGCTGAGGTTGACAGTAAAGTCTTGAATGTTGGTCAATGAGTAGCGGTCAGGGAGCGTGGCCAAATTTAAAGCACGGTAATCCCCACAAGGCCTCCAGTCGCCAGTTTTCTTGGGAACCATGTGGAGGGGCGAGGACCAACAGCTCGAGGATAACCTAACGATTCCCATTTCCAACATATGTTCGAATTCTTGCCGGGCGATGCGAAGTTTCTCAGGGGACAATCTCCGGGGAACTGCATGACTAGGTTGACCGCGGGTGACAATACGGTGTACAACGTCATGCGTGGCAGGTTTGGTCCAGTCAGGGGAGGCAGTCAAAATCGGGAATTCTTTGATAAGACTTGTGTACAGCTCGGGTGCGCAGCATTTTATCGGGAAGGCGAAAGATGAGATGGTTGTAGGCTTGCCTATTACGGAGAGTCCGGTGGTAGAATCAATGAGTTCCTTGTGTGCCATGTCAACCAAGAGTGTGAAATGGGATAAGAAGTCCGCACCCAGGATGGCATGGCTGACTGGTGCAACGAGAAATGCATAAAGAAATATTCGCCGAATGCCTAGTTCGACAGCAAGGGATCTTCTCCTGTACACAGGGATGCTGCTGCCGTTTACTGCTTGTAGATAACAGATGGGAAGGGGGCCTTTGTCAGTTGTTTGCGAAGGAAGAATGCTGACCTCGGCCCCCGTATCGATGTGAAACTGAACATCTGAAAGTCCGTCTTTGAGGAAAAACAGGCGATTGTGAGAAGGTTTTGGAGGAGCGCTCGTCGCCGCTAGTGTTCCCTGGTTTCGTTTCCGGACCATCCACAAGGCTGCGGGAACCAAATTTGTGATGGTACCAGCAAGGTTGAACGTCTGGAGACTGGCTCCTCAAAGGGGGAAAAACGTCGCGATTGTGATGATCGGCTAGGAGATTGAGCAGATCGGGACGAGTGACGGGATGGCTCTGAATGACGAGCAAGGGAGCTTGCGACGAGTGTGGTCAGGTTCTTGACTTCCTCCCGAAGGGCCGTCGTTTATTCGAGGAGGCGAATCTCTGTTGGTGTGGTTCAGAGAGCTGATGCACGTTCGAGTTGTGCACAGATGCCTGTGGTGGCGCGACCGCCATGATTTTGTCGGCGTGCAGTGCCAGAGCGGGCAGGGTTAAATCGGCTGCCGTGGTAAGCAGCATCTGGACAGTGGAAGGAAGTCATTGTAGAAAACGTTCTTTAAGTAATGTCGTATCAAACGTCGCTGCGCGCTCGCCAAGAAGGGCCTGCATGTGACGAAGAAACTGTGAAGGCCGCCGATCTCCAAGATCTTCTGCTGCCAACAGCTGCTGTAGGCGCTTGCGTTCCGAAACCGTCGTTCGCTCTAGGATTGCCGCTTTCAGCGTGTAGTACGGTGCAGCGCTGGGCGGATTTGAGAGAATGTCATAGACTTCCAATTCTACTTCGTTGGGAAGGGCAGCTACTAGGTGGCCGAAACGAGTCGTTTGTAACGTGACGTTCGAAACGCCGAATCGGGCTTCCACCTGCAGAAACCAGATTTCCGGGTGCTGTGGCCAGAAAGGGGGGGGGGGGGGGGGGGGGGGGGCGTACAGCGTAGATGTTGACGGTATGGGGAGGCTCACCCGTACGATCCGTGTCTTGCGTGTTCGTGGCCATAGTTCGCGGGTCACCAGTGTGGTGGCGAAGCAAGGAAAAAAACCGAACTCGACGAAGCTCGGGCCAAGACCATTTTTTTTTTTTTTATATCACCGTCGCGCGCTTGTCATCTTTTAGCCCCGCGCACCCGCATCCGATGGACATCTTTTCTTTGATGCTCTGTTACCACAACTTCATATGCCGGTGAAGTTAGGTGAAGTGTCGCTTCATGTGTTCTGGAGTATTCTGTATGTACACCCTTTTAGTGACACTAGTGCGACCTAAGAGTGCTCGAACGCAACGCCACTGACCAAAACGCGTCCAAAACGCGACCTTTTCTTTCATTCATTCCTTCGCATAACTTTATGACGCAGCTGGGGGACAACGCCAACAATTGGATGCCCGGGGCTGCGTCATCAAGTTTTGCAATTCACGCTGTGGCGATATTTAAATGAGGCACCCCTTATGTAATACCCCCTATGGGGGTTCTTAAGGTATATAAATAAATAAAATAAATAAATAAGGTTCGTACAGTTGAATCAAGCACTACCTATACATCATTCAAATGGTTACAATTTCACAACCCAGCGGGCGCTCTCCACAGTCCAGTACTGCGCCATAGGCACGAGCGCTGAAAACGGTACCAGCCGGAAGCCCTTTTCTGTAATAGTGTATGTACCCTTAAGGGATACTACAATGAAATTCCCGCGATTATTTTTGGTGTTTTCATGTAAAAGGGAGCGGCATCACATGAGACACACCAATATGTTAACAAAGACACGAAAAGAAAGTTTAAAACGAATCAAACAATTAGCAAAGAACATCTGTTGGATGTAGCTAACGCCTTATTCGTAATGCCCGTCTAGGAACCTTGACAGGTAGTGACGATGACTGTCTCGCCTCCGGCCACCACGAGAGAAGAAGGGAAGGAGAAACTCCGCTTTCCCTGTGACTCTCTTTGGTGTGTCCCAGACGTCGTTAATCTCCATCAAAAGAGATTAACCCGTCACTCAAAATTTACACAAATTTGCGGTTTGTTGTGGTGGCCCGATCGCTGGCGTGCTTCGGCCGGTTCGGTGGCTGGAACGGCTAGGACACATATCCTCTCGACGTCAGCCTCGCCGCAGCTTTGCTCGCCCCGAGACAATCTACGTCACGATTGCGCTGAATGTCACGTGCCTTCCGCTGGCTGCTTTTTGAGCGCTTGCCAGAGGGGGCCGTTTATAACGAAAAATACAGACACCAGGCTCAAAATACAAACGTGCAATTGTCATTCACGAATATTGCGGATCATATTCAGCCTTTTTCTGAAAAAGACGGATATATTTTAAATTTCGTTGAAGTGTCTTTTTGTCACTGACAGGTAAAACTTGTATTTTTTTATTGTCCAAAACGATTGAAAACGATACTTGGGCATTACCCGCAAAAATCGAAACTTGGGTACTCGGTATTTGTGAAGTAAAAAAAAAAGTTTCAAAAGCCAAATTTGAAGTTCCCGCACTATCCGCGCCATTGCAATGACATCAAAGATTGAGTCGTCCTGCAACCCAAGTATCTCTCACGCCTCCGGGTCGTGTTCGCCCGCGTCCCGCGTTCAACCGCTCCGTGCGTGCCACCTATGGCTGTGAGCAGACGACACTTCACTTTCGAGCTTGAAGTTCTTTTAGGGCTCGTTCATCAATCTCAAATTCTTTGAAACCGTTTGATGTCAAAGAGGACGCGCAGTGGACTTTTTTGAGCGACGTGGGGGGCACGTCACGCCGGTTCTGCGTGAAAGGCTGCCCCGGTGGAGTCACAACCGAAATTGCGATACAGAGACACCGAACCCAGTATCTCTGACCGTTTGACGATTTCATTTTCGAAGTCTGAGAGGTCGTCGGGCAGCTAAAAAAGACCACTTCGTCCGATTCCCCGATTCACCGATCATCCTCAGTGCTACATGCGTCGAGCGCCGCCATGTTTTCCGAGGGAGCATAAAAAGCCAGGAGGCGGCATCACTTAAAAACTCAGATTTCCGGTATTTAAAAAAAAAGGGGGAAAGAAAAGGCCGTAGTGCGTGCGCAATTGCGTTAAAAATGTGTCTTACGAATTCCGTTATTATATGTTATAGAAATGTCGCTTACAAAGCTTCTAAATTTAACAATCGATTACGTCACAAATAAGAATAAGCGAGGGGGTGAGCGGGAGAGAAAAACGACAAAAATAAAAAGGCGCGCGCGCGCGCCTTTTTATTTTTTATTGCGCGCGCGCAAGAGAGTTTTTTTTTTTTTTTTGCGTTGTATTTTTTTGCGTGTATGACTACAACTTGCATCGTTTTTGACAGCAAAAACAAATCCGACCTTTGGTGTTTCAGTGTCCCTTTAGGCTGAGAGTGCAGCCAATGCCACAAGCACGAGAGCTCGAGGTCGCTGCTCTGAAGCGTTCTTCAGAAACACGAGGGCTCGCGCTAGAAATGCATGTGACAAAGCCAGGAGCGCGGATAAGCTCGTGCTTGTAGCTTTGGCTGCAGTGTCAGTTTAAAGGGGTACGGGAACGAAATGTTTGCACTCCTTATTTGAGATGTAGTATATGTTGTGGCGGCAGTCCAGAAGTACTAGTCTAGACTGTCTCTGGCCAGCTGCAGAAAAGTTAAGATAACTACTTTTAAAACGAATTAACAGATTTCAAAATTGCGCCTAATGGCGGTCTGTGAACCTCGGTTGCATGGAATGCCGCCACGTCATCAGATTCTACGCAGCAGCGCCATTTCGCGCCAGTATCGCTCGCTCGTGGAGTATTTTAGTCCTGAATGTTACTTGGCGGAGAACGCTAAGGAGTTTATTCCGTTGTATATGTTTAACAGTGCACAGTTCTTACGCAACCTGCATTCGACACCATGAAGACAGCCGTTTTTCGCAGGCGATAGGTAGGAGCTTGTTCTCAGGATGCGGAGACCTCTGCCAGGCCAATCATACCACTCTCCCCTTCCGTTCCCCCTGGATGCACTGTGAATAACGCGCTGAAGTATGGCACCCAGTGAATATTTTATGTATATATTAGCGGCGAGATGTTTCGGTGGCGCCCTCTTATGGTTTTCCTCCGTGACGTCACGACTGGGATTTGCCTCGCCGTGACGTCACCAGTTGTTATTCTGGCTGCTTACCATCGGGTGCGACGACGAGTTCGATGGTGTGTTTAAAAAGCACAGTGGAAGCTAGGAGCCATCGCAATCCGAAACTAACACCGTCAAAGTTGACAATCTGACAGTGCTCATATGCCCATGGTTTGGCCAATGGTGGAAAGCTGACCGCAGCGACGCTTTTGGCCGTGCACATCGCTAATAGTATATATAGAGCTTGCAGGTGTCGCGATTGCTGCGTACTGACGGTTATTTCTGCTTGCTGGTTCCTTCGAGCTACAACTTCTGTGGTGTGAAACTAACACGGTGATCCGAACGCTCGTGGCACATAAAATACCGACATGGCCGCGTATGACGTTACGAGAGACCTATGTATAGGAGGTATTCACTGGACGCCATATTTGAGGGCGATGTTTAGAGCGCATGCTCAGAACGAGCTCACATTAATAGCCTTCTAAGACCGGCAACCTTGATGGTGCTAAATGCACGCTCCAAAAGAACTGCGGAAGCTCGCCGTCAGCACGCGCTCAGCAGCGGCGCACACGGATATGGCCGCCAGTGAATACTCCCTATACAGGGAGTATAGGGGGTATTCGCGGAGCGCCATGTTGTTGGAACTTGCTCACAGGGCACCTTCGGAACTAGCTCCCATTTATTGTCCTCCGAGGACAACGATTCTGATTGTGTGGAATGGACGTTGTACGCGCGTCCTCTTGCATTCCAAGTGGTTCGTGAAACCAAAGCTACGGGTACTCGTGCGCTGGCAGACTTTGAGCGCTGATTAAAGCTGTGCTCGCGAGGTGCTTGCTTCTCCTGAAATGCCAGAGAAAGCCGCGAACAACGTCCAACAAAATAGCGTTCCGTGAATACCCCCTACTCACTGGGGGCCATAGCTGTTTGCACGAATGCTAAGCGCGTGGTGACGAGGAAGACGAAGCGCTTCGAACAGGTCAGTGTCTTTCTCGGCTCATCTGTTTGTGCTTATTTCTATTTATAATATCACCAGTTTAGACAATTCTAGCATCAGCGAACACTTATTAAGGCTTCCTCCGCTTGTCGGAGGGGTGGCTTTCGATCGGCTCGGGGTATAAACCCTGATTTGACTTCGCCATGGCTACCGCAACCCCTTCGCTAACGGCAAGTCAGAAGACCCCAACTGAGCGCTACAGCATGCCTCCTTCAACATGCGGATCCTCTATAGCCGAGCTAGAGAACGACGCCTCCGTCACTAATCTGGCAGAAGTTAGAGCGCCTGACCATGGACTCCACAAATCTCCACCCAACGCTGAAATGTTAACTAGCGACATGGAAATCGCCGACACCGACCAAGGTGAATGGTACGATGCCAAGACATCCAAGAAGCGCAAAAAGAACTCCAGTTCAAGCAAAAGCGGAGACACAGTTACGAACTCGCCTACCACGACAGTTGGCCTGACTAATTTTTGTACCAGCGGTTGAAAACCAGAAAATCACAGCGATCAGCAGTCTAAAACTGTCTGTTGCATTGGAACAGCTGTGTCCCGAATGCATCCACGAGATTAGGCCCAACAGCAGATTAAATCTAATCGCAGTGGACACTCGAAGTGGTCAAACGACCCGTGCGCTCCTTGCCTGTACTCAGATCTGCGGCTTGAAAGTTCGGGCGTACGAGCCCGTCCCGCGGCACTTCGCAGTAGGTGTGATCAAAGACGTGGACACTTCACTTTCTGATGCCGAAATTGAACAGCATATGAGATCACCAGAAGGCCGAGTGGCGAGAATTCGACGGCTTGGACAAAGTTCCATAGTAAAGATAGCGTTCAGCGAAACAACGTTGCCGAGTTTTGTTTATCTCGGTCACGTTCGCCATCCGGTGACCCCGTTCAAGGAACGCCCAATTCAGTGCCGCAGATGTTGTGGATATGGACATCGCGAAGCCAACTGCAAGCGCCCACCTATCTGCAGTCGCTGTGGAGAAGCCCACGACGGAAACGACACGTGTTCTGGTCAAGAAAAATGCGTGAACTGCAGTCAAGCTCACGCTGCCACGTCCTCTTCCTGCCCAAAATGGCAGAGAGAAAGTGAGACCCGCAGCTATGCACGCAAACACGCAGTTGACTTTCGCGCCGCAAGGTCCGCCGTCTCACAACAGAGGGAAACAAAACAAACGGCTGAAATTGAACAACGACCTCTACACTCACAGAACACAATAAATTAGCAATCTAACAAGCAGAACCCAAGCGCCCATGGCTATGCTGCAGCTTTAAAGAAGAGTCCACAGAAGCTCATGAAGGGGGCCCCTCCCTCAAATGACCACAAAACTCAAGTTTTAGAATCCAAGGGAGAAAAGGAAAGGCCGTCGACGTCAGCGGCTGCCACTCCTGATCCAATGCGGAAGACTACTCCCCCCTCTGACGCTCCGCCAATCAAAGGAAATGCATGGGAGTGCTGGATTCCGCTTCTCAGGAAAGCAGTTCGCATGACCTACAGCCTATTATCTTCTGTCGACGCCCAATGGGCACGAAACATCATATCATTGCTTAATATGATTCTTCCGCTTATGGGAGAATTATAAACGCGGGATGCACCAAGAAGCCGCATAAACGCGTCCGCAATTGGAAATTACTGAACATATTATCAACATGGCCAGCGGTGATTCAGAAATAACCATATGGCAGTGGAACTGCCGCGGCTTCGCCGGCAAGAAGGCAATCCTGCAACAACACATTAGGCACGCAGCGCGCAAACCAGACGTGATTTTACTCCAAGAAACGCTCACGGACGCTCCCACCCTAATGGGCTATAGGGAACACGTTTGCACGATAGAGGGAAAGGGATTATGCACGCTCGTCAGGAAGGGCCTTACGTTCGTCGACCACGAACTTGGCGGCGTTCAAGTAGAACATTCGTTTGTGGAACTCATACCGACCAAACGCAGGAAGCAGAGCATATTCGTTCTAAATGTGTACAGCAACCCGTCCAATCGCCGCCAGAGGTTCCGGGCGCTGCTCCAGAAGGCACTCAAGACCGCCGGGTCCCAGACGCTGATCGCGGGGGGCAACTTCAACGCGGCAGAGGCAGCATGGGGTTACGGTTATAACACGGCCAAGGGGAGGAACCTCGCACAAGACACGCAGGAGCTAGACTTCGCGCTTATCACGGACCCGGCGCACCCGACGAGACTGGGCAACTCGGCCACCAGGGACACGACCCCGGATCTGACGTTCGTCAGAAACGCGGGGACGGCGAACGTTACGTGGAGCAACACGACGGTTGACCTGGGCAGCGACCACGCGATCATCGAGATACACGTCCCAACACCGGACAGAATGCATGGCAGCAAGCACACCTTTACGTGGACGGATTGGGAGGACTTCAGAAAGCAACGCGACCGACAACAACAACACGAAGCAGAAGAGATCACGGACATCGAAGCGTGGTCCCGCGAGTTAGTCAAGGACGCCAAAGCGTCGACTAAGACGATCGAGACCGACGTCGACACCGACAAGACGGACAGCCGCCTGGCGCACCTCATTGAGGCGAAGAATTCGATCCTGGCCAGATGGACGAAACAGAGGCTCAACCGGAGACTCAGAAAAAAGGTTGCGGAGCTCAATCGCAGCATCGAGGAGCACTGCCGCACGCTCAACCGCCAGCAGTGGGATGAGATGTGCAACGCGGTGGACGGCCAACTACACAACGGCAAAGCGTGGAGCCTACTAAAGCATCTGCTGGACGCAACAAATACCAAGTCTCACCAAAGGGACCATCTCACACGCCTGATACACAAGGAGATCGGGGAATGCGGGAAAGATGTGGTGGCTGCCCGCCTGCGAGCGAAATACCTTCCGGAGACCCCGACCGCGCAGCACGGCCCGTACACGGGCGAGCCCAATGAAGAATTAGACAGAGACTTCAGCGTGGAAGAGATCAGAACAGCACTGCACGACCTCAACAGCAGGTCGGCACCGGGCCCCGACGGGGTGTCGAACCGCGTTCTAAAGAATCTCGATGACCGCTCAATGGAACAGCTGACAGACTACATCAACACCTGCTGGCGACGAGGCAGCCTCCCGCGCTAGTGGAAGACCGCGAAGATGATCCTAATACCAAAACCCGGCAAATTACCAAGCCTCGACAACCTCCGCCCCATATCGCTGACATCGTGCGTCGGTAAAGTCATGGAGCACGCACTGCTCAACCGTTGGCAAGTGTACCTGGAACAAAAAGGGATCTACCCACCGTCCCTCATAGGCTTCCGCCAAAACCTCGGCACGCACGACGCCATGTTACAATTAAAACACCAAGTGTTTTAATAACAAGACCAGGGGAACTAGGGCGATCCTCGGACTCGACCTGGAAAGCGCTTTCGACAAGGTCGTTCACTCGGCGATTCTGCGACAAATTTCACAACGAAACCTCGGCTTACGCACTTACAACTACATGAAAGACTTCCTGACGGACAGACGCGCCGTACTAGTGGCAAAAGATCCCCAGCTGGAAGAGCAAACGTTGGGCAGCGCCGGCACCCCGCAGGGCTCGGTCATCTCGCCCACACTCTTCAACCTGGTCATGATCGGGGTGGCAGAGAAGCTGCAAGACATCGAAGACGTCCGGCACACCATATACGCTGACGACATCACTCTCTGGGTGCACAGAGGCAGCGACGGTCATATTGAGTCGACGCTGCAGTCAGCAATTGACGCAATAGAGGCCCATCTTCAAGGCACGGGCCTGCGGTGCTCGCCCAAGAAGTCAGAACTCCTGCTCTACCGCCCCGCAAAACGGGGCAAACTTAAAGCCCGAAAAAACTGTGAGGAAATCAGTCTACGCACGAGCGATGGCACGACCATCCCGACAGTCCCCAAAATCAGTCCTCGGCATGATAATCGAAGCCACGGGTCACAACGGCGAAACCATCACCAGACTAGTACACAAGACGACCAACGCCACGAGACTCCTCAAGAGAATCACCAACAGAAGGAGCGGAATGAGGGAGGAGAACCTCACGCGACTCATCCACTCGTTCGTCGTCTGCCATATCGCTTACGTTGCGGCCTTTCACAACTGGTACAGGAAAGAAGAAGACAAGATCAACGTCCTCATATGTAGGGTATACAAGATCGCCTTGGGCCTGCCGGAATCCACAAGCACAGACCGCCTGCTCCAGCTGGGCATCCACAACACGCTGAACGAAATCGCAGAGGCACAGCGCACCTCGCAACTGGAGAGGTTGTCCGGCACGAACGCTGGCCGCCGCATCCTCGAGAACCTCGGCATCGGATACCACACACAGCAGGGCCACAAAGTCACCATCCCAGTCGTGATCCGGGTGACAATAAGAGTCGATCCGATCCCCAGAAACGTTCACCCGGAGTACAACCGAGGCAGAAGAGAGGCCCGAGCCAAGGCTCTCCTCAATGCCCACAGCAACAATGTGGGTACGCGATTCGTGGACGCCGCCGAGTACGAGAGAGGCTCCCGATTTGCCTTGACGGTCGTCGATTCAGACGGGGAAACGAAGATATCGGCAAGCGTGACATGCGAACGCGCCGAAGAAGCGGAGGAAATAGCAGTCGCCCTCGCCCTTACGGACCCGGCGTCCAAAACAGTCCTCTGTGACTCGAGACAAGTAATCAGGAACTTCGCCAAAGGACGGATATCGCCACGAGCAGCCCGAATCATAAGCCAACGCCAAGTCCACCGAGGACCAGAACCCCCCACCCCACTCCTGTGGTTCCCCGCACACGTGGGGGAAGTCTCCGAGGAGCATCGTAACGGCAACGAGACGGCACACGCCAGGGCGCGCGAGCTAACAAACCGCACCGGCGACGGTCGTCCGTGGTAGAGCAGCAAGGACCGTATGACGAGCTACAACGAAATCACCAAGGCCTTCCGCCTGGCCCGACGGACACTCCCTCCGCCCAGCGACAAGCTGGACAGGGCACAGGCGGTCGCATTCAGACAACTGCAGACGCGCACGTATCCTAACCCGGCACAGTATCACAGAATGTTTCCCGAAATATACACGACGAACACGTGTAAGGTCTGCCGCAAAGAGGTAGCCACGTTAACCCACATGCTCTGGGACTGCACCAAAGACCCGCACGCTGCTAACTCCGGAACCCTCCCGCCGCGGCTGTCCGCTGCCCTGTGCAGCCCCAGCCTCGACGATCAACTCTGGGCCGTCCAGCAGGCCTGTGAGGCGGTGAAGCGGCAGGACTTCGACGCCCCTAGACGGGCGAAGAAGGCCAGCGGCAACGCCCCCAAGCGGGTGACTTAGGCCCGGTCAGCGAAAGCTCTGCAGGCATTCAATAAAGTTTTTACCAACCAACCAAGCGCGTGGTGATGGCGAGGTTCCACAGTTCTTTGGCATCGTGCTTTCCGCGCCACATAGCAACGTCGTCAGCGTATTCGCGACTCCAGCGACCCATAGGGGGCGCCACCACTAAACAAACATGGCGGCTGGGAACTGGTCGCGTCCGCTCGGCCGGGCTATGGTGGCTAGAAGGGGCCGCCTGAACGGGTGGCGCATTCAATTTAACAGATTTTCTTTTGTTTAATGCCATATTTTATAGGTATTTGAACTGCGACGATTAAGTGAAGCCGGTGCACATAAACGTGCAGAGCATAGTTTTGTTTTCCCGGTGCTTTTTGTTCTTTTCATGTCAAACTTTTTTTCGGAGAGTTCGTTCAAAACCGAAGCTATGGGGCTCCGGAGCGACGCTAATAAACTCTGATCAGTTTGATCAGCTAAGGAAAGCGGCGATGACTACAGAATTGTTCCACCGAGAGTATAATTTTTAGTTAGCTCGCATGCCTTGACCACGCGACTTATCTGTCCACGAAATCGAGCTTTTGTACGTATCCGCCTCTAAGAAACAGCTCCATCGTCTGCTCGGTCAACAACAAAGCAAGCGAGCGCTTCTTGAGCCAAGGAGCATGTTAACCCGCTGGCGCCCCACTAAGCCAGCTGATACTCGTATCTCTTCAATTCAGGTTTTAGTAGCAGTCGAGAAGTCATTTTGACGAATATGCGGGTTATGTATTATGTTACGTATTTTTGTCCCACTAAAGCGATATTAATACATTCTTCGGGTTGAAATATGAGCTTAGTTGACTAGCTATTTGGTGAACTCTGAATAAAAGTATACTTGACAGACAGAGATATACTACTTAAACTCAGCCAAATGGTTCTAGCCGGCAGCACCGAGACGAATGCGGACAAACTCAAGAGAGTCTTCATCGGAAATTCACGCAGAACGTCTCTGCATTGAACTTAACTTCAAATCCTGAACGGAGAAGTATAGTATTTTTTTTGTGGCCGGTCAACCTGAGCAATGTAGACGTATATTGCTACTGGCTTCGACGGGGGTATAATATAAATATTGGAGGCGCGATAGATTATAATGTCATGACAGCTTCTAACTTAGCGAGACGCGTCCCACACCTGTTGAAAGCAGACAGTTCCCATCATTAATCGTATACAGCGAGCAGGTTTTCCGGAATCAAGTAATTGCGAAATCAACCCAACTCCTTCGGTGTGGTCCAGGGGCTTTTTCAGCGAAAAGCAGCCAAGATGAATAGCCAGCGCACCGACCGGCGTGTGTGGCTCAATCTTGGAGCTAATCAAACACAATCGAACTCAAGAAAAGCAGCTATCGAAGCTTTCCATTTACTTGACTGCAACCTTGGTGTTCCCTCCAGTGAAACACCTCATCTATCGTCCTCAGTCCACGGTTCTACATCCTTATAAAGAAACCACTTATCATTTACGAAGCAGTCGTCACTTTGAATGTGATTCGAGACAGACAAGAAATCAAAACGCTTTTCCGTGATTCCTCTTCATCCAAGAAATCGAAAGCACGCGACCGTGTGTTATGGAGTGAACGGGCTTTCAAACACGTGATGGAAGGAAACAATCTACTGAAGCTTCACCACGCTATTGAACACTCAGGCAAACTTAAGAAATATTCGAATCTTTGTCAAATTACACTGTTCGCCACCGCGCCGACAACACGTGTCCGTGAAAGCCGCCAGAGACGCGGAGAGGCGCAAAGCGACCTGTTCCGGCTGGTTCCCGGTTTTCCTGCTTGGTGGCGTCCGTTTTGCCAGAGTCGCCAATATTGCCGTGCCGACACGGAGCGTTGACGAGTAAGGGGCTAAGGTACTGCTGCCTTGGGGAACTCCTTTGGTTATTGAGCGTGAAGCGCTAGTGTGTATTATGTAGGTCGAAGAGCTTTGCTACTGAAACACTGGGTAGGTCGCGCAATGCAGCGCCCGACCGAAATGACTCAGACATGTGCATACATAGATCTAGCGGCCAATAGGAAAGAGGAAAAAATAAATGAATATTATGGATATTGCGGGCGACGAGACCAAAGTTTTGACTCAGGCACTCCTCCGGTATGCAGTGACGTTTCATGCAGGGAAGTTTCGGCCTCAATTTCGGTGAAAAGGGAATTGAGATTGAGAATTTAGACACGATTGCAGGGAATTTTAGGACTCAACAACGAAATTCGGAAAAAGCATTAAAAAGTTTTGTGGAGCAAAAGTTTCAAGAAAAAAAAAAAGAGAAAATCGTGGTGTAGGAGGGAGACACGTCTGAACGACTTCTAAGTTCTAGGTACAGCGAAACGGCCGCGTTTAAAGGTCATATCATTTAGTTAATAAACGTATAAACTGACCAGTAGCATTATGGTGCATGGAACGCGTCTCCGACTGGTGTATCAAGCGGCGTCCTATTCCACCCTCTCATTGAAAGTTGTCCGGAAGTGGGAACAAATAGCGTCACAAAATCCGGAGTGTCATGCTGGTGGATGTCGCGATCCTGGGGGTCGGTCGCAGAAGTTCCGGCAAAAAGCAGGAGCAGACGCGAGTGTCGCTGTCGTCACCGCGTCTCAACTCTCGGCTGCCGAAGCCTCCATGGAGTGTCAAGCTGGATAGCGGCCTGCAGCAGCAGCATCGAAATTCCGTGACGTCATCAGGCGGAAATCGAAAGACCACTTTTTTTAGACGTCGTGAACGCACTAATTGAAGACGCGTTCCAGGCAACGTAGTAACATTTTCTTCTCTTATGCGAGTTCGCGCGGCTTTTCTGGTAAAATGCGCGCAAAGTGGTCTGTATAACCACAGAAATAATCTGCTGCCAAAATAATGGTAAAAAAGTGTGGGGAAATATGTAGAGATATTTCAAAAGTTTGCAGAGAAAAAGTACCTCAAATAGGGAAGTTTTGTACCGAAGAAAGGGAAATCTTGGACGTGGTATGGAACGTCACTGTCGGTGTGCATCCTCCTTCGTAGATGAAAGAGGTCGCGGCTACTCTTTCTTCTCGTATCCCTTGCCACCTCGACGGGTGGCGTTCTCGCTCCACTTGCGGACGCCTCTTCTGGATCAGATCCAAGATCCGAGGCGGCCTGTTGACGCGATTCGGCAAATGAGCGGCGTCCACAAATAGGGTCTCCGTTGGGTCGCCTCGAGGCCGTCGTTCGGCCTCCGTGGACAATGGGCGACGATCGCCTGCTACGGTCGGCGCGGCGTCTCCTCCGTAACGAGGTGCAACCGCCTCCTCGAGCGCCTTGCTTCTCTTGGGTCGTAACGACGCCTGCCAGAACGCTCCCTCTACTCTTCATATATGGCCTCCTTTTCTTTTCGCCTATGCTCCGAAGTATACTGTGCACCTTCTTCTAATATGATGCCTTTTTGTATATCTACTACATAGCGAGACGTCAGTCTCCCGGGATATATGTATCAGGTCGTTAAGAAGGCAGGCGACAGCATGGTGCGTAGAGCGAGGAGAGCGCGGTTGATTGCAGGCAGGCCGTATATATATTGGGAGGAAGACAGACTGTGCGACCAGTCTCAATGATGTTTATATGCGAAGTGGCTCGCGCTGCCCGGCCAGACCACGTGGGCCATCAAAGATTATGGCGATGAGCGACGACGACGATGTAGACACTATCACAATACCCTTCCCCCCCCCCCTCTTTTTTTTCTCTCCGTGGAGGGAGGTCAGGTAGAATTTCAGTGGTGCAGTTATACTCTTTTTCACCTCAACTTGTGCACCGGCGAATTCTCCTCAAAGAGAATTGTATCAGTGCGCCAACCAACCAGAGTGCCGGGTGTCCTCACCCGCACTCCCACTGGGAGGAGTCAGAGTGCATGTTGACAGTTGATTCAGCCAGCGGGTTGCAAGCAGGTTTGTGGCGTGCGTATTCGTAGCGGTCGCTCAGGTCGCTCGCGAAAGAGCGGGAGTCTGTGCTATCAAACCGCACTGGCCGGCATCTCAACAGTTGCAAGGAAATGTGATGCATAGAAAACATGATTTGCAGCTATCGTCGCGCTTCGTCGCCATCGCTTTCAATCGGGCATGCGGACCGCGTTTGCAACTTCGCTGCCGCGCAACATTCGCGCTTTTTATGTTGCCTGGTATGTGACATGCCCTTACGTTACGGTCGCGGTTTTGTTGAAAAAGTTTATATTGTTTGCTTCTTGAACTGGTAGCTTGCGATTTCAGTCTCTCCAGCGTCAAATACCACGCCCGCGAACGGTGTCCGACAGCATTTGGAAATGACTGGTAAAGTGCCAGATTGCTGTAACAGGCGGATTACTCAGCAGATTCTCAAAATAGTGTAAAACGTGTTTTCTGCAGCTGAAGTCGACTGCATCAAAGCCGGGAATGTGGAGTGGTGAGAATTGTGGTCTAATATGCGCAGTTATACAATATTGTTGGTCTAATATGAGCAGTTATAGTAATATAATCAGTCAACAAGAAAACTGCAAGTATATCTACAAGGTTTATTGTTGGTAACAAGGAGCATACCACATTCATAGTAGCTCTGGTTCATGTTCTGTGTTCATTGCAGGCCACTGTCCACAGCTCCTCTAGCCCCTGCTTTTTTGCTGCGATGACATGTAGCATTCGAAGTCGAAAAATTGTATGATCAAATGGTGGATATAGACAGCATTGGTTGTTCTCTTTCCCCCCTCCCCCATGGTAAAACCCCCTAAAACGAACAATTTCGGTATTGTACTGTACTGCCCAAAACAGTTTCCTGTTACAATGCTTGCATTGTTTGTTCCCAGTTCTCTTACCTTCGAGAAAACAGATGCAGCTGTACTACATCTGGGCACTATAACTGACCGCCCCACATCCACTTATTTTAGTACGGAACTATGTCACTTCATTGCAGGTCTAATCCTTTGAATCACTATAAAATATTTCTGGGACAGCACCAGCATGCATTTGTGTATAGCGAATGTACTTGTGGCAGCTTTTGTTTGCAGTGCCACAGCCCTGCATCTTTGCGACTCATAACCTTCTTGAAGTTCGTATTTTGTACATCCCTAGGATGAACACAGGACAAACACTAAAAGGCCCTTTCGTGTTTGTCCTGTGTCCTAGGTTTACAATGTGATGTAAGCTCATGAGCCAAAAACTGGTAACACAAGCAAATTCTGTAGACCTGCACTGTTCAATTAGACCTCGGGCACTTCCTGTGTACTCTGCATTCAACGAACTGCATTTCTGGCGTCTTTGGGGCCAGGGGTGTTCTAAAATTGAATTCTGCTGTGCAAGTCTATTCTGTAACCTTTGCTGTACCCTTATTATGCTGTTATATTGTGTACGACAAGTGTGTATGATGTTTGTGATTGGGAGGGGGAGCGGGGGGGAGGGGGGGGGCGGCGCCTCGTGAGGCAATTCTGTTTGCCTTTTGTGTCAGCTCTTGGGCAACGACTGTTTGTATGTTGTTGCCTAAATAAAGATTCAATCTAAGAGGAACTAGCAGATGCGTGCACACAAGCCGGTGTAAGCTGAAGACATGCTAAATCCCGCAATATTAGCCTGGGAGACGAGAAGGGAATGGAACGACGTCTTGAACATGGCTCGGTGTTTAATATTTCTGTGCAACATAACGGAGCCGACTCGTCGTGTTGCTGCAACAGTTCTCGAAGTGGCAGGGCTTCAATCAAGATGACGAGAGTTAGTCCACACAGGCAGGCCGCCTTGTTTTCAGAGAACGCTTCACGTAGGCTTCCGAAGCCGCCTCGTCGTGTTGCTGCAGCCGTTCTCGGAGAGGCAGGGTTGCATACCAGATGTCGGGAGTCAGCCCACACAGACAAGGCCGCCTTGCTTTCAGAGAAGGTTTCACGTAGGCTTCCGAAGCCGCCTCGTCGTGTTGCTGCAGCCGCTCTCGGAGAGGCAGGGTTGCATACCAGATGTCGAGAGTCAGCCCACACAGGCAGGCCGCCTTGCTTTCAGAGAAGGTTTCACGTAGGCTTCCGAAGCCGCCTCGTCGTGTTGCTGCAGCCGCTCTCGGAGAGGCAGGGTTGCATACCAGATGTCAAGAGTCAGCCCACACAGGCAGGCCGCCTTGCTTTCAGAGAAGGCTTCACGTAGGCTTCCGAAGCCGCCTCGTCGTGTTGCTGCAGCCGCTCTCGGAGAGGCAGGGTTGCATACCAGATGTCAAGAGTCAGCCCACACAGGCAGGCCGCCTTGCTTTCAGAGAAGGTTTCACGTAGGCTTCCGAAGCCGCCTCGTCGTGTTGCTGCAGCCGCTCTCGGAGAAGCAGGGTTGCATACCAGATGTCGAGAGTCAGTCCACACAGGCAGGCCGCCTTGCTTTCAGAGAAGGCTTCACATAGGCTTCCGAAGCCGCCTCGTCGTGTTGCTGCAGCCGTTCTCGGAGAAGCAGGGTTGCATACCAGATGTCGAGAGTCAGCCCACACAGGCAGGCCGCCTTGCTTTCAGAGAAGGCTTCACGTAGGCTTCCGAAGCCGCCTCGTCGTGTTGCTGCAGCCGTTCTCGGAGAGGCAGGGTTGCATACCAGATGTCGAGAGTCAGCCCACACAGGCAGGCCGCCTTGCTTTCAGAGAAGGCTTCACGTAGGCTTCCGAAGCCGCCTCGTCGTGTTGCTGCAGCCGCTCTCGGAGAGGCAGGGTTGCATACCAGATGTCGAGAGTCAGCCCACACAGGCAGGCCGCCTTGCTTTCAGAGAAGGCTTCACATAGGCTTCCGAAGCCGCCTCGTCGTGTTGCTGCAGCCGTTCTCGGAGAAGCAGGGTTGCATACCAGATGTCGAGAGTCAGCCCACACAGGCAGGCCGCCTTGCTTTCAGAGAAGGCTTCACGTAGGCTTCCGAAGCCGCCTCGTCGTGTTGCTGCAGCCGTTCTCGGAGAGGCAGGGTTGCATACCAGATGTCGAGAGTCAGCCCACACAGGCAGGCCGCCTTGCTTTCAGAGAAGGCTTCACGTAGGCTTCCGAAGCCGCCTCGTCGTGTTGCTGCAGCCGCTCTCGGAGAGGCAGGGTTGCATACCAGATGTCGAGAGTCAGCCCACACAGGCAGGCCGCCTTGCTTTCAGAGAACTCTTCAAGTGGGCCTCCGAAGCCGCCTCGTCGTGTTGCTGCAGCCGTTCTCGGAGAGGCAGGGTTGCATACCAGATGTCGAGAGTCAGCCAACACAGGCAGGCCGCCTTGTTTTCGGAGAACTCTTCAAGTGGGCCTCCGAAGCCACCTCGTCGTGTTGCTGCAGCAGTTCTCGGAGAGGCAGGGTTGCATACCAGATGTCGAGTGTCAGCCCATACAGGCAGGCCGCCTTGTTTTCAGAGAACGCTTCAAGTGGGCTTCCGAAGCCGCCTCGTCGTGTTGCTGCAGCCGTTTTCGGAGAGGCAGGGTTGCATACCAGATCTCGGGAGTCAGCCCACACAGGCAGGCCGCCTTATACGCAGAGAAGGCTTCACGTGGGCCTCCAGCAGTTCCCGGAGAGCACAATGGAAGAAATACTTTGCCACACTGCTTACATATTAAGTGGCTCCACACCTGGAATGTGTGGCTGGCCTGATCCAGAGACAACTTCATCGCAGCTTTCATCTTCATAGGAGTCGTCGCTGACATCTCCGGCATTGATTTCGATGATGATTGGTGCAACCTCTCTGTCCGACAGGCTGTCATTCTCCCAGAACTGCTTTTCCATCTTCTTAACATGCTGTATAGCAGCGGTCCAGTTGTCTTTCGTGACATTCTTGATTGCCTGCTCTAGAAGCACCTTCACATCTTTTAGTTTGAAAGACGAGTTGCTTCGTGCAACCTCATTCTTCACTTGCCCCCAGATAAGCTCAATGGGATTCAGCTCACAATGATAAGGGGGCAGCCTAAGAACCGTGCACCCAACAGTTTCAGCACGTGTGTCCACTCGGTAGCTGAGGAACTTGTGTCGCACTTGGGAGACTAAAGAAATTAGTTCCACCTTGAGCATGTCTTTGTCCCAGTCAATTCCCTTTGAGCTTAGCCATTCTTGGATGACACTCTTGGTTGAAGATTTCGTGGGGACACACTCCACGCGTCTTGAGTGGTAGGAAGCGTTATCCATTACAATAACGCTTCCTGGCTCTACCTTGGTCAGGAACAAGTCAAACCAATGTTCAAACCTGTTGCCATCCATCTCGTCGTGGTAATCGCCCGACTTCACTCCATGAAAAATGTCGAGGCAACCTTCCACAAAGCCTTGGTCACCCCCAACGTGAGTGACAATCAGTCTGCTGCCTTTGCCAGATGGATTTTTGAGACCGGTGCTGAGGCCGCGATTTCCTGCGTCTCTGGCAGAACGCACCGTCGTGTCGACCCAGATCTTGTTGACGGTGTGTCCGGCGTTGACCCACGTTTCGTCGAGATAATAGATCGCCTTACCCTCTGCTCGAAACTTCAGGATTGAGCGGAGGTACTTCGCACGCCACACAAGGATGTCGTCCTTCTCAATGAGAAGAGAGTTGCGACTCCTCTTCTGCAGCTCGAACCCAATGTCATGCAAAAGACGGTACACAGTCGATGGACTCGGTTCCACGGCGACCTCATCATCCTTCAGCGCTTCAATGAGGGCTTCGCGTATCTTCGTGACGGTCGGGGTTTCGTTCCTTCGAAAGAAGCCGTGCACGCAGGACCGCAACGCAGACAGCACAAAAGAGTCGTACTGGACCAGGCGACGACGGGTGCCAACCGACTTTGGGCGCTTACCAGTTGGAGTTCCAAGGAGCCCGGAATTCGTGATGGCTTCCTTCTTTATGGCAACAACTGTCCGTGCTCCGACGCCAGTATACTCAGACGTCAGCTGGTATAAGTCGTTCCTCAACCTGTCCAGGTATTGTTCTCGCAGCTTGGCGTACACGGAAAGAACCATCTGCTTGCAATCGCTCGAGAGCTTGCGTCCTTGCCGATGCTTCTTCCACAAATTTATAGGTGTCGTGGCGGCTGGCTTACGTCTCGACGGCGGTGGAGATGGAGCCATGGACACTACCTCAACGATATCCACAAAGGAAATACGCTGAATAATAAAACAGAACGATAAAGTTGTAAAAAATATCTGAACACGCAGAAGAAGAACGCAATCGGGCCGAGCGCGTCGAGCATTCGATTCCCCGACTACAACAACAACATGACGTCACCGAGTTAACCGGACGCGTTCGTAAATTCAACAGAAGTAAAGAAATAGACACTCAGGCTGCACGTCTTGCGCCGTTTAAGTGGACAGTTTGACGGTACAATTGTTTTATTTGAGAGAAGATGTTAGCCAAGTCGGGAGTGCTGTATTTATTAAGAAAGCAATTCTGTTTGTGAACGACTCACTCTTCCGTGAACAAACGAACGCAGTCAGTAGGACCTCAGTCACCACGCAGCGACTGCGTGCGATTCGTATTTTAAAAAGAATCACACCAATAAATTTGGACATATGAAAAATTATAGCTCAAAACGTGCTACATAATAAGCCCTATTTAAGATGATTGGATTATCACGATTACGACGCTCGTATAGAACTTTTTCTTTGTAGACACTTTTTTGTTTATATTTGATTCAAAAATGGCGGAGGAGCGCTTCGTGGTGGTGCGACGGTGACTGGCCAATGCGCGGCCTGTAGAGGTGGAGCCTCCGGTGCACAAGTTGGGGTGAAAAAGAGTATAGTGACAGAGCGATGCCCAGGGTTGCGACGGGTGGTAAACCTTCAAGCGGTTCATATAAACCTCTGCAATGCGGTGGCGGCTATGACTGGATCTACACGCGGGAGCGACGAGGCAGCAAACGGGGGACGTTTGCTCGACGATGCCACCCAATTTATTTGTGAAGGAAATTGTCAGCTCGGCCACGTTTTCGGGGGCGAATCCAAAATCACACAAGATCGCCAGGAGCGTAGCTCGTATGGGTATGGTGCTTATCGTAGCGTTCTTGCGTGACCTGTGGTGTCGTATTGTGCGAGCGGGCGACATTCTTCGCCGCGGAAAACGAAATTGCCCGAGAGTTTGTGTGATCGGCTGAACTGGCAACATGAGTGTTGGTGTCCATGGTGCACGACACTTTGACCCCTGCACTGAGTGAAAAGAAGAATAGCCCGTTTTTGACTGCAGGGCTATTTTGGGACACAGTACAGGATCGGTACTACCGTGTCCCACTTTGGGTCATCAGAAGAGACATACATAAATATCATGTCAGCGACAGTCACGTAAACATGTTACGTAAAACCGTTAGTCTGTGGGTGAAAGCCCAATGCTGTCTTATGTACTACGTTACAGGCTTATAAAATAGCCGCAATCGTGGTGGAAAGAAATTGACGTCCTAGGTTGCTTAAGGGAATTTGTGGCACGGCATGACGGAGTAGTCTACTGTGAACAAAAAACATAGCTGCTCTTATTTCCACAGGTGTCGGACAGCGTGATGCAGCCGTCTCAGCGTATCGAGTCAGTCAGTCAACTGTTGTGACAGCATACCGGTGGCCGTAATATTATACCAAAAATTAATCGAATCAACTCCTACTCGTTTAAAGGGCCTGCTGATGGAAACTAAGTGTTGAGGCAATCCAGTGGGAGCAATGATATGGCCTTTTTGACGCTGGCCGTTCGAACACAACTTGAAATAACTGAAAACAGTAGTTTGGAGCTGGGGCCAGAAGAAGCAATGTCTAAACTCAATTTCACCTTAATATGTCCGCAGGAAAGGCTACTAGCGCGAGCTCCTTGCTTTAGGGCACATATTGGCGGCACAAGCTCCCGTGCATTAAGGGCAGCTGCCAATGCTATGTGCTCAAGCTTCTAGCCTTCTCTGAGGTACAACATAAGGCGAAACGGAGTATAGTGCAAGCATGAGTTTTCTGAAATGCAATCCGTGCTGAGGTGGGCGTGTTATAGAACCATCGATGGATGCCCGTGCGCATTTTGCGAAAGAGGCTGTGATTTCCTACCAATGGAAAGTATGGGCGATAAAGTGTACCTTCTCGAATGGAAAAGGGCTGTAAATGTTTTGGCAATGTTTATTGAGAAAATTAGTGTGCTTATTAAGGAGGTAAATTATGCCTTTAATCCATCGATCCTTTGACTTTCGTACGTTCAAGAATGACTGTTCAAACATCTAAAACATCATCCCTATTATAAAACCGCTCGTCGGGTTTGTTTTCAGATACACCCTAGGCAACTCAGTTGATGGACTTGCTGGAAATTTAGGTTAGCTGAGTCTCGAACAGTAATAATGTGGAAATCTCATCTTCGTGTTTACCTACACAAAGATGAAATCGCCACATCGTATTTTACCTTAGCCATATGTGAGCCACATCGGAAAGGTAAAAATGGTATTTCTGAGTTTTATTTCATCAACCTTCTTAAGGGCTTGCTTATTCGCACACCAGCTAACCTTCCACGTCATCTGCTCGAAGCTGAGAAAACATTTTGGGATATCGGATCTGTCTGGGAGCAGGGCCGACTGAAGCGGCACCATGGAGGATGGACCACTTCAACTCATCGTAGTGTGTAGTCGTCCGTTTCGATGCTCAAGAGTGCAATACACTTCTATTTAAGAACGGAGGAAACCCCTCAAGACCACATCATGTGAAGACAGGCACTGCGAACAGTCTCAAATTTGTTTACGTTTAAATTTGCCAGCGCTATCCGGTTGGGCCGGATCCTGTCAGAAAGGCAAGGGCTACTAATTACCCTAATAGAGTGGGACAGTGCCCCAAAGGTGAATATCTTTGTCCTTTGCAGATTTTGGTTTTCAATCTACGAGAGAAACTCACAATTACTCAACTCCCTGACCTGGGTCTCAAGAAATTCCTGTTTTTGTTTTTCGTTTGCTACTTTTTTTTTTTACTTTAAGCTTCGCTGTAATCTCCACGACGCTAGCCGCCCACTCCCCTGCTATTCTCTGGGCGCCCTCCTCAAGCTGCCTACCGAGTCGACGAGAGACGACCCACTCGTCGCATCTGCAAGATTCTCAAATTCCCTTTTGTCTTAAAAATTAATGATTTAATTCTCACACTGCACGAACTCTCTTTCCTGCTTAGCCCTCGTTCATTAACTGCACACCGACTAGCTCGCTTCAGAAATACCCGGTACCTTCCAATAAAAACCCTGCCATAAATCTATACAAAATATCAATTTCTACGCCTACCCGAATTAACTTCAAGCTCCCGCCGATATTTTAGATATACTCGGGGGCAAATTTCTGTGGCATTTCCAAGGAGGATAAAAGAGCGCGCACACAGCTTTAATCGGCTTACAGTCTAGGAGAGGGTACGCGTTTCCGTACGCTTGACTGCATTGCCACTGAAAGCTGCTCCCGAGCATAAAGCATGCTTACTGTAACAAAAAGGGAAGGTTGAAATATCTGTAAAAAAAAAAAAACTTAGCTTCATAGGCAATTTTTCGTCAGTTTGAACAGCAAATCCACTCCGCGTGCATCTCTTTGGAAGAGCCAACAAGGTCTTGCGCCATCTAGCAGCCGCGTTCCCATTCACCCTTTTAGAAATCGCTGGTTCGAGGCACTGTAGTTCGAAGTGTTGGGCGGAAAACGTCCGTGCTCACTAGGAGCGCTGGCACGAGCGTCTCGTTGAAAGCATGTCATGGTCACGGCATATAGGCATGTTGCTCTCAAGCTTTGAGCAGCGCTCTAGGCGAGCAAAATAGAATCTTTGGCTCGCGTTTCGAACATGCGTCAATACTCTTCCCCACTACTGTTTTTTTATACTCCGTTCCATTATAAGTGCCAGCGTAGCAAGCTCCGAGCCTTCAGTGTCCCTGCCAAGCACGCGCGCTCGTGCAGTGCGAGCATCGTTCAGGGGAACATCCTTTAGCAAGTAGCTTCGGCTTCGCTCTCAAGTAAAGTGAAACATACAGGCTCACTGAAGCTATGAAAGAAAACAATAAAATATTAAAGCTGAAAGGAATGTTTAATTGGACGCTGAGGCCACGAATTATATATATATATATTTGTTTAGATGTTTTGTTATCGCACGTTTACAGACGCTGACAGATGCTTACATTCGAACGTGGCACGTGCAAAATCGAACGTTACAGCGCCGTCTGTATGGTGCTGCCCGCATAACATGGTCGTGTCCTGCGGACGCGCTCGCGCCCCCTGCCGGAGAGCAACCGGTCTATTTATGGAACACGAACATATATGTTAATATTATAACCTCTTAAATAATTTGTTTAAATGAGGATACTAAAAAAAGCCCTATCCTCCGACCATGTACGTTTAGCATACCTAGAGCATGAGCACTGCATCTGCTTTCGCCTTGTATTTTGCTTCAATTAAATCGCAAGCTCGAGAGAGAGAGCGAGAGAAAAAATATTCATTTTTACACGCCTAGTCCGGCGCTCCCAATATAGCTTTACCACTCTTCCCCAAGTGCGTTGTGGACGTGTTGGATCAGAAGTGGCAGTAGGAGGTGTTGGTGATCTTTAGGTGGAGTGATCCAGCTCTCCCAGGAGTTTGGGTGTAGGTCGGGGGGCAGTTGGTGTAAGGTTGCAGATATGAGGGGGTTCGCGTGTGGACAATCCCAGATCATGTGTATGTTGGAAGGGTGGCTTCCGCAATGGGGACAGTAGGGGCGTCCAGGGAGTCCTTGTATGTAGTGTTTGTGATGAGGGGTCATTAGAGTGTGAGTTTGAGCACGGCGTAAGATGGCACTCTCCTCGCGAGTGAAATGTGGAGGCGGATGGGGGAGAGTCGAGACAGTCATACGCAGTTCTTTGAGGATAGCCGTTCGAGCTTTGTGGAGTTGCTTGCGGTGTTCACGTGGGTCGTAGGACTCAGGCCAGAGGGTAGGAGGCCCCGGATTTCCTTCAGCGCGGGAGAGCGCGTGCGCTCTTAAATTTCCTCCCATGCCCTGATGGCCTGGTATCCATTGGATGGTGACGTTCAGATGAGGGTGAGTAGTTAGGTGTTGTTGGATGAGGGCGTGTACATGGGGAGGGAGCGTGTTGTCCCGAAACTGTCGACAAGCTCCTTGACTGTCGGTGCGTATGAGAATCCGATCGTGATGATGTGTGTTGATGATGATGGCCTCGGCGATGGCAAGTGTTTCGGCAGCCGTAGGAGAGGGTACACCTTCATGCAGAGTGGTATGGGAGTAAGTATTGTTAGTCACTGCCGTGCGACATCGGTCAGGGTAATAGCTGGCCTCAGTGAAGTAAAGGTCTGTATCCGGCGGTTCCCCTTGCTTCGTGAGACGTTTGACACGATCTTCCCTTCGAGAAGAGTGGGCCTCCGGACACATGTTTCGTGGTAGAGGAAGGACATGTAGACGTGGCAGTGAGTCCCATGGTGGGGAGTTTGGAGGGATGGAGGGGAGCTGGGAGGTATCATAGTGCTGGTGGTCTAGTATTCGTCGGCCTTGTCGCGATGTACCTAGGCGCTCATGTTGAGCGTGGCGATGCATGGTAATGCGCTCGTCCAAGGTGTTGAAGATGCCAGTTAGAGGTAGTAGGTGGTTGGGTGCGAACCGCGGAACGCCAAGTGTGAGTCGGGTGCACTTACGGAGCGCGGTTTCGAGTTTGCGGATTTGTGTGGTGGTGAGGGTGACATAAGGTTGGTTGTACATGACTCGGCTGTAGACCAGGGCTTCGACCGTTTTACGCATCTCATGGTCTTTTAGACCTCGGTTGCGCCTGGATACTCTAGTGAGCATATGGTGAATTTCGTTTATCTGCTTTGTGATGAGTGATAACCACTCGTCCGCTTTGCCGTCCTGTTGGAGGAGGAAGCCTAGCACCCGTATGGTGCGGCGGCGAGGGATGAGGGTGCCATTTATATGTAGTTGAATGAGTGCGCGGTAGTCGTCTGCCTTCTGTCCCGTAGCGTTAGAGACAACAATGTATTCTGTTTGTGTGGGGGAGCACGTGAGGCCAAGTTGCGCTATGTGGGTGTGGATTGTGTCAAGTCCGGCCTGCACCGTGGCTTCCTGGTCTGCTGGGGAGCCGGTGCAGCACCAAACGGTGATGTCGTCCGCATAGATATTGTGCTGTAGGTGCGGGATTTCGTGAAGTTTACCCGGGAGATTCTTCAAGGCTAGATTGAATAATGTGGGAGAGAGAATAGCCCCCTGCGGTACTCCAGCTGTTAAGGTATGGTCAGGGGATATGAAGTCATTGACCTGTATCTGTACTGTTCGATCGGTTAGAAAGGCTTTGACATAATTATACATTCTAGAGCCGGGAGCCGTGTCCAAGAGGTTATCTAGTATCGTGTGGTGCGCTACAGAGTCAAAAGCTTTGTGAATGTCTACGCTTGCTATGGTACGCAGTTGTGTACTACTGGCATTCTGGTATATATCTTCGTATATACGAAGCATGGCATCTTGTGTGCTAACATGTGATTGAAAGCCCGTCATAGTGTATGCTAAGGAATCTGTGGTCTCTAGATGCCATTGAAGGCGATTTAGAGCCATTCTCTCTATAAGTTTGCCAACACAAGAGGTGAGTGAAATAGGTCGGAGGTTGTTGATCTGGTTGGGAGGTTTTCCGGGTTTCGGGATGGGTATGATGAGGTCCGTTTTCCACTCATGAGGGAGGATTCCAGTCTCCCATGCCTGATTGATTTGGTCGAGGAGAGGTTCGAGGAAGTGCTCGGGTAGGTTGCGTAGTGTGGTGTAGGTGATTCCATCCATACCTGGGGTTATGTTCCTTTTCAGGTTGTGAAGAGCTGCTTGTATCTCGTTCATGCTGAAAGGGGAATTGATCCCGGTGGAAAGAGAGTCGGGAGATTCGGGAGGATGGTCGGGCAGTGGGGAAAGGGTTGGTTTGTGTGGATAAACGAGTTTTTGTATGTCTCGTGCAAGGGATTCAGGGTCTGCTCCTGCATGCATGAGAAGCTTTGTTAGTGTGTGCCTAGGTTTAGCCTGTCCCACGAGGGAGCGAAGGATCTGCCACACTCGAGATGTGTGTAGTTGTCCGTTAAGCTGATCGAATGTCTGGAGCCAGTTTTCGGTAGTAAGGGTGCATGCATATTCCTGCGCCTCCTCAGTGATAGCTTGTATAGCTTTCTTGAGGGGGCGATTGGTCTTGTTCTTTTTCCAGCGTTGTATCATGCGGTGTCGTTTGTCCCACAAGGAGAGGAGGTGTGAGTCTACATGTTCCTGGTCTGGGGTGTTTATTATGTGCTTTGTGTGTTTGCGATATGTGGAGTGTAGAATGTCTACCCACTCTTGGTAGGAGGAGGGCGTGGGTAGTTCCTCTAGTTCCGTTCGGAGTTTATCCCATTTGGTCATTTTAGTGCGCAGTCCTCCCTGGGAGCTTTTTCTGCGTGTTTGAGGGTAAGTGAGCGAGGTCTGTAGGATGCAATGGTCGCTCCCCAAAGTTTCCTGGAGGTTATTCCATGTCGCTGGCACTGGTCCGTTGTACCATGTGAGGTCTGGTGAGCTGTCGTGTTCTACGCTGTTTCCTGTACGTGTGGGCAGGGTGGTGTCATTGAGAAGGGTGTATTGATGAACTTCCATGGCCTGCGCTAGCTTGCGGCCATTCGAAGTGGTGCGTTTATATCCCCAGGAGGTGCTGTGGCTGTTGAAGTCCCCTGCTATGAGGACCGGATGAGACTTGTAACCTGCTGAGTGTTTAGCTAGCCATCCTAGGTTTGCGTTAGGGTGTTTAGGTAGCCAGTAGGCGTTTGTGATGATAGTGTCCTTGGTGTTGTGCCCTAGACGACATTGGACAGTGACGTATTCATTGGATGGTGTGTTCAGGTGGGAGGTGTCAATTTGCGTAGCAGCTATGTGTTTTGATACATAAATGGCGGTCATGATGGGGCCGAAACGCCCGTTGGTGACCGTTTGTCTTTGTGCGTGATGCTAGGTTGTGTGAATAATTCATATCCAGGAATATTGATTGATCCGTTTGTTTCTTGAAGAAGAATGATGTCAGGTTTGGCGTCAGCCACCTCTATGTACTGAGTAAGGAGGCCCTTTTTGCGACGTACGCCTCTACAATTCCATTGCCATATGGTGTACGTTGCTTGTGGCGTGTTCGGAGAAGAGTTAAATGCGGTGGGTGGTGGCGGTAGAGAATTAGACATCTTGGTTCATATCCATATCTATCTTTGCTGTGCCGTGGGATGTTTCTCCTTGGTTGCTTCTAGTTTGTCGTTTCCGTGGCAGCTCCAAGGCATTTATGGCCTGTTCTAGTTTTAATATAGTGGCGGCTTCGTTATCGAGGCGGCTAGCCAATTGTTTGTTGTGTTCGATGATTTGCTCTATGAGTGCGTCTCGCCTTTGGTTGGCCTGTTGCATCTGCTGTGTGGTGGACTGAAGCGCCGAAATAGCGTTTACCAGTTTGTCTACTTTAGTTACAAGGGCATCTAGCTTCTCTTCTATCGGCGAGGAAGCGGCTGTGAGTGATGAGTGAGGTTCCGAGTGCTGTGGGGTTTGCGTATAGGACGGGTGTAATGTGACTGATTTTGACACGTTAGGGGGTGGGAGAATAGGGGAGGAGAAGGGGGGTCCCTGGAGAGCTGGCTCGCTCACATTGGTGGAAGGGATGGTGGTTCTTTGGGCCGACCCTGGTAACTTGGGGTTCGGTGTCTTGGGTGGTGGTGGTGTCTTGGGTGGTGGTGTTGTCTTGGGTTGACAGCTCTTTTGATGTTTCGTCCCGGGTCCGGCTCTTGCTTCTGCTCCTTTGCGAGGTTTGAAGGGCTTCGAACCGGTTGTGGGTGGGTAATTCTGGCCACGCTTGAGAGGTCAGTGGTGCCAGAGATTGGAGTTGATGTCGTCGTTTCTGTAGGGCTTGCGTCTGAGCTGCTTGGTTTGCCTGCAGTCGGGCGGCACAATTAGGGGAAGTGGGCGAGTGGTCTTCTCCGCAGTTTACGAAGTGTGGCTCGCATTCATGAGGAGTTGCAGGAGTTTGACCCACGGGTAACTGTTTGCTGCAGTTGAGGCATGTGGTTTTGTTGGGACAGACGTCGGCGCGGTGTCCGATCACACAGCAGAGCGTGCAAAGGATGCTTCGCGGCTGGTGAGGGTGCAGTCTTATGGCGACGCGGTTCATAAAGGCGTAGCGCGGTAGCCGTGGTCCCTCAACTGTGACCAGGATAGTGTTCGACGTGCCGATGCGGCGGAGGCGCAGGTGCTTGGCGTGTTCCACTTCGAGGGTGTTGCGGATGTCTTCTTCTGATAATGTCGCGGGGATTCCATGCACAACTCCGCGTGCGTTTGCTGGGTCATTGGCCTTGTATGTCCTGATTTCATGCTGTTTGCCTTGGATATGTACGATTTTCAGAGCAAGTAATTTGGTCTCGGCCGAAGGTCTGTAAGTGTCGATTGCGAGGAGGTTCTGGATTGTTCGTACTTTTATATAGGTGTCTTTTCGCTCGATGGTGTTGAGGCCAGTGGCATGAAGCACGTCGGCTCCAAGCATATGCGTGTCCACGCTGCCGAGGTTGATGTTGTCGGATATTTTCACAATAATGGTCGTGGTGTGGGGCTGCCGTGGCGCCGTGCCGACAGTCTGCCATTCATGGGAATTTACTCGGTCAATATCCATGACGTCGATGTTGTCCGAAAGTGTTGTTGGACCCTGGCCGAGCGGACGGTGGCCGGGCCGAGTGCAGGGTCAAGTCGGCTGTTTCACCGAATGTCAGGCTTAGCGAGTCGGTTCCCGCAGGGGGGGTGAAGTTGACCTTGGGCGATAAAGTCAGGTCTAATAGGTCCGGGATATTGCTGCTCGAAGGTCCAGGTGAGGTATACTGACCTTTTTGTGCAGCTTGAAAGGTCACTGGTGAAGTATTCCGGGATTTTCGGCAAACATTTGCGGAGCTCGGAATGCATCAGAGGGCACTGGTCGGTGCTTCGTCTTCTTTTTCGCAAGCTCGAGCTTTACTTCGGTCTCGGTCCCAATCACCCCGTACGAACAGCGAGCAAAGCATGGCGAGCGCCGGAATGACCAATGCTAGATAAAGCTTATTCCTACAAATGCGCTGAACGCTGTGACTCAGAGCATGAGATCAGATCATTTTTCTGGCTTCGTAAATAGCCCTTTTTGGTTTTCCCTGACAATTAGAGTGGGACTGCCCGCGTGCTCTCGAAAAAGTTAACCTCGCCTAAAATCTCAAGTAGGAACTTCAAGAAGGTGCATTCTAATTTGACCAGGTTCCACTTTTTGGAGCTTCGAATGCCAAGTTCGACAAAAATTTGACTGAAGTGAACCTTTCTTGCGCATGCGCAAACATTTTAGATTGTACTGACGCCACCTGACGGACGGAGGGAAAGTGTCTATGTGTTAGGCATTCTCTATTGTTTTATTGTTTCACATTATAAATGAAAGGCCGGTTCACACAATGGGCGCAGTGCCATACCGGCGCTGAAAGACGCCTCTTATGCAGCTCTGACTTGCGCGTGACTTATCGTCGATATATGGTTCCACAGTGTTCCGAGTGGCTGTTCCACAGTAGAGCGGAGATACAGCGTCGACACTTCGCTGCTAAACACACCACAAGGCACCAGCAGCGCCGCATCGGCGTTTTTTTCAGCGCCTATAGACCCTTTCAGGCAACATTTCATGGGCGCCGCCATCTTGACGTCACGTGACCTTGCCGCCATAGCCGACCTTCAGTTTCTCGCCATTGCTCTGCGTTGTGTGCTGCACCGGCCACCACCAGAGCTTTCTTTTCGTGTTCTTTTACGTTCCGCGTTGAAATCGTGTGTTTTCTTTAACTCTTTTCGATATATCGGGCTTTCATTTAATCATTTGATACCTATATTTCAACATAGCTCATGTATTTTCTTATTTATGGAATGGAATCGGACAGCGAATGGATCGACGATACAAGATTATGGCCCAGGCTTCAGAGACCATGCATGTAAGCTCATCACATTATTTCGTTTTGGTTGCTAATAAAGCCACACCATTGCGACATATAGAAATTTTAACTGACGCAGTAAGGCTATCCCAGTCGTGCTTCTCGCTGCATGGTGCATGCGCGCTTTAGACATCGTTTCCATAAGTAAAAGCCGAACCGCATGTAAGCGCTTTAGCGAGCGACGGCGACAACGACGAGAGTCAGCGACGAAGATTTCTCACAGTCGGCCGTCGCGTCGCTCGGCTTTTGGATTTCTAGAAAACGTCGCTCACCGTCTTGGTCGCTTGCTCCCGTTGCTTTCATGCGGCTTGCCTCGTCGCGCGACTGACCGAGCGACAAAGAAGTGGGTCGCTGTCGCTTGTCTCGTTGCTAGCCAAATCGCTTGCATGCGGTTTATACTTAATATCGAGGCGCCAATGGTTCACTGTTGTGTGCATCGAAATTAATTAAGTATAAACCTCATGTAAGCGATTTGGCACGCGACGAGACAAGCGACGGCGACCCGCTTCGCTGTCGCTCGGTCAGTCGCGCAACGAGGCAAACCGCATGAAAGCGACGGCAGCAAGCGACCAAGACGGTGAGTGACGTTTTCTAGAAATCCAAAAATCGAGCGACGCGACGGGCGACGGTGAGAAATCTTCGTCGCTGACTCTCGTCGTTGTCGCCATCGCTCGTCTTGTCGCTCGCTACAGCGCTTACATGCGGTTCGGCTTTTACTCACGGAAACGATGTCTAAAGCGCGCACATGCAGCGAGAAGCGCGACTGCGATAGCCTTACTGCGTCAGTTGAAATATCTATATGTCGCAATGGTGCTGACTGCCCTTTATTAGCAAAAAAATATATATATGTATAATATGATGAACTTACATGCATGGTCTCTGAAGCATAATCTTGTATCGTCGATCCATTCGCTGTCTGATTCCATTTCATAAATAAGAAAATACAAAAGCTACGTTGAAATATATATATAAAATGACGAAATGAAAGCCCGATATAATGAAAAGACCCAGAAAAAACACACGATTCCAACGCGGAACGTAAAAGAAAAGGAAAACAAAGCTCCGGTAGTGTCCGGTGCAGCGCACAACGTGGAACAACGGCGAGAAACTGAAGCTCGGCTATAGACCTTTTCCACAAAGGCGCCGCCATCTTGAATTGTCGTCACTTCCAGTATGGGCGAAAACGTAACTTTGCCGTTGCCACGCCAATAGAAGACATTTAGGATATAAGCCTAACCGTCACACATTCTCGTTTTGGCTCCACTCTATTTTTTGACTGGTTACAGGTTGAAACGTTTTACTTTTTTTTCGTCGCCCATACTGGAAGTGACGACAATTCAAGATGGCGGCGCCCTTGTGGAAAAGGTCTATAGCGGCCCGAAAAGCGCACGGAGGGCGCGCCGACTGGTGGCAGCTCGAGTAACTGGCGCTGCGATGTATGTGTGAACCAACCTTTAAGAATTAGAATTACCTATCTTTGCTTTTATTCTGTCATGTTTGGTAATTTTATCAAATATAAAATGTACTTTATTAACTGCTTGCTTTTCAATATTTAAAAGTTGTGTACAGAAGTCGGGCAAAAGTTTCTATTTCAAACCAAAAATTTGAAGTACATCTAAGATGTGCTTGAAGTAAAATACAAACTAAATTATAGGTTATGTAATTTAAGTAAAGTAGTAATTACACCAAGTGCAATGTACTTGAAGCGAAGTACTAAAAATGCAATGCACTTTTTAAGTCAAGTACAAATACTTTTTAATACAATCTTTCATGATGCCCTTTCATTCCCCTATACCGTGTTTTCTTTTTTAATTGGTATGCATCGCACCAAGGGTAACCGTGGCCGCATCAGGTATTTTCGAAAATGTTGTCGAATATCAGATAAAGTCAAGTGGCTTCAGAGTTGACAAAGGGTCATTTTGTGATACAAATTTATCAAGATCTAATTCGGGGAATGTACTTCGAAATCGGGAGCTGTACCTTTTTTCGTGAGTACCAGATGAAAAGCACTTTAAGTGTAGCATACGTACATACTTAGAGAATGTACTTCAGGTAAAATACAAGTATTCTTACCGCCGAATTCAGAAACCTCACTCAAACAGAAGGGCCCCTCCACTTCCTCGAGGAAGGCGCGAGGGCCGGCGCTGGCCAATCGCGAGGACGGATCCGCCGTCGCGATTGGCAAGTGCCGGCCCTCGCGCCTTCCTCGAGAAAGTGGAGGGGCCCTTCATTTTGAGTGTAGTTTGAGTGAGGTTTCTGAATTCGGCGGTTAGCCTTCTTGAAGATACCTTAAGTACAATGTGGACAAAGTACTGTCTACCACTGTTTCATACCCCAGTCTTGGGTTAAGTTGCAACATAGTAAACACTCTCCATTGGTCAAACTTCGTCGAACTTTGCTAAAAGTTTTAAAGTCAGCCGAACCAGTCAAAACTCGATGTTTGATAAATGTTGGCGACATCTCTACTCTCGAGTAGCTCGTAATTTGCCGAAAGTTTAGCGCGGCATTTATGAGAATCCAGAAAAATTGAGCCGGACAGAGGTTTTAGCCGAGGGCCTAAAGACCACTGTCGACTGTCGACCCGGATCCGTCCTCGTGAGAAATGACACCGCGATCGTGGCCGGCGAGGCCGCAGAGGTATGCAGCTGCCCGGACACCGAGCTCCAGGGCGGGCCGCTCCCAGGTCGTAGCAGGTGTTGCGCAGACGCCGAGGATGGGCGACGCGCCTGGATATGGTACGCGCTCCGTGATTGACGAAGTTTGTGTCCGTCGCCTCGAGAAAGAACGGAGGTGCGGGTGGCCAGAAGTGGGCCCTCTTCGAAAGTTAATCGGCAACATTTACGGTCGCAATTTCTTGGACACGGAGCGTGTCGTTGGGTCCGAGTCCTCGCCGAGCACTGACGCAGTACTCGTCGGCGAGAAGAGCTTAGCAGAGTTGAACGCGAACGCAGCCGTCGTGTCAAATACGGGATCAGAGATCAAACAATGACGGACTCGGATAAAAGAATCAGTCAATCAATCGATCAATTTTATTTTTCCAGAGCGAGAGGGAACTCTTCTTGCAGGGTCAGTTAAAGGCACAAAAGGCGATACAAAGTAGACTGACGGTATGCCAGTGGCTTACATCAGGGGTAAGCTCCAGCTGCACGCGCAAAGCAAAAAATAAATAAACAAAAAAATGTAAGGACACATTATCGACTACAGTAGAATATTATACGCGCGGCACAATATTTGCGCTGAATAACATGCCGAGTAACACCGTCCAGATAAAAACATCGCCAGAGTGTTTGTAAACGAAGCACCAAGCAGCAACCAATTGGTGAATATTTTTGAAAATGATCTATTTGTCTACTTGATTGATCTACTTTGAGAAAAAATAGGACAAGTTAGCCCTTGTTCAATAGACCTTTAAAAAAAAACAAAAAAACTACAAGGCCTCTCTTTGACGCTACGCTCCATCGCGCGGCGTGAAGGACTGTGGTGCTGTCCCAATGGACGCTCGTGCCGGCCCGTACCGCTGAAGACTGCGCTTGAAAACTGTGGTTTTGTTTTAGCTCCCCCGAGACTGGATCAAGAACAAACGCCCACTCACCAATAAACAGGTTGTCGTTTCAATGGTAAATCAAAAGGACACCACCGATCTCTGCCGGAGTCAAACAGCTTATTCGAGAAAAAGCTGAATTTCTGGCGTGATGTTTGCTCTTACTGCATATTGAAGGTCTTTTACTTCGTAGGATTGTCGCTGAACCGTCAAGTCGGATCACTCTGCGCAAACCTCGTACAAAAGACTGTTTACAAACACCAGTCACCGCAAAATCCGTGGTTCGAATGCCGCGTGTCCAGTTTTCTCCTTGAACTCGGTCCGTGCGGCATTCAAAGCACGGATCTGGCGGCGACTCGCGTTCGAAGCTGTATACAGACTTTTTTTTTTTTGTATGATGCATTTGCTTTTTCTGGTTTCTGTTGAAAGGTGGTGGCGCCAGTGTGCGAATAGCCCCCAACCTCTTCAGGCTCTGGACTAGGCGACGGGTTTTGCAGTGTTTACGAGAAAAAATGTACACGCTATCTTCTGGATACGGCCACTTATAGCGCTGCCAGACTTAATTCACTCTTATGATAAAAGAATTATGTTTGTTTCCAAACGAAGAAGGGGCGAATAAGGAGTGTTATCCCGGTTTTGATGTAGCGTAATGTGTTAACTTGGGACGCTAATTGAGACGGCAACATTCGGCAATGTTTGTAAGTTGAAAGAAACAGCGTGAGTAATGGCTGTTAGAGTGAGATAAAGACAAAAGAAAATCGGGGCACAGTGCTGGAGTGCAGAAGCTCGAAGCGCGTGGAAGAAAAGTCCGTACTCTGAAATGCAGGTATTCTGGGTTCAATCGCCACAGCTTTCCTTTGAATATGAACGGACGTCGTGACTTTTTGCGGTCGGATAAACATTGGCTGCATATAATGGCTCCAGATCACGTGACCGCTCGTTCTGGCTTCGGGCTGAGGAAAGGAACGCTGCTCGTTTTTTTGCGAACGTTTGTGCAACTTTGCTTGAACAAAAAAAATTAACGTGCGTGTTTCATAACATATGAATGCCGAGAAGTAATTATAAGCGGTATTTACCAAAACGTGTAAAAATGCTGCATCACCCCCTGAAAAACGTTTATTTTGCTCCTTTTTTTTCTTTTACCGATGTCACGCGCTAACAGTTCCCTGCGCAGTCCACATGTCTGGCTGGAATACCACAAAACGCGTGCGAGTAAAATAGTAGTCACTATATTACTATAGCATTCGAAACTTACATTTTGCCACTTTTGTTAGCAAATCTTTTCTATTATTCGCAACTTTCAGCGGTGGTGGAACCGCGGTGTGAGAATCGCGCTTCCTAGCTCCAGTATGATTGGCCTAACAATAAAGGTGGTTGCCTACACCTTCCTGACGTGAAAAAAATGAAGTAAGGCTCTAATACTGCTCGTATATATCAAAAATATAATTACTTAGGCGTCGCACACCCAGCATCGTACTGCTCTTCTGCGACGATCATCCACTTGACAGCCATATTGATGGGCGCCAGTCCACCCCCTATACACTCCGTGCGGGAACTATAGGGGGCGCTTTGAAAAACGCGCGCAGCGCCGCTAGCGGAGGAGCTGGCGTTCGACCGTGAGGCGCGTTCAGCAGCCTGCGGCGCCTTTTCGCATGCCAAGCTGTGGCGGCAGAAGCGCGCACGGACGAAACTTTTGCTTTTTGAGCCGATTCGTTGAGGGTGACGTTGCATGGGTGCTGGGGCAGAAGGGCATTTAGCTGTTCTCCACTTCCTATATATTGAGTTTGAGTCGTTATTCGGGGTAATTTCTCTAGTTTCGGCCGAAAAAGGAGTTGGAGCAATTTTCCGAAAAACAAGACGGCCGCCACCTTAATTGCTCTGAGTGGGAAATTTATTTCGCTCGTCGCTGTAAACCTAGGACTGCTGGAACGATGATATTTGGAGGCGAGTGAGATGTCCACTAAGGTTCTGCACGAAGTGTGCCAAGTTTCATTAAGACAGCAGGTGTGAAAGTTATGTTTCTAACGAATAAAGAAATAAAGCTGTACGGGATATCCAATATTGGACCCAAAATGTTGTAACCGGGCTGTGCGAAGTGCAGATTTGGGCACACAGGTGCTTGGACTTGACAGTAACATGACACAGCACTTATTATAAAAAAAAAAAGTGGCATCGGGAAACCAGGGGAAAATTTGGTTTGGGCGGCGTAACTCAATGGGAACCGGTTTTGACCATGAAAAGGCTGCCAAGATAATACCACTGATTGTGGGAGGTGGAGACTTTAGAGGTAGGAAGGGACTAGTGGACTGCACTTCCAATTGAAACAACTTTACGAAAGGTAATTCTAAAGCCGAAAAAACGAAGTTGTCTGCCAACACACGGTTTGGCTGCCAAGGCTTTTGCAGTCAGCTGTTGTGTAATAACCTGTTGTGCGAGGTGCTGATTTTCGGCCCACAGGTACTTTGACATGACCGTCACTTGGCACAACACTTATTATAACAAAAACAGTTGGCATAGCGAAACCAGGTGGAAATTTAGTTTGGGCGGCGTAACTAAATGGGAACTGGCTTTGACCGTCAAAGGCTGTCAGAAAATACCACTCACCGTGGGAGGTGCACACTTTAGAGGTAGGAAGGGATCAGTGGACGGTACTTCCAGTTCGAACCAATTTGCGATAGGTGGCTCTAAAGCCGAGAAAAAAAATATTGTTGTCTACAGAACTCGGGGTGTCAGTGTTTCCACATCCAAAAGGAGGCTGACCAAGAAAGAAAGCACACCACATAAACTTCCATACTCAAACGCCGATTCTCCAGTGATTTCGAGTTTCATGGTTGTTTTCTTTAGATTTATATTTGTCACTTTTTTACCGTTCAAATCTTTCTTCATGAAGTACAGATTGCGTGCCATATCTGTCCGGAAATTTCATCGACACATACGATGGGGACGAAACTTCTTTGGAGGGCATTCCTCCAACGAAATCGGCACTGCATACCCGCGAGTGTGGGATGGCATTTCAGTTCGTCCCATCGGCGCTGACACATGTAGGCGTTACTGGTACGAAAACAAACGCAGAGCGCAAAGCTGTAGAATATGTCAGCCGTGCCGACACAGTGGCAGACATGATCGGCACACCAAATTTCTCGCGTCGTACGGCACGGCTTCATCGTTGTCGCTGTCCCACAAAACATCGGCGAGGTGAAAAACTGTGAAACTTTGTCTCCACGAGATACGACGCATAACTATTGAAGCACTTAATGGCGCAGCACAGACAGCACTTCATGCTGTGAACCCAGCCCAACAGCACCACTCCGACTTCAACCGACTTCAACGCGTACCAACGTACGCGGCGTGGTTTCGGTTTCGTTTTCTCTGGGGTGCTCACTGCCTACCTTCGGTACCGGCCGCGCGGCGGCGCGCCAGTCGCGTCGCACGGAGTGTATAGGTAGTTAAAGTTATGAATGGTGAAACTGCTTTTTGAAGTCACTATACTGACCCATCCACCCTTTTGAGAGATGAGCCCGACACTCTATTGACACAGTTTCTCCGCCCAGGAAAACTGAAAGCCTACGAAATCATGCAGGAAGCATTGAACAACAGATACCTACCAATTGCTTGATGTGCGTAATCTTCAGTTCTCAAAGTTTGGTGACTTGCACGTTGGGTCATCGCACCGTGCTGGTGATCACTCCTACTTGTCCTTGCCGAGAAAATTCAATTCGGTGGTTAAAAATGGTGCACAAATGTTGTACGCGCTCAAGGCAATCATAATAGCCGCTGTCGTGACATCAGTGAAAGCCCGACACCATTGGAGTAAAACGCTTGCAGAATCGCTTCACTACTGCTTGATGACCCTTAATTACTTTTGAATATTCCGGCTCATTACTTGACATGGAAAGTGTTGTGCATCGTTAACGGTGGCCCGTGCGCGTCGCTTTACGAAGTGCTTTTTGCGTGTGTGAACGTAAGCATAGTATTTTCAAAAGCTCCACTGTTACGCCTATAGGGGGTATTCACTGGACGCCATATTTGAGGTAACAGCGCACAGCGCATGCCCGGAAAGAGTTTCCGGTCAGCTCTCGGGCAACCGCAAGAGAAGAGAGGAAGAAGAAATCCTCTTATTACCGGGGCTCTCCTTTGTGGGTCCCAGGCTTCCCTAAACGTCGCTATTCTCCCTCTAGAAGACTATAGAAGATTAACTTGCCACTCTAAATTCGTACAAAAGCATATCTCCCCTCTCTCTCTTCCCCCGTGGTCAGGAAGCAGCAGCGAGCTCAGCTATGACGGCCAGTGAATACTCCCTATTGCAGCGCTCCACATACCTTGTGGAAAATAGACTTCCCTTTGCCTCGCCCTTGTGCGCAGAGAAGCGAGTGAACAAGCTGTGCAGCGTGCCCCTGCGGCAACGCGAGGGCTACCTGTCATCGCCGGGCTTCCCGCACTACTACCCGGCCCTGACGGACTGTGTCTGGCACCTGGAGGCCGCCCAGGGGCAGACCGTCCACGTGCAGATGCTCGACGTCTCCATGCGAAGGCCAGCGCCGGGACCCCAGGTGGGCAGCAGCGGCCTTAGCTTCTGGCACAAGGCGCTTATGTTCACACTGCCGTGTGGCCCAGATGGTCTGTTGGCCCTTTGAAAGAACCTCATAAGCTTGTCTTTTAAAGGGGATTCACCCGCGATTTAATTGTAGCCTTTTCCTCAGAAATGGAGCAGAAGTTTTTCGGAACAAATGGTATGCATGAATAACGGGCCAAAGTTGAGCTATAGTTGGTGCATTGATGCAAAAAAAAATGTCAGCTAAAACGTTAGAGACAGAAACACAGAAAAAAAAAAGATATACAAACAGCTGACTATCAACTATGACTTTATAGTTCTTCATCACCTTAACAAAAATAAGTTTGTTTGTTTTTCTTTTTATGCTGCACATAAAATAATGTCAATAAATTCAATTCCGTGGTGCTCTCAGCGGAGGAATGCGATTAGAAACTGTTGTTTTGTTTTAGCTATTGCGAGATTGGATCAATAACAAGCGCCCACTCACCAATAAACAGGTTATCGTACCTATGGTAAATAAAAAAAAATAAAAAAAACAGTGATCTCTGTCGGAGTCAAACAGCTTATTCGAGAAAAAGCTGCATTTCTAGCGCGATGTCTGCTCTTGCTGCACATTGAAAATGTTTGACTTCGTACGAGTGTCGTTGAACTGTTAAGAGGGATCACACTGCTCATACATGATACAAAAGAGAGTCCGCAAACACAAGTCACAGCAATATCCGTGATTCGATTGACGTGTTGTAACCTGACCCTTTCCTTTTACATCAATGCACTAACCAGCTCAACTTCAGTTCGTTATCCGGTTTTTTCTAGTTATTTGAGCTCGCCTTCTATGTGTTTTAATTAACTTGGGCCACGCCCTCTCGGCCTTCTAATCGCCACTACCACATGCCGGGCGAAGATGTTTTCAGGCAGCACCGACACGATCACTCTCGGCGATCTGGCACGTCCCCGTGAGGGGACGTGCCACATCGCTGGTCACATTACCAGCAAAACACTCGGAGAGCAAATCTCTGCAATCTACGCAATCAACTCGGCGAATGATGAGGCGCAACATCCGTTTAGACCTAAAAATGCAGTCTGCGCTGTGGCATCACGTAATGCAAAGCGTCATGATTTGCATTGCGTAATGCCACAGCGCAGACTGCATTTTTAGGTCTAAACGGATGTTCGGCCTCATCATTCGCTGAGTTGATTGCGTAGATCGCAGAAATTGGCTCTTCGAGTGTTTTGCTGGTAAGTAAACCCGCAGACATTTCGTATAGAGTGTGGGTTCATGCTAAAATATAAAGTTATATTTTGGCGAACATTAATTAATATTCCCATCAACCTTTATTTGCCTAAGAAAAGTGTGATTCGTTCGATCAAGTTTCCTCGTTGTCTGAAAGAGTCGGTTGTGTGCTTCTTTGATTCTAAAACTTAACGATGCTAGTGCTGAGCGTGAAATCGACGCACGCGCGACGGACACTCCGCGCTGGACGGCCGCGGCATTTTTTTTTTTTTTTATTTCGTGGAGATTTGTTTTAGCAAAGTTTCCCAGTCAATTGCGAAGCATTACATCACTTCAAGAAGCCAGTGGACGCGGAAGACATAACAGTTTGACGTGCAACCGAAATCTCAGATTGGCCTTTGTCGGATTGCGGGCAGCTCGGCCGATATTTAAACTCGACAAATATGGATTCATGGGCCAGCACGTTGGCTCAGAGACACTGAGACGATTTATTATTTTGTGTTTTGTTTTAATATCATTGCGAGTGAAGAGCCACCGAGGTGGTTTTTGAAATAAAATAGAGTCAAACCATTCCGACACGCATAGTTTGACTGCGAAAATTATTTTTGCAAGTGATAAAAGCATTAACATGTTTTCGCATACGTGGCGGAATTTGAAATAGCAAAATGCATTTCATGCCGCCCATTTCATTTGGGTCGCGTCGGGCATGTGTACCGACGCACAGTAGATCGCGCGCAAAAGCAGCTGTGGTGCACCCGCAGCCTCCCGCTTGTTGTTCTGACATCTCTGGCTCGCTCACTGCGGGCTTCCAGGCATCTGACACCTTGACATCTGGCGGTTTCCCTGTCTTTCACGTCGCGTTCCAAGCGGCACATGACGGAATATGCAAATCAATGTGTTCTTGAACACGTGTCGCCATCTGCACTTTATAATGAGGAACTACAATTTGCCGTAACTGAATGGGAAAAGTTTGAGGTCTTATAACATTCTTAACTGGTAAAATATCAATATCGAAGTTCTGCAAAATTTAAGATCAAAGGATGCTTCATAATTTAATGTACCGTTATTTTGATTAGTTGACGTGATTCCGTTTTTATAGCGCCATAAAATAATACCATTTTAAACTTTATTTTTTTATTTTAAAATATACATTATCTGTACAGTTCGTTGCTTACTTCTTTAATTTATTGGACCTAACCAAACGCTCACGTAAAATATCGTGGACGATGGGGCGTTATATCGAACAATTTTTTTTCAATATGAGAGACTGTGGTCTATTAAAAGCTGAATAATTAAGTAACAACTAAAAATAATTGTAATATCGAAACATTAAAGTATTGTTAAAAAAGAGCTCTTTAATTTGACATTAACTTTATAATTGTAAGATACATAGAAAGAAAGTTGTCAGCTTTCAAAAAAGCACCAAAACGTCATGCACGGTGGGGTTGCACCCTAAAGGCGCACGGAGTATTGGCGGCGAGATGTTTTGGTGGCGCCCTCGTATGGTTCCCTCTCATGACGTCATTAATTTGCGAACAGCAAGTTCGAGGGTGTTTGTAATGAGCATGGTGAAGCCTGAAATCATTTCGTTCTGAAACGAACGATGCCAACACCGTGAAAATTGTACTTCTTACATTACTCTTATCTCCGTCGATGAGAAATCCTTTGCTGACGTCATAATCAGCATACCACCAATCGTGGCAGGCCGACCAGGGCGATACTTTAGATCGCTCACGCCGCCAATAGAGTACACCAAATCGGAGGACGTGGAGCGAAAGCTCGCGCTGCAGAATCCAGGGATCCTGGGTTCAATCCCCACCCCTGCGCGTTTCGATCTGGATGAACATCCTACCGGCGCGTGCGGTCGTGTATAACTACTGCGTGATACCCATTAGAAACCACAGGCCAGCGGTTGTACTGCACGGGCTAAATGGCCCACCTATAACATATTTTTGATGAAAAGCGTAAATTTCGAAAGTGTGTTGAGGCTATTGTTTTTTTCCTAACGTTTCGCTTTTGTCCTGTTTAACATTTTACTACTCATTGACTCATTGATAAGTGCACCACTATGGAGGCGTTAAGCTGTTGGTGGGTCACTGGAAATAAGAATAAATAAATAAATAAGATACAAGTCGCCCTTTGAGGCTGGCTAACTTCAGGTTGTATAAACATGCAGACAATTCCTTTTTCGTTGCCTGGCGTATCGCGAGGAGTTTCAACTCACAAGTGAGGTCTCTTATGAACCAATCATTCAGTAAGCTAAATTGTACGTCTCCGCTATGGTTTCCGGTTTAATTTTGCAGTACAGCAGTGACGTTTGTTTAGGCTGTAGAACTGCGGTCGTTTCTTTGAACGGTTTTTTGTTGGAATCATCGCAGGACTGCGTCCAGGACTTGGTGAGCGTGAGCGAGGGCAGCAATCCGCTTCTGGTGGCCTGTGGCGAAGAGCTGCGCAACCTGCGCAGCGTCCAGTCGGTGTCCAATCGCCTCGAGGTTCGCTTCAGGGCCAGCGAGTTCGTGCCAAACCGGGGCTTCCTGCTCAGATACAGACGTAAGTCAAAGCTTTTCTTCCTCTTTCGAGGAGTGAAGTGTATTTCCCCCTACACTCGCTGTCACCCCAAGAAAACAGAAGAGGGCGTGTCCACCCTGCTGCGTGCTTAGTGGTCACATGCCGTCTCACGGACTTATCCGCTCTACCAATAGTCCTTCTAAAATTACGCCGTTAAAAAAATTAACTTCTTTTAAAAAGCAATATATATATATATATATATATATATATACACAGTGTAATCCACTTATAACGATACCAGATATAACGATATATCGCTTATAGCGATCAAATTTTTTAGATTTGTCAATTCTCCCATCGCCCCTATGTAAAAATAAACCATATATAACGATAGAATTATCGGCGACATATCGGATACAACGATAGAATTCTGGCCGCCCGGAAGGTGCTCTACAGACGTCGCATGCTGGAATGGCTCATCATGAAACTAGACTGCTCAGGATTGTCTCAATACGCCGGCGGACCTCCTGACCTGAAGGTGAGCTTGTTAGAAGCGGTGCGGTTCGTGCATGGTGCGTGGTATGAGGTGAAGCAGGTTACACTCAAGAACTGTTTTAAAAAGGCAGGCTTCGTGCGCCACAACGCCACGGTCTCGGAAGAGACAAATGACTTGCTCATCGAACCTGCCGATGTGGGTGAACTTTGGGACCACATAGCAGCTTCCGAGGAGAACATCGGCGGAGCTCTCTTGGGAGACTTTTTGAACGCGGACAACGCTGCCGCTTCATGCGAGGAGTCTACTGATGAGGCCATTGCCGAGGAACAGCAATCGCGACGAAAAATCACATCGAGCGACTGCGAAAGTAGTGACGACGACGGCGGCGACGAGAACACCCCGCCTCCAATGTCTTCACAAAATGCCCTGCTCTCCATCCAGTCGCTGGTCGGTTTTGTGCACGCAAAAGGACTGCCGCCAGCGTACGCGCAACAACTGGAAGCAATGCACACGGCAATTGTCAAACTTCAGCTCAAGCAAGCGCAAATTTCCGACTTTTTTAAGCATGCTTAAATTATTTTATAGTCATTTTCGTACCTTTTAATAAAGCCTTCGGTTTTCTTTGCCTCGGCTCGCGTTGTACGACCTGATTCACTCATCGCCCGTAAGTAACTTCTCTTTGTGTTTTTTTTTTGTCGGTCCAGATATAACGATAATCGGCTATAACGATTGGATTTTGCGGTTTTCTCAATATCGTTATAAGTGGACTGCACTGTATATATATATATTTTTTTTTTTTTTTTGTCACGAGATGAATCAGGAACATTTCGATTACGAACGCTACTATTTCGATTCTAGGATTGGTTGATAGCCGCCTCCAGCAACCGAAAGCCAGCTTACCAAAATAGCAGGCGATCAATATTCAATATCATTATAGGGTGTCTAAAATACCCAGGCTCGATCTAAAATGGGCCGTAAGATTCGGCGCCTGCACGTAGCATTCTGAACTTTTCGTAAAAGGTGTATTTCACAGGTCGGTTTTGAGACATGCATGCATTTGAGACATGCCAATGAATGCAAACAGACAGTCTTACAGTGCTTCCAAGGATGCTGCCCAGAATCAGTTTTGACACACGAACTACGCGTGGATATGATAATCAAGTTCCTTGATCTCAAACTGGAATTTGAAGATAAGCACGTTTGCTGGACGTATGAACCCAGTTCAAGCAAAGGATTTCTTCCGTTTGAGTCAGGACATTCCAAAACCATAAAACGAAGTGTTGCGAACACCGCTGTTCAATCGGCCTTAAACAAATCGCGTCACCCAAATACAGAGTACAGTTAAAAAAATTACTGTTTACGAGACTCTGAATATCCGAATAGTCTCTTGGTTAGCGAAACATCTCCACAAAACTGAAGTGCAAAACGTCGGACACAGGTGGAACGCAGCAAACAAAAGCTAAACAAAACATCGCAATATTACCCTACATCTATGAAAGAACACAAATTAAAAAAGATAGCTGCGAGGCGGGACATCAAAGTTCTGTGCTCTGCACCAAATCATGCATATTCCATGTGCCGTAAGGTAAACCAAGACACCAACCACATGAAAACCGGCAACATCCCTCACAGGACCCCATATGCCCCATGTGAAAAAGGGATAATGTTTATCACAATCCCTTATCGTGTTGCAAGTGTCACTTTTGTCTAGAACTGAATGCAGCCAAGTCGAGACGGGCCCATTGCCGGGGCGGGTCGATGAATGATTTAACGATTCGGAATCGGTGCATGAGCATGTTTCAGCAATACAAATTGAAGTTTTCTTTCCAGCTACTTCATGTCCTAATTTGAAAAATAAGAACCCAGCCGCGGAGAGCAAGTCGTCTGCTCCTTGCACAGGGGTTGCGCTGACGTCAGAACGACGCCAAGCTCTGATTGGCTTTGATTGAAAGGACAGTGGGTAGACCTCAGTGCTAGAGGCCTTGAGGTCTACCCACTCCTTTTTTCTTCAATCAACCAATAAGCGCTCGGGGTTCGGACTTCATCGCAACCCCTGTGCAAGAAGCAGACAAACTTGCGCAGAAGGTCGCGATCAAAGAAAACCGATAGAACTAACTTTTCGACAATTTCCAGTCGCACACGGCGGCAGAAATGAGCCTTCAACTGAGCGTTATAGATGATAAAATCGCGTCAGTATAACCAGTGCCAGATTTCGGCATTAAGATAAATTAAGTTACGAAACGTTACGCGCTGAAACGGCGATTCTCACGAGAAAAATTGCACCCACCTTGCGAGCGTAGGTCATGCTCATCGGCGGTACAGCGGTAAGTTCGGTGCGTGCTCTATTCACGAAATATTCTGAGCATATTCGAGAGGATGCCGTCGGGGAAAAGTATTTTTTTGTTTACGGACGCAACCCACTTCCGCCGGAGTTTTTGGTCATTTGGAAACTGATGGAGTTTGAAGACATTGCAGTCGCAATCGCCTTGTCGGATCCCGTGCGCGTTACAAACTTCCTACGATAATATTCTGCGCTTTCAACTGTCTCCGAACGATGGTGTCCCGATAACCAGAAGATGGGCGTCATTGATTCCGTGAGCTCTAATTACGTCTGGAAGTCAAACAAAGTACAGTAAACCGCGAAGAAACACACGCGTCCAAGGCGTTATCCAGGTCTTTCGCTCGTTCCTAACCATCTAGTAAAACGAAAAGCGCCGGCAGCCCTTTCCTTTTTTTTCTCTCCCTATTTCAGTAAAACGGTCTATAGGTGCTGTCTGGGTGCTGTTAGGACCACTAAAAGAGCTACGCTTAGAGCATCGGCACTCTGTTCCCCGATATTGTTGTGGGCGACGCCATCCTGGTGCTTGTGCAGAGCAGACGGAAATGTCGATCGCCATAATTCAAGCGTGCGACTTTCTCCGCATTAAATTCGGTGTAAGGAGGTCCATGTAATATTTATTTGCTCTGTCGCGAGCTGTTTAAACATTTGTGGAGGACGAAAAGAATTTCCCGTGATTTCAGGTAAAAATTCAGACAACTGGCAACCATGATTTTAAGCGACAAGATGGGTAAGTGTCGTTACTGTGAAGCGTAGGTTATTTTGTGGCACTAGGTACTGTACTGCCTCGTTGGGGAGACGGTTTTTTTATTGGGGGTGTGTATGTTTATACAGTCTAGAACTTGGTCTGCCTCAACGGGCGGCGAGTCTCCCAGCTGTAGATGAGAAATTTAGCCAGTGCTGTACAACCGCTAGCCTGGGGTCTTTAACGTGCATCACGCAGTAGTGGTACATGACCGCACGCCGGTACGATTCTCATCCAGATCGAAACGGGCAGGGGCGGGGATAGAGCTCAGGATCTTGGGTTCTGCAGCGCGAACTTGCGCAGAAGGTCGCGATCAAAGAAAACCGATAGAACTGACTTTTCGACAATTTCCAGTCACACCCGGCGGCAGAAATTAGCCTTCAACTGAGCGTTATAGATGATAAGTGGGCTAGCGCACTCGAGTCCGAGTGCGCTAGCCCACTTGGACACCGATCCCCCCTCGTTGGAGAGGCCGTAAGACAGCAAGCGTGCGGTCGTCTAACCATAGGTATAATTAAGAAAAGAAACTGGAAGCACTCTAACCAACTGGTTTAAATTTCCCGACGTTTCGCGGCCTGCTCGGTCGCTTGTTCACGGGTGACCTATTTGGCTGGGTGTTCGTCTTTCTCTTCTTCCCCTTGTGGCTGCCGTTAAAATCACCTTCTTCTCTTTGTGACTCCTCAAAGTCCGTGAATGTAGCTGCTTGGGAGGGTACCGATCGACCGGTTCAGGTTGTTCTTGGTATGTTAGATATGGCCAGGACTGGACGTGATGACTGAATGTCTTGCCCAGGTCAGGGCATAGATAAGGAAGGTGACGACGTTTCTGCGCCGCGATGCAGTGGTGGGTTGCCCGACGCCCGGCCCTCCGCACCAGGGCTACCTCGTGCACCGGACGCCCTCGTCGGCCGAGTACAAGTGCTGCAGGGACCACGTGTTCGCCGACACGCTGCGGGACACGAGGACGCTGCACTGCGTGGACGGGAACGCCTGGAACGACAGCGTGCCCGACTGCGTCTGTGAGCCCTCTCTCTCTCGGTTTGCCCTGCGACGCGCCCCTCGGCGGCCAGGCCAGCCCGTACAAAGGCAGCTTTGGAAGCTTGAGTGTACTCGAGCGCTTTGTTGCCTTCCCTGGCATCCAGTGGACGACACTGGCACCATCTATATCGGGTAACCCTGGAGTCGACCTGCGTATGCGTGGCTTGCACTGACGTCGCATCGGTGGCCATTGCGAAGTACCTTGCTGCTATACGCGCGTACCCTTCGAAGAATGTATTTCGCACAACCGAATTGGTTTTTTCGCTATGAAGCAGTAGGAATGACCATTGACGTGGCGTGTTGACGTTACGTGCGAGCCATGTGTAAAAAAGGTTTCTTCAGTATTTATGAGATTAAATCTACGCACTATTTATAAAGAATGATCATTTATTACTTTGCCAGAATTATTTCCGAGCTATCGGTGGAATAATGACACGTAAAAATTATTAAAATATATACGCGGTTGGGAAGCGCTTCAAGGCTACTTGTACACGGCGGCAGTGTGCTTGTGTATCCCGCCGTCGTGAGCATTCGAAAGGAAACGAAACGCGCTCGAGCACACTTAACTAAACACCAATGTGCGAAGCACCGTTATATGAATATTCATAAACGGGAACACTGACTGCCGCACCCTCCTTGGAATATTGGAGCAAACTCGCTGCAGTTCGTTTGTACACCCCAAGATAGAAAAGTCTCATGAAGTACACACGCCTGAAGCGTTCCCAGCCCATTCATTTATTCTTTTCTTTCCGTCATTGTTTACAAAGTGTTGCAAAAGATCTGAAACGGAACACATGCGAACTCGAACATTGTATCAACTTTTAGATTACAGATAAGCGTGATGCTCCCTGAGGAGCTTCCAGATTTCATACGTTGCTTGTACCTACGTCCTATGATGACGTCGAACGCCGGCCACCACCTTGCGGTGGTTGAGTCAAAGGACACTCCCAGCTGAAGCCTTGGTAAACCACGACGCGTTCGGCTGTTGCAATTATTACGTATATCCCGACGATATTTTGAACGACGTGCCCCGCGACAGAGTAGCCGTCAAATTAGAGGAAGTACCAGTGCAGATAAGCGATGCGGCCACAAATTGCTGAGTTTGCGGGACACATTTCGTAGCGGCGAGTGCCGAGAGTTTTCTAACGTTGTTTATGTTTGTGCACGCCCTTATATCGCGGCTTTGCTTGTTTTTTGTGCGAATGCCCTTTGTCTTTCATTTCATCACGCCATTTGCATACTTGGAGGGCACCTTCTGGCTTCCTTGCCGAGCACGGGAGAACGCGTCGCGCCGCGAGCCTGGCCGATCGGTCGGTGGCGGCCCCCGAGTGCACCGTCGAAGCGCCGGCTTGTGCTGTGCGCAACGCTGTTATCCTTCCATTGTTTACCAGCACTTCGCGAAATCAGGGCAGTCTTACTAGTTGCAAGAACTTTCATTCGCGGCTTCTAGAGCTGCTCGTCAAGTGATTTTTGCGTATTCCAGTGGTTTATACGCCTTGGAACTGTGTCAGGAATCTTGTTTTGCCGAGATAACCACCCTTCGCGTTAAAACACCGTCGGCGGAATGTCGGAACATTCTGCTCGTAGCGTAATCGCAGCAACACCGACAAAATTTCGGTCGAACTGTCTGAACGTCATTATCGTAAGCACTTTTTCTCAAATTTACGTATCAAAAACTATAGTCGGTGACAGGCTAAGAATTCAGTAAGCTCCGCCTCGAGCTTTCTGCCTTTGGTAACACTTCGTCCCACGCGAAGCCGAAGCCCGGTGAAAGGCAAAAAGCGCGTGCTGGAGGTGGCGCTTCCACTCAAATCTTAGCCTGTTATCGACTATAGGTACCTTCCTTGAAAATACTCTGGCCAGTGAGTGGCATCCTGCGCCTTGGTAAGCGGATATGCGCGGTGTGAAGTCAACCACCAGTATGGTGCGAGGCCCCGTTCTTTCATGACGTGACGTCACCTGCAAAGCATGTGACTCGGATCTTTTGATCAATCAATCAATATTTGTTTGCGCAAGAAAAAGAAAAGCCGGTACTTGGGAGGTGAGCGCGCGGCAAGTAGAAAAGTCGGAAAATTCCTTAAGGTGGAGGGCGTGCGAGCCGATCTCTCGCTCTTAATTTATTCGAAAACATTCAAATAATCGAGAGCGTTAAGCTTTATCGTGCGGCGGGTCGCTGGCGTGATGAGAATAGTAGGGTGTTTCTTTCGGGTGGGGCCTCCAGCCACCTACGAGACAAAGCCGTCATTACTAGCGGATCCAGGCATCGGCGCCTAGTTGGTGGCAGCATATAACTGCCAGCGCATCTTGCAATGTCTCGCAACAAAGGCGCCGCTAGCATGCGGCGACGCCGCGACAGACGCTCCTGTCACTTTGCGGCGGCTCTCCTCGGCCTTCAGCTTGTTTACTGATCAGGGATTCACTATCGATGACGTCGTGCGCAGGCCTTGCCTCGCAGCTGGCATTGCTACACTGTGCGCTCATTGCCTCCCGCTGTGTTTCGGCTGCGCGCTCGAAGCTCACCAGAAGTACGAGTGTGATCGAAGAGATCGAGCTAGAGGCGACTAAGATACCTCCTTGCCGTTCTCAACCTGCCAGAGACTAAAGGTCTTGACTGAAATGTTAATGAGTGGACAGGTCGGTACCTTATTAGGGGGCCTAGCATGCGTGTCTGTCTAATCTGTCACAGCGGGATCGTTCCGTGCATCGGAACGATCCCGCAGTGGCAACGTCGCACGTCCTAAGTGGCGACTCGTCGTGCTGCCGGCGGTCGCAATCCCGTCGCTTGGCTGTCCGAGCGTCGGCGAGAAAGGTGACCGGAGGCAAGCGTCGCTACCGCGGCGCCACGCAAACGTCCCAGCCTGTGGCTGCCAACATTGTGGCGTCATCGGTCGGAAACCAAGGAGAAGGCGATAAACACAGCTGTCGAAGAGGCGTTTCAGGCAGCATAGTACAATGGATCGGCTGATATGTTTAGCTCGCCCTGTCTGGCATGACCCACTCGACAAAGATGGCTGTTTTCCTACGAAACAACAGCAAAAATCTAGTGCATATGTACCTATATGACCCATATCATAAAATACCTTATAAAATATTCGTATGAACAATATCTGAAAATTAAGTAGTTTCATCAATAAACTTTATGAATTTAAGGCACACAAAACATTGTCGGCTGTTCTGCGCCGACAATCTTTCCTGTATTTATTTTGTATGTTTGTCAGCTGCCGTGCGCAGAGAAAATATAACCTGTTGGCAAAAGAATAAAGCCAAGTGGAAGAAAACAGTGTCATTGATTTGTCCTCCGACAGGCAAAAGGTGGTAGACAACCACGGCCAAACTCGAAATTAATATCTGCGTTCTTCATTCAAAAAAAAGGAATTAATATAAGCTCTCGTGCGATATTTTTATCTGGCATTAGAGGATATGGTTTATGCGGCTTTTTGTCGACAGAGCAGTCTGATCTTTCTTTTTTATGAAATACGCACCTATGCACTCCTTTAGGGCCGCATGCACACTGAGCGTCCTCCCCGGCTGCGTAAACATCAACAGGGGGGAAAGGAAATAACCACCAACCAATATCTGAATGTGAGGTGGCCCGACCTTCAACATTATATCGCTTTCTTTTTCAAGTGGCACTGTGACCGTTGAACCACAGCAGCTTCTTCTGAGAAACCGAGTTGGCTTTAAAACGTTGTGCTTCGCCACTACTAGGGGTGCGTCGGTGGTTATTTCCTTGTATCTCAGTTTGAGCCCAACTAAACACGTCGAAGATGTTTCCGTTAAAAACTGAACAGCGGTTTCTCTGTGCACGTGGTCGTCAGCCCGGCTCGAGCTGGCCCTGAACGGCACCCTGCTAGCCGCCGAAGACGACCCCGGGGCCAGTGACCAGGCGCTCAAGCATCGGAGCGAGATGCACCTCAGCCGTCTGGCGGGTAAGCCCTCCTCCGACTAAAGGCTGGTGACGGCCTAAGCGCGGGGCGAGTCCCAATGATCCTATATGGTGGCATCCAGCCGGCTTGTGGCATTAGCCCACAGGACCGGAGCGTGAACACAAGAAGCCCTGTTTTTGTTAAGCGTTTACGGACTATAGGAACCGACAAGGGCGTACACGATCAACGATGTACAGAACGCGGCACTGTTAGCACGAACAAGCGATCGCCGGTTCTCTGCGTTTTTCTTTTAGAACCGAAAGGTCGTCATCAAAGATATCATTGTTATAGAAAGAGCTCATTTGGGGCTCTAATATAAGGGGTAAAATTGTGTGCCCACTAATACTCTTTCCTAACAAAATGCGAAAAGCCGCCGATGTCGTGTTCGCGCTAACAGTGTCGCCATGTGTACATAGTGCGACACTTTGAGCATGAACGAGCCATCGACTGTCTCTTATCTTTTTTTTTTTTTCTTCTTAAGCTATGAAGTCTTTTTCTTTCTTTTATTAAAACTGCTTGTGTAGTAGAACGTGTGTATTCTATTCGGGGCACCAAGATTAGCGGCAAAGTGTGTTTGTCGTCAGGCCCCTGTCTGAGTAAAATGCGAAAAAGCGCCGATGTCGTGTTCAAGCTAACTGTGTTGCGCAGTCTACGTTTCTGATGGTTGTGCGCCAGTAAGGGGTATTGCCTCGACGCCAAGAAGGAGGCCTTAAATGCTATCGCATTTAGAGGCCTCCCCTTGACGTAGAGGATGACCGCCATGCTCACAATCTTGCACGCGTGTGACCGGATTGCATGCTCACAATCCGGTCACACGCGGCCATCTCAGGGAATTCTTCAGAGCGGGACACTGAGTGAGGAAGGTCAGCCATTTGAGGCCGTGACTCCTCTCTCTTCAAGTGTTAGTACGCACCGATCCCCAACTCTTGCTCCCGCTGTTCAGCTGGAGGAAGAACCCTATATAATTGGTGCCTGACGTCGGGCGCCAACCATATAGGATTCTTATCTGATTCTCCAGATCCCTGTCTCCGCATGAACGTAACACATCAAGGCATACCTCTCGGCAGAAAGGGTTTATTCCATCTTCTGCTTAGGAGTTTCGGGATGGAAAAACGTAATCGTGGAAGCCTGGGAGGCGTGCGCCACCACTTTATATTACCGATTATCTCAATTGTGCTAGTCCACACCGCACCCTGGGGATGTGTTCGTCGAAGGTCAGGCCCGGGGTTATGTCCGAACCATATCACTGGGCCGTCGGCCAAACGTCGCGGTCGCCGCAAACGCGAACGTCCGCCGTCGCCCCGTTCCTTCGCAAGTGTCTCCTTCCTACCCTCCGTTATCTGTCCTTTTGTACTCGCAAGAAGACTTTCCAGTCATGCGATGCTGTGGCTAAGCAGGGGGAGAATCTGGATGTGCACCGATGCGCTGATCGCGACTGCCGAACTTGTGCTGGGCCAGGACCCACAGTGGTTATTCCATTATACTTCGGTGTGTATCGCCGTTGCACGCCTATCACACCTGTTTGAAGATTATCCCCGAACAGTGACGCGGTAACCTCTGGTACGCGGTCAGACGCTGCGGACATAGCCTCGTAAAAAGGTCGTCCAATGAAACTTGCTTGGCGCACCATCCGGCATATCAACACGTTGTCCCCTTGACCTGGCCTCAATAACCGATACCATTGAACACAGGCCTCTCGGGGTGGTGGTTATCCACCCCGATGACGTTGCGCTGCGCAGCATAGTCGTAGTTTGCTTGCAGCAAGTGTAGCGAACGATGTCTACGTGAATCTGCGTAATGTTAGTTGGTACTGCTTGGCGGCAGGTTTTATTTGGATGGGTATTGTGAATCGCAGGCTCGCGAAGCAGGATTTGTGTGTATTTCTGCCGTGCAGCCCGTTATCTTTTGTTTTGATATTTTGTTCTTTCCTGACCAATAATTTATATCCGTGAGGGAAGTGGATCCTGTTGCCAGAGCTGCGTTTCTCCAGCGTTCTGGTAGATTATGTCTCATTTCAAAAGAAACTAATTGAACTGTTTTGAATAAGGGCAATATTTGTTTAAAGGCTGTATACAATTCGATAACAGTTGGGTGTTGCTGCATGTTTTGTTGAGTTGAGTAATGCATTTATCATTGGGTGCGTTTTCAATGGGTGGAGTGACGTTGATGGTGAGTGTATGCCGCTCGGTATTGGCATGAAGATCTGTGTTTGTATTTTGTGCCATGCCAATTGAGCTGAAGATTTGGCTTCGTCACGCTGTCTGATATTCAGTGCCGCGATTTGTTTACGTGTTTACTGCTGTCTGAACTATTTGGGTGGAAAGGACTTTTAATATTGCTCTATTGTGTGCGCCTAAGTGCCCGTGCGTTTTTAGAGCTGTGGTGCTCTGAGACAGTTTCTTAGCTGTGCGACGCCGGTTCGAGCTTTCCAGCGAATGAACGTTCCCCGTGGGCCTGCCTCGCTTGACACCCTCCCCGAAATAATCAGGGGCGATCACCATTACCGATGACGCTCAGCTGAGCACCAGCACAACATCTGGGTCAGCTGCGCCACCTTCACTTCTAACCTTCAGGACCCCCGCGCCTTGGCTTAAGGGGGGATGGTGTGGTGTCTCGTTGGCCTCATCTGGTCGACAACCTGTCAAGGGCGTCCAGGGACTTGCAATCGGTGGCCTCCATAGCGAACACGGTGCCTTTGGTGTCTGTGTGCCTTACACAGGACGCATCTGGAGGACAATGGCGCCCACTGCGGTGGACATCTGTGGGCCCCTCTCCCGGAGAGCGTCGGCGCTAGGGCGAGCTCCGACGGCACACCGCCCACATTATCGACAGAGGCACCCGTCCGTCTGACGCGCGGCGGATGCGCGAACAAAGCGGAAGACACTGGAGGATGGACGACGGAGGATTGTGAGGAGACTTGCGCGTGAACGGGGCGACAGCGGACGTTCGCGGTGATGGCGACCGCGACGTCGGGGTAACGGTCCAGTGACATGGTCCGAACTTCACCTCGGACCGGACCCTCGACAGCGAGGTTCCCAGGTCGTGGTGTGGACTAGCACAGCTGGGAGGATCAACAGCATACAGTGGTGGCGCTCCCCTCCCAGCTTTCTCGATGACCTTTCCCGCTCCCGAAACCCCTAAGCAGAATGTGGGTGCAGTGAGTCCTTTATGTTGAGAGCTATGCGTTGCTGTGTCACGTTCATCCGGAGGCAGGGGTCAGGGGAATCGGAAAAGAACCCAACAGGCTCAAACGCCTTTTCTGTATGTGTGAACACGATGTTTGAAAAAATTACATCGTTTGTTCGTGAACTGGGGACTTTCGTATAAGTAGCATGACTACCATCTTCCACGCTCATTCAGCGTTGCATTACTTAGAGAAATCTACAATTACTTTTTTTATTTATTTATGTTTGCCATGGCGCATAGTATCGATCGTAAAAGTGAATTCTTGTTTTCTGGAATTAGTTGAGGAAATGGAGCAGGGTGCGGACTACTTGTCCAACGTTGTAAGTGTGGCAGCCTGTTAGGATGAATGCTCACCCACCCACGAAGGCGCTGAACGGTCACTTGAAGGCCCGGACACGTCTAGAGAAGGTATTTGAGATCCGCCCTTACAAAAATATTGCCGCCCGCAGCGTCGATAAAGAAACGCTCGGTCACGGACTTCTAGAGGATTCGCATTCATTCTCGCACCTGACGTAACTTTCCTCCTGCTTTCGTGTTCTCGAAAGTGCCAGTTCATCCTCGCCCCGAGCGCGCGACGCTCGAACTTTCTTTGCCGAACTTTTGAGATAGTGACGCACGGTAGATAAGCAGCTGCCCGCGACCTTGTCGAGTCAGTCTCGCTAGCGCTCTGTAGTGCCGCCGAATCGCCGCCCGCTTTTCTGCTGCCTCGACGCTCTTTCGTTACTTATTTTTGGTTGGCACAAGTTCGCCAATTAAACCTTTATCCTTCAGTTCACTGTTTGGCTTCTCGTCACCTCCATTCGTGACATTTCTGGTGGAGGTGCGGGATACGCTGCACGGGTTTCACACCCCGTGCAGCGTACCCCGCCTCCATTCGTGTCAATATTTGTCCCCTTTCTACATAATGTCTGTGGAGGCAATTGATATTCTAAAGAAAATGTGTTTATTTTTCTACCCACTGGTCATAGCTTTTTGGCCGCTTTCTTTTTGTAGTTTCTCTATATAACAAAGTGTAGAGATTAGATAGAAGTTGTATAGAGATCAGATATAAAATCTATCAACCTTTCTATCCCCTTTCTTCAGACAAATGACCGGTTTTTTCGGAAAAATTATTCAGTAAATTCCTTTTGATAATACATCCATGGAAACATGAACTTATCACTTGCCATATGCACATAGGCAGACATCAAAAATAGACGCGCCACGGAGCACAGTTAACACTAATAATTCAGTGATGTTGACTGCTCCACCGTCGACATACAGTACACTTGAGAGGCAATCATTTGAACAAGAACTCCCCCCTCCCCAGAAGTTAAAAGGATTACAAGTATGTTCCTTTTTCTTGCCAATATCACACGAAATGTGGTTTCTAAGGGTTGGTGAACTGTATTTTTAACAACAAAATATTGCAAGAGGCGATAATTATTTGACACATATAGTCGGAAAATCAGCCCCCTCAAGGATGTTCTCACTGGGTGTGATGTGCTTTTCCGTGCTGTGTCTTTTTAGTCTATCATGTATATTCTATAGAAGATCTATAGACATAATGCGACAAAAGTCAATTGAGGCATAGGGATAAAAATTCTATGGCATTTCTATCATCTTCATTCTATACACTTCAGTTAAAAGAAAGTCTGTGGAAAATGTTTTGAAAACGGTGCATATGACATGACTGGATAGAAAGTGGAAAGATTCGTTAAACTGTGGATAGGATTTTTATAGACTGCCTGAAATATTTCTGTAAAGGCGCCTCCCTTCCTGCGGCGGGGCAGAAGGAACACAAGGTAGATGTCGTGGTGTGAATCCGTCTGGAGCGGACAGCGGGTGTAATCGCCGCATTCACATGAACTCTTCGGAGCGAAACCTGTTTTAGGCAGGTAAGACCGCCAGGAAGTTGGAACCACACGGGTGAATAAGAGCTTGTGTGGTGCCCTATAGAGTCTCCTTCGAATTACCAGAGTATCCGTTGTCGGAAATTTAAAAATATATAAGAAGGAGCAGGTAAAAGTGACACATACTTTGAGTGTCTCACTTAATGCTCCTGAAGTATTGTATTCATTAAAACCACAAAATTCCGCCAATCTTCAATAGATAACATAAATACCTTCTCGCATTTATGTTGTAGACATCCTGGTCCCGTGCCTAATCATGGGAGGACTCCTTCTGGGAAACGCAGTGGTCGTCCTGGTGATATTCAGGTTACGAAAGTAAGTAAAGGATCTGTCTGCACTCCTCTCGGCTTGACTGTGACTTGCATTTGGGGGCATGCAATAAAGCGTATCGCGGGCGAAATAATGTTCGAACGCTGGTTCTGATCTACGAGTCAAGGACTCTGAGGAATGCCTACGTGCTTACTTCCCTGCAAAGAATGGTTATCAAGGAGCCGAAGCGAGGACGAAGGCAGAAATACGATGAGACGCAGAAATGCGACGTGCGGCTGCCTACTCCGCATGGAAGAGCGCCTTTAGAGCGCGCGACACTAGAGCGCCGATGGTAGAGCGCACGACACGAGGGTGCTGCGAGAGTAGCGCGCTTGACATTAAAGCGCACGACACGAGAGCGCACGACCAGTTGAGCGAACACCGCAAAATGTACGATGTACCTGCGGCTCCAAAGACAGAACAAAATTGTGTGACTTATGGGATCGGAACGTTGGTGATTTTTGATTGATTGAATATGCCTTTCACCAAAAATTAAACCAAAACGGGTGCGACTCTTTCTAAGAAATCAAGCCATTCTTCTGAAGTTCAACGATAATATACACGATCAAAAACGTAGCATCAACGGAAAGCAAAGTGCGGACAAGCGCGTTCTAAATGTGAACCTCAACAAAACTTCCACCCGAGTTTCGAATGTTAAAGTTATATTGATTGCTAAATTTCGAAGGCGAGCTTTTTTTCGCACCCGTGGGTTTTCCGGTGAAATTCTTTCCGCTGCCCGTTTTCAATAGGGTGTCAGACACAAAGGTGAATTAAACACCATACAGTGTCCCTTACCTCATGTTTCAAACGGAGAAGCTTTGCTAGCAGAAACCAGACTGATTGAAATGCAAGATTTTTTCTGGAGCAGAATGTTTGTGGAAGCTTTGAGACTACTGTGCCTGCCGCACCGGATGCTGTCGGTCTCGCCGCAGCGCTTTACCCCTCTGCTACGGTGATATCAACGCATATTTCTTTTTCATTGTCGGCACAGATTGCCAGATTAAGCATTTGGTACAATTGTCATTTGTCACAATATGAATGGTTGGCGTGTGACACCTGGCACGAGAGCTCCTTTCCCGAAATTGATCTTGAAACCCCCATAATGCAGGGAAGCATGCTACATGTTGCTTCTTTCCTGTTGAACGTTTTAAAATAATATAAAATAAAAATTAGTGAGGTCTGTGGTAGGCTTTATCAATTAAAATCAAAGAACTAATGAAGCTAGGTCAGCTGCAATGTGTTTTGTTTTGTTTTTTTCTGTGGAAATGGACGCCACAAATATTCAGTCCTTTTTTTCTGCTTTCCGCTTTTTGTAACACTTGATTTGTCACACGCAAAACTTTTGTCGACTCATTCGCAATGTCCTTGCTGAATGCCGCGGCGTAAATCCCCGCCAATTCCACATAAAACACGCGATGTCCGAACAAGTGGTCGGTCGGGTCGGGCCACTCGCGCAGGACTGGTTGTGCGCTCTCCGGGCGCTCTAATGACACGCGTGCTAACGTCGCCGCGCTCTTGAGTCGCATGCTCTAACGTCGCGACGCTCTCGTGTCGCGCGCGCTAACGTCGTGACGCTCTACTGTCGGCGTTTAATGTCGGCGCTCTAGTGTCGTGCGCTCTCTCCGCATGCTTAGAAGGCTCCAACCTAGAGTTTGCCGCAATGATTGACTCTTGCGTCCTCTGCAGGTAAGTTAGCATACTGGCGATTTTGAGGATATATGTTTTAATTCGGTGGTTCTCAACCATCGATGTTTCGCGGACCCTTTGTGGATCGCCGGAAATGATGGAGGACGCCGTTCGTTGTGAAGAAAGGGGAAAGGTATAGGTTAAATATGATAATGATTTATTAAATGGATATGACTGAGGGCTAGTGTGAAGTAAACTTCACTTATTGACATACGCACGAGAAAACTCGCCTGAAAATTGTAACATTTCTTAGGGATCTGAAAAAAAAAAAGACAACTTTTATTGCCGGCCTTTGCAGATAAGGCAGTGCTTCGCGGATTCCTAGGATGCCTTCGCGGACCCTGAAAGGTTCGCGGACTCCCACTTGAGAACCACTTGTTCAAGCAACTTTAATTGAGTGATTGATTGCAAATACGTTTATTTGTGCATGTCGGATACAGCCATTCCTCTTGCCCTATGGTTAAAGAGGTGGGAGTGTGGGGTTGAGGGAACAGGGAGTGATGTGTTAGATAACCAGGCACAGGTTAGCTTGATGGATTAGTGAGTATGAGTCTTGGTAAGCCTTGGTCTAGTGCTGCGCTGGGCCGGGTGGACGAATCCATTACTCGTACGAGGTGGGAAGCTGCTGTGGGTTGATTGAAGCAGACAAAAGTTTACGCGTGTTTTCGTTTTGCCGCGACAAGTTAAAGTTGTTCGAGCGCTTGTCGACTTTGTTTAGCTATATACAATGCACGATTATACGGTGTTTTTCTGCGAAGTATAGCTAGAAAAGGAAAGTGTACAGACGTTACAGGTGATGTTTTGCTGCTTCTTTGTGCATATTAACGCGTCACCGGTGATATGGGTCCATCGGGAGCTCCAACTTGGACCCATAGAGTTATTATAATATGCGCCAAAGGTTCAACTGGCACTAGTGCCTTTATAACTTCCGGGATGCAAACTGAAGCAGACACCAACCAGTTTAATTTTGCTGTGCTCCGCATTCCTGTGAAAAAACGCGCGTACATTTTGTATCTTTGCCATAGTATAAGAGTGATAACTTTTGTCATTTAGGTCGCACCAAATGGAGTACCTTTATTAACATTGTAAAAGTGTAATTGCTTTAGTTACAGTATTTTTCTAAATCACTGAAAGATGTTAAACTTCGCTATATTTCAGACCCAAACCTGTGTTCCGCAGAAGCTTGTGTGAATACGAGGGATGAATCTAAGCAAAATAACAATCGAAAGGAATGTAGAGTATGTTCAAGGTTCGCCGGCATCCTGGTGACGCCTATATCTTGCTAATATGCCAGTCTTGTCACGTATATTAAAACTACCCCATGGTGCATCTCTACGAGCGGTTAAAAATATTAAATTCGTACAAAAAAAATAAAGTACGTGATCTATGAGAGCTGTCTTTTTTTTATTATTTCCTATGCCAGGCAGCTTTTATCGTGCACCTGTTTTCTGGCTTCTCTCCATTTGCAAAGATCTCGAGCGCGCTAGTTATGATTTGAACGCCGAACAAGCACCTTCGCCTATATGCACGGGTCGAGAAAATAACGCAATACTTATTGCAAATATATTAACTTGGCATTCACTTTATTTTGTTCGTCTACATGCACAAGGAGTTATTGATCCAGTGTTACTGCGTAGTTCCTGCCGCCTCTCGGTTTTCCACATGCCCTTCGTTCGCCTGGTACCTAACGTCCACCATCCAGAAAAGCGCCGACGCCGTGTTCGCGCTAATAGTGCCCGACAGCGCATATAAATACAAGTATGACGCTGTTTTAGCACTGTGTTTAATCACATGAATTTTTCAAAAAAAAAAAAAAACACTGTAACCAACCAATATTTTTATTTACCTGATTGAGAAATGCTCCAAAGATTATTATACAAACTCTATGGTGTACACCTGAAGTTGTTGGTGGGAGTTGGTAAGTGAGAGCAGGATATGGTTGGTGGCATGAAGAATCGCGTCGAGTAGGACCTTGAGTTCAGCCCCCTTGGCTGAGTGCAAATTGGCGAGCTGGTTATGGCTGAATGTAGTGTTTGCGATGTACCCTGCATTGGCGGGGTGATGCACGCCGTCATGTGCTGCATCCGTGTAGGTTTGTAGGGTAGTATGATTCTGCCGTGAATCACCGAGCTCGTTCACGTGCGCTTGCGCTGCATGACGGCGGCGGTCAGCTGCCGTAGCAGGGTTCGCGTTCCTTGGGAGGGGGTGATGGTCGTCGATGTTCATGTCTTCCATCAGAGGGGGTATGGTGGCATTTGATGATATACTTCGTTTCACTTGAAGTGTGAGCGTAGCAGAAGCTACAAGAGCGAGATCCAGGCTTTCGGCGGCCCTGCCAAGCACGCCCGCTCGTACAATGCAAGTACTGTTCAGGATCACATGCTCACGCTTGTAGCATCGGCTGCGTCTGGACTTTGAAACGAAGTACTATAAGGGGGTTATGTTGTACACTATATGGTGAAGTATGACTTTTCCCTGGGAAGTGAAGCGTGTTAGTTTAGCCTCTCAGAGTTGCTGAGTCGTCCAGTTGATTGAGGTCAGAGAGCTGATAGAAATATGAAATTAGGGTCATCTTGGGCAGACCGGTGACAACGCGCATCACTTCTCGGTTGATGATTTCTGGTTCGTTCCACGGGGAGCGAGTGAATTAGAGGCAATTAACGGCGTAGAGGACCTTGGATGTAAGAAATGCCTATACAAAGGTGTGGACGACTTTGTGGCGCCCCATGTCTTTGTTGTAACTCTGCAAACCTGGGGGTACGTTTGTTTCCGGATGAGTGTGAACTTTTTTTGCCGTGTTGTAGCACCCCCGTCGGCGTTGATGAACGCGTTTAGTATGCAGAAAGAGTCAGTGGGCTGAATGACTTGTCCGTTGAAGGTCATGGGAATGGATTTGGTGGGTGTGTTTTATAGTCTACCTTAAACGATACGTCATGCTCAAAATTTGAAGCCGAGGAACTGGCTATCGCAAAGCACCAACATTTTCTCAAAGCCGAACTTGAAGCTCCCTCACGAGTCAATGACGTTTGTGATAAAATTCTGCATGCTTTGCTTTTCTATACAACTTTCTCCCGGAAGTGTCGTTTAACTTTCTCACATCGATCGCGGGTGTGCGTTCCTGCCAACGGCGCCCATCTTTCGCTTCGTGCATGCCATGTCTCCTTTCTCCGCGTGTAGACGCCGCCTCACTTTTCAATTTCGATTTCTTTTTGGGCGGTGTTCCACTAAGGCAGAGAGCTCATACCTTTGTTATATTTCGAGATCAGCGGTTTAGAATTGTTACTAAATATACTGAATGAGCGTCGTTAATAATTGCTGCAGACACACAAATTGCCGAACGTCTAAACATCTCTCTACGTCTATGTCATTCCCAACACAAAGCCAAGAAGAGTCTGACGGGGGACAAAGACAGTGATTTTCAGGGGCGCCTACGCACGCTAAATTTTTTCCCTTTTTCCTCGTGCATGTTTTTTTCTTCTTTTTTTTTATGGAGAAGCATTTTTATTGGTGAGGTTCAGCAGTGGACCCCCGGGTGTGTTTCATGTAGGTTCATCGTCCACTTGCCCACGCCACGTCATGAACCACGTGACGTCACAGTGCCCCGTTACGTCATGACGTGACGTTACGTGGAACCGCGACGTTTACTGAAAAAATGTTCGCGCTAAACCGGGCGGATACGTTTTTCCTAAATTTAGCTGAGAAATTCACTCTTTAAATTTACTGGTGAAATGCTTCGTGCAATTACCCGCCATGACGCTAAGTATAGCTGAAAATTTTATCTTCTAAATATAGCAAGAAAGTGTTATTTTGACTCTCTCCTTTTCCTATTTTTGTCGTTTTCAAGTGTCAAAGTGTATTTTAGTTCTCGTCTACTCCCCCCCTTATGTAATGCCCCACCCGGGCCCTTAAGGATAAATAAATGAAATGAAATAAATGAAATGTGTGCCGGAGGGTGCGCAACGCCTCGACTGTTACCGCAGTTAATTTAACGGCAAGGAATCGGCAAAATTTCTCCTTACACCTTAAAGCGTTTGAGGCACACAAAATTCTCTGATGTTGGGGCTGTCAGTGCCAACCACTTAGTTTTCAAGAACGTGTGAGTTAAAGAGGCCGTGCAACAATATTGGGTAGGAATGTTTCACACTTCACACAAGTTCACACAAGAATAATCCAACGCAACGCCACTGACCAAGAAGTGTCTTTGTCGCGGGGGAATTTGAAGTATAAACACGGCCGTTTTCCGCGTCGGCCGCGTCGTTTGCCCAACGCGCGCCTTGTGGTTTGCCAACCTCACCGCATGGCTATGTTAAAATATTGGTAGCATTTAATCGGCTCCAGATCGCGTGGCCACTTCTGTTAAGATCGAAGCTTGGTCGAGTTGGTGATAAAATTGGCCGCTTGTGTTTTGTGTATGTGTGTGTGTGTGTGTCTGTTTTTTTTTTGTTTTTTTTTTCTTTACAGTTGAGGGCAAAACACCGTTCGTTTCCCTCGAATTTGTTTTGTGATTGCCGATGTGGAAAGAAACCAACGCGTGTTTCATAGGTTATGAATGTCAGACATATTCTAAGCGGTATTTCTTAATATAAAAATAATATATTTGCATCGCCCCTTTCAACGTATCGAGCTCCTAGCCTGTGTAAGTCGGGAGCATTGTACGTATAGTGACGCACATGTACCGCTGTCACGCAGGCGAAGGATCGCCAGGCTCAGGGCACGCCTTCCAACCGTGGCCCTGCTCGCCGACGGGGAATCCAAGGAACCGCCGCCGGCGCAGAGACCGCAGGCGTAGACGAATCCGCCACTGCCACTCGAAGACCCCGAAGATCGCTTACGCCTGAGAGTCAACAGCTACCAGTGACGCCGCTACCGCTATTTATTGAGATTATCTACGAACGTACACACGCACACAGATACACACTATTGTACATATAGACACATATGTTGGAAACATTGAACACGTCGTCTTTAGAAATACGAGGGACTCAAGTGCACATTGACACGTGTGTGGCTTTATGTTCACTACTGTGTGGTTACGCTTTGTGACGACCTTAATTACTTTCAATCCCAGTAATGTCTATGGTCCAAAAAACATATACGCGTCTGCCACACGGAAGAGCACGTGATAAGACAGTGGTTTGCTAAACACCCCAGGGTTGAAAGGAACGCTTGCAAAGGCCATCCGCGCAGCACGACTTGGCATTTGCCCGTCGCATATTACGACTTTTGCCCGTCGTAATATGCTGGACGCCGTTTTATATTGCTACGATCTATCTATAGCATGCTCTGGGTGCTTGACGCGCCTATATTTTTAGAGTGTAGAGCACTGGTCTACACTCTACTGCCGTTTCACTGTAAACTACTGCCGTTTCACTGTAAAGGCCCGACCACACTAGCGGCACGGTAGCTTGCCGCTTACCCTTTGCAGGACGTCGGGTGCTGCACAGTGAAATGACGCCAATCAAATACTGCGCCGATAATAATGCCATGACACCGTTCAGCACTTTGCCGGCGGTACATTCTAAAGGAGCGTAGCTCAGCAAATCAGCGTGGCTCTTTTAAGCGTCCCCGAGTACGGCCATGCTAGCGGAACGGCGGCTCGCGGCACGCGCCATTTGCCTCACACCAGGTGCTGCCGAGATCTGTTTTGCCGCAAGACGGTAAGATTTCCTGCCGTCAATAGAATGGTCTGTGGAGGATTATTGTCTGCCGTGCCGCACAAGAAAAAGGACCAGTGAGAGGCGCCGGTTGTCTGACGTAGTGATGTCATGCGCGCGCGCAACCGCCAAGAGCCGCACTTTCACTTTCAAAACTAGTGACCGCGGCTGTTGTCATGAGCTATACTAGCCAGTCCAACGCTAAAAGCGTTGCATGTGACCTCGCCCTTGGTGCGTTATCTTGGGACCCACAAGTCCTAGCAAACTTTGGTATGTGCTTGGTGGCATTCGAAGGAAGCTACAAAAACGACAATGTCGGTTAACCAGTGTAAATAATTCACAATTGTCTCATCCAAAATTGTTTTAATTCCTCACTCTCAAAAGCCCTCATCTCTGAAACGCAGCCGCAGCAGCAACGCACGATAGCCTGCCCCTCGATATCTCAATGGCGCCAACTGGATCCAACTCAGAACTTGCGTCTTCTTGCCTTTCGTGCTCGATGGCGTCTCAGAGTCAAAGAACAGAGTAGACTCACCACCTTCACCGTTGCCACTGGATGATCATCTACACCCCCCATAACTCGCACAAGGGGATGAAAAAACAATCCGGCGTTTCGAAAGAGGTTGATGACAAGCCCGAGCGAAACAACCAAGCAAAAAGAAGAAGCCAAAAAAAAAACTATCTATGGACGGCAGAAAAAGTACGGGAAGCGTCGCGTATGGCTCGATGGCTTGCGTGCAATATCAGGTAGGCCGAAAGAGCATCTGTTCTTAAGCGGTGTCGCATGACTACCGCGACGCAACATCAAAACGGTGGAAAGTGTGGCCTTTTCACTGCGGGATGCCTCAGCGGCATGCCGTTACGGCACACTTGCCGATAGTATGATCGTGCCTTTACTTGGCTTTACTACACATAGAAAGAAAAAAAATCAAAGGAAACTCCCAAGCCTACGGAGCATCGTTACACTCCCAGTACGACAGGAATACCCAAGTGCCCTACGCCGTTATATATGCTCCCTTGGTGAAAGCTAGCTTGCGAGCGCACCGCAGGAATATACTCGCGCCGCCATGGCAGTTCAAGGTCAGTTCCCTCATACAGCGCGGTACTATCCCAGTGCTGAGTCAGGGCTGGAAACAACACTACAAACTTTTAGTACTCCCCATTCTAGAGCTACGGTTTGCTAGCGGGAGCTCGTGCCGTCCCTTTGATGCATGAATTGAGCACGCGCCTGCTGGGTCCGTTCTCGCAGCATACGATCTACTAAAACTCTCTATAGACGATTTCAAGCAGGGCATCTCGCCGACGCCATGTCTTTGGGCCCGTTTTCAGCGGCGTATGATCTACTTCAACTCCTAATGGGGCACCATCAAGATTCACTGGACGCCATATTTGAGAGATATGGTTAGAGCGCCTGCTTAGAAAGAACTCAAATTAATAGGCTGCTAAGACAGCCAATCTTGATGGTGCGGAATGCACGTTGCAACAACTGTGGAAGCTCGCTGTCAGCACGCGCTCATCATTTGCGCACACGGGTACGGCCGCCAGCGAATACTCCGAAGTATTCGCTGGCGGCTGTAGCTGTGTGCGCGACTGCTGAGCGCGTGCTGATGTTGAGCTTCCACAGTTCTGTTGCAACGTGCATTCCGCACCATCAAGATTGGCTGTCTTAGCAGCCTATCAATTTGAGCTCGTTCTGAGCATGCACTTTAACCATATCTCTCAAATATGGCGTCCAGTGAATAGAGTTTTAGTAGATCACACGCCGGCGGAAAGCGGGCCCTGCGGGCGCGTGCTTAATCTATGCTTCAAAATGACGGCACGGGCCCCCGCTAGCAAAGCGTAGCTCTAGAATACGGTACACTGAAAGTCCCTATTATCTAGGTTCTGAACCGCATCTGAGGCATCTAAGGTTGATCCTCATATGCAGTTCGGAGCTACCACTAATGTAGTGTTGATGAAACATTGAGTTGACGCTGGAAACAGCGCTCCTCTCTAAAGGTTCCGTACCACCGATTATACGGACGCACTGAAAAACTCTCGTAGGAATACCACATGCTGACACTCCTCTTTCTGTTAAGCCCACTCAGCTCCGTTTGCTTGCGTTATGTTACGAGAGCTCACTTAAGTCGAGTCACCGGGACGTCCGTACTTCGTGTGAAGCGTTTCAGGCAATTCAAGAAGTACCTTTGCACACGGAATACGAAGCACGGATGTCTAGGTGATTCGCAGCGTAACGTAAAAAATAAACTTAAGTAAGCGCCCGTGTGATTGAGCCTTTACATGTACTGCCAGCAAAGCAAGGAGGATAGCTTCCTGGGTTTGATCCACGGTTTGATCGCACCTCGGCTGCACGAAAGCTCGAGCAAACGGAGCAGCAGTTAAGGCTACGCTCTCACGCTTCGCAGTGCACAAGCGCGTTTTGCAACCCGCCTCGGTCGAAGATAGTTTTAGCTAAAGTAACTGCATCTTGGGAAAGTAGCGCCATTACCTTCTTCGCCTGCTAGCCGGACACAAGCAGAGAAGACGCTAACGACCAAACTTTGCAAGGTTATTGGCTGCTCGCTCTCAGTTGCCATGGCAGTCGCCATTCCGGTTCATTCAAATCGTGAAAGCTTCGAAAGGGTCGTTCTGAACCAGTCGCGCCAAGATAGCTATGGAGCATCATCGTACTGGAAGCGTTCCTCGCCAATACAAGCGTGTTTGGCACTGTGCAGGCAATCAACTTATCAGTCATGCTTATCTCCATAGGTCCCTTGCAATGGGGGTGTTCGTGCTTAGTTCAGGACTAGAAAATTATATTTCGATGCCGCCAAACAACGACGTCGCATGTGGTGGCAGTACGAAGATATGCGCTTGTTTCGCCGGTGTGTTGATAACGAAATCTCTATATTAAAGGAATTCCTTTATACAGAAACCTGGAGAGGCCAGGAGAGAAACTACTCATTCCATGAATCATAATAGCGACTATACGGGGAGCTTGGCATTACTTTCCCAGGATCAAGTGACTTTAGTTTTAACCATGTTAGTTTCACTCTGTTGAACTTTAAAAGGACCACAAAATTATTTTAGAGTTGGGATCTATGATTTTATATTGCGATTTGACTAATCGCATATCGTTTAGTGGGCCAAAAGGAAACTAGTACACGAGGTCAGAGAGTCAAAAACCTTCTTTGGTACTAAAATTTTAATATATATAGCCGACTATTGTTTACTTCATTTCTTCGAAAGCGCTCCGCCTTTTCACTGTGATGCATCCGCGGCGACCCATCACGTCAGCCGAACCCAGCTCACGCATTGGACACGAGGACTGCGTACCTTGGACGTTTGAGCTCGTCAACAATCAATCCGTTGACGAATATGCGATTTCCCCTTCGTGGCCAATGACTGCCGTGACAGCAGCTATCATCATCTGCGAATGACAACTTCCATGGTGCACGGTGGAAACTTGGAGTCATCGCATACGGTGCCCAAGCACGTCACGATCACGTGATTTCTCATTTTGCCTTTGAGTTGATTATTAAAACTAAGGACGAAGAAGTTAAAAAAAAAATTTCACGGTTCCTTTTATGGTGGAAATTATTTCCTACTGAGACGGACAAGCATTGCGGCTATGACCTTAGGAATCTTCTGCAAACATCTTCGAACTTCTTTTGTACTTTGAATAAGCCAGCGGCTTCACAAGTCCGCGGTTACATTTTTACAATATGGCAGATCTCTAAGAGACCAGTAACCTCTGTTCCTTCTCTAACCGCTGTTTTTATTCTCACCCGCTGCCGCACCTCCGGAAAATTGCGACATTTCCAGCAAAAACTGAGCGCCGTACCAGTATTTTTTCAACCGTCATTTGATGCTGGATTAGCGCTGCGCTGCCCACAGGAAGCGATCTTTAACTTACCCCGAGGTAGAACATATACTCGTTTGTACACATGTAAATTTTAGAACCATCTATCCCACGGACATTCATATAATATTTTTATTAATGCCTACTAACGGTTAACGCAGCTGGCCTCAGTTATATTCTGGCCTACTCCGCAGTTTAGATGAAGTCGTAAGGCGTCCATGTTACTAGTCTCAGAGTGCAGCGTTGTTTATGTTGTATAGCTGAGACGCATCGACAAAGTTGATGCGCCTCAGCAATAGCACAAGAAAGCCGACAGATGTTGCCGGCTCTTCGCCTTTGTGCGCTAGTTTGCCGATTGTGATCTGGCACTAGGTCAAACTGCCATAGGTAACGCCCATGCGCCTGGGATACCTGTATATTTACTCGACGACGCCACGAACAATAAAGACTAACGAGAGTTTATGAGAACGTATTTTTATAGGGCCAGATTTGTTTCGTTTTATTTGGTCATTGTTCACCGAAGGTAAATAGAGAACATTATATATTTGAGAAAGACCGTGTTCATGCCCTTCGAAAGCCGTTCTTTCTAGAAACATATCCGTAGCTCTTAGGACAGCATTCATGTAAATTGAACAACCACTCGCGCAAAAATATCTAGTCAGTAAAATAAATGATGCAAACAGTGTAAAGCAGAGAAAGCAGCCCATATGTGTATCGTGTGCGATTCTCGAATAAAAAGTAAAACCCCAAAAAGCGAGTGTGTCATTCAGGCGACGGAGTTCATGCCGAACCAGGAGTACCCGAAGATGGAGCCGTACAGCCAGGTCTTCCAGAGCAGACTTTGTTCACCGGCCGTAAGGAGGAACAGGCAGATGAACACCGCCGTAAGGGAGTGAGTGTACCACGTGGTTGTAGAATTGGTGGCAGGGAACTTCATGGGCTCAGACAGTTCCGAAACTGCGCCGTCCGCACCGTAGTAAGCCTCTAAGAGACTGAAAGGAATAAATTGTGGCCGTAAGACAGACTGTTGCCACGTTTCCAAGAAGCAATACCGGAGGGCCGCACAACCACTGCCCCTTTTCCTCTTCACTTTGGAGACACAAAGGGTACAGGCAGAAGTTAGGTGGAACCCGCTTCGTCGTGTGGGCCTCGCTAGAGCCACGAAATAAGCTATGCACTCCATCCCTAGATTTGCTTGAGGACGTTGCCATTTTGGTGTTTAGTGAAGAGTTTGGTTACGGCACCGCTGCCGCAATGCATGGAGGGAACTTTAGTCTTTCTACACGCGCGACAACCTGGCTGGAGCTCTGCGCATGCAGAGCGCGATGCGGCGCGAGCCGTCTCGAGCATTACCAACACCTCCTATACACCTTTCAAGGCCTGCGCGTCACGCGACATGACGTCATGTCCCGGAGCCCTGCACGAGCGCTAATTAGATGCGAGTGTCGAGTCAGCGTTCGCGTAGGACTCGTTTCCTATCATAGTCCCACGCGAAGGCTGACGCGGCACTCGAATCCAATCAGTGCCCGTGCAGGCCACCGGGGCGTGACGCCATGACACGTGACGCGCAGGCTTGAAAGCTGTCTAGGAGGTGTCGGCACTGCCGCCTGCCTCTTGTGAGCTGAAGTTAGGGCGGCTTCGCGCATGCACCAGACGCTTGGTGAGAACGGTAGTGGTGGTGAAATATGGTAAGATCGGTGAACTTAAAGGAGCTGTGCAACGATATTCAATTGGAATGTTTTTCTCTCTACACGAGCTTACTGGCACACCTGGGACTCAAGGATACTCACACGCAACGCCATTGGCCAAGAAACTCCTTTGTTGCGGTGTAATTTCAAGGACAAAAGCGATCATTTTCATTCAATCTCTCCTTTACAAAATTTGATGACGTAACTCGGGGATCGTAGTACACCCAAGTGACGATATTTGAATGCTGTTCATAGATTGGACCCGAGCATTGCGTGGACACTCGACTTGGGCTCGTGATAATTACTAGCTCGAGAAGCATTCGGGTAGCGGTCCGTGTCCAATCGCTGCAACAACGACAATAGCCGAGCCATAACAATGTCTGGAACTCAGCGCGTGCCCTGTGCTTTGCCAACCCCAGCGCGTGGCTATGATCAACATTGGCGGCATATAATCGGCTCCAGATCACGTGGCCGCTTGTTCTGGCTGCGAGTTGAGGGAGTGAACGCTGCTCGTTTTTCTTTAATTTTTTTCTGGGACTTCTATTGCGTGGGGTGAAAAACGAACGGGTGTTTCATAGGTCATTAACGTCAGGGATCCGTTTTAAGCGGTATTTGCGCAAAGTACAAAAATTGTTGCATAGCTCCTTTAAGTTAGGCGTTCGTTACGATTCGAAAATGCGACTTTCCAGGATTTGCCGAAAAATATAGTACAAGTTATATTTGGAGAGGTCCTGAATTTTATACCGAGTGTTTCAGCTAAGATTTTCGAAAATAGCAAATAGAGTTGTTGAAAAAACAATCATCGGGAATAAACTGCCGGTCACGGCGGACGTCACGGATTGCAAAGAACATACTAATCAGCTCAATACTTAAATAAAACGTAAATATTAACTTTGTGAACTAAACAAATGGTGTCGGTTGGAAACCTGAAGAACCATTATTCAAAATCACTAAATCCAGTGATCTTAGAAAAATCATGAGCCATTCCACTCTGTGAAGGTGGAGCACGCGACACAGACGTGACACAAAATTTCGAACAAAGGTACGAACACATTTATTGTCTTGATTGTTGATCATCGTGACGAAAGGTAAGTAAGCAGACGCATTTATTATTGAGAGCTCGCCATCTTGCGACACTGTTGGTAAGTGCCTGCCAGTCAAGCGTTTCTGCTCGACATTCACGGGAAACGGAGGAGGGGATCGAACTACGCCGAATGACCCCCGAAGCGATTTTGCGAACAATGAAAACTCTTCCCCTCCCCAGAAATAATCTGCGTAGAGTCCTTCTCAGTCATAGCCGAAAATAGTTGTTCGGCCTGGAATCATAGGCGACGATCTCAGTACTTCCGCATCCTTTCTGAGCTAGGATGGCGCCGAAGCCAATAGGAGACGCGTCAACCGTGAGGATGATTTCTTTTGTGCCGTCAAAAAAGCGAGGTCATGAACTCCAGATAAGTTTTCTTTCAGGGCCTCGAAGCCAGCTTGCTTTGTTGGGCCCCATTCCCATTTAGCATTCTTTTTGGTGAGAAGACGAAGTGGGTGGGTGAGATGAGCAAGGTTCGGTAGGAAGCACCCACTGCAGTTGACAATGCCAAGGAGGCTTCGCACTTCATGTACGTTGTTAGGGACATACATTTTTTTAATGCTTCAATTTTTATGTGGTCTGCTGTGCTGCTGTGATGCCGGAAGCAGAGAAGATGTGCTATAAGAAGCAGAGCTCTTTCTGCGCGAAGAGGTTTTTTCTTGGGGGGGGGGGGGGGGGGGGGGGTAACCGTGAGGCTAGACTTTCTCAATCCCTGGAGTGAGGACACTAGAGCATGGTCGTGTTCTTCTTTCGTCTTGTCAAATACGAGTATGTCATCACTGTTGTTGAGCACATGAGATGTTCCATTTCAAACTTGCCTAATCATTTCCTGGAATATTTCGGCTGCTGCATTGATTCCAAACATGAGCCGTTTGTTGCGGTAAAGTTCGTTATAAGTTGTAAAAGTAGTAACTACTCTAGAGTCATTGTAAAGCTCTAGTTGATGGTATCCGTCTTTTAAATCCCGGTTCGTGAAAAGTTTTGCCCTATTCAACGCTGCTGTCATGTCATCAATGGTGGGGAAAACATGTCGCTCTCGAAAAATTGCGCAATTGCACATCTCATAGCAATGCATAATCGAATGTCCTCTGGGTTTTGTGGTTTAGGCACAATGACGACTGTAGATATCCATGGAGTGGGTCCTGATGCCTCTTCAATAATGTCAAGGGCCAGAAGCCTGATTGATCTTCTCTTCTACTTTGCTTCGCACAGCAAACGGCATGCGTCGGTGTGGTTGGACCACCGGAAGGACGTTTTCGTCAATATGAAGGTGCACCTGAAAATTATTGAGTTTTTCAACGCCGTCACACAAATCAGGAAAAGCAATAAGTGGTGTCTCAATAGAACTTGGAGACATGCCGTGTTGGTGCACAGTTCTACGGCATACGTTATTTTGATGAGATCTAGTCTACTGGCAGCCGCGAAGCTTAGCAGTGATTTCATGGCACCTTCCATTACAAACAGGTCTTCCGTTGTGTGGTTGTCTTTGTGAGATAACGTGACACTGAGTTGTCCAATGATGGGTAAGGGGGTGTTAGACCCGTACGCGTAGATTCGAACTTCTGCCTGTTGAAGCTTAACGGATGTACCAAGTTTTGTTAGGGCCTGGATCTCGATAACTGATACTGATGCGCCTGTGTCAATTAGGAGGTCCACAGGGGTGTCGTTGAGATTTAAACAAGCTTGCGGGAGTCCTCTTTCAGATATATCCGTGAGACACTTCCCACGGCGTATACGCTCTCGTCGGAGTCACAATCATGCGAGATCTGAAATATCGGTTTGTGTGCTGATTTGCAGACCTTGCAGGTAGTGGCCCCTCCTGCCACATGTTTTGCAGTAGGAGGGTTTTGCAGGGCAATTTGCTTGCCCTCCCTCATGGGGCCAGTTACCACCGCAGTGGAAGCACTGGAACGGGGAGGGGTACGTATGTTGTTGCGAGCTACGCCCCGGCTCTAGACGTGTAGAGAAGTGGGGAAATCGTTGTTCATTTCTTGGCCGAAAGTTCCCCGAGCCGTTGCGATGTTGCTTAGTGACAACCTGAATTGTTGCGCTATTCGATTCTTCCATGGTTGTTGTTGCTCGATCAACATCTTCAAGAACCCGGGCGTGCTTTAAAAGGGATGACAGGTTCAAGTCTAACCTGAGAGCATCACGCCGCAGGCGTGAGGACATTGTTGCGAAGATGATCTGGTTCTTGACTTCGGCGTCAATATTTGTGAACTCGCAGTGACGAGAAAGAAGCCGGACGGACACAGAATTGTCCTATGGATTCGCTTTCTAGTTGTCTTGCGTGGCGAAATTGAAAAATTTCAAGCGCCGTGTTCGTGAATGGGTTGAGGTAACCGTTAAGCTTGTCTTTGAGAACTTGGTAGGGATTACTGCTCGCTGGTGGTGTGGATGATGAGCTGGATGTCGACGCTTGGGTTGATGTTGAGCCAGTCAGTAGGTCAGTGAGGGTCTCGGAGATGTCGTAGACCCGTTCCCCAGCATAGTGGAGTAGAAGTGATCGCTGTCGAGCGTTGTCTTTCACATCGAAGGCAGTGAGGAAGTTTTCAAAGCGTGCTAACCATTTTTTCCATTCCGAGCCAATGTTGCTTTCGTCAATGGCGTCCAAATCAGAGGAAGGCAGAGGAGCTGGAATCAGTCATGATTGGTGATTAAACGAGGCTTAGCTGTGAAGCCGTCAAGGTTTAGCGCAGCAGCGGTGTGCTGAGGATTTAGAAGGTGATTACTTGCCGGAGTTGTAGCTGGAGACAATCGGGGCAACACCCTCGTCACCAATGTAAAGTTTTTGAAGTGGCGAATAATAGTCAGGAAGGCGGCGGAGAATGGAGCCAAGCAATGGCGACCATCACTGTTCTCCACCTTTATTTCCTTTTCTCCTTTGTCCCTATTCTATCAACAAAGTCTAATCACTACAGGACTCGGGCACGGGGCAGCACTCTTTAGGGGGTATTCGATGGCGAATTCCACTAGGCGTTTTGGAGCGCGCCGGGATCAGTTGACCGGATCCGGACTGGAGCACACTAAAGTCACTGGATCCTGGGAAAGTAGCGCCATTGCCTTCCCTACCTGCTAGCCGGACACAAACAGATACTAACATACAGACGACCAAGACCTAGCAAGGCGATTGGCTAATCGGTCTACGTTGCCATGGAAATCGCCATCTTGGTCCATTTAAATCCTCGAAGCTTCCAGAGGGTCGTTCTAAACCAGTCGCGCCAAGATTACCATGAAGCATCATCGTACAGGAAGCGTTCCTCACCAATATAAGAGTCTTTGGCACTCTGTATGCAGTCAACTTATTCTTCATGCCCATCTCCATGGATCTCTTACAATTATATTGTTCTTTCGTATTTAGATACAGTAAACTTATTTTTCACTGCCTCCAAGTACCGACACAGCATCTGATGGTGGTACGACGGTGTACGCTTGTTTCACCGGTGTTTGGTTTGCATAATCTCGGTATACAAAAAACCACCACATAAAGCTACCCGTCACCAGCGGATCTAGATCGGCTCACCAAGGGCTCATTCACACTGGAAGCGGATCCGCGTTCGCAAAGCGGTTGCGAACGCGGTTGTATAAGGATTCAGTACAATTGCACGCGCACACGATGACATCAAATGCGCGTGCAATTGCACTGGATCTTTATACAACCGCTTTCGCAACCGCTTCGCGAACGCGGATCCGCTTCCAGTGTGAATGGGGGGTAACCGCTCATTCACACTGGAAGCGGATCCGCGTTCGCAAAGCGGTTGCGAACGCGGATCCGCCTCCAGTGTGAATGAGCGGTAAGAGCGGAGGGGCCAAGGAGAAATGGCTCATTTCACGGACCAAAATGGCGACCACATGGGGAGCTTCGCGTTACTTTCCGAGCACACGATTTGAACGGGGTCGCGTCGCCTACGGATCCCCAGTGGAACATGACCCCTCCTCCGGGATCGGCGGATGCCTCCCCGTCGTTCAACTGCCTGGGAATCCCCTTTCCGCGGCCGCCGCGGTCGTTTCGAAGACGTTTTCGCAATCGCGGCGCTAACACGTGTTCGACGCACGAGCGGCAGGAATGGCTCAGCAAAGGTTGCCTGAATGCCCGTAGCGCGGCAAATACCTTCTCTTCTTCCTGGAAAACGAACCGGCTTTTGAGTCAAGGGTTTAGCAAGCGGCCATTACGAATTCTTCTGATGTCGAGACAATCTAGGAGCCCAGCCCGCGACGTGCTTCTTCTGCTTCTGAGGTGAGATGGGCGAGAAAGGAAGTCATGTCTGTGCGCCGAGGGCTGGCCCGGCCATGGCTTCCGGTTGAATCCGCCGAAATCGTGGGAGCGACTTTTCTCGGATCCAAATCGAGATCTGGAGCGGGAGCTAATCCAAAACGACCAGTGAAACACGTCGATCTCGATCCCAATCGCCCAGTGAAATAGGCTCGCTCAAGAAAAGTCGATCCCGGCGCGTTCCAAAACGAACAGTGGAATTCGCCATGAGTTTGTTGTGGATGCAATCTGCCTTCCCCTTCGTGGCTCAGTCTTATTAGTACATCAAGTTGGCAAGTTGGAAATCTTTGGCAAGCTATTCGATTTCACGTTTTGTGTGTGTGGGAGGGGACATCATTTTGTTTCAAGGGGCGGGAAAAATCCAGAGCTGTTTAAACCCTCCGTCAAGTTTCTCCCTTGTTAGACTAAAGCAGCTTTGATAATCCTATCAATATGAAAGGCGAAAAAGTGTGCCAAGGGTTATGCTTTCGAATTTCTCGATTTAGAATTGTTGTCCCGACGGATGTGGTAACCAAGGTTATGTATGTTTCGTCTGTGAATGCTGCAACGGGACGATTAATCCAGATATGCGCCTAATGTACTACATTTTGGACAGACCTTCTTGAAAAGAGTGCAGCAATCGTCCGTTACAACTAAAAAAAAAATAGGGCAAGGGAAAGGGAGGCTGGCAGGAGGAAGCAGAAGGAACGAGAGGACAGGGGGAAACCTCCTCCTCTCTCCAGCGTTTCGTCTGCTTCCTCCTCCCCAGCCTTCCTTTTCCCCACCGCGCCATGACGTAACAGAGATGAGTTCGTGTATACTTAGGGCCCTTCTTGAGCTGTAGCTTACTATAGTCAGTACATCAAAATACCGATAAACTTTCGTCTAAAAAATATTCATCGGAAAAAAGTTTGCCGAATTTGAAGAAAATAAAAAACGAAAACGGGCGGAACCCTACCTATGGGCCTGCCCCATTTTCGTTGGCACCAATACAGCCAGTCTGGCCATAAGGAAACTCTAATGTTTCTTGTAAGAAAAACAGCATCGGCATTCGTCCGAGACTTCGAACTCTACAAGTTCATCGACTTGGAAGTGGAGGAGCTACAACTTGTTGCCTGTGTCTCATTTAAACATCCACGCATATGTTCCCCACAGACTCCTGAACTGCCTTGTCGTCAGGCTACAGACTTAGCACCTGTTAAACAATTTTCAAGGTAACGATACTGATGGTTTATGTAAAAATTAACCTGAAACTCGGGTACAAGTTAACTTTCAAACAAACCTTTCACATTCAAGCACACCAAGCTATAAATGAAGGCTGATCATGAAGATGTACATTAACCTTCTTCGCCTTTCCTGAATGAGCTTTAATGTAGTGCCCCCTTCTGTACCCTCATGGCCCGAAGTGATTGACTTTGCAAGTCCCGCAAACAACTAGGGGCCGCGAATCAAACAAGCATCTGTATACATCTTCAGATATTTTTGTTCTGTAGCTGAACTTTTCGCTAAGAATAGTAATATTAATATTAATAATAATAATGAAACTATTATTATTACACCTGAAGCAACTGAAGACCGGAACGTTCGAAGTTGGACATGGACACTACTGTCTTCACATTTCAGCTATTTGTCAGGGTAGTCTGTGGCCGTGCCCTTATTCTTTCTTTCAGTTGCAGTTATTCATTTGTGTGCTTATGTCATCTGTATTTTAATTGATTGTCAAGATTTGGAGCTGTGACAGGAAGATTAAGCTTGCGGCGGTTATAAAATTTGATGTCCTTAAAAAGAAAGCAACAGAGTTTGGTGTGTGAGCGAAGGAGACATAAAGGTATCTAAATTGAACAATTGAAATGCCAATGCAAATTATGCTGTTACCAGGTGTACCTGCTGGATGTAACAAAGGTGGATGAAGGAGTATTCGTTTGTCTGGCCGAGTCGCCCGAAGACACTACACATACATTCATTGGGACAACATATTCTTGGGTGTCAGGTAAGTCCAGCCATTGCAGTTATCGGGGCTGGGCTGTCTCGTGATGCAAATGTATCGCAATAGTATCTTAAAGATAATTGCGAGTATCTGTATCTCTGTATTGAGATACATTTGAAAAATGTATTTTTATCCCAGTAGTGGAACACATTTACAATGTATTTCATCGTGATACTTTGCCAGACTTAGGTATCTCGTTACGTTTGTCACCCTTTTTAAGATAAATTTAAAGGAAAAAAACATCTGTTTGGAGCAAGTTGCTTCGAAATTTATAATATGAATTTGGCCAGTAGCATAACCCATCTCAGTCACCAACACTAAAAAAACTGTGGTTTAAAGAAGGTTTCTTGAAAGGATAACAAAATTAGCTTCTCTCACAAAGCCCTCCACTCTTTCCAATTTAGCAGAGCGAATGCTGTAAAGGAGTTGAGTGGAGAAAAAGTACGGCCCGGTTGTTTAATCTTCTCACATTTATGAGTGACTCCGAACCATATAAGACAATTTGAGATGCGCCCTCACGGCAAAACAGGGTTCATTTCGGGCAGACGCCTTTTGTCATGCATGGTACGCAGTTTTAACCGGTCTGCATTAGCTGCATTAATAATAATTAAAAAGTTCGAGGTAAGGGGTAGTGCAGAAAATGGCACAAAAAGAGGAACGCATTCGCCACGCATTCTCCACGAGCTACACCCTCCCCACGTAGCACCGCTCGGGAGTAAATGAATTTCTGTAAGTATCTGTATCTGTATTCCGGAATACGTTTTCGCCGTTGCTGCAGAAGTTTCTCAGGGATAGCCCTTGCATAAAATACGAATGTATCTCAGTATTTGTATTTGGCCCTTAAAAGGCGTGTATCTCAGTATTTGTATTCCCGAAGAGTTTTTGGAGTACCTTTGCTCAGCCCTGGCAGTTATGTAATGTATGTCCATGCTTAGCTGCTTCTATAGTTGGTGACAGGTGTGCAGTGCAAGCTTCGTCTCCAGTGTAAGCTTTCTAGCTTTGATAGCACAGGCGCGCAGTGGCATCAAAAGTGTACGCGACGTGGAGGGCGGCAGGATGGACTGAGCTCAAACCCTCCCCCCTTTCCTGCCGGCGGCGGAGAAAAGCTCACCGGAGAAGAGCTCACCGGAGAAAAGCTCACCGGAAAACAAGCACATGCGGAGGAGGAAAGCTCACTGAATGTTTTATTCTTTCCACAGAGAAGCTGTTAGATGGTGTTTCACATTTCGCGTTCATTAATATTAGAGTCCGTCAGGTTAGTAGAAAAAAATAACATGTTTATGTAATATTTATCGAATGTATCATGCATATTTCTTGCAAGTAAAAAAAATGGGACACCTGTAAAGAGGACAACAATTTATCGATAGCATCACTTTTACCTAAGTCAAAATTTTTGCTTAAAAACGAATGCACTGCCCAACTGCTTCGAAGAGCACGGGAAGCTGCTTGTGCTGCAAATAATCCGTGCAGAGGTGGTGTAGTCGGCTTTGCAGTCGGCTTGTCTCCCTTCTTGTCTTCTTAGCAGACGGCTCTCCACGGCTGACTTGCAACAACGTTGTACCAGCGACCGCTTGGTCTTGCTGCAGGCATTCGACGAGCCTCCTAACACTCGGATGAGAATGCCCAACGAGGTGTTTAGAGGCGTTGTTCCACCCCTCGCAGGCATTGTTGGTGCGGTCCTCCTCTCGCAGCGTTGCTTCCATGACGTTCCAAAGCTCCGGAGAAAACTCGGGGCATCGGCGGTGCACGGTGGTTGTCAGTCGTCCATCTGCTCCCGCTCTTGAAACAGTGCGAAACGTTCCGCTCATGTATGTGGAGTCAAAGTACGCGAATATTTCGGCCATGTCGTCGGGTGCCCTGTCACGAATGTGCTGAAGTCCGGATGGCGCGAGGTCGGGAGGCATGAAGGCAAGGCCGTCTAGCATCCCGCAAGCCTTCCTGAAGGCGTCGTCGGTCCGGTACCTGTTGATCAGACCCAGCTCACGCACCTGTAGTGAAGAGAAATGTAAAATTAGCAAACACGTAAGCGAGAACATTATTATGCATACACATAAATGCGAGCAGCGAGGGGTAACATCACGCTTGGATGGAACAGCGCGGATGAACAGTCACACTCACATGAATTACCAACTTGCCCAAGCATCCACATTATCAAGGTAACATCACATTTGAAGCGCTACAATACACTTTTATTGGTAATTTCACGTTGCGCATCCGCACCCTAATAACTCTCCTTGCCTATCGTATTTCACATTATCCCAATTAGCCTTCAATAAGGTGATATTAAATATATTTTGTTATAAAGAATTCAATAGATATCATTGTTTACTCGAAGCTGTATGACCGCACATTACCTTGCGATGGGTACTCTGGCAGAGATGAAGGAAACACCCCCAGGATGCAAAGTCTGGTCCGAAGACTTCCCTTGCTGCCCGGATCGCAGCCATCTCGTAGCCATCTCGCAAGGATGGCCCGAATAAGCTCTTCATAGATCGCGAAGCTCTTGCCAGCAAGGAGAGCGTAGACGCGGGCGACGGAGCTTTCCCCGACTGCGCACGTCAGAACGTAGAGTTGTTTAAACAGCCGGGGCCAGACTGAGAACGTCCCGTCCATGTACCAGGCTGGGCTCGCGCTCAAGGCTCTGAGCTGCTCGCTGCTGGCGAAGACGAGCATCCGGTCCCGCCGCTCCGATCCGTTGTCACAAATGAGGAACGGTTGTGGCACTTCTCCGGTCGTTGCCCAGATGTCCTCGACCTCGAGCTTAGCGGTGGACTCTGGTTCCGCTGGGCGCAGCCGGCTTCTTTGCTGGCGCAAGTCGCGACGCACAGCCTCCAGGCTTCCAATACTTGCCCGCACAGCAGCTGACGAACTGCGTAACGCCTGGGCCAAGAGCTTGCTTGGTGGTTCCGACGTTTCTTGCGCTTTTCTTTTCAGGTTCATTCTTATCCGTCGACGTCGCTGGCAAGGTTGCGCTCCGTCACTGACCAAAAGGCACAGGGCAGGGGCATTTATGACAAGCTACCATATAGATGGTGAAGGGAGAGGGGAGGTCCTAGCAAAACTGCAGATTATGGTGGATACGTGCTTGCTACCTCTGATTATGTGCCTGATGCAGAGCTGGCAGTAATGTAATTACTGTAATGAAATTACAGTAATTTAATTACTTGTTCCAGTAATTAGTAATGTAATTCATTACTTTTTGTAGCAGGTAATTTAGTAATATAATGAATTACTTAATTGTAATTAAATTACCTAATTACTTTTTCGCACCAGGCATATTTTTTGTGTCCACAATATACAAGAGCGCTTTTCTTTTTATTTTACTTTTTCTTTTTCCTCTACACCTTTCCAAAAAACGCTCTTTGGCCGCCGCTATGTTGCTGATGCTAATGCGGCTGGTGCGACTCTCGCGCCCGCTATCAGCTAGACATTTTCTGCCACTCTCTTGAACTGTAAAAACCCGCTCAGCGCGATTCTCTACCTATGTTTTGCGGTTTTGCATTCGACGTTTTCTGGCCCCTCTTAAAAGTGTCCGCTTACTTTTTCTGATGCATGCTGCGTACCCTCTCTGTGTTATCTTCCACTGTGAGAAATAGGGCTGGTAAGTTTCTGCCATTCGAGCTTTGCTGCTCGACATTCTCGGGAAACGAAGGAGGGGAAGTAGGTCGATCTAAGGCCCCTGGTGGAACGGCCCCTGGTGCTAACAATGACAATAGACCGATCTCAACAGCCAGTTTGACTACGCCACCGTTGCCGCAATGCATCGAGGGAGCTTTAGTCTTTCTGCACGTGCGACAACCTCGCTGGAGCTCTGCGCGTGTGGAGCATGAGGCGGCACGAACCGTCTTGTGCATTGCTGCCTGCCTCCTGCGAACTAAAGTTATGGCGACGTCACGCATGCGCCGAACGCTTGGTGAGATCGGTCTATTGTTCTCCCCCCTCCCAGAGATGATCCGCGTAGGGTCCTCAAACATCTCCAAAAATAGTTGTCCGGGTTGGGGTGGGGTGGGAAACGGATCAGTCGCGTGCGTTCCTCTGTCTATCGGTAAACATGTTATTTGTGAGCGTGAAAAATGCATGCCTTTCGGCTATCTTCTGTTGTTAATTAATTTCGACAGCTAAACGCTTTGTCGTTTGACACGCGGCTAATCGAATGGCGCCGTAAAAAACTTACCGTAAACTTACAACTTAGTTGCATTCGTTCTGTCACGCGCGTACCCAACAAAAATAGTTTACTGCTTTTTTTCAAATGTAGTACAATGCTTCCCAATGTCCTCGGGAAAATACATGCACCATGAAACACAAAATGCAGTGGGAAAACACGAGAATTTAGCCGCCAGCAGTGTTTGAAACTGAGCCTGTACAGACTGCGCCTGTGTAGGCGCAGCCTGTAAAAGTATACAAAAGTAATGCGAAAGTAATGTCATTACTTTTAAAAGTAAATTGTAATGGCAATTAATTACTTTCTGGCTGTGGTAATTTGTAATGTAATTTAATAACATTTCAGCAATTTTCAGCAAAGTAATTAGTAATGTAATTTAATTACAAAATATGAGTAATTTGGCCAGCTCTGGCCTGATGCCAGTTACTGCCTCCTTTTGAGTGTGCAAGACAGCGTTTAATTTCTAAGGTGATGCTAACCAAACGCTCGTTGCCGTGACCCGCCAAAATTATAACAAGCATGTTGTGCCCCCCCCCCTTCCATTTTGGCGATGCGGCATATTTTTAGTACAATGCTGACCCCCCCCCCCCTTTCCTTCCCCAAGTTTTTTTTTATATATATATATTTAGCACTATTTCCTTGTTATCTAGGTGGCTCGTGCTGGTGATAAGCACACCAACTTAAGATCATGTCATCATGCCGAGGCGGGGGCGATGCCTGTCGAACGCCGCAGAATTACACACGTCTCCTCCTCTCCCCTACCGTTCTCCTCCCTTCCACCACCTGCTTAATGACTAGCATATATAGGATCTAATGCTAACGTATTGTCGTCCCTTCACAATAATTAAGTGTGCCCCGAATTTTATTTTTAGCGCAAAGCGGTTAATGCAGACCACCCCTGGATCCTTCGTGTAGTCGTTTGGGTGCAAGCCCTCCTCCTCTCCCCTCCTTTCGCAAAATATTTCGCTTTGTCGTCTGGGTCCAAACCCCCTCCCTCCTCACACCGTTTTCCCCCCTCCCCCTCGGTACCGCTTCGTGCCTATTCAGAATGGTCCATCTTTTTGATTTTTATTCCATCCTTTATAGTAGTAAGACATAGGTACATTACAAGTAACACAAAACAGTTGCCAACGCGCCTAGAATTCGGTTACTAAACCTTCACTGAATTTCGACCGTATGTCGAGCAGCAAACTTTTCTTTGTTCTTATCGACGTCACCACGAGGAAACCAAGTTCACGAAAGCATATTGTGGCATGGGGAAAGAGGATTCTGAAGGCTCAGTACTCAAAGCTATTGCTGTTCAGCTAGACAGAATTCCGAAATTCTGGGACGTGATGTTCGAGCGTTTTGGGGATGTTACGTAATCTTGTGGACATTACGTTACTATTAGCATTTGAGCTTCCAGTTTCTGCTGGAACTTGTACCTCAGGCGCTAGTAATGACAAACATCCAGTTCTTCTGCGGCAATGAAGTCGTCAGGAAGCAACGTCGATCTTAACATATCCTCTGTGCAGTCGTATTTGCTGCCATTTGGCTCTGGGGAAACAGTCTCGAAGTATTTGTAGGTAGTTTCAGAGCCGAGAAGTTGCCTCCTTCAACTTCCCGAGCCGCTTCGCAAGCCCCCCCCCCCCCCCCCCCCCCCCCCAATTTGACGCGACCACCCGAGGGTCAGACTTGCAGTTCTAAGGAATTTTCCCCAACATAACATCGTTCAATGCTAATCGGTTGCGCATCACTCGCAACCTATTTGTGCATATCTGTTAAATTAAAAAAAAATATTTTGGTTCACAATATTAATATGCACTCTAAACGTTTCAAAAACTGATCAGTGCAGATTGCTAGGCGAGTTGGTACTGGGTGTTCGAAAATATTTCAAAACATTACTCGCTCTTTGTCGTGTGTCTGCAGTCATTATTTACAGCAATAAGCACGTGCTATCTCAAGTTTTTTTTTTTTTTTGCAACTTTTGTGATAAATGTTGCGGGTGCCAGAGTATTTCCTCACACTTGTTTGAGTGATAGAAGATTTGTCAGCAGTTCATCTTCCACTTTTAAACACAGATTAATGCGGTCATACCTCGAGAAAAAGCTTCTTTGAGCTAGCGCATGCTATGTTGAGCAATAGCGGGCTGACATTGACCTACACCCCGTGCTCATAAATGGTAAGAGGCAGTCGGGAAAAAGGAAGGTCTTCTTGATGGAAGTGATGAGCTTGTGAAACTTCTTTTATCTAGGAGTTTCACTGTTAGGCTCAAAACAAGAACAATCAACTCTTTTTCGCACAAGCTCGAGCCTCAGCAATCCCAGAAATCTATGTAACTACACTCCACAGCCATTGCGTGATAAGGCACTTGCATTGTCCACTCTCCAGGAATTGTAATCTATTATATGCAGCGATCTTGCTTCACTTGGTTTTTGAAGTCTGGGCCAGTTCTTGCGATCTCTTGAAAATACCTCTTTCGTGTTGATGCAGAATTTTAATTACATATCACTTTTCATGACCAAATTGATGCTGCGCATGTGAAACATATGTGCCGCACTGGGGGTACAAGCTTTCCCGCCTTCAGAGTCATCAAATTCTAAATATGCGTAGTCAGGCTGGCACTGCAACCTTCTGGCGATTGTCCGGGTCCGCGTAGCCACGGTAGTTCTCCACTCTGTTGGGAAGCAGAACTTCCAAAACCTGTCAAGCAGCAAAGCCGAACTCCTAAGCCCCGTCGCCATCAGCTCGTCAAATCATAACAGCACTTAATTCGCCTGATTCTTGGCATGGGTTGAAGAACTTTCAGAAACCTTGTATTGTTTAGGGGTGTATAGTATTTATCAAGTGATTTAAGCACTTTGGCATACATTAAGGGGCTTGACACGTTGGGAGCCACTCTCCCGTAAAGAACTTGTCCCCATGCTGCCACCCGTGGACTCCATCTCTTATCATCTGCAACATTGTTTTCTTTAAAATATATCTTGACTCTCACAAGGACCAGTTCCACCTATTTTGTTTGTAATTGAAGTGGGGTGAATGATGGTTGGTGCTCGATCTCTCGCCACATATCCCTGACCGCCTTTGCACAGTCACCTTGTCAGTCTTCAGGTTGTCTGTGTTCACATCCTTGTTCATGTGCACCTTTACCACAGTTACAACTTTTCCTCAACGCCGTTGAAAGCAAGACTGGTGTTTGCTGTTGGTGAAACGACTGCACGGTTAATTCCAGGGTGATCGTTTATACACAGTGCTTTAGGCGATACACTTGTCCAGAGAACAAGAACCAAGAAATAACAATGATAATCATAACTCAGTAGGTTGTGATTAGTTTTCAACTTTTTTTTCGTTGAAATCAGCAGTCAGCATATAGCTGAAATGAAAGAATGTGAGCCTACAGAACTAAGAACAAAATTTTTAAAGCCCATTGAATCAAGCTGGCCCAGGTACTTCCTTGTGTGGCTGCTGTTTTTGGCACGCCAGGGCAAAGCAGTGAAGCTCGCCCTGTGCACTAATACGAAGCAGTAAAGCATAAGTGTTCTCAATGCGACAGCCACAAAAACCTATCAGCTTGGAATATATCAGCAAGTTTCCACTGTGTACATGCTTCTGATACAGTTAAAATATAATGTAGCGAATATTATTAATAACTCAAACTCGAATTGTGAGTGGCACGTTGTTCGAAACTAAAAACTATTTGGGTAGTAGTTTGTCCACCCCTAGAAAATCAGCATCAATATTGAAATGCACTAGTGAGCAGGCCATGCCTCGTTCCAGCCCCAACAGCCAGTTTTCAAAAAGACTCTGATAAAAGTTGCATACTAATGGAAGGCAGCAAATTACGTGAGTATTCTGTCTTTCAGATTGCCACACCTTGTGACCAGATGGTATTACTACCTATGTTGTATGATAGCAGTGTAACTACGTACAAAGAAATGCTCTATTTCAGCATGTGTAAAGGGAGCTTTTTTCCCCCTCAATTCAAAATTATGCTTGCATTTTCTGGCAATCAACGACAATAAACAGTGCTCAAGTTAAGTTAGCAAGCCAAGGGATACCCCTGCGGTCACTATAAGGCGTATTAGGAACTTTGTCGATTAACTTGATATTTTCGGCAATCAAGCGAATAATAAACCTATACATCTGTCCTAGCCATTAGCAAGGTATAAGAACAAGTACATGACATTTGCAGTCAGCAGCAAAATTTGTGGGGCTTAGGAGTGCCAGCCAAAATGCATCAACAGCGCCACATGCTGTTAAGACCAGTGCTTTGCACTGCCAGACAATCCATTGTTGCCTTTCGGTTTCCGCTCTTTTCTCCCGCCAACTTGCAAACAACTGTACGTACATGCATGTCATTTATGAAGATATTTCCGAAGGAATTCCGAAGAAATATGTCGAAGTAATAGTAAGGACATGCTCCAAGTCATTCTATTTATGTGAAATGAAAAGTTACAAAAATTTGTGTTTCTTTCCTTCGTGGAGCTTCATTCAAGGACCGATAATTTACTACGACAATATTCTGGAAACTTGCAGAAGCTTCCAAAGCCTTTCCTGGGATGCATGCTTGGAAAACTATTTCCACAAATGTACCCCTACAAAACAAAATGAGGCCAATTTGTAGTTGTTTCCGAAAAAGGCTTTCCTGAAGTAAAATGGGCAATACTGAGTTCATAAACAAGTACCTGTGTATTGAGACAATGTTGGTCATTGCTACTATTCAGTGGTCCCAGCCTCTTCCTTTTCATGGAAAAGGCTGGGACCCACAGCTCCATCCCTTGTAGCAGCAATTTGGGTATGGACTACTCAATGTTATCACACTTTTTCTAAGGCTTACAGGCGTACGCCTGGATATAAGACTCAGCACGCAAAAAAAAAGTGCTCCTGCTGGCAACATATTTCCGGTCGAGCCCCAGGAACGAGGCTGTGTTGGAGTGGAGCCTAGAGATGAACCAGGAGGAGAACAAGGTCAAAGAACAATACACAGCAGCCATCTGTCTCCTTCTGTTGCTTGCATCCCACTTTCGGGAGGATCTTGAAGAGCTCGTCGGGTTACCTGACCTAGCTGAGGTGTTCTCTAAACGAGCAACATTTATTGCAACAGCACATCTTTATGATTCCTCTGAAAATAATCTCCTGGAAGTCTCACAAAGATAGCCAAGGTTTTAGAGCGCAGCTCTTAGGCGCCCGTTTTCGGCTTGAGCGGCGTCGCCGTCGCCGTCGGCGTAACCGCGCGGCGCATTATGAGACATGTCCCACGCGGTGCATTATGGGACATTTCCCATGATGCAACGCGCGGGGAGGAGGAGGGGGAGGAGAAGGATGAGGAAAGGTTGGAGGGGGGAGGAGGAGGACGAGGAAAGAGGATGAGGAGGAGGAAGGAGGGGTATACCCTCCCCTCAGTACCCTTCCCTCCTCCTCCTGAAGAGCTGCGCTCTAATTCGGCGTTACAGGGTGTTGTAAACGTCTTTCATTTTTCCAGTCTTGGGTAAGTTACTTTTGTTTATGTTTATTCTTATTTTCAGTGACCCACCAACAGCTTGACGCCTCCTTAGTGGTGCACTTATTCCTTCAGAAATACAACGCTAAACAGGATAAAAGCAAAACGTTAGGAAAGAACAATAGCCTCAACATACTGTCGAAATTTACGCTTTTCATCAAATATATCAAAGCTAGCATTCGCACAAATCTGTTCTAAATGGTTATAAGTCAGTTGTAGGCGTGTTATGGGTGCAGCATGATAAAAGTCTATAGGATAAAACAAAGTATGAAGTCTACAAGACTGACGAGGAACGTGCAAATAGATGTGGCCGAGTAGCTCTGGGGAGTCAATTATACCATTTACAATCTTATACAAGTATGTCAGTTCACGAATTGTTCTCCTGTTGTGCAACGAGTCTAACTTCACGAGTTCACAAATCCTCTCATAACTATAGAAATAATTCGGTTGAAAATAACGATCAAACAAAACACGAACAAACCTACGTTGAACACTCTCAATTAAACCTGAATTTGTCACTCCAATACAGTTCCAGACAACTGAGGCATATTCAACACGACTACGCACCAGTGAAGAGAACAAACGTAAAATACAAAGTGGTTTAGAAAAATCGCGTGTCACTCGTGTAATGGCTCCCAGCACTCGAAAGGAAGCATTCGTAATTGTGGTCACGTGATGGTTGAAATTAATTGCAGGATCCATAAAAACGCCTAGATCACGAATGACCTCAACGCGAGTAATATTGCTGGAATCTAATACATAGGGAAAACTCAGAATTTCACGCTTCCTAGAAAAGGACATAACTTTCGTCTTTGACTCATTTAAGAGTAGGTCATTTAAAAAACACCACGCCGAAATAGAATCTATATCGCGCTGAAGACATTTACAATCGTCAACCGTTTTAACCGCTGTAAACAACTTAATATCATCAGCAAATAACAAAAACCGCGTGTGTTTGATGCAGGAAGTTAGATCATTTACAAAAACCAAAAACAGCAGAGGACCGAGGTTACTGCCTTGAGGAACCCCAGAAGTAGATAAAAAAGGAGCAGATAATCGGCCGGATACTCGCACAAAGTTAAGCCGATGAGATAAGTAACTATCGAGGAGACGACAGTACTTAAGGGACAGACCGTAACTACAGAGTTTACTCAACAGTAATCGGTGATTAACTTTGTCAAAAGCTTTGCTCATATCAAAGTAGACTACATCCGCTTGTCCTCCGCTATGGACAGGTGGTACAATCTGATGTAGGAAGGAACACAGGTTTGTTTCTGTGGAGCGGCCTTTCATGAAACCATGTTGCTCAGGAATAATTTTCCGACAAAAATATGCGTAAAGGCGGGTGTGCAAAACAATTTCATAAACTTTAGAAAAACTACAAAGGAGGGAGACTGGCCTATAGTTGTTAACCATGGATCGATCTCCCGATTTATGTAATGGAACAACAACAGAGCGCTTCCAAGCGGTAGGAAATGTTTCAGATGCAAGTGATAAGTTAAAGATATGAACCAAAACTGGACAAAGAAGTGGAGCACAACCTTTTACTATGAAGCTGGGAATTCCATCTATTCCCGTAGATAACTTCGGTTTCAATTTTTTAATTGCCTCCAAGACTTCAGATTCATTAATTGGAGCAACAGTCAAAAAATCCAGGCAGTTTATATTCGAGCTAGGCATTAGGCCATTATTTGTACTGAAAGAAGCACTAAAGTGGCGCGCAAAAAGATTAGCTACATCAACAGGGTCAGAGACGCAATCCTCATTGTCTCGCAATGTGATCGTGGTAACATTCTCTTTGATGCTCTCTTTGACAAACTTCCACATACACTGTGGCTGTGTGCTCAATGATTGCTCGGCGATGTCAGCATGTTGTTGTTTATCTCGCTTAAACAATTGTTTCGCCTCTGCACGACATTGACTAAATCTCGTGTACCAAACGACATTGCCAGTTTTTTTGTACAGGCGATGATAGTGTAGCTTGCGCCTTAAGCAATGTCTTAGTTCCTTCGAAAACCATATGGGATAGTCACTTTTATGAGACACCCTCTTTGGTATAAAGAGTCGCATGCTTTCCTGGACAATAGTCGAAAGTGTGGAAGTTGATGATTCAACACACTGATCAGCTAGAACATTACTCCAGTCATAGTCCCGAAGATACTGATACAATGAATAGTAATCACCGTTGGAGTAGGAAAACCATGACTGTGAATGGAAAATTCGCTTGGCAAGTGGGAAGAAAAATGATACAATAAAAGGTTGATGATAGTTATCCACCCGAGATAGCGGAGCTTTGGCAAGACTGATATCAACAGCCGAAGTGACCAGGGCAAGGTCAAGTATGTTTCCACAACAGTTGCGTACAGTATTACGTTGTTCAAAACCATTGAAATGAACGAAGTCTAACAGACAAAGTAGCTTCAACCTTGTGTTCGTGTGACTGACTAAGAAGCTGCCTGACTCCCAATCGTAACCAGGAAGGTTGAAATCGCCATACATGTGCACTCGAAATTTAGAGAAGTCAATTCTTTCTTCCAGGAAGTTGATATGCTCACAGAAAATAATGTGATCAAACATCGGCGGAAAATAGTAATTGCCAATGAGAAAGTTTCTACCATCGGTAGACAGTACTTCAATCCACACGCTCTCGGGATAATGCTCGAGGTCGCTCCTCCGATGAACTTTCAAGCTCCTATCTGCAGCAATCAAGACACCTCCCCCCAAGCTCTTTCCCGTTTTCACATAGTCACGATCACGTCTATATACTTCATACTTGGGTGGAAAATAATTAGAACTAGAAATTCCATCTACAAGCCAAGTTTCTGTTAGGCATATGATTGAATACGTGCTTGACATAGCCTCCGAAAAAAAACTCGGTGTCCTTAGTCCTCAAACCACGTACATTCTGATAATAAATGGTACACTCATCATGCATCTTCTTCGTTTCTCCTCAACAACCCAAAAAACTGCCTAAAGAGACAGCCAATGGGCCACACACTCGCGTCATTCACCTTGTCAAAATCGTCCCACTCTACAGCGATGTGGAACGATGCATAGCTCACATGTCTAGAGGGAAGTGGGGTACAGACACATGTTTTGACGACGTTGCTGAGTATTGCTGCGATGTCGTCAACAGTGGTTGTAGGGTCAAGCCGAGACACAAAGAGCGCCCTACTCCTCGGAGGTCGAGGTACAGCCGTCAGCTTACTTGTAGAGTTCGTGCCCGTGGCGGGCCTTACTCTCCTCTTCTTTTGCACAAGGGTGTATCCGTCTTCGTCAGTAGTCGATCGACTGTTGCAGATACCGGCGGTCGAAGCTACGAAGGGGTCCCCATGCTCCAGGTTAGGTGCACGGTTCCAAACTGGTAGGGGGCGTACTTGTCTCCCTGCTTGCATGTCACCACCAGTCGTAGTGGTCCGAAGCGCGGACGCGTAACTGGTACGTCTAGCTTCGAAATTTGAGGAAGTCGAACAAGATGGCACCGTCACATTAGTTGTAGTACTCGGAATCGCTGACATATGGCTTGCATATGCAGCTTCTTGATTTAACAAAGCAGAGCGAGGAGGACCAGTGCCTAAGGACTTACGAAGGAGTTCCGCATTACGGGCCAGTTGAAGGTGCAGCTGTTCATTGTCTGCTCGCAGGGCCTGTACTTCAGACGACAGAGCATCAACCTTCCGGCAAAGCTGAAGGATGATCGTTCGAAGGTCTGCGTTGTCTCCAGGTCCTTCCTCTTTGTCAGGTTGTTCTTCGCCTGCATCACCACTGGGATCCACACAAGAGTGCACATCGTCGGAGCAAAGCTTAGCCGAATCGAGGCCGGGCAGTTTGGTGCACTCGTGGCACTCGTAGGTGCTGACTCCGTTCTGAACGAGAAGTTCATACTCCGCAGCGGCAATATTCACGCATCTGCAGTGGAACCGGCGGTTGCAGGTCCCAGTACACGCAATATATTGCTGCCGCCCATTGATGGTCTTGGAGCAGCGTCCACACACGTCCTGTGTCTTCGTCATCGTCATGTAACGAATTACAAAAAGTAATTCGTTACAGTTACAGTTACTTTCAGAAAAAAGTAGTTAAGTTACCGTTACAGTTACTGTAACAAAAAAGTAACTCGTTACAGTTACTTTTAATAAGTAATGACGTTACTTTTCAGTTACTTTTCTATAACACAAGAAATTTAGGAAAAAGTTGAAAAAGCCCTAACCAAGTTTTATTGCATAAAATTAAAAAAGTACACTTTTTACTTCATATTATAACTTAGGAGCAGTTGCTTTTCGAAATTTGTGTCAGAAAGTTTCCCTCGTTTGATGGCGAATACGTCCCTGCCCTTGCTGAACAGGCGTTCAACTGGCGCGCTGGATGGAATTGCTGTGTTGTGTCGCAGGAACAGGTTTTTGATTGCCGGGTAGGCGTTGAGGCAACAGAGTGTCGTTTCCTCCGAAGTTTCATTTCCCCACCGTTGCGCCTCACTGGTAAACACAACGTTGGGGCGTAGTTGGAAAAAAGAATCGTCGTCATCATCGTCGGTTGACGTTTTTGTCAATGTTTCATCTGCGCTGACAGCAGCGCCTTCTCTTTTACATTCGTCACCTAACATTCTGAGTGCGAAATCACGTTGGTCGTTGTCATCTATCCATGACAACCTAAATTTGGGGTGTACTATGGCAGTCAGAAGAAGTTCGTCACAGTTGAGGTCTTCAGCGAACCTAAAAATAGAGAGGGTTACGAACGGTACGAAATACAAGACAGAATTTGCTTCCGTGGGACGCAAGGGGAAACAGAGTATATCCGTATCGTCACAGTGAACTATACAATATTGCATTAATAAGAAACTTAAAATAACACTCGCCTTGTCTTGACAGCCAGCTTGAGCGCTTCCACGAGCGGCCCACAGAACATTAATTCAGGCAATGAATGTAGGTGTCGCAAGAGGGATTGCAGAGTTGGCAATAAAGCTCCCATAAACATGTACTTCTCTCCTTGAAGAATGTCACGGGCTCTGGCGACTCCTTTCATGGTCTGATGAAGATATATAAGGTGTAATGGGTTATTCACACGAATAATTGAAAATAAACACCGTAAACATATCTGGCAGTACTCAGCAATAAAAACAGTATCGTTCCTTTGCAGTCGCGGCAACGATAAGACATCGCACACAGCGTCGATCTTGAATTTCGGAGTGTCGTCGATGAACCTCAAGGCGTCGTACAGAGAGTTCCACCTTGTCGTGTTAGGGACTGGAAAGTACCTTCCTAATTTTTCCTTGATAGATTCAGCTGCAAGGACAGACTGTCCTTGCTTGTTCCAAATAGCAAAAGCGGCACTTGCAATGCTGCAGCAGAAACGATCACTGCACCCCTTCTCAACGTCCACAGTTGCAATAAGATTCAGAGTATGGGCGGCGCACCTTCGGTGAGCTGGCAAGTGAATTACATCCATAGAAGCACTCTCTGCAGGATCTTCGTTTAGTACTTCTGTGATGCTGAAGGGGGCCACCACACCGCCTTCATCCTCACTGTCCTGTGAACTGTCTCCGAAGTGCCTGGAAAACAAGCAAGCAACGAACGCACGATATATCGCACAAAAAAGCGACAAAACCGTTATATGTTCTGCTTGCAAGTTCAGCCTACCTGAATGCCTTAATAAAATTAGAGCCATTGTCGGTGACGACTGCACAGATCTTATTTGTGAGCTTATATTCCGCAAAAATATCACGCAGAGAAGAAGCGAGGTTGTCGTATGTGCGCGGCCATGAAGTCGTCGGCAGGCCAGTGCAGCTGAATTTCTGGCCAAGGTTTCACCGTCAAAGTAAGTAACTGTCACGCCAAGGAAGCTTCTAAGATAAAGAAGAATATTATTTAAAAAACACGAAAAGGACTGCGGATGAGATTTCGAGGACGAGTTAAGGAGTTAGGACAACTTGCCGATTTGCTGCCGTCCAGCAATCTGCTGTACAGCAAACGACGGTGGCTTCCTCAAGGTCCTTGACCAAAGCAGCTTTCCTCTCTTTGTACAATCTGTCGATGTGAGCTACCAGAGTTTTCCGGGTCATAACTGTTCGTGTTGGTTGCAAGCCGTATACAAGATCTTGAAATTGCTTGCTTTCAACAACGGAAAAGCACTGCACGTTTCCAATAACAAAGTTGAGCACCAAATGGTCTACTTCCGCTTGAGATGGAATTCGTTGTCAAGCGTTGCTGATGTCCGCAAACAAGAAAGTTCCAAGTTTTTTTTATTTTCACTTGCAGTTTTCTTTGCTGAAGGGGAGGGTGCTGAAGAATCCCATTTGCGCTACCGGGTGTAAATTTCTTGAAGTGCGAAGTAATGCCTTCTCTAAATTCCGTGGAAAACAAAAAAATTGTGAATAAACTAAAACATTATACACACGAATCAGTCAGGCTTCCACCATAGCGATAAATTCAAACATTATAGTTCAGCTGGAAAAAGAATAAACGCCAAAACTCACCTCGAGGTGTTTTCTCAGATTTGAACACGACGACTTGTTGGTAGAGTACTCCTTCTTGCAAAGTATGCATACTGCGGCCAAGTTGTTAGCGACCACATTCACCACAGCAAAATATTCTCTGCACGCCGGCCATGGTAGTTCTTCTTTGTTCTCATCATCATCCCTATCCTTGGCAGCGCTAGCACATTGCTGGCTCGTTGACGGTTTCGCTGGGTTTATAAAGTTCCTGGACATATTTCTGCTCGCACTCGGCAACTTAGAAGTAAACCCCGCGCAAACAGCAGAAAATCTTGACTGTTGACCTTACGCCGGAGTAGTGGCGCAAATCAAGATACGAAACATGCGCAGTGCGGAGTAGTGGCGCTAATCAAAATACGAAACATGGGCGGCGCCCTCCGCGTGAATTGTTGTTTTACGGTTGATTCACCGGATTAAAAAGTATTTGCGCAAAAAAAAAGAGAAACCGCAACATAGATAGTGCTTCAAGTTACTTAGATGTAAGTGTTCAGTCATAAATTACAAGCGCGTGCGTAAAGATAATTATATTTTTTTCATCAAATCTACAGGTGGCTATATTCGGGTCATGACTCGCGAGAAAGAACGTATTCACAAGTTTGTGCAAGGCCGACATGGACACCCAAAATGTCGGAACAGACAATATGGAAAGTGCAAGGAATAGCTTGACTGTATTCGTTCAATTATAAATTATTCATAAAAAAACTAGAAAGTAACGACGAAAGTGACGCCGTTACTTTCATCGTTACCTCAAAAAAAGTAATAGAACTACAGTTACAAGTTACATTTTTAAAAAGTAACTCGTTACAGTTACAAGTTACCAAAAAAGTAACGAAGTTACAGTAACGCGTTACTAGTAACGCGTTACTACCCAAGACTGCATTTTTCTGACATCCAAATAGGATGATTTTTCTTATTTCAATATTTGCCACCTGTCTGTCTTTGTGCTGACTGCGGTTGTAAGAGTGAAGCTTGGTAGCATGTCTTGGTAGATACCCTACTGCTTGATTCTCGTTGTTCACCAGGTCCTTAGTGAGCATTAGGACAGAGAATGTTTAATTATGTTAGCTATTATACATCCCTTAAAATAAATATATGCCGACAGCCGGTTGCTAATATGTGGAGCATTCATCATGAAAATATAGCTATAGGCGACCACAGAGATGACGGAGGAGTTTCGTGATTGCCTTCCCCTATGCCCCGTCATTGTCGGATTGGGCGAGTTTAAAAGGTTTTTTCCTTCGCAGACCTTTGTTTCTTCAGGTTTTTTATGTTTCATAACTTATGCTATCCTTTGAAATGGCACTCCAGAATTTACAACTTGATACTTCACAAAGTAGAGAACGAACTAGGCTAGTTGGTGGAAGTTGGTAACACAGCGTTCGTCCCTGCGTAGTTTTTTCGCGTAATCTCAGGTAGCACACTTGCTTGCGCCAATATTGGTGATTTATTGTAGTAAGCTGGCCCGACATCGCCCAAGGAATGCGGTTGTCCGCTAGCCTGGCACTTCATTGTATTTTCTGGCCCAAGGTTTCCATGCTACAGCCAGGGAACGGCTTCCTTGGCTGGAGCTCGCATTTTCCCGGCCAGGGCCGGCCGGTATAGACAGACCACTGCCAGAATGTCCGCTTCCTTGGCTGGAGCTTGCATTTTCCTGGCCAGGACCGGGTGATATAGACAGGCCACTGCCATCAAGTGCGTTTCCTTGGCTGGAGCTCGCATTTTCCCGGCCAGGGCCGGCTGAGATAGACAGGCCACTGCCAGGATGTGTGCTTCCCTGGGGATTCACTGAGATTCCCTGGCCCAACCAATACAAGAAACAGCCAGCGTTCGGCCATGTTGCCAGACCACATAAAGCAATGAAGGCGAATTGCAGTGATCAGCTGTACCCTGACTGGAGCTCGCATTTCATAGGGCCAGAAATACCAGTGATACGCCGCTGTTACTCCGGCCGGCTGAAAGGATGGCCAAGAAGCTCCACGCCCGGGCTGTCCAATCAGCCCAGCCAGAGATGCCCGACGACCCGCCTGCTAGCGCGGAATAAACAGCTTACGCTGAACTGAACAAAATTAAGTCTCCTGGTTGTTTTAAATTGGTTCCTGTGTATTTTATTAACATAGGTCACATTCTTGAACATGTACATTAATAGCATTTTCGTGAATACTAGCCTGTTCTCAAGAAATATAAAATCTGAGACTCATACAAAAATGGTCTATGGTCGTATATGGAAAATTATATGGTAGGCTATCACCCCTTATGGACCTCTATGGTTGGCCATAGAAATCCATAAAGACAGCTACAACCAGCTACAGAAAAATCTATGGCCCTGTGTCTAAAGACTGGGAACCAATCAATTTTCTTTACCCTCCTATAGAAAATCCTTTGGCCACAAGTTTAAAGACTGGGAACCAATAATTTGTCTTCAACCGTCTATAGCAAATTTTATGGCCCTGGGTCTAAAGACTGGGAACCAATAAAATTCCTTTAGACGCTTATAGAAAATTATATGGCCCCGTGTCTAAAGACAGCGTACCCAATAAATGTTCTTTTCCTGCCTATATAAAACTTCTTCGCCCCGAGTTTAAAGACTGGAAATCAATAAATTGTCTTTACCCGTCTATAGAAAAATTTATGGCCCCGAGTCTAAAGACTAAGAACCAATAAATGTTCTTTCCACGCCTACAAAAATCACTACCGGCGCTTACTTTTTTAGTAAAGACACTCCACGTTAGAAAATTAAATCAATACTAAATTTCTGTCAGGCCGGTGACAAACCATGACCGAAGATATGTTCTCTACTGTTGCAACGAGTCGTGAAAACCAGTCATATTATTTGTTTGAAAAACCCAAAATACTTGTACAAAAATTAAGATTAATTATTACCCCCAAAAGTGAAAATAACTTACACTGGCGCCGAACACTGCAATTAAGCAATATATTGATTGCAATCTTCAATACCAGTGTACTGCATGTCATCACTGCATTGTCAACGTGATTTATCAAACTTTTTGAAAAGTTAATTAATACATTTTAATTAATTAGCCTAATGATCTACATTTGCTTTTTTCAGGGTTTTGAATTAAGAGATGGGGGCTATTCCAAGAGACAATTCAAATAATGTATTAAGTACGAGTAATAATTGCTCCGCCTCTCCGTGTTTTTGCGACAAATGATGGGTCACCGGCAAAGTCGGATTCAAAAATTAGACTGCCGTATACAGCTAGTGCGAACATAGCGTTTCTAGATCCACGGCCACTGGTAGATCTCCGTTGTTGCTGCTGTGTGGGGAAGTGTTCTGCTTGTGTTGTGTGTGTTCAGAGATGCAGAGCCGTATATGTAGAAAGTTTGGCCATTCGTTGGGAAGTATAGGAGCTAAAGTTGAGGCTTGGGCGAGTTGGTACATACTTCGGAAATTAAAAACAGCGCGGAAAGACGAGGACCAGACAAAGAAGTGACACGGACGTAGCGCTACGTCCGTGTCACTTCTTTGTCTGGTCCTCGTCTTTCCGCGCTGTTTTTAATTTCCGAAGTATAGGAGACAAATGAGGAGGCGCCATTGACCGAAAGCGGGCTGGGCGTGTTCCAGGGCGTCTTCAGAAATTCGAATGTGACCAACCAGAAGCCGGAAATAATACCCTGGCGGTGGTCGCGAAAAACAAACCCGATAACTGCATTGGAGTAACTCTCGATGGCTGAAAATACGGTACACGTGATGTTTCAATCACGCTCATCCGAAATGATGGTGGAAGAGTGCGACTAGCGGAACGATCGACATAATTCGTACGCCAAGCGCCGAGGGCAGGGAATCTGCCGTCCGAGCGGTCACACTCTGTCCGCGCAAAACAGAGTTGAGCGGCGCATTCGTTTCTTACATCTTCCTGCATGGTCATGATCAAAACAACACGTGCACCCTATTTTCAACCATAAAGTGTTACTCCATTTCACTCTTACGCGCTTATTAAAACCATATACGAACATAGACTTTTGATCAGAACTGTTTGCCGCTACCACCGCTAGGGGATTCTTTTCGGCTTCTGGTTGGTCAAGAGAGCATGCCAAGCCCTCTTTCCGAGTCTGATGCACGCCCTGGCTCTGCCCGCGCCTCCCATTGACCACACTCTCCACATATACGGCTCTGCAGAGATGTATGTATATCTATACATATATTTACATATATATCTATAGGGAGTATTCACTGGCGGCCACATCCGTGTGCGCTGCTGCTGAGCGCGTGCGGACGACGAGCTTCCGCAGTCCTTCTGGAGCGTGCATTTAACACCATCAAGGTTGCCGGTCTTAGCAGGTTATTAACGTGAGCTCGTTCTGAGCATGCGCTCTAAACATGGCCCTCAAATTTGGCGTCCAGTGAATACCTACATTGATACACATACACCATGTAGCGTTCACAAGTCGGGAAAACTTGAAGTAATTTTTTTTTTTTTTTTTTTTTTTTGGGGGGGGGGGGTTTGCTGGCTAAAGAGAGCCACAGGGAAAGCCACAGAGAAGTCTTTATTCAACCATTAGAAAAGCTAAAGAGCGCTATGGCTGGACAGCGATAGGGCCATAGACAAAGCTAAAGAAAAGTAAAAAAACACATACTGCAACATTATCATCCCCAAGACTGGCTCGCCCGTGAAGAGCCACCCTGGTCCGAGTTCTTTTTACCCATATAGCCAGGATTGGCTGACCCGGAAGCAGCCAACTGGCCTCGGCTGTATTTACCCCGTGTAGTCACGATTGGCTGACCCAGAAACAGCCACCCTGGCTCAGGCTGTATTTGCAGGATGGAGCCCAGATTGGCCAGACGGGGAATTGCAGCTTACTGCCAGTCTTGGCGTGCCAGGTTGGTTCTAGCTGAAGCATTGGTGCAAAACAAGCATGGCCCAAGGAAAGTTTCCTTGGCTGCCCAACCTGGCGCGAGCTAGAGCCAGGGTATTGTGCTACTTGGGATCGTCGTTGTTACGCGCTGCTCCACCTGCACCATGTAGATATTTAAGCTTTAATTGTTCTCAATTTTACAAATTAGGGCACATAACAAGGGGAAAATGTGCTGAAAACATAATTATAGGGTTGCGCGAATATTCGTAAGTTTCGAGTAATGAGTCGAATATTGGTGTATGCGACTCGTCATCTGAATCTCATTGTGATTTTTCGATGTCTCAAATATTTTGACAATCTTAATTACCTAGCTTCACCTTATTTTCTAGAGGCTGCCATGGCCACTAACACTGCCCCACAGCTCAAATAATCCTCTGTCACGTTCTTTTTCTTTTAATTTGGTGCAGCTAAAGGCTCGTTCACACTCTTACAACCGAGTACGACCGAGAGAGATGAGACCGGTTTTTAAGCCTTTTGCCACTTCTTAGGACCGGGTGCTCTGCAGCGGAGCTGTCCTAAGAGATCGCAATTAAGAGGCTTAAAAACCGGTCTGGTCTCTCTCGGTCGTTCTTGGTTGCAAGAGTGTGAACGGGCATTAAGAAAGCACCCTGTATATTGTGTACCTATGTTATTGCTATAGAGTTTTAGTATTTTGTCCTGGTAGCCCTGATAACGGGACTTGGTACCCCTCCGGCACCTTTGCTCGTGTTGTATCATTATCAGGCATTGTTTCCGAGTAGAAAATGGTCTACTAAAACCCACTGTTGTAGTGCTTTTTTGTAATACCTGAGATGGGCTTTCCAAACTAATTATAAGTCTCATAATGTCCTCTTTTATTGTGTTCTGTAGGCCAGTGACTCTTTGAGTGCTGACAGTTGTTTGTGGTCCACGAGCTCATGATTAAAAACCTTAGCTTTCTGCAGGCTGTGGAGCTTCTTTTTGCGCTGTACTATTGTCTCAACATTAAAGGGGCCCTCCGGAGCTTTCTGCGATCGTCTGTTTATGGCGGTAACTCAATTTACAGGCCCTAAAGATCCTAAAAATCATAAAATTACCGTCATGCGCGGCGGATTCCCAAGGGCACAGGGACGACACGACACAGCGCCCACACCCAAAGGTTTTAGAAACGCGTCATGATGCTGCAATCGAGGGATTCAAAATGAATCAATCGGGGTGGGGAGATCTTTAAAGGGCCTGCTTTGCGTGCTCTGGGAGATTAGTTGAAGAAAACCATCAAGGACGCAGACCAGAGCAGACCTTGCCCTGGACCTCAAAGGCGCTTTCGAAAACGTCACTCGCGAGAGCGTCCTGCAAGGTCTCGCGAGCATCGACTGTGGCCAGAAGACCTACGACTACATCAAGAGCTTCTTGACGGACAGGACCGCTATCCTGAACATCGGAAGTCACGCATCGGACCCATACCAGCTAGGGCCCAGGGGGACTCCTCAGGGTGCAGTTCTGTCGCCACGACTCTTTAATCTCGCACTCAAGGGACTACCAGAGGTCCTTAACAACATTTCCGGCATTGAACACGCCATCTACGCCGACGACATCACCATCTGGTGCAAGTTGGAAGCGACGCCCAAGTCGAAGAAAGCCTCCAGAGGGCAGCGAATGCCGTGGCCTCGTACGCTAAAGACTGCGGCCTTCAATACTCTCCCCAAAAGTCAGAACTTCTGGTATTCAAGAACCCGTACAGCAGACAACCACCTGCGGACCTGAACATCTACATCGACGGACAAGAAGTACCCAAGCCCAAGGAGGTGAGGATCCTCGGCCAGATCCTCACCCAGTCGGGAAGAAATCTTAGAACCATCAACAAGCTCACCACTTCCACGACGCACGTCGTCGGGATGCTGAGGAGAATCAGGAACCAGCGGTGCGGACTCAAAGAGAAGGGGGCTATCCAGCTGGTATATGCCTTTGTGGTATCTCGGGTCATGTACGCCACCCCGTACCTGAGACTCACTCAGACCGAAGTCAACAAACTCAATGTCATCATTCGAAGAGCTTTCAAGTGCGCCCTTGGACTACCAGAGTACGTGGCCACGGAGGACCTGCTCAGCACGGGCCTCTACAACACCATTGAAGAACTCTGGGAAGCCCAGCGTATATCACAAATCAAGCGCCTCAGCGAAACACCGAACGGAAGATGGCTCCTGGAGCGGCTGCAATTGGCCACACCGGGTGGCATATTACACCAAGAACCCAAACAAGAATTAACACCAACTGTACGAGGCAAGATCACGGTCGAGAAGATCCCAAGTAACATGAACTCGGAAAGGAACGCCAACAGAAGAAGAGTTCGTGCACAGACCATATCCAGGATATGGAGCAAGAAGCCCGGAACCCTGTACGCCGACGCGGCCATCCTACCAAGAGGCAACACCGCCACCCTGGCCGTGGCCGATCCTCGTGGCAACGTGGTGAGGACGGCATCGGTCTACACGACCCTCACAGAACACGCAGAAGAAGCCGCAATTGCTCTGGCTGCCACAGGTACCAAACAAGACCACATCACCGTCATCACAGACTCGCAACGGGCGTGCCGCAACTTCGCCAAGGGTGAAATAGGCGAACAGGCGGCGAGAATCCTCTCCAAGGCGCAGTTTACGAGCATGAAGATCGTCTGGGCACCAGGTCACGCGGGTGTCGAGGGAAACGAGGCGGCAAACGCCGCAGCCCGAGCCTTTCATTCGAACCGGGACTCGTCCGCACCTCAACCACACTCTCCTGACCCCAACATGAAGTACAACGAATACTTGAAGACAATCAGGGAAGCCAGGATGACTCTTCCAGCGCCACCTTCGAAGTTCACCAAGGAGGAGGAGCACCTCTATAGAAGACTGCAGACAGGAACCATGAAGACGCCAATGAAGCTCCATCAATGGTACCCCCAACTCCATCCTTCACCAACTTGCTCCTTTTGCGGGTGGAAATGGGGGGACCTGTACCACTTGATGTGGGTGTGCAAGCACATTAAAGGTTTGGATCCGGTTCCGAACCCGACAAGGGACAACTGGAACGCGGCCCTCCGCTGGAGCGATCCGGGAAGCCAACACTGGTTAGTACGGAGAGCGACGGTGGTGCAAGCCGCGATTAGAGCCCCGGCCTAGGGGCACCCAGCCAGAAATGATTCCTCAATCAAGATTACCTATTTCTTTCTGGTACCTCCTATCCCCTTCTTTTCATAAAATAAAAGATGTTTTCAACAACAACAACAACTGAATAAGGCCTGCCCGACTTACGTCTTGTGTAAATTGTTTAATTTAAATATTTTGTTTAGTTTGTTTTTCCACTTGTGTTTCACCAGATCATAAAGCTCACTACATGAACGTGTTTCAAGTTTTGCCATTATATACATATCGAACAATATATTTATTTTATGGGCCACCAAATTACAAGGATGAAGACAACCCCAGAATATGTTTATAAATGTTGTTTGATTATAGTGTAAAGGCACTGCTGAACTTTTTTTTTTTTTTTAGCGTTTATATTTTTTGAAAAAATAGAAAAGTTGAGCCGGCCCAGAGGGCCTGTACAAAAAAAGAACTGTGGCCTCTGAACTCTGGGAGTTCCTGGGAATCAATAGGATTATTCCACCTCTTGTGGATATCTTTTTAATTCTCAGATGCGCCAAGGGTGGCTTATTTCCTTTGATTTACGTCGAAGTGCTCAGCCTGCTAGACCCTGACTGCTACATTTCAGCAAAATGAGAATTCTGCATCAACATTGCACCAAAATTTAATTTCACTTTCTCACTGCTGAAACTAACAGACCCCACTAAGCCTATCACTATGGTAGGCTTGAGTGGTTTTGTGAAACTTTTGTTTATTGCTTCGAATGACGCACTGTTTGATTAGATTTCCGCATTGAACGCTGACAGTACTCGGACATTTTATGGTACTCCCCATTGCCCCTTCCGCGCAATTGAAGTGTGCTTCACATTGCGCTTCGGTGCACTGCAGTGAGGCAGCATTTGTGGTGCAGACATAAGGATCGTATGCGCCTCACTTGCCCATAATGCAGCCGTGTGCTTGGGGGAAAACTACTCGTCCACAGCGGGATGGCGCGTGCGCTTGCCTAGGCTTTTTTTTTTTTTTTTTTTTTTTTACAGAAAAAGGAAGCTTTTTTTGTTGTTGTTTTTTGTGCAATGGCTAGAATTGCGAGCATAGGCGATATACTTTGGTTGTGGTGCCTGAATGAGCCTCCGGCGGGTGTCTTGACTTTCATGAGTGGTAGGGGCAAAAAAAGAAAGCATGGGCTTTAGCAAGGGGCAGGCCTATTATTAGAATCTTGTACTATTTGCAGAGCAATGAATGAGAATAAGGTGCCTGCACCAAAAGTTCTTCTTGGTGCTCCTAGATTGACTTTTGGTTTCTCCAGAGGCTGCGCCAGAATTACACGAACCAGACACATCACATGTTTATTATCACAGCCCTGTCTCATCGTTGCACATGACTGAGGAAATATCTAAGCGGCTCATCACCGACGCCATGTTTGCGGATACAAGGAGCCGACCGGCCCGCAACGCCCGGAGATACGTGCGCTTCCGCGCATCCCTGGGGAACGGGAAATTGACCCCCCGCGGAGGAAGGCAAGGAGAAAACGTAGTCCCTTGTTTGTGAAACGATAATTGCAGTATCGCGTATTCTAAACTAGAAATATTTTACGTCTTGTGAATTTATCATGCACAACATATTTAAATGAACTGAAAATTGTTTCTTTAGCGAAACCTTAAAACGACCGCCAAAATTTTCAAACATACGATAATTTCATTGGCCCTCGCAAGTACAGAAAAGAGTCCGCACGTATTTTATTCCTGCGTGATTAATAGGCGGTTCTGCCTTCTAAAACTGAAGATAATCATTCACTGACACTTCCTTAACGCTATCGCACCAAAAAGTAGCTTCTCCAAAAACCGCTTGAGTGCCCCTTTAAACAGTACCAGATCAAGGGCTTCACAGAACTCGTTAACATCCTCCCTGTTGTATCTGTATACCCATCAGTCTTTCAAGCGAGCATTCATGATCATAAGATAATTTAATGTCCCTTGATATGCACATTAGGTGTTGTGTATTTTCGTCCCTCGCGTCATTCCGTTTTCAGGTACACAAAACCCAGTAGTGTGTCCATTCACCCAATATTGTCACGAATGACAATCGATGAGGCAATGATAACTGAAGAAACTAAACGTTTAATGAGGTGAACGTGTGCCCAAAGCAAACTAAACAAAAAGGAAAGAGAAGAAAACAGCAGAGCGTCGCGGGCGTCGATGTCGGCGAAACCGCAGGATCGAGCGCTGGGGCGAGGCTGAGTCCGGCTGCCCACGCGGAGCCCTTATGTACACGCGTGGGCTTCTGGAACAATCAGCGTAGAAGGTTCGGCGTGTAGAACATTTTAACCTCGAATCAGCCAACACGGTTCTCGAATTTACCAGAACATTACATTAGAGTAAACAAAAATGCGTACCCGCGGCCAGGCATCGAACACTGGCTTTCTGCGTGAAAGGCACGCGCGATAACTGTTAGGCTACGAGCGCACTGCCTACCTCGTCAGCTGCGCTCGCGGCAATATTGCCTTTAACCCGCATGTGTTCCCTGCAGCTTTCCCGTACCGCTTCTCAATCCTGTCATTTTACTAACACCCCAATCCCCCTCCCTTCCGTTCCCCTTTACCCCGCTCGCATCCCGTCCAAGAATAGCCGGGTATGTGTTGCGGTTCCTCCCTATCTCTTAAATGTGTTTCTGCTAGTCCATATATTGGAAAGGTTTCAACTTCTCATTTTCCCCCAATTTTCTCCCACTTCATTCTACCTATGCCCCCCTGCATGCTTATAAAACCTACATTAGGATACTTCTTTTTCCCGTTCCTACAAGGCTTTCTCCCTCCCTCCCTCCCTGACCCTTCCCTCAAATCTTCCTCAGGGCCGTCATCTATTCCAGGAGCCTTCGGGCTTCCAAAAAAGCCCTCGCTCTCTCTCCCATTCGCAACCCAATCAGCCACCCCATGCGTGTGCCGTAGTGCAGCCCACCGAGGTCAAATAGATGAGCTATCCCCTCTGGTACACCTCCCTGCTCACCTCCCTCACATCATACCCTATCTTCTGTGCCAACTGCTTAATTACCTTGTTTGCCTCCATCCCCCCCCCCTTTCTGTTCCCCTCGCCTGCCTCTGAACTTCGGTAGTGTGTACAACAAATGTGCGCCTTCTCAGCTGCTTCTCTAAATTTACGAACCCCCGCCTCTTGCTGTCTCTCAAGTTATGCCCCCTTCCCCTGAATACGTCATTCAGCCCTGCATTAAAAACAACCAGGTTTTCCCCCTGTTGGTTGTCCCACACCATGTTCGTAGTGCTCTCCATGGCCTCGCTCATGCACTTTCCTGGGTAGGCCCTCCTCCCCTTTCACCTTGCTCTTGATCCCTGCTATGCACCAGCACCTTATTATCATCATCATTGTTGTTGTTACCATTTTGCTTTGTTCATTCGCCATTGCAGTTGTGGACTGGCACCTCTCATCTCGGTCTCGTCTCAGTGAATCATGTTTCCGGACTACGCTGGCTTGGACGTCATTGCCCCATCTGTTCTTCTACCGCCGCGATGTGTCGCTAAGAAGCGCAGGAAATACTCGATCATAACGCTAGAAAAGGCAGCGATTCTCAAACGAATAGAAAGTTGCCGAACACAAACAGAGGCATAACCTCAAGCAAGGCGCACAGGAGTAACCTGAAGCCAGGCACTATTTACTGCTTTTTTTAAGCCAGCTTAGACGTAATAAAGGCAAGTTTTTTAATCTGCCGATTTGTCAGACTGCTCTATGATTCGGACGTTTTTTCGGTCCCTGCAAAGCCCGAAAAATTGGTTGGCGACTGTACAGATAAAATGTGCACTATATGTAAAGAGGAGGGAAACATTTCAGCTTGTGATTCTAAAATGTAAGGAGCTAAGTGATACCCTTCCCAAAGGGGTGAAAGACATACCCAGTTTCGCTGGAGAAGATGGAAGTGTGGATTAGAGTAAAGTAGATGCAACAAATAGGAGGTTAGAGTGCGGGTGAAAATTATCTGGAGAAGACTGAACAAAGAACAACTAAGTAGCACATCTGGGGGACAGGAGGAAACTTGGAACTCCCTCCCTCGTGTCTCCGGAGTAAGGCCTCAACCCTGTGCCCCAGTGGGTCTGGTGTTGGGTCGATGCCAACAGAAAATTGGTGACTCCCTCGACAGGGGATAAAGAAAGGGTCAACACAGCAATCACCCACCCCAGCCCAGTGATATTGACAGAAAGGCATTGACCTAAAAAAACACAATCACATGTTTTTTTAGGCTAGGTGGCAGAAGGTAATGCCTAAGGGTACAGCAGTTACTATCCACCCTTCCATCCATCCAGATTTTAACCAAACATGTAAACATAGTATTCTTATATAAGTAAACAAAGGTGAAACTTTCTGGACCTAAGAGTACTTCCGGCTGGACTGCACTTTATGTATGTTTCAGTGAGCAAGAATGAGCAGCGTGTCTTTGAAGTGCTTCTTTATGTAGAATCAGGAAGGGTATGTCAAAACGATACACTATAGATTGGCGACCTAGATCATATGAAGCCCAGAATAAGCAGAGTTGCCCATTTGGCCTCTGTGCTGAAAGTTATGTGTCCCCATGCACCACTGCAATGGAAACCCGGCCATTTACACGGAAGGCATTCAACAAAATTGGAAGCAAGTCAATCGAAGCCTTTGTAACAATTTTGTGAATGGGAAGTGAGTACGTGCACCAGCTCACGTCGATTCGTTAACTGCCTGCGTGTCGTAACTGTTCAAGATGGTAAAATGCTACCACCAACAACTCGGCAAGCATTCAGCAAGTTGGCTGTTTGTCAGTAACCTTGTGCCCTGATATCTTCTCCATTTTTAAGGAGTTTTCTTATTCGTACTGCCGCTTCTTTCGCCGTGTCTTTTCACTCAGCTGTTAGCCCTCCCAGCAGGCGATTTCTGCTTGTTACGGTATGTTTTAGCGGCCATAGTTTGTAAGCGCTCTTTGGCAATCACACATGGAGATTATTGACTCCCTGCTCGCTCAAGCACGTTGTGACGCTGAAGGTGGCATTCACTGGTGACCATAGATCAGTCTCTCCCTGCTCAGCGCAGGCTTACTTACGATTAGCCTCCACAACACTTCCGCAATGTGCATTGCACACCACCAAGATTGTAGTCCTTCTCAAAAGGGAGGGCTCGTTCTGAGACTGCATTCATCGTGGTAAAACTCTCTTTTCGGCCGGCGACTTTATGAATGTGTCTTAATATTTGCTACAGATGTTTCATATCTGCAAAGCAAAGCAGTAAACAGCAGTAACATCTTACTTGGCTGATTGGAACTGCTCTTTAGACTAGGCCAGTCGTATGTTTTGCGGTATCGCAATACAAACTTTATGTAACACAATAGCCATGCAGCTGATCACAACGGTTGCTATCATGCCAATAGTCTCGGTTTTGCTGTAGACGCCCAGGACAAAAATTTGAGATAGGATATCTACAAAACTGCAGAACGCATTGAAAAAAAACTGACAACTCGTAATACAGGAACAATTAGAGGAACACGCGGAATACAGGAACACGCAAAGAATCATGCAGAAAAGAGTGATTGAAATTGTTCAGTCAAATCGACATATACACAATTCATACTCAGACCAAATCTAACCTAAAACTTTGTTCCCAAGTGAATTGTTTTTTTGTTTTTTTTATACAAGATGAACGACACAGCTTGGCTGTTGAGGTTGGTCCTTGGCAAGATGCCGGTCAATTAAATTTGCAAATAAGCATCATCCTTGCTAATTGGTAAATTTTTGTTAAAAAAAGCAAAGTAGTATTTTATTCTCTATTCAACATGACAGCTACTTAATTGACCACTTTCTGACGGTATGCGTGCGCAATTTACTTCCTCCAGGCACCCCGTGTACTTTGTTTTTGTTCAGCCCAAGGACAAATAAAATTGCTGTTCATCCCATAAAAGAAGCAATAGTATACTTCTATATGTGTGAGTCCATTATACATGTGTCAGGAACACATAGTTATTTCATTCAGTTTTAAAATCAAAAACTCTGTTTAAGTCTCTCCCAAATCACTTATACATCTGCCTATCAGGGATGAAAACTGTGGAGAAGATTTGCAGAATATATTTTAGATAATTTGGGAATTCATTCACATGTAATGTGTATCATAGGTTTAGTTATGTTGTCAAATGTTTGGTCAGTAATTATATTCTTATCATCATCAATAATTTAGACTGTATGAAGTTCACATAACTGCTTGGAAGGACGATCCTTAAAAATATGCTAGCTGTTGAGTATCCTGAAACATGCTTTTTTTGTTCCCGGATTGGCAGTGTCAAACACTGGTCGCGGGGTATGCCAAAAAGGACTTTGTGCTCACATGATAGGTCTGAAGGGAAAGACACGAAATGTGCAAAGAGAGAAAGATAATAAATTATTATCTTAAAAAGAATCCAATGCGTGATGCCTTACAGCAAAAAGAAATACATAGATACGTAATACGATATTCCTAATTAAATATAAACAGTGCAAAGGGCAGATGAATATTCTTTTAACCCCAACTCAAATCACACTTGGCCATCAGCTTGCATGAACTCCAAATTTCTCGGAAAACTGCCTCGGGAGGTTTGTGCTATATTTAGTTTCACGTAGACTTGTTTTGGGCCCTCACTTTAAGGTTGCGTGCTTTATCGGTCATGCTCCCTAACATTTTATTAGGCTGCTCTATATCATCCATACATGGGTAAATTACTTCCAATATGTAATTGAATTACAATTACAATTGCTTTTCTTCAAAGGTAGTTTAGCTACAATTACCACATGAAAAGTAATTAATTACAATTACAAATTACTTTTAAAAAGTAATGCAATTACTTTACAATTACTTATTTCTGAGAGCTTCCCGGCTTGGCCCAATATTTGAGGAGGCTTAAGCATCGCTGCATAAATGCCACGTATTGTACTTTCCTATTAAGAATTTAGTTATATTTAGGGTGTGTACTTTCCGGTGTTTATTTGTGAGAAAAATCGGCGGATGTTTTTCGGTGTTTATTTTTTTTTTCGAAACACCGGTGTATTTCGGTGGAACGTCTCACGACGGGGCTAAAATCGGTGATTATCGGTGGAAAAAATGCGATTGATCACAGACAGAGAGTTCTAATTTTATTCACATATTTCATACACTTCTCGAGGAAGCATCTATTTCTCACACTTGGTTATTATAGTGGATGCAAGCATACTTCGAGAGGCTTGCGTCCGTCATGGCAGCACGTTCCTTGCGGTTCACAACCCGCAATTTAGAAAACACACGCTCCAGATTTTCGCTGGACACAGGACATCCCAAATTGTCCAGCCAGGCTTGGGACAGTAGTGGCCAGTCAGGTAAATGAAGTTTCCAAAATAACACTGGATCAACGGTGCTAGTCACAGCATACTGGCGGTAACAAAGAAACTCTGATTCTAGGTCACTCAGCTAGCTCTCGTTTCGGAGGACCAGCCGATAGATACTTTCATAAGACACAAATCCAGTGTTGCCAGGTCTACTGATTTATCAGGAGATCTACTGATTTCGTTCCGGGTTTACTGATTCACTGAAAAACAAGAAAATCTACTGACTTTTTTTTAGTAAACATATTAAAAATTTATTATATGGCCCCTTCAGTTCCCAGCGTCGCCCATCAAAGGAAACTCATAATATCCCAGAATTAAAAACGAAGCTCTGGCTAGATGGCCCAGAAGCCCGTCCTATTCGAGTGACGTAGCCGTATATTCATCTATCTATTTACCCAGAGTAGGTTCGGCAGTTTCAGCTTATGATCTCGCCGTAACGTCCCTCTCCCGAGTGAGCCAATCAGCCCGCGGCGCAGAGCGAGAGGTGTTTGCGCATGCGCATGAACTTTCTAGAATAGCTTCGAGTTGAGCGGAGAGAGCCGCAATTTTCATTCATTCGTTCGGCGGAATGCATAAAATCGACATCCAAATTTCAGTTTTTATTTTTTTTATTTGGCAGGTTGTGGCAAGAAAATTATATAATCCTATTCCTCGGTTGCTTTAAAAGCTAACGAATGAAGTTTTTCCACGCTTGAACGCAAACTTTGGGTCAGGCGAAAAAGAAATAAGCCCGTAGCAGACGACGCGTAGCCTCAACAGTGCTCCGGACCAACAGCGTTGCTTCAAAAACCTTCCACAGCCCAGTAAGGAAAGATGGCAGCATGCAGAGGACTTCCATTGGACATGTTCGCGCGCACTTGCCGGAGCGTCTTGTTTCGGTTTCGTTTCAATAACAGCGACAGGTGAACGTCGCATTGTCGCCTTCATCTGTGATCCCAAAAGTGCCCTCAGACTCGATTTCAAAGAATAATCCTCGAAACAGTCAATAATGACTAAAACAAAAACATTTATGGAGCCATTCTAATTTGTCCTTCATATAAAGTTACTCGAGAACTGGTCTTGTGTTTTTCTTTCATTTTTATTTGTGTTTATTACCATGTTATTTGTTACTCTATACTATTTCTTCGAAGTGTGTATTAATGGAGATAGCAAAACATGGCAAAACACATATTTCGTGGAATCTACTGATTTTTGTGCAAATCTACTGACTTTTTGGGGATCAATCTGCTGGCTTTTTTTTTCTCCATCTGGCATTACTGCACAAATCCCTCTGGCAGCTCCACGTTTATGCACGGATTAACAATTGGCACGCGGAACCAGAACGACGATTCATCCATGAAATCTGTAGCGTAGTCCTCCTGAGCTTTCCGCTTACTTCCCATCCTGGTGGCCTTCTACTCCGCGTGACAACGAAGGGAAGCAAGTCTCAGGTTGAGAAAACCCGCAGACGCGGGATGGACACGCCTTCTCAAACACGTCTGCAATTTTTTTTACAGAACGGTTCTTTTATATACAGCCGAAAAACTCCCCCGCCAACAAAACCCTTTTTCCGTTTCCCCAAAAGCCCATGGAAACTAAACAGATAACAAGGAACACATCTCAGTTCAGAAAGCTCAGTAGCCCTGTACGACACGGATGTTGGTAGTGTCTTCCAGGAACCACAGCAACCTCTGAATACATGGCTTGCACCGACATTACTTGGCCAGACACAATGGGGAAAACGCACATGAGAGCGTACCCTCCGCTGCATTAATTTTTCCATAAAAGGGGGCCATGGGCGACACAATGGGGGAAAGGCGTGTGAGAGCTTAGCTTTCACTGCGTTAACTAGACGCTTTTCACCCCCAGAAAGGAGGGCGGACTGACGCCACGTGCAAGCCATGTATAGACACTGGAAGAATGCAGGATCCACGAGATAACACGTTTGACGAACCTCTACGGGGAAAGGGTTTCGCTAGGTCGGAAACGTTCAACGACCGGTGTTTTTCGGGTTTAACCGGGGCGAAAATATCCAACCACAGGTGTTTTTCGGTTTTAAACGATTTTGTATTTTTGTCACCGACGGATGTTTATCGGTGTTTTTCGGTTAAAACCGGAAAATACACACCCTAGTTATATTCATGATAGAACTTGACAGTTTGGGGCAATGAAGTACTAGATTCTTTTATTTTTAATAAATAATGAATTGTTTATATGCAGGAAGACGCCAGATCGCTAAAGAAAAAATTGGACTGAAAGACTTTTGTAAGCCAGGCAAATAAAAATGCAACAATTAGTCGTATATGAATATTTTACAAGTATTAATATAAAACTAAATTCCACACGTGCTAATTCGACCGCATTCACATATAAACATCATGGTATTGTAAATTATTTACATTGAGTTGAAATTATAATGGCTCAGAAATATATGAGAACTGAATCCGGGATCCCGAATCATTGGTGACATTATTCACGGGTGCGAAATCAGTCTCCAAGATGCTTCTGCAGATAATATCCGAAGTAAAACTAACAGGAAATAAATTTGAAAATAATACAAAGATACAAATATGCGAGAGTACTGGAAGAGGAACGTAAAAAATTGTCATAAAAGAAAGAAAAATAACTTCATAGACACTTAAGATTTCCAACCTCGACTGAAAGCTGAAGCTCAATTTTTTTTCTTTCAATATTTTGGCAAATTTACGCTATTGTTTTCTGCTTGCACCGCAGACTGCGCCATACAGCGCCGTTGAGGTAGACTCTGAAGAGGATTGTCTCTAAGCCCGCAGTGTAAGCAAGAAAGCAACAAACAATGCAACGTTATTTATGTTGTGCGTGTGTGTGTGAGTGCATGTCTGTGCGCGAGTGTTTCACCGAGAGCTAGGCCGCTAGTGCGAGCGCTGAGGCCTTCAGAGAGGCTCCGTCGGCGCCGCAAAGTTTTGCAAAAGTAATTGCAATTGTGCCTGAAATTTTGCAATTACTGACGTTAGAAAGTAATGAAATTACAATTCCTTTTAGCCGAAAGTAATTAATTACAATTACAAAGAAAAATAATTAAATTACAGTAATTCAATTACTGTAATTGATTTACTACCCAAGTATGATATCAAGACTGCTACATATACCGCAGAACTTTACAATTTCGACATCTACTTTTGCTTGTGTTGCGAACATCACATTTCACCAGGAAACTGAACTGGTTTGCATGAGACATGGTTTGCATGGGACGCCATCGCACTATATGCTGGTAGTCACTGTGATTTGCTCTTGCTGAGAAAATGGAATCTGGTGGTACAAAATGCACGCTGCAGTGCAAGCCGTTTAGTTAAGAGACAAGTTATTCGTGCTTGGTGCATCGTCGTGAGGAACGGCACGAGCGACTGGCACCACGAAAGTGCACTTTCCGGCAAGTGTTCAGGAAAACAAAGGAGCTTCCGGGGCCACGCTTTCTTACCAGAAACCTCTACAACACAGTACGCATATAAAACTGCTTTCGCCCCCCCCCCCCCCCCCTTTCTTTTCCTGAGGGACTCCCTCCACCATTTGGGGGTGTTATTTTGACAATTATATTTGTCCCACTTGTTAACAGCAATCCTCCATTGCTTTTCTTTTGCACCAAAAAACAATGAAGTTTAAACAAGATATGGAGGCGGTCAAGGTTTGGGGAAGAACTCTAGAACAACACTCCTCTGAGGTGTGTTGTTATGGCCTTTTTTTTCTTTACTTTTTCCTCAGGTAAGTTCACTCTTTGCAAATTTTACAAAAACAAAATGCACCAATGCACCACCGTAGCGCGATAGGTTAAGAAAGCGAATTTTGCGGTCGATTTAAAGAGCCTGGCCGCTACTTGGGACACCTAATAGGTTTCGGAAAACAGATTCTCCGTGTGACTGCAGACGGAAAAGTGGCGCGCCTTCGGAAAAAAGTGGTGCGTGCGCCTCGCTTCTGCAGCAATTTTTCGCTGAAACCTCACCGAGGCCTGCCAATCACCTGAAGGAGAAATGCGGATGCTGCTAATGGCCGCTCGACATCACTATGACTATGGTGCCTGGAACGCATCTCCGACTGGTGTGTTTACCGCGTCCAAAAAAAGTGGTCCTCGACTTCCGCCTGATAAAGATAAGTGTCACGCTGTCGCCGGTCGCGATCCTGGCGGCGTCCCAGCAGCTGTGGGTGATGTGGCAGACGCCTGTTCTGCTGCATTTCGCTCTCCATTGTGACAGTCCACAAAAGCTAGAGCAGCCGGAAGTTGGGACGCCGTGAAAAGAGCGACACTTCCGTTCGCTCGTGCTTTTCGCCAGCATTTCAACTGCCGATCGCCACAATTGCGACATGCAACAGCATGACACTCCGGCTTCTGCGACGTCCTTCGTTGCCACTTTGGGGCCATTTTTGATGTATGGGGCAGCATAAGACGCTAAACACACCAGTCGGAGACGTGCTCCAGGCACCATGTTATGATGTCTGACCTTCGAGGCAGAGCGAGCTTTTGGAGAAGTATGATCTCTGTCCATGGGCGTACCTCCCGGAGGGGGGGGGGGGGGGGGGGGGGGCAAAGGGAGGAAGGGGGGGGGCTTGCCTGCCAGTTCTCAGAGTGGGGGCACAAGCCATGTGTTTTGCCCCCCCCCCCCCCCCCCCCCCTGAAACAGCCGTCACTGGGAAGGGCAAATACTGGCCGACGGCGCCCAAGGGATACCAAGGGCACCGCCCCCCGGCTTTGGGGGGGTCTGGTTTGGCCCCCCCCCCCCCCCCCCCCACTCAAAAACAAGTTGGTACGCCACTGTCTCTATCCGATTCCGTATCCGAGCCAAAGCCGAAAAAAGTAAAACAAACATGGCGAGCGAAAAGCAGAGAAGCGGTGCGGGCAATGAATTCGTCCTACTCGGTCGCAAGTGTGAACGGCGCTTTGGCAGCACAGGTTGGTGGCGCGGTGCAGATTCAATAACAGTCGCGACGAGTGCAAGCGCCCCATATAAACATGATGACGGGGGATAACTTTCTTTTATATGCGCAAACATGTCCGAAATGCTTCGAGATCATCCGCCTGTTCTTCGACGTTCGCGGTCTTTATCGGGTTTGGCAGGGACCCAGTGAGCCGAATCTGACAAAGTTTATTGAGTGGTATTAATAAAACAGACTGTTCACACTGTGCGTACTTCATATCATTTCAATGCGAAACGCTCGATATTCCCGGTACAGATGACAAGGTTTGGCAAAATCCCTGTGAGTCAATAAGCCAGAAGTTTCGCGCGTCAAACTCTACGTGTGAACAGGCCGATTTCGCGAAATCTCGGTTTCGCTAAACTGTTGCGCGTTGAAAAGCAGGGGGGGGGGGGGGGGGGGGGGGAAGGAGGGAAAGGGAACGCGGCGCAAAGCGGAGGCTGCCATATTAAAACCGCTTACGTTGCCAGCATAGGTTTCGCAGTGGAGAAGTTGGCACCATATACGGCGGACGAAGTTTTACTTTCTTTTTCGTTTTGGAAAGAATGTATTGTTGTGTTATATAAGTCCTCCTGCATACAGACAACGAAGTTTAATTATATTTGTCTTGTTTACTCGGCTTGAAACCCTAAAAACAGGTTTTGGAAACTTATTGCTTCCATCATTTTGGAGTACGCAAGGCAGTTATCTCGCTGTTCTGGTTTCGGTTACGAAAGCAAGGCAAAACGCTCGTAGTTCCCGCCCTCAGTACACTTTGGACACCTTCCACACTTTGACACCGGATAACTAGATTGTGGCGACGCACAATCACCAGCATTTTGGCGCTATAAAACCTCGTCGTCGTCTGCTTCAGGGAAGCACGGCCGCCCGCTACACAGTCACGCGGGACAGAGGAACGTCCGTCGACCGACGCCGCCGAGGCAATAAAAGCGCCGTTTCTTTTCTATGTTGGGATTCGCTCGTCACCACGACGCAGCATCCCACAAGATGAACAAGGATTTAGATTTGCTTGAGAGGTCACTTTCGCCGCTTCCTCACCGTCGAGCAGCCGGATCAGCTGACGGCAAGCCGCGGATGAAAGGCTTGAGCATCAACAGCCTAGAGCCACTACAACAGCCCAAGTGCACTCACGATGCGGGCGACGCGGGCTTCTGTCAATCCAGGGGCAGACCCAAGGGGGAGGCGGGAGGCGACGGGGGCGGCCGCCTACCCTCCAAACAGTCGACCCCCCCCCCCCCCTCCCCCCCTGCCCCCTTCTTGGAGGGCGATTTGACATGGGTGGATTCCCCGAAATAAAACCAACTCCCGTCCTGCCAGGTGGTAGGAAGCTCGGTACTCAAGGACGAGGGTTCGAAATAGGGTAGGCCGCACCCTAGCAGGCGCACACACTTGGAGAACCACTCCGTCGCTTAGACTGAAGTCCGCGGCGGCGGTTTCAAAGCACGGCAGAAGTTAGAACCAAAAGTCGGCGCAGCGGCGCACATCTAGGGCCCGTCGGCGCAGTGTGGTTCTGCGGCGGTTAAAACAAAAGGCGCAACCGGAGTCCTGTTTATCTTGCTTTGGAGTGTAGATTTTCCCTTCCCCCTCGCCCCCCCCCCCCCCCCCTCCGAAAAAAAAAAATTAAAAAAAACGGAGTTCTGGATCCGCCCCTGGGTCAACCGGTAGCCCAGCAGAAACCGCGTGAACGTTCCAGCTCTTCGTCACGACACGCTGTTGCAGGCGTGAACGTTCCAGCTCTTCGTCATGACACGCTGTTGCAGAAAGCAGGGTAAAACACAACTACACGAACCACCGAATCAAATGCACTGTTGTCGTAAATATTGGCTTGTGATTGCGCCTTTGTAGATCATCGTATTCGTTTTGCTGGAGCGACGCAACCGACGGGGCATAACAAAATCGTTTGCGTATTCCGCATACCTCGCAAGAGCACTCACCCAGTAACCTTGCGAAAACCGCGAAACACGGAGTCCGCACCGCCCTGACTTACCAGTCTTTTATTTGCTTTAGAGCAGTTTGTACCTGCTAGTAGGTATGTCTAGTGAAACTGCAACTTGAAACTAGGGGCAATGCCAGAGAGAAAAGAGACAAAGTTGAGAAAGCATGCTCGCTCTCTCCAATTTCTGAACTCTCAAGTGATTGTACCATAATAAATTCACCAACACCTTTTTCCAAAAAAAAAAAAAAAACGCTATGTTCACTACGTAAAAAATGGTCTCAGTTCATGCATCCGTAGGCAGGTAGGAAACGTTGCCCTAATTTATTCACACCGCATGACGAGCGCAACAAATTCGCACGAGATTTACAAGAAAATATCAGAGGTGACTTATGTTTCTCTGAAATTCTGTATGACCGGTCGTTTGCAGGACCGAATCATCTACTCGGGCGGTGTGCGTCGCTGTGCAAACGCCAACAACACGAAGCATAACAACGGCAGGTCTAGGTCAAGAATCCCTAGTCCATTGTTCAATTAAAACGACGTAATTTTGTTGAAAACGCCCGCAGCTTTTTACTCACGGTATGCGTCGAGAATCTTCCACATTTTGAAACGGAACGAAGGAAGATTTACTTTTAAAAGCGCTCGCTGCGTCCTCCCGGACCAGTTGGACCGGATCAGCTGACGACGACGACGGAACTGAACCCGTTGAATTTTAACGCCACAATAACCAATTTGCGCTTCGTGTTAGTATGGGATTCTACCTCCAAGCACCGCACGACACACCACGAACGTTTCAACTCTTTGTCGCATCGCCGTGTTGCACCAAACCTATCTCTATGCACCAAACAGAACAAGATCGCCGAAGTCAACGGAGCGTTGTCGTGAACCTTGGCTTCTGGTTGCGCACTCGTGGACCCTGTGACTCCCTTCGCTTTCAAAGGACGCACGACGATTACGAATGATACTTTCCGTCTTCCGGGACCATCACAGGGGCACTTCTCCGGTCACGTCTTCGCTACATGTGCTGGCAAACCGCGTCAAACGTGGTCAAACCGAAGCCGCCGAAGCGCCGAAGCAATTGAGGAGTTTCAGCGAATATAGGGGGCGCTCCGATAGATCCAACATGGCGGACAAGAGGGGGATAGATTTGCGACGCCCGTAGACCGGTAGCGTATAAATAGAACAAAGCGTGTCGTTCTCTGTTTGTTGCCGTGTGCGAGACGATCATCATTTCAACCAAGACCTACCGTGATTCTACAGATGAAGTGTTCAAGCCAGTCGAAGGCAAGAAATCTTGCCATAGTCAAGATATATGTGCAAGTGTTCGACGTGAGCTCTCACGCTGGTGCAGCTGTCATCAAGTTGAACCGAATGTACGCGGGTCCAAAGAAAGGTACATGTCAACAATGTTCGCGCGTTCAAACTATGACGCGTACTTTATCTCAAACTAAACTTATCGGTCTGCGGCTACGAACATTTTTGTTGACGTGGCTTAGATGATGTAACCATTCAGGCCTCGCATTAGAAGGTGTTGCGAACTTTTCGGTTGTTCTAGTTAATTGTGCTAAAAAGCGGTTGGATGGAAAGTATGACAACTACAGCATACAAGGGACGATTGAGGTCTTTATCCTGCGTTCTATGTATCGAAACATCGGTATCCTTGGTGTTATATTGCGATCAGCTGGTCGCCGATCGTCCTGTTTTTACGCATAATGTAAACAAGCCCCGGAAGCGCCAATCTCATTTCCATGTGCTTGTGCACCCCTACAAGCCTCATTTCGGCTCTTGTGGAAAACTTTATTGTAATAGCAATAGTCTCATCGGTCATTCGAGTTGTATGTGCCACGGTGATATCTGCTGTGTGTGATCTGCTGACAAACAAGTCTGTATTAAATGCGAGGAGAACGAAGGTAAAGCTTTTTTAACTGTTTTCTTTTTACAGAACAGGGCAAAGCTTCTAAAACAAGAGCAACCTTAGCTGATATTTGAGTGTGCTCAAGAAGGAATTGCAAAAGGTGCTTATGCCAAGTGGTAGATGTATGCAGTTGATTTTCTGTTTGCTTCTGCATTGTAAATTGGAAGATATGTATCAGCAAAAGACATGTGTCCTTTTCAAAATGTCTTTTATTAGAGCAAATAGGTTTTCATACACAACCGAAGAGTTCGAAACACCATTTAATTTGAGGCCTGAATGGTTACATGATCTAAGCAACGTCAACGAAAATGTTTGTAGCCACAGACCGATAAATTTAGGTTTAGATAAGTATGCGTCATAGTTTCAGCCTCAAACACTCAACATTGTTATGTACCTTTCTTGATGACAACTGCACCAACATGAGAGAGCCCACGTCGTCGAACACTTGCACACATATCTTGACTATGGTATGGCAAGATTTCTTGCTTGAAGTGAAGATCATCTCGCTACGACTAGCTACGACCACCCACCGCAGCGATGCAGGCACCGAAGGGGCGCAACGCAGTCAGTCGCCGTCACCGGACGCTGCTCGTTTGGCATTCACGGCTTTCCGCCCAGGTGCTTCGTTTGTACTTGGCACCGAGTGTTATTTTCTGTGCTTGTGTGTGTGCCGAGTGGCTAGATATGGGCCTCAAGAGCAGTTCTTCAGGCTCAATAGCGTTCGCCGAAGAACTTCTGAAGAAAATGCCACCCACCCAGGAAAAAAAGCACAAAGACGCAACGCACCAGCTTGGCGGACTATGCACTGGGCGCGGAAATCGGGCCCTGCGAATTATACACCAAATGCAAACTATCTAAACAAAACAAAAACATTTTTAGGCTCAAATTGGCTTCTGCGGACTATACGCCTGGACACTGGTGCCCGTTATTATGCATTGTATATTCACTGCTGTTTGTTGTGGCTTGAGAGTGCCTTCCTGTAATGATGCAGAGGGGTCCACTGAACCTTGAAATAAAGATATTTAAGCACATCTAGATGCAACGTCCCTTTAATTTGCCAACAGCACGCCAATGGTCACGATCAAAACTCACCGAGTCAATGGGCAGTTTTCCACAATATTTATTGCCATGTAATCACCAATTTGGTCCATTAAAAGTCTTGAGCCTGTAGCACATCCATTCTGGATCTGCAAAGCTTATGCTGTAGACGTGCGTCATCACATGAGCATGTTTCTTATCAATCTTAAACGTAAAACGCTAGTTATGCAACGACATTCCCATATCACATTTTTAGCAAATTGAATGGTCCCACCTGTCATACTGTTAGCTTTGGAAGTAAACCAATTCACAATACCACCAGTAGAATACATCGTGCCAAGCATTAGTGCCGCATGTGGCACAAAAAATGTCCTAACTAGGGAAGCAAACTTCATCGATCGTTTTGATTAAAGCACTCAAGTACGGGCGAAATCATCAATCAAAGAAGGTCACTCGAAAGGGAAGTTTGCTCGCTGAACGAATATGACTTTTTATTGGGCGTTCCGCAATGTAAGCCGAAGACATTCACTCCGTGATTGGTACAGAAGCATTTTCAATCGGTCGTGCGAGCGCAAAAACAACAACAAAAACAAAGGTGGATTAGAAACGCGATAGATTCGCCTTTGCACGGAGTACTTACACTCAAAATCGTGTCAACATAAAGCGACTATGGCCCACCTTGCTAGCAGCAATCTTAAAATTTATCCGTGTAGTCGTCGCACCCGTGCACCAACCGAAAGCGTTGCTGCAAGCCCCTCCGCCGTCAACTTTGAGTCGCTGTCGAGTCTGAAGAACTCTGCTCTATGAGGTCCACATCCAGCCACTGAGCACATACAGAAGCACAGGGAATAATACTCGGTTCCAAGTGTAAGCGAAGAACCCGGGACGGAAAGTCCTGAATGCCAAACGACCTGCGTCGGGCGACGGCGACTGACTGCGTAGTACACAGGTTGCGCTCCTTCGACGCCTGCATCGCTGCGGCGGGTAGTCGTAGCTCGTCGTAGCAGTTCGTGTCATCTCTGTTGCCCGTACCGGAACACTAGAGCCGCGTAATATTCTTGCTGCCGAAGTTTATGAGCCTACGTTCGCGGCCAACGCATGTACACAAAGCCAACGCCCAGCGAACCTATCCCCCTCGTTCTCTTTCGGCGACCGGCCGCCAGGGCGGTGACACCGTCGCTGAAACTCCTCAATACCGGCGCCATGTTGAAACTTGAACGTGCGTTGTTGCCAGATTTTCTCCGACCAAACAAAAACAACGAAAGCAAACCGGCTCTAGCTTCCAGCGTACATCGGCGTTGCGCCGTGGCCAGATTTTCTCCGTCAGCTCTAACTTAAAGACGACCTACAGATGCAGCAACACTGGTCTCAAGTTTTAACATGGCGGCCCCCACGGAGCGCCGTAAATTCTGAGGAGGGTGCATTGGAAGCGGCGGCACCTTCCCCCCCCTGTTGAAAAGCATAGAGATCATACATACTAACTCTAGAGGAAAAGGTCGGCCATTTTCCTATGCATTCTGGCTGCCGCAAGCGGCGGAGTATGCAGGCAGCCCCTCGGGGTCCCACATGGTTACCAACTGCCTTCGATTTTACAAATATATCTTTAGAGCAGTTCCATGAACTTCAACAATCCATGAACTTACCGGTGGAAAGATATTCGCGTTCCTTTCGAAGCTTTCTTTCTGCATAGCACGCAGATGTACAGCCTCCCGTCAACACTAAACTAAACCAGATATTTCCGGGCGCGGGTGGCCGCGCCCGGAAATACGAAACCGCGCAACTACCAGATTTTCGAGATTTCGACAGAAGGAAAGTTAATGCAGCGTAATGAGTATGTTGCTTTTCATAAACCTTAGAATAACTCAGAATTTAGTTTGCAACGTTAAATTATCACTGTATATTGCTGAGAGTTTTCAGTCTTCGCGATTACCATTCCGACTGTCGTCCTTCAGCTGGCAACACTGGTTTCTTTCTCTCGTGTTCTGTCGCTTTCTTTCGCGATCTTTCACTCGGGACCCAGGATGTCGGCGCGCGGGATTTGCCACTCCTCCTCACCCACCTTTACCCCCCTGTTGAAAAGACGCACCGTGTGTAAGCCTTATGAAAAATACCCGTTTGTTCAATAAGGAGAAATCTATTAGAATTCTCAGAACATGAAATCGACCTCACCTCCGAAGCTCGGTGAACCAGCAGAACCCCTTTCATTACAGCCTGGTATGAGGGCAAGAGTCGGAAAACATTGAACCGCCACCGTCGTCGCAAGTGCAACATTTTGCCGATGGGCGCGCCACTGAAACAGGGTCGTTGGGATAGATGGATGGTGCCATGGCGCTCCCTTGTCCCTCCCCGTTCCTGCAAAATCTTTATTGTTTCGTTATTTGCTGTGTATGATATTAGAGACGAGAAGAAAGAGGTACTTAGTGCGTCGCGCGAAAGTGTGGTACTATACAGGAGCACGTCCCGTAACCCCGCACAATAACAAACCTGTTCGGGCGGCTCACCTTCGACGCAGGTATTATTTGTGCGTTCGCGTGGTCAGGAGGTCAGGACTCCATGTCGTAGTCGTCACCGCACAACTGCAATGGCACAACGTTACCCCGGGAACCCGAGTTCGCCGCAAGCTAGTAATTTTTCCTTCGTCCAAGCATGTCGAAACCGGGATGCGCGGTCTCGATGCGTTCGAAAAACGTCGCCATCGACGGCACTTTTGCGTCAACTGTCAAGAATAGGAAGGGCTTAACCCCGCCGTAAACTTCTAGATTCCCATCGAAACCGTACAAAGTCGAGCGGAGGGAACGATACTAGCCGCCCAGCGCACTGAGTAAGCGAGACAATTGTTTTTCTCGCCCTCCAGGTCGTTCTGCTAAGGCCACGATCAAGCGGCCGTGGCATGCATCGAAACGTGTGCAATGCGATTGAACTACAGGGTGTCACAAAAGAAAATTTACACAGTCTTTTTTACCGCAAAAATAAACTAGGCATCGCCGAACGCTCATTCTCCGCCCAAATGTAGAGCTGGAGGTCACAACCAGATGCCAAAGTTTCAACCCGATCCGATAACTTAATCAAAAGTTATAAATGATTTTCTGAAAATTTCAATGGGAAAATGGCGGCCGACGGAGTTTTCAAACACATGGGGCTCTATGGCACCAGAAACCGAAAACGAGCGAAAATGGGGCCCATTTTCCCATTGAAATTTTCAGAAAATCACTTATAACTTTTGATTAAGTTATCGGATCGGGCTGAAACTTCGGCATCTGGTTGTGACCTCTAGCTCTACCTTTGGGCGGAAAATGAGCGTTCGGCGATGCCTAGTGTATTTTTGCGGTAAAAAAGACCGTGTAAATTTTCATTTGTGACACCCTGCACATACATATTTTGCAACCCGAGCGCCGTCTCCAGCGAGAGCTTTCCTTTGAAAAGACGACCGTGCGCGCGCACTAACGCACTACAGAGGGCAAGAAGGATGTGCTGAAGGCGGAGCTCTTATTGCTCATCTTATGCGTCAAGCTTACACCGCAAATGCGCAAGAAAAGCTGCAAAAGCTCGAGAAGCAGCTTGCAGTAGGAACGATCTGCTCGGCCGTCATGTTTTTTTTGTTTCCGGAACCGGAAGTTCTCTCGGCAGTGGGAGAATGGGAGCGTTAGCGGCGACGAGTTGGGGTGCGCCGGTAGGTTTTACTGGCTGATGTCACCGACGTATTTTCTGAATCGGCGCCTCTCATCGCCGCATCGCAGCTGAGCGAAATTCAATGAGATATGTTGCGCTACGGCAACGGCATGGGACGCCGGTATGCTTGTTGGGAAGAGCAGCGAGTCTTCCGGTGAAGACTCCAGAAGTCAACCCAACTCATTGTTGGTAAAAGGCGGCCCGTGTCAGTCGTTTGCAAAGCGACGTAGATGGAAACAAATTGCCGCGGCGTTTTTCGCGGCCTCGGAGATGCAGGAGCGAGCCGAAGTTAAAAAAAAAATACGTTTGAACTACGAGTGTCAGCAAGAGCCACGTAAATACCTGTTCACACTCGGAGCGGACGCGCGCGTTTGATGGAAGTGCTGCGCTCTTGGTAGGCGCTTCGGGACCGATCTTTTACGATTGCAACTCGATACTGACGCGACACTCGGCAAAGAAAGGTTGGACCGGCATTGCACGTATACCTCCCACGAACTGTTATAGCTCGACAGTGACGTGCAGTCTGTCAGAATAAAAATGGCATACCAATAACAAAGTGTACAGTGCCCCTCAAACTTAACGCCGCCACTAGATCGCCCGGTTTATTCACTTGTTGAGCTATTCCTGAACCTATAGTGGTCGAACTACTTGGTGAACATTCGCGTCCCTGATGAGAACCCAACCAGGGGAAGGTATTCGAGGAGCTGCAGCGACCAATTTATCTTTGGGTAGCATGCAATAGATCAATATTTGCGTAATCGAGTGTAACCGAGTGGCGGCGTTAAGTTTGAGGGGCACTGTACACACCGTGTTACGAAGGTAATCCATACGGCGTTTATTTCAGCTCTATATCCCACCAAACAAGAAGATAGAATCGACGAGTGTTCGTCAACAATGCCTCGGAAAACAAGGGGAAGAGATTGACCTCACCTCTTAATCCAAAAATTGAGGTCAGCGATCAAACTATAATACGAGAAGGGTCCACAAGGGTAGCGCGGGCATTTTCCATTCAGCACGCCAGCCGGTTGTAGGCAGACGGTCCTGCGACGAAGCAACGCTGCCACGCTGCGCCGAGTCGGAGTGCCTGCTAGGCCTATATTCTGAGCAGCTCGCTCCGTCGGAGTCGGCGGATTCGTGGTCATTCTCGCTTTTCTCGGGTGTTTGTGGATCTAGCGTTCTTGTTCGTCGTGGTCTGTTTTAAGTACTTTTTTTCTTGCTGCTTGAAGTCGGCACGCGCGAGAAGAATACGTAGAAAAATAAACGTTCCATCAGTCAGAGTTTTGAGAGGAAGGAAATCAAAGGAAATAAACGTTCGCCGGTCGTCGCGACCCAATCGGCCCTGCCCTACTGCGCACGCGCAGTAGTTGCTTCGTTTACCACACGATAGATGGCGCTTGGCTCTCAGCAGGTGGACAGAAGAATATGACACCAACGTAACGGACTTGCTGTGCAGTGCATGTGGTGATGCGGACGAAACTTTACAACATTTGCTTCTCGAGTGTCCAGCACTGGAACCTGTAGCGGGCGTCGGTACTCGCATTGAGCAAGCTCTTGGATTTACAGAAGAAACCAATATTGGGGCGTGCGAGAAGCGGAGGCTCGAGGCTTGGTGGGCGATTCACCTGTAACGCTCGCCGAGAAGGCATTGCTAGAGACGCTGCTGCGAGACTCGTGCCAACAGATCGACTACTCCGACAAGGAGCGGGAGGCTCTGCTTAGGGTGAACGAGCGAATGGCAGGCAAGATAACTTCAATGCACATCACCATTCATGGTTTAGAAGATGCTTCCCGACGTAGCGCCATTGCTGCTTTCGAGGCAAACAAGGTGGCGGAGAATGGGAAGGCGTTGGCAGAGGAGATGGGGGCATACCTGCTGGAGGAAGAGGAGAAACACAGGCAGGCCCCAGAGAAAAGGAGGCAGGAGTTTGAGGAGAAGCTACACTTGTCAAACGAAGCACCTCTTGTTGAGCAGGAGCGTGCGACGAAGGTGACAGAGAACGAAGCGGCGCTGACACTATACAAGCGCCTGCTGCCCTCTATGAAGGAGGAGGTGCTTCAGCGCAAGGCTGAGGCGCAGAAACGCGTGGACATACTGCAGAAAGCCATTGAGGAGTCCAAAGATGACCTGGAGCAGTGCAAAGCAAGGCAACGTTCGGACGGCTGCACAAAGCTCAAGGCGCAGCAGGACGATGCCGTAAAGGATCTCACCATTCATCTGGAGATGTCAAACAACCTGAAGTGCGATTTCGAGAGAAAGCAAGGAAGCTGAAGCAAAGAGCACAGGACAACATCGAGGAGCGCAAGATGCAGGACAAGAGAGGATTGTCTAGGGTGAAGGAGTTGAAGAGGCAGTTCCAGACGGAAAGAAGACGGGCAGACAAGCTTCAGGAGAGACTTCAGGAAGTTCTCAACGGCACGAGTCTCGGGAGATCTGACGAGCTGTTTCGGCCCATTAACTACGAGGAGCGCCAGTGCGGTGACTCCAGCAGCAACAATACTCCAATTTCTTCTTTTTTTTTCTGGGGGGGGGGGGGGGGGGGGGGGGGGGCGTGTCTGTTTTGCAGACGCTCGTTGCAAAGAGCAAGCGCCGCATAAATACATACATACATACATACGTAAGGGCAACAGAAATGCAGCTGTAATGAAAAATAGAGCACTTTGGAATTACAACAGGTATGAGGTGGTGAGAGAGATTTGGAAAGGGGTCATGGTGCCTGGCTTGATTTTTGGAAACGCAGCGCTATGCATGAAATCCGAAGTGCATGCGAGACTAGAAATAAAACAACGCGGAGTAGGTAGACTGGCTTTGGGGGCACATCGCAAAACGCCAAACCAGGGAGTACAAGGAGACATGGGATGGGCGTCATTTGAGAGCAGGGAAGCGGTGAGCAAGATAGAATTTGAGGATAGGTTGAGGCAAATGGATGGGGAGCAATGGGCACGAAAGGTTTTCAGCTATTTATACATGAGGAGTGTAGACACAAAGTGGAGACAGCGCACTAGGAAATTAAGAGGAAAGTTTTTGGGCTATAGCGAAGATACGGAAGAGCAAGTCTCAGTTAAGAAAAACGTTAAGGCCACAGAAAGAGATCGGTGGCTAGAGGGAATGCAGACAAAGACGGCTCTGGAAAGCTATAGATTAAACAAAACAGTTATTGCCAAAGAAAGCATTTATGACAATTCTGGGGGAAGCTCATCGCTGTTTGAGGCGAGGACGGGTGTTCTGCGAACCAGAACATACAGAGTGAAGTACCAGGAAATGGATACAGTGTGCACTGCTTGTGGAGAGGAGGACGAGACGGCTGAGCACTTGATACTCTACTGTAAAGGGCTTCACCCTATGCCTACCGAAGACAACATAGATTTAATAAAGTCATTGGGTTTTAGGGACAGCGAAGGGACAGTGGATTTCAAGACTGTAGAGATTACCAAGCAAAGATTAAGTGAATGGTGGCAGAAATCGAGAGAAAACTAGGTATTTTCTTATTCACTGATGGCAAGGGGGTTTCATAGCCTCACTTTCTTTGCACTGCGGAGTGAATATAGATTTCACATTTAAATATTCTAAGCTTAAATGGTAAAACAAAATGGCTAGGTGGCGTAAGCTACCGCCCGATCCAAAGGGCTCAGCCGTATTCATCCATCCATCTATCCATCAAATTTAGCAATTTTCGCCACACATCTCTAATTATGCTACAAAATGTGGATCTGAATATTATTTAACAAAACTTTTAGGAAACATTCGCCGGCTTTTATTGTTCACGATCGCGGTGCTGGTGAGGTAGGCTCTTACCCAATAGGCGACGTGGATTCGGCTGACGTGCTCCGTTTCGGCGGATGCATCGTAGTGAAAAGGCAGAGCTTTCGAAGGAAAGAAGGCACAAAAGAGTCCAGTTTTCTTTTAAAAGTTCTATAGCAAATAATTTTTTTGGCTCCCTATTTTTGTTTCTTTTCACACCTTTTACGACGTGCGATGGATGAAATTCAATTTTAAAATCATTTCATAGTCCCTAGCCCGTCTGACAGGGGTATTACAAGGCGCCCTGACGCCCCTCAAAAAAATTATTTTAATTTTTTGTGCGGCTATTTAGAGTCACGTTTATTTTGCTACAGAGTCACGTTTTTTAATAAAGCCAAGAAGTTAAACTGCTCGTAACCGAAACCTGCGCACGGAGGTCGAAGAGTCACGTGGCTACACCCGACCGCGCTTTCCTTTACTATTTGTTTTCCTCCAATTTTTTTTTTTTTTTTTCGTACGCAGCAGACCGTTTGCCGTGCGATTGCTTTGCAGTTATGTTTGTTCTGCTCGCTGTTCTGCACTTTAAGATGATTTGTTCTGTACACTGAAGAGTTGGAAATGAGTGAATGCCGGTGATCGGCTCCGAAAAGAATGCCCCCAAGACGTTGCGTGGGGAACTGCCTCGCAGGTTCTGCATCCAAAAGTGGCATTGTGCGGCAGAGTCTGCACAAGTTACCAAAAGATCAACGGGATCGGGACCAATGGCTGGCACCTCGTGAACTACACTGAGTTTGCAGGTGTCAAAAAGGGAGTCCCATACCATTTAGTTCAGCGCGTCATATTTTTTTTTTTAATGTTAATTGTAAAGAAAGAAAGAGAAGTGTGTAAACAGGGGATTCAACCCGGTTCCACTGCATGTGAGGCAAACACCCATAGAGATCAGTGCAAACACCTTTCCACTCAGCTGCTCTACAACATGAAATAATCTGTTTTTTCTGACAACATTGTAGATGCCCTTGTGCATATGCAGCTTAATCCTATCGTGGAGCTCGAAGCTCGATACTTTTCACATCATAATGCTCAGACAGACGAGGGAAATTGCAAGTTCGTAATAATGCAGCCGGTCGACTGTAGGCCGGAAAGTTGCTCGCCAGGCTTGAAGTCGCGCACCTAGTAAAGAAATCGTACGGATGGATATTCAACTCGAAGTACGCACTTCGGGCTCGACATTTGCGTGTTTTTCATGCTCTTACCAATTCGTGTTCGTAAGATGCGCAATGTCTTCAGCCACCAGAAGGGGCGACGACTCAACAAGTTCGTGCAAATCGGCTTGGAGGTCGGGCGCGTCGCACAGAATCAATCCTAAATTTTTTGATCGGTCCAAAATTTCTTTCGAAGGAAGACAGATTCGCTGATACCGCGAACGACAGTTCTGAAGTAGAGATCCACGCCGGTCGTCCGCCACCATCGCCATTTGCGCAACGAACCCACAGAATGCTTCAGGTTGTCTGTTGAACCATTTTTTTTTTTCTTTCTTCAATCAACGTATTTTCAGCTTTTTGGAAGGCACTAAAAATGGGTCTCATATTTTTTTCTTTTTTCTAATATTGAGTGTGTGCCTTCGATGACCCAGGACTTTGATTAAGTTTGGTGGTTGTGTCTAAACCTTAGAAAACGGCCCGTGACCACGGAGAAGAGAGTGAGCGCGACTCAAACCGGCCAGTTCTCGATCGGCGGTTTTCGGGCGGAGAGAAACCGAATTTCGAGCCAAAAATTCTCTTCTGGATATGTTGGGCTCTCACATGTCGCATACAACTAAAAACCTCGGCGAGAATAAATACGCAGTCAGTTTAACATATCTCATAAGGCTCGACATAATAGGAAGCTCGCATGTTTTTGCGAGTGACAGCGCACCTACACCAAATGTGTGACCTCTTGTACAGCGAAACGCAGCTTGCAGTAGCATGCATCGGAGTTTCTTCCCTTTGCAAAGGGTTGAGGAACGAAAGCTTTTCACGTCGCCACTGCGCATATTATTTTTCCGAAATTGCGTGCGTATGCAGAGTCTTTGCGCTCCTCCAAGAAGGATTCCTGATGCGAAGTTGGCTAAAGCCAAGATAAGCAAAAAATGGCGGCTCCCAGGCCCATAGCTGTGGTTGCTAGGTGTGTCGCAAACTTTTGTTAAACCAGATTGTTATTTGAAATTTTCGGGGTTTGACTGGTTCGAACCGGTTCGACGAACCTTCGACCTTTGAACCAGATTCGACCAGTTCGACTTTGTGGACAGTGTGGCCAGATTTTGATACAAGCATGTCTAGGTTTGGAGAACTTTTTTTTATGCAAAGGGTCAATTTAATTTTATGAACAGTTGCAATTAAAAGAAACTAATTCTAATTACTCAATAACTTAGTTTCTTGTACTGTATTAAATGAAATAACCAATCGGTGCTGCTCATAATTCATTCCTTAGCCATCACAATCCAATCCGAAGCCAACTGGCCAGCCTGTCACGCATGCGCATAGCAGTCGAACCTTCGTTGAACTTTTCACAAGAAGTTTGAAAGAGTAGAACGTGGTCGAACTCGAACCTCGACCGGTTTGCTACACCCCAAGCGGCCGCTTATTTATTTATTGAAAGGGACACTGACAGGGTATTTATGATCGCAGAGGTTTTTAGTTGTATGTGACACATGAGAGCCCAACTGCCCAGAGCAGAATTTGAGGCTCGAAATTCGGTTTCTTTCCGCCCGAAAACTGTCGATCGAGAGCTAGCCGGTTTGAGTCGCGCTCACTCTCTTCTCCGTGGTCACGGGCCGTTTTCTAAAGTTTAGACGCAACCACTAAGTATAATCAAAGTCGTAGGTCATCGAAGGCATGCACACAATATTAAAAATAGAAAAGAAATACGATACCCATTTTTCGGGGCTCCTAAAAAGCTGCAAATGCGTTGTTCGGGGGGCAAAAAGCATCACAGCCACACGACTTCCGCCACCTCTCTCCTCCTCTATATTTCTTCTTCCTCCCCAGTCTCGTTTCAGTTTCGGGGAGTTGCGTCTTTTTACTTTATTAAAAATACATGTCACGCTGTAGGTCGTCGGTCCCGGTCAGTTCCTGCCTACGACTGGTCAGAGCCGCTAAAAGCTTTTTTTTTTTCTCGTCAAAATACAAAATAAAAGTGGTGCGAACCATTTCAATTGTTTATGAAACTAGTTTTTGTTCAGTATTTTAAATGAGAAAAGAAACAAATGCAGTTTAGAAAGTATGGAAACAAGAAACAATGCGCGATGACACGTCGACATAGCCGCCACTAGCCACCAAGCAGTGGAAGAGGCGGCGCAGGTACCCCTACGGATCCTAGCAGACAAGACACGACGCCGGTGGCACATTTTGCAAGGAGCGAAAGGATGAATTTGCCTCCTGTGGTCTCGCATCACAGGGACCCAACCGGAACATGCCCCGAACATGAGCGTCGTCGAGTTGGGCTGAGAGGCTTCGCCAGCGCGCTCCGGACGCTTACTTGGAGTGTCCTCGTACGGTACTACTCCGAGCTCCGCACTTCTATCGAGGATTCGGAGCTTCAACTACGACACACCCAATAAATTCATGCCGGCAAGCGCGGTGGAGGGCCGAAGCAAGCAACGAGCCGTTGACACGCATGCGGCTGCGGGGGAAGCGACCATCAACGTAAGCCCCAGCCAATTGGCTAATCGCTTCGCTTCTACCATTGACCACCCAAGCGAAAACCACGGACGTCATAAAGGTTTTTTTTTGCTTGGTTTTATAATTTTATTTGCCTATAACTTTTAAACTAAAGCAAATTTCGAAAAAAGTTTCACCAAGTTACTACGTTCAGTGTGCTGAGGTTTGATGCAAATTAAAAACCAGTCAACAAGTGGTTGCAGAGTCTCTTAAAGCTAAAAGAAAACGAAGAAACACTGCGATTTGCACGACAACATCCAATCTATAAATTTTGGTGAAGAGAGCCAAGAGCCACAGCTCCAGGCTCCAGGAACAAGTGCCGGTTCCAACAAAATATTGCGGTCACTTAAGTGCCAGATAGCGATGGTCAAAAGCAATCAACTCTCGTTTAACAATATGCAATTACAAAGATGCCCGCGCTGAGGACTATCAGCCCAATAAAATTGGTACGAAGTTCCTCTAGTCTGCCACGTCTCTTTTTCATACCATTTGAGAATGCAGCAGAATGCCTTCACATGCATTAAAGGGCAACTCCGCTCAATTCCGAAAAATTTAGGCTTCCATGTGATTCAAATTCACAAAGCACTACTAAACTCTACGTCTTCGGATTCGCGAAATGGGGAATATTATTTGTGTAATCCTAATTTAAACATCAGCAGATACCGAAACCGAAACTTCGGTTGCGTCAGGCAACATTGCCCTCGGGTCGTCAGAATCATGGCCACGTCACGTCGAACCACGTGGTCTTGTGACGTTCGGGAGGGAGCGAGAAACAGAACACGCGACGCGGGCAGGGCCTTTTTTTTTCTTTTTTATTCGACGCGGGCAGTTCGCTTCGCATGGCGTGGACGGTGATGGCCCGGGGGTTGGAGGGGCGCAAGGGGAGAAGACGAAAGAGGAGAAGGGGAGCGGAGAAACGGAGAACAGATAAGCGCGCAGGGCAGCGCAAACAGCGCATCCGTGTTAGGGTGATCACGTGAACGCCCGGTCAGCCAACACCGGGAGGAGAAACTCATGACGTCATCGTTCAATTTCGCTCAGAGAAGTAAAAACAAGCAAAACGTGAGAATGACGTAGTCCTGCCTCTGACGTAGTGGTTCAACGTTGGCCGCTCCAACTCCGTCGCATTGACTGCGCTGATGATTGCGCCTCGCGCCGCACGCTAGAGTTGGCTGATTTCGGCGACTTGGCTCGCTTGAAGGTTTGCTGGCCAATTTATTAATTATATAAACAGAATTGGATCGTAATATTTGACATGGGGTCTTCCTATATGATACTGATGAGGGCTACATAGTTTTCCAAATATCAAAAATGAAGTGGAGTTACCCTTCATTTTTGAAGGGCAACTCCAACAGCACAAAAAACCTGATGTCGCCTCCTACGTAAACCTGCTGGAGGGCAGGAATTGGGCTAAAGTCAGAATCAACACCACAAGCCGCCACTTTATCTTATGTGCCGCAGTACGGACTTTCACTTGGTAGTGAATTTCTTGGCAACAAAACTGCTCCAGTGGGATCTCAGCATCAAGCACGATGGCAAAGTGGGAACCTTCTAAAGAGCTACTCTCCCCACGGCGCATTTGCTTCAGCTAAGAGAACCAAAAATAGACAACAACACTGCAGGACCTTGACTGTCAACCTATATTTCTGAGAAACAGTGAAACAGAAGTCTGATTACATATTTATCATCTCAGATTTTGTTCAAGACAAACGACATAACAGTAAAAGGAAAAATATTGCCGCAATAAAGATACGTTTGCAAATTACGCCATGCAAAAATAATCACACATTAAGCAACAATTCAAAGCATCCTTGAAACAAAGCAAATTCATGGCCAAATTAGTATTCGTTGAGACTTAGCTTCACTGACCCCTTTCATTTTTAAAAGGATGTAGGAATGTTAGCCATTAGAGAAGCAGAACAAACTTTCCTGTGCTACACAAAGGCAAAGGGAATTTTCCAGCAAACAATGACATCTACGGTTTGAAAATTCTGATGCAGACAGCCAGGCAATGCAGAAACAACTGCCAGGATAATGAACACGGAGCAAGAAAATATTGGGAACACCGAACACAAAGAAAAGTGATATCTGAAAACAGGTGTCAAATAAATACATAACTGTGAAGATGCCAGAGCAAAGAGGGAAGGCAAAAACACTTACGAGTAAAACCATGTTAGTCAGTGCAAAATTTTCCAAAACTTTCGCTAATGCAGTCCCGAAGGGGCATTACGCAGTATTTAAAATGGGTACAATGCCATTGTATAGCAAAACCTGCTGGGCAGTGCGAGGGATTCAACTAGCTATGTACCAACCGATTGCAGGAAGTGTTCGGTGTACACACACGCTCGGCAATTAGTTCCCCACCAAGGTAACTGCTAAAATGAAGTCTTAGCACTGTAAAGGTTGTCAGAAATGAAAATCTTGAAAAAAGTTACTTCGCACTACTTAAGGCCCATCTACGACCGACCAAGACAAGACCGGTTTTCAAGCCTCCTGCGACTGCTTGCGACCAGCTGCACAGCACTCCAGAGTCATAAGCCCTCACAAGAGACTTAAAAACACGTTTCTCAGGTCATAAGCAGTCACAACTGTGTGAATCAGCTGTTACTTCAGTACCGAAACCCACAGCAGCTGAAAGACACAACAGTGTAGAAGTTCACACTGTCAGCCCTTCTTTTTTTTTTTTTGAAAAAAAGCAAGATTGAATTTTTCTTACACATTAAATTTTGTCACGTTTGTATCTCCCTTATAGAAAGAAGTACCGTAAGATACAGGGAGAGTGTGCACCCCACTTTCACGGTAAGCTGGACTAATTTAGACATTGGCGCTTACAGATATATTAGACCTTACCTCAAAGGAGCACACCTTGAGCTAGTTCAAGGGAGCTTAAAACAAGAGCTAAACCATGACCCAATGTATATTCAGGTGCAGAACACAAAGTAGCAGCTCTGAAAAACATTTAACAACGTCTCCTATTCATTCAGCAATACTTTAAAAAACAAGCGAGCTGGTGGTGATCCATGGTCAAAAACCCGAGACTGAGTCTCGAGTTTTTATTACCATGAATGTTTTTACCTGAATTTTTATTACCTGAGTCTCTGGTTTTTATTACCATGAATCCTATTCATTGACCCAGAGTCTAGATCACAGTTGAAGAGGAATTATTTCCTACTCCCCAATATCTTTGTGTGATGACAAATGACGGCATTCGGACAAAAGGCTGGAGAGCGATGCCAAACAGTCTGGCTATGTGGCCAACCTAGCAGAAATTATGATCGAAGCTTCTCGGATTTTGCTGGCATTTGAAAGTCCTACCTGCAGCAGGCTTTATGCAAATGCCTTTAGGGTTTGTTAACCTCATGTGTCAGCATGTGCCTGGTGAGGCAAGACCTTTTAGAAAATGGCCTGGAACCCTGCTGGAATTTGTGAGGCTTATTACGCATAAGCGCTTCAGTGCGGTGAGCTTCACCATTAATCTGAGCAAAGGCCTTGGGACCTATCTTGCACTCAAGTATATGCATACTTTTATTGAAAAGGCATAAAGTTTTCCTCCAGTTAAATGATTACACGTGGGGCGGACTCAACTTACAGGCACTCCGCATGTGCGCATTTGGTTTTTGCAGATAAACTCTTAAACAAAGCAAAGCTTTTGGGGCATTGTTTGTACTTTTAAGGTTTTTAAGGGGGGACGAAGGTCTAACTTTATATTTTTCATTTATCGTGCTTAAGTTCAGTATATAGGTGTATTTCTCAGTGGTGATTTCAAATATGTAATTAGTTTTCAGATAGCTTTAGTAGATCCTGAGTTATCAATAAATATGAGATTTTAATTAGGTCTTCCATACGGGTCGTTAACAACTATTAAGACTGTGGGACAAATTAATTAAAATTATTGTACGACATATAAAGCAACAAAAATAGCATCACCACACAAAGTATGTCTGTAAATGCAATTCTATAAAAATTGCTGATATATTCTGAAGAATTTTACGCTAACAACCGTAACGAGGGCCTAATTAAAATTACAAATTTATTGAGAACTCAGGATCTAGCAAAGCTATCTGAAAACTAAATTCATATTTGAAATCACCACTGTGAAATACATCAGTATTCTACATTTCAGCGTGATAAATGAAATATAATAAAAAAGTTAAAGACCCTCGTTTCCCCTTGAACAATGTTTACGATAATGGCGGATCAGATTGGTATTACGAGAAAAGGCTTGGGGGCACTTCCTGCACTTAAATGGCTTTTCACCTGTGTGCATTCGATTATGGCTTTGCAGAGAGGAATTTTCAGCAAAGGCTAGGGGGCACTGCATGCACTTAAATGGCTTTTCACCAGTGTGCAAATAATGATGGCTTCTTAGATGGGTATTTCGAGCAAAGGTTTGGGGGCACTGATTGCACTTAAATGGCTTTTCACCAGTGTGCGTTCGAGTATGGCTTTGCAGATCAGAGTTTCGAGCAAAGGCTTGGGGGCACTGCTTGCACTTAAATGGCTTTTCACCAGTGTGAGTTTGATTATGCTTTCTCAGATAGGAGTTTTGAGCAAAGGCTTGGGGGCACTGTTTGCACTTAAATGGTTTTTCACCAACGTGCGTTCGACTATGCTTTCTCAGATAGGAATTTTGAGCAAAGGCTTTGGGGCACTGCTTGCACTTAAATGGCTTTTCACCTGTGTGCATTCGAATGTGGTGGATCAGATGGCTACTGTGAGCAAATGCTTTGGGGCACTGCTTGCACTTGAATGGCTTTTCACCAGTGTGTGTTTGATTATGAGTTCTCAGAGACGAATTATCTGCAAAGGCTTGGGGGCACTGCTTGCACTTAAATGGCTTTTCACCAGTGTGCATTCTGTTATGGGTTTTCAGATGACAATTTCGAGCAAAGGCTAGGGGGCACTGCTTGCACTTAAAAGGCTTTTCACCAGTGTGCATTCGATTATGGCTTTGCAGATGGGAATTTAGAGCAAAGACCTTAGGGCATTGCATGCACTTAAATGGCTTTTCCCCAGTGTGCAAATGATTATGATAGATCAGAAGGGAATTATAAGCAAACTCTTTGGGGCAAAGCTTGCATTTAAATGGTTTTTCACCTGTGTGTTTTCGATTGTGGTAGATCAGATTTTTATTCTGAGTAAAGGCTTTGGGGCAAAGCTTGCACTTAAACAGTTTCTCGCCAGTGTGAGTTTGATTATGGCTTTGCAGATGAGAATTTTGAGCAAAGGCTTTGGGGCATAGCATGCACTTAAATGGCTTTTCACCAGCATGTGTTTGGCTATGACGGGTCAGAAGGGAATTATAAGCAAACTCTCGGTGGCAAAGCTTGCACTTAAATGGCTTTTCACTCTTGTGTTTTTGAGTGCTGCCGAGCACTTGGGACTTAGAGCCAGACATGGGAAGATGCTGGCACTTGGATTGTTCATCACCATGGGCAGCCAGGTGGTACACAATTAGACGCTGATCTCTGGTGACATAGGCACAGGAACAGCATCTGAACCAGATGTCCTTGGTGACTTTCAGTGGGCAGCTGGTCTCCCCCAACAATGTGGCTCCAACACCTAGAAGAAAATACCATGTAGAAATTTTGATTTTTAAGTCATACATTGCATATTTTCTCGCTTTGGAAAGTACTCCTGACTTCTCAGAATTTTCTTTTCTTTTTTTGTGTCACAAGAAAGTTTGTTTGTCTTGAAAAGTGAAAACATGGATCTGAAGACTTCTTGGCACCTGGATACCTCATCATTCAAAGGGGGGGAACAAAAACAATATTTCTGGAGACTGATGACGTTTTCTAACTGGCCAATGACTGCTCCGACTAAGGCAGGTAAGATTGAAAGTCTTCATTCAAGTTATCGATTAAAGAATTTCAACAAATGATGCAGTCATGTCTCGCTAATATAGATGCAACACTTTATAGACACAATTTTGAGGGACCGATTCCTCCCGATGACACACTGCCTTGTGAATATTAAAACCTGCAATCCAGACTATGGACAGCTAGTTTTGGAAACAAACTGGGTTTGCTTCATTATTATGAACTTTAAAATGCCCAAGCTGGCTTTTACGTTTCATAGACGCTCCCGCAAACGTCCTCCGTCAAGTCCCGTTCAAGTCGCGAGCGCTCGCGGTGCTTTTTACCAGGGAGTGAGATTAGGTAGCAATTCTTCTCTTAAAAAGGGTTTTACACTTCAAAAAGAAGTTGCTTCTTTAAATTTTCTTCGTAGCCTTTCTTTACGAAACGCAAATCGTGAAAGATGCTGATTTGCAGGTTTAAAAACTAACGTTGTACGCGTTTTCTAAACAAAAGCACTTTTCCGTCGGGCAACGTTGGCTTATTTGAGCGATGGCTCCTGGCGCTTGTGGAACCAAAGGAAACTATCTGCCATTTTCGCACTTCAGACTGATGACGTCAGCTCGCTCCATGAGACCCAGTTAAGGCTTTCACATTAAAAACATCTGCCAGACTGTTTCAAGACAACAGTGACATCCTGATCATTTGTCGAGTCCAGCGACGACCACCTGTTTGTCGCTGTACTCTTTAGTGCCGTGTTCATTTAGCTGCTCAAACATCTTTGGCTATGGCAGTAAATACTCACACCACTGTAATCATTTAATAGGAAGTCATTTATGACCTGAGCTGTTCTTGTTACGATTATGGCCCTCCTCGCGTCCTCGTCACATTGTCTTTCTTCTGCGCCACACATCCATGAAGCTTGTGACACATTAGTTTGCATTCACAAGCTTACGACTCGCATGACGTCTAAACTTGGGAACATATAAGCAACTTGAGAAGGCTATTTAGTGACTATGACACTCTGCATAGACTTGAAAAGCTGATGACGGAAGTAAGGTGGTTAGTTGGGCGAGTTGGTAATGATTGAACATGGTTGAAATTGCGCACAAATAGAAAGGAACAGAGAAGAGAGAAGATGCCAGTGCAAACTCATAATTCAATGTATTGAAGGAAGAAAAAAGAACAGCCTGCAGTATCAGATCCGAGGCCAGACCGGCCTCGGCTCGATCTGATACTGCGGGCTGTTCTTTTTTCTTCCTTCAATACATCGAGTAGCACATGATGAGCTCATCCATTCACGAAATGCGAACATTGCCAGGGCATCATGCTCGCAATTGTAGCTGCATTTTCGCCCACAGTTGAGGCACAAAGCAGGGACTTAAACCAAAAAATATGTTTCGGTTACCGTTTCCTGTTGATATCGGTATTGCTTTGGTTTTTTACGGTTTTAATGTTTATGGTTTCAGTTACCAATTGCACAATCTTAAAAACCATTTTTTGTTCAGGTTTCTCCAAAAATTGTGTTATTGAAATGCTAGACAGCTGTTTTATAATAAACAGTTTAAAGTAGTCCCAGATATCATACAAGACATTCACAAAAACAAAAACTCAAACGTCTTAGTACTTCTAATTGATCAAAAGTCTATGTTTATAGCTTCAACACTTGTTCACTACATTCATTTGCATTATATAACCTTTGCGTCGCTTATCACCCAGGTAAAAAAAGCCGAGTCACTGAGCTGTGAATGCATACGCAACGTTTGATACACCGCACGGAAGATCAACAGTGCATGCTCCGAAGGAGTTCCACAGCCCAGCAACAAAGATGGTAGTACGCAGAAGGTGATTATTGCAAAGATCTATAGTTTGATACCCAAGCATACATGCTATCACCACTTGGGAATCATTGCATTGTATACAATAAACATCAATACTTTGTTGTTTGGCGGCGTTTGTAGACAACCCTCAGAAAGTTCCCACTGGGTGCTAAAAGAACCATTCGCACCTTCTCGTCACTATACATGGTACTCTGGCTACTCCTGGCTGCCATGACAGGAACTGAGAACACTTCCGGTTCAGGTTTTCTTTGCATTCTTTTAAAAAGCAACATCACCGCTTTACTTTGGGTTTTGCAATTAAACTTGTTTTTTGTAATGCTTTCCACATCCACTGGCTTTTTGGAGTGCTGTAATGTTTTGCAATTGACTGGGCAACTTTGCTGCAGCAGATCTCCTAGAAATAAAAAATGCAACGAGCAGCAACTCTGCAGCCGTCAACACGGACAATCTCTGTCGCGCGCGAGTTGATTTTACGCTCAGCACTAGGATCGCTTAATTTTGAAATCAAAGATGGACACAACCGACTCCTTCGGACAGCGATGAAACTTGCTCGAACCAATCAGACTTGAGTTCTTGTGGAAATAAAAATTTGATTGAAATATTAATTATTCGCCCAAACATAACTTTATATTTTTAGCCTGAAGCCAGGTTTTTCTTAACACAGACCACTGACACAAACTTGGTATTGCATAATATATTTCGTAATTAAAAATAGTGTTTATCTTTTTTTTTCAATCTTAAAGCAGAATTCTCACTGACATTGATTTTCGGGTGCATTCGAGCTTGTAAACAGGCAGTTTACGTGAGTGTCCTTAACAAACTCCAGTAAAAACCTACAAACTAAAAAAAAAAAAAAAGAAAACAAACCTAAATTTTGAGAGATTATATCAGCGGAGGACTTCGAATCTTTTCACATGCAACCGAACCTGGGGTTCGGTTCCACGTTCATTTCAAAAATGTCAATTTCGAAGTTCGAGATTCTTTTCGGCTGCAATAAAGCATCTGTTCGTGACACGATTAAAGCAAGACGTGAAACATAGCACGAGGCCACTCGACTTTATTACTCGACCATGCCGTCAAACGCAACAGCACTTGTGTATGTGTGCCCGAATAGAACGGTTCAAACCAATGGGCTTTGTCCCCAGGAGTGTCGCGTGATTGTAACAAGTCGGACAAGAAACTAGTTTTCTTACCTTATCGCCTGGGTTATAGAATCTATAAAAGCCTTTTGATGCCAACGTCTGCAACTGTATTCATGTGATTATTATTCACGGGATCGCCGCGGTAGGTCGGAATATCTCCACTCGTAATCAAAACCGAGCTGCTTTTTTTTTTTTGCGGACAACGAGCGGCACAATTCTACTACATACTGCGACAGCTTTGTCCCAATCACGATATCTCTACTCGTCGTCGAAAACGCACCGCTAAATTTTTCCGGGGCACAATCGAGCACGGGTGTCACAATTCTTTGCACCCTCCTTCAACTACGTCCGACAGGCATAGCGTAGTTTTGCTTTGGCCAGCTCGAACACTCACAGCAAACGACATGCATTTGGCGAAGCAATGTTGTGGTTGCACACGCCCCCCATGCACGAAAAAATTCGGCAGAGACACTTAAGACTGCTTACACATAGGAATGTGAAAGCATTCCTATACGGATTGCATTCCCACAAGCAGCGCACCACGTCTTCCTTTTTCAGACGGCGCTCCGGCAGTGACATCAGGGTCCCCCACTGCACAGGCGCGGCGAACCTCGCCGGCTTCACGACAGCTTCCGTGACGAAGCATCTGCATTGCTGTGTTCATTGGGAAAAACAGCTCAAAAACAAAAACGACGAGAAGGAACAAACACGACAGGACAAAGTTGTACTTGTAAATAAGTTTTATTAGTGAAAAAGATTAAAGGAAACTTTAGAAAGATTAATAAAACTTCAATTGCGAGTACAGCTTCATCCTTTCGTGTTTTCTCCTTCTTGTTGTCTTCGTTTTTGAGCTGTTTTTCACCATGAATGATGCATACCAAGTGACCCAAAATCGCTACCTCAGCGTTGCTGTGCTTTTCTTTAAGTTTTATTTCTGAGGCGCATCCGTTTTGACCTTGAGCGCCCCGCCGGCTTCCGTGACGAAGCATTTGCATTGTTGTGCTTCTCTGTGTGTTTTATTTCTGACGCACGTCCGCTTTGCAGTGAATGGGAATTTATGTGCCGTTTTGCTCAGCCAATGGAAACTTAGGGGCCGTTTCGCTCAGCCAATGAGCATTTAGGTGCCGTTTTTGGCTGCTACAGACATCAGATGATGCCGGCTTCGCTCCATGGAACAGTTAATGCTTTCGTATTAAGACGAAACAATCACATGTCTCGGCTGATTTGTGGCTGTCTAATGTTGTAGAATGTCACGTGTATACAAGTTTTCACTGGGAAATCAGGCAGGTCCAGTAACTTTTGCCACGAAGGCCAAATAAAATGAGATGCGGTGCTTTTTCTTGGTGCCTAAAGGTCCAGAAGTGCACATCCATCTATCTTCCTTCTTTCAAATTTCCACGGAAAAAACCTTTAGACGCACGTGCTCATTCCTGCTCATTGAAGCACACGCAAGAAACCGGTCAATTGGAAGTTATCCTGGCCACAGGAAGTTCTGCCATTACTTGTTAATGTTTACCTTGGAATACCATGTGTAGTTTGTTGCAACTGTAGGAGTGTAGCAGATTTAGAAATAGAAACTTTTCCATACAAGCTAGACCACTGATTCTAACTAAGTATTCTTAATCCTAAATTTAGATTGCACAGAAATGTACAGTAGGCTCGCGATAATTCAAACTCGGATATTTCATACTTCCGGTTAATTCAAACAGATTTGAAAATTTTAGTTGTCCCGCTATGTGTTTAATGCATTTATAAGCCGCTTAATTCGAATGGCAATTTCGCTTAATTCATACTTTTTGTTCTCGCGGCCCCGTTGAGTGCGCTTCTTTCCGAGCACCGGTGCGCCGCGGAGAAGCAACACCCGCGGAGCGTGCTTTCGCGGACGTTGCTTCACCGCGGTGCACCGGTGCTCGGTGAGAAGCGCACTCAACGGGACTCAAGCTGTTGCGAAAGGGCCCAGGAGACGACCTTGCCGTTCCATACCGACCGGCACAGGTGAACGCCCTGGAGCATCATCGCCAGGTGGCTACGGTCAGCTGTGCCCGGAGACAGAGCGAGAGGCGCCTTTGGGTCGCCAACATACCACTTGCGAAGGGACGATGTGGCCTCCAACGAAGGATTACTAAGTTGACGGACGCCAGTGTCATCGGGCTTTACCTTCCGGGTCTTCTTCTTCCTGCTTCGATCTGGCCTCGACGCGCGGCACCTCGGCAGCCGTGGGACGCCCTCGACAATGGAGGGGGCTTTGCGTCCTCCCCCTGCTTCGAGCTTCGAGGGGATTATCCCCTTTACGCACGGAGGCCAAGACGCCTGCAATTAGGGATCTTTGCCCCGTCCGGACCAGGATGGCGCCGGTGACCAACGAGATGGACAGGCGACACCGTGACCAAGGTCGCCTGCCCTTCGGTGTGTGCGACGCGTGTTGCAGTGTGGGGGAGAGGGAAATACCGTGCCTGGACGTTAAGAACAATGAACGATAGGGATTCCCTACTAGGGATGTGGGGAAAAGTGACGTTATAAAAGTAGCAGCCAGCGGCTGCTACTGTGTGTTCTTTTGTATTCTCGACAGTATCCTCGAATGTTTTCGTGAGATGCTGTAACCTGTCCATATGTATATATAAAGAGTTATATTACTATAAGAGACACCCCTCCTGCTCCCTGGTCCTTCCCGAGTCCGGCCTCCACATGGTTTCCTGCCCTGGCTCAGCTCTCTGCCGTACTCCAAGTTCCCGGACGACACGCTGTCACAACAACTGGATGGCAGCGGCGGGATCGACTTCGCCGGACCATGACTTCTTGTGTGGGTGAGTGCCCGGCCCTTTCTTTCTCCATCTGCCAGACCCATTAGCTCTAAGTTTTGCTTCTGGGGGTTGGAGATAGTCGTTGTCAGAAGGACTGTGTGACCGTTCTGACGCGAGCTTTTTGGGAGAAGGAGGGCCAACAGAAGCTGGATCATGAGTCTCGAGGCATTCCGCTGGTATGAGTTGGTACAGGTCTGTACCGAATTGGGAATAGATTTGGGGCAGACAAAACGCAAACCGCACATCATAAAACTCCTTCAGGCCGAAGACGTCAGCGTTGAGGAGTTCACAGAGGCTCTGGAGGACGTTCGCGAAAGGGAGCGGGAGGAACGCAGAAAGTGGGCCGACGAGAGGGCTTTCGAGACGGCGAGATGGGAGCTCGAGAAGCGCGAGTATAAGCGCGAAATGGAGCGGCTCGACTACGAGTTCGAGCAGCTCGAGCTCGCGAAGAAAACGCGGGAGTTAGGGTCTCTTTGTCGGGCGACAACAGGTGTTGAAGCGGTGACAGGGAGGGCGTGTCAGGAAAAGGAGAAAGTGGGAGCTGGGGACACAGAGTTGACCGAAGACCAGAGTCTTTCTTCCGACACGACCGTCACCATTCTTCGCAAGACCGACCCAAACCCCGAGCGTCGGAACGATGAAAGTGACGTGGAGGCAGCAACAGAATCGGTGCTTCAGGAAAAGAAGAAAACGGAAGCTGGGGACACCGAGGTGACTCAAGACCAGCGTGTTTCTTCCGACGCGACCGATGCTGTTCCACGCAAGAGAGACGCAGTTCCGCACGAAACCGACCCCGAGCTGCAGGAGAGAGAAGAGGGGGATCTTCGTGCATCTGGCGGCGACTTCCCGGAAGACGAAGGCGACGCCAAGACAGAGACGACGCAGGAGAAGTTCATCCAGCTCATGGAGAGCAGCGCCGAGATGCCGGAGAAAGTGGTCCAGCAGTCAAGCCAGGATCCTGACCACTCTGATCGGCACCCGTGCGGCTTTGAGGACAAGCCCACGGCGCCGTCACAGGAGTCCAAGCGGCCAACCAGGAGAGAAGTGGTCGAGATTTCTTTCGACGAGATCAAGCACACCTGCCTGGTGCGGCTGCGGAGCCCGGACTCCAGACCATTCAAGGAGTCCAGGCGCAAGGAGGACGTCGACCAGTACGCGTCCGGCAGCGAGTCGTCATCGAGGTTGGAGGACGGGAGACCCCAAGTCGGCCATCCCGAGGGACCTGCAACCGGCGGCGGCTGCGCGGGCAAGGGACCCACCTGGGACACCAAGGAGCCCAGGCTGGACAAAGCAGACCCGACACCAGTGCACCTGAGGCCATCGTCGTGTTCGCGGCATGGTGCATCTGAGACGGAGAACTCGGAGGCTGTTATGAGCAAGCGACCGAGACCCAAGAGGAAGAGGCAGCGCCGGAGCAGCGTTGTAGGATCTGGCAGCGACGCTCCCTGCAAAAAGCGCCCAGGGAAGCGCGACGAGCGCCACTTGAAGAAGAAGCGGTCCTCGAGGCTGGGAGGGGGAAAACTCCAGGACCCCCACCCCAACGAGCCACGGACCCACAGCTCAAGTGCGAGCAAGGACCCTGGAGAAGGTACCAACGAGCCTGGGACGACTCAGCGAGATTCCAGACGGAGGCACAGCTCATCGCTTATGGTTCGGCCTGGCGTCACCTCGGACGTGGAGACTAAAGGAGATCTCGGGGACTGCAACTTCGTGCCTGCAGGCAAGTCCAAGGAGAAGAATTTGAACAGTCCGAGTGAGGCCAAGAACAAACAGGGCGTGGGTTAGATGCGAAGGACTTTCGAGGAAAAAGGGAGGGCTAAACGTGTTTTTTTTCATGTAATTGAGTCGACTAGGTTATTCGGCAAGGCTATTAGCTTTTCTTTTTCCGGGAGTTTGAGTTTGGCGTTTCGTTCGGCTTTAGCTCGTTGCGTTGGCGGTAAAGTTCCTTTGAAACGGTTTTCTCCTCAGTAGAGCTTGCATTATGAAGGACGTGCTCGAATTTGATAGGGGTAAACTCTATGGGAGTTACGTTGCGGTTTGTAATGTGGTTTTGTTTTCACGGGAGTCCGTTTTATTTTGGGTTGAGCGTTAGAGGGCTTTTATTGGCCTACAAAAGTTTCTTTCGCTAGAGCAGCCTGTCGGAGGAGAACAAGTTTCCTTGTGCGTGTGCGTGTTTTCTTTTTTGATAACATAGCACTGAACTTTCGCTTGGCATTTTTTTGTTGTTCGATTTGGTCTGGCGGATTGGAGAGATTGGGTGCTGGGCGCTTGCCTGCGCGGAGTTTGGTTCGGTGCTGTGGGTTTTGTTACTGCCACTTGCAAGTGTGGACTCCAGCCTGGACTTCAGTCGCCAGCCCAGCCGTGAGACCGCGTCTTTCAAGGGACCAGTGTGGACTGCTCCCCCTCAAGACACTCTTCCTGGCGGCGGAGGAGCTGTAGCGAAAGGGCCCAGGAGACGACCTTGCCGTTCCATACCGACCGGCACAGGTGAACGCCCTGGAGCATCATCGCCAGGTGGCTACGGTCAGCTGTGCCCGGAGACAGAGCGAGAGGCACCTTTGGGTCGCCAACATACCTCTTGCGAAAAGACGATGTGGCCTCCAACGAAGGATTACTAAGTTGACGGACGCCAGTGTCATCGGGCTTTACCTTCCGGGTCTTCTTCTTCCTGCTTCGATCTGGCCTCGACGCGCGGCACCTCGGCAGCCGTGGGACGCCCTCGACAAAGGAGGGGGCTTTGCGTCCTCCCCCTGCTTCGAGCTTCGAGGGGATTATCCCCTTTACGCACGGAGGCCAAGACGCCTGCAATTAGGGATCTTTGCCCCGTCCGGACCAGGATGGCGCCGGTGACCAACGAGATGGACAGGCGACACCGTGACCAAGGTCGCCTGCCCTTCGGTGTGCGCGACGCGTGTGGCAGTGTGGGGGAGAGGGAAATACCGTGCCTGGACGTTAAGAACAATGAACGATAGGGATTCCCTATTAGGGATGTGGGAAAAAGCGACGTTATAAAAGTAGCAGCCAGCGGCTGCTACTGTGTGTTCTCTTGTATTCTCGACAGTATCCTCGAATGTTTTCGTGAGATGCTGTAACCTGTCCATATGTATATATAAAGAGTTAAATTATATAAGAGACACCCCTCCTGCTCCCTGGTCCTTCCCGAGTCCGGCTACCACATGAGCTCCTGCCCTGGCTCGGTTCCCTGCCGCACCCAAGTCCCCGGACCACCACGCTGTCCCAACAAAGCACACACGCATGAGCTCTGAAAACAGGCACCACGCAAATATTTCCATAGCAACTTGCGTGGACGCTGTGACGTGGCGGCATGGTATAGGTCCACGCCACAGCGTCCGCGCAAGTTGCTATGAAAACTGCCGGGCGCCAGTTTTTACTGCTCATGTGTTCCCTGCTTAATAGTCCACATTAGACATCCTCTTGGCCTGATGAACAAAGTTAATTTTGTTTTGAGTTGTGATCTGCTGTTTAAACAGTCCACGATAAACAACATTTTTAAAGGATAAATAAACTTATGTCATACATTTCACAAATGTTTTATGTATGGCATACCTGCTTATGATCAATAGGCCTATGACAGGAAATCACTAAATATCTGCTTTGTATGTGTAGTCATTCATAAGACATATCATAATTTTATCTTGCATCATATTTAGATGAATTTCTGATAATTCCCACTTGCGATAATTTAAACAAAATTCGTGGCTTCTTGTAGTTTGAATTAATGAGACTACGGTATTCCCGTATCCTCGCAATACCCGACGTACACTAAATGCGTTTTACGGACTGTAGTCCGTACCTGGTGTTCTGGACATCCACAAAGACAAAGTTTAGTTCTTTCACCAATGTGTTATGCCTGTACTTGCTTATAATTAGCCCTATGTAGAGGAAACTGGCAAAAATCTGCTTTGTATGTGTAGCTATCCATGTAACAAATCATAACGTTTGTAGTATCATATTTAGATGAATTTCTGATAATTCAAACTTCTGATAATTCAAGCTGAAATCTGTGACATCCTGGAGTTTGAATTAACGAGTCTACTGTACTAGCGATGCACCACTCGCCGACGCAGGCTACCTCGGAAGCCCCAGGGCAAAAGCGCCGGCCTACGAAACCCCAGGTGGCGGGTTTGGATCCCGGCAGAGGTGCCAGCAATGTGACAGAGGCATATTGCGGAGAAGGCGCCGTGTAATGGCGCATTCACACTAACAGTTGAGCTGCGTTTGCGAAGCGGTTGCGGATGCGATTCACGAGCGAGCGCCTTCAGACCCACTGAGACACGGTTGGCGGTTTGTCGGTGATCACGCATGATCTTTTGAGACTCGCGTTTGGCAACAAATTTTTACAATCCAAAATGCACGATCCAAAGCCAAAATTTAGCTATTTTGGCACTGAAGATTTTTCTTCGAGATGCTCGCACGCTTCATGAGTTCACACAGCAAAAAAGGAGACATGGAGCTGCAAAACTTGTCTGCAATTCCCTCGATTTCGCCCACAAGCAAAGCCCAGCTAGGCGCGCCTTGCTGACTCACAAGAGGAAGCCACCGACCCTTTCTTCGAAGGGGACCCTCCTCCGCATGAATAGCTGACCTGCTTTTTGGGATAAAAGGTCAGTTTCCCCCCCTCGTCGTTTGCTTTTATCATCTTCAGAATAGTGAGTAGAACTGGTGGACCATGGAGCAGAGAATGTGTTCAGTGCTAGCTGGTCATGGCTTTGTTGATGGCGAACTCTTCTCTCGTCCATCGCACGCTGATCGAGTCTACTGTTTGTTTAACATTAAGCTCCAATAAACGTCGTATGAATTACCTCTGCATCGTCTGGTACGTACACTTTATTTTTTTAGTAGTTCCCCTTTATTCCTTTTGGTAGTAGTAAACGTGACAGGTCGAGCTAGCGCAGGTACCCGGCCAGCTCCGCGGAAATGTGTGGGCTACGCAATTAGTCTCACGACGTCTCTATAGGCCTTCGTGGTGGTCATGCGCAGTGTGGAAAGCTTTCAAAAGTTCACGCAATTGTCTTTGTGGGTACAAAAGCTGTCATTTTGGTTGACTAGAAGCGGGTTCCGACATTCTATGGGCAAAGACCAATAAGGCAGCGAGCGATGGGTTTTGACAACCCGAATAAGAAACAAGCTCTAACCCAAACGAAATCACAGGAGCGAGGTCCGTTAAGATTATGAGTCAACTCTCTTTGCGGCGGATTCAAGTGACGTACGCGAACATCACGTTTCTTCTTTGATTTGTCTGCTGCAAAGCTAGGACTACAGCACCTTGAACGCTTCACCAGCGACAGATCATATATTATTTCGAGAGCCACCGACATCACGTCAGCGCCGTGTTGCAATTGGTTGCCGCTTCGCGATTCATGAAAGCGGTTGGGGCAAATCGGCTGGCCACAATGCGCTCCAACCGCTCAATCCCAGCCGCTTTACGGTTGAGAAAGCGCAATCCGCTTCCAGTGTGAACGCGCAATAACCGAGCTTTTGGTTACATGTCAAAAGATCCCCAGGTGGTCGAAATTAATCCTCAGTCCTCCGCTGGGGCGTGCCAGATGCCCTTGGTTGGTTGGGCACATAAAACCCCCAAATTTGACTTGCTGACACTAACTCTGTCAAATGGCCACGACCACCGATCTCTATGACAATTGCTGGATCGCGCTTCCCTGCTCCGTGAGTGCGGCCACCGGACGGCCACCTTGCACGTGGAAAAATGGCCTTTTGGAGCATTGCGGAGGCTGGTGGCAGCAAGCTGAAGGCACGGTTTCCACTTGTTGTTCGTCATTCGCCGAACAAGTTTTTTAAAACCTTGTGCAAATGGTGAGACATGCCTTGGAGAACACGTGAAAAGTTTTACGAAAGTGCAACGCCGCAAAAAAAAGGCGCAACTCGTTGAAAGCAAGTTTCGATGGTCTCGCGGTGAGGCACAGAGACAGAGCACTTCGGCATGCCAAGGAAGCTTTGATCACGCCATGAGACCGGTGAAACTTACTTTTGACGAGTTTTGCCTTTTTCTTGCGGCACTGCACTCTCAAAAAACTTTTATGCATTTTCGCAGGCAAGTCTTACCGTTTACACAAGGTTTAAAAAAAACCTCTTCGGCAAATGACGGTGAACAAGTAGAAACCGTGTCTTCAGCTCGCTGCCAAAGGCAATTTTTTGACAAGCAAAATGGTCGTTAGGCGCCGCACCTGCCGCTGCCGCGGCCAAGCGGGATGTGCGATCCAGCAAGCTGTCATGGAGATCAGTAGCCACGACATTTCAAGATCCCTCCTCGAGGTCATTCTTGAGAAAAACTAATATTTTTATTTTTCGGTTAATATTGGTTACCAGTAAAAAAATTTACGTTGCAGCTTTCATAAATTTCAAATAACGGTTTCGTTGTGGTTACGGTTACTGAAAACATTTTGTCACCGTAATATTTCGGTCTTGGTTATGGTTTGAGTCCCTGCAAAATGGTACATAGCATAATGTCTCGAAGGGCAACTCCACTTCATTTTTATTTTTGAAAAAACAAAGCAGCCCTCTTAAGTATTACCAAGAAAATTCACACGTCAGATATTACGACATAGTTCTGTCTAAACGTTTCCTAAACAGTCCGGAAAACTTCGCAACTTGCCAATTTGCCGAAATCGGCTGACTCGAGCAGGCGAATTGAGGCGCAGCCAACAGCCCAGTCAAGGCTACGGCGTGGCTAAAGCCAACATTGAGCTAAACGTCATCACCATTGCCCCCTTTTGCTTGCTTTTACTTCTCAGGGCAAGCGTAACGGGTGACGTCAGCAAAGTTTTTTCTCGGCGCGCCTGCGCAGCGCGCTTCTTAGGAGCCATCCGGCAGCCCCGCCGTGTTTCGCGTCACAACCGCCACCGTTGTCTTACCGTTTGTGATTATTGTCTCTCAGAGTTCCGTCCACACTACGGACACTACGTGCACAGACTTATGCCGCAGTTGTTCAGACGTTGCCAAATGTCGTAGACATCAAAACATGGTGAAGAGTGTGGTGCAGACGACACTTGCAGCTGGCACACGCCTACCCCAATCCAGCCCGTCATTGCATAGAGGATCACGTAACATCTCGTACCACGTGATAGCGATGTTCTTGGCGGACCGAGGCCAATGTTGTTGGACGGAGCCAAAGTTTATGTTTCTGCTCGTGTTTAAAGTTAGATATAAAGATATACATCCCATTTTTCGCGAGGCAAATGACGTACTGTCTTTTACAAGGGCTTTTTAATGCGAAATCATTCCTCATCCCGAAATTTTCGGAAGTGAGCAGAGTTGCCTTTTAACAGCTTTTCACGCCACGAGCGCAGGTGCATAGCAGGCATTTCATGCTTCCGTAGCTTCTTCGCTCATACTAATGACTAAAAGGAGCAGGTATAGTAAACGGGCATCACCGCAACAGTGATTACTCAACCACTCTACAGATTGACTCTCATTCAGGTCAAAACTAACGGTGGCGAGAATGGAGCCTAGGATTTCTGGGTTTTGCGGAGTGCGTTTCCCTCCCCCTGTTCTACCAGCTGGCCAACACACCCAGCCACGGGTCCCCTATACTTCGTTCATTCTTAAGCTGAGACTAACAGCTCTGCCTTCACACAAGCTTTCTGCCCAAGATTACACAAGTGTGAACATGAAGGGGGCGCAACCAAAGCACTGCGGAAGCCAGCCCGCACTAAAGACAGAGCATAGTGTCTTGCGAGCAGTATACAACTAATATTCTTCCTTACTTAAATATCCTCCCCGCGTAACAACCAAGCCCATGATCTTTAATACATTTTCTTCCAAACAAACAACTATCTCACTCCACGGCTCCAAGCAGCCAGCATGGCCAGCTGGGCCTACACGGTGTTGACGGTGTCCACGGAGAGCGGCAAGATACGAGCATCCCTAGCAGCGAGGCGCATCGAGCAAGATAGGGGGTTAGGAGAGGGCATGAACGTGCTCTTCGGACTCTCTCGCCAGGCATTACCCCATAGAGGAGGCACTGCTTTTTATCCTCCCTCGGAAAACATGGCGGCACTTGGCACATGTAGCACTGAGGATGATCGGTGAGTCAAAGAAGCGGACAAAGTTATGTTTTCTAGGTGCCCGAAGACCTGTGACTTTGAAAAGGAAATCGTCAAATAGTCAAAATAACTGGGTTTGGTGTCTGTTTCCGTAACTTCGGTTCCGACTCTGCTAGGGCAGCCTTCCATGTGGCACAACATGGCCCCTCACGTCGCTCCCAAAAGTCCACTGCACATTCTCTTCGACCTTACACCGTTTCAAAGAATTTGAGATCACTGAAAGGGCCGTAAAAGAGCTTCACACTCGAAAGTGAAGCGTCGTCTGCTCACAGCAATGGGCGGCAGGCACGAAGAAGAGCGTTTGATCGCAGGACACAAGCAAACACGACACTTCGGGTCGGGATGATTCGGAGTGAGAGAACCTCAAGTTGCAAAACGACTATCTTTGGCGTCACTGCACTGGTGCAAATCGTGCGGGAACTTCAAGTTCGGCTTCGGGATCTCCGTGAAATAAAAGCCGTGCAGTCAACCGCACAACACTTCAGCATCTTCATAGCCATTGGGCACGCAAAACACCAGAAAACACCAACTGAATTACAAAACACAAAACTTTGTCTCTTAAAAGGATGCAACGAATACCCGAACCGGAAAGGATATTCGGCCCCTGTCAAGGAGGCTAAAAGTGCCCTGAATATCACGTATAGACCTTTCCAGCGGCAGTCTCGAACGAAGCGATTTACAGCGCGCGTCCCCGGTTTTGAGAGTGTACGTCAGTGTTGCCCGACTGCGCTGAGCTGTGGAGTTTCTTGTCAGTGGGCTGTGGCAGCCTGCGTAGGCGCAATTCCGGACGCTGGCAGCGGCTGAATTGCCGCGTTTTCTTTTTTATTTTGTGTTCTGTGGCGAACATAATTTATAGAGGTATTTAAAAAAGCAGTGCTCTATTTTTGGGAACAAAAACAAAAAAATGAAAGCTGTTTTGGTGAGTCCGTGCGCGGCAGAATAAATGCAACTGGAATGTTTGTTTCATTTTATGTTCATCGTTTTACGGCACCGTACACTCAGCCGTGTGTGTTCAAAATATTTGACCACATAGGATATCCGAACTGCATGGATATTCCCCGCCCACAACATGAAATTCAATGAGTCTCATCAATCAAACAACATATATTGTACGTACCCCACGGTGCCGCGTTATCCAAACAGGATTTGAGAAAGGTCTCAAATAACACAGCATATCCAATATACAGTGTCGACGATAGTCACTTCACGACAATCGGACGGAGTCCGGCGTGTTTTGGGGAACATGTAGGGAGCAGCTTTTTTGCACAGCTTCAAAGCAAATGAACGAACGTGTCTATTCTGTCCCCACACCCCGGACCCGACCCTATCAGTTATTTTTTGCGAAGACCCGGAACAGAGCCGGGAAGGGTTTTTGGAGATTATATCGACGGAAATAATCCTCCAAGAACGTCGAACTGCCTGCGTCGCGGGCTGCTTGACGTTCGCTCTCTTCGTTCGTTTCCTGCGAAGGCCGAGCGGGCTACGAGCCCTGGTATTCCCTGGTTCTCACAGTGGAAGGTAACATACAAAGGGTAAGCATCCTAAACAGGCGAATAAAGTAAAAAATTCCAAGAAAAGCCGGCGAACTCCGAATGCAAAATGCAGGTGGGGAGTCATGCTGACCGGGTTTCCACAGCTCAGGCGGGTGCCAGAAATATCTGGCTGATAGGGGTCGCTCGATTCGCAAAATGGCGGCGGCCAGAGCGCTCTTTTTGCAAAGGTCTATAGGAACTTAGCACTTAACTTCATAAACCTTCCCTCACCACTGCCATGAACCTCCCCTTAAAATTCTTCATTTGCCGCTTTCGTCTACTCTAAGCCTAACCTTTATCATCATGCACACTTTTTCCTGGGATTTGGACTTCCTGTACATGCTCCCTACAGGAGCCAGAGTTGTGCATTCAGCCATCTTGAAATATTAAGTCATGCGGAAAAGCAACCTCTTCCGCGTGTAGGAGCCACGCTACGGCGATTGCAGCCGGTCACATGACTGAATTCGGTGAATAGCAATGCCGCGCACACAGCCTCGCTTGGAAAACAAGAAAGGAGGAGGAGGAGGAGGCAAAAGCAGTCTGACTTTTGCCTCCTGCCACACATGCACGCCGGCGTGCATGTGTAACACATTGGCGAACCAACCTTTCTTCATCAAGCAGGATTCTTTGCTCCTCACGTGATCAATCTCGGTAAATAGCGGCGCGGCGGCACATGGAAAATACGCGCAACTCTGGCTCTCATAAGGAGCATATACAGTAACTCTATTTCGATTCTGCTGAGGACGCCTTCCTGGCTGAGGATCTCAGAATTAGCACGGACTTCTAGAAGCACGTACAGGAGCTGATCTAAACTGACCGGCCATAGTCGAGCCAATGCCACTCTTCTACATCTATTAAAGAGGTGGAAACAATAAACTTACCGTGACCTGAAGACCGATTCGGTTCCATGCGAACTGATGGGTGGGGTCAAGCTCCAAGACACCCGCCAGGTGCGGTCTCACAGAAGCCAAGCCGTATTCCACGAGGCTCCAACTGTAATCGGGCTGCAAGTTCAGACAGTGGGAGGTTAGTGATCTCCAATGGCTGTCTGCTGCCTTCACCATAAATAAAAAAATTCTGCCAGTGCAGTACGATCCCTAGACTGGGGTCTTTAACAAGCATCGTGCAGTGGCGACACACAACCACACGTCAGTATGATGCTCATCCGGATCGAAACTGGCAGGAGCGGGGATTAATCCCTGGGTTTTGCAGCACAAGCTTTAGTCCACGCTATCCGAGCTGCGGTGCACGTTAAGACGTCCGGTCATTGAGCCCCTTGCACTCTATGAATCGACTTCAGAACCGGTGAATGAAAAACATTCCTTGCCAAGCTGAAGGCAAGCTGCAAACACGCAAATAAGGCAGGTCTAGAACTCGCTGAAAAGTAAACAAATGCATTACCTTCGGAGTAAAATTGTCGGCCGCGCAATGTCCGCTGTCAAATTAGGTTTGCCAGCTGTTGGTTCGTCCTCCTTGCAAATGTTTCGAGCACTACTAAACCCTTTCCACGATACAAGGAAGTAGTTTACAATGGAGTGACATATACTTCGAGGGTTGAGCGCCCACTATTTACGAGACCTAATCGTTGCAGCTATACCAGGCGTCAACTATTTCGTGCTGTATTGTGAAGCCTAGCATATCTTCCACAGTGCAGCAGTCATGCACTGTGGAAGCTATGCTACCCTCAACAACATAGCATAAAATAGAAGACGCCAGTCATAGGATGACGCCAAGCTAAATCACCCTAGCATCAACGAGAATGCTAGGAATGCAGGTGAACACGCCCCATGCCCTCACCTTCCCCCTATAAAAGCTTTGAAGTAAATGACCAAAAGAAGGCATTCTCCAACGTGAAACAAGATGGCAAATTTGTTTCAAGTTTTTGCTCTAAAACAGCGACTGCTACAGACTGCAGCACATGCAACACATGTAGTTACACTCGTAGCATGCTTCTTGGTGCTTTGGGTTCGGGCAGAGCCGTATATTGCGAGAGTTTGGCCAGTGGGTGTGGCGACGAAGGCGCCGGAGAGGAGAAAAGTAAATGAAAGGGAGGAGCGCGCCGAAGGAGCGAGAGAGAAAGAAGGGAGCCGAGAGGAGACGACCGCCATTTTTTAGCAACGCTGTCGGAGACTGGTTGGAGAAGAGCACTCCCGAGGCTACGCGTCGTCTGCTACGGGCCGACTTCTTTTTCGCCTGAAATAAAGTTTGTGGCCATACGCCGAAAAATCTTCATTTATTAGCTTTTTAACCCACCGAGAAATAACAGAATGTAATTTTCTTGCAAGAGCCAGCGATATAAAAGGCAATAATTGAGATTTAGATGCCGATCCTATGCATACCGCCGGGAGAATGAACGAAAATGGCGGCCCTCCCCACTCAGGTGGGAGCAGCCGGGAGTTCACGCGCATGCGCTCATGCCTCTCGCTCTACGCCGCGTGCTGATTGGCTCACTCGGGAGGAGAGCGTTACGGCGGCGAGATCATAGACTGACAAACTCTCCCCATATACGGCTCTGGGTTCGGGTTGGCAGCTCTCGGTTCAGTTTCGGTTTAGTTCCACGGGGAGCAAAAATAATGGTGGAAACCAGTTCGAACCGCTAAATTGAGAATATATTTTCCGCGATGTTTTGGCAACAGGCACTATTATTACCGTGAAACGAGCAACTATCTATATAGTTTTCTTTTTATCATTCCTAAATCTAGTTTTATTTTCAGGTATCAAAAATAAGAAATACCGTTATTTACTTTTTATGCAAAAGAAACAAAAAAGATCAGGATTAACAGTCAAAACGCGTTTATACGACTCATCATCCATTTGTTTACCCGAGTCATATCTATTTTACTTGGATCGAAAGGTTGTTACAAAGAATGGTAGGTTGCCTAAAATACACGTGATTGGTACAACTTCGCGTCGCAGTATTAAAAGTTGTATCGTAGTTGTGCTCTTGAACTAAGCAATGTGCATGAAATCACAAAAAGGCCACCTCGTCGCCATATAGTGGAATATAGTTTACAATACAAGTTTTACAATATGTATGATGACGGTGCAACTGAGCAAAAAGCAATGATATTTTCAAAATGTTGCAAAAGTTTGAGGACAAGCCATTTCAGTCTACCTTTCATAAAACACTGAGCAGCAATCACAACGCCCGTTTTCCTACCCAACATTGTTTACACTCAGCAACATGATGCACTCAAAGAATCATGCAGAAAGGAGTGATCCAAATTGTTGTCTTATCTATAGGCACCTTCAAACTCACATCGATTCTGACCTCAAAAAGTGTGTGCCCAAGCGAACATTATCTTAAACAAGAGGAACAACATAGCCTGGCTGTTGAGGTTCGTGCCTGACAAGAAGCTGGTCAATTCAATTCGCAAATTAGAATCAGCCTTGCTAATCTGTGATTTTCTATAAAATAAAACAAAGTAGTATTTTACGCTATATTCGAAATGGCAGCTACTTAATTGGTCACTTTCTCACGATATGCATGCGTAATTGTCATTGTTCTGCCACATGCCCCTGTGTACAATGTTTCTATCCAGCCCACACATATATAATTCCTGTTCATTACATAAGAAAAAATAGCATACTTCTATATGTATGAGAAGTTATTCATCTATCACACGTCAACTGGTAGCAAGGCTATTTGACACATAGGGCATTTCGACATTGGGCAGTATCACTATGACAATTCATCAAACTGTTAAAGGGCACCTCCGCTTAATTTCAAAAATTTTGAGATAGTGGCCGATTTTGCTTTTTGAAGCACTCAAAAACAATCCCCAATCCTTTGTTTCATGAAAAATAAAATATTTTTCGGGTAATTTTACTCTAGCCATGATCACAAACCGAAACCGAAACGGTGGCAAAGCCGGACAACATTGTATATTCGGCATCACTAAGCATGTACACCCACGTGATATACAAGGGGAAGAAGAAGCTCCCCTCTTATCAGGATCCTCCTTTGTGCCTCCTGGATTAGCACAGGCGTCGCTATTCTCCTCCCAGAAGATTATAGAAGATTAACCTGTCACTCAAAATTCTTACAAAAGCAGCTTCCCTCTCCTCCTTTTACTTGGTGTTCAGAAGTATGCGATGTAACACAAGCCACGCTCAACGAGGCGATGGGCTTATCAGTAGTATCAATAGTCGAGCGCCGGGCCGGCCGAGCGCGTCACTCACGTCTTTCATGGCGCTGGCGCCACCCGTGCTCTCCCCAAGAAAAAAAACAAAATTGAAAAAAAAAAAAAAAAAGAAGCTGTACATGTTTGATGACGTCGCGGACGTGCCGGGAGAAGGAATTTGGAGGAAGCGGAAATGCAGCCGGGCAGTGTTGTCTGGCCCGCACGTCTCAACCAAAACCAGCGGATTCGTGCTTGTCAAACTTCGACAGCGATTTTAATGAACTTCTAGGCGGAATTCCGTCGTAATATTTGCCATGGGGGTTTTGTAGATGATAACAAAGAGAACTGTATAGTTTTGCACTACTGTAAAAGAAGCGGAGTTGCCCTTTAAAGGGCAACTCCGCTCAATTCCAAAGATTTCTGGATAATGAGGGATTTCGAATTAAAAAGCCCTAGTAAAAGACACTACGTCTTTTGCTTCGCGAAAAATGGGATATATATTTTTAAATCTAATTTTAAACACGAGCGGAAACCGAAACTGAAACTTCGGCTCCGTCCGGCAACATTGGCCTCGGGCCGCCAAGTACATGGCCATCACGTGGTACGAGAGGTCACGTGATCCTCGGCCCAAAGACGGGCGGGATGGGGGCGGGCGGGCGTGCGGCAGGCGCGAGTGTCGTCTGCTCCGCACTCTTCGCCACGTTTTGGTGTCTACGGCATTCAACGACGCCTGCACAACTGCGGCATAAGTCTGGGACTCTGCGCATGTGGTGTCCATAGTGTGGACGAAACTCCGAGAGGAAATAATCACGAACGGTGAGACGACGACGGTGGTTGTGACGCGGAAAACGGCGATAACGGCGGGACCACGACGGTGGTTGTGACGCGGAAGACGGCGATAACGGCGGGACCACGGCGGGCGGTTGGTCTGCTCCCAAGAAGCGCGCTGCACAGGCGCGTACGTCAATCACGTGGACACCGCTGCGCGCCGAGAGGCAACGTTGCTGACGCCACGCGCTACGCTCGATCGGAGAAGTAAAAACAAGGAAAAGGGGGCCATGTAGATGGCGTTTAGCTCAATGTTGGCTCCGCCCATGCCGTAACCTTGACTGCGCTGTTGGTTGCGCCTGAATTCGCCCGCTAGAGTCAGCCGATTTCGGCAACTTGGTGAGTTGCAAAGTTTGCCGGACCGTTTAAGAAACATTTAGAAAGAACTGCGTCGTAATATTTGACGTGCGGTCTTCTTAGGCGATACTGAAGAGGACTGCATTGTTTTTTCAAAACCAAAAATGAAGCGGAGTTGCCCTTTAAAGGCTAGTATGCGGACAAGATTTTGAAACCTTATCTGTGGATTTTCCGACAAGTTGTCCCAGTGATGAATTGCCCTATGACAAATTGTCCTATCTGACGAACTGCTCTGCTACGAGTTGCCCTATTATGAATTGTCTTTTGACGAGCGGCCCATATCCTTATGAGTCAAAAACACATGTAGTTATTTAAATCAGCCTCAGAATCAAAAACTTCTTTAATGCTCTACTTATACACGTGCCTATCGAGAATAAAAATGTTGGAAAAGGTTTGCAGAACATTGTTCAGATAATTTGGGGGCTCATTTACTTAAGATGCATGTATATCTTTAAGGTTTATTGGCCCTTTATTTATGCTATCAAATCTTCAGTCAGCAATTAAATATAATGTTATCTGAGGCCAATCCATTTGTGTCTTCAAGTGCCGTTCGAAAGTGTTAAGCACAAGTCACGCTTATTCTGACATGTGTTCCAGCAGCCGCTCGCCGACAATCTGTTTTAACATAAAGCGCGAGCGAGGCAAACGCTACAGGAGGGAGCAACATGTTTTCCTATGTATGTTTATGCGTGTGCGATGCAGGTGCGTAATCTTCTCAAATTTGCTGAATTGCCAGTCCCTCGAATGTTGTGATTGTGATTTAAAATAAGTTTTTGTTTGAATCATACATTCTCCAGTGGCGACAGCAACAGCCTTTACAAAAAAAAAAAAGAAAAAATAGTTTATTCTGAGACCATACAGTATACTAGCCAAGCGTGCTAACTAACCATTATGCTATTGAAACAAGTCAGAATTGTAAATTCTTGGTTTTCAGATATTATTTGTTATGAAGAAAGTTTTATGGAACTAGCAAATTTAAAGGGCAACTCTGCTTAATTCCCAAAATTTTGGCATAATGAGTGATTTTACATTAAAAAGTGAAAGCCGTTTACAACTCCCTGTAACGCCGAATTAGAGTGCAGCTCTTGAGGAGGAGGAGGGAAGGGTACTGAGGGGGGTCAAGTGACCTTGGGTGGGGGTCACGTGACCTAGGGGGGGTCACGTGACCTAGGGGGGGTCACGTGACGATGACGTCATCAGTAACGATGACGATGCAGATGCCGGTGACGTCATCAGTGATGATGACGATGACGATGCGGATGCCCTTGACGTCATCAGTGACGTCACTGATGACGTCATCAGCGATGATGTTGATGCGGATGCCGGTGACATCAGTGATGATGACGATGATGATGCGGATGCCGGTGCCGTCATCAGTGATGATGACAATGACGATGCGGATGCCGGTGACGTCATCAGTGATGTCACTGATGACGTCACGTGACTTGGGGAGCCACGTGACCTTGGGGAGTCACGTGACCTTGGGGAGGGGTCACGTGACCTTGGGATGACCTTGGTTACGCCGACGGCGACGCCGCTCAAGCCGGGAACGGGCCCCTAAGAGCTGCGCTCTAAAAGCACTAATAAAGGACACCATGTCATTTGCTTCGCGAAAAATGGGGTATATACTAATAAATATAATCTTAAACACAAGCAGAAATTGAAACTGAAACTTCAACTCCCTCTGGCAACATTGGCCTCGGGCCCCCAAGAACATGGCTATCACGTAATTTGAGATCTCACGTGATCCGCTATGCAACATCGGGCGGTATTTGGGCGGGCGTGTGCCAGACGCAAGCGTTGTCTGCACCGCACTCTTCACCATGTTTTGCTGCCCACAATATTTGACGACGTCTGCACAACTGTGGCATAAGTCTACGCAGATAGTGTGAACGAGACTCCGAGAGACAATAATAACGAACGGCCAATCACATGGACACCGCTGAGCGCCAAGAGGAAACATTGCTGATGTCACCCGTTACGCTTGTCCGGAGAAGTGAAAACAAGCAAAATGGGGCAATGGTGATGACGTTTAGTTCAATGTTGGCTAAGCCCACGCCGTAGCCTTGACTGCTCTGTTGGTTGCGCCTCAATGCACCCGCTAAAGGCCTGTCCAAACAGGATACTACAAAACTCACGACTCCGGCAAATCGTGCAGCGCTCTGCCGCGATCCGCTTCCGGCCGTCGGAGGGAAATTTCCTTCCGTCAATTCTTCCCGGGGGAGGAAACTTCCCTCCAACAAATCTCCCCCTCGCTTCCTTCACGGCGGGCTTGCTCTGCTTATCACGTGGGTCCGGAGAGCCACTCACACGCTCTGTTGGCTGTCGGTCAATCGCTCAAGGCCTCCGCTCACAATACGGAACCGCGTCGGACGCCATCACGTCGAAAGTGAATCTCGACAAAGAAAGCAGATCCGAGGCGGGCAAAACGCACCCTTCGACGCAGGAATGTCCCAAATCCACCCGAAGCTGGACCCCCTTGGCCTTCGAGCCGAGGCGACAACGGTACGCGAGGTCGTTGGCGAGGTGAGCCAGATACAGGTGGCGTGTGACGTCAGAGAAAAGTAGAGGAAACGAGGAGAGCAGTCGTGATCGTGAAAATATTCACGACTCCTGCAAAAATTTCTACGACTCCGACAAATCGTAAAAATAAAAGCGTCCGCTTCGATTTTCACGATTTGTCGGAGTCGTGCGTTTTGTAGTGTCCTGTTTGGACAGCCCTTCAGTCAGCCGATTATGGCAACTAGGCGAGTTGCAAAGTTTGCCGGACCATTTAAGAAACACTTAGACAGAACTAGGTCGTAATATTTGACGTGTGGTCTTCGTAGGTGATAGTGAAGAGGACTGCATTGTTTTTCCAAAAGAAAAATGAAGCAGAGTTTAACCCAAAAAAAAGTACAGCGAAGGTAGGTGTACTAATTTCGGCCACGAAGTGCCAAAAGCAAGACATTGGGAGCGTTCAGTAGCGGCTCCAGGAGTCAAGGAGCTTGTGCTCCTTGCAGTAGACTGCAAAAAGCGACTTCTGGTGCACAGTCTAAGCTCATTACAACAGACCTGGTTACATTTGGATATAACATACCGATTTGTGAAGTTCAGTTGCGTTTTCCCCTATGTACCATTGACTCAACTCAACAGCATGTTTGTTTTAAAGGTTCTGGATCTAATTCCCTTCTTGTTGACTCCGGCGTGCCCCAGGGCTCTGTCTTGGGGCCCTTACTTTTCCTATTATATATCAACGAGATCACTAAAAACATAGATGTCAACATAAGGTTATTTGCAGACTATTGCGTTTTATACAAAGATGTTAAGTCCTATCAAGACCAAATAGTTTTAAATGATTGTTCTGAGAGGATAGAGTCTCGGTGCCGGGAATGGCAAATGAAGCTGAAGACCTCAAAAAATGTTTCAATGTCCATTACGTGAAAAAAGTGCCCTCTGGAGTTGTCCTATTCCATTGACGGTCAACCTATTCAACGTGTCGAAGAATATAAGTACTTGGGGTTATATTTTAGTAATAAACTATTATGGGACAAACACATTGATTACACTACAACAAAAGCGACCCAGCGGCTTTGGGCCTTGAAACGTCTCTTGAAGCACTCTTCCCCCAGCGCAAAACTTAGTCTATAAAACGGTATTAAGGCCAATCTTAGAATATGCAAATGTTGTCTATGACCCGTTCACTAAAATTAATAGTAATAAGGTAGAAGGTGTACAAAGGGAAGCAATACGGTTTGTTTACAACAAATATGAAACGCGGAGCTCCCATTCAGAAATGTTACAAGTTAACCTGCTAACTTCAAGCGAAAGAGCGCAGATCGATACATTAAAGATGCTATTTTTAATGGTTCAGGGTAAATTAAATATTGACACTTCCAGATACATTACATTTTCAGGCAGATTAAACACCAGATCATCTCATGCACATTCAATACTGGACTACCAAGTGTGATTGGACACATTCAAATACTCCTTTTTCCCTAGAACCATTGTTGAATGGAACAAGCTGCCCGCTGCTTTTGCCAATGCAGACTCTGTTGACTATTTTATCGATAAAGCCACTGTCTTTTTTTTCAAAATAGATTGAAATTTATTTTTCTCGTGTTTAGATGACTTGTTATTGTTTTGTATGCTGGGTGCCATACAAATTGCATAATGTTTTAGGCCACATTTCTGCATGCTGATGTCACCAATTCAGACACTGCATTATTCATATTTAGTGTTTTCGTATGCTGGGTGCTATTTATATTGTATAATGTTTTGGGCCACATTATCCCTGGTGTTCAATTGTATTCTTCTGTATTTTTGTGCCTCTCCTACCACGGCCCTTTGGGCCAGGCAGTATTGATAAATAAATAAAATAAAAACTTCATATCTGCATACCACATACTCCTTTTACAACAGACCGAAATCTTGCTCAAAATCAAGGTCGGTTATAACGAGCTTAGACTGTACATTACTCTGGAGTAAAGCAGTCACGCTCTCGTAGACAGAGCCCCGAGATGGTGCGCGAGGAGTGAAAGGAGCGTGGTATGACATATTTCCAAATCGCTGACAAAATTCCACTGCTGGAAGAAAAAGAAAAGAAAAATGGTGGGATATGTTACGTTTGCTGCGGTGTGGTCGCTTTAGTAAGCTAAGACGACAAAAACGTTTGAATTTCGTTTCCAGCTGAGGCTCTTTTCAGAAAATGCCCAGGGACGTATTTCGTTTGTTTTCGATATGCTAATAAACCATGTAAACGTTCACTTCACACCGTTTTTTTATAGTCGCGTTGCATGGAAACTCGGCAGTTATTGACGATAGCCCTGCCTGTGCTGAGCACAGCAAGGCAGGGTGCGAGCTTGACTGGTGTGCAGTTCGACACTCATGCAGAACATGATCCCGAAAAATGCTTCGAGTAGCTAAATAGGGGTATATGCGAGAGAAGGCTGGCGCTCGATTCAATTATAAAACCTTGATCGCCAAGCGCGGCCAACTTCCAGTGTGTATAGATCAACTCATGTTTACAAACAAACCGAAGCACCCCTAGCGGACGCCACCAGCACCGCGCATGCGCTAATGAGTGTGGGCAAGAAGCTCGCCGTCGCCCATAAACAAACCATTGAAATGCGATGTTGTCAGCGTCAACATGAGTCCCCGTGCTCTTTTTTCTGTTGGAACTGTTGATCCTACGTCTTCCTGGTAATGTACGACTAGTTGAGCGGCCTCAGCGAAATTACCGAGGCTCATTACATCGCAGAACTTCACCTGAATAATGTGACATGCGGCGATTCATTTTGCGTAGACGCCGCAGAATGGACGCTAAAGCCTGATTTGCATCACGAGATTCCGCTTGCAATTTCAATCGCAACATCGCTCGGGCTGCAAAAGCGTGAATGGTAGCTGAGCTGCTTGACGTCGATACTGAAAATCGCAAGCAGAATAGGACCAAGTGAACCAGGAATAAAGAGTCAATGATGGCCACTGGTAAAAATGATGAACATCTCCTTATATCTACTGTTTACACTGAGCCTGCTTACCACAACCAACCTACAGACTTAAGTCTTTTGAGACCTGCACTTACTTCTTATCACAATTACCGGCCCAACATTTGGCCAAAGGGCTGGTATCGTCTGAAATGGCAGACGACAAGCAGAAACGTTTGAAAGAGCAGACGACAGTTCGAGCAATCAGGTGGCAGTTTGAACAAGACGCACTGAGCATAGTCCATAGGTGGTCCCATACAACTTAACGGTTTTCCCGCATTAATGTTGGGACAAAACAAATAAATCTGATGACCACAAGTATCCGTTCCATGAATTCAACCCAAAGTGCTTCCCGCTCAAGCAATTGTGGTCCGACGCCATTTGGTTAACCATGTTGAAATAACCTGAGACTGGGGTAGAGAAGAAGCATCAAATCGTAGAAGGGACAGAAAATAGACAGGACGACGTCTCAAACTCAGCTAACTTCATTTATTTTGTCCACCTCCTTATATAGTCCCAAACTCAAGGTCATCTCCACCAACACAGAAGGATGAAGTCTAAACAGTTCAAGCGCCACAGCCTTCGTCAAACAATGCAAGAACGTTGACAACGTTGTTTGACGAAGGCTGTGGCGCTTGAACTGTTTAGACTTCATCCTTCTGTGTTGGTAGAGATGACCTTGAGTTTGGGACGATATAAGGAGGTGGACAAAATAAATGAAGTTAGCCGAGTTTGAGACGTCGTCCTGTCTATTTTCTGTCCCTTCTACGTTTTGATGTTTCTTCTCTACCCCAGTCTCAGGTTATTTCAACATGGTTAATATTCACCAGCTCGCCTGCACCCTTACGATTTTTGCCATTTGGTTTTTTCATTTCACGGCACATATCCACGTCCTTGGATGAACCGAGCACGAGAAAACTGACCTTCAAACCTTTCTTGACTCTTTTGGTACAGCCCCAGTCACGGCGTTTTGACAAGAAGGCAGGTTTTTGTCTGGTTTCTTTCAAAACAATGTAAGAATGCATGTCTCGCATGGTGACTTCCGCCCACAGCCTCAAACTGGAAGTGCTCTCGACGCGTCACCACCGTGCCGTGAATCAACAGAGTAGAGTTTGTGTATATGAATACATCTTATAGCAAGTTTGTAAAGAAGTGCAGAACAAATGTATGGCCGTACAAAATTATTGTAACCAGAGGCGTAACTCCGCCGAGCTCTATATTTTGCATGTTTTGACGACGTTTTTGGCAGTTTTTGAAACAGTGGCAGCCTTTGCACTGCCCTGCGAAGGGTTTGATCGCTTTGGATCACTTCGAACAGCGGTGCTGATGTCTGCAGCCAAACGTTTGTTCTCCAACGACATTGTCGAGACTTCTTTAATACCGAAGTCAAATAAAAGCAATCGTACTCGGCGTCGTCCAACTTTTTAATCAGAGACCCGTCTGCATAAGGAGAGGAAGCGGAAACTGAGCAGAAGCGGCTGAAGAGCCACGCCTTTTTTGCCGTTCAGAAGGCGCTTCGAGAGCTCCAACACGAGTGACTCCATTCAAAGCTGAGAGCCGCAACTGAACGTGCCCATTTTTCACTAAAGGACAGCTTTTGCGTGGTAGGACAGCCCTTGAATGCGGGCCCTGTAAATCGCTGTCGGCCGGTACTATAGACACTTGGGTGACCACCCGTCCTGCGACTAGCGGGACTGTCCCGCATTGAGGGCTCGTGTCCCGCGTCCCGTAAAAAATTTCCCGAATCTTCAAAATGTCCCGAAATTCATACTGTCGTAAAGTTCACTCTGCAACTCATGGTGCTCACGAACAACAAAGCACGGGGAAGCGCGAAGGTCGCTGGTATTGTGTGAATCGCCATGGTACGCCATTTTCTATCCAAGCATTGCGGGAAGCGACCGTCGTTTTTGCAGTAGAACCGACACGCATGCTCCGTTGTGTCACTCCCCTTGGTGGCAAAATATTGTAAAAAAGATTGCTTGCCAAACGTCTAAATATAAGATACTGTAATTATTTTCAAATCGCAGTGTCAATACGAAAGGGTTGCTGTGGATTTTTTTTTTTTTTAGTGAAGACAATTACACAAGGCAGAAAGCCTGCAACTCACAACGGTTGAAAAAGAACATAATGTTAAAAATTTGTGTAGGACCATGTTGATAAACGTAAGCGTTGACAGGAAACAATAAGCCGAAAAAGATTGTTTCTTATTTTTATTTGATGCGTTGAGTTGTTCTCAATGTGCTTGTGTTTGTTTCTCTCTCTTGTGTCCGTCTTTTTTGCGCAAAACCATGTATCCAAAAAATTTCTTCTACAGTCGATGTTGATGTGTTCAACTTTGACACATTTAATAACACATTCAGCATAAAAAACATACCATAGACCCTTTCCGAAATTCAGTGCCATCTGGTGGCTGAAATGGCGGTTTAACTTTTGCCATACGAATGGCGGCAATGAACACGTAGCCTGCAGTATTTTATCGGGCACCGTCACTTTTGCATGTCAACGGCCGACGAGAATAAACTTTTCGCTATCCAGGTTTTTCTGGATCATCTCTTCCAGTGTCGATTCCCACAACGATGCAACCAGTCAGAACGAAGCGCCAACCCAGACAGACGCCTTGATAAAGTTCTATAAGTCAAGGGGTTTCGAAGTCGATTTCGTGCCACTAACAGGTTCACTGGGGTCGAATTAGAGAAATGAACACTTACGCAGCGCTTGCATTCAATTCCGGTTTCGCAAAGCGCTAACGTCTAGAATGTATAGGACTCGAATCCTCAGCTTAGGAGTATCTTCAACATGTTCCTTCATCAGTAGATCGAAAGCCGCCATTGGTATGGCACATATGCCATTTTTCAGATAATCATGATTGTAATCAAAGTGGCCAGACTGAATTTCGGAAAGGGTCTATTGGGAGTGCATATTATTTGTGCTTAATTGCTGCAATACAATTAGCAGGTGTATAAACAGCACAGGATATTAAATGTGTTAACAAAGCCTCGGTTCGTGGTGTGCATGTGTTAATAAATTTCCTCTACTCCCCCTTCCCTCCCTCCTCCTCCGGCATTTCGCTAGCAGGTAGGGTGGTCACCCTACCAGACACCGTGTTTCTTTTTATATTTATACTTTAGAGAACACTTTTTTTAATTCCCGAGGGATTCCCTCCTCCGCTTTGAATATAATATATGTGTCACTTTTTAACGGTAATCCTCCAACGCTCCATTGTGTACCCAAAAACTGTTAAGTTTGAGGAAGTGGATATTCTGCCGGCAGCCGGCACAATAGCCCGGGGAAAAAAAGTGCCGGCAGTTGTGCCCCATTAGGTCTCGTATAAAACGAATTGTGAACACGACTGCTTAAAGGTGCAGAGTAGCTCATTGGTAAGGTGCAATTGCCTTGTACGCAGCAGGACCCTGGTTCAATCCACCGTGTCCTCTTTTTTTTTTTTTTTTTTTACTTTGTTTTGTTTTGTAGAGGCATTTGTCGATATTCACGACATATCTTCTTTTTTTAGGATTAACACTGAAAAAAAAAAGTAAATAAATAAAATGAATGTTGTCGACGAAATTCTGCTATGGACTCCCTTTCCGGGGGTCAATGGAGGACAGCGAGGCTTGGACCGCCGGCGGGCCGCCGCGAAGCGGCGTATACTGATAGGCCAATTGGGTCAATATTTTTGTAATGAGCAGCCGTGAACGCAGGTGAGGGAATGTGTTAACGAGCTCCCCAGTGATACACGCGCCGTCCGAAACTGCCGGCATTTTTTCCCCCGGGCTATTTTGCCCGCTGCCGGCAAAATAGTCTCACCCTAAGTTTAGATAAGATATGGAAGTGGTCGAAGCTTGGGGAATAACTTGAGAACGACACACCGGTGGGGTGGCTGCAAATGTTCTGCTGTTCCTCTGCGGCCACTCAGATCTTTCTTTTCAGGTATCCTTCCCGCACACACTTGTAGTTCTATGTAAAGTCGTATAAATACGTCCGTCACATTTCGTCCCTTCAATGCTTTTATTGTCGGGGACAACTTTCTGGGGGACTTTAGCAACAATGAAAACACGGTGGTGCTTCAATGATGTACACTACATGTACTCTTAGTAAATTAATTGAAAACTAATCCTTCATGTTGATAACTTACAAAAACACCCCTTCATTCTCTGGCTAGCCCATTCTCTTACACTGGCTACGTGATCTGATGCTAATTATATATGGTCAGTGTTCATTACACTGGCTACATGATCTGACGCTAATTATATATGGTCAGTGTTCATCACAAACATGGGCTGAAGTTGGCAAGGCATTGAGCACGGGCTGAGCTTTAGACATCGTTCGAGTTGGGCTACCATCCATCACACGAATGTTTGGCCCGATGCTGCAGGAACGACGCGGGCCACCACGTCGGGTGCCACTGCGCCACTGGATTATCAAGGTAAGGCAGCGCAAAATAACGTGACTGAAGAAACAGGAAAGGCAAAGAAAGGCGCTGTTTTACTTTGCTAAGAAAGGTGCCCGCTGGTTACATAAGGGGAAGTCTATACTTCGTTTCAGCTTCGGTCCAGACGCAGTCGATGCTACAAGCGCGAGCATGTGGCCCAGAACAGTGCTTGCACTACACGAGCGCGCGTGCTTGGCAGGGATGCTGAAAGCCCGGAGCTCGCGCTTGTAGCTTTGGCTGCGTCTGGACCGAAGCTGAAACGAAGTATACAAGTTCCAGAACATGAAATCGTACTCACATTGCTCACCCCCCAAAACTCGCTGTCATGAAGATGGTGAAGAGTCGGAAAACAATAAACCGCCACCGTTGTCACAAGTGCAATGTTTCGCCGCTAGGCGCGCCACTGAAACAGGGTCATTTGGATCCTGCTTCAGTCGATCGTTTAACATATTATTACAATAAATATGTTTCACATATAGAGTATGGTTTCACACACTCGGAGCAGTGGGCGTGGGCGTGCCAGCGCGCCAGCGTGCCATGTGCCATCCGGCGTTTTCGCTCGCTCTCAGTACCAGCAAAATCGATACTGCATCGTTATTCGCTGTGTCCGCTGTGTCTGATGACGAGAAGAAAAAAATACTTACTGCATCGCGCTAATGTGTAGAGCAATCCACTACGAGGTGAGCAATGCAGTGCGGAGGCGTACATTATAACTCTATGACGAAAGTAGCACAACTCGCATGCGTAAAACCGAAATCGGAACTAACCGTTCACAGTCTTGTGGCCCCAGAATGCATCTGGGCGCGCTGGTATTTTGCATGACCGGCTGTTTTCAGGCGCAAGAAAACGAATTTCGAGCCACAAACTGTATTCTGGGTAGTTCGGCTTGAGGATAAAACGAGACAAACACAGCCCTTGTGTTTGTCTGTTTATGTGTCGTGTTGTCCTCGTCTCAAGCTCTTACAAATCCTTAAAAAAAAAAAATAATAAATAAATAAACGGCTTGGGTTTTTTGAGCGCGCACATGTTGCCAAAGCTCGCCGGAAGCCGATTTTCTCCCTTTGTCAGTGATCGTACGAACTACATGTCTTTCTCGCCTTCAGAACATTCACGGTGGGCCCAACTTCTCTCAACTCGGCACAAACTGCAGACGACCGACACTGCCATCACACTTTGTACCTGCATCTGTTGTCATTACCCACATGCTCTGTACCCAATCATTTTCCTGAACCAGCTGCACACGTGTACTTCTGGTATGTGTATTCAGACGGGACCGGAAGGACCTACACTTTTCTGCATTGGTGCAGGTAAATCTAACAAAGCTATTATTTTGCTACAAAGTCACATATATTTTTAATGAAGAAAAAAAAAAAAAGCAACTACTCGAAACCGAAACTTCTGCACGGAGGCTCGGAGGAGAGAGTTGCCGGAAGTCACGTGGCTATCACTCCTTACCCAGTTTTTGTTTTTCGTTCCTCCATTTCTCAGGCGCGTGAAGCAGAAGACGACGACATTGCTTGAACCGTTTGTTGTGCGACTGCTTCACATCTGTATTCCTTCCCTTTGCTATGTTCCGTGCTTAAGATTGATTGGCCACGAACCACACTTTTGAAGTAGCAGTCCCACGTCTGTCGCAACGTTGGTCAGTCATGCGCTGCCATCGTGTCGTCCAGCCTGCGGAATTTCGCCATCCCCGCTGTATTGAAAATGTTGTGTACATCTACATGCTGTGATCTGTGCAACTTTTTTTTTTTTTTTATCAACGTATTTGCAGCTTTTTGGAAGCCACAGAAAATGGGCTTCATAATATTTTTTTATTCTTAATATTGAATGTGTCTTAGACGACCCCATGACTTGTGAATACATTTGGTATGCATCACTTTGAACCACATGTGACCGTACACACTGGGCCATCAGTTCCCCACCGAAGTAACTGTATGGCCGTTCCGCCGTGGTCCCGCACCCCATTTCCCGCATCACAACCGTTGCTGTCGTCTCACTGTTTGTAATTACCGTCTCTCGGAGTTGCGTCCACACAACGGACACTACGTGCACAGGTTTATGCCGTAGTTGTGCAGGCAACGTTGAATGTCGTAGGCACCGAAACGTGAAGAGTGCGGTGCAGACGACACTTGCGCCTGGCACACGTCCGCCTTAATCCTACTGGTCGTTAGTGACTGGCCTCAGGGCACCGAGCGGCGAGCGTAGAAAGGCCCCGGATGTACATGGCGGCACTGCGGTCGTATACGGGCTCGAGGATCCGAACAGTTCAGAGCGTTCCGAAGGCCTTCGGCAAGCAGGCTTGTCTTGCGGTGTTTGCCGTCATTTGTGGCCAATGAAGTGTCACGCCGAATTAGTGTTGAATCGCGCAGCAGATGCAATGCAAGCTGCCCTGGCCGCCCGCTTCATACAGCCTATCCTTTAGTGGCGCCCTCTCGAGCTGTTGACATGGAGTGCAGCAACCGTGAGCACTTGCTGAGCTCACTACCTCTCGTCTAGTTCACGGCCACTCAAGCAATCAAGGACATGATGAAGGAGGTTATTTTTTGCAATTTTAATTTGCCTATAACTTTTAAAATAAAGCGACATTCGAGAAAAAAAAAGTTTAATTAAGTTACTACATTCAGTGCGCTCAGGTTCGGTGCAAATTAAAAACCAGTAAAAAAAGTCCTTGCAGGGACTACCCGTAAACAAATCTATCAGGTTCCTCGATCTAGCCTTAGACTTTAAAGAAGACCACGTCTGCTGGCGATACCAAGCTCGATCCTGCAAAGGGTTCCTTCCATTCGAATCCGGACACTCAAAGAACGTGAAACGTGGGGTCGCCACCACGGCACTAACATCTGCCTTAAAGAAGTCTTGCGAACACCAGATCCAGAAGAGTTTTGACACTCAGATATCCAGGTTACTTGATGCTGGGTATCCGGAAACGCTACTGGTATCAATGTGTGAAAAGATCTCCCAGAAGTTGAAGCGCGGACAGGAAGGCATCGAGCGAACAACAAAGAAAAAGAATGCAGGTCCCATAGTGGTAGCACCATATCTCCATGGCATCACTCACCGGCTAAAAAAGATCGCAGGCCGGCAAGGGGTCCAAGTGATAAGCTCTGCGCCAAACAAAGGGTATTCTATGTGCGGCAGGGTAAACGAAAACCAACGTAGGCACCAAGAGGCATGTAACATCGCACACAAAACAAGGTACGCCCAATGTCAAAAAGAGGTCATTTATAACATTCCATTAACATGTGGAAGGTGTTATATTGGGCAGACAGGGCGCTGTATCAATGATAGAACCAGAGAACATGCCACATCTCTACGAAACATGACAGCAGCAGGACACCTTGCAGCCCATTGTCGCGCATGCCAATGCGGGGCAACCCTGTGCAACGTAAGCATCGTGGGGCGACATAAAAATCAACTCGCCCGTGAACTACTGGAAGCCCTAGCCATTGAAGAAAAAGGCGAGGACTGCGTCAGTGCCCCTTCCGTTGCACTACACAACTCCGAGAAGATTTTCCTGCAGAGTGACATGAGGTCCAGGCAAAGGTAAAGGAAGAGGAAGACCGTTTAAGGGAGACAGAAGAAAAGGGATGAGAACATTCCGAAGGCAGAAAGGACAATGCATTTAAGGAAGAGAAATTTCGAATTAAGTGTAAAGAAAAAGAAAACGTAAATCAAGTGTAAAGAATTAAAAAATCTAAGTGTAAAGAAAAAGAAAACCGGAATCAAGGATTAGCAGAAAAGGAAAAAGAGGCATTATTAAATGTTGCTAGTCCAGCGGTGCGAATGTTATATTTTTTCTCTGTGTGTTTTACATGTTCAGCTGGCCCCATTCACATGGGCCTTCTCCGAGCGCTTGCCAGAGTGGGGCGTTTATAACAAAAAATACAGCCACCAGGCTCAAAAGACAAACGTGCGATTGTCATTTACGGATATTGTGGATAATATTCAACCTATTTTTGAACATGACGGATATAATTCAAACGGGCTCAAAATGCAAACGTGTGATTGTCATTTATGGATAATGTGGATCATATTCAACCTATTTCTGAACACAACAGGAATATTTCAAATTTCGTTGAAGTATCCCTTTAAAGGGGTCTAGCAAAGACAAGGACGCGGTGGCATCGCATCTCTACTACTGCATGGTGCACGTTACCCAGGCCAGCGGTTGTACTGCACGGGCTAAATTGCTCATCTGCAGCTGGGAGGTAATCATAATGTCAACTGGCCTAATGATAAATCAATTGGTTGAATTTTAAAACAAAGCAATCAAAAGAGTCTACACAATGTAACATAGGCCACATTAAAGTCAATCGGGTCAAAAGTAACTCGAAGAAATCAAGAGTAATATTATAGTGAATTCCGCTCATAATAGTCACTGAGATGTAAATTGAGCCAAATCAAAGTTCATTGGGTAAATAGTAACTCAAAGTAATCAAGAGTAATCATAATGTCAACTAGGCTTATAATAAATCAATTGGTTTAATATTCGCTCGAAGTAATAAAAGAAGCCAACAAAATGTAATGTAGGCAGTAGTAAAGTCCGCTGTGTCAAAAGTAACTCGAAGTAATCAAAAGTAATATTAAAAGGATATGAGCCCATAGCAGATAAATTGATGATATAATAACTCTAAGTAACCAGAAAAGTCACCAAAGTGTCAGTTATGCCTCATTAAACTCTTTTGGGTCAATAGTAACACAATGCAATCAAGAGTAATCATCCTGTCTGTTGGGCTCATAATAAATCAATTAGTTGATTACTTCAAAGTGATCAAAATGGTCATCACCATGTCAATTAGGCCAAATTAAAGTCAAACTGGGTCATTGGTAACTTAAAGTAATCAAAATAGTAATCATTTAGTCAATAGCCTTATAACAAATCAGTTGGTTGAATATTAACTCAAAGTAATCAAGCCATCAAAATGTAATGTAGGCCGAATTAAAGTTCATTCGTTGAAAAGTAACTCGAAGTAATCAACAGAGTAATCATCATGTCTATTGGGCTCATAATAATTTAATTGGTTGAATATTAGCTCAAAGTAATCAAAACTGTCATCATAATGTCAATTAGGCCAAATTAACAACTGGGTCAAAAGTAATCAAAATGTCCATTGGACCACATTAAAGCCTATCGGTCAAAAGTAATTCCAAGTAATCAAAAGTGTAATAATAATGTGAATTGAACTCGTAAGAGATGAACTGGTTGTATACTAACTCTAAGTAATCAAGACAGTCCCCAAAATGTCAATTAGGCCAAATTAAATTTAATTGGGTCAATAGTACTCAAAGTAATAAAGAGTAATAATGTCAATTGTGCCCATAATAAATAATTTGTTAGAATATTACCTTAAAGTAATAACAAAGCATCATAATGTCAATTAGACCATACTAAAGCCTATGGGTCAAAAGTAATTCCAAGTAGTCAAAAGAGTAGTAATATTCTGAATTGGTGGGCTAATAATAGATAAACTATTTGAATAATAACTCAAAGACATCACAGAGGCAGCACAATGTTAATTAGCTGACATAAAGTCTATTGAGTAAATAGTAACTCGAAGTAATTAAACTAATATTCATCACATCAGGGCCGTACCCAGAAAAAAATTTCGGGGGGGGGGGGGGGGGGGGGGGGGGATTTTCGGGGACAATGGCGGCCATTTTGAAAGTGTCTATTGTCTTATTTTCGCCCATGAATCATGTGCATCGGTGGCATATAATGGAGAGTTACAGCAAACCGGAGAACCGGTCCCGGTTTGGTATCCGGCAGCCGACCGGCGCCACTGCGCGTGCGCAGAGGTGGAGATTAACATAGGCTGGCTGCCAGTGCACCGACCAGGGCTGTACCCAGAAAAAAATTTCTGGGGGGGAGGTCAGAACCCCCTAACCCCCCCCCCCCCCCCCCCCCCCCTGGTTACGGCCCTGCATCACATCAATTAAGATTACAACAAATCAGATGGTTGAATATTAGCTCTAAGTAATCAAGACGTCAATTAGGGGTAATTAAAGTCCCTTGGGTCAATAGTAACTCCAAGTTATCAAGAGTAATCATAATGTGACTCGTACTCATAATGAATTGGTTAGTCTATAATTTGCTCAAAGTAATGTCAAGAGTATCATGATGCCAATTAGGCCATATCAAACCCTATTAGGTCAAGAGTGAATGGAAGTAGCCAAAAGGTTGATAAAAATGGGAACTTAGCTGAGAATAACTCACTTGATGGTAGAAAAGCTCAAAGTAATAATGAGAGTGAGGATTATGTCAGTTAGACCAATATAAAGTCAAATAGTTACTCAGTTATCAAGATGTCAATATGGCTGATATTAACTCGGTTGTGCGACTAATATATTGAGGAAAGATAAAAAGTAACCACTAAGTTAATTGAGTTAATTTAAAGTCGGTTGGGTGGATAGTAACACAGATTAATCAAAGGAGTAATCAAACTTTTAGCTGAACTTAAGTCGCCTTTGTCACTATTAGCTGTGTTTGATCTACCGTCATCTCCTGCACCGGTGTAGAAAAAAAATTGGGTTGTGTCTAGAACTTGGTCTGCCACAACGGGCGACGAGTCTCCCAGCTGTAGAGTGCAGTACAACTGCTAGCCTGGGGTCTTTAACGTGCGCCACGCACTAGTGATACATGACTCCACGCCGGTGCAATGCTCATCCGGATCAAAATGGGCAGGGGTGGAGATTGAACCCAGGATCCTGGGATCTGCGGCGCGAGCTTTCGCTTCACCGAAACCACTCGGCCACCGATCCCCCCGCACCGATGCAGAAAAGTGTAGGGCAGTGTACTTCCGGTCGCATGTCAATACAGATTCCGGAAGTACACTGCCCTACACCTTTCTGCACCGGTGCAGGAAGTGGAGGTATATCGAACGCAGCTATTAAAGGGAAGATGGGGCACTTCTACATTTGAGAAAAAACGCATGAATTGCGTTCATTTGGCCTTTAGAATAACAGATATCAAAATTATATTTCAATGCGACGCGCCGGAGAGCCACAAGAGCACTTTCAAAATAGGGCTGAAGCCTTGCCCCCCTAGCCTTGGGCAGCCAAAAGAGCCGTCAATGACGTCACGGACAGCGACTGTCTTTCGCGTTTTTCTCGCGTTTAACAATTCTTACGTGGCAAATGGTTTGGGTATTCGAGTTCACGGGGTAAAAATACACTAGAATTCACTTCTAACTCATTTTCTCCAAGAAGCTCCGTAGCTTCTTTTTAATTAAAAGCAGCGTTATTGAACCACTCAGTTGGGAAACTGCCATAGAGCTTGCTCTCAAAAAGCAGCACCGATACTCGAGAACCGAGCTAATGGCGATGGCAACGCCACCATTTCTCTCCCAGCGGCCACTCGAGGAACTGCACGTGAATTTATTTTGGCTTTAATCGGCCATTCTGGCGCCGAAGCAGATACGGTAAAGCTGGTTTCAGGGGCGCCACCCCCGTCCCAAGCGGACGCACCGCGAATTGATAACGAAGTTAGGATGCGCCTAGGTCGGGACGCGCTACCTCAAAATCAGTGCTGACACAAGGTTGTATCAAAATAAAATGAGGGGCACACAATGTTTTCTAAAGTCTTTAGTTTGCAAAACCTAGCAAACTAAAGATTTTAGAAAACATCACGCGCCCCTCATTTTGTCCTAAACTCCAATAAAAGTTACTACGAAAATAGTTTTTTCTGTTGGTTTTTACGCAAGAATATGCTTTCTAAAAGCTCAAGGTGACCACAGTAAAGACAAATGATAAAGAGTGGCGCTGTTGTCGTATTTAGCTCGGTCTTGGTGGACGCCAGCGGCCCAAGTTTCAACGGTGAGTTTCCCAACTGAGTGTTCGAGTAACGTGACTAAAAGTGATAGACTGAGTAATGAAACGTTTGCTTCTAAAAGTTGTTTTGGTCAATAATAGCTATATAACCAAAAAGTAATCAGAATATCAAATGAGCTTCCACGAAGTTATATTTTTGTCAATAATTCCTCGAAGTAATTGAGAGAGTAATAAAAATGTTCAACTTTTATTATGTTAATTGTGTTATTAACGCGGCGAGGAGAGCTTGGGCAATCACTTGGGCACCTAGGATGAGAGCGTTCATGGTCACGTGGTTTATGGACACCATGGTGTGATTAACTTGGGCAGTGTTGCCTGATCGCCAGATGAAAATGATATCAATTCGTAAATTCATTCTCGCAATTACCAGAGCTCTAAAAATCATGTAACTTGGTGTTTATACTAAGTAGCCTATGAGCATTCCATTTCAAGAATAATCTATCCGTTTAATTTTCGTGTCATAACTCCTTTAAGCGTCTACCTTTTTTGCAGCTACTACAACTCTTGTGGTTCAAGCGATCCAGCGGGCACAGAGAGAGTCACTAAATATCAGGGCGTCATATTTTATCTAGACCCGGAAACCTCCTCCTACGGTTGTGTCGAACCATTGTGTCGAACGTGCGCAACATGTGAAGAATTCGTGACGTCGTCGGTCCCGGTCAGCTCCTGCCTACGACTCGTCAGAGACGCTAAGTTTTTTTTTAGTCGAAATACAAAATAAAAGTGGTGCGGACCTATTCAATTATTTATGAAAGTAGTTTTTGTTCAGTATTTTATGTGAGAAAAGAAACAAATGCAGTTTAGAAAGTATGGAAAAAAAAACAATGCGCGATGACACGTCGACATAGTCGCCACTAGCCACCAAGCGGTGGAAGAGGCGGCGCAGGTACCCCTACGGATCCTAGCGGACAAGACACGACGCCGGTGGCACGCTTTGCAAGGAGCGAAAGGATGAATTTGTCTCCTGTGGTCTCGCATCACAGGGACCCAACCGAAACATGCCTCGAACATGAGTGTCGTCGAGTTGGGCTGAGAGGCTTCACCAGCGCACTCCGGACGCTTACTTGGAGTGTCCTCGTACGGTACTACTCCGAGCTCCGCACTTCTATCGAGGATTCGGAGCTTCAACTACGACACACCCAATAAATTCATGCCGGCAAGCGCGGTGGAGGGCCGAAGCAAGCAACGAGCCGTTGACACGCATGCGGCTGTGGGGGAAGCGACCACCAACGTAAGCCCCAGCCAATGGGCTAATCGCTTCGCTTCTACCATTGACCACCCAAGCAAAAACCAGGGACGCCATGAAGGTTTTTTTTGCTTGTATTTATATTTTTATTTGCCTATAACTTTTAAAATAAAGCGAATTTCGAGAAAAGAAAAGTTTCACCAAGTTACTACGTTCACTGTGCTCAGGTTTGGTGCAAATTAAAAAATTGCGGTGGTTTAGCTCAGCTATGCGCACAAAATGAGAGGCGCTATCAAGCGGCTCCGGTGCAGCGTCAGACTTGGCTACTGCGGAACGGAGCCGCACAACTGGGCACGCGGAGGCGTCGGTGCGTCTGCCGCGGCTACGACGTCACTCCTCTAGAATGCACAGATTGGCAAGGCGCGCGTGGTGGCGGCAGAGCGCGCAGCGGCGGCGGCTCCAGCGTGCCAGCTGTGCGCCGTGTGACATCAATGCTCCTCGCACATGCGCAGCACGGCTCTTTGACAGCCACGCGAGACTGCTCAACCTTGGCCAGTGTAGCTCACGCTACAAAACCAGTCAAGAAGTCGTTGCAGAGTCTCTGCGACTTGTACGATGGCATCCGATCTAAAAAATTTTGGTGAAGATAGCCAGGAGCCACAGCTACAACCCCCAGGAACAAGTGCCGGTGGCAACAAAATATTGCGGTCACTTAAGTGCCAGATAGCGATGGTCAAAAGCAATCAACTGTCGTTTAACAATATGCAATTACGAAGATGCCCATGCTGAGGACTATCAGCCCAATAAAATCAGTAAAGGTTCCTCTAGTCTGCCACGTCTCTTTTTCATACCATTTGAGAATGCAGCATGATGCCTTCACATGCATTAAACAGCACAAAAAACCTGATGTCACCTCCTACGTAAACGTGCTGGAGGGCAGGAATTGGGCTAGGGTCAGAATCAACACCACAAGCCGACACTTTATCTTATGTGCCGCGGTACGGACTTCCACTTGGTAGTGAATTCCTTGGCGACAAAACTGCTGCAGTGGCACCTCAGCATCAAGCAGGATGGCAAAGTGGGAACCTTCTAAAGAGCTACTCTCCCCACGGCGCATTTGCTTCAGCTAAGAGAACCAAAAATAGACAACAACACTGCAGGACCTTGACTGTCAACCTATATTTCTGAGAAACAGTGAAACAGAAGTCTGATTACATATTTATCATCTCAGATTTTGTTCAAGACAAACGACATAACAGTAAAAAGAAAAATATTGCCGCAATAAAGATACGTTTGCAAATTACGCCACGCAAAAATAATCACACATTAAGCAACAATTCAAAGCATCCTGTAAACAAAGCAAATTCATGGCCAAATTAGTATTCGTTGAGACTTAGCTTCACCAACACTTTTCATTCTTTTAAAAAGATGCAAGAAAGCTAGCCATCAGAGAATCACAAAAACAAACTTTCCTGTGTTACAGAAAAGCAAAAGGAATTTTCCAGCAAACAATGACATCTACGGTTTAAAAATTCTGATGCAGACAGTCAGGCAACACGGAAACAGCTGCCAGGAGAATGAACACGGAGCAAGAAAATATTGGGAATACTGAACACAAAAAAGTGATATCTGAAATCAGGTGTCATATAATACCTAACTGTGTAGTTGCCATTGCAAAGAGGGAAAGCAAAAACACTTAGAGTATGACCATGTTAGTCAGTTCAAAATTTTCCAAAACTTTCTTCAATGCAGTCCCTGAAGGGGCATTACGCAGTATTCAAAATGGGCACAGTGCCATTGTAGAGCAAAACCTGCTGGGCAGTGCGAGTGATTCAACTAGGTATGTACCAACCGGATGCTGGAAATGTCAGGTGTACACACACGCTCGGCAATCAGTTCCCCACCAAGGTAACTGCTAAAAGGAGATTTTGGAACTGTACAGGATGTCAGAAATGAAAATCTTGGAAAAAGTTACTCCACACTACTTAAAATGGCAGTGACACATCAAAAGCATTTTTTTTCTATTATCTGGATTGATTAAAAACAATGCCGGGACTTTACCCTCAAAATTGAAAACTTGGAAATTCAGTATTTGTGAAGTAAAAAAAAAAACAATTTCCAAATGCCAGATTTGAAGTTCCCGCGTGATCTGTGCCAGTGCGGTGACATTAAATATTGCGGAGTCCTGCGAGTCGACTTTCTTTCACGTCTCCGTGCCAAGCCACCTTGACCCGAAGCGAGGAGGTGAGGAGCGGGAGAGAAGGGCGCCGGCAGACCGGGAAAAACCGGTTTCTTTGTCCGATTCCCCGACCATCCTCTGCTATGTGAGTCGAGCGCCCCCAAGTTTTCTGAGGGAGGATACAAATCCAGGAGGCGACGTCATACCGGACTCCGATTTTTGCTATTTCAAAAAGAAGGGCCATAGTGCATTCGCAATTGCGTTAAAAAACATGTTTTACGATTGCCGTTATTAAATGTTACAGAAATGTCGCCTACAAATCTTTTAAATTTTATGATTTTTGCCTTCAACAATGAAGACAAGTGAGGAGGTAAGCAGCAAAAAAGAAAAACAAAAAAAAAAAAAAAAAAATGCGCGCGCACGCAGAAATTTTTTTTTTTTTTTTTCACGTCTATGCATCAATTTAGGCAATAAAAGAAATACGGCCTTTGGCGTGTCAGTGCCCCTTTAAAGCCCATTCACACACTCCCATCTACGACCGACCAAGACAAGACCGGTTTTCAAGCCTCCTGTGACTACTTCGACCAGCTGCACAGCAGTGCAGAAAGTTGTGAGCCCTTGCACGAGGCTTAAAAACAGTTTTTTCGGGTCATAGGCAGTCACAAATGTGTGAACCAGCTGTTACTACAGTGCCCAAATCCACAGCAGCTGAAAGAAACAACAGTGTCATAGTTCAAACTTACGGATCAACCACAAGGCACTCCGCATGTGCGCATTTGGTTCTTGCAGATAAACTTTTATACTGAGCAAAGCTTTTGGGACATTGTTTGCACTTGTAAAGGCCCGTTCACACCCTTGCAACCGAGTACGACCGAGAGAGACCAGACCAGTTTTCAAGTTGTACTCGGTTGCAAGAGTGTGAACGGGCCTTAAGGTTTCAAAGGGAGGACGAAGGTCTAACCGTGCTTAAGTTCAGTATATAAGTATTTCTCAGTGGTGATTTCAAATATGCAATTAGTTTTCAAATAGCTTTAGTATACCCTGAGTTATCAATAAATATGAAATTTTAATTAGGTCCTCCAAATGGGTCGTTAACAACTATTAAGACTTTGGGACTAATTAATTAAAAGTATTGTATAACATAGAGCAACAAAAATAGCATCACCACACAACGCCTGTCTGTGAATGCAATTTTATAAAAATTTCTGATATATTCAGAAGAATTTTAAGCTAACGACCGTAACGAGGGCCTAATTAAAATTACATATTTATTGAGAACTCAGGATCTAGCAAAGCTATCTGAAAACTAAATTCATATTGTAAATCACCACTGAGAAATACAGCAGTATTCTACATTTCAGCACGATAAATCAAATATAATAAGAAAAGTTAAAGACCCTCGTTTCCCCTTAAACACTGCTTTCGATAATGGCGGAGCAGATCGGTTTTACGAGCAAAGGCTTGGGGGCACAGCTTGCACTTAAATGGCTTTTCAACAGTGTGCATTTGATTATGGCTTTGCAGATCAAAATTTCGAGCAAAGGTTTGGGGGCACTGCTTGCACTTAAATGGCTTTTCACCAGTGTGCGTTCGATTATGGCTTTGAAGATGGGAATTTAGAGCAAAGACTTTAGAGCATTGCATGCACTTAAATGGCTTTTCGCCAGTGTGCAAATGATTATGATAGGTCAGAAGGGAATGATAAGCAAACTCTTTGGGACAAAGTTTGCACTTAAATGGCTTTTCAGCTGTGTGTGTTCGGTTGTGGTAGGTCAGAAGGGAAGGATAAGCAAACTCCTTGGGGCAAAGCTTGCACTTAAATGGTTTTTCACCTGTGTGTGTTTGATTGTGGTAGATCAGAGTTGTTTTATAAGTAAAGGCTTCGGGGCAAAGCTTGCACTTAAATGGTTTTTCACCAGTGTGAGTTCGATTATGCCTTTGCAGATCAAAATTTCGAGCAAAGGCTTTGGGGCACTGCTTGCACTTAAATGGCTTTTCACCAGTGTGCGTTTGATTATGGCATTGAAGTTGGGAATTTCGAGCAAAGACTTTAGGGCATTGCATGCACTTAAATGGCTTTTCCCCAGTGTGCAAATGATTATGATAGGTAAGAAGGGAATGACAAGCAAACTTTTTGGGACAAAGCTTGCACCTAAATGGCTTTTCACCTGTGTGTGTTTGATTGTGGTAGGTCAGAAGGGAAGGATAAGCAAACTCTTTGGGGCAAAGCTTGCACTTAAATGGCTTTTCACCTGTGTGTGTTCGATTGTGGTAAATCAGTTTTTTTCTGAGTAAAGGCTTTGGGGCAAAGCTTGCACTTAAATGGCTTTTCACTTTTGTGCTTTTGAGTGCTGCCGAGCACTTGGGACTTAGAGCCAGACATGGGAACATGCTGGCACTTGAATTGTTCATCACCATGGGCAGCCAGGTGGCACACAATTAGATGCTGATCTCTGGTGACATAGGTGCAGGAACAGCATCTGAACCAAATCGCCTTGGTGACTTTCAGTGAGCAGCTGGTCTCCCCCAACAATGTGGCTCCATCACCTAGAAGAAAATACCACATGTACTGATACACAAGGATAGCCCAACCGAGATAGCCACTTAGTTTGGAAAAACTGACAGTTCAATATTTTGCCGCACTTCAAAAGTCAATTCCTGGAAGCACTCAAATGCAACTGGCACCATTAAATAAACCATTAATGGTGCATTTGTTTAATGATGCGTATTTCTGTGCCCACAAAAGAACTGAAGAAACCGAAACTGAACTATCTCCATTCTCATTTCTGGGCTTCCGAAAACAGAGGTGACGTAGGGAGTGACGTGAAGTGTGAATAGTTGGTATCAGTAGCACTTAGGAGACCGAGACTGGTTACAGCGGTGGGTTATAGCACCGCAGGGGCGTGATTGTTTCGTCGGATCTGTTAACATGGACGACAATGCCGCTCTTGCGAGCGAGCTTGGTTCGGGCTACCGTTCAGTGACCTAACACCAACGGAAAGAGTAGGTGTGTGGCGTCCTTCGCCATCGCCCGACGGTGACCGCCCAGCCGGCAACGAGCGGCCCACTGGCTCTGAGCAGCAAAGCAGCGAGTAACATTCGCGCCGGCGAGACGAGAGCGGCGCAAAAATACGAAAGAGTTAGACAGAAAGGACGGACAGGACAAACAACAGTGGCGCGTTGCCGAAAAACAGGGACGCGGGGGAGATGCTGAGGCGAAAGCGGCAGCGACCCGGGAACCGGTTAATGTGCGGGGGACGCTTCCCAAGAAGGAGAAAATAAACAACACCATTTTTGCTTTCACCAGAGTCCGACGTCCTCTCTTTTCGTCGTCAAAGAACACGAACGATTACTGGTCTTCAGTCGACCGTTTGAAACGTCATCTACGGCGCACAAATTTGGCATGACTACCACTTTGTAGAATCCTTCGAGTACCGTGTTGCCAAAGTAAACACGACATCGCCATCTGTAACCCAAACCAGAGCCGTATATGTGGAGAGTTCGGTCAACGGGAGGCGCGGGCAGAGCCAGGGCGTGCATCAGACTTGGAAAGAGGGCTCGGCATGCTCTCTTGACCAACCAGAAGTCGAAAAAAATCCCCTAGCGGTGGTAGCGAGAAACAGTTCTGATCAAAGGTCTACCGTAAAATCCCGTAAGGGCGCCCTCCCCCGAGAGATCGCCCATCCCGTTTACCTGGCTAAACATCTGTAACATAAAAATTCCGAAACATCGCCCACCCTCCGATTTCCGGTGGACGTCAAGCGATGTCCGACGGGAATCGCGCATCAAAGGCGCGATCGGCGGTACCGGTGTGTCGACAAGCGAGTTCATAGCGGGTTCCCGCGTTTTTGTCTGCGATCTGCGCGCGATATCGGCTCGCGTAACACGCTAGTTGTTGCCGCGTGTATATTGCATCGTGAAATGCGAATCTGCTGCGCTTACGATTTGCGGTATCCGTTCCCGAGTTCGTAGCGGATTCCCGTGTTTTCGTCCGCGATCTGCGCGCGCGATATCGATTCTAAGCAGTATCACGGCGCGAGTTGTTCCTGCGTGTATATTGCATCGTGAAATGCGATTCTGTTGCGTCCGCGATCTGCGCTATTTGTTTCAGTGACATGCGAGTTCGTAGCGTATTCCCGTGCTTTTGTCCGCGATCTGCGCGCGCGATATCGGTTTCCGTGACAGGCAAGATTGTAGCGGGTTCCCGCGTCTTTATTGCATCATGAAACTTGAATCTGCTGCGTATGCGATCTGCGGTATCCCTTCCCGTAAGATGCGAGTTCTCGGCGGGTTCCCGCGACTCCTCCGCACCGTGAAACGCGAATCTGCTGCGTCGGCCACTTGCGGTATTCTTTCCCGTGACACAGGAGTTTGTAGCGAACTCCCGCGTGTTTATCGCATTGTGAAACGCGAATTTGCCATGTCCGCGATTTGCGGTATCAGTCCCCGCGTCACTTGGTTTGTAGCGGGTGCCCCGGCGCTTATCATTAATTTTTGATACAGTTTTGCTGTGGCAGCCGTAAAGATAGCCCACCCCATGTTTTTCACCATTTATCTCTTCATTTTGGGTGGGCGTTTTTACGGGATTTTACGGTATGTTCGTAAATGGTCTTAATAAGCGCGTAAGAGTGAAGTGTAGTAACTCTTTGTGGTTGAAAATAGGGTTCACGTGTTGATTTGATCATGATCATGCAGAAAGATGTAAGAAAAGAATGTGCCGTTTTGCTCGGACAGAGTGTGACCGCTCGGACGGCAGATTCCCGGCCCTCGGCGCTTGGAGTACGGATTATGTCGATCGTTCCGCTAGTCGCACTCTTCCAACATCATTTTGAATGAGCGTGATTGAAACATCACGTGTACCCTATTTTCAGTCATCGGGAGTTACTCTAATGCAGTTATCAGGTTTGTTTCTTGCGACCACCACCAGGGTACTATTTCCGGCTTCTGGTTGGTCACATTCGAATTTCTGAAGACGCCCTGGAACACGCCCAGCCCGCTTTCGGCCAATGGTGCCCCCTCATTTGTCTCCTATACTTCCCAACGAATGGCCAAACTCTCTACATACACGGCTCTGAACCAAACCAGATGTCTCCAGCGTAGACCTGTGCGCCGCCGCGCCGCGCCGCCGCCGGGTTCCCCAGATCCAGCACGCCGCCGCCGCCGCCGCACAATAAATCCGGCGCGCCGCCGGCGCCGCCATCTTTTTTTTTTTTTTTTTTTTTTTAGGAAGGGGGTATTGGTGTTTTTTTTTGTTTTTTTTTGCTGCTTTTATATGGGGTTTACGTACTATATTATGCATAAAAAATGAATAGATTGTTTTGCCTTTCATTTTTACTCCTGTAAATATATCAATAGATGTAGAAGTTCCATAAAAAACGGAGACACAGAACAAACAAAAAAAAACGGACAAAACAACAAGTCTCAAACACCGTCTGTAGTTTATTTGAACAACGAACGTTGTTACATATCCCTCAAAACCCTCACCACCAAAAAAGAGACACCTCCCCTTCACTAGGTCACCGAGGGCCGGACACTCAGACAGAACCCATATGATTCATGATTCAGACATATCTAAATGATTTACACCTCGCTTGAGGGCTGACCAGCCACATGCGATAACAGGCAACTCCAGCTCCAGCACAGCCCTTACAATTCTGAGAAAACAGACACAAAAAAAAACGCTTCATATCACTGTCCAATGCCAAGGACGGTGAGAGGTCAAAATACGCATGGTCTCCCTCAGAACTCTCCGACCATTGCTGATTGTTGGGCGTGTGTGTATTCTGCGTGAGAAAACATGATTGCGCTTTAAGACATAGACAGAGGAAGAACACCACAGAGCGCTTACTTTCAACTGATTTAATCCAAGCGCCTCAGCGTAGATACACACTGCGTCACCACACCACATCGCAACCAATCCGTGGCCCCGCCGCGGACTGCGAATAAGCGATCTCTTTTTCTGCAAAGTCAATTGAAACCATGCATGACTGCAGGTGCAAACCATTATTTGCTTCTTCCACTGTTCTCGCTAGGCACACAGATAAGAATGTTAGAGAGATAATTGAGGCGGACGCCATCAATAGTTCCGGCACGTGTTGTGCACGTGTTTTATTCTGGCACCCCTGAGGACTACCCTGAAAAGGAGGTTAACCTTTCTAATTTGTGCTGAGCTTTAAAAACTAAATTTACACCGAACCTCTCTGCCATTGATATAAAGTTATGAGAGATTCCTTACACAACATTCCTTACAACCGGTTTTTTTCCACAGGAGCCGGATTAAACGTACGTTCCTTACACCTAGATAAAAACCGACAACACCTTCTGCCAAACTCAATTTTCGTTCACAACCATTTGAACAATTGCACCAGGATGGGATTGTTACAGTTGTGCTCAATCCTTGAGCACAACTGTAACAATCCCATCCTGGTGCAATTGTTCAAATGGTTGTGAACGAAAATTGAGTTTGGCAGAAGGTGTTGTCGGTTTTTATCTAGAAATGCCTGACAGGAGTGGAGCAACAGCCCATTGTCACTCAAAAACTCTGAGCAATTGATTGAAATATTGAATCCGCATCATGGGAGAAGGTGCGATGTGACAACTGTAGACATCAAGGACTTACGTTACTCTATGGATAAGTCGGAGCTGTTAATAAGGGTCAGGAGGTGGTGTGATGATAATCTAGTGAAGCTGCAGCCTGCCAATGGGATTGATGTAGATAGTTTTATCAGCATTCTGGAGTTTCATTTAGAGTCCACTGCCGCAGACTTTGATGGTTCTCTTTTTATTCAAAAACAGGGTGTGTGTATCGGGTCGTGAATTGCTCCAGTGTTGTCCGAGATTTTTTTTAAACGAGACTTATGTACACGTTGACACGGTTGTGCGGTCCTTGTCGATTGGACCGCAAAACCTTGCCATCGCAACAGTCAAATTAAATACTTATAGACCTACTGTTGCACACGGAAAAGGGCCTGTGCTGGATGTACGGCAAGGAATCAGCCAAGCCTCTGTTGGCAGCTGAGAGTTGTCACTTGAAAATAGTTAAGAGTGGTGTAATGGCGTCTGCGATGGATAACGCTTGTAAAGAATCCCGTATGTTTTGGGTTGGTGAGGTAGTTGAGTTGCAAAAGATGCGTCGTTTGGAAGCGGGCCATCACAATGATGTAATTGTCAGAGTTGTGCTCAAGGTGCTGAAGGTTTAATCCGGCTCCCGTGGAAAAACCGGCTGTGAAGAATGTCGTGTGTGTGCCTTACTACCATGGAATCTCTCATAACTTTATATCAGTGGCGATCGGTGTAAATTTAGTTTTCAAAGCTCAGCACAATTTAGAAAGGTCAACCCCCTTTCTGGTGGTCTTCAGGGGTGCCAGAGAAAAAACATAAGAACCCAGATGTAACTTTTCAGGCAGGAGTGGTGTAGGGACCCTCTCATTTCGTCGAAATTCGTTTCGTGGAATTAATTATCGCAGACAACATTTCATGGGCACACGTTTCACGGACGCACGTTTTGGCGAATTGCACGCTGTAGGGACATCTCGTCACGCGTGTATCATATTAGTAAGGGTTCTGATGGAGTTGCCTGTTATCGCATATATGGCTGGTCAGTCATCAAGCGGGGTCGTCTGGGTGGCAGGTTAGTGTGACCATGAATCTTTTGGATCTGCCTGAATGTCCGGCTTTCAGTGACCTACACTCTAAAAAAAGGGTGTATTCTTACACCTTTTGTCCCATATAAGACACCCCAAAACTTCAGACGTCAATCTGACGGTACTAACTTTCACGAGAGGCTTGATAGCCGTGTGGTACAACTTATTAAAATAGCTAATGTACGTTTTACTGACTACAAAAAAAAAAAAAAAATATTAATCGGGGCTGCAAAACATCAGTGTTTTCTTTCTGTGGTCTTTGATACGTACTTTAGCTATTTAATCAGTTATATCGCTCCGTTATCAAGCCCCTTGTAAAACGTGTCGCCGTCTGTGCGCTGTGCGTCAAACTAAAGTTTTGGGGTGCGTTATCTGGGACAAAAGGGTGTATGGTGATACCCTTTTTTTTTAAAGAGTTCTTTTTTGGTTGTGAGGGCCTTGACGTATATATAAGAGCGTTAATTCCTTATTAAAATAAACTGTTTATTTTTTTATTTATTTATCAAAGTACCCTCAGGGCCCGAAGGCATTACAGAGGGGGAGAGCACATACATGAAACAAAGATGTTCGTATACGCGACGCGAAGCCTTACGAGATTTGGTTGTCGGAGAAAAAAGCGATGATTTTAGCACTGGAACGTGTACGTCTTGATAACATATATATAGTAGAATCCAGCTACATATATCTTAATTCTCCACATAAAGGTGGAAATTAGTAATGGTTCGCAAGGAGTCGGACTCTTTTTACTAGAGTTCTTGATGTAAAAACGGGTATAAAACCTGTGTTTGAGACTTGTTGTCTTGTGCGTTATTTTTATCGTTTCGTGTCTCCCGTTACTATGGAAGTTCTTCACCAGCTCGCCTGTGTTTTTAAAGTGTTATAACGGAATGAACGGTTTTGTAGACCGCAAAACGATTTAAATGAAATTTTTGTGAAATAATTTGATACAAAATGGCTATATTCGCGTCCGTTTTTCAGGCTTCTTTCAAACGTATTTTATTTTGATCCACACGCCTGGCTTGTTCCTGTCACATCGTGTTTCTGGGGGTCCTTCTTTCTCGTTTCTACGCCGGGATCCAGCATTGGGGGTCGAAGTCGAGCCCCCATCCGGTCGAGTCGGGGAGGCTCTCCTTACCGGTCTTTGCCGCCAAAGTATTTGCTTACACTCCCGAGCTCAAAATCCTTGCACCCTCGCACATTTTGTAGATGTTGTCATGATCCTCTGTTATGCGTCTATCCATCGTGGAGGGCAGCGTCGGCGAGATGCGCTTGTAATCGGAAGATCTGCTGCGGAGCAACGCGAGTTGGTTGAAATCGACGTCAATCGCTGCAGGTTGTTCGTGAAACAAAAAAAAGAAAGAAAAGAGCTATCGTGCGGCAGCTTGGCGGCAATCCGGTGTGCCTTGCGGGGTAAACCCGGAAATGGTGTAGGTTTGATATTGTTCACGTTGGTGATGAATTAAGTGTCCATGGAAAAGCAGGCCAAGTTTCGAGGAAGGAACGCTGTTCGTGTACCATACCCTGTCCCTGACCCTGTATGGAGCATGGTCGATAGTTTGCATCGTAGGAACGCTTCATGCTGTGAAGGTAAGCGAGGTTCGCGTTTGCAGCGTCGCAGTTCGCGCGGGACGTCGCCGACCTCGTCGGGAAGCGGGGAAAATTCCATTGCTCGACGTGGGACAAAGTTGAACAGGAGTTCGAACGGTGATGTCTGGAGTCCGGCGTACGGCTGCTGGTTCACTTGAAAGCTGGTTGCCTGGAGATAATCGCTCCAATGGTCGATGTCGCCGTTGACGTTCTTTCGCGCAGACATGGAAGGATTTTTCCGTTGACGCGTTCGACAAAGCCGTTAGCTTCGGGGACGTAAAGTACTGTTAGGGATGCTCTGAATGTGCCTGTCGGCGAAGTACCGCGAAGCCGAACGAGAGGTTAGGACCCTGTCGTTGTCGGTGATGACGGCTTGCGGCGTATCAAATGAGAGTACGAGCTCTATAAATCGAAGGACGTGCTCGGTCGACTTGTTAGGCACGGGGCGTGCGACAAGCGCGTGGTGGGGTGGAACGCGGTGATAAAATACCTGTTGTCGTCGGTCCTCATCTTGCGGGCGGAATATCTTGCGCCGCGGCTGCCAGCCGGTGACATATTCTCTTACAAACGAGAATAAACAAGACGCCGAAGTACCTGATTCTTCTAACAAACCCACTCCTCACAAGAAAAAAAAAAAAAAAAAGCGTGTTCCTTTTTATGGTTATTTTCATCTTGTTTTCCAAATTCAAACGACTCCTTTCTCTCTCCTCCTCACTCTCTAATTTACACCCCCCTCCTCCCCTCCCTCTTCCACGCCACGCCGCCGCCGGTCCGTTGATCCCCGCGCCGTCAACACGCCGCCGCCGGAGGTACAAACACCGGCGCGCCGCCGCCGGCGATTTCTGACCGGCGCACAGGTCTACTCCAGCGTGCTCCGCACTGTGTTCTTTTTTTATGGATGGATGGATAGATGGATGTTAATGGCTATACCCTTTGTAACGGGCGGTAGCTTGCGCCACCTAGCCAAAGTCTAAAAAGACAAAAACATTATTCCTCCCGCCCTTTTAATACCAATTTTCTCCCCCTAACTATCACCAGGTAGTGTGGGATATCACCAGGATGACCTTCGAGGGATCGGGCAAAAAAACTAAAAACATCACCCCCTGCCTTTTCCCACCGGCGAGGGAGTCGCCAATTTTCCTCTGGCCAAACCTCGTCGGCGTTACCCCAGCACCGGACCCACTGGGAGACAGGATTGAGACTTTGGGCCGCAGCCACACGGGAGGGAGTCCCAATTTTCCTCTGTCCCGCCCGTCCCCAGCACAGCTGGGGACGGGCCCATAGTTGCTCGTTGCCCGTTTCGCGTCCAGCGTAGCAAAGAGAAAAATAAGTATGCTGTTTTATTTACGGTTTAGTAATCATTTCCGGTTCGATTTATACTTTTCATGGTTACTCAAGTGGAAATTAGAAGAGTATTCCTAAAGGTATGAACCAAAACGTGACCAAGAGCACCATGAACAGTTTAAAGTAGTCACAGATATCATACAACGGGACATTTACAGTAACAAAAACTCAAAAACGTCTTAGTACTTCTAATTGTTTAAAAGTTGCACATGTTTATAGCTCCAACACTTGTTCACTACATTAACTTGCATTATATGACCTTTGCATCGCTTATCACTCAAGCAAAAAATGCCGAGTCACTGAGCTGTGAACGCATATGCGTTTGATATACCCCACGAAAGATCAACAGTGTATGCTTCGAAGGAGTTCCACAGCCTAACAAAGATGGCAGAGCGCAGAAGGTGATTATTGCAACGATGTATAGCAGGGGTGGCCAAGCTGCGGCTCGCGAGCCACATGTGGCTCTTTGCGTGTTAAAGTGTGGCTCGCGGTTCCCTCCCCTATCCGCCACCCCCCTCCCTTCCCTGCCTCCCTCCCAGTCACATGAGCACTTCACAAAGAAGAGAAATGGAACGTGTTTTAAATGGAAAGACAGGCTGCGGTTTGGCAGCCTTGTGCTACTACTAAGTTATGTACAGTTGAACTGCTTTTGCCTCGGATAGAGTGAAAGTAGTTTGAGTTTAGTTTATTGCTCCAAACAAAAGTTTGCCGCCCCCCCAAGCGGCTCTTGGAAGTTTTGTGGTTTTGTTTACGGCTCTTAGGCCGGGTCAGCCTGGCCACCCCTGGTCTATAGTTTGATACCCAAGCATACGTGTTACCACCACTTCTCGGGTATCATTGCATTGTATACAATAAACATCAATACTTTGTTGTTCGGCAGCATTTCTAAACAACCCTCAGAAAGTTCCCACTGGGTGCTAAAAGAACCATTCACACCTTCTCGTCACTATACATGGTACTCTGGCCACTTCTGGCTGCCATGACAGGAACTGAGAACACTTCCGGTTCAGGTTTTGCTTGCATTCTTTTAAAAAGCAACGTCACCACTCTGCGTTGTGTGTTCCGCAATTAAACCCGTGTTTTTGTAATGTTTTCCGCATCCACTGGCTTCTTGAAGTGCTGTAATGTTTCGCAATTGACTGGGAAACTTTTCTGTAGCAGATCTCCATGAAATAAAAATGCATTGATCAAGCAGCAACTCCGCAGCCGTCGAACGCAAACAATCTCAGGCACGCGCGAGTCAATTTCACGCTCAGCACAAGGATCGCTTAATTTTGAAATCAAAGATGGACACAACCGACTCTTTCCGACAGCGAAGAAACTAGCTCGAACCAATCAGACTTGAGTTCTTGTGGAAATAAAAATTTGATTAAAATATTAATTATTCGCCCCAATATAACTTTATATTCTTAGCCTGAAGCCAGGTTTTCATAACACAGACCACTGACACAAACAAACTTGGTATTGCACACAATATTTCATAATTAAAAAAATAGTGTTTATCCATTTTTTTTTCAATCTTAGAGCAGAATTTTTTCCAACAATAATTTTCGGGTGCATGCGAGCTTGTAAACAGGCGGTTTATGTGAGAGTCCTTAACTAACACCAGTAAAAACCCACAATAAAAAAAAAAACACTTAAATTTTGAGAGTTTATATCAGTGGAAGACTTCAGTTAGAACGGAACCTGGGGTTCGGTTCCACAATAATTTCAGAAATGTCAATTTCGAAGTTCGAGAGCCAGACTTTTCTTTTTGGCTGCAACAAAGCGTCTGTTCGTGACACGATTAAAGCAAGATGTGAAACATAGCACGAGGCCACTCAATTTTATTACTCGACCACACCGTCAATTGCAACAGCGCTTGTGTATGTGTGCCCAAATAGAGCAGTTCAAACAAATGGGCTTTGTACCCCAGGAGTGTCGCGTGATTGTAACAAGTCGGACAAGAAACTAGTTTTCTTACCCTATCGCCTGGGTTATAGAATCCAGTGATGTGATTGGCCTAAGCTATTTCGGAGCACCTTTTGGAGCAGCCAAAAGAGTGTTTTGGAGCAGCAAAAGTGGCTTTTGGAGCAGCCAAGAGAGTGCTTCAGAGCAGCAAAAGTGGCCTTTGGAGCAGATATTCTTAGAAAAATAAAAAATATTTGTTTTAAGTGTTGTACAAACGAAGGGCACTTTGTGTTGTGTTAAGTTCTGATGCGACGTGTTGTGACGCAACACGCTGCTTTCATTTTTACTGTCGAGACATCCCACAAGTGTACAGTGCTGTAGGCATTGCCGAGCAATTCCGAAAAACCGCTTGCCACCGTTTTACTGGTTCCTAACATACCAGATTTTCGTCAGAAGTAAGCAAACGTAAAACAGTGGATTGCAATCGTTCCGACAGGTGCCACTGTCGTGAAATCATGTCCGCATGTACATGAGGGCAACTTCGGTAGGCTTAGAGTTGCGCATGCTTTGTCGTGTGAGTGGAGACAACAGCTGTTCGATCGAAACCGAAACCATGCCACTCCGCTTTGTCGCCAACTGATTCTTAGAAGTGTATGCAAAATGTTAAGTGTCAAGCATAGGACAAAAAGTCCAGCGACGCGTACTTGCCAGGTCGGCAAACAAGGTACAAGCTAAACACAAAGCACCTGAGCGCATCGATGCAAAACATAGCGAGCCAGGGTCAAAACGTTCTTAGAGCGCTTTGTGCAACAACTGAACTTGAGACAAACAAGCACGCTGTGTGGGTTCAGCGTGCAGACATTGCCTTCTTTGCTTTAGCTCACTTCTCTTCACCAACGTTCTTTCGCGGCAGATTTTTCACGTACCAGGGTTCCTCTCGAAAGAAAGCCCACCGAAAGAAACCTAAGTAATCAATACTTCGACATAGCAGTCTTTGAGCTAAAGAGAAATTTTTGTAGTAAGGTATGATTTAAAAAAACAGGAATGTTGGTGAACATGTGGCGATACTTAGTTTCATTTTAGAAAGCGCCATATCTGGTGCGACGTGGGCACGGCAACACCCAGCGTCGTGTAACCACAATAGACTGGGAGGCAGGGACGTGGTTTCGTTTCACAGCATGACGGCATGGCTGGTATACCCGGCACTCTTGTGTTGGAGCGTCTGCATGCACCCAAATCTATCGTTAAAAATATTTAAAAAAAGATGCGAGACAAGTCCCACGACACAACGAGGGCGCGAAATGTTAGACGGCGGAAAAACCATGCAAGACCGGATGGACCACTGATGCAGGGTACTTTGTATCGGGCAGCGGCTTGCTCCACATAACATACACATGCTGAATTACGGTACTCAGTTTAGTTTAAATTTTGAAAGGCGACCGAAATTGCTTTTTTGACGCAGGCTTGGCACAGATTACCCATGTTATTGCAAAATGTAGCAGGATTAGCCCTTTGGCGCAATTGGCGCAGCAATCACATCCCTTAGAATCTATAAAAGCCTTTTGATGCCAACGTCTGCAACTGTATTCACGTGATTATCATTCATGAGATCGCCGCGGTAGGTCGACCTTGTCACAATCAGAATATCTCCACTTGTCCTCAAAATCTAGCTTTTTTTTTTTTTTTTGCACAGAGAATGAGCGACGCTTATTGTTCCCACTGCGACAGCTTTGTCCCAATCATGATATCTCTACTCGTCGTCGAAAATGCACCGCTCGATTTTTTCGGGGCACGAAGAGCATGAGTGTCACAATTCTTTGCACCCTCTCTCAACTACGTCCGACAGGCGTAGCGTAGTTTTGCTTTGGCCAGCTCGAACACTCACGGCAACGACGCACATTTGGCGAGGCAATGTTCTAATTGCACACGCTCTCCCTTGCTTGAAAAAATTCGGCAGACATTTAAGACTGCTTACGTGTAGGAATGCAAAAGCATTCCTACTCGCATTGCATTCCTACTCGCATCACATTCCTACAAGCAGCGCACCACGTCTTCCTTTTTCACACGGCACTCCAGCGGTGACATCAGGCTCCCCCATTGCGCAGGCGCGCTTCACGACCAGGCCGGCTTCACGACCAGTGGTGCCAACTCAAAAATTGAAAATCCGCAGTCGGAATCCCAAAAACCGGTAAATCCAAAACACAATGCAAAATTGACTTTTTAACAATTTTTTTTCCTTTAATTCTTGCCCAAAGCTATAATAATGGCATAGATCATATCAATGTCATCTGAATGAAAGCTTTCCTTCTGTTTTGACTAGAAATCTGTCACGCCATGGCACAATTCACCCAGGTGATCCAAAGTCAAAATTGCGGAGTGAGCGCATACGAACATGGCAAGGGGCCCTTTAGCAGTGCGTGACTGGTCAGACTTCCGTTCAACTCGTAGAGTCGTCTGCCTGCCAGGGGAGAAAGGTGCAGCGGCCGAAACATGCTTCTTCATTGCAGCGTGCGTGACCAAATCCATGTGCTTCACAGATAGTTCCGTTCTGCAATAGCGGCACCTGGTTCGTCTGCTATCACTAGGAACCTCTAGTAGCCAGTCTTTAAGTTTGGGGTCTTGTAGCCAGTCCTTTCTAAACTTTTGAGCGGACTTCACCCGGCCCATTTCACAAAGCAGTGACAAAACTGTCAAAGGAACATTGGAACATCAGGGTGTCCAGCTAATTATTATTTCGAAATTCCCTGACTTTTCCAGGTTTTCCCTAACATTTTCAGGTGAAATTTCCTGACCACTGTGGAGGCGGCTAAATATATAAGACCATTACAACATAAGGCATTTAACACTGTGAGGATCATTTTGCAACGGCTTAATCTAACTTGCATATACTGAAATATTCGGACTCGTCCAGTCCGGATGGAACCAGCACTTTCTTGCCGCTGACATCGTCAGTGAAGAGGCCACTTCTGGAAACACGATGAAAACATGACGCTCAACCACACACGTCAATAACCAAATGACAACAAGGCCGCCAGATGCACTTTCGGATACTTTCGGCTTAAGGCTTGGATTGGAGTCTGCGGCTTTCCCTTTTGTTACTAAATCTAGTAGCTCGAACTGGATCTAGTTTAGTGTTGCGCTCTCAATCCTCCAATCCATGGCTTCGACTGGATTTATTGATTCTCTTCGCATCGGGTAGCACTCTACATCGGGGGAGCAGAGCCCGTGCCTCACTCTAAGCAGTATTTATTGCCTATTTTACTGCCCCTAAGTCCTCAAGTCTTTGCTCGGGGCACTCGATGGCATTTCCGGCTCATTTTCCCTGACTGGGCTCGCTTTTCGACAATATCCCTGACAATTCCCCGATTTTTCCCGGTAATTAAAATTTCCCAGACAATTCCCTGTTTTCCCGGTCGCCAGACACCCTGATTCATGCTGTTCAAACGTGCATGCACAAAACAGGGAGGCATGCTCCGATATTCGACGCATTAAAGGGGCCCTCCAACAGTATTTGAGCGTCGGCTTTTTTTTTGCGGTTTCTACAGGCTAGTGGTCTCGGAAACCCAGTGGACAACGAAAGAGTTTAAAAATATTAGCGCATCATATTTTAATTTGACAACTCCGAAACACCTCCTCCGACGGTGGCACCGCGAGCTGCCGAATGCGCGCGCATAACGGCGCTCCCTTTCACTGTATGTCACATTCTCTGGGTTTCGTGATTGGCAAGAGCCGTCCCAGGAATTTTGAAGCGAAATAAAGTATATCACACGTTAACCGTCATTATTTCTCTAACAAGCCATTTTTATAGAGCTACTAAAGTTGCAAAGGAAAGTTCAAAAAGGGCGAAAACAACGCCTCGTCGCTCATGCGCGCCTCCCAGTGGCGTCCGCGACGTACCATCGCGAGCAGACGACAAGTGATCCGTGCAGACAATGCGCATCGTATTTTCACTTGTGCGACCCCGGTCCCGGTCAACTAAAAGCAGTAAGAGGAGCCAGGGGAACCCTTATTTTCTTTTAGTGCTGTGACAGACTTTTCACTGTTCGAGTGAAGTGCGGCGACGGGACCCAGCTTATATGGTGCCCGACCGCTCACCAGTTTGTACCTCCTACTCGCCGAGGTGGCTCCAGTGGCGGAGTTGCGGGAGACGAGTCTTCCGCGGCTGTCAACGCGGACTGAGGCAGAGACGCGGCACGGCGCTTGCATAGAGTGTCCTCGTACGGCGCGACGCCCAGATCCACACTCAAAATCGGATAAGCCCGGTAAATTCATCGATGATGGCAACACGATCTCAAAGCTACGATGGTTGCAGCTAGGCCTAATGGCCGACGGGCCGACCGGGCCCAACGACCGGGCCGACGGGCTATCAACCAAACTCGTGTCCAATTGGCCAACCGCTTTGCTCCAATCGCTAAACTGTTTAATGTTACGTCATGAAGAGAGATGTTTTGCTTATTTAAAATTGTTTTCTGGAATATTTATTTTGCTAACTCACAAAATATTGCGAATTTCTGTAATATTTTTTTTTCCTCGGTGTTCCTGCTTTCATGGAGCTCCGTTTCAGCGCGAACTTCAAATTGGTCAAAAAATTGTTGGTGGGCCCCTTTAATGTTTTGATGATGTCACAGGCGCTACTCTAACCAGAACATTACTGGGAGTAAGCAAAGACTGTGGCTGATTATGGATATGACACAGGTGCATACATAAAATTGTCGATATAAAACTTCTATAGGCCCGTTCACAGTCTTGCAACCGAGTACGACCGAGAGAGACGAGATCTGTTAAAACTTCTTAAAATTTCTTAGAACGAGGGAACACACTGGCATCCTGGCGCCATCTATGCGGTGACCCTGGAACTGCATTTCACAAGAGCGAAGGTTTTGCGGGATTTCCGAGGTCAAATGTGCGTAAGACCTATAAGAAAGGCTCGTTTATAACGTTGACAAAAGTTTTTCAAGCCAAGAAAGAAAGGACAATGCACGAGAGAAATAGAAAATATGCCGGACCGCCAAGTGTACACTGCTATCCAATAGATGGCACCAGTGCGTCCTCTCGTTGCAAGAGGTTTTAAGGAACCCAGTTTTAAGAGGTCGCAAAAGTGTGAACGAGCCTTAAATCTCTAAAAAACCGCCAAGATTACATAAAACCGGTAAAAAATCCCACTGCCCGCAAAACAATCATTTATCTCGCTAAACGGAAGCAAAAACCACTAAGTTTAGAGGGAAAACCGCTAAATTGGCAACACTGTTCACGACAGCTTCCGTGACGAAGCACCTGCAGTGCTGTGTTTATGATGAAAAACAGCTCAAAAATGAAAACGATGAGAAGGAGCAAACACGTCAGGGCAAAGCTGTACTCGCAACTGAAGTTTTATTAGTGAAAAAGATTAAAAGAAGATTAATAAAATTTCAGTTGAGAGTGCAGCTTCGTCCTTTCATGTTTTTTCCTTCTTGTCGGCTTCGTTTTTGAGCTGTTTTTCACCATGAATAATGCGTACCAACTGACCCAAATCGCTACCTTAGCATTGCTGTGCTTTTCTCTGTGTTTTATTACTGAAGCACGTCCTCTTTGACCTTGAGCACCCCACCGGCTTCCGTGACGAGGCATCTGCATTGTTGTGCTTTTCTTTGTGTTTTATTTCTGAGGCGCGCCCGCCTTGCAGCCAATGGGAATTCGTGTGCCATTTCCTCAGCCAATGGGAATTTACGTGCCGTTTTGCTCAGCCAATGGGTACTTAGGTGCCGTTTCGCTCAGCCAATGGGCATTTAGGTGCCGTTTTTTGCTGCTAAAGACATCAGATAATGTTGGCTTCGCTCCATGGGACCAGATAATGCTTTCGCATTAAAAGACGAAACAATCACATGTCTCGGCTGCTTTGTGGGCATCTAACTTCGTAGAATGTCACGTGTATACAAGCTTTCACTGGGACATCAGACAGGCCCAGTAACTTTTGCCACGAAGGCCAAAGAAAATGAGATGCGGTGATTTTTCTTGGTGCCTAAAGGTCCAGAAGTGCACATCCATCTATCTAGCATCCGGTTTTCGATGGACCTTTTCAATTTTCCGCCGAGAAAAACTTCAGAGACGCATGTGCTCTCTTGCTCATTGAAACACATGCAAGAATTTTCCGCCATTACTTGTTTATGTTTACCTTGGAATACCATGTATAGTTTGTTGCGACTGTAGAAGTGTGGCAGATTAAGATATTGAAACGTTTCCTTATAAGCTAGACCACTCATACCAATTAAGCATTCTTAATCCTAAATTTAGATTGCATGGAAATGTACTACCACATGCACCACCTGCTGACACTAGGCCGCCTCGGTGGCTCCGAGGCAAAAGCGCCGGCGGTGCCCTTAATCTCCAGGTTACGGGTTCGGATCCCGGCCGCGGTGCCTGCAATATGGCGGAGGCGCATTGCAGAGAAGGTGCCGTGTAAAGGCGCATTCACAACTGGCGGTGGAGCTGCGTTTGCGAAGCGGTTGCGGTTCGCAAGCAACCACGTTCGAACCCGCCGAGACGTGGTTGGCAGTTTGTTGGCGATCAAGTATGATCTTTTGAGACTTGCCTTTGGCAACCCTGTTTTACAATCCAAAATCCATGATCCAAAGCCAAAACTGAGCTATTTTGGCACTCTGTAGATTTTTCTTCAGGATGTTGGCACGCATCACAAGTTCAGTCAGCGAAAAAGGAGACATGGAGCCCCAAAACCTGTCTGAGATTCCCTCGACTTCGCCCACAAGCAAAACCCAGCTAGGCGCGCCTTACCGACTCACAAGAAGATGCCCCCGACCCTTTCTTCGAAGTGGACTCCTCCCGCATGAACAGCTGACCTGGTCTTCGGGATAGAGGGTCAGTTTCCCCCCTCGTCGTTTGTTTTTATTATCTTCAGAGTAGTGAGCGGTACCGGTGGACCGTAATGCGGAGAATGTGTTCGGTGCTAGCCGGTCGTGTCCTCATTGGTGGAAGACTCTTCTCGTCACTCGCAAGTTGATCGAGTCTGCTGTTTGTTTGACATTAAGCTCAAATAAACGCGAAATGGCCTCTGCATCGTCTGGTACGCACACCTCACTTCTTGAGTAGGTTCCCTTTATTCCTTTTGGTAATAGTAAACCTAACAGGTCGAGCTAGCGCAGGTACCCTGCCAGCTCTGCGGAAGTGTGCTGGCTATGCAATTAAGCTCACGTCTCTACCGGCCTTTGTGGTGGTCATGCACACTGTCAAAAGCTTTCGGTAGTTCATGCAACTGTCTTTGTTGGTACAAAAGCTGTCATTTTGGTCGATCAGGGGCGGGTTCCGACATTCTATGGGTGAAGACTAACAAGGCAGCGAGCGATGGGTTTTGACAACCCGAATAACAAACAAATTCTTACCTGAACCAAATCACTCGAGCAAGGCATGTTAAGATTACGAGTCAACTCTTTTCAAGGCGGATTCAACTGACGGATGTGAACATCACAATTCTTCCTTGATTCGTCTGCTGCAACACTAGGACTGCAGCACCTTGAACACTTCAGCAGCAACAGATCCCATCTTACTTCAAGAGCCACCGACGTCACGTCAGCGTCGTGTTGAGATTGGTTGCCGCTTTGCGGTTTGCGAAAGTGGTTGAGGCAAATCGGTCCTGAAGCAGTTGGCATAAACGCGCTCCAACCGCTTGATCCCAGCCGCTTTATGGTTGAGAATGCGCGGATACGCTTCCAGTGTGAATGCGCCATAACCGAGCTTTTGGTTGCATGTCAAAAGATTTCCAGGTGGTCCAAATTAATCCTCAGTTCTCCGCTGGGGTGTGCCAGATGCCCTTGGTTGGTGTGGCACGTAAAACCCCAAAATTTGACTCCCTGACACTAACTCTGTCAAATGGCCACGACCACCTATCTCTATGACAATTGCTGGATCGCTCTTCCCTGCTCCGTGAGTGCAGCCACCGGACGGCCACCTTGCACGTGGAAAAATGACCTTTTGGAGCATTGCGGAGGCTGGTGGCAGCAAGCTGAAGACACAGTTTCTACTCATTCATCGTCATTCGCCAAACATGTTTCTTAAAACCTTGTGTAAATGGTGAGAGATGCCTTTGAGAACACGTGAGAAGTTTTACGAAAGCGCAACACCAAAAAAAAAAAGGCACAACTCGTTGAAAGCAAGTTTCGATGGTCTGACGGTGTGATCAAAGCTTCCTTGGCACACCGAAGTGCTGCGTGTCTGTGCCTTCGCACATTTGGATGCCGATCAGAAATTGATGCCGCAACAAAGCTTTCAAGGTGTGTCACGCGTAGGTGTTATTGCATCATATATAGGCCACGAATTAAGTTCTGGGTCGTCTAGCTGTTCCGGCAAGTTGCTATCAATAAAAGAAAAAAGAAAATCTGTGCTTGCTACCATGCACTGTTAACAATGGCTATGTACCAGATATACTTGAATGGATCACATGGCACCACAAATAGAGCAACCTGTGGAGCAAGGTATGTTTTCGAACACAAAAGTATAAAACGGCAAGATTGGAAATTTCTTAAATGCGACCGATATGGTCGTGTGCATTCTTTCACCATCGCCGCTGCCCTTCCTCCCTTCCCCCCTTCCGTCACCACTGGATCAAACCCGTTTATGGACTGCGAGTGCCGCAAGTTACAAGTACAATCGTCAGAGTAAAGTAAAACGCTGTTTCTGAGGCACATACGTCTTCATGCACATCGCACTCGCGAAACACAAACGAGCGTACGAAGGCACAGAGACGCAGCACTTCAGCATGCCAAGGAAATTTTTATCACGTGCGATACTGGCGAAACTTGCTTTCGACGAGTCGTGCCTTTTTCCTGCAGCGCTGCACTTTCGTAAAAATTTTTATGTGTTCTCGAAGGCAAGTCTCAGCGTATACACAAGGTTTAAAAAAACCTCTTCAGCCAATGACGACAAACAAGTAGAAATCGTGTCTTCAGCTCGCTGCCGCCAGCCTCCGCAATGCCTCCAAAAGGGCTATTTTTCGACATGCAAGATGGCCGTCCGGTACCGCACCTGTAGCTGCCGCAACCTAACGGGATTCACGATCCAACAAGCTGTCATGGAGATCAGTGGCCACGACATTTCAAGATCCCCCTCAAGATCATGCTTGAGAAAAACTAATTTTTTATTTTTCGGTTATCGGTTATCAGTAAATAATTTACAGTTACGGTTTTCAGTTACGGTTTAAGTCCGTGCAAAATAGTAATATCTAGTGATGGGCCAAAGTTTTGCCAAATCGAAAGTTCGGTGCCGAATCTTGAGATTCGGCAAAGCCAAACTTTTGCCGAACTTTTCTAAAGATTCGGCAAAAATACATTGTTACCAGACTTAACGCTGATATTTCGTTTTTTCTGGCGAAAAAAGGTTGTATGCTTCTTTTTTCTTAACTTAAATACAACATGTAATGATATTGACATAGTCATTACTAAATAAGGTGATATTCTACAAGATAATTGTATCGGTGTTGTTTTTGTGTGTTTACTGGCAATTTTAGTGACTCCTTGCAGAAGTGGCAAGACAACGAGTTTGGGTAGAAGCGAGCGTGATGCAGTCACGAATCACGCTATGAGAGGTTCGGTTTTGAGGCATCATCAGAGCAAGCCTGCATGTTTGTGTACATTGTTAAAATAAAGGCAATAACACTGCGTTCTTGTTTTCCCTGGGAGTCACCGTTTTGTGCGCAAAAACGAATGCAACGGTTGCTGAGCCTTTACCAGAAGAGATAATAATATTGTAAATATGCATGTCTTTTCGATTTGAATCACTTGACGACATCAGCTTTGCATGAAAGTGTGCGTCCCATAATCGCAACGTCCCGTTAACCTTTAAAATGCCAGTTTCTGGTGTTAGGACACACACAAACGTTTCGGAAGATAAGGAGAGTTAGAGATGTCGGATGTGCAACGTCGAGTGTTTTAGTTCTGCGTTTAGTTTTATGCAGATACATGGAAATCGCGAAATAACACTAATTGAAAAAGCAATATTATTTTGTTTTGGAACACTACTCCTGAACCGAAAACCGAATTATTAGAATTGCGAGGAGTGCTTTAAAGTAATTGTCGGCCAATGTTTGAATATTTCAGAATGCACCGCACCATTTGTCACTTGCACAAGGGACTGCGCAAGTTACTGGTCGATCTTCTATCCTTGAGGCAGAAAATATTGAAGAGAACCACACTCACTCACAAACGCACAGTTACCGTGTTGTCTACTCCCCACCGCGCCGTAACCGCTGGTGGTACTACACTGCCCGATGGTAACCGCACGACTGCATGGCGTCCATTTGTAATCCATGGCCCCGCCGCGTTCTCGCGCGTGCGCAGACATTTGCCGAATTTTTACCAAACTTTCCTTCAAAAGTTTGGCATTTGCCGAACTTTGCCGAATCTGAAGTTCGGCAGATTCGGTCCATCACTAGTAATATCGTAACGTCTTAGAGGGCAACTCTGCTTCATTTTTATTTTTGAAACAACAATGCAGTCCTCTTCAGTATCACCGAGGAAATTGACACATGAAATATTATGACGTAGTTCTGTATAAACGTTTCTTTAACAGGAAAACTTTGCGATTCGCGAAGTTGCCGAAATCGGCTGACTCGAGTGGGCGAATTGAGGCACAACCAACAGTGCAGTCAAGGCTGTGGCGTGACCGAAGCCAACATTGAGCTTAACGTCATCACCATTGCCCCCTCTTTTGCTTGTTTTTACTTCTCCGGGCAAGCGTAATGGGTGACATCTACAAAGTTTCCTCTCGGCGCGCCTGCGCAGCGCGCTTCTTGGGGGCCGTTCAGCAGCCCTGCCGTGGTTCCACCGTTACTGCCATCTTTCGCAACAAAAAAACTGCCGTTGTTGCCATCGTCAAATGTTGTAGACACCAAAACGAGGTAAAGAGTGCGGTTAGTGCTACTAAATAAGCTATGCTTCAGAGTAACGACACTTGGCCATATTGTGGCTTAAAATCAGGGGTGCCAGTTATCTGAAGCTTTATCTGAAATCAAAGGAAACGCTTTTCCGTCCTCCACAAATGTTTAAACAGTTCGCGACAAAGCAAAGCAATATTACATGAGCTTCCTAAAACCAAATCTAATGCTGAGGAAGTCACACTTTTGAATCATGACTTTCGGCAGTTGCGTCTGCTCTGCACAAGCACCAAAATGGCGGCGCCCACCACAATGTCGGGGATCGTAGTGCCGATACTCTAAGCGCAGCTCATTTAGTGGCTCTAAGTGCACTGCAGACGACACTTGTGCCTGGCACACGCCTGGCCCAACCCCGCCCGTCGTTGTGTCGAGGATCATGTGACATCTCGTACCATGTGATAGCCATGTTCTTGACGGCCCAAGGCCAATGTTGCCAAACAAAGACAAAATTTCGGTTTCGACTTCTGCTCCTGGTTAAAATTAGATTAAAAAATATATATCCCATTTTTTGTGAAGCAAATGACGTAGTGTCTTTTACTAAAGCTTTTTAATGCGAAATCACTCATTATCCCGAACAGGTGCATAGCAGACATTCCATGCTTTCATAGCTTCTTCGCTCGCACTTATGACTAAAAGGAGCAGGTATAGTAAACGTGCATCACGCAACAGTGATTACTCGCCCGCTCTCCAGTGCAACTCTCATTCAGGTCGGAAGAGTAGCGGGGATGGAGCCCAGGATCCCTGGGTTCTGCGGGATTCGCTTTCCCTCCTGTTCTACCAGCTGGCCAACACACGCCGGTCGCAGGCCCTCTATACTCCCTTCACCCTTAAGCAGAGACTAACAGCTCCGCCTTCAGCGCGAGCTTTCTGCCCTGGCTAGCACAAGTGTGAACGCACAAGCAAGCACAACCAAAGAACTGTGGAAGCCAGAGAGCTCGCGCTAAAGGCAGAGCATATAGTCTCACCTTAAAGGTAAATATGAAGTACAGTGCCTTGCAAGCACTATACACTCCGTGCGACGCGACCGGCGCGCCGCCGCGCGGCCGTTACCGCAGGTAGGCAGTGAGAGTCCCAGCGAAACGAAACCACGCCGCGTACACTGGTACGCATTGAAGTCGGAGCGGTGCGGTTGCGTTGGGTTGACAGCATGAACTGCTGCGTCGTTAAGTGCTCCAATATTTATGCGTCGTATCTTGTGGGGACGAAGTTTCACAGTTTTTCACCTCGCCGATGTTTTGCGGGACAGCGACAACGATAGACCGGTCGCGTAAGACGCGAGAAATTTGGTCTCCGGATCATGTCTGCCACTGTGTCGGCACGGCTGACATATTCTACACTGCCGCTTTGCGCTCTGCGTTTGTTTTCGTACCAGTAATGCCATCCCACATTCACGGGTATGCAGTGCGAATTTTGTTGAAGGAATGCCCTCCAAGGAAGTTTCGTCCTCCTCGTACGGGTCGATGATATTTCCGGACCAGTATGGCGCAGTCTGTACTTCATGAAGAAAGATTCAGACGGTACAAAAAGCGACCAATATGAATCTAAGGAAAACTACAATGAAACTTGGAATGAATGGACAATCGATGTTTGAGTATGGAAGTTTATGTGGTGTGCTTTCTTTTTTGATCGGCCTCCTTTTGGATGTGGAAACACTGACACCTCGAGTCTTAATGACAAATTTCTTTTTCTCGGCTTTAGAGCTACCTATCGCAAAGTTGTTCGAACTGGAAGTACCGTCCACTGGTACCTTCCTACCTGTAAAGTGTGCACCTCCCGGCCATGATGAGTGGTATTCTCTTGACAGCCTTTGACGGTCAAAACCGGTTCCCATTTAGTTACGCCGCTCAAAAATATTTCCACCTGGTTAAACTATGCCATCTTTCTTAGGTATAATAAGTGTTTTGTCAAGTTACGGTTGTCCAAGACCTGTGTGCCGAAAATCAGCCCCTCGCACAACCAGATTACTACACAACAGCTGACCGCAAAAGCCTTTGACGGCCGAACCGTGTGTTAATTGGCCGGCAAACTTGGTTTTCTCAGCTTTGAAGCCACCTTTCGTAAAGTTGCTTCAATTGGAATTACAGTGCAGTAATCTCTTCCTACCTGTAAAGTTTCCATGTCCCACGACCAGTGGTATTCTCTTCACAGCCCTTTCACGGTCAAAACCGTTTCCCATTCAGTTACGCCGCCCAAACCTAATTTCCACCTGGTTTCCCTATGCCACATATTTTTGGTATTATAACTGTTGTGTCAAGTTACGGTCATGTCCAAGAAACTGTGTGTCCAAATCTGCACTTCGCACAGCCCGGTTATAACACAAGATTTTGGATCCAATATTGGATATTCCTTACAGCTTTATTCCTTAGAACCATAACTTTCACACCTGCTGTCTTAATAAAACTTGGCCCACTTAGTGAACATCTCACTCACCTCCAAATATCATCGTCCCAGCAGTCCTATGTTTACAGCGACAAGCGAAACAAATTTCCCACTGAGAGCAATTATGGTGGCGGCCGTCTTGCTCTTCGGAAAATTTCTCAAACCGCTTTTTCGAGCACAACTAAAGAAATTACTCCTAATAACAACTCAAACTCAATACATAAGGAGGGGAGAACAGCCTAAATGCCTTTCTCCCAGCACTCATGCAACGTCACCCTCAACTTATCGGCTCAAAAAGCAAAAGTTTCGTCCGTGCGCGCTTCCGCCGCCACAGCTTCGTACGCGAAAAGGCGCCGCAGGCTGCTGAACGTGCCTCACTGTCGAACGCCAGCTCCTCCACTAGCGGCGCTACGCGCGTTTTTGAAAGCGCCCCCTATAGTTCCCGCACGGAGCGTATACAACTAATATTCGTCCTTACTTAAATATCCTCCGTGTAACAACCAAGCCCACAATCTTTAATACATTTTCTTCCAAACAAACAACGATCTCACTCCGCGGCTCCAAGCAGCAAGCACGGCCAGCTGGGCCTGCCTGGTGTTGATGGCGTCCACGGAGAGCGACAAGATACGAGCATCCCTAGCAGCGAGGCGCATCGAGCAAGATAGGGGGTTAGGAGAGGGCATGAACGTGCTCTTCGGACTCTCTCGCCAGGCATTACCCCATAGAGGAGGCACTGCTTTTTACCGTCCCTCGGAAAACATGGTGGCGCAGGCGGCGCTCGGCACGTGTAGCACTAAGGATGATCGGCGAGTCAAAGAATCGGACAAAAGTTATCTTTTTTAGACGCCCAACGACCTCGGACTTTGAAGAGGAAATCGTCAAACGGTCAAAACAACTGGGTTTGGTGTCTGTTAATCGTAACTTCGGTTGTGACTCTGCCAAGGCAGCCTTTCACGCAGAACCGGTGCGACGAGGCGCCTGACATCGCTCAAAAAAGTCCACTGCATGTTCTCTTCGACCTTACACCGTTTAAAAAAATTTGAGATCGCCGAAAGGGCCCTATAAAAACTTCAAGCCCGAAAGCGAAGCGTCGTCTGCTCACAGCGATGGGCAACAGGCGCAGGCACGGAGAACAGCATTTGATCGTGGGACACGGGCGAACACGACACTTCGGGTTGCGATGATTCGGAGGCATCAGAGAAACTCGAGTTGCAGGAAGACTCAATATTTGACGTCACTGCACTGGCGCGGATCGTGCGGGAACTTCAAATTTGGCTTTGGCATCTCCGTGAAATAAAAGACGGCCTGCGACATCTATTATGTCACATGATCTCTCGAATCAAAGCCATGCAGTCAACCACACAACACTTCGGCCCCTGGCAAGGTGACCAGAAGTGCCCGGAATACGATGTATAGACCTTTGCAAAAAGAGGTCTCTAGGTGCTGCCATTTTGCGACTCGAGCGACCCCCATCACTCAGAAATTTCTGCCGCCCACCTGAGCTGTAGAAACCTGGTCAGCAAGACTCCCCACCTGCATTGTGCATTCGCAGTTCGCCGGCTTTTCTTGAAAGTTTTTACTTTATTTGCCTGTTCAGGATGCTTACCCTTTTCGTGTTATCTTCCATTGTGAGATTCAGGGAATACCAGGGCTAGTAGCCAGCACACTCTTCGCAGAAAACGAACAAAGAAAGCGAACGTCAAGCAGCCCGCAACGCGGGCCAATCAACGTTCTTGGAGGATTATTTCTGTCGAGATAAACTCCGAAAAGCTTTCCCGGCTATGTTCCCAGTCTGCGAAAAATAGCTAATAGGGTCGGGTCTAGGGTGTGGGGACGGAATAGATGCTTTCGTTCATTTGCTTTGGTGCTGGGCAAAAAAAAAAACAGTTCTCTTCACTGCCCCAAAACAAGCCGGATTCCGTCCGATCGTCGTGAGGTGACCATCGTCGACACTGTATTTTGGATATGCTGCGTTATTTGAGATCTTTCTCAAATCCTGTTCGGATAACGCACCACTATGAGATACATACAATATGTTGTTCAATTGATGAGACTCGCTGAATTTCATGTTATGAGCCGGGAATACCACTGCAATTCGGCTATCCTGTGTGGTGAAATATTTGACAGTTAAGACCCTTGTAGATTGACATGGCTGAGTGTATGGCGCCGTAAAAAAATTAACACAAAATTAAACAAAAATTTTAGTTGCATTTGTTCTGTCGTGCACGGATGCACCAAAATAGCTTTCATTTGTTTGTTTTTGTTCTCAAAAATAGTACAATGCTTTCCTAAAACCCTCGAGAAATTCTATTCATCATAGAACACAAAAAATTAATAATACGCGGCAATTTATATGTTATCAGTGTCCAAAATTGCACCTACGCAGGCTGCCACAGACCACTGACAACAAAAACCGACAGCCCAGCGCAGTCTGGCAACACTGACAAACTCTCAAAACCAGGGACGCGCGCTGTAATTCGCTTCGTCCGAGACTGCCGCTGAAAAGGTCTATAAGAACTTAACGCTTAACTTGTCTAACATTCACACACCACTGCCATGAACCTCCCTTCAAATTCCTAATTTCCTGCTTTCATCTATTCTAAGCCTAACCCTTATCACCATGCACGGCTTTTTCTGTGATTCGGACTTCCTGTATATGCTCCCTACAGGAGCCAGAGTTGCACGTTCAGCCATCCTGAAATCTTAAGTTATGTGGGAAAGCCACTTCTTGCAAGTGTAGGAGTTGCGCTAGGTTGATTGCAGCCGGTCACATGACTGAATTCGGAGAATAGCGGTGCCGCGCACACAGCAACGCTTGTAAAACAGGAAAGGAGGACGAGGAGGCAAAAGCAGGGGAACAGACCCCGGCGTGCATACGTGTCACATCGGCAAAACAACTTTTCTTGATCACGCAGGATTCTTTGCTCCTCACGTGATTAATCTCTGTGAATAGCGGCGCGGTGGCACATGGAAAACAGATGCGCAACTCTCGCTCCAATAGGGAGCATATACAGAAACTCTATTTGGACTCTACTGAGGACACCTCTTTGGCTGAGGATCTCAGAATTAGCACGGACTTCTAGGAGTCTGTACAAGAGCTGATCTAAACTTTGACCGGCCATAGTCAAGTCACCACCACTCTTCTATGTTTATTAAAGAGGTGGCAACAATGAACTTACCTAGACCTGAAGACTGATTCGGTTCCATAGGAACTGTTGAATGGCATCAAGCTCCAAACGCCCTCCAAACGCCGTCTCACAGAAGCCAAGCCGTTTTCCAAGAGGCTCCCCCGCAACTGTAATAATGGTGCAAGTTTAGACAGTGGGAGGTTAGTGATCACCAAAGGGTGTCTGTCGTCTTCACCGTAAATCACACATTTTGCCGGTGCAGTACGACCCCTAGCCTGGGGTCCTTAACGAGAATCGCGCGGTGGCGACTCACGATCGCATGCCGGTACATATAATTTATGAAATAAGCTTAACAATATGCATGACAACGACACAACTGAGCTAAAAGCAATAATATTTTCAAAGTGTTGCAAAAGTTTTATGACGAGCCTTTTAGTCTACCTTTTATAGAAACGCTGAGGGGCAATCACAACACTCGTTTTCCTGACTCAGCAATGTTACGTAGGAGAATCATGCACAAAGGAGTGATCCAAACTGTTGTCTAGCATCTTCAAACTCAGATCGAATCTGACCTAAAAAAGTGTGTGCCCAAGCGAACATTATCTTAAACAAGAGGAACAACATAGCCTGGCTGTTGAGGTTGGTTCTAGACAAGATGCCGGTCAATTCGATTTGCAAATTAGCATCCCCCTTGCTAATCCATGATTTTCTCTCAAATAGAACAAAGTAGTATTTTATGCTCTATTCGACATGGCAGCTAGTTAATTGGTCACTTTCTCACAATATACAAGCGTAATTGTTATTGTTCCGCCACAAGCCCCCGTGTACATTGTTCTTGTCCAGCCCACACACACATAAAATTGCTGTTCTTCACATAAAAGAAAAAATAGCATACTCCTATATGTTTGAGAAGTTATTCATGTGTCAGGAACGACTGTAGGACTGTTCGTCGAATGACAATTTGTCACACGTCAACCGATAGCAGGGTTATTCATCAGATAGGGCAATTCGTCATAGGTCAGTTCATCACTTACAATTCGTCAAAATGTTAACAGATAAATCTTACTTTCGTAGTATTTCTGATGTTTATCGAGCATAGTTCTTTCAAATGTGTACAACTACCTGTAACCCCCTTTTCTGATACAATTACTTTTTCGCGACACAAGAAATTAGACTTTTACTAATATCTAATAGACACCAATCAGGGGCATCAGCTTGCCCCCCTCCTCGAAATCCAGAAGACCCTATTAATACACATGCATTTTGATCCCCCCCCCCCCCATCCTCCTCTCCACACCCCGTCATGAACATCCCAACCACCTCAACCCGCCCCGCCCCGCCCCGCCCCGCCCCGCCCCGCCCCGCCCCGCCCCGCCCCGTCCCGTCCCCGCGCCCGCGCCCCCCCCCTTCCCCCCCCCAAAAAAAAAAAAAAATCCCTGGCTATTATATTTTGTTTACCACAATCTTGGCACCTCTGTCACTGATGAAAAAGGTGGACGGCTAACGTTTCGGTCACGCATGTGCAGTCTCTCTGTGTCGTGCATGCAGACGAGCTACATTATTTCTGTGTTGCGCATGCACTGAGAAAATGTGGAGGAGGATTACAAAGGAGACCTGAAATTTTTATATTCTATGCCTCCAAGATTAAGTAAAATGTTTATGAACTTAAAAGGAAACAAAAGACTAAACTTCCTAAACAGGACGTTACACAGAAGCTGAATAACAAAAGCGGCCAAACGCTAAAAAAGCTAGTATGTGGGCAACAAGGTCTTCAAACATGATCTCCGATTTTCCGACAAATTGTCCCAGTGATGAATCGCCCTATGACAAATTGTCCTGTCTGACGACCTGCCCTGCTACGAGTTGCCCTATTACAAATTCTTTTGACGAGCGGCCCATATCCCTACGAGTCAAAAACACATGTAGTTATTTAAATCAGCTTCAAAATCAGAAACTTCTTTAATGCTCTACTTATACATGTGCCTACCAAGGATAAAGATGCCGGAAAAGGTTTGCAAAACGTTGTTCAGATAATTTGGGGACTCATTTACTTAAGATGTAGTATATCTTAAAAGTTTATCCGCCCTTTATTTATGTTATCAAATCTTCCGTCAGCAATTAAATATATTGCCATCCAAGGGCAATTCATTCGCTCCTTTAGGTGCCGTTCGAAAGCATTAAGCACAAGTCACGCTTATTCTGACATGTGTTCCAGCAGCCACTCGCCGACAGTTTGTTTTAGCATAAAGCGTGAGCGAGAAAACGCTACAGGAGTGAGCAGTATGTTTTCTTATGTATGGTTACGCCTGCACTCTCTCTCTCAAATGTTCAAAAGAAAAGAAAGGATAATTTATTGTGAGACCATAGAGTACTAGCCAGGCAAGCTAATTATTACGCTATTGAAACGAGTCAAGGATGTAATTTCTTGATTTTCAGATATTATTTTGTTATGAAGAAAGTTTTATGAACTCTGAGTATATTATTACCCGGCACCATCACGGGAGCACGCCGGGGCGGGGATGCGATGGCAGGGTGTCCTAAAAGGCCACGCAAGCAAAGTGATGGAGGCCGCGACGGCAGGATTGGATCGGATCGGACTGCTTATTTATTCAACTTAAATTATGGCATGGGGGACAACCACTTCCACAAATTATAGCAAATTAATCATTCTCCAGAAAAAGGTTCTGCGCATTTTAGAAAACTATCAAGGAAATGTTCGTGATTTTTATAGCAGTCTATATTTTGCAAAACATAACATGCTTAAAGCAAACCAGATTTATTACTTTAAACTTATGCAGACAATATACAAAGAGAAACTCTATCGAATGGATGAAGTGCCATCGCAACCCTATCTTCTCAGAAACGCCAAACACAAGGCTCCTAAGGTCAGGACAAATTATGGAAAACAAAAACTAAATTATCAGGTTCCTACATTACTAAACATTTTTGAAGGGCGTACTGATTTTGCAGTATCATTTAATAAATATAAAAGTAACATCAGACACACCCTTGTACACAACGATATATATTACGCGTAGTAGAAATTGTTTTGTTTTTGCGCCTACCAGTGTTGCAATGACGAATGTGTTTGTTACATGGCTGTAACCTTTTGTGTACATATCTTTTGTGATTTTCTTTCTTTTTTTTCTCTTGCTCCTTCGATAATTTTGTGATTATACGTCAGTGATTACGAATCAATGTCGTACAAATGATAGTCATCTTTGTGTGACATTATCTAGCTGGGTTTAGAATTTTAAAACGTTTTGTGAATTGTTTCCTATTTATTTTGCTTCTTTTCTTTCTTTTTTTTTGCTCCTTTGTTTATTTTGTGATTATACGTCAGTGATTACGAATGAATGTCGTACGAATGATAGTCAACTTTGTGTGGCATTATCTAGCTAGGTTTAGAATTTCAGAGCGATTTGTAAACTGTTTTCTTATTTCTTGAAATATTATATTCATCTGAGGACAGATTTTGTGTAACAAGTGTGCATGTTTGTAGCTATGTAGATGTATGTATTTTGTTTACTTTTTTTACGTATATGGCAACTAATGCAAGTTGTGCTGTAATGAACTGTGGGGGGTAGAGGCCCAGTCAGGCAGAAATGCCTTTTGTCTCTACCTCCCTACCGGGCCTGGCCCGTGAGAAACCAAATAAACTTCAAACTAAACTTCAAACTAAATTACAAAATAAAGAGGTTACTGTGCCTGAACACTAGTGTGCACGTTTCTTTTTTTGTAAATTAAGGATTTGCGTCTGCTATTGGCAATTCCTGCCGAAAGGAACAAGAAAAAGAAACAAGCGTTGGCTGACTGGACAATGAAAAATCTTCTAAACTTAGCGAAACTTTTCTATTTTGTGATTGGTCGGTTTTCGATGGAAGCGGGACTCCGTCATCCGCGGGGACGCCAGTGCCATAGAGCAGCTCCCTACGTCGCCCCGGCACCCGTCGCAGCACAGCTTTCCGGCGAAAACTGGGCCGAAAATCCTCTCCCCTGCCGGGAACGCCCCTCGCGACGGTGATGGGAGAAACGCCGGCTGTGTGAATGAGGCCTAATTCCCAAGATTTTGGGATAATGAGTGATTTCACATTAAAAAGCACTAATAAAGGACACCACATCATTTGATTCGTGAAAAATGGGATATATATTAATAAATCTAATTTTAGACACAAGCAGAAATTGAAACTGAAACTTCGGCTCTGTCTGGCAACACTGGCCTCGGGCCCCCAAGAACATAGCTATCACGTGGTATGAGATCTCACGTGATCCGCCATGCGACGACGGGCAGTATATGGGCAGGCGTGTGCCAGACGCAAGTGTCGTCTGCACCGCACTCTTCACCACATTTTGGTGCCCACAACATTTGATGATGTCTCCACAACTGTGGCATAAGTCTACGCACATAGTGTGAATGAGACTCCGAGAGATAATAACGAACGGCCAATCACGTGGACACTGCTGAGCGCCGAAAGGAAACGTTGCTAATGCCACCCGTTACGCTCGTCCGGAGAAGTGAAAACAAGCAAAAAGGGGCAATGGTGTTGACGTTTAGCTCAAGTTTGGCTAAGCCCATGACTGCTGTGTTGGTTGTGCCACAATTTGCCAACTCCAGTCATTCGATTACGGCAACTTAGCGAGTTGCGACGTTTCCCGGACCGTTTAAGAAACAATTAGACAGAACTAGGTCGTAATATTTGACGTGTGGTTTTCGCAGGTGATACTGAAGAGGACTGCACTGTTTCTTCATAAACAAAATTAAAGCAGAATTTAACACAAGAAAACGTACAGCGAAAGTAGGCATACTAATTTCGGCCATGAAGTGCCGAAAGCAAGACATTGGGCACGTTCAGTAGCGGCTCCAGGAGTCAAGGAGCTTGTGCTCCTTGCACTAGACTGCAAAAAGCGACTTCAAAGAAGTCGTAAGCAAAGAAGTCATACTCTCGTAGACGAGTTCCGAGACAGTGTGCGAGGAGCGAAAGGGGCGCGGTATGACGTATTTCCAAACCTCTGATGAAGTTCTGCTGCTGAAAGAGAGAACAAACAAAATGGCGGGATATGGTACGTCTGCTGCAACGTGGGTCTGCGGTTTGCTCGCTTTTGTTAATAAAAATTGCTCAAGGTAAGATGACTAAAGTGTTCAAATTTCATTTCCGGCTCGGGCTCTCTTCAGAAAATGCCCAGGGGCATATTTCGTCCGTTTTCGATATGCTAATAAACTATGTAAACACTGATTTCGAGTAGTGTTTTCATAGACGCGTTGCATGGAAACTCGACGATTATCAAGATAGCCCTGCCTGTGTTGAACACAGCAAAGAAGGGCATGAGCGTGACTGGTGCACAGTTGGACACCCAACTGTGCTACTCGAACAATGCTTTGTTCGAGTAGCTAAATAGGGGTGCATGCGAGAGAAGGCTTACGCTCGCTTTAACCGACGAAACATTGATCCCAAGCGCGGCCGACTTCCCGTGTATATAGACCAACTCATGTTTGCAAACAAACCGGAGCGTCCCTAGCGGACGCCACCAGCGCTGCACACGCGCAACGGAGTGTGGGAAAGAAGCTCACCATCGCCCATAAACAAACCATTGAAATGTGATGTTGTCAGCGTCAATATGAGCCCCCGTGCTCTTTTTCGCATTGCAAATGTTGGTTCTGTCTTCCTGGCAATGGCTTACCACTTGAGCGGCCTCAGCGAAATTATCGAGGCTCGTTACACCACAAAACGTTGCGTGAAAAGAGTGACATGCGGCGATTCATTCCGCGTGGACACCGCAGTGAGGTGAGAGCCACAACTTAAGGTGCCCATCCTTCACTAAAGAACAGCATTTGCTCGGCAGGACAGCACTTGAATGCGGGCCCTGTAAAGCGCTGTCGGACGGTACTCTAGACACTTGGGTGACCACCCGTCCTGCGACTAGCGGGACTGTCCCGCATTGAGGGCTTGTGTCTCGCGTCCCGTAAGGAATTTCCCGAATCTTCAAAATGTCCCGGATTTTATACTGTCGTAGAGTTCACTCTGCAACTCATGGTGCGGCCGAACAACGGAGCACGGGGAAGCGCGGAGGTCGCTGGTATTGTGTGAATCGCAATGGTACGCCATTTTCTATCTAAGCATTGCGGGAAGCGACCGTCGTTCTTGCAGTAGAACCGACACGCATGCTCCGTTGTGCCTCTCCCCTTGGTGGCAAAATATTGTAAAAAAGATTGCTCGCCAAAAGTTTAAATATAAGATACTATAATTATTTTCAAATCACTGTGTCAATGCGAAAAAGTTGCCGCGGATTTTTTTTTGTTAGTGAAAACAACTACAAAAGGCAAAAAGCCTGCAACTCACAACGGTCGAAAAAGAACATAATGTTAAAAATTTGTGCAGGACCAAGTTGATAAACGTAAGCGTTGACAGGAAACAATAAAAAAGATTTGTTTCTTATTTTTATTTGATGCATTGAGTTCTATAGTTGATGTTGATGTGTTCAACTTCGACACATTTAATAACACATTCGGCATAAAAAATATATCACTGGGAGTGCAAATTATTTTAGCTTAATTGCTGCAATACAATTAGCAGGTGTATAAACAACACAGGATATGAAATGTGTTCACAGAGCCTCGCTTCGTGGTGTGCATTTTAATAAATTTCCTCCACTCCTCCTCCTCCTCCTCCTCCCCTCCTGCCCCGCATGTCCGGCATTAGGAAGGTGGTCACCCTACTAGACACCGTGTTTCTTGTTTTATTTATACTTTAGAGAACACTCTTTTATTCCTGAGGGATTCCCGCCCTCACTTGGGGGTGTTACTTTGAATATTATATCTGTGTCACTTTTTAACAGTAATCCTCCATTGCTTTTATTGTGCACCCCAAAACTCATAAGTTTAAATAAGATATGGAGGTGGTCGAAGCTTGGGGAATAACTTGAGAACGAAACACCGGTGAGGTGGCTGCCAATGTTCCGCTGTTCCTCTGAGGCCACTCAGATCTTTCTTTTCAGGTATCCTTCCCGCACACACTTGTAGTTCTATGTAAAGTGGTATAAATACAGAATGTCACAAAAAATATTTACGTTTTTTTTTTTTTTTTTTTTTTTTTCCGCAAAAATGAACTAGGCATTGCCAAACACTCACTCTCCACCCAAAGGTAGCGCTAGAGGTCACAACCAGAAGCCAAAGTAGCAAAAGTTTCAGCCCGATCCCATACCTTATTCAAAAGTTATAAGTGATTTTCTGAAAAAATCAATGAAGGTATCGGATCGAACTGAAACTTTGGCATCTAATTTTGACCTCTAGCGCTGCCTTTTGGGTGGAGAACGAGCATTCGGCAGTGCCTAGTTTACTTTTGCAAAAAAAAAAATGTGTAATTTTTTTTTTTTTTTGTGATATCTTGTATGTCCGTCACAATTTGTCCCTTCAATGACCTTTTTCAGAGATCGCTGGGCGCATGCGCCGACTCTGAGAGAGGGGGAAGGGAAAGGCGCCATTTTTGGTGGTTCTCTCGTCCGCTCGGTCACACAGACAGTGCTGGTTTGGCTTTAATCCTCCGCTATTCTCGCGACTTGGCTTCATAGTCGTCGCGCCTCACCACCGCGCAGCTGTAGGTTGCACAAATAAAAGCAAAAATAGTTCAAATGGAAGCCTTTATGGAGTTTGAGCAGCCTTTGTGTGTGGTGCACAAAAAGACTTCATGTCAAACACCCCGCCCTTTTTGCCCTGCTTTCAAAAGCCTATACACCAACTCATGTTTACAAACAAACCGGAGCGCCCAGAGCGCCCCTAGCGGACGGTACCGGCACCGCGCATGCGCAGTGGGGGTGTGGGCAAGAAGCTCTCCGTCGCCCATAAACAAACCATTGAAATGCAATGTTGTCGGCGTCGGTGTGAGCCCCCCGCTCTTTTTGGCGTTGGAATTGTTGATTCTACGTCCTCTTAACGATGTCTGACTACTTGATCGGCGTCAGCGAAATTACCGACGCTCGTTACATCGCAAAACTTCGCATGAATCATCTGACATGCGGCGATTCATTCCGCGTGGATGCCGCAGAATGTATGCTAAAGCCTGATTGACATGATGAGATTTCGCTCGCAATTTTCAGTAGCGACGTCGCTCGGACTGCAAAAGCGTGAACCGTAGCTGAGATGTCGACGTCGATACTGAAAGTCGCAAGCAGAATCTAACCAAGTGAATCAGGCATAACAAGTCGGTGATGGCCACTGGTAACAATGATCAACATCTCCTTGTATTTACTGTTTACGTCCCAGCCTGCTTACCAACCTTCAAACTTAAGTCTTTTGAGGCCTGCACTTACTTCTTATCGCAAGTACCGGGCCCACGTTTGGTCTACGGGCCAGTGCCCTCTAAAAGAGCAGACGACAAGCAGAAACGTTTGAAAGAGCAGACAACAGTTTGAACGATCAGGTGGACGTTTGAACTTCAAGATGCACGGAACGTAGTCCGCAGGTGGTCCGTACAACTTGACGGTTTTCCGGCGTTCATTTTGGAACAAAACAAATAAATTTGATGACCAGAAGTACCCATGAATTCAACCCCAAATGCTTCTCGCCCAAGCAATCGTGGTTTAACGGCGTCTGGTTTTCAGTGAGAGAGTGCAGGTGAGCTGGTAATTAATCGACATCTTGTAAACCCCGAGATGGGGAACGATAAAAAAACAGACGAACACAACAAAATTTCACGGCACATATCCACGTTCTCGGACAAACCGAGCGCATGAAAACTGACCTTCAAATCTTTCTCAACACTTTTGGTACATCCCCAGTCGCAGTATTTTGACGAGAAGGCAGGTTTTTGTCTGGTTCCTTTCAAAACAATGCAGGAATACACGTCTAACACGGGCACTTCCGCCCACAGCCCCGGACCGGAAGCACGTCCGACGTGCCACCACCGTGGTGCGACGTAACAGAGATGAGTTTGTGTATAGGACACGAATCCCCCGTGTCAGCTGGCTGGGTTATCAATATGACGGCGGGACATTCTGCTTTTAACTAAAATACAGTAAATCTGAACATGATGGTAAACCGGAAACTAGGGTAGGAAAACGAAAGTGCAAAAGGAGACAGAAAAAAAACAGGCAACGTCCCTTGAGACGATGCCTGTTCTTTTTTGCGTTTTCCTTTTCCTACACCAGTCTCGGGTTTAATGCTTGAAAATGAGCGTGTTGGTGAATAGATACGAATACATGAAAGCATAAAAGATCAAGGACACAGGACTTCTTAAAAGAAGTCCTGTTTCCGTCCCCGTCTTTGATGTTCTATCATGCATTCGTTTATCAAGTTTACCACCATGTTCAACTTGCACCAGCTCGCCTACACTCTGACTATTTGTCCGTTAATAGTAAATGTGCACGCGAGGTTGTGCGACGTAAACATGCCATACATAATACTCAAGTAAAGAATAACACGATAAATCTTTCCGTCCTTCAGGCGTGCGTATAGACATTCGCGTCTTGCCATGTTAAAAGAAAAGAAAAATCACAAAAAAATATCAGTCGCTGGCAAAACATTTAAAGCGTGCGAAACAAATTTAAGCCTAACGGAAGCAGAACCCTGATGGAATGCCTTGGCAATCAACCGTGAACTCCTTTGTTTGCCGGGCTCATTTTGTCGAAGGTTCGTAAACGTGCTGAATTTAGAGAGAAATTGTTTCTAACAAGCCGTTCCTTTCTTTTTGTTGGTGCAGGCGAGCCTTCGCGATATCAGGACCGCCCGGATTTCACACCGCCCGAGTTTGTTTACACATTCCCGAATACGGTGATGCTCGTGCGTTCCCGCTTTACACAGGATGGCGAAGTGACGGACGCAATAAGCTTGAATAACTTAAGCGATCGAGGGGAGAAAAATCAGCTGCTTGTAGTGACCGGGCCTTATAAACGGAGCAAGCTCCGCACAGGGTAGATGGTTGGGTCGGTATCGAAACTGGTCACCATTGCTTTCCTTACGTAGCACTCTGCGACTCTGCCTTGAAAGCAGACCCCTCTTTTAGTAGCCAATTGCAAGACGCGATATTGAAGTGACGATTAAGTGGCTCCGAGTCGATGGTAGGAACTGATGCAGCGTCGGATATTTTTTTATTTATTATTTATTTATTTCAAAATACTGCCAATCCCCGAAGGGATTATTGCAGGCATTGGTACACAATAAAAAGATACATGTGAGGCACTTAACAACGAATGAACAACACTTCTCGTCATTCAAAACATCCAATAATTACGAAAAAAGTTCATCTTCGACTGCATTGATAAATGATTCAACAGTGCCGTGACTGAACACGTGTGGATCAAGGCTATTCCAGATTCTAATGGCAGAGGGAAAAAATGAGTGTTTAAAAGTGTTATTATGAAACGAATAGTCAACAAGTGTATGGCTGTGCTTGTGTCTAGTCGGTCTTGTGTTAGACAATTGTACGTACTTGGATGAGTCAATCTTAAAGGCGCCTTGTAAAAGAAGGTAGAGAAATTTTAGACGATTTAATGTTGCGCGGTCAGTAATGGTCTGTAAACCTGCTCTTTTCAGAAGCTCTGTAGGGGAGTCAAAACGACCATACTTATGATAAACAAACCTAATTGCCTTTCTCTGAAGGCTTTCAAGTGTGTTTATGTTTATATTCGTGTGAGGGAACCAAGCAATATTTGCGTATTCAAGCACTGGACGTATAAGGGTTTTATATGCTAGGAGTTTTGTTTCACAAGACGAACCTTTTAAGGTTCTCTTCAGAAGGAATAATTTCGTGAGAGCTTTATTAAATACATATTTAACGTGTGCGTTCTAGTTAAGATCAGATGTTATTAAGACTCCTAGGTACTTATACTCGGTGACTCTATGCAAGGGTTCATCTTTAAGGCTATATTGAAACTGGGAGACATTCTTTTTCTTTCTCGTGAAACTCATGGAGACTGTTTTTTCTTTGTTAATCACCATTTGCCAGTCATCGCACCAGTCGGAAATCTTTTTAAGAGATTTGTTTAGTAGGATGTGATCGTCTTGGTTCTTAATTTCTTGATATATGATACAATCGTCAGCGAATAATCTTATGTTAACATCAATGCCATCGGCTATGTCATTTATGAAAAGTAGAAATAAAAATGGAGCTAAAACGGAACCTTGTGGGACGCCGGATACTACTGCAACTGGTCGCGTACTTTGTCCCTCGTGATAAACAAATTGGAAACGATTTTTTAAGTAGTCTTCAATCCATGCAATTATCGGTCCTTCGCCCATAACATGTTTAAGTTTTATTATCAGTTTGTCGTGGGAAACGCGATCAAACGCTTTCGAGAGATCCAAGAACACTGCATCTACCTGACTTCTGTTGTTTATGCCCATCGTGAAATCGTGAAGAATCTCAATTAGCTGTGTAACGGTCGATAGTCCACTTCTAAAACCATGCTGATGTGGGAATAAGATATTGTTATTTTCTACAAATGATATCATGACTTTGAGAATAATATGCTCGAGAAGTTTGCAGCAGGTGCAAGTAAGTGATATGGGCCTAAAATTTGAGGCTAAAGTTTTATCGCCAGATTTATGTATAGGGATTACTTTCGCAACTTTCCATTCGGCGGGTACCGAAGAAAGGAAGAGAGACTTGTTAAAAATTAACACTAAATACTTGCTAACCCATTCGGCGTATCTTTTTAGAAACATATTCGGAATTTCGTCAGGACCGTTACCTTTTTTGGTGTCTAAATTGAGTAAAAGTGCAAATATGCCTGGTTCCGTAACTATTAGGCTTCCAAGTTCTTCAGCAGTGTTGCATTGTGGTAAAGTTAAACCGTCATTACCATCATCAGCTATAAATACCGACTTAAAGTAATTGTTAAATTCATCTGCCATTTTTTGTTTCTCTATGGAGCTCATACAATTCATTTGAGACTTTTTAGGGTTAACGTGGTTCCAAAATTTCCGAGGTGACGCTTTCATGAACTCGTGGAGGGTCACGTTATAGTACTTATGTTTGGCTTCTTTAATTTTTAATTTAAGAAGTTTAGAGTGCTCTGAAATCTTTGCTTTGTAGTCGGTGTTATCCGGAGGGAGTGTATGCACCCTCGAAGGTATAAAAACGAACGAGGTCCTCTGTATCGTAGACAGTAGCTTTTGTTAATCCTCCAGGTCGTCCTCAGCCATTTCAAAGAAAATATACACGCCAAACGAAGACAGAAAGACACGTTCAGAATGGGGAAAGACGGAACAACGCCACCAGAGAAGACACGTAAACAGATGGACCGGGAGGCACGCCAGGCCTGGCGCGGACGACGGAGAGACTGTGCCAGAGCCACCAAAAGTGTTTCGAGCAATTCCCACGAGGATGCGCCACAATCATGATCGAACTATGAAAAAGGTCCCTGATCGGGGACAACTTTTTGAGGGACTTCAGCAACAATGAAAACATGTTGGTGCTTCAATGATGTGCACTACATGTAACATGGGTTGTGCATGTCTGCTCTTTCAGTAAATATAATTGAAAACTAATCCTTCATGTTGATAACTTGCAAAAACACCCATTCGTTCTCTTACACTGGCTACATGATCTGACGCTAATTATATATAGTCAGTGCTCATCACATACATGCGCTGAAGTTGGCAATTCATTGAGCACGGGCTGAGCTAGTTCACTTTAGCTGAGCTTCAGAGATCGTTCGAGTTGGGCTACCATCAGCTACCATCACCCGAATGTTTGCCGATGCTGCAGGAACGGCGCGGGCCACCGCACTGGGTGATTCGCTCAAATGTCGCCGTTCGCTAAAATGTCATTCGCTCTTGTGTAACGCGCGCCCCCGTTATTCGCTAAAACGACCATTCGCTCAAATGTCATTGCTCTTGTGATATGGACCCCCGCTGACCCTAGATACACCACTGGATCATCAAGGTAAAACAGCGCAAAAAAACCTGACTGAAGATTAAAAATTAAGACAGCGCAAGGGCACGGACAAGAAAAAGAAGGTAGACGAACAAGGCGCTGACTTGCAACTAAAGTTTATTCGTCCTAACATCAAGACAAACAAAGATAAAAAAAACATGTAATGGACGCCACGTGCTCCTTAGCCACCGTTATGCGCTGTCACTTTGTGTCGAGAAAGCAACATTCCTTTTCGGACACAAAGTGACAGCGCATAACGGTGGCTAAGGAGCACGTGGCGTCCATTACATGTTTTTTATCTTTCTTTGTTTGTCACCACGTTCAATATTTATACTTGATGTTAGGACGAATAAACTTTAGTTGTGTCAGCGCCTTGTTCGTCTACCTTCTTGTTCTTGTCCGTGTCCTTGCGCTGTTTTAATTTTTAATCATGAAATACCAACTAGCCCAAACCTCCACGTTAGTCAACTGACTGAAGAAACAAAGAAGGCACAGACACAGCGCTGTTTTACCTTGTTAAGAAAGGTGACCGCTGGAGAAGTTCCAGCGTTCCAGCCACTGTGGTTCCAGCAGGCCAGCAGTTCCAGAACATGAAATCGAACTCGCCTCCAAAAACTCGCTGACCGTGAAGAGTCGGAAAACAATAAACCGCCACCGTTGTCGCAAGTGCAACGTTTCGTCGCTAAGCGCGCCACTGAAACAGAGCAGTGGGCCACAGCGTGCCCAGTGTGCCATCAGTGCCATGCACTCATCCGTCCGGCGTTTTCGCTCGCTCTAGGTACCAGCAAAATCGATACAGAAGAAAAAAATACTTACTGCATCGCGCCATTGCGTAGAGCAATCCACTACGAGGTGAGCAATGCAGTGCGGAGACGATAGTAGTGCACAAGCCGCATAAAACCGAAATCGAAACTAACCCATGACAGTCTTCTGCTGCCAGAGTGCACTGGGCGCGCTGCATTCATGACCGGCTGTTTTCAGGCGAAAGAAAACGAATTTTGAGCCGCAAACTGTGTTCAGGGTAATTGAGCTTATGTAGTTGGTTACAGCGCACGATAAAATGAGACAAACACAGCGCTTCTTTTTGTCTCTTTGTGTGTCGTTTTGTCCTCGTCTCACGCGCGGTAACTAAAGGACTAAAGTCCCTTGATGTTTCAAAAGTAGCGCTGCGCAAGGTTCGTCGATGCACGAGGCACGTGCAACGTGCAGCCTTTGGGAAGATCATGGTGGCACAGCCCAGCCCCAGCACTGAGCTAGATTTCAGACGCCATTAAAGGGCAACTCCGCTCAATTCCGGAGATTTCGGGATAATGATTGATTTCGAATTAAAAAGCCCTAGTAAAACACACTACGTCGTTTGCTTCGCGAAAAACGGGATATATATTTTTAAATCTGATTTTAAACACGAGCGGAAATCGAAACCGAAACTTCGGCTCCACCCGGCAACATTGGCCTCGGGTCGCCAAGTACATGGCCATCACGTGGTACGATATGTCACGTGATCCTCGGCGGCGCGAGTGTCGTCTGCACCGCACTCTTCGCCACGCGTTGGTGTCTACGGCATTCGACGACGTCTGCACAACTGCGGCATAAGTGTGCGCGCACGTGGTGTCCGTAGTGTGGACGAAACTCCGAGAGACAATAATCACAATCGGTGAGACGACGACGGCGGTTGTGACGCGGAAGACGGCGGTAACGGCGGGACCACGGCGGGCGGCCGGACGGCTCCCAAGAAACGCGCTGCGCAGGCGCACTGCTGAGCGCCGAGAGGAAACGTTGCTGACGTCATGCGCTACGCTCGCCCGGAGAAGTGAAAACAAGCAAAAGGGGGCCATGTAGATGGCGTTAGCTCAATGTTGGCTCCGCCCATGCCGTAGCCTTGACTAAGCTGTTGGTTGCGCCTGAATTCGCCCGCTCAAGTCAGCCGATTTCGGCAACTTGGCGAGTTGCAAAGTTTGCCGGACCGTTTAAGAAACATTTAGACAGAACTGCGTCGTAAGATTTCACGTGTGGTCTTCCTAGGCAATACTGAAGAGGACTGCATTGTTTTTTCAAGACCAAAAATGAAGCGGAGTTGCCCTTTAATACCCCAGAACGTGCCTCGAGCATTTCTACAACAATAAATGGCGCCACTTTTCCCAGGACAGGAGGGCTTTAGCGGTAACCAGTCGCGGCACCCGGGGCAGTAGCCCTTTGTGACGCCATTGGCTGTAACCTCACGATGAATCACCAAATTGCACAAGCTCTTACAAGTCATGTTACAAAAAAAGAAAAAACGGCGAGCATAACTATTTTGTTAGCGTCCCTTTAGCTGGGCAACTCCTTGCGTCTCGGCCCTCGGGCTCCTTGAGCGCGCACATGTTGCCAAAACTCGCCGGAAGACATGGAGCACGTGCTGAAGAAACAGTCGAAAGGCACGCGCCGATTTTCTCCCGTTTTCAGTGATTGTACTACATGTCGTTCTCGCCTTCAGAACATTCAGGGTGGGCCCAACATCTTTCAACTCAGCACAAAGTGCAAACGACCGAGCAGAAAGTGTACAGGGCAGTGTACTTCCGGTACGTGTATTCAGACACGACCGAACGTACTCCGCCCTACACTTTTTTGCACCGGTGTAGATAAATCGAACAAAGCTATTATTTTGCTACAAAGTCACATATATTTTTAATGAAGTAAAAAAAAAAAAAAAAAATGCAACTGTTCGAAACCGAAACTTGTGCACGGAGGCTCGGAGGACCTAGTTTCCTTCTCATTCAACCGACAGAGCTGAAATTTTGTTATATACCGTCTAGTATGACCACCAGCCTACCCTATAAATTTAAATAATTTTAAGACAAGGGTTTAAAACCCTTGTCTTAAAATCAACTGCAAAAGGGGTGTCAACTGCAAAAGAATCGCACGGCGAGCAGCTCCCGCACGCCGCATCGCACGCCGCACGTCGTGTCGTCTGCTACAAAAAAAAAAAAAAAAAGAAAAACGCACGGTTGGGTGTAGCCACGTGACTTCCGCCACTCACTCTCTTCTCTCCACTTCTCCGACCTCCGTCGGGTTTCGGTTTCGGTTTCGAGCAGTTGCGTCTTTTGGCTTTATTAAAAAAATACGCTACTCTGTTGCAAAATATTAATTGGGTAGTCCTCCGACACCATAATGAAGCGCCTGGCAAAAAATAAAAACAATTTTTTGGGGGGTGTCAGTGTCCCTTTAATTTCACCGTTCAAAGACTTCTCCACTCAACAAACAGGTACTGTCACGATTCTTCGGGATCGTGGACGAAGGGGGCCGAAGCACCCGCCGAGAAGTGAACGAATCGCAGCCTGGCGCCTGGCGCTACATACTTGTTACAGGTACTGCTCCCAAGACTGAATTGTTGACGTGTGAGGCGATAGCTTTGAAATAAACTTCACAAGGCCCTGCTTCATGTGAGACTGCTTTAACGTGTACTTTTTGCGCTTTTGCGCACGAGTTCAGACATCTGAAGCCGTGAAAACCACTGTGGTTAAGTGGTTGTACCCAGAACACAGTTTGCGGTTGGAAATTCGTTTTCTTTCACCTGAGAGCAGCCGGTCAAGAATGAACAATGTGCAAAATAGCAAAGGGCATAAAGTGACGAAAAAGCACGGACCAAGACACGAAGAAAACAACGACACAGAGCATATTATTGCAAAATAGCAACGTATACCTAGCGATTCAGATGCAATCAACGGCAAGTTTCAGTTTCGGATTGCTCACGTCGTAGTGGATTGCTCTACACTTACGCGCGACGCAGTAAGTACCCTTCTTGTTATCCGACACAGCGAATACAGAAACAATATTGATTTTTCTGGCACTGAGAGCGAGCGAAAACGCCGGGTGGATGAATGCATGGCACGCCCTACTCATCCATCAGTTTCAGGACCCTGTTTCAGTGACGCGCCTCGCGGCGAAACGTTGCACTTGCGAAAGCGGTGACTATTTATTTGTTTTCCAACCCTTCACGACTGCGAGCAGAGCGGCAGAGCAACGGAGCAACTGCGAGTTTTCGGAGGTGAGATCGATTTCATGTTCTGAAACATCTACAGTTCTTCTTAATCAACAAGCGGGTACCTTTCTTGGCAACCTAAAAAGGCGCTGTGTCATTGCCTCCCTTGTTTCTTCAGGCACGTTGTTATGCGCTGTTTTACCTTGATGATCCAGATTCAGCGACACCCAGTGCAGTGGCCCGCGTCGTTCCTGCAGCATCGGCAGGCATTCGGGTGATGGTAGCCCAACTCGAACGATGTCTGAAGCTGAGCCCGTGTTCTATGCCTTGCCAACTTCAGCGCATGTCTATGATGAACACTTACCGTATATAATTAGCATCAGATCATGTGGTCGCCTGTAGTCGTTGCGAGTTGAAGGGAACGAATTGGTGTTGTTGCAAGTTATCAACATCGAGGATTAGTTTTCAGTTATATTCACTGAAAGTGCAAACATGCACGACCCATGTTACGTGTAGTACACAAAACATCGAGGATTAGTTTTCAGTTATATTCACTGAAAGTGCAAACATGCACGACCCATGTTACGTGTAGTACACATTATTGAGGCTCTAACATGTTTTCATTTCTGCTGAACTCCCTCAGAAAGTTGCCCTCGATGCTAGAAGCATTGAAGGGACGAAATGTGACGTATTTATACGACGTTACGGAGAACTACAAGTGTTTACGGGAAGGATACCAGAAAAGAAAGATCCTAGTGGCCTCAGAGGGACAGCGGAATGTGGCAGCCACCTCACAGGAGTGCCATTCTCAAGTTATTCACCAAGCTTCGACCACCTCCATATCAATTGTTTAAACTTAACATTTGCTGGGTACAAAATAAAGAGTAATGCTATATGCACTCCGGAGTGCAGCTCGGCCGGAAATTGCTATATGCACTACGTTTGTCTCGTATAAAATGAATGGTCACAACAAGTTTTCTAAGCGGTGGCATAGCGTAGGGGTTAAGGTGTCCGCTTCGTGCACAAGTGGATGTGGGTTCGAATCGCAATGGGCCTACCTTTTTTTTTCTTTTTTTTTTCTTGAATGTTGTTTTGTCGAGGCATTTGGCGATATTTATATTTCTTTTTTGCGATGAACACTAAAAAAAAAAACACAGAATGTTGCCGACGAAACTCCGCAGATCAGGGACAGCGGGGCTTGGGTTGCCGGCTGGACGCCGCGAAGCGGCGTGTACCAGTTAACTTTTCTAATTGGCAGCCGCATACTGTCGCCACAAAGCGGCGTGAACGCAGGCGGGGGGCTGTGTTAACGAGCTCCCCAGTGATACACACGCAGTTCGAAAAAGGGTGGCCTGAGCGGCATGAGCTCTCCGCGTAGTGCATATAGCAATTTCCGTCCAAAGTGCACTACGTAGTGCCCCCATATAGCATCGCTCCAAAATAAAAGCAACGGAGGATTACTGTTCAAAAGTAACACAAATATAATTGTAAAAGTAACACCCCCAAGCGGAGGAGGGAGTCCCTCAGGAGTACCGGGCAAATGCTGTCCTTTAGTGAAGGATGGGCACTGCACGAAGGATGGGCATGTTGGTTGACAGTGTTTTATTTGAACAATGTTCTGCTTTTGGTTTTCTATGCTTACCTGCCTAATTACTGTTTGTCTTTGTGTGCAATTAGATGTGTGTGTCCACTCCCCTCTATAATACCTTCGGGCCCTGAGGGAATAAATAAATAAATTCAGTAGCTGCTTTCAGCTGCAAATGGAGTAACTCTTGTAGGAGTTCTCTAAGCGCCTTCTCAACGGCAAAAAAAGCGCTGCTCTTCAGCTGCTCCTACTCAGTTTCCACTTCCTCCCCCGTTGCAGACGGGTCTCCAATTAAAATGGAAGCAGACGACGCTGAGCACGATCACTTTTGTTTGACGTCGGTATCGAAGAAGTCTCGACAAGGTTGTTAGAGAAAAAGCGAGTGACTGTAGTGTCCTGCCCACTCTATCAGCTTGATAAGCGATAAAACTAAAGTGCTTTATGATATATTTTTGTTTTTTGATGACGACATCATTGATACGCCTTCATGCTTTAGTTTGTTTATTGTTCGAGCAATGATGTTTGTGAAAAGCGTGCGAACAGCCTTCCGCTTTTGCTGCCAGCTGATAGAGTGTGCAGGACACCCCTCGAGCGGGCCGTTCGATGTTGCGCCACGTGACTAGCTTAGTTTCCGCGAATGCCACCAGTTGAACGCTCCCTGGAGAAAGCTGCGAGCTCGCGTGTTATAGACAAGTGTGATTAGCACTGTACACAGGGGCGTGTGGTGGAACTATGACAATTACGCACGAATACCGTGAGAAAGTGACCAATTAAGTTGCTACCATTTCGAATATAGCATAAAATACTACTTTGTTCTATTTGACAGAAAATCACGGATTAGCAAGGGTCACTCTAATTTGCGAATTGAATTGACAGGCGTCTTGTAAGGCACAAACCTCAACAGCCAGGCTATGTTGTTCCTCTCGTATAAGATAATGTTCGCTTGGGCACACACTTTTTGAGGTCAGATTCTATCCTAGTTTGAAGGTTTGTATATATTAGACAACAATTTGGATCACTCCTTTCTGCATGATTCTTCTCCTGCGTAACATTGCTGAGCATAACGAATGTTGGTCTGGAAAACGAGTGTTGTGATTACCCCTCAGTGTTTCTATGAAAGGTAGACCGAAATACTTACTTATGGACTACCGGTTAAAACAGCTGATACTTCAAAATGCTAAAAAATTAAAAGGCACAAATATATTCATTGGTGAAGATTTTTCATACCGTGTTCGCTCAGTCAGGAGACTTGTTTGGAACAGCTCACGAGCCAACAGGGAAAGGGGGGAAAAAGGTGTATTTTTCATATGATAAGCTGAAGATAAATGGTGAAGTGTACATATGGGATGACCAGAAAAATGAAAAAGTGAAACAAGTACAAACTTCCAGCCAGCGCATTACTCCCTGCGCATGACACAGAGAGGAAGAAAAAAAAAGAACTAAGACTGGTATCCCTAAATGCACGAAGCTTAGTTAACAAAACTGACCAACTAGAAGCTTTTATTTATTGCTACGACCCGCATGTTTTTCTGATAACCGAAACCTGGCTGAATGGTAATATTCTTTATAACGAAGTCGTACCACCAAACTATAGGTTAATTCGCAGAGGTAGGTGCGGCAGAGGTGGAGGAGTAGCTATAGCGATAAAAGACAACTTGGTTTTTCAATCCATGGAGCATGTTGGTGACAGTGAAAGTGTGTGGTGCAAGTTGGATTTCTTCGGAACTTGGATAACTGTTGGAATGGTATATAAAAAGCCAGGATCATCCTCTGAGGACTTAGATAAAATCCTGGATTACTTGATCGCAAACACTAATAGTCGAAGTAAATTGATAATTGGAGGAGATTTTAACGCTCCGGACGTCATTTGGTCGGATGATGGTGTGGCTGTCCAGGGCACGAGGATGTCCGACTCGCTTCTACAATTGGCTTTCAGTCGCGGTCTACGTCAAGTTGTTACGGAACCTACGCGTGTTACTGACACTACATGTTCGCTACTCGATCTTTTGTTTGTTAGTAATCATTTCGATGGTTGTGAGGTTTCTGTTCATGATGGAATATCTGACCTTAAAGGCCGGCCCGCAGGCAGAGAGAAGGAACCGGACCCTCACTTTTCTTCTCGCCATGTGAAAGGAGGAAATCACCTCTCGTTTCCTCCTCGCCATTTTCCAACCTTTTTTTTCCTGACTGCCTGCCTGATCCCCTTTGTGGAAGATTGGGGTGGGTGCAATCAACGTTTGAAGGATTTGAAGAATCCAGGGTCAAGCCGGCACCTCCGCGACAGGGAGCTGAACCACCCGAGGCTGTTTTGAGCGAGCTTGGCACTTGCTCTCCCCAACGAGTTCGATGGCTGTTTTTAGCGTGGGTTTGGAGAACGATTTCTGCTGTTGTGAAAACACTAATAACTGTTGTTTTATTCAAAGAAGTAGTCATTGAAGTATCAATTTTGTTCTAAATCTCTGATTTGGCATCTTTCGTTGTTTATGTGAATTCATGGCGATAGCGGGAATTACGAGCGGCGTTTTTCGGTACCTCACGAATCGCGTTCCATAGACCATTGGTTCTGAACCATTCTACTTTGAGGAGTATTCCATTTCTCATTGGACTGCGAACAAACGGGAACAAAACAAAATGAAAACTTCGTAATACCTGCTGTCTTTTTATAAATGGCATAATTTGCTATTATTGCTAGTTGTGCACTATTTTACGTGTAGAAAATCTTGAATTTGCCGATTCAATCTCCCTCTTTCCCGCTCTCTTTGCTGATACGCAACATATTTGTCGGCTGTTAAGTTTTCAGTTACTTTTGTTGACAGAAACTAAATGCAACTTTGGCCACGAAGAACTTCTTTCAAAGGCTGAAGATGCATGAAAAAATCGTAAACCGATTTGCTTTTATGGAAGTTTGTTTTTTACTCTTCTTAGTTCCTTCAACGAGGCAGCCGTTACTCTAGAAAACACCTGTAGTACGAACATATATATTATGCGCCAGAACTGGTCAGACTGTGTTCATTTTGATACATGACTATATTGTCAAAATGCAACTAATTTTACATGCTTCGCCCTCTTACTGCAATATTTTTTACTTGTATTTACTTGTGATTATTATTTTGAACAAAAAAAAAACACGAAATACTGATACAATCGCGCTTCAGTGTGCCGTTGTTAGAACGACCAATTCTCAACTCTCTGGGTAGAGCTCAAAGTTCAAATAAAAATACCCACCTTTGTTTCTTTCTACTGTGATGTTCAAGTTCCGTTCACTCGAGATAAATATGTGGTATTGTAGCGTATGTGGCCGCATGCGGAAGTGTCTGAGTCTGTTTTGAAGCTAAAAAAAGAAAAAAGTAAAAAACAAAAAAAATACAGCAGAAAAGCGAGCCAGCCCGAACCTTTACGAGCTCATACCGAGCCTGCCTAACTAATCCCTGGTGTTTGGGATTGAAGCAGAGAACCTTGAAGGGTGACAGAGATTTTGTCGGGGGGGCCGGTAAGCCCATTAGCACTCGTGCGAGAAGGCCGTAAAGGGCCGTAAAAAGTAAGGAGGAAAGGGGAGGAGGAAAAAAAGAAAGGAGGAATCTTCTGCCACGCTGAAGAAAATTTTGAGTGCCCGCCTTTAAGTTAGTATTTTTAAAATGTGATATTTCTGTTACTAAGTCTAAACATTATGAAAAGAAGATGTACTATGATTTTGGTAGGGCAAATGATGAATCCGTTGTTGACTATCTTGAGCAGTGCCTCGATAATTTCAATCAGTGGACTGAGGTAAATGAAATGTGGCTGAGCTTTAAGTGTATAGTGGGCTATTGTCTTGCTTATTTTATTCCAAAAAAGGCAAAAAAGATAAAACGCCGAAACCCGTGGATAACACGGGAAATTCTGCACGTCAAACGGAAGCTGAAAAGGCTTCGGGAGCGTCGATCTGATTATGTAAATCAGCAGGCGAGGCAACTAAAAAACTTAATAAAATTGGCTAAAGAAACATACTATACAAGGACGTTACCTGAATGTTTGCTATCTAACCCCGAAAAGTTCTGGCGTCACCTATCTCCTACAAAAAGTGGTATTAAACAGATATCTATTGACGGTAGCCTGGTGAGTGACAAGGCAATAATAGCAGTTAAGTTCAATCAGTTTTTCCAGTCTGTATTTACAAGAGAGTCATGTCAGAACATTAGGTATTATTCCACCCGCAGATGACATGAGCAGTTTTATATCTGAGGAGGGTGTTGTTGCACTACTACTTTCACTCGATGAAAAAAAATCCCCGGGACCAGATGCTTTGCCGAATGCCTTCTTTAAAAGATATGTAGAATGGGTGGCCAAATACCTTGTACGAATATTTTCTATATCAATTAAGGATGCTGCATTACCGAATGACTGGCTAGTCGCTAGGGTTGTCCCTATAAAGAAATCTGGCAGAAGTGACTCAATTGATAATTATCGTCCTATCTCCATGACTTGCACGGCCTGTAAATTACTAGAACATATCATAACCAAACAACTCGTTTCTTTCTTAGAAATGCATAATGTTCTAAACCCCAACCAACATGGTTTCCACAGTGGCCTGTCAACGGTAACCCAGTTGATTGAATTTTACCATGAATTAGCCACTTACGTTAACAACTGTACGCAGGTTGATGCAGTGTTTATCGACCTGTCGAAGGCATTCGACCGGGTACCTCACCGCAGACTAATTAAAACATTAATAGACCTCGGAGTTCCCTTTTCTTTGACTAGGTGGATCAATGCATATCTTTCAAACCGTCAACAATTTGTGGATATAAATGGTACTTACTCAGGACTGTTAGATGTTCATTCTGCGGTGCCCCAAGGTTCTGTCTTAGGGCCCCTACTTTTTTTAAACTTACGTTAACAGTTTGTTCCCATCCACTGAAGATGTCCCAATTAAGCTAAAAATGTTTGCCGACGACTGCGTTATTTACAGTCCCGTTGTTGAAATACAAGACCAGATCAAAGTGAGTGATGCGCTGGCTAGCATTGCGTCTTGGTGTCGTGAAAATAACATGAAGATTAATATTAGCAAAACTCAGTACATGCATATTACAACAAAAAGAACTGTCTTAAACTTTAGCTATGAGGTTGCTGGCGTAGTATTGACTGAAGTAGACAGTTACAAATATTTGGGAGTGATTTTGTCTTGTGACCTCGGGTGGAAAAAGCATGTGGAGTATGTTAATAAGCGGGCAACTAACAAATTGTGGTACCTGAAGACAACGCTGGGTAAAACTCCCCCTTCCGTTAAAATTCTTGCGTATAAGGCAATTATTAGACCTGTGTTAGAATACACATCTGCAGTGTGGAGCCCATGGCAGAGCTCTCTGGTCAAAGAACTCGAAGATATTCAATCGCTAGCAGTGCGTATAGTTTTTTCAGATTTCAGACGAACTACGTCTGTGACCGAACTTAAAAGGAGAACCAATATAAGCCCTCTGTCAAACAGAAGAGAGAGCCAACGGTTGAAGCTGTTCTTCCAGATTTTCAAGAACTGTATAAAAATTGATGGCTCCGTTTACTTAAAACCAAAAAGTTTTTACTCGGAACGCTTGCATCACTCAAAGACCGTAGCCCCTATTAAAGCTCGAATAAATAGTTATAAACAATCTTTTTTTGTGCATACAATTGATTTGTGGAACAGCCTTCCCGGTGATGTTGTCGATATTGATTCACTCTGTTCTTTCGAAAAAGCCGTAGATATTATTTTTCAGTGCTGAGATTGCTTTTATTCCTCTTATGAAATTATTTTTACTGTCTTTATTTTTTATTACTGCTGTTACATTTACTGCTATACTGTTATTGTTATTACTAGTATTACATTTGGTTACTGTATTACTGTTGATATTGTTTCTCTTCTTTCGAATAAGTCGTAGATATTATTTTTCGGTGCTAAGATTGCTTTTTGTTTAGAACTGTTGTGTTTATAATTTGCATGTGTGACACTGTATCACCCCACTCCTGCCTTTTCCCTATATTGGGCTGGCAGTATTGATAAATAAATAAATAAATAAAGGGCTCGTTATAAAACTTTTGCAACATTTAGAAAATGTTATTCCTTTTTGCTCAGTTGCGTCGTCATCATACATATTGTAAAACTTGTTTCGTAATCTATGTTTCACTATATGGCGACGAGGTGGCCTTTTCGTGATTTTATGCAGATTGCTTAGTTCAAGAGCACAACTATGATCCAACTTTTAATACTGCAACGTAAAATTGTACCAATCACGTGTATTTTAGGCAACCTACCATTCTTCGTGACAACCTTTCAATCCAGGTAAAATGGATATGACTCAGGTAAACAAATGGATGATGAGTCGTATAAACACACTTTGAATGTTCATCCTGATCTTTTTTGTTTGTTTACTTTTGCGTAAAAATGAAATAACGGTATTTCTTATTTTTGATCCCTGAAAATAAAACTAGATTTAGGAATGATAAAAAGAAAACTATATAGATAGTTACTCTTTTCACGGTGGTAATAGTGCCTGTTGCCAAAACAATGCGGAAAACATATTCTCGGTTTAGTGGTTCGAACCGGTTTCCACCATTATCTTTGCTCCCCGTGGAACTGAACCGAAACTGAACCGAAACCCACCAACCCGAACCCGAAGCACCAAGAAGCATGCTACGAGTGTAATTACACGTGTTGCATGTGCTGCTGTCTAGCAGTCGCTATTTTAGAGCAAAAGCCTAAAACAAATATGCCATCTTGTTTCCCGTTTGGCAATGCCTTATTTTGGTCATTCACTTCAAAGTTTTAATTGGGGGAAGGTGAGGGCGTGTTGACTTATATTCCCAGCCTTCTCGTTGATGCAAGGGTAATTTAGCAATAGGTCTATTACTATGCCTGGCATCGTCTATTTTGTGCTACGTTCTCAAGGCTAGCATAGCTTCCACAGTGCATGACTGCTGCACTGTGGAAGCTATGCTAGGCTCCACAATACAGCACGAAATAGTTGATGCCTGGTATAGCTGCAGCGATTAGGTCTCGTAAATATTTCGTACTCAACCATCAAATTTAAGTATAGGTAAACTATACTTTGTATAACTTCTTCATTGTAAACTACTTCGTTTAGTAGTGCTCGAAACATTTGCAAGGAGGATGACCCAACACCTGGCAAACCTAATTTGACAGCGGACATTGTGTGAAAAGTCGTCGCGGCCGACAACGTTACTCCGAAGGTTATGTATTTGTTTACTTTCCAGAGAGTTCTAGACTTGCCTTATTTGCGTGTTTGCAGCTTGCCTTCAGCTTGCCGAGAAATGTTTTTCATCCGTGGGTTCTGAAGTCGATTCATAGAGTGCAGGGGGCTCAATGACCGGACGTCTTAACGCACCACAGCTCGGCTAACGTGGATGAGAGCTCGTGCTGCAGAACCCGGGGATTAATCCTTGCTCCCGCCAGTTTCGATCCGGATGAGCGTCGTACTGACGTGCGGTTGTGTGTCGCCACTGCACGATGCACATTAGACCCCAGTCTAGGGGTCGTACTGCACTGGCAGAATTTTACAGAGGAGCTGTTAAGGGCTAGGTTCCCCAGGATCGTGTCCGGTACGAAAGAAATGTCGACACAAACCTGTGGACAACTACTGCAATCTATAAGCGTCGGCAGCAACCAGGCAACCAGTCAGGTTGCCGCCGTCGCTCATAGATGGCGGCAACCTTTCCAGCTGTCATAAAAGAATGGATAGTTGGGCGAGTTGGTGGGAATTTATCGCAGGGAACAGCGCAGAAAACAGACGAGGACGAAGAAGAAACACGCGTGATGAGCGCAGCGGACGTCACGTGTGTTTCTTCTTCGTCCTTGTCTGTTTTGCTCGCTGTTTCCTACGCTCTTATCAGTTTCGGTTTGGACTCACGATGGGTCGGCCGCGTGCCCTTCCTTTGGGGAAATAAAACCGGGTGCGGAAGGAGTGGCGACGTACGCAGCAGCGCGAATGGGTTCGCAACCGCCGCGTGCGTCGAGCGTTTCAGATTCCCTTGCGAAAGAAGAGCAGATCGCTCGCCTGGAAAGCCACCGTTGAGAACAGAAGCCACAGCTCCGCTGCTCTTCCTTTTTCACCAGAGTTGAAAGGCTGAAAGTTTTTTTTATTTGTGGTGGAGGCGACAGACACCCATTGGAGATCACTAACCTCCCACTGTCTAAACTTGCAGCACGATTACAGTTGTGGGAGCCTCGTGGAAAACGGCTTGGCTTCTGTGAGACCGCGCCTGGCGGGTGTCTTGGAACTCGACTCCATCCAACAGTTCGTATGGAACCAAATCAGTCTTCAGGTCACAGTAAGTTTATTGTTTCCCCCTCTTTAATAAACATAGAAGAGTGGCGGTGGCTCGACTATGGCCGGTCAAAGTCTACATCAGCTCCTGTACGGACTCCTAGAAGTCCGTGCTAATTCTGAGATCCTCAGCCAGGAAGGCGTCCTCAGTAGAGTCGAAATAGAGTTAATGTATATGCTCCCTACGGGAGCCAGAGTTGCGCGTGTGTTTTCCACGTGCCGCCGCGCCGCTGTTAACCGAGATCGATCACGTGAGGAGCAAAGAATTTTTCGTGATGAAGAAAAGTCGGTTCGCCGATGTGTTACACATGCACGCCGGCATGCATGTGTGGCAGGAGGCAAAAGTCGGACTGCTTTTGCCTCCTCCTCCTTCTTTTCTGCTTTACAAGCGCGGCTCCTTACGCGGCACCGCTATTCACGGAATTCAGTCACGTGACCGGCTCCAATCGACGTAGCGTGGCTCCCTTACGCGGAACAAGTGGCTTCCCCGCATAACTAAAGATTTCAAGATGGCTGAATGCACAACTCTGGCTCCTGTAGGGAGCATGTACAGGAAGTCCAAATCCCAGAAAAAAGTGCGCATGGTGATAAGGGTTACGCTTAGAGTAGACGAAAGCGGCAAATGAGGAATTTGAAGGGAGGTTCATGGAATTGGTGAGTGAATGTTAGGAAGTTAAGTGCTAAGTTACTATATGCGGTATTCTGGGCACTTCTAGCTACCTTGACAGGGGCCGAATATCCTTTCCGATTCGGGTATTCATTGCATCCTTTTAAGAGGCAAAGTTTTGTGTTTTGTAATTCAGTTGGTGTTTTCTGATGTTCCGCGTGCCCGATGGCTACGTAGGTGTTAAATTGTCGTACGGTTGACTGCACGGGGTTTATTTCACGGAGATCCTAAAGTTGAAATCGAAGTTCCCTCACAATCTGCATCAGTGTAGTGACGTCAGAGATTGAGTCGTTTTGCAACTTGAGTTTCTTTCACTCCGAATCATCCCGACTCGAAGTGTCGTGTTCGCTTGCGTCCTGCGATCAAACACTTTTTTTTGTGCCTGCCGCCCATCACTGTGAGCAGACGACGCTTCACTTTCGAGTTTGAAGCTCTTTTAAGGCCCTTTGAGCGATCTCAAATTCTTTGAAATGGTGTAAGGTTGAAGAGAACGCGCAGTGGACTTTTGTGAGCGACGTGAAGGGCCATGTCATGCCGTTTCCACATGGAAGGCTGCCTCAGCGAAGTCGCAACCGAAGTTATGGAAACAGACACCGAATCCAGTTGTTTTGACTGTTTGACGATTTCCTTTTCAAAGTCCCAGGTCGTCGGGCACCTAAAAAAGGTAACTTTGTCCGCTTCTTTGACTTACCGATCATCCTCAGTGCTACATCTGCCGAGTACCGCCAGTGCCGCCATGTTTTCCGAGGGAGGGTAAAAAGCAGTGCCTCCTTTACAGGGTAATGCCTGGCGAGAGAGTCCGAAGAGCATGTTCACGCCCTCTCCTAACCTCCTCTCTCGCTCGATGCGCCTTGCCACTAGGGGCGCTCCTATCTTGCCGCTTTCCGTGGACACCGTCAACACCATGCAGGCTCAGCTTGCTGTGCTGGCTGCTTTGAGCCGCGGAGTGGGATCATTGTTTGTTTGGAAGAAAATGTATTAAAGATTGTGGGCTTGGTTTTTACACGGAGGATATTTAAGTAAGGACGAATGTTAGTTGTATAGCGCTATGCTCCGTTTACCCTTAAGCTGAAACTAGAAGCTCCGTGTTTAGTGGGAGCTCGCTGGCTTCCGCAGTGCTTTGGTTGTGCCTGCCTGCGGCAGAAAGCCTGTGTGAAGGCAGAGCTGTTAGTCTCAACTTAGGAGTGAACGGAGTATAGGGGACCCGCAACCGGTGTGTTGGCCAGCTGGTAGATCAGGGGGAGGGAAACGCACGCTCAGAACCCAGGGATCCTAGGCTCCATCCCCGCCACTGTTAGTTCCGACCTGAATGGGAGTCAATCTGTAGAGCGGTCGAGTAATCTCTGTTGCGTGATGCCCGTTTACTATACCTGCTCCTTTTAGTCATAAGTATGAGCGAAGAAGCTACGAAAGCATGAAATGCCTGCTATGCACCCGCGATTGTGGCGTGAAGAGCTGTTAAAGGGCAACTCCGCTCACTTTCGAAGTTTTCGGGATGAGAAGTGATTTTGCATTGAAGAGCCCTAGTAAAAGACACTACGTCATTTGCCTCGCGTAAAATGGGATCTATATTTTTAAGTCTAATTTTAAACACTAGCAGAAACCTAAACTTTGGCTCCGTCCAACAACATTGGCCTCGGTCCACCAAGAACATGGCTATCACGATGTACAAAGTGTCACGTGATCCTCTACACGATCGTGGGCGGGATTGGGGTAGGCGTGTGCAAGTGCAAGTGTCGTCTGCACCGCATTGTTGACCATATTTTGATGTCTACGACATTCAACGTCTGAACAACTGCGGCATAAGTCTGCGCACATAGTTTCTGTATTGTGGACGAAACTCTGAGAGACAATAATTTTAAAGGGACCATGAAATGACTTTTTTACTTTTTCCAGATACTTTTACATTAAACCGTCAATGTTCACTGAATGCCGAACAGGCATCCGTTTTCGTCTCTGGTCATTAACGTCTACACAAAAAATTAATGAAATATCGACTTTTTCTTTCTCTCCAACTGACTGCAAAACAAGCCGTGACGTACGCTGTTTCCGGAACCGGAAGTTCTCTCGGCAGTAGGAGAATAGGAGCGTTAGCGGCAACGAGTTGGGGTGCGCCAGTAGGTTTTACTGCGCTGATGTCATCGACGTATTTTCTGAATCGGCGCCTCTCATCGCCGCATCGCAGTTGAGCGAAACTAATGAGATATGTTGCGCTACAGCGACAGCGTGGGACTAGTCCCATACGCCGGTATGCCTGTTGGGAAGTGCGGCGAGTCTTACTCCAGAAGTCAACCCAACTGCCATTGTTGGCAAAAGGCGGCCCGTGTCAGTCGTTTGCAAAGCGACGTAGATGGAAACAAATTGCCGCGGCGTTTTTCGCGACCTCGGAGATGCAGGAGCGAGCCGACGTTAAAAAAGATACGTTTGAACTACGAGTGTCAGCAAGAGCCACGTAAATACCTGTTCACACTCGGAGCGGATGCGCGCGTTTGATGGAAGTGCTGTATTCGCGCTGTTGGTAAGCGCTTCGGGACCGATCTTTTACGATTGCAACTCGATACTGACGCGACACTCGGCAAAGAAAGGTTGGACCGGCAGTGCATGTATACCTCCCACGAACTGTTATAGCTCGACAGTGACGTGCAGTCGGTCAGAATAAAAATGGCATACCAATAACAAAGTGTACATACCGTGTTACGAAGGTAATTCATACGGCGTTTATTTCAGCTCTACATCACACAAAACAAGAAGATAGAATCGACGAGAGTTCCTTTTCGACGAGTGTTAGTCAACACTACCTCGGAAAACAAGGGGAAGAGATTGACCTCACCTCTTAATCTAAAATTGAGGTCAGCGATCAAACTATAATACGGGAAGGGTCCACAAGGGTAGCGCTGGCATATACCATTCAGCACGCCAGCCGGTCGTAGGCAGACAGTCTTGCGACGAAACAACGCTGCGCCGAGTCGGAGTGCCTGCTAGGCCTATGTTCTGAGCAGCTCGCTTCGTCGGAGTCGTTGGATTCGTGGCCATTGTCGCTCTTCTCGGGTGTTTGTGGATCCAGCGTTCTTGTTCGTCGTGGTCTGTTTTAGGTACTTTTTTTCTTGCTGCTTGAAGTCGGCACGCGCGAGAAGAACACGTAGAAAAATAAACGTTCAGTGAGTCAGAGTTTTGAGAGGAAAGAAATCAAAGGAAATAAACGTTCGTCGCGACCCCACTAACTGAAGTCGGCCCTGCCCTACTGCGCACGCGCAATAGTTGCTTCGTATACCACACGATAGATGGCGCTTGGCTCTCAGCATTATCAAATTTGGCAATTTTCGCCACACATCTCTAATTATGCCACAAAATGTGGATCTGAATATTATTTAACAAAACTTTTAGGAAACATTCGCCGGCTATTTATTGTTTACGATCGCGGTGCTGGTGAGGTAGGCTCTTACCCAATAGGCGACATGGATTCGGCTGACGTGCTCCGTTTCCGCAGATGCATCATAGTGAAAAAGCGAAGGAAAGAAGGCGCAAAAGAGTCCAGTTTTCTTTTAAAAGTTCTATAGCAAATAATTTTTTTTGGCTCCCTATTTTTGTGTTTTTGTGTTTCTTTTCACACCTTTTACGACGTGCGGTGGATGAAATTCGATTTTAAAATCATTTCATGGTCCCTTTAACGGCGAGACGACGATGGCGGTTGTGATGCGATACACGGCGGTAACGGTGGAACCGTGGCGGGGCTGCCGGACAGCTCCTAAGAAGCGCGCTGCGCAGGTGCGCCGAGAGGAAACTTTGCTGACATCACCCGTTAAGCTTGCCCGGAGGAGTAAAAGCAAGCAAAAGAGGGCAATGGTGATGACGTTTAGCTCAATGTTGGCTTTAGCCATGCCGTAGCCTTGACTGCGGTGTTGGCCGTGCCTCAATTCGCCTGCTCAAGTCAGCCGATTTCAGCAACTTGGCGAGTTGCAAAGTTTTCCGGACCGTTTAGGAAACATTTAGACAGATCTACGTCGTAATATCTGACATGTGAATTTCCTCGGTAATACTGAAGAGGACTGTGTTGTTTTTTAAAAATAAAAATGAAGTGGAGTTGCCCTTCAAGATATTGTGCTATATACTATTTTGCAGGGACTCAAATCATAACCGTAACCAAAACCAAAATTTTGCGGTTACAAAATTTTTTCAGTATCCACAACTGCAATGAAACCGTTATTTGAAATTTATGAAAACTGTAACCTTAAATATTTCCCGGGTAACCCGAAAGATAAAAATATTAGTTTTTCTGGAGAATGACCTCGAGGAGGGATCTTGAAATGTCGTGGCCACTGATCTCCATAACAGCTTGCTGGATCGCGCATCCCACTTGGATGTGGCAGCCACAGGTTTGGCACCGAACGGCCATCTTGCATGTAAAAAAATTGTCTTTCTGGAGCATTGCGGAGGCTGGCGGCAGCGAGCTGAAGACACGGTTTGTACTCGTTCGTCATCGTTCGCCGAAGAGTTTTTTTTAGACCTTGTGTAAACGGTGAGACTTGCCTGCGAGAACACGTGGCGTGATCAAAGCTTCCTTGGCACGCCAAAGTGTTGCGTCTCTGTGCCTTTGCACGATTGAATAACAATCAAGAATCGACGCTGTGTGTATGTGTTTTGCGAGTGCAATGTGCGTGAAGACATATATGCCTCTGGAGGAGCGTTTTACTTTATTTGAACGGCTAGATTTGTAACTTGCAGCACTCGCGTCGCACGTCAACTGTGCGATGATGCGCTGCGTCGTCGCACAGTTGAAGCAGCGCGGCCTTCCGTTCGAAGGCGGTGAGGTTGCTCCTGTTGTCTGCCATCGGAACACTGGAGCTCTCCGATCTTGAGGTATCGGCATCAAAAACTGGAGGAACTGGAGGATTGTGAGGTGGGTCCGAAGTATGTAAACACTCGGGCGAAGGCTCCAGCGCACTGCTGCGTAAGTCCTTTGGTTTTGCGTATTGTCTCTGCTTCCCAAAAACCTTCCGCGTCCCGGGCTTTACAGCAGGCATTTTTCCGAACAAAAGTTGCATAATGAAGGCGGTGAAGAGATCGAAGAGCTGTATCAGCGCTGATGATACATGATACAACGGGTCGGGGCGGGGCGGGCGGGGGGGGGGGGGGGGGGGTCGTGCGTTTTGCGCTGCGCGCAAGGAGGTAAGAAAGATAAGCGGAGAGCCCTCGCCTAAGCAACGCCTAAGCAAACAAAACAGCTTGCGAAAGGCGGCAAAATAAAAAAAAAACAAGGAACTAAGAAAAAAAACAAACAAAGAGGAGTTTTTTTTTTTTTTTGCACAGCTTAGTTTGGTTACAGGGTCGGGCACGGGGCGCAAAGAGATAAGAAGTTACTTCGATTTTTCAGGATAAAAGGTAAGTTCATTATGGAGTAAATACAGTAAAGACGGACGCAAAAATTTTACTTCGCGTAATGACCGCCCCCCCAACTTTGCATTGATTTTTCGGAAAAAAAAGTGTGTTCATTCTGCGAGTAAATACGGTACTCTCGATAGAAAAGTCCGCATGCATTCGAAAGAGGAAAGAATGACGATTCCAACGAGGTTATGCGGTCGGCGCTTGGCCCACTAGGCCTATCAGGGGCGCGTTTCCAAAACGACTGTCGCGGGCGTGTTCTCCGAGCTCGAAACGTCGTGCAGATGCTGGGAGCGCTTCAATAAACACGAATTGTAGCTTTCATACTACAGAGACATGAATAATATTTATTAGTTCAGAGACCAAAACAGCAATGATCTAAAAATTGACTTTTCCCAGAAAAATTGTGATTTCTTGCTTAATGTGAAAGCATTAACTGTCCCATGGAGCACAGCCGGCGTTATCTGATGTCTGTAGCAACAAAAAACGGCACCTAAATACCCATTAGCTGAGCAAAATGGCACGTAAATTTCCATTGGCTGAGCAAAACAGCACATAATTTCTCAATGGCTGCAAAGCGGATGCACCTGAGAAATAAAACACAAAGAAAAGCACAGCAACGCTAAGGTAGCGATTTGGGTGAGTTGGTATCGTTATTCATGGTGAAAAACAGCTCAGAAACGAATACAGCGAGAAGGAACAAATACGATAGGACAAAGCTGTACTGGCAACTAAAGTTTTATTTATCTTCCTAAAGATTCCTTTAATCTTTCTCACTAATAAAACTTTTGCGAGTACAGCTTTGTCCTGTCGTGTTCGTTCCTTCTTGTCCCTTTCGTTTTTGAGCTGTTTTTCACCATGAACACAGCAACGCAGATGCTTTGTCACGGAAGCCGTAGTGAAGCGAGCGAGGTTCGCCGCGCCTATGCAGTGGGGGAGCGTGATGTTACCGCCTGAGCGCCATGTGATAAAGGAAGACGTGGCGCGCTGCTTGTAGGAATGCGCTACGTATAGGAATGCGAAGGCATTCCTAAACGTAAGCAGTCTTAAGTGTCTCTGCCAAATTTTTTGAAGCACGGGAGGGCAGTTACAACATTGCCTCGCCAAATGCGCGTCGTTGCCGTGAGCGTTCGAGCTGGCCAAAGCGAAACTGTTACGCCTGTCAGACGTAGTCGGAGGAGGGTGCAAAGAATTGTCACACTCGTGCTCGATGGGCCCGGAAAAATTGAGCGGTGGGTTTTCGACGACGAGTAGAGATATCACGACTGGGGCAAAGTGGTCTCAGTATGTAGTACAATCGCGCAACTCATCCACCGCAAAGAAAAAAAAACAAAAAAAAAAACAGCGTGATTTTGCGGACAAGTGGAGATATTCTGATTGTGACAAGGTTGACCTACCGTGGCGATCCGATGAATGATAATCACGTGAATACAGTTGCAGACGTTGCCGTCAAAAGGCTTTTATATATTCTATAACCCAGGCGATAAGGTAAGAAACCTAGTTTCTTGTGTGATGCTCCTGGGCCCGTTTGCTCGAAGCTGGTTAACTAACCGCGGTTTACCGGATTTCCCTACGAGGGGGAATGTTTGGTCACGTGACGGGCAAAGTAAGGACGGCGGGGAAATATGGTGGGGCCCCAATGAGTGAGCGCCGCTCACTTTGGAACTAATACGTCGTAGTAGCTGCAGTAGCGGGCACGTTAGTCAGCAATGAATGGTGCAGGAGTTTTTCGCGTTGCCTTACCTCACTTAAAACGCAAAACATGAGCAATGACCTCGCTGCATTTTTTAGATAGACTTTCGACTCTGGCCATTCCTAAGCCTGAACGCGATAATTGTCGGCATGGCAACGTTTTTGCAGAGTTTACTCATGACCTACTTGTTAAAATGAATAATAATTACCAAACAGATGTAATATTTCTCGACTTCGCGAAGGCCTTCGACCGTGTTCCGCATCGTTATCTACTCACCAGGCTTTCAGTTCTTGGTATTGATTTGACTATCATCGCTTGGATTCAGGATTTTCTCACCTTAAGAGTTCAGTTCACATTGGCTAATAATCACAAATCACCCTTTGGTAAAGTAGCATCAGGAGGTCCCCAGGGTGCAGGACTCTCCCCACTACTATTCTTAATATACATAAACGACCTTCCTCATGACATCCTTTCAAAAATTAGGCTATTCGCCGATGATTGCGTGATATATCGCCCACTCACAAATGATTCAGATCATCTCATATTGCAGGACGACCTAACACAAATTAATACCTGGTGTGAACAATGGCTGATGCCTCTCAATCTGGACAAGTGTAAAGTAGTTTCGTTTACCCGGAGAAAATCTACAGATACGTATTTATATTCACTCGGCGGCACCCCAATTAATACTTCAACTTCTTATAAGTACTTAGGAGTAAATTTAACCTCAACGCTTTCTTGGGTTCTGCATGTCGATAATATTATAGCTGAGGCATCGCGCACACTTGGATATCTGAAACGTAATTTAAAGTCCGCGCCCAGTCACCTTAAGAAACTTGCATACATAACATTCGTTCGACCAAAGCTTGAATATGCGTCATCCATCTGGCACCCTTCTCAAGCTTACCTCTCTGATAACCTGGAACGCATACAAACCCACGCAGCCCGATTCATCGCATCAGCTTATACTCATGACATCAGTGTGACCCAACTTAAAGAAACTCTAGAACTACCCTTACTGTCCAGTCGAAGATTGAACTCTCGGTTATGTTTATTGCATAAGTTCTACTATAACTATCCATACTCCCATACCACTCCTCTTGCTCCTCCAGACCGAGTATCATCACGCCTTAATCACAGTCAATGCATCAAGCGTATTGCAGGCAAAACGCTTGCCTTCAACACTTCCTTTTTCCCTCACGCAATAGCCATCTGGAACTCCCTTCCCGACGACATTGTAGTCATTACTGACCCAATAACGTTTCGCCAGGAAGTCTCTTTACACAACCACTAACCACTCCCGACTAAACCATATCAGTACTTTGTGTTTTTTACTATTGTTATTTTGACTCTCTCCTTTTCCTATTTTTGTCGTTTTCAAGTGTCAAAGTGTATTTTAGTTCTCGTCTACTCCCCCCCTTATGTAATGCCCCACCCGGGCCCTTAAGGCAAGACACTGGTTCTAAAATCGACTTTTTTGTTTATTAATGGATTATAATGAAAATCAGTGTGTATATGTGTTTTGGCTTCCTCTTTTCAAATATTCAATTAGTTCTGCAATATCTCAATCACTTTTTGAGTTACGAAGAAAATAATGAAACCTAATTAGGTCATTTCTTACGACTCATTAAGGAACTTTCTAATACAAATTTTTTTGCATAAGTGATATGGATTTGTAGCTAAAGACCTGTCATGCAAGATGATGCTATTTATATTTTTGTAAAAATAGATCATTGTATAAAACTAGTCTAATTAGGTCAAGTACACTATTTACAAAGCCTAACGAGGTCACATTATCACTAATAATAAAATTTCGGGCCCATACTGTCATACAAAAATAGCATCACCCTTCAGTTCACTTCTTTCTGAATTCAACGGTATAAAGTTTATAGAAATCCTTGAAGAATAATCTCATGAAAACAACCGTAAGGCTAGGCATGTAGACGAAAAATGCGAAGCTGAGAAAATTGCAGTTGAAGTTTTGACACTCATTGCATAAAATTTAGTAAGGGATCCCATGCAATAATGTTCAGCAATATGAAGCATAGTTCTATCTGAACAAATTCAGATGAAAAATTCTGCAATCCGTTCACAAGAACCTTTAAAAAATAATATAAAACTGAGAAATAATGTCTGCAATGTAAAATCAAGTTATAAAAGTATGAGTAGACTCTATAAGGGACAACGGGAGGAGGCACCAAGGGTTGCACGCTCCGAAAGCAGATTTTGTTTGGTCCTGAAAAGGGCCTTTGTTCGTGTAGCACTTGAAAGGGGAGCCCCTCACAGCCGTCCAGGACTGTAGTCCCCAGCTGTTCCAGTTTGGTGTTGCCTGGAGAACCTCTGCTTTGCATTGCTGCTGCTCTGGTGGGCAGCGTTGGCCTTACGCAAAGGCAGATTGTCCTTCTCCATGTTTGGAGAGCTTTCATGCCCACTACAATGAACTGTGTCCCAGCGTCGCGCGTCTGGCCTCCTGTGGTGACGCCGAGAAGGTCGAATTTGCGCTGGGTCGCCGACTTTTCCGATAGCGCACGCTTGCATTCGTCCGATCGTGCGACTCGTTGCGCCTGCTCGGCCGTGGAGTAGTATGCGGTGTCGGCACGAACCGCGCTCGCAAAGCTCGACAAACTGCCGCTGCTCCATGGATTCGCGATGTCTCCGGCTGATGTTTCCGGAAGATCCAAGGCATCCGGCGGTGCCGATCGCGGTGGCGCACTTGCAGCAGACAGCTTCGGCTTTTTGTTCCACGGTCGCTTCCTCTTCCTTCCAAACGCTTGCCGCGTGCTCGATTTCAACCGAGCGTCGTCCGGCATCTCAAGAACTCGAAGCGAAACAAAAGAAAACACGCGCGACTTCGTAGGAAAACAAACCAACAATGTTCAACGCAAGCGCGCGAACGGGAACTAAAACGTGCGCTCGACCACGGAGGAAACAAAGCAGACAGGCCTAAGGAGACGGGCGGAGACGGGCCCAGGAGCAGACGACGCACCTCTCGCCAGCGCGGGAACGGAAAGGAAGAAAGGAGAAAAAGAGCGGAGGGGCGCGTTTAGGCCAATAGCAGGGGCGCTAGGCACCGCGCGTGCTCTGACGTACGGGCACCTTGCTAGCCGGCCAATGAGCTATCGCAATTGGGGCCTTTGAAACCCGCGGAATGTGGACGTTCCCCGATGTTGTCGCGATAACGAATGGCATGGGGACGTGGGGAAAATAAGCGGCTTTCCAACAAGACCAAGATGGCCGCGATCCGACGAGCGATCGCGAAACGCGCGGGGCGCGAAGTTCCACTTGTTTTCATTGAACTCGCTGTGCCAGGGCGCTGCGGGGACATCGTAAATATCATTTTTTTCATGCTTAGACATTGAATTCGACATTGAAACTTTGCAGGCAGGTACCTTAGACTACAATTAATCCAAATAGGTGAATTTTGAAAAACGCGAAATTTCGCGTTTTTTGAACATTTTAAGACCCGCGTCTCCCCTTAAGGATAAATAAATGAAATGAAATGAAATGAAACGTCTTTGGAAAGTGGATTGCCTTGACTCAATCAGCCGGGTATTGATAGCACACAAAAGCAGAGAGCGTTCCCATAGACCTTTTGCTAAATTTCAAAAGCACCGAGGTGCATGCTACGAGTGCAGTTACACGCGCTGCCCCTGCTGGCGTCTGCAGTTATAACTGTTCTGAAGCAAAAAGCCTAAAACAAATTTTGCCGTGCTCGCGCGTTCGTCAAAGATTTATTATGATCATTTACTTCAAATCTTTTATAAGTGGAAGACCAGTGCGCGCGGATCGTAGAATTACACTTCCAGCGTTCTTCTCGATTGTCGGGTAATTTACTAATAGGTCAATTTTCAGTGGAGCCGAGTTACAGGTTTTTCAATTTATGACGGTGTTATATACAGTTCTTATATGCTGGCCAACCATGCTGCCGGTGTACCGCCGCCTTTCATTGCTCACTTCTTTCTCATCGTTTCTAGGATTCAACTTCGTCGTCCTCTTTCAAACTCGGAAGGAAATTTCAACGAGGCTTTTCTTCACTTCATACTGCCAAATATTTAGAAAATTTCCAAACAAGGGTTAATTTAGTTTTACCTTGCCGATTATTTGTACCACGAGCAATAAAAATTGTTTCTTAAACTCAAATATATGCCGCGCTGCGTCGCGAAAACCAGGCAGCGCGCATCTTTTGGGTCCCCCTCATTTCCGGAACCTTTTCACGGAAGCCACGTATATTCGCTACAGCCAGTAGGTGACACCAGCTACCACTCCTACCACCCCATAATAAAACATGGAGCTATCGCTCATCCAGCCCTCATCAAACATGGCTAGGTACTTGTAGGTACCTAGTAGGGAAGGGCGGTTAACTTTTAACTGCGGTTAAAGTTAACCGGCTTTGAGCAAACGGGCCCTGGGGACAAAGCCCATTTGTTTGTACTGTTCTATTTGGGCACACATACACAAGTGCTGTTTCAATTGACGGCGTGGTCGAGTAATAAAATCGAGTGGCCTCATGCTATGTTTCACGTCTTGCTTTAATCGTGTCACAAACAAATGCTTTATTGCATGCCGAAAAGGAAAGCCTGACTTTCGAACTTCGAAATTGACATTTCTAAAATTAACAGGGAACCGAGCCCCAGTTTCGGTTCCATGGAAAAAGATCTGAAGTCTTTGGCTGGTATAATTTCTCAAAATTTAAATTTGTTTTCTATTTTTTTTTTTTTTTTGACTGGATTTTTACTGGAGTTAGTTAAGGACTCTCACATAAACCGCCTGCTTACGAGCTCACATGCACCCAAAAATTAATGTCAGTAAAATTCTTCTTTAAGATTGAAAAAAAAAAAAATGGATAAACACTATTTTTTTAATTTTAAAATATTGTATGCAATAGCAAGTTTGTCTGTGAGTGGTCTGTGTTATGAAAATCTGGCTTCAGGCTAAAAATATAAAGTTATATTTAAACAAATAAGAATTAATATTTCAATCAAGTTTTTATTTCCACAAGAACTCAAGTCTGATTTGTACGATCAAGGTTCTTCACTTCACTTCACTTTACTTCACCTATTATAAAACGGCTGTATAGCATTTCAATAAAACAATTGTTGGAGACACCTGAAGAAAAAAAAAATGTTTCTTAAAGGGACAATGTAGGCAATTTCGGATATTTTTTTGGCGATTCAACTGGGTTCCAGGCACGTCTCAAGCCACGTTGCCCAAATTTGAGCCGTAACCGGCGCTTGTGTGCCGCACAAATTAATTAAACAGTCGCGGTAATAACCGTTCCGGGATCAACTGGGGCAACGCCTTGAGAGTTGCGGGAGAAGGCAGGAGAAGCGAAGCTCACGTGATCGTTGCGAGGCCAACAAGCTCGACGTTACAAGAGACGCGTCTGTGATCGTTTGAAACGAGAGACATACGTTTTGGTTTGCGATTTTTAGCAATACTGTTCTCATTTCCACCTGAATAACCATGACAACTATAATTCGGACCGGAAATGATTACTTAATTGTAAATAAAACAACATAATTGTTTTTCTCTTTGCTACGCTGGACGCGAAACAGGCAACGAGCAACTACGGGCAAACAAAATAAAATAAAAAAGAACACGTGGGAGACGTTTGGTTTCAGATGTCAGTGTCGTGTTTAGTTTGGGAGCACGGTACTCGAAAGGTTCTGCAAAATGGTAGCCATGCCAATTTTGTGCGCTGTAGATGGCTGTTCTAACGGTCGACTGAAGACTAGTATTCGTTCGGGCGACGCTAGTTTTTATGTGTGGGTTGCTGTTCATGTGCTTTGACGACGAAAAGAGGATGTCCGACTTTGGTGAAAACCAAAAATGGTGTTGTTTATTTTCTCCTTCTTGGGGAGTGTCCCCCGCTGAGGAACCGGTTCTCGCTGCCACTTTCCCCTCAGCATTTCCTCCGCGTCCCTGTCCTTTGGCAACGCACTGCTCTCGTCTAGCCCGCGTGAATGTTGCTCACTGCTTCCCTGCTCGGAACCTGCGGGCCGCTCATTGCCAGCTGGGCAGTCTCCGTCGGGGGATGGCAGAGGCCGCCACACACATACTCCCGTTCCGTTGGTGTTGGGTCACTGAATGGAAGCTCGAACTCGCTCGCGAGAGCGGCATTGTCGTCCCTGTTGACGGATTCAATGAAACGACCGCTCCATTGCGCTGCTATAACCCACCGTGGTAACCAGAGTCTCTATCTCTTAAATACTACCGATACCGACTATTCACACTTGACATCACTCCGTACGTCACCTTCATTTTCGGAGACCCAGAAATGAGAACGGAAATAGTTCAGTTTTGGTTTCTTCAGTTCTTTTTTAGGCACAGAAATACGCGTCACGAATGTCTACAAGAAATTAGGCAGCGTGCTAGGTTCCCAAGAAGCCTAAAAACACTATTAAAAAAAAATTAAATAAGATTGTCTTCATTGTCTTTTTAATAATGTGTGATTGGTAACTGAAACCGTAAAAATTAAAACCATAAAAAGCCAAAACGATACTGATATCAACAGGAAACTGTAACCGAAACATTATATTTTTCGGTTTAAGTCCCTGCTATTTTGCCTCAACTGTGGGCGAAAACACAGCTACAATTGCAAGCATGTTTCCTTGGCAATGTTCGCATTTCGCGAAAAGATGAGCTCATCACTTAGATGAGCTCATCATGTGCTATTCGATGTGTTGAAGGAAGGAAATGGAACAACCTGCAGTATCAGCTCGAGCCAAGGCCACACCGGCCTCGGCTCGAACTGATACTGCGGGCTGCTCTTGTTTCTTCCTTCAATACATTGAATCTTAAATTTATGCTTGTCTCTTCTCTCTCCTCTGTTCCTTTCTATTTGTGCGCAATTTTAACCATGCTCAATCATTACCAACTCGCCCAACTAACCACCTTACTTCCGTCATCAGCTTTTCAAGTTTATGCAAAGTTTCATAGTCACTAAATAGCCTTCCCAAGGTGCTTATATGTTCCCAAGCTTAGACGTTGTGCGAGTCGTAAGCTTGTGAATGCAAACTAATGTGTCACAAGCTTCATGGATGTGTGGCGCAGAATGATAACGTGACGAGGACACGAGGACGGCCATAATCGTAATGAAAACAGCTCGGGTTATAAATGACTTCCTATTAAATGATTCCAGTGGTGTGAGCTTTTAATGCCCTAGCCAAAGATGTTCGAGCAGCCAAATGAACATGGCACTGAAGAGTACAGCGACAAACAGGTGGTCGTCGCTGAACTCGACAAACGATCAGGGTATCACAGTCGTCTTAAAACAGCCTGACTAATGTTTTTATTGCGAAAGCATTAACTGTCTCATGGAGCGAGCTGACATGATTAGTCTGAAGTGCGAAAACGGCAGATAGTTTCCTTCGGTTCCATTGGTTGGCAAGCGTCGACGGGGCTTCCATTGGCCGCTGCGCTCGTCAGTTTCCATGACTGCTCACCCCATGGCGCTGTGTGTCCATCAGCGAGGAGCATCAAGGTTACCAAGGGAGCACATGCTCCGATAGGCGACGAAAAGTGTGCAGCAGACGAAATGGGAGCGGACGAGTGGCTTGCATGCTTTCGCATTCACAACTCATAAGGAATGCTTAGGTACACCTCAATCTTTCATTATCAGGTACTATGTCCAGCCATACTGAAACAGTTCATACCAATCTCTGGAACATTGTGTCGCATGAAGAATTGAGCAGCCACAACTTTTCAATGAGTGGGGCAACTGCAGCTCTTTGCCATGGTCGCAGAGGCTGAAGAGTGATGAGCGGCGTTCCACATCCAGACGCCGGTATGCCATAGAAGCAAATTTCTGCAGTCACGTCAGCGGGAAGAGATGTTTTCTGCTGTTAATCCACTTGTTTGCAGCATTGCTGACATCGATGTGGTGCTCCCAGGCATCATAGTCACTCATTTATGAGAGACATCGGGTACTGGACTTGCAATGCTCGATAGACATTTAACAGGAAGTTGCCTATGCTTAAAGTGCCCTTTTATGACACCATGGCATTCAGCTGCATTCAACGGCTTGGGCGCTTTACTCATGTCCTCGTCGCTTTGTCTTCCTCCTGCTCAACAGATGGTTTCCCTTTCCTACCAGTGCGCCATTGGCTGCCGCGGCAGACTACTGACTTGCTGTGGACAGGGGGCACATATGATTCTCTGCCACAATATAACCATGCTCATTTACTTGCCTGGAAATTATGTCCAGCCCAGATCGCATTCACTGGTTGGGGAAGCCAGTTCCCTGCCTAAAAATAAAAAAAAAAGGGTTATGTAAGGCACTCATATCAAATATACAAAATGTAACCACAAAGATAATATTTCCTAAGGTGCTACTCCTGCTCCTGGACTTCATCTTTAGGGAGGAGATTTCTGAAGAAACATATAAAATAGTTTGACTTCAATCCATGACTGCCATAAATGAGAGTGACAGTGTTGAGATTATTAATAGCCGAAATGATCAAATAGAAATTAGAAAAACTAAAATTTCGAAGAGAGCTCTCTTGATTACAGAAGGTTAGCAACCCTGCTTCTACACACCAAACATCAGTGACAGTCCCACCGCCTCATGCACAACATGTTCTGGGCCTGTGTTTTTGCCCGCGAAAGTTGGACGAGCTAAGCATAGCTGCGAAGACTATGATGCCCGGTAGCTACTTCCTGGTTTTGATCACCGAAAGCACAGTCACCGTGCCCAATGCTTTATGTTGTGCCCATTACAACAAGCCTTTGTAGAAACATGTAAGCAACATAAAATAATGTTTAAAGCAGCTGAAAGAGCGCTTAGGCCAGGCCGCATAGTTTACAGTTTACGTATCCGAGAGAGAACTACGCCGCATAGTTTGCAATAAGGAAATGTCGCTGAACGCTTGCCTGCTTTGAGTATCACTTCAATTTGCAGTCCTTTTCCTTCTGCATCGGGAGTTCCAAGCGCTTTGTCGTATCAGAGTCCCATTAGAGGATCCTATGAGGTTTTTAAACTTTCTTGTTGAGGCGTGTGGACGCGGCACTGGAGTCGGGCACTCACTCGAATACCTTTTCGTGCTTGTTGAACCCAGATAAGCATTTGTTTCTCGTCTTCGGTGAATCCTAGTTCAAGCTTCTCCCGAGTTTTCATAATGAAGGAGACGTCGAAACTCGCATGACGCCAAATGTGTCCAGAGGCGAGGGACGCCAACGAGTGAAACGAAAAGAAACAAGCGCCAGGAGCCATCGCTCAAATGAGCCAACGTTGCCCGACGGAAAAGCGCATTTAGAAAACACATAGAACGTTAGTTTTGAAACCTGCGAATCAGCATCTTTCACGATTTGCGTTTCGTAGGCATGCCACAAAAGAAATTTAAAGAAGCAACTTTTTTCTGAAGTGTAAAACCCTTTTTAAAGGGGGACCAGCAGAAATATTTTTCCGCCTGGCGGAAAGTCCTCCTTGCCCTCTTTCTCTCTCGTATTGTAGCACGGCGAGGCGAGGGGGAAGGTCCCCTTTTGTGCTGGCTTCTGAGAGGATAAGCCGAGAAAATCCCCCTTCTGAGTGACAGGCGAGGGGTGCGGCAGCAGCGACCTCGTGACTTGCAGGTATCTTCAGCTCCTATCGCGTAATCTGCCCTATTTTTCGGCGCTCGCCAAGCCTAGCCCCTCGGGTGCAGGTTTTACGATGCTGCAAGGCTGCGCCCTTGCAGTCACCGAATTTGAGCTGTCGAAGTTTTTTGGTTTAGCCCGTGGCAAAGTAAACGCATACTTAGGAGCTGCGATGCATCCCCGCAACCTTTGAAGGAACGTTTCATAAATATTCCTGGTTGATCAAGGAGCTCAAAACACATGCGCGAGATGTGGTGACTTGAATATGTAAGGATGACTTGCATCTTCACAAAACATTCCACCCTAAACAAAACGGCTTGTCACGCTGAAACCTGCCTCAAATTGGGATCGATGGAAAAGAAAACGATGTACCGGGTGCGGGCATCTTGTAGGTCTCTGTTTTCTAGCAGCGAGCACAAATTATTGTGTGCGTAACTCACACTCTGATGGCCAACGAATGTAGATGACATTTATATTTACGCATCCCAACAACCACATGAGGTGAGAAGGCAGCTATGGTGTGTGTCAATACTAGAAAGTTTTAGTGGATCGTCTTTAGCTCTTGGATAACCATATTGTACAACAACATATAAGCTATAACCTTTCTTGGAGCATTCTTTATCGAGTGCAACTACCGAAGCGTGTCGTTATAGTTCAACGTTGCTTAAATCGGTGCTATAGCACGTGCTGCCCCTTAAAAGTATTTCTGCAGCATTAGAAATAAAATATAAATCAAATGTAGCCGATTTTTTTTAACATGAAACATGTTTGTAATTTGTCATTGCAAACACATTTTAGGTATACTGCCACACAGTTAGCACGGACAAACTATCGCCGGTCTTTCTAATTTTGTTTTCTTGGAAGTGAATGATGTTTAGAAAACTGTTAATTTAACTATCCAACCTAAGTGGCAGAGCTCGGCGCTAGACAATACATGTTGCTGGGCAGAAATAGTAAAAAGCGCCAATGTCGCGTTCGGGCTAACAGTGCCACATAATGCACGCATACCGCTACAAGATCAGCGCAAGCATAATATGGCAATGAATTTATTACACAATTTGTTTTAATAGATGAAGGTTTCAAGAAATCGTCGTGGCGCCTTGATTGTCACAGCTGACGAGTCACACTTATTAACGGCTTCGGCTTGCTTTATCAAGTCGTCAAAAGTAGTCATCTCCGTGGTTTCAGAAAAAGGGAGGTTCAGGTTTGGTCGGAGATTGCTACGGTTACACTCGTATGCTTTTTTTCAGTTCCATCTCGCATATATACGCTTTTTGCTCAAATAAACAGGGGCATCTCACTTTTCACTCATCTTGGCCTTTAGCGCGACTGTTAACAAGTTCTGAAACTGACAAAGAAAAAGTAATTTAATTAACTCAGGATTATAGGTTGTGCAAAATATTTACAAAGTTCGAGGTTCGCTAGAGTCGTCCTTTGTATTCAATTCCCCCTCCCCTCACCACCACTTCCTTTCCTCCAAATCAACAACATAGATTATTTTATGAACCACCAGTAATTGAGCGTACTGGCAAAATGTCTATTTGGCGTAAGGAAGGCCTTGTTTAAATGTTCGAGCAATGAACTGGTCTTCTTACTGTGCGTGACACAGTCAGCACAAAAACAATATTGGCAGTTTTACGCAGGTCCATGCATAATTTTGTGTATGAGAACAAATTGATGCCTCGTAAGTTGGTGTCCAATGGAAGCACTCTTTACCGAATTGCTTGTATAAAAATAACAACTTTTCAACCATAAAAACAAAACAAAATAACACCACTTTTTTTGGGTCACTAAATTTACCGATTCACTCCATTAACGTAAATTGTGCAACGGTATGCATACATTACGCGACACTGTGAGCGCAAACACGACATCGGTGCTTTTTGCTATTTTTCCGAGCAATGTATTGGCACGCACTAAAATCTGCCGCTTAGGTTAAATACTCGCATTAACAGTTTCCTAAACATTGTTCACTTCTAACAAAAAAAAAAAAAGTGGGAAACAGCAGCGATAGTTTGTTCGTGCTAACTGCTGCGTGGCGTAAGGCAGCGGCGTAGACTTTACATTTTTCCAGGGGGGGGGGGGGGGGGGGGGGAACAGGCTGAGAAGTTCTTTGGGGGGGGTGCTGCACGTTAGCTTCTCGCCAGAACTGGAGATTGAAGCTAACGAAAGCACGCTGGGGTTCCATTTCCCATGTATATTGTCAGTAAAGGCAATGTGGGCATTATTTTGTTTACATGCCACTACTAGAAGCTCGTTACATAACTCGTAAACAGCATGTCGGTAAGGATCATGGCCCAAGCCTGGGGGGGGGGGCACGAGTTCTGATGCCCCCTCGTAGTCTATGGCAGGGATGGGCAAAATACATGCAAATATGTATCGAATTACAAATACAAAATACTTCGTCAAAAATGTATTTAATTACAAATCGAATTACATTTCCAAAAAAGTATTTAAATACAAGATACAAATACAACCAAATGTATTTGGTCTCCTCCAAATACTTTTCCAAATACATTCCGCAAAATCTGCGTCAGCGACTTCAGGGCACCTGCAACGGGTTTCTGGGTATCTCATTATAATTTTGCATTGCACACTCGGGAGTTAGTGTGCGAGGCTCTAGTAACGTAATAGAAGTACAGTCACAAAAAAAATGTAATCAGCTTAGACGTAGTAGGTGAAAAAAGTACAGAGCTTCAAGCAGCTCCTTTTGTCGATTACATTTTGGCATAGACCAACAAAGAACCGAGACGACCAAGACGCGCAGCCCTAGCTAGAGAATTTTTTCATTGTTGCAACTCGCACCAGTTACAAAAATCTGGACGACCCGCGCATTTAGAATGTTCCAGGCAAAAATACGGATGGAAATAAGTCTGGAAAGCATCACAAGTTGTCACAGGCACTTATTTAGCCAGTCTGCCTGTGAACGTCGATTTCGTCACTATTCTTGCCCTGGACTAGCACCGTAATTGCAAAGTCACCAAGCGCTTGTGCTTGATTGAGAGACACTGCATTCGGTGCAGGATGTAGTTTTCTTCCCACTCTGGACAGTGACAATAAATCTGAGGGATGTATTTTCGCCCACAAAATTGTATTTAATTACAATTTTATTTGAAATACCCACGTTTTAGTATTTAAATACACACATCAAATACATTACCCAATTTGTAATTAAATACAAATGCAAAATACACAAAGCATTTGAAATACGTATTTCAAATACTTGTATTTAAAATACTGCCCATCCCTGGTCTATGGGTACCTAAAAGTTTTTCACAATGTTAAATACAATTCTGTGTCACGTTAAAAAAAATTGTCTGCTTTTTTGCTTTAGTTTCTTTGAGACACCACAAATACTTCGAAGTGGCGGCCTGTGCTATGGTACCCATACAAGCAACGTTGAACCATAACACGACACGCTAGACTCGCCAAAAAGTTGTTTAATATTCTTTTCCGCTCCATAGCCGCACTCGATAAAGAACGTAAACAGCGAGTCTAGCTTACATTTCATTGTGGGGCACAGACCGTACGGTTATCGAAATGGCTAAAAGCGATTAACTAAAACTTTCTAATATTGACATCTACCCTTGATGCCCTCTCACCTCAGGTGGTTATTGGGAATGTGTAAATATGAATTTCACACATTTTGCTGGCCATCACGTTCTGCGAGTTAGGCACACAACAGGGCATTTTAGTAAATCGTTTTCAAGGGCCCGCTGCCACTTCAGGCGTGCGCTTCAGAGAATGTATTGAAGTAGCAGCTCGAGCTCCCACTAAATATAGCGTGGCCTGAAAACAGAGACCTTTTACAAAAGGCCCACCCCTGGTACATTGTTTTCATTTCCTTCGATTCCAATTTGAGGCAGGTTTGAGCGTGATGAGCCGTTTTTTTGAAGATGGAATGTTTTGTGAAGATGTAAGCATCCCTACATATTCAAGTCACTCACCACATCTCGCGCATGTGTTTTGAGCCCCTTGATCAACCAAGAATATCTATGAAACGTTCCTTCAATGGGTGCGGGGATGCATCGCAGCTCCCGAGTATGCGTTTATTTTGCCACGGGCTAAACCAAAGAACTTCGACAGCTCAAATTCGGTGACTGCGAGGGCGCAGCCTTGCAGCTCCGTAAAACCTGCACCCGAGGGGCTAGGCTTGGCGAGCGCTAAAAAATAGGGCAGATTACGCGATAGGAGCTGAAGATACCTGTAAGTCGCGAGGTCGCTGCTGCCGCACCCATCGCCCGTCGCTCAGAAAGGCGGTTTTCTCGGCTAATCCTCTCAGAAGAAGCCGGCACAAAAGGGGACCTTTCCCCTCGCCTCGCCGTACTACAATACGAGAGAGAAAGAGATAGAAAGAGGGCGAGGAGGACTTTCCATCAGGCGGAAGAATATTTCTGCTGGTCCCCCTTTAAAGGGGCACTGACACCCCAAAGGTCGTATTTATTTTTATTGTCTAAAACGATGCAAGTTGTAGTCATAGACACGCAAAAAAAACCGCATCGCGAAAAAAAATTTTCCCGCGCGCGCGCGCGCCTTTTTACTTTTGGCGTTTGATTTTCCCGCCTCTCGCCTCCTCGCTTCTTTTGATCGGTGACGTCAAAAATCAGGAAATTTAGAAGCTTTGTAGGCGACATCTCTATAACATTTAATTACGGCAATCGTAAAACATGTTTTTTAACGCAATTGCGAACGCACTACGGCCCTTCTTTTTGAAATACCAAAAATCGGGAGTTCGTTGTGGTGCCGTCTCCTGGATTTGTATCCTCCAACGGAAAACAGGCGACACCGCTCAAAACCGGTCCGCCGCATCGCCGGGCGCTCGCTCCTTTCCTCCTCGCTTTGGGTCGCCATGGCAACAGCAGGGGGTGGTGAAAGGAAGTGGACTCTCAGGTCTCCTCAATTTTTGACGTCAAGGCACCGGCGCCGATCGCGCGGGAACTTCGAATTCGGCATTTGGAAATTGTTTTTTTACTTCACGAATACTGAATTCCCAAATCTCAAATTTTGAGGGTAATGTCCCGGCATCGTTTTCAATCGTTTCGGATAATAAAAAAAAATATGATTTTGATGTGTCAGTGCCCCTTTAAGATAAAAACTGCGACCTAATCTCGCTCCTTGGTGGGGAGCACCGCGAGTGCTCGCGACTTGAACGGGACTTGATGAAGGAAGTTTGCAGGAGTGTCTCTGAAACGTAAAAGCCAGCTTGAGCATTTTCAAGTCAATCTTGGTGTTGAGGCGAACTTGAGCAAGTCAAAGTTCGGCTTCAGTTGAAGTCACATCTATGAATTCGGTGGTGAAACTTCCTTGTGACAAGAAAAACGAAACAAGAAAATTCTGAGAGACAGGAATACTTTCCAAAGGAAGAAAATATGTGGTTTGATTTAGAAATCATAATAAAAAAGTCTATAATATTATTTTTTTCTAGGATTTTCACTTTTCAAGGTTGGGGACCCTCCTTAATGGTACCAGTTGCATTTGAGTGCTTTCGAGAATTGAATTTCGCAGTGCAGCAAAATATTGAACTGTGCAGCTGTGGAAAAACTGCATTAATGACTACTCTTTTTCAAATTATATGGCTGTCTTGGTTGGACTTTCCTTGTGTATTAGTACATATGGTATTTTATTCTAGGTGATGGAGCCACATTGTCGGGGGAGACCAGCTGCCCACTGAAAGTCACCGAGGACATCTGGTTCGGATGCTGTTCCTGCACCTATGTCACCAGAGATCAGCGTCTGATTTTGTGCCACCTGGCTGCCCGTGGTGATGAACAATCCAAGTGCCACCATCTTTCCGTGTCGGGCTCTAAGTCCCAAGTGCTCGGCAGCACTCAAAAACACAAGAGTGAAAATCCATTCAAGTGCATGCTATGTCCCAAAGATTTTGCTCAAAATTCTCATCTGCAAAACCATAATCGAACTCACACTGGCGAAAAACCGTTTAAGTGCAAGCTTTGCCCCAAAGCCTTTACTCAGAAAAAAAATCTGATCTACCACACTCGAGCACACACAGGTGAAAAGCCATTTAAGTGCAAGCTTTGCCACAAAAAGTTTGCTTATAATTCCCTTCTGACCTATCATAATCATTTGCATACTGGGGAAAAGCCATTTAAGTGCGTGCACTGCCCTAAAGTCTTTGCTCTAAATTCCCATCTGCAAAGCCATAATCGAATACACACTGGTGAAAAGCCATTTAAGTGCAAGCAGTGCCCCCAAGCCTTTGCTCGAAATTTTGATCTGCGAAGTCATAATCGAACGCACACTGGTGAAAAGCCATTTAAGTGCAAGCAGTGCCCCCGAGCCTTTGCTAGAAATACCCATCTAAGAAGCCATAATTATTTGCACACTGGTGAAAGGCCATTTAAGTGCAAGCTGTGCCCCCTGGCCTTTGCTGAAAATTCCTCTCTGCAAAGCCATAATCGAACGCACACAGGTGAAAAGCCATTTAAGTGCAAGCAGTGCCACCAAGCCTTTTCTCGTAATACCAATCTGATCCGCCATTATCGAAAACAGTGCTTAAGGGGAAATGAGGGTCTTTAACTTTTTTATTGTATTTCATTTATCGTGCTGAAATGTAGAATACTGCTGTATTTCTCAGTGCTGATTTCAAATATGAATTTAGTTTTCAGATAGCTTTGCTAGATCCTCGGTTCTCAATAAATATGTAATTTTAATTCGGCCCTCGTTAGGGTTGTTAGCGTAAAATCCTTCAGAATATATCAGAAATTTGTATTGAATTGCATTCACAGACATGCTTTGTGTGGTGATGCTATTTTTGTTGCTCTGTATGTTATACATATGGTTCCACATTTTCAATTTCTATTTTTTCAAAATTCAACATACTTTTTTTAATGGTTATTTTAAAATTCGAATTTCGTTTTTTTTTTCGGCATATATTTATGCCCACAAAATTTTATCAGCTTGGTACTCATATAAAATGAGTACCAATGGACACCAGATCAGATGATACTTATAGCTCTGATATTTGTGATCACTCAAAGAAAAACGGCACAGATACATTGAAAAAGAAAGGGACACTTTATTTGGCAAATGAGTGTAACTGTAAAAAAAAAAAAAAGAAAAAAACAATTACGGACAAGTCGGATATGAAGCCTATGCCCAAAAAAACATGGAACTTCACCTTCTGTACATCAGGATTACGTGATCTTATTATTAGAGTACACACACATGTACTTTCCCAGGTTCTCCTCATTGATCCGCACTCTTTCTTTCCTGATAATATGACCCTGAGCTTCGAGAATTCCCTCTCAACGCTAACACTGGACACTGGCAGGCTGAAATGAAGCGCAGCCTGAGCCAAAATCGGCCAATCAACCAACTGCGGCCGCCGAAAGAGTCATGGTGCGATGTTTTGAAGTACAACACAAGATGCAGAACTTGCATCAAGTCAGTCTTCCTTACGAGTTTGAAAACACGCTCGTACATGGCGGAGTCATGGGGCATTCGGACTTCACGTTTTGATCGATGATGTGCACATTAAATCAAAACGTCATGATGGCATCCGTGTATCCCGTACATTCGGACACGTTTCGATAGACACTGTCGTTCCACTTTTTTGCCACGGCTCTGCGGTACGACTGGAAGGTCAAACTGACCTTTTCCTGTAAAAACTGAATTTTAGAAAATGGGTTCGACGTACTTTTGTCGGTTTTTATCGGTTTAAGGGGGAACACTGGTCTTGGAGCTTTTTTTTCTTATTCTATGACCAAACCCATTGAAACTGCACAAGCTTGTTCAGCTTCTTGTGCTGATTTCATATATCTGGTCATTTTCTCAGTAAGTAGAATTGTCCTCAAGGTAATTAAAACTTGCCTGCCTTTGTTTAGAGGAATGATAGGAAAAAAAACTGCTCAACAAAATATCCTTTTTAACACATGGCTAGATACTACAAAGTGTAGAGCATACAATGTTGGAAGTACTTTTAAGATAAACCCACTATTAATGATTTTACCACACATTAAAGTTCAGTGCTCAATGCATGGCTAACAAGTAATAAAACAAAAAATCAAATAGAAAAATTTCTAGACTTATATTAGGAAATCTGCTTTCAACATTGTATGCTTCACACATTTAGCTACACATTTCAGGAAAGGTATATTTCTATCTGCTCTGGATGCTCAGATATCCCTCCTGCAAATTTTCAACAAGTCCAAAAATTGTGTCTTGTGAAAACAATGTTTCAGAGCCAACTTCAATGCACATTCAGCCCAGATAGACATTATTGAGAGATTTATAGCCCAAATATTCATCCATGAAATTAGAAGCCTGGTGAATTCAAAAGAACAACAGCCATCACCATTTTCGAAAGAATTCAGTTTTAGGACGTTTTTGGCTCCGAAGACCCATGTCTCCCCTTAAATAAAAAATGTCGAACCTAAAAACTGACCTTTTTCGGTTAAAACTAAATTTCCGAACATAGATTCGGCATACTTTTATCGGTTTTTATTGGTTTAAACCGAAAACTCCGAACCCTAGTTATACAATAATTTTAATTAATTAGTCCCAAAGTCTTAACAGCTGTAACGACCCGTACAGAGGACCTAATTAACCCATTGCTTCCCAGTGCAAAAAATAGTGAGAGTATTTGAAAAATATATTGAATACAGGGTCACTGAACATAAATATAGACACAGGGGCCAAAAAAAATTTCATAAGTGCTACGAATTGTCTACTATAGCTTGTTGCATATCTGCAACACTGGGCAGTAAGTGAATATCTCAAAATATTAGCCATATATAAGAAGTTTATTTTATCAAACAAGGCACAGCAGTGATGAACAAAACATAGAAAGACGTGCTTCCTAGCATGGATAAGTTACCTAACCCCGATGGAAATCGACGAAACAATTCCGGTCTTTGTTTATGCACAAGTGAACATTGCACTTTGAGCAAGCGACGTAGCTGTAGCCTCCTGTGCACAACTTGCATCTGTTGCGGCGGTCCATCCAAATGGGCCAATGATGGCTACCATCGCCTCTTACGTCGCGTGGAACTTGTGGTGACGCCCGCTTCACCAAGGGAAGATTCTCTCGAGAAAGGCGGCCAGGCGGACGCTTCCTGTACAAAACCAAGCTCGTGGCAAGGTCCGCAAGAAATTCTCGCAGAGGCTTGGAAGATTCCCTTTGCTGCAGTGAGTGACGCTTGTGCAGAAACCACGCATTCACAGCAGCAATTTTGACGGTGTGCCAAAATATGTACATGTACCACCGCTTCGAGCGTATGGAAAACCTGTAGCTGTAGCACATCTTGTCTAGTAGGTCAACACCACCCATCGATCTGTTGTACTCGGGTACAATTGCTGGACATTCAACTGAGATGCGAGACTTCTCTTTCTTGTCCCATCTCTCTACAGAGGTGACCGGTTCCACACCAGTGCAGTTAGAAAGAAGTGTGACCGGTCTGTTGTCGAACCACTTTACAGCTATCATGCTTCTGTCACCACATGATGCGACACATGAATCACACGTGCCACGACCTTGCATCTTCATTGCCTTCTCATCCATTAGTTTGCACGACTGCAGTCTGTTCTCTCTCACAGTTCCAATGTACGAGATACCCCTCCGCGTTAGCTCGCAAACTAAGTGTGGTCCCGTGAAAAAGTTGTCAGCAACGATGAGATTGTTGTCCCGTTCAGGGAGACTTGAACACAACTGAAGCACCACTCCCGCACCAAGGCCTAACTGATATCCTTCTTGGTCTCCGTAGGCTCCCTTGCTGCATGCCTGGTAGATGTCAAAGTCGTAACAAAGTCCAGACTCGCCAGCACGAGCCCAGAGCTTGAGGCCCCACTTGCACTTCGGCTTGTTTGGAAGGTACTGACGAATTTGCGACCTTCCACGAAAAGGAATCAAAATTTCGTCGACGGATGACTTGCATTCCTGAGGTATTTTCAGCATGTTTCCCCGCAGTGCTGACAGCCATGGTCGCAGCTTCCAGCATTTGTCTTGTTTCACTTCGTCTGTTGCACCGTCGTTGTCAGCAAAATGCAAGTGACCAGCAATCTTCTCAAATCGATTGCGCGACATCACCTGTGCAACCAGCTCATAGCGGCTTCCATGTTCCCAGTAGGCACGTACATTGTGCATATCCACAAGTCCCATGCGAAAAAACATTCCTAGAACCGAGGTGAGCTCTTCGACTGTCATGTTTAGGGGTGTTCCGTGCTTCTGCATATAGTAGTTGTTGGTTTCTTCGACAACGTGTCCCAGCATGCTCCTCGAAACAAACAGGTCAAAAAGCTGCTTCGCTGACAGGGGTTCAGCAGGAGGCAGAGGGAAGTCATTTTCAAAGTCTGTGCCAGCTTGGTCAAACGCACATTTTTTCCATGTGTAGCGTTTGTTCGCATAGGCTCCTTTCAGGTCCCCCTTAGCAACTCCTGTCTCAACATTAGCGTCAGTGCTCTCGACGTCTTCATCGCTGCTATCTTCAGTGATTGCTTCGCATTCTTCGCTGCTGCTTTCACCCGAGAGATCACTCTCGTTGCAATCGATGTTGTCCAGCAGGTTGTCATTTCCAAGGAACCGCTTTGGTCTTGTCCTTGGCACACCATAGAAGGCTGAAGGTGCAATGACGGCCTGTAGATGGGATAAGAACAAATTACCAAGAGTGAAACAACATCCCGAAATGACAGCTGAAAGGTATTACCTAACCGAACAACAAAATTGTAGCGAAAATTGAAAAAAAAGCGAATGTTGCATATATGCAACAACCGTGTGAAGTGACATTCACTGCCCACTGTTGCACATTTGCAACATGCCAGGAATAAAAAATATCCAGCTTCATATAATGTATGAAATGCGAGATTCTGCATGCGATTCACGCGAAGGACATTCCTAGAGGCTCCTCCGGTAATATAGAGCTCCTATTTTCAGTTTTAGGTTCTTTGTGGAAATGTAAACATACCTGGTTTTGAGAACTCCCGCACGGCGTGGAGGACGCCATTTTCAAACGATTCCTGCGAGCACAGCGCTGCCCCTAGTGGTGAAAATCTGAACTCCTTGGATTGAGAAATGCCCACTGAGAAGAGCACTGACAACTTTTTGTCACAAAATGGGCCCGATGTATTTTTCTTGAGCAGTTGAAGTCTGTGTTGCAGATATGCAACATGGGGCATTAATGGGTTAAAATTTGATATTTATTGATAACCCAGGGTATACTAAAGCTATCTGAAAACTAATTGCATATTTGAAATCACCACTGAGAAATACATCTATATACTGAACTTAAGCACGAATAGACCTTCGTCTTCCCTTAGAAACCCTACAAGTGTAAACAATGCCCCAAAAGCTTTGGTCAGTATAAGAATTTATCTGCAAGAACCAAATGCGCACATGCGGAGTGCCTTGCGGTTGATCCGTAAGTTTGAACTTTTACACTGTTGTTTCTTTCAGCTGCTGTGGATTTTGGCACTGAAGTAACAGCTGGTTCACACGCTTGTGACTGCTTATGACCCGAGAAAACTGTTTTTAAGCCTCGTGCAAGGGCTCACAACTTTCTGCACTGCTGTGCAGCTGGTCGTAAGTAGTCACAGGATGCTTGAAAACCGGTCTTGTCTTGGTCGGTTGCAGATGGGAGTGCGTGAATGGTCCTTAAAGGGGCACTGACACGCGAAAGGTCATATTTTTTTTATTACCTAAAACGATGCATATTGTAGTCATGACACGCAAAAAAAAAAAACTTTCTGCGTGCGCGCACATTTGTTTTTATTTTTGTTGTTTTTCTCTCCCGCTGCTCACCTCCTCACTTCTTTTCATTGTTGATGTCAAAAATCATGAAATTTAGAAGCTTTGTAGGCGACTTTTCTGTAACATTTAATAACGGGAATCGTAAAACATATTTTTTAACGCGATTGCAAACTTTCGAAATAGCAAAAATCAGAGTCCGGTGTGACGTCGCCTCCTGGATTTGTATCCTCCCTCGAAAAACTTGGGGGTGCTAGACGCACATAGCAGAGGACGATTGTCGAGTCGGGGAATCGGACAAAGAAACCGGTTTTTCCCGGCGCTCTTCTCTCCTGCTCCGCACCTCCTCGCTTTGGGTCGCGGTGGCTTGGTGCGGAGGCGTGAAGGAAAGTCAACTCGCAGGACTTTGCAATATTTGACATCACCGCGCTGGCGCGGATCACACGGGAACTTCAAATCTGGCATTTGGAAATTGTTTTTTTTTTACTTCACAAATACTGAATTTCCAAGTTTCCAATTTTGAGGGTAAAGTCCCGGCATTGTTTTTAATCAATCCGGATAATAAAAAAAAAAATGCTTTTGATGTGTCACTGCCATTTTAAGTAGTGTGGAGTAACCTTTTCCAAGATTTTCATTTCTGACATCCTGTACAGTTCCAAAACCTCCTTTTAGCAGTTACCTTGGTGGGGAACTAATTGCCGAGCGTGTGTGTACACCGAACACTTCCAGCTACCGGTTGGTACATCACTAGTTGAATCCCTCGCACTGCCCAGCAGGTTTTGCGTTACATTGGCACTGTATCCAATTTTGAATATGTACTTCGTAATGCCCCTTCAGGGCTGCATTGAAGAAAGTTATGGAAAATTTTGAACTGACTAACATGGTCATACTCTAAGTGTTTTCCCCTTTCTTCTTTGCACTGACATCTTCACAGTTATGTATTTATATGGCACCTGCTTTCAGATATCACTTTTTTATGTGTTAGGTGTTCCCAATATTTTCTTGCTCCGTGTTCATTCTCCTGGCAGTTGTTTCCGGGTTGCCTGGCTGTCTGCATCAGAATTTTCAAACCGTAGATGTCATTGTTAGCTGGAAAATTCCCTTTGCTTTTGTGTAACACAGGAAAGTTTGTTTGTGTGCTTCTCTGATGGCTAGCTTTCTTGCATCTTTTTAAAAGAATAAAAAGGGTCAGAGTCTCAATGAATACAAACTTGGCCATGAATTTGCTTTTTTTGCAGGATCCTTTGAATCGTTGTTCAATGTGTGATTATTTTTGCATGGCGTAATTAATTTGCAAGCATATCTTTGTGGCGGCAATATTTTTCTTTTTACTTTTATGTCGTTTGTTTTGAACAAAATCTGCGGATGATAAATATGTAATCAGACTTCTGTTTCACTGTTTCTCAGAAATATAGGTTGACAGTCACAGTCCTGCAGTGTTGTTGTATTTTTTTGGTTCCATTGCATATCTTAGCTGAAGCAAATGTGCCGCAGGCATTTTTTCGCGATTCTCTCTAAATTTTGTGTGGGCGCTTGCTCGGTATTTTACGGTAGTTCTTATTCACTGTCACTTAACCCAGAAAACTACTCTTCTGAGTCAGTGCAGAGTAGGAGGTCAATACTCTCATCACAAATAGCTTTTCCCTTTCGATCGCAAGAAAGCGGATATCCCCGTCATTGCTGCTGGTGGTCTTGTGGCTGCCGCAACGGGGTAAATGTTTCCGGCTCATGCCGGCGCTTTGGAGAGGGCGGGCGCTTAACGTATACTCTACAAAATTCCCAAGTTTCGGAAATGTTAATAGTGGGTGTCTGGGATCTGAAGAAAGTATGACCCGATCGACGTGATGGTAGCGGTTTATCAGAATAAGAACATGGCGGGGTTTCCCCGCGCGTGACCCCGTTGCCCACTTCTTCGTCGGCCCGTGTCCATTCTCCAACAGTGGGTGCTTGCACGAAGTGGGCGCTTCTGCGGTTTCTACGGTAGGTGGAGAATTGCACTGAGCAGGTTACCAGTCCAAGAGAGTGACAAAATTTCTGGCCGATAAAAGGCGCGAGAGTCGCACCAGCCGCATCAGCTTGAACAACACGGTGGCAGCCTAGGAGCGTTTTTTGGAAAGGCGTATACGGACCGCAGAACGCCGCTACGAAGCCATTTAGGAGTCCGAAGAGGATCGGATCGAACAGGAAAAACCAGCGCAAATCGCTTGTATGAGACATGACCACTTTTCATGAGAGACTTGGCACTTTTGTTTGGAAGTACACGTTGATGCTTTATTGACTTTATAAAAAGGAAGTCACACTGAATGCAATAATTATCAGGTGTTATGACCGTGACATTGAAGTGAGCAGTGACGAAGCGTTATCCCCGAGCACAGTCCAAAATACTAACCCAGCAGGGAACTTCCGAAACACACCACACGTTTCGTCTCCCGGCAGCATCGAATGGCTGGCTCGACAGGCCTGATGACGTCAAAGGTCTCTCCTGCACAAAGTGAACCGCCTCGGCATCCTTTCTACACCCCTTGCATTAACTCCTTGATTGGCTGTGGCAGTAACATTCCGGCAAATAGATTCCCCACCTTGAACTCAAACCACACACAACAAACCAATCTCGCTCGGAGTTATACCGCCGCTTGTTGGCACCGTCATTGTTCGTGAAGACCCGCCTGTTGCTAGTTGAGATGGTGATTTCACAACACCTTCTGTGTCACCCCTGGGAGTTCAAATAACTTTGCAGACAACTAGAACGTCCTCATTAAAACGTTTGAGATGCACGCAGCACCGAACCCAAACTGAACCAATAAAAAAAACGGTCACCATATTTGCTTCTCCGCTGCAAGCTGCTAAGCGCACAAAACGCAAATACCTGGCCAACTAAAGTAAAGCAGGGGACACATGAACGATAAAAACGAGCACCGCACGGCAGCATCATAGTTGTTGGATACGTTTTATTCATATTTAGAAGGGGTACGACGCGACCGGTCTCATGCCTTGTCGTGAAGGGAAGGGGTATGAGGATGCAGGAATGGGAGAGGGGGTGCGAGGGGGGGAGTGCTTACAGAAGGCCGGCCAGACCGGCTGTCCTCACATAAGCCAAGAGTGAGTTGAAGGCCCGCCTCTTGACGTCTGTGGGGCCTGTCGGTGCCGTCCAGGCCTCGAACGTCATTTGTGGTGGTGGACCGAGCTGCGCGAGTGCTATGTCCCTCTCCTTTCGCCTTGCTGGGCACTCCCAGAGCAGGTGGCGCAGGGTGGCAAGATGCGCTGAGGACTGGGTGTTAATGGAAGTATCGGGGATTAGCCCGGCGGTTTGATTGGCTTGAGGTGGCGATGTAGGGGTCGAACTACACCGGTCGCATATTGCATAATCTGGCGAACGTAGCCCGAAGCGGGCCAGGCGATACGGTGTCCATGCACAGATGGTTGTGATTCGGCGTAGCCGGACCTCGGCCGCCCACGGGTATCCCCTAGGGATGGAGGTCGGGCACTCAGGCAGCCGGGTGAACAGGCGCCGCTTGGTTTCAGTGCGCGGGTGCTGTGGGTGGTAAAGGGCCAGTGCTAGCGTCGGAGCCAGATGGTGCATCCAAGGGTCGCAGAAGTGGCTGACCGGCCGAGGGAAGAGAAAGAACGCCTTTGCCAGCCGGTGCGCCGCTTCATTGCCCTCTATGCCCGCATGGCCCAGAACCCAAAAGACCCTGATGTGTGCGGCCGATCCCAGGACCGACTCGAGTCCCGCTACAGCCGCCCGGATGGAGCAGACCGTTGAAAGTGAGGGGGGGGTCGAAGAAAGGCATGCCTTGACCGCTTCCGCAGAGTCTGTGTGCAGGAGGATCTCGGTGGGAGATAGCCCTCCGGTGGCGGTGTCGCGGAGCTCCAGTTCCGCTTCCAGCAGGATCGCCAGCAGCTCAGCCTCCAGCGAGTGAAGCCCCGGTGGAAGCCGGACACCAGTGGTCGATCCCAAGGACAGGCAACAGGCAGCTGCGGCAGTAGATCCGGATTCAAGATCTGCGGCCACGTCACAGGAGTATCTGCGTACTTCGGGGCCGTCGGCATTGACGTCACGTTCGTGCACCTCAGCTTGGGATCGTCGGCGGCCCGGATGGCCGCCTCCAGCATGGGATGGCGTCGGCTTGCCGAGGTCAGGCATGGCAGACTCCAAGGTGGAGGGGGTGTGGCTGGTGGTGGAACTCCCTCAACGGGTCGCAAGCCCAGCAACCCGAGAATGGATCGTCCCGGTCTGGATTGTGAAAGGCGGATGTGCTGCCCGAGGCATGCCTCGTGTAACGGGCCTCCAATGGTGTTGAGTCTAGCGTAAGCCTGCAGCGTGTCAACCGGCGTGAAGTTTGGCAGGCCCGGTACGCATGGCACGCCGATTAAGGACCTCTAGGGCCTCACGCTGTTTCCTAGTGATGCCTACGTGCTGTGTTCCGTAAAGCATCTTGGCTTGGATGAGGCTCCTAACAAGCATGCGTAATGTGTGGGTGTCGGCGCCCCAGTCCTTAGCTGTGGTGCGACAGACAAGGTGCAGCATATGTACTACGGAGGCTTTGCTCAGCCACGTCACAGGTGAACCGTGCGCGGAAAGGTTGACACCAAGAACACGCAGCACGTTTGTGGCAGTGATGACTGTGCCCCCAAACTTGAGTTCGATGCACGGGGTCACCTCTCGGCGTGCGTTGGTGTTTCCAAACACGGCGTACTGCGTCTTATCAGGTGACGGAGTTAGACCATGTTCTATCAAAAATCCGGCGATGATGTCCAGTGCTTCTTGGGCGGAATCATTTTGAGGGTCAACTGGGCCACCCGTCGTCCAGATTGTGATGTCGTCTGCATAAATGGTGTGGCGGATGCCTGGGATCTTGTCGAGGCGGTGGCTCAAATCCGACATCACTAGGTTGTAGAATAGCGGAGAAAGCACCGCGCCGTGTGGGACTCCTAGCTCGAGTGGAGCCGTAAAAGCTTGTGCATTTCCTACTGAGACACTGAAGGTGCGCCCCTTGAGGAACGCCCTGATATACTGGAGAGGCTTGCCGGTGAGGCCCGCCGCGGATGCGGCGGCCATCACTGTAGGTTGTGGAACACTATCAAAAGCCTTCTTCACGTCTATAGCGACTGCAATCTTGATGTCGTAGCGCGGGTGCTTGCCGGCAAGATCCTCAGCGAAGAGGGCCAGCGAGTCCTGCGTGCTGAGACCCCGGCGGAAGCCAGTCTGGCACGGGTGGAGGACATTGTTTGCTTCAATGTGCCATTCCAACCGCATCAGCGCCATCCTCTCCATAAGCTTCCCGACATGTGACGTCAGAGAGGTGGGTCGCATATCTGTGAGCCGTTTTGGGGTTCGGCCTGGTTTGGGGATTGGTATAACCGAGGCGTGGCGCCAGATGGCGGGAAGTTGACCCAGCTCCCAGGACTCGTTGAAGATGTCCAGAAGTTTTTGCATCGCTGCCTCCGGAAGGTTGCGAAGGGCCGGGACAGTTATCATGTTGGGCCCCGGGGCACCATGCAACTTTGTGATTGTGCGCCCTGCAGCTCTGCCATGGTAAAGGGCCACTCCATACCTGGGTCCGTGGGTTCTTGAGGTGGAGGGAATAAAAATCTAACCTTGGCTGGGTCATAACTCGCAGGACATTCCTGTGGAAAAATTACACCATCTTCCCGAGGGGAACCATGGGGTGATGCGGAGCATCGTTCCATCTCACTTCATCGGAAGAACGAAGTGAAGTGGAGTCAACAGCGGTGAACTGAACGCGCGCAGAAATTGGTTTGCTCTTTATGTTTATACAGCCTTGATGGAGATGCGCCTCAACGGGTAATCGGTCCCTTAGCTTTTAGATGAGAAATTTAGCCAGTGCAGTACAACCGCTAACCTGGGATTTTTAACGTGCATCTCGCAGTAGTCGTCACACGAACGCGTGCCGGTACGAAACTCATCCAGATCGAAACGGGCGGGGGTGGCGGGGACTCGAACCCAGGAGGTTCTCGGCGCAAGCTTTCGCTCCAGCGCTCCGAGCTGAGACGCGTTAGCCCACTCGGCCACTTCCTTTTTTTTTTCTTTATTGAACTCAGCCACTTCCTCCCCTTGAACGCGCGCAGCGCGCTACCGCTGCTTACATTCAAACTTGAAGGAGAAGAAACTAGAGGAGGAGAGTTGCACCTGCGCGCGCAGTGTGAGTAGAAGCGAACGCACGCGAAGTGCACGCAGCTGGTAGCTGCGTGCACTTCGCGCAGCTGTTGGAGAGAGAGAATGCATGCGCAGCGAGGAGAGTGGCGCATGCGTAGTGTGAGTGCGGACTACGACGCCGCGGGACATAGCCCGAGCAAGAGATGCTCCGCATCTAAAAATACGGGGCCAGCTTTGCTCTCGAATTCTTCATTGGAGATTGCGAACCGGAGGGCCATGTCTTCTCCAACTGTTGACGTTGGTTCTTTGTCATACTACGCATCATCACCCAGACCTTGGCTGGTGGTGTGCGCCCATTGAAAGACATGCAGCGGTCATGCCGCTCTTTCCGCGAGCTCGAGGGAATAGCGTTTTGCTTCTGCCGATGTACGGTTAAAGCGAGACAGTCAGGCGGGAGTTTGCCGCCCTCTAGGTAGCAGTGTTAGGCTTTAATCCTCGATTCCCATAAATTAAGCAAGTGCTGATCAGGAGTCGGAGCTTCGGCGCTACGTTCACCGACCGCATCACAATCTCCTTGGCTCGAATAATACGATTGAAAAGTGGCTCGTGAGGCGGTAGTTCTGCGAGCACCTCGCGAAAGTCGTCCCATTGGGTTGTGCTTACGGTGCGTGTAGCAAGAGCGCGAGATTTCTCGCCGAGGCCGATGATAACTGGGAAGTGATCGCTACCCCAGGTGTCATCCACCACCGCCCATGAACACCTAAGGCTTAAAGAATACCATGTTACGTCTGGCGATGTAGAATCTTGCTGTTGTCTATCGGCCCGACGGGTTACCACGTCAGGCGAATTGGCGAGCACGAGGCCTGCCACAAGTGCGTTGTCTGCTACGCTTCGGCCTCGTACGGTGTTTGATTTCGACCCCCACGACGTGTGGTGCGCATTAAGGTCATTTCCGATCAGCACAGGCAAAGGGTGAATAGTGCGGGTACGCAGGAGCTTGAGCAATTCTGCATCTTCGTCGTCGGTGGTACTATGCGGTCTCCAGTACACAGACACGACTACGATATCCTTGTCTCGGAGGCGCGCCGATACCGCCTTTACTTCGCGCTGCTCGGAACAGTAACGCAAGGTGTCGAGCTGGGCAGCAGGGATCGATTTTTTTAGTAGCACATGGGCATGTGCCTGGGGCACAGAAATGGTTCCCTGTGCGTCTCTTTTCCGACGTGGGCCCTTCTGGGCGACGATGATGGTAGGGGTACTGAAGGCCCGGTAGCCTACAATGTTGGGCTCTGGCACCCTAGCCTCTTGTAGTAGGATTATGTCGGGGGGGGGGGGGGGGGGGGGGGGGGGGAAGGGCGCTTGCGGCCAGCCGTCTCTTGAGTTCTGGACCGTGCTGTCGGTAGGAGCGGCAATTCCATTGCAGAACTGTTAATCCTGGGCCGAAAGGATCTGACGGCCGACCGGTAAGCGCACAATCAGCGCCGTCTGCGCTGCCGCCTGTTGTCGGGCACGACGTCATTGTGGGTGGCGAGAAGGGAGGTTGCAATAAGAGTGGTGAGGTTGTCGAGTTTCTCGATGGTCGCAGTCGCTAGTGTTACGAGTTGCGAGAGTGACAGCTCGATACGCGTTGCGGTTTGGTCGTCTGCAGCAAGAGTGGTTTGCACGCCTTGGGTTCTTCGAGGATCATAGCAACCGGTGCTGGCTTCCCTATGTCACTTTCGCGCAGCGCGGCGTTGCTCGGATCTGGTCGATGCAGATAAAGCTGTGCGGTGTGCCTGTGGCGTGCCTAGCGGCGAACGGCACGTAGTGCCCAGTTTCACTGCTCATCTGTTCCATGCTTAATGGTAAGATTGTGTCGCATCGGGGACGACACCATTACGAGACATCAAGTCGCCGTTGTAACGTGGTCCTGACGTTGCGCCGTGTTGAGGACGACGTGGACGTGGTTGCCGATGCCCAATGCAACATCAAACGTCCCTACGACGTCTTGTTAGTGTCGTCCTGACGTTGCGCGACGTCACCCTCGTAGTCATTTTGGAGCAGCTATTGAAGGAGCCAAAAGTTCATTTTGGAGAAGCAAAAAGAACTTTTGGAACATAACCGCACACTTGATTTTCATTTATATCACTGCAAATGTGAGGAGGAGAGATGGCAAATATTAGGAGAACAAACACTAGCTGTTTAGTTGCTTGTGGAAACACTAGACACGGTAACAAGACGACGACTGATAAAGGACAGCGCAAACTGCCGTGAATGATTATTTTAGGCACGAAATCCCACTGAACAAATGTTAAAACACAATCATTTTGAGCACCTAGATTTATGTGTTCTTCAACTTCTGGGAGGTCGTAACAAAACTGCAATTCTTAATTCAGACAAAAAACAAAGCATAAAAAATTAACCTACAAAAGACTCCAATGGACAGCCTGAACGGCACAAAACCAGACCGGCCATCATTCCTTACCTTCACGCTGTCTCCCACAACTTAAAAAAAGTTGCAGAGCGTTACAACGTTCCGGTTGTTTTTTCGGCCCCGAAGAAACTCTCGGCCTTGTGCAGAGGGATAAATGCTCCGGAAGAGGCTAGTGAGGAATGCAAAAAGAAACACCAAACGAAGTTTCTGGATTGTAAAACATCTGTCTACGATATACCATTATCCTTTGGGTGCTCGTATGTAGGGCAAACAGGCCGCTGCATTAATGATTGTGCGAGGGAGCGCGCGGCAACTATCAAACGGACGCCGTCAGGCCATATGGCCGTGCATTGTGATCGATGCCCGTGCACCCCGAAGTTGTCAAACACATTCATCCTGGGGCAACACAGCAAAAAAACAACCAGAGAGATTCATGAAGCATTCCTTATCAAAACAAGAGGGGCTGATATCTGTATTAGGGAGCGGTCAGTGGCCTTATCAGATAAAGAACTTCTATATTTAGAAAAAAAGGGGAACGCTGGAAGTGACTAGGTTTTATTTTGGGTATTTAAGCACACATTTTCTAATAAACTTTCTGTTGTGAGTGTGTGCTCATGGTTGTACCTATGTGTAAGAGCCTTTGATTGTGCTCTAACCTAAGGTAAAACAGACTAGTAAAGACATGGCAAAATGCATTCTTTTACAATTTTTATTTATTTCTGCTTGTTGAAATATTAGGACTGACCAATAATAAAATATTCATATTCTTTTGATTTGTTTAGGCCTATTGCGGCGCCTGTATGGCGCGAGTCTTAGCAGAAGTGGTATTTTGACGCAAGATGCGACAGACTTTCGTTCATGGTGCAATTTGGTGGAAATCATGCAGTAGTTCCATCACTGTCGTACGAACATGGGCACTCTCTCTCTATTTCATGGCACGGATGCAATGTACCACTCCTCAAAGGCGTTCCTTGTATTTTCGTCATTGTACATTTATTACAATCTTTAGAAGGCCCCGCATGCACCCTACTGTTTAGTTTTCTTAGAACGGCTGGACTTGGGGGTGCCGTTGCTGGCCTTGACTTTCTTGCCGCGGTTCCTGTTCTTGACGTTGGCATAATCGTAGAAGTGGTGGCCCACCTTGGTCACTTTCTGAGCCAGCATCATTCGCCGTTTCTGAAAATAAACACATGGAGGTAAAATATTTTGCTAATGCTCATCACTTTTCTCTTCCCTCCACATGTTTTCTAGCTTGTGCTCCTTTCTCCTGTCAATATCTTGTGGATATCGCAGTGGTTTTCAAATGGGGGGTGCATGGACCCTTTGGGGTCCCTGAAAGCCTTCTTAAGGCCCTTGGCCATCGGTCAAGTTGAGCAATAAAACCTTTCTTTATTGATGCAGGTTGTTTCCCAAAACTGAACTGACCAAACCAGGTGCACAGTGTGAGCAGAGTAGATTATTCTTTATTTCAAAGCTTCAAAGTTGGTTTGCACAAATTTAGTTAGGTTAGGTTACGAAATGTTTGTGCCCTATGTCTCGAGGTTGTACATTATGCTTAACCTCCAACATCTTTACATTTGCTTAGTTATACTGTAAAACCCTTTATTTTTGCGGCCCCTATTTTTCGCGAATCGGTCACAGATGACATAATCGCGACCACTAAATTTCGCAAATTCCAGACGCCTGCATTGAAAATCTTAAGGACCGAAATTTTCGCGCGCCCTTAAATTTCGTGAATTCTTCAATTCGTGAAATTTGCGAAAATTGAGGGCTCCCGAACATTACGGGTTTTACAGTATGTAGCAGCATTTGCTGCTCAGTGGTTATCTGTGGTGTGCATTTGTACTAGCTGTAACAGCTCTTGCCGTGTTGTACTTATCTGACCTGCATTTTTGCTTATCGTAGCGGCTCTCATTGCTAAGTGATTATCTGTGCTATAGCAGTTTTTGCTATAAGTACTTAGCTGTGCTCCACTTAACTGCACTGTGCACGTGCTTATCATAGCTGTTGCCGTTCAGTGCCTACCTGTGGTGTGCATCTGCTTATTGTAGTAGCTACACCATCCTGTGCATGTATGTGCTGTGCATCTGTGCTTATCACGTAGGTCTTGCTGTTTGGTGCTTATCCGTGCTATGCATATGCTTATTAATCTGTGCTCTGTACTTGCATTGTGTATCGGGGGTGCTTATCTGTGCCATGCACATCATAGCATTTGTCACTGTTCAGCGGTTATTTGTGCTGTGTATTTGTAATGTCAGTCAAATTTAGGGGTTTCACGTGGCAAACTAACAAAGGGCCTCTGACAGGCCTCAGCGGAAGTCAGAGGATTAATTTTGACAGAGACCTTTCGATGAGCAACAAAAATCTTGGTTACATATTCTCTTCAATGCGCCTCAGTCAGATTACAGGAACCTATGGCCAGAATTTGAATTCGCCACCTAGGGATCCGTAGGCCGGCACTTGGCCTGTGTGTCCGTATCGTGCATCTGAGCTTATTGCGTAGCGTTTGCTGATCGGTGCTTATCTGCGCCGCACTTATCCTGCGCGGTGAGTGCATCTGTGTTCTCCATCTGTGCATATCGTAGCAGCTTTTGCTGTTCAATGGTTATCTGTGCCGCGCATATGCTTATCATAGCAGCTGTCACTGTTCATCACTCATCTGTGCCAAGTATCTGCACCGTGCACCTGCGTTTATGACAGCAGCACTATATGCCGTGCATCTGTGCTTATCATAGAAGCTCTTGCTGTTCTTTGCTCAACAAAGCAGATCTCGCTCTTTGGCGCATATCGGTACTATGCACCTGCACGTATTGCAGCAGCTCTCGTCGTTCGCTCAACAACGCTGCTACCTTCCTCCTTCCACTATACAAGGCAGTGGCCGAGATGCGCCACCTTCCCCTCCCACATTCAGCCCCGCTCCAGCTGCATTCCCCCACAGGCCCAGCGCACTCCCTGAAACAGTGTCCACTCACCTGTTTCCCGGTGATCCTGGGCGCCTCCTCCTCGCTGTCGTCTTTTTCTACCCTCTGCCTCTTGGCCGGCCGCACCACCTTCTCGACGGGGGTCACTGTAAAGGTGCCGCTGGTCGTGGCCTGTTGGCAGACGGTTCCACCAGTCAGTGAAGATCGAGTGCAGGCACACTTTTATTACACACTGCCTGTTTGAAACTCGTGGCGGCACTAGCGTCATTTCCTCGCTTAGATAAGGCACAGGCGACTCTGTTGATATGCCTTTTTTCGACGCAGCTCGTCTGAGAAGGGATACTGAACTCCCGAAGCCGTTATTAGCCCGTAACGCCAGTCAGCCGGTCGGGGTGTGTGCTCGTCATTGCTACCAAGTGGGTTGCCCAGGTAATGGTGGCGGAGCGAGTAGCAGGTCGCCACGGAGGGAAGGGAATACAGCTTGTATGACATTGTAGCGCTGGAAAGCGACAAGGTGTGCTGGTGGTGGCAGGTGCTTCACGTGACCAGGGAGGAATTTCACTGTGCGGCTGGTGGCTTGCCAAGGCAAATTCTACAATATTCTAAGAGCTAAGTTGGGTATATACAGGATGTTAAATTTTGGGGCTTTGCAGACTATTTAAGAAAAACAAAAAAACATCTAAGCTACACAGATGCAGTCTATGCAGGTGAAGTATAACCAGAGAGCATAACATAGAAGGCTAGTTGTCACAATATTTCGGTTAATTAACTAAAATGTGTGAATTAACTTTTTAATTAGTGAAGACAAATATATGCTTTCAATTACAAACTTGCTGAGCATAATCAAGAACTACTAAATCAGTCCATTTTAGAAACACTCTAAGAGCGTGAAAAGCATGGCGGTGAGCTGAAGGTAGCCCGCAGTTTTCTACCTCTTATCATTTGCGTTTCCGCACCACAGGCTTTGCGCCTGTTGCCCGAGTGGTATCTTCGGTGAACTACCACGCTTCCCAAGAGCTCAAAGTCTCTCTACATTTGACTGGTTTAGAGGTTTTTGATAATGCTCGGCAAGCTTCTAATTGAAACATATATATTTATTTAAACTAATGAAATGATTAACACATTTTAGTTAATTATACGACTTATCATGGCAATTAGCCCCCTGTATTATCTCTCCTAGCCATACAAGTTGCCTGCACAGACCAGATTAGTAGTGTGGCTTTTGTGGCTTTTTTAAAACAAATCTGTAAAGCCTAAGGAAAACAGCCTGTATGAAGAGCAGGCCAAGGCAGTGCAACTCGTTATACAGCCGAGATACCACATGCTCAGAAACGGGAACTGGAGGAGGCCGGAAAACAAACGAGCAGAGGCAATGCGGCTTTGCTAGTCAAACTAAACGGTGGAAGAAAGAGAGCGGTAGTGGGAGCTCGCTGTTGGCAGGATAACCGAACGCCCGGGCATAAAGCAGCGACTGCCAATGCACGGAGCGCTCCTGTGATGTGCATCGCCAGACTGCTCAGTGCCGAGAGAAAATGTTGCTGATGTCACCCGTTACGCTTGCCCGAAGGAGTAAAAACTAGAAAAAAAGGGGGCAATGGTGATGGCGTTCAGCTGAATGTTGCCTACGCCCACGCCATAGCCTCGACTGCGTTATTGGTTGTGCCCCAACTTGCCTGTTCGAGTCAGCCGATTTTGGCAACCTGGTGAGTTGCAAAGTTTGCTGGACCATTTAAGAAACATTTAGGCAGAACTACGTCGTAATATTTGGCGTGGGGTCTTCCTAGGTGATACTGAAGAGGACTGCATTGTTTGTTCAAAAACAAGAATGAAGCAGAGTTGCCTTTTAAGGAAGGAACTACTTGAGAATGTCAACTTGACATTCTCTGAATGAAATTGGCACCATCAGCACTACCTATGACCAAAATCAGTATCAAGAAAAAGAAGAAAAAAAAGAGTAGGGAGTTCGGAGTTGCCATCCCATCTGTCTTCTTAAAAAAGGAAAACGAAGAAAACCACACATTCTCCTACTGACATGAATGAAAACGGCACCACCAGCACTACCTATGACCAATATCAGTATCATCAGCACCACTCGAGCTTCGCCCAAATCGACATCATTCACCACGTGGAGATGCGGTAATTTTTTTTCTTGGGCGTGAGCTCCTTGGCAGCCCACAATCCAAGCAAGGCACAAGGCAGAAGCACCATCACACAAATACCCGACCACTCTGGAGCAGGAAGTAAAAAAATGCGCAGGCAGAAAAAGAAAGACTGCTGTGAACCCGATACACGATCACACTTGTTCTTGTTTGGGTCCCTCTGCATAAACAAAGACCTCGTGTTGCACGATTGAGTAAACGCGGTGGGTGGTTTTGGCTTGGCTTGAATTTGCCAGTGCCCGATGGTGCGTGGCGTGGGCGTTGTACAAACACAAAAGCGATAAAAATGCTTTTTGTTTTCTATTCGCCCCTTCACGTAGCCCAATAGCTAATAAATTCCCTCCCACACCCCAACTTCTTTTTCCACCGATCTCCTGCATTTAGCAGGAGGGATGGCTTTCTCTAAAGCCCCTTTATGTTTCAAAAGTGGCGCAAGGTGCGTCGATGCACGAGGCTCGTGCAACGTGCAGCCCTTGGGAAGATCATGGCGACACAGCGCAGCATAGAGCTAGATTTCGGATGCCATGTTCTTCCCAGAAGGGGCGCGCGGCACGTGCCTGGAGCATTTCCACAACAATGAATGGCGCCACTTTTCCCAGGATAGAGGGGCTTTAACTTTCTCCAGACTCGCGCACCTACTCATGGCTGAACTCGACTCCGAATATAATGCGAGGAGCGTTTTGGAGCATGTAATTAAAAAAAAAACAACTTGGCGTTATATTCGTGGAGATACGGTACGCTACATATATTAAGTCTCTCGATAGTGTCATACTCAAACAATAGTTTTATTAAGGTGGGATTTATGCCAAAAAGCTGAACTGAGAAAAATGCTTCCAAAGTGCTCGAGCCTCTACCTTTTCTTTAGCATCAATGGATCGAAAATAATTTATAAAAAAATAACTATGCTGCGTAAACAAATGAAACTTTCTGCAAATACTCTAGATTTGGGTGGATGTAAATGTGCCATTTTTCAAAATCAACTTTTTTTTGCAGAAATCTTTTTTTCTGGGTAGAATACCCCTTAATGGAAAAATTAATTGTAGAAAATGCGATTCACTTTTTCTGTTTGAATGTATGGGGTTCTTCTGGCCCTTGATACTTTGAAGCTTGGGAAGCCTCTACGAGCTAAGTTTATAGTAAATGGTGCTTCCAATGAGGGTGAGATGTTCTGGCTATGTTAAGCCAGAACATCTCGCCTCAAGTTTTTACGTCCCACCAACGCCGACACTGACACCGACGCAGGCTTTTCTGCGCGACGAGCTCCTTAAAGTTTTATAGGTTTCAAGCAAAGATGATTGAGTGCCGTTACTCTAAAACATAGCTTAATAAGCGACGTTGATCCGGGCAAGTTCACGTACCTTCGTGGCAATGGGACGAGACTTCTGCCTGGCCGCACGAGCGTCGGGACGATCCTTGTCCTCGCAATGTTCGGAGGCCTCAGTCGCTTTTGTTGACGAGAGAGCCGGTCGTTCCGTGACCCGCGTGGACTGCTCCGCAACTTCCGTGGACTGCTCCGCAGCCTCCGTCGATTGTTCCGTAACTTCTGTGGTCTGCTCTGGGTCTTTGGGGCCGTCGGAATTGCTCTTCGGGACACGGGCTCTCAGATACTGAGCCCACGGGTTCTTGGTGCCGGAAGCGCGAGACACCAGGTCCGTGTACTGCAGGGTCCCCGGAAGGTCCTTACCGGACTTTCGCTTTCGACGGCGGACCGCCCTTTCCTCAACCGTCGGCGTTGCAGCGGCGGCCGGTGTTGCCACGGCGGACGCGGCGGCGCTCGCGGCAGGGCCGCTCTTCTCGGAAGGAACGCCGGAGGCCAGGGCAATGGAGGATTGGCCTGTCTTTGCTTCCTCCGGGGCAATGGAGGATTGGCCGGTCTCCGCTTCCTCCTCGCTTTCTTCCTCCCGGTCCGTGTCGTAGCCGTCTTCATTGCCGTCTCGGCGGAGCGGCTTGACGTCTTCGCCGACAAACTCCGGAGCCACACGAATTGCGGATAGGTCTTGCGTCACACGGGGAAGAGCGGGCCTCTTGGAAGGAGCCGCGGCCTTGGCTTCCAGGTCCTTGGTAGCAGATGCGGCTGCTGGGGGGACGTCGGAAGACTCTGTGGGTGGCTGCAATGCAAACATAACACCGTTGTTGAGGCAAACCCACACTTAAAAAGAAACTGGCTCAGAATCTGTCACAATTGGCGACGACTGCGAAACTGACCGCCTGCAACCACCTGGGGCTCTTTTTATACAAAGAAATAACAAGCAATATTCAGTCATAAAAAAAAAAATGTATAACTAAGGCAATGAATGGAATGCAATGCGACTTTTCGCAAATGTTTCTGGATAAATTTATCCCACCATACTTTCCGGACTATAGTCCAAATTTGGCATATAATCTGCGAGGTCAAATTTCGGTCAAAACAAACAAGTTTTTCCTTAGAAATCTGGTACCCAGTTTGCACCTGGCGCCTACACCGCACCTAACAAAATTCTCATACTCTGTTGCCCCGAAAAAAGCGCCTTGACAAATGCCCATTTTATTACTTCGCAGTCGCGCCTGCGTATTACGAACCCGGGTACAACGAATTACTGTCTATATCAAACACCCAAATATTTGAAATGAAAATGCACGTAAAATCTCCTTCTATTATAACGAACAACCTATTGGCTATATCTAACTATGAAACCGAAAACCGCTCTCAGAAACGTGCAGACACCTGTCCTATCTCCGAAAGAAAAAGAAAAAAAAAGATTCAGGTACACCTAAGCACTTCTTACGAGTTGTGAATGCGAAAGCATGCAAGCCGCTCGTCCGCTCCCTTTTCCATGTGCTGCATACTTTTCGTCACCGGTCAGTGTGCGTGCTCCCCTGGTGACCTTGGACGCTCCGTGTTAACGGCGCGCTGATGGACACGCAGCACCATGGGGTGAGCGGTCATGGAAACTAAAGAGCGCAGCGGCCAATGGGAGCCCCGTCAACGCGCGCCAGCCAATGGAACTGAAGGATCAGGGAAACTAGGTGCCGTTTTTGCGCTTCAAACTGATGACGTCAGCTCGCTCCATGAGACAGTTAATGCTTTCGCATTAAAAGTGTCATGAAGTGCAGGCCGAAGACAAAAAAGAGTGATCCACCACTTCAAGGGAAAAACAAAGGCATGTGGCGTGCCATGGAGAGTGTTTCTCCAAAGTGTTGCCATGCAGCCCAAGCATGCCTTCCTACTGCACTTGGGCGCTTACAGCACGTGATTGTTTGTTCGCTGCAAAAATCGCGTCACCGCCAAAGTGTGCGTTTCCCTCCTCGCCAAGCGCTGCCAAGCACATCGCCTCTGCGGACCAGAGTGCGTGTCGTCAGCTCCTTTGCTCATTCGCTGCCGCTTCACGTGGGCTTTGTTCTTTTTGATTTCACTTTTCAAATCCTTTTCTCGCGAGAAAAGGTAAACAAGCAGCGACAGTATTTACCATTCTCGGACAAAGTCAAAAGAATTACCGTATTTTCTGGGCTATAGTCCGCGGACTATACATGTTTAAAAGTTGAAATTTCTGGTTGTGCGGACTATCTACGCGTGCGGACTATACAGGAATTATGTTTTTCAATATCGCAGGGGTGGAACTCATGAAATGTACTTGGGAGCAGCCACGGGAGCAGGTGGAACAGCTGTTTTGGAGCAGGTTGGGAGCAGCTAAAACTACGTTCTGGAGCAGGCTAGGAGCAGCTCAGATCAGTTTTCATTGCACTTCAGCTTGCGTCTTAGACAAGCACGGGAGCAATTTCAATCGTACTTAGCAGAACAGATGAACATGAATGGTTAGGGACCTAGGTAGATGGGATAACAGTGTAACAGATGCGAAAACTTGAAACTTGGTGAGCCTTAATGAGAATCAAAAAGCCAGTACCCTGTTTCTCAAGATAGCGTCCTTGATATTTTCCGAGCGGCTTTCAGCTGCTCAAAATGCAAACCAGCACTGCTTCTCGTACAACCCACATGTGCTCGACATAGTAATTATATGTGCGAACCCCGTGACGTGCGCAAGCAATGGACATGCAGTTGCACGGAGGAACAAGGCAACAAAATTCGCGTTTATGCTATTGTGCAACTCGATTACGAAGCAGCAGACTACGATTAACGAAGTTATCGTATTTGAAGCGTATAGCAGGAGCAAGGTTAAAGTACGCCGAGCAGATCTATCACTCGCAAAAGAGCTGCTGGCCGGAAAGGTTTCGGATCGGACCGCGTTTCAGTTCAATCAAATCACGATTTATCTTGCGAGAATGCGGTTCCAACTTGTAACGACGAAGTACTAAAAGGAATATCTTGCTCATTTGTTTTCAACTGGCTGACGTCCGGATCCCGGGCCGCAGAGCCTCAGGCAATCTGACGCTTAACGACTCGACCTCACCTCAGCCGACTTGCTTAACCGCTTATGGTTGAAGAATAACAATCCAGTCGCAGGTGGCGTGGCGCTTAGAATCCGAGTTTTTTCGCGCGCTTCCGACTCGGGATACACAGGGAGAATAAACAGAACAAAGGATTGCAAGGCCGACCAGGCTGAACGCGCTCATTGTTGCCAATCGAGTCAATAAAACCGAAACCAAGACAAAATAAAAAAAGTTTCTTGGCGCACGTTTTGCGATCCGGCGCATAATGGCGCGAGGTATTGGCTGTGGCGCAGTTTCTGCAACATGGCGCAGTATGGCGCAGACATATGCGTCTGGCGCAAAATGGCGCAAATGGCGCAGCCGTTCCACCCCTGATATCGTTGATTATGACGAGACGGGACGGATTTTGTGAATAAAAGAGTATGTTATTGATAATTTATGTATATTATAGGCTTTTTTTGTGAGCTAAGAAAACATACATATGTCAAGGTGTGCCGCGTATGAGAAGAATTTCGTGTCGACTAAGCACCAGGTGCAGACCATGCAGCGGGTGCGGACTATCTAAGCAACAACTTTCATTTTTGACCCCAAATTTAACTCTGCGGACTATAGTCCGGAAAATACAGTAATTGCGAAGGGCATGGCAAAAAGAAGCCGGACTTCGTTGAGGCATTCAGAATCGCGAGGATCACGCCGAGCGGCCGAGCACGAAAAGCATCTTCCTTGAGGCAGCCGCTACGAGTGCGCCGCAATTGCAATGGCAGCCTAGATTGGAGAGATGGACCATCTCAAACCATCGGGAGCATTTGCAATCGAATGGCGGGCGCTTCTTGCAAAAATTGGTCGCAAGTGCGCATGCGCTGCGTTGTCGCGCGGCGAGGAGGAAAGCAGGCGGAAAGGCGGAGACGTTTGCAAATGATCCACACTTTGGCCACCCCCTCGCAGCTAGATTGCAAATGCGGCCCATAGACAACATGACCCTGATTGAGCAGCTAGAAACACTCTGTAGCCTAGGCTCTCTCTTGTGCGGCCCGCTGCACCCATGCTCGAGCCGACAGAACGACTTTTCCACTGCAGCCCAAAATCTCAACTTACGATTACGACGCGGGGACGGCCAACCCGACCTTTTTACGAACGGCATTCTCGACCAGCCTCAGCATGAATCTTGTTCTTGTCATAGTACACTATGCATGCGGGCGCATGGACGCACAACGAGTGAGCTTGCACAGGTGCTTCTATACGGTTTCACTGGTTTCGTATAGGTTTTGGCATCGAGGTTGGAAAATCCAAACACGCCTGCCGTACTGCCAGCCCCAAATTTAAAACACGAGCGCTTGTGGCTCGCTTGTAATCGGGACAACTTGAGCAGCTTCTCAAAAAAAGGGTAGCAGCTTCTCAAAAAAAGGGTAAGCGATTTCTATCTACTTCGCGCGAGTCTAGAACCTCCAATCCAGCGAACGCTTCAGCGGAAGAAACAGTTAAACTAGGATTCCAGCAAACGCTTCAGCGAAAGAAACAGTTAAACTAGAATTCCAGCAAACGCTTCAGCGGAAGAAACAGTTAAACTAGAATTCCAGCGAACGCTTCAGCGAAAGAAACAGTTAAACTAGAATTCCAGCGAACGCTTCAGCGAAAGAAACAGTTAAACTAGAATTCCAGCGAACGCTTCAGCGGAAGAAACAGTTGAACTAGAATTCCAGCGAACGCTTCAGCGGAAGAAACAGTTAAACTAGAATTCCAGCGAACGCTTCAGCGGAAGAAACAGTTAAACTAGAATTCCAGCGAATGCTTCAGCGAAAGAAACAGTTAAACTAGAATTCCAGCGAACGCTTCAGCGAGAGAAACAGTTAAACTAGAATTCCAGCGAACGCTTCAGCGGAAGAAACAGTTAAACTAGAATTCCAGCGAACGCTTCAGCGGAAGAAACAGTTAAACTAGAATTCCAGCGAACGCTTCAGCGGAAGAAACAGTTAAACTAGAATTCCAGCGAACGCTTCAGCGGAAGAAACAGTTAAACTAGAATTACTTCCCGTTTTATTTATTAGCCCACCTAGTGCATTATCAGTTACGTTTTCTTGAGTTGAATATTTTTTTCGCAGTCCACTGAAGAAATTATCCACGAGTGTTTTCCGCACATTTAATGTCAATTTGTCGTATTTCAAATTCCCACCATTCAAATTTGCAATATGCGAGTTCTGATAAAACCAACTATGTGATATATTAAACTAGCATGTGTGTCGGAGTTTCTTGTAAACTGGTTCGACCGTATAGTCCGGAAAATACGGTGCTCAAATTTCATGGACGCAAGTTTCTTGAAAAAAAAAAAAAAAGACGTTTACAACACTTGGTAACGCCGAATTAGAGCGCAGCTCTTGAGGAGGAGGAGGAAATTGCTCTGAGGAGAGGGTATACCCCTCCTCCCTCCTCATCCTCCCTGATACTCCTCCCCTTCTCCCTCCTCCTCCCCCCTGATACTCCTCCCCTTCTCCCTCCTCCTCCTCCCTGATACTCCTCTTCCCCTCTTTACTCTCCTTCCCTCTCTCCTCCTCCTCATCATGCCTCTTCCCCCTCCTCCCCCACCCCTCCCTCTCGTCCCCCTCCCCCTCCTCCTCCACTCCCCTTCGTCCTCCTCTCCGTGCGTTGCATCATGGGAAATGTCCCATAATGCACCGCGCGGGACCTTTGTGACATCACGAGGATCCTGCGCGGTGCATTATGGGACATTTCCCATAATGCATCGCGCGGTTACGCCGACGGCGCTCAAGCCGGAAAAGGGAGCCTAAGAGCTGCGCTCTAAAACGGACGTGTTACTACCATGCCTAAGGAGACAAGCGAAAGCAGACTGTCTGGTTGATGCCAAAAGAGCTTTCAAGTCTTTGTTTTGTGTGGCACTACAACCAAACAGTTTGTTTCCAGAGTTCTCCCCGAGGAATAGCACGTTTTTCTCTTGTATTGTTTTTTAGGGGTGAAGCTCCTTAGGGTCTAGCCTTGTCCGTCCGGCGTCCGTGCTCACATCGATTGCCATCCCATCTGTCTTCTTAAAAAAAAAAAAAAAAATGCTTGCGCAGTTGACAGGATTCAAACCTGTGCGGGGAGACCCGAATGGATTTCTAGTCCATCGCCTTAACCACTCGGCCATGACTGCGGGACGAGTAGGGGGCTCCGAGATGTGGTAGTAACTCGAGCTGGGGATGTCATGGATGAAACGTTGCATGAAACGAGCAATAAAAAAAAAATCAGCACCATCAGCACTACCTATGAACAAAATGAGTATCATCAGCACCACCAGAGCTTCGTCCCAATCAACATCATTCACCACGTGGAGATGAGGTCATTTTGTTTTTTCCAGCATGTTACACAACAGCTAAAGGCACCTTTGTGAAAAGTTTAATTGCGCACTATTTTCTGGCTTATTAATAGGTTTCTTTTATGACTGAATACCCCTTGCAAAAAAGTGAAAGCTGCTTACAACTCCCTGTAACGCCGAATTAGAGCGCAGCTCTTGAGGAGGAGGAGGGAAGGGCACTGGGGGGGGGGGGGGGGGGTTAAACTAACCAGGGGGGGGGGGGTCACGTGACCTTGGGGGGGTCACGTGACCCCCAATGCCGATTATGTCATCACTGAGGTCACTGATGACGTCATCATTGACGATGACGATGCGGGTACCGATGACGTCATTAGTGACGTCGCTGATGACTTCACCAGTGATGATGACGATGACGATGCGAATGTCGGTGCCGTCATCAGTGACGTCGCTGATGACGTCATCAGTGATGATGACGATGACGATGCTGGTGACGTCATCAGTGACGATGACGATGCCGGTGACGACATCAGTGACGTCACTGATGACGTCATCAGTGATGATGACGATGACGATGCGGATGTCGGTAACGTCATCAGTGATGATGACGATGACGATGCGGATGCCGGTGACGTCATCAGTGATGATGACGATGACGATGTGGATGCCAGTGACGTCATCAGTGATGATGACGATGACGATGTGGATGCCGGTGACGTCATCAGTGATGATGACGTCATCAGTGATGATGACGATGACGATGTGGGTGCTGGTGACGTCATCAGTGACGATGACGTCATTGGGGGTCACGCGACATCGGCGGGGGTCACGTGACCTCAGGGGAGTCACGTGACCTCAGGGGAGTCACGTGACTTCGGGGAGTCACGTGACTTCGGGGGGTCACGTGCCCCCCACGAGGTCACGTGACCCCGGTGGGGGGCTCGCGCGGTGCATTATGGGACATTTCCCATGATGCACCGCGCGGTTACGCCGACGCCAACGCCGACGCCGACGGCGACGCCGCTTAAGCCGGAAACGGGCCCCTAAGAGCTGCGCTCTAAAACATTGTACGCTCTCAATGGCTAAAAAGAATTTAGGCCATGACAAATAATGAGTCTCACAATTAGACCGCAAATGTTTAGCAAACCCGACGAAAGACGAGCCAGTGACCAGTGTTACTTGGCCGTGCATGCGGAAATGTTAAAACCTGATGATCACGTGGACGGCCGAAAGAACGAGGAATAAGTAAATTTCAAATTCCAATGAAATTCGCCAGAAAGTAGTTGCCGTTGAGGGAGGGAAGAAGGTGAATGAGGGAAAGAGAATGCGGTGCAATGGCAGGGTCGCCATTGGGCAAGGGTGGAGAGGGGGAAGCGCTCTCTCACCGATTGGCTGTGGCCCTCAATACAGAAGCCTACCTCACAGTACAGAACCCGAAAAGTGAAAAAACATTGAACTTGATTACAGCTACCTGAAGATGTAAAATGTCAGTGACGTCAGAGGCAGCCGCGAAAACTTTGGAGTCTTCTGGTCCACACATCCGCATTACAGGCTCGTTCGGACCAGTCTTGACCCACACTTGGTTTCTCGCGTTTTTCTCGTAAGAGATGCAGAATAAACAAATGCAGCTGTTTCTGCGGTGCTTTGCTGCAGACCACGTCGAAACGTGATAGCATTTTGACGTTTCTTCTGCAAAGGCCGTATTCCACCAATTTAATTGAGATGAACGTTGTTCCTCCGTTAGCCCTTGGTTGTAGCAGAATGAGCCCAAATTGCTCTTCTGTTCCTGGCCAAATGCTGTTCTTGTGAAAGGCATTGTGAAAGCCATGGTTTTTTGCGAGGCTTAGTGAAAACGACCGTAACACTTCCAGCAAGTGTATGTCCTCTGGATGAATAAACGGTATTGCTTGCACTCTTTGCATCGGGCAGAGCCGTGTATTGGGAGAGTTTGGCCAATAGGCGGAGCAAAGGCCGCCGGCAGTGCCGAATATCCCCCCCCACTCTTAGAGCGTAAACTAAATTTGTGACACAGCGTCGACCAAACAGGAGACCGCGACGTCACAATTTTGCAAACGACATTTAAAGCGTGAAATAGAAGCGTTCAATCTCGGCCTCTCTACTCCATCCCACAAATGTCGGCAGTGAAAACAAAGGCACAGGCGCGTGAGCCTAGCTCAGCAAAACGCTTTTGTTTGTACGAGAACTCGTGCATAGGAGGCCGAGATTGCACACGCTCGTGCCCATGCCTTTGTCTGCACTGCTGATGTTTGTTCGCTCTGGGCTGGCTTGCTAGAACAGCGTCCTGAGACTGGCTGAAAGAAAACAGTGCAAAGGGTGGGGCGCGCGAGCGTCTTGAGACGCGGAGTCCCGCTCGGCTCGTGCGCTGGCTTTGGCAGTGCTTTCTTTCCCCGTGTCAGCTGAGACGCTGCTTCTAGGAAGTCGGCCCCGGTTTGAAGCGCACGTTCGTTTATTCTACACTTGAATATTGGCGTGACTAAAACCTCACATGTACAAAGTTCTTAGTCACCGAGAGCTATACCTTTTCACTCTAGCGACGCTAAAACAGCTCAAAATAGTCGTGTCACATATTTAGAGCACACGACCACAGCTGGGGGCTGTTTCGGCCTGTGGTTGGCCCCGAGATGCTCGCCTATTCAAACCTATGTATGGCCAAACTCTCTCAATAAACGGCTCTGGCATCGGGCGGTACTTTGCGCCACCTAGTGTAAAAACATTTACACACTATTAATTTTGCTCTAAGTTACATCTCTCATTAAATCATCTACCCCATCAATTTTGTGTATCGCCACGCTTCTCTAGATCTTCTCCAGCAAAACCCAGCGCTCCCGCCACATTTGTTACCCCTTTAGGTAGGGCAGGACGAAGCCCCGTGCACTTCAACACCACATGTTCTAATTAAAAATGGTGGACGTCCAACCAAGCCCTAATTGAGAACCCTGTGTTTTGATGCCTACTCGGCTCTTTTTCAGGGCGACGGTGTCGCATGAACAAGTCATCAGCACCTGCAGCCACAGACAAGTATGCAGTCGCGGCCAACCACGCACGTCAGCGGTCCTTATATACCAGGAACAAGTGAAGTGCTGGCAGTGTGCTGGCTAGAGGGGGTATCCAGATGACCCACAAGCCAATATCAACACTTGGATTGCTTATGCCACCACCAAAAGATTGCCCCCCTAAAAAGAGAGCGCAAGGTGTCCTTCGTAGGATTGCACATGCGGATTGTCCAGCCACGTACATCGACGAAACCAAGAACTTTAAATCGCCGTTCACACTTTTGCGACTGAGTAAGACCGAGAGAGACCAGACCGGTTTTTAAGCTTTTTGCAACTTCTTAGGACCGGGTGCACTGCAGCAAGGAGCTGGTCCTAAGAGATCGCAAGAGGCATAAAAACCCGTCTGGTCTCTCTCGGTTGTACTCGGTTGCAAGAGTGTGAACGGGCCTTAAGGAGAGGATCCGACAACAGCAAGAAGACGTTGGCAAATTCGACCACGAGCACAGCGCGGTAGCCGAACACTGCGTTGTCAAAGACTACCACACTGACTTTAGGAACACCCGCATTCTTGTCGTTAAAAGCAATCACCCACAGCGACTTTTCTGGGAGTCGTGGTATATACAAACTATGCCAGAAAGCATATAATATTTCTCGGTGCCTTACTATCCCCGTACGTCCACGGGCTTCGAGACTTCACCAACTCAAAAAGAAATACACCACCGCAAAAGAAGACAAAAATGAAAACACTGCTCCTCAACGACCATCGCCACAGCGATTCCCGAAGAAGAGCCAAGTAGGCATCGAAACGTAGTGTTCCCTGTTTGGACATCCCCCCTTTTTCAAATTATCCGACCCAACCAGACTGATCTCAGTCTGGTTGGGTGGAACTCAACTGCTGTCTTTTACTAATGACCTACTTTCTATTCTAGATCGTGGATCCCAGATTGACTGTGTTTTTCTTGATTTTAGCAAAGCATTCGACAAAGTTTCCCACAAGCTTCTGCTCCTCAAACTTAGTAAACTTAGCATTGACCCAACTGTTTTGTCCTGGATTAGAGACTTTCTAACAAATCAATCTCAATTTGTCTTCACTAATCAAGCTAATTCTCACCTCAGTTTTGTCACCTCAGGTGCTCCACAAGGGCCCATCTTAGGTCCTGCATTATTTCTAATCTACATAAATGACTTACCTCAGACTCTGTCATCCTTTGTTAGTCTGTTTGCAGACGACTGCGTCATCTATCGCGAAATCACTTATAACTCGGATGTTCAACTTCTTCCGACTGCCTTAGACACTCTTTTGGACTGGTGCAACACGTGGTGTATGCAAAGCGATGCGTGTATCTCCAACGTAACTCATCACCACTTTCATACACTCTTGGTACCTTCCCCTTGAAAATCATACTTTCCTACAAATATCTCGGAGTTCAGTTTACAGATAAGATGTCGTGGAACGTTCACATTGATCATATCGCTGCTAACGCTAACTCCATGCTAGGTTACTTAAAACAGAATTTTACTTCAGCACCAATGTCACTAAAATTACTTTTATTCAAAACCCTGGTACGCTCTAAATTGGAGTACGCTGCAGCAATCTGGGATCCCGGTCGCACCACGCTCGTATCTAACATTGAAGCCATTCAGAACCGTGACGCGCGGTTTATCTTTTGTGATTATCATCGTACAGCCAGTGTGTCATCCATGAAATCTAACTTGTCTTGCCCCTTCTTTCTCTGCGCTGTGAAATATCTCGTCCATCGCTTTTTCATAAAATTTACTTCTCTATCCCTACTCTAAAAGAAAAAGTTATTCTCCCTCCCCCGCACCTCTCCTTCCGCCTTGATCATCGGTATAAAGTTGGAATTCCCCAGTGTCGCACCTCCGCCTACCTCGAGTCTTTCATTCCCAGGTCGTCATCGGAGTGGAACCACCTTCCTGCATCTTTAGTATCTATATCATCATTTGATTCTTTTAGAACTGCATTAACCAGCCATTTTCGCCAGCAGGCACCCTGACTGCTTTTAGAGCGCAGCTCTTAGGGGCCCGTTTCCGGCTTGAGCGGCGTCGCCGTCGGCGTAACCGCGCGGTGCATCATGGGAAATGTCCCATAATGCACCGCGCGAGCCCCCCACCAAGGTCACGTGACCTCGTGGGGGGTCACGTGACCCCCCGAAGTCACGTGGCCCCCTCCTCGAGGTCACGTGACCCCCGCCGATGTCGCGTGACCCCCCGATGACGTCATCGTCACTGATGACGTCACCGGCATCCACATCGTCACCGTCATCATCACTGATGACGTCACCGGCATCCACATCGTCATCGTCATCATCACTGATGACGTCACCGGCATCCACATCGTCATCGTCATCACTGATGACGTCACCGGCATCCGCATCGTCATCGTCATCATCACTGATGACGTCACCGGCATCCACATCGTCATCGTCATCATCACTGATGACGTCACCGGCATCCACATCGTCATCGTCATCATCACTGATGACGTCACCGGCATCCGCATCGTCATCGTCATCATCACTGATGACGTCACCGGCATCCACATCGTCATCGTCATCATCACTGATGACGTCACCGGCATCCACATCGTCATCGTCATCATCACTGATGACGTCACCGGCATCCACATCGTCATCGTCATCATCACTGATGACGTCACCGACATCCGCATTGGCATCGTCATCATCACTGATGACGTCATCAGTGACGTCACTGATGTCGTCACCGGCATCCGCATCGTCATCGTCATCATCACTGATGACGTCATCAGCGACGTCACTGATGACGTCACCGACATTCGCATCGTCATCGTCATCATCACTGGTGAAGTCATCAGTGACGTCACTAATGACGTCATCGGTACCCGCATCGTCATCGTCACTGATGACGTCATCAGTGACGTCAGATGACATCATCGGCATTGGGGGTCACGTGACCCCCAAGGTAACGTGACCCCCCCCTGGTTAGTTTAACCCCCCCCCCCCCAGTGCCCTTCCCTCCTCCTCCTCAAGAGCTGCGCTCTAATTCGGCATTACAGGGAGTTGTAAGCGGCTTTTTTTTTCTCTTGTATAAATTTTTGTGTTTATTCTCATTTTTGTATTATGTTTTGTTACTTGCCCCTCCCCTCTGTAATACCCTCGGGCCTTGTGGGTACTGAAATAAATAAATAAATAAATGTTCATGTTCACGTGTGTTAGTGTGTCTAGCTCTTAAAATTTAGCCCTATATATGCCCTTTTGTCACTCACATTCTGCATCCAACAGTAAAGAGCTTCACTGTGAATTATCAAACACCCGTTCCTTTCTTATGTCTGGTTTTTTTTGACCAGTACATCGCTGAAGCTGGTTTCTCTCGCATTCTTCCCTCCTGCATTTTCATTTCTGCTTCTTTTGCTCTTTTTTATGCCGAACTAGTCTGCTTAGCCCGATCGCTAGTGCGTAGGCATTTGAACGTGAGCTTTCTAGCTGAGTTCATTCATTATGGGTTTAAACACTTTACGTATACTAACTGCTGGTATACTTCCCGTGCCTACCACGTATCCTCCGTGTATTTTAAGCGTTGTGCAAATCTCGGTTTAAAAATGACCCCCATGCTCTCAATGGAAGTGTACCAGCCCATCTCCATATGTAACCCCCTCATTTGGTGCATTCCCATAAGCTCCCACATCGAGTTTCTAATTTTGATCGCACCACCGACCTCATGCACTGTACCCGTCCCAGAAAGGTAGTCCAGGCGCCGGCACTTTTTTTTCAAATACCCTACCACTTCGTGTCCATTATAAATAAAGCACTTCGAGTTTCATATTAGCTGAATTTACTTTCCCTTTGCTAATGACTCGTATTTCTTTAGTGTCTCTATAGATATGTCCTCCACTCACTGAGCCATACCTCCAGATGTTTGTATTTTTACATGGTCTACTACGACGTCTCGTATTCTCGGGCGTTCTCTTTTTTTCGTCATTAAACGTCATTACTCCAGACTCATGACTATTACAACCCGGGCCCACAATGTCCTCTCCACATATCCCAGTTAGTAGGTCCAATGTACTTTGTGTATTTGCCATGAGTACTACATACTGACCCCTTTCGAAAGTTGGGCCCTCTGTTGCGTAATCCCCGCACAATTGCAGACACGAGCGCAGGCTTCTCGAGTTTGACCACACTTTTGCTCCGGCTGCACGAGGGCTCGAGCCCTCATGCAGCGGGAGCAAAAGTCTGAGCCAGTACTTGTTGGTGCCGCTTGCACGTTCCGTGATGTCGGATGGCAAACAAAATGTTATCACATTTAATTACTACCTCTTCACAAGCCTCCCCGTTGGCATGGTGGCTACGCGCCGGGCTCAACGCTCTTAGGGTCCCGAGTTTGACTCCCCTTGGACGACCTTCGGCGTACTCTTTTGCCCCATCAATTTATCCACCAACTACACTACCGCGCATGCGTAATTGCTCTGTGTTACGGGGCAAAATTTACCCAGGGGCGCTGCTGACAGAAATGCTGTCGCAGTTAAAAAATCTGTGGCTCGAGCATGTTTTTTTTTTTACTTCATAGTTCGCTTAATTTGAAGCCTCTCGCTGTCTGTGTCAATGTTGAATTCCTGAGCATCTAGTAACCCTGTTAATACATTCTGCATTTGGTATTATTCCTGTCTCTATAATTCATCCACAAATTTGTGCGGTACGGTAGATGCCACAGACGGGTGAGAAGGAAAAGCAACTTTTGTATGAAACTTGAGCAACAGGCTAATCTTCTAGGTGACTTCTAGGTTCTAGGGTAGCAAGGAAGTTCCCCTTTCCTGCTTCTTGAAATGGAAGCGCTACACTCTCGTCTCTGCACCTTTGGTAATGCCGTGCGCAACTAGTGAGAGAGCATAGGCAAGTCATGAAAGTCGCAGACGAGTATGCCCACGTTTTTACCATACGACAGATATGTCGCCGCATAAACATGTCCATGCGCCCGTGCAGTTGGTTTTTATGGCCAATGCTGGCCGTGAGAACCTATTACGATGAAAAAGATGTTAACTTTTGAAATGATAAAAACTGTAAATAGAACAGGCATAGACAAATTTTGTCGTTGTCTGTCAATACCTCAGTCTCGGGTTCTTTACTTAAATGTTTGATATACACCAGTTCACTTGAGCCCTTACGTTCTGCTCATCAACATTTTATAGTTTTAAAAAGGGATGCACAAGGTTGGCAGCAATAATGCATTTTTTTTACCTGAATAGCGTATTGCACAACCAAAATCGTCATTAAGCCTACCTTCAAAAAAATGTTTTCACCGCAATTTCATTTGAACCTCTTCTCGTCATTCAAACGTCGGAGATACGGTTATATTCAAAGAGCTACCCCATCAAACTGTATCTCATGGCTGCCACATCTTTCTTCCGTAGGGCAATAGTTGTGTGACGGAGGTTTTGAAAACTTGCGCTTTTATTATCTCCCCAACGCGTGCATTCTTTTACTATTACTTTCATTTGAATATATTTTAGGCAATCGATATTTTACAATCTTAATTTAGGATCTCTTCCAGCAAATAATGAAGTCGCACATGCGTTTGCTTTTCCTTATTGCTTCAATTTGTTTCGTAGGACTGCTTCGTAAATTCTCTCGTAACTATCTCGACCTGGCGAACTTTTGGGGCAGCTCGTTCGGCCTCTGCTCCCTACACCGTGCACCCACAAGACGAGTAAAAAAGAAAAATAAAGTTATTTGTCTCGGAATCGGATCAATCTCAAACCGGAAGGACCGAAATACCCACCTCTTCGGGCGGTTTGACGAAGTAGGGCAGCTTTCCGCGCTGCCAGTCGTTGAGGACCATCTTCGCAACGGTGGGCACGTCTGGTTCCCCACCCTGCAAAGTGCGAGCACATTTGTTGATTCACAACATGCATTGTAATCTGTGACCCGGTCATCGTATAAGACGAACCAAAGGGGCATCTACGCAGTTCTTGCTTCGCAGAAAGCTACATTACAACGCAAAAATTTAAGCCCACCTCGTGACCTTCCTTCACAAGTGAGAAGCAATTTTAGAAAGTTTTCTAATGTAGAAAGTTTGGGAGGCATGCGTGTCCTTCGAAGCAGAAATTGTTCCTCCGCACGCTCCGACGAGGAGGGTGGCCTCTCGGACTCGCCTGAGAAGACAGTTTTTGTTGTCATGACCAGCCACAGACTTGATAAGACCAACGTTGAGAACCTAACTCATCTCACCGTGCAGGGAAAAGCAATTCTAAACCAACCGACAGTTCGAGTTCTTAAACTAGAAATGGACGAGCATGGGGAAGCAGTGGCATGACTGGACATTCTCACTAATGCCTGGAAGAACACCCTAGGACCGATTAGAAGAGTTACCTCAAAATCCCTGAGCACTTGCATATCCTCGTCAAAGCACCGCTCACCTCCCAAATGGTGTAAGCCTGAAACATTGTACCTCTCACTCAGCACAAGACAAGAACAAATGAACTGAGTGCATGAACAGAGTCGCCGTGCGAGTCATTACAGGACTTCCTAAATTCACCGCTGTTGTCAATCTGTAACTCATTCAAAACTGTCGACAATCTGCAACATTGCCTACAGACGACCACTAATGCCGCTCCCTGCCCCGTGGGAATGGGCGGCCATCGTCGACCAAATGCCAGGAACACATGACGCAGGGTCACCAACACGATCGTAGACAGGCTGCCACCGCTCATTACAAGTTGAAAGCAACTGAAACAGTGTGCTATGTTTATATGTTTTTGACGATGCTAACGCACCTTGTGCCCGTTCCTAGAGTGGCCGTAAAGCATCTGGATGGCGGCAAGAATCCCGACTATAGACCGAAGATGCGCACTGCAATCTAGGTGTGCCCTGCCAGGATGCTATCCCAGCTTATAATTGTTGCCAGAGCGGGCATAAAATTTGCGAACGGCGGTGAGAATCCCGATTATAATGCTAAACGGCGTGCTGAAAGCTAGACATGCCCTTCCAGGACTGTTTGATGTTCCTTTTTATGTGCAGCTGGTTCCATTTAGCATGCTTAACAATCTAGCTCAACGTACTCCCGTACCGTTGCAGATCTAGAGTATGCCGAAGGCATCCCTTTCCGAGGGTGCATCTTCTGTCGGCAGATCCTGCTCAAGGTGAACACCTTGCGCTCATAGATTTGTGGCAGTGCCAGCTGTCACAAATCTATGCTCTTGCGAGCATAGATTTGTGGCAGTGTGGCAGTGCCAGCTCTGTGGAGCATCTCCAACCACGCCAAGACTGCTCCGCCGAAATCTGCAGATCTTCCCAAATGTCCACAACAGCACGTTACTGGAGCGAGCCAAATTGAAAGCACTCACATCTGTGATCCCGGGAGGAAGAATGAGAATGACGGAAAATCCAAACAAGAAACCAGATACAAGGCCAGGCGTGCAGATTTTGCCGCGGCTGATAGTTTAGTGGGCTGAAGTTAAGCTAGTTAATACATTGATTAAAAAAAAAAAGGTGCTAGCTGACCTTTTTTTTTGCACGATATTTTAGCTTTGTACACCGCAAGCCACCGGTGTTTTCTTGCGCAATAAAGTGAGAACGCAGTAGGCAATGGGAAGTTTTGGAATAGTGTACGCAAAGAATCGGGTCGTCGCCCCTGCGCATGTCCTGAACGCTAACTGCATTTTGCGCTTCGCGTGCTCATGCAAAGAGTTTTTGTGTCCCTCCAAGGAGAATTCGCAATGAACGAGAAGTTGGCTAAAGCCAAGATGAGCGCAGTTAGAAAATGGCAACTCCCAGGATTGTCGCCGGTCATCGTGAGCGTGATGTCGGCGACAAGTTTGCGACTGCAATTTTCGATACAGGATGACATTGCACTTCTATGGGAGATGCGTGCCACAAACGGCTTGGAAGACCCAGCAAGGTGGGCAACAATCGCCGGCAACTTGCGGCTTGAAACATGCGAATGCTTCTCGGCAAATGAATGACTGGTACGGTGTGCAAAGGTCAGTAAAGTACAGTCAGTCACGGAATCAATCAATCAATCATTTAATCTTTTATTTGCACAAAAAAAAAGGGGGGAACGCAGGAGGCGTGCACGGCTAGCAGATAGGTCTATAACCCATATGCAGGGGCGCATAACAGCCAATCCCTTGAGCACACGAGGAGATACAATTAGATGAAGAAGGACAAACTGTAGATCAGAAATGAAAAAGGAATACATTTCCTAATGAAAGGAACAACGTGACTACAAGTGCAGAAGAGCATGCGAAAGACTTCTGGTGAAACCGCCAAGGTCGTCAGTGGTTTGAGGCAAAGGCGGGCCCAGGGAGAGAGAGGAGAGTGCCTACAGCTCATGGAAAGAGGGATGTTGTCAAGTCTGGGCACGAAGGGGTAATGGAAGACATGTACGATTCGAGGAGGCTAGGTATGATCCAGCCATATGGGAGGCCCGGTAGAACGGCAAGGAGGCAGATTTGTGCCACCGTGCGATGACGAATCAGCCGACGGACTGCAGGTGCGCATCGTAGTCCGAGGGTGGATTGCGGCGTATCAGCGTCCACGTGGCGCGGCGCTGAACACCCTTCGGGGTTTCAATGCAATGCTGCTGATAAGGGCTCCAGATGGAGGAGCAGCATTTGAGACACGGAAGAACCGGGGCAATGTATGGTGTTTTCAGAATGAAAATTAACTGTTGGGCTAGTTGGGTAAACGTCTTAGTCACAAAGCACAAACGACAAGGACAGAACAAAGATACGAACAGGACAAGCGCTTATCTTGTTTGTATCCTTCTTCTGTCCTTGTTCCTTGCGCTTTTGTAATTAAGACTTTCAGAATAGCTTGTCCAAAGCACCAGAAAAACAGGGGCACGAAAACTAGAGAGCTGCGAGCCTTGGCCACGATTCTTGCCACGCGACGACCGAAGTCAAGATTTAGTGTTAGATATATGCCCAGGACACAAAGTGTTTGTACAGAAGACTGAAGGAATTTACCAAGTACACACATACGCGAGACCTCTCTTGCCGAGGCGGCGCAAATGGGCATCCTCATATTTAAACAAATCTCAAATGTTACCCTGGACCCAAATACTCCTTTTTTTCTCAAGTTACAACCTTTTGTGTCTGAAATAAAAATTGTTATCTCGGTGCCGTTTGCAAGCGCAAGATGCTTGGGTTTTTGCATCACGGCGCTGAAAGGCCCCGCTAAAGCTCTTTTGCATAGCCAAGGTGTCTAGCAAACTATTTTGAAATTCCCCGACTTTTCCAGGCTTTCTCTGAAAATTTCAGGTGAAATTCTCTGACCAATGTTGAGGCGGTTAAATAAACGAGACAATTACAACACAAGGCCTTGAGCATTGAGCACTGTGAGGATCATTTTGCACGGGCTTAATCCAATTTTCATATCCCGAAATATTCGGGTTCGACCCGTCCAGAATAAACTATAGTCGGTTACAAGTCAAGAAGGTAGGAGAAGCTCCTCCTATAAGTGTGATGCGCCCGTTTCAAATCCATCCGCAGTCGAAAGAATAGTTTCCTGGGAATGCCCCTTGTTCCGCTTCAATGAATAGATAATGGCTACAGAGTGATGCCAACTTGTCTCCGAACCCCACTTTTCAAGGAAGCGACCTTTGTAGTCATCGGAGAGGGAACCGAGCCCCTGAAAGTGGCCTTTGTATCCATCAAAGAGGGAAAACCTAACCCCCAAAGTCATTTTTGTTTCCACCGGAGGGAAAAATTCTAATCTCCCTCTCGTGGCTTCCAAAATGCTAAGTCAAAGTCGAAAGATAAAGTAAATATTCAAAGCAAGGCAAAACCCTCTCCCGCGTTGGCCACGACGTCACGGAAACAATGGGACGCTATTGGATGCAGAGGTGGCGGAGGGATATACGAATCCTTTTGAGGGGCATTTGCCGCTACCTTCTTGAGCTGTAACTTACTACAGTAAAACCTCGTTATAACAAAATGGGATATAACAAACTAATGGATATAACAAAGCAATCATAATTCCCCTTGCTTGCTTATAGGGAAGAAATGGACATTGGCTATAACAAACTAATGGTTATAACGAAATAATTACGATCGCTCCTTCAACTTTGTTAGAACGAGGTTTTACTGTATAGCACTTTCTTGCCGCCGACAGTGCCAGTGAAGAGGTCACTTCTGAAAACACATGAAAACACGACGCTCAACCACATATCACGCTCTATATGGGGTGAGCAGAGCCCACGCTCCGCTCTAAGCAGAATATATTGCCTCTTTTTTTGAACCCAAGTCCTCACGTCTTTGCTCAGGGTACTCAATGGCGTTTCCGGCTCATTTTCCCTGACTGGGGTCGCTTTTTGACAATATCCCTGACAATGCCCTGATTTTCCCCGGTAATTAAAAATTCCCTGACAATTTCCGGTTTTCTGGTTGTTAGACACCCTGGTAGCGTGCACCAACAGCGTCAGCATGCACTAAAATTGTTTACGTCATTCTAAAACTCCCTAATGACTGTGCGAGCAAAGGTTTCCTACCTCTGCGAGTTTATTAAAGTCTCCCTAGCACCCTGAGCTCCATCGACGGCATGTGCCGTGCATGCCCCGTCATTCCGAGGCGGTCAAAATGTGTAGGCGAAGGTGGCAAACGCGGACTTATTCTTCTCAATTTGTCACGGAGGCTCGGTGGTACCAATAATGCACATGCCATGGGCCGGTCGTTGCTTGCCCCGCTGGACTTCGACAGTAGCGATTGGTTTGGCAAAGAGCTACTAGATTAGCTCATCAAGTTCGAGCAAGTTTTAGCGGCGGCTGATTCAAACAACTGACTGTCTCTGGCGGTTTGCTCGGAAAATGTGAGTGCCTCTTCCGCTTGTCAATTAGGAGCGTGTCCCGCGGAGCGGGCTTTCTCCTTCCCTTCCAGAAAACCCGTCTGGATCTACCGGCACCATTTATCCTTCTAGCCCTATAAAGGCTACGCATTTAGACCCCCAAAACTGTAACAAATGCCAGAGAAATCGGGAACTCGAGACGCCCGTTCTCGGCAACGGAACTCACCTTGAGCAGCTTTCCCGACCTCCGTCCGAGCTTCTCCAGGAAGTCTGTTGCGTCGTCCCAGCTCTCGATCTTGTAGGTCTTCGCTATGTACTCCGGCCGCACGCGGGCCAGGACCTCGGCAATGTGGTCTTCGGGATCCTTGATGTTCTCCACCCTCACCTGGGAAATGTGCCGCATCTCGTCACACCAAGGACGCCCGCGTGTCTACGGGAGGACTTCCCCGTGGCTGCGTTGCACATCTTAGGCCTGGTTCACCCACTCGCGACCGCTCACGACCAAGTGCATTGAAACCTCTTGTGATCTCTTACACCAGTGGTTCTCAACAATCCATGTTTCGTGGACCCCTCGTGGATCGGCTGAGATGATGGAGGACCCCCCCGTTCGTGGTGAGAGGGAGGGAAAGGTATAGGTTAAATATAATAATTATTTAATAAATGGATTTAACTAAAGGCTCGTGTGAAGTAGACCTTTCTTATTGACATACACACGAAGAAACTCGCCCAAAAACTAAAACATTTCTTCTCGACCTGGAAAAAAAAACTTTTATTGTCGGGCTTGACTGATGAGGCAGGGCTTCTCAGACCCCTAGAATGCCTTCGCGGACCCCAAAGGGTCCGCAAACACCCATTTGAGAACCACTGTCATACACGATGGGAGAGCATGTTGGAGCTGTCTTTTGGGTAGCCAAGGAACTCTAGTGATTTCCATGTATTTTCTACTTTTTTCCCCCACACGATTCTTTTCTCACTAGCCAGACATCTTTTGATAAAGTCACAAACGACCATAGTATGTACGTCCAATCTTGCAAGTACTGCAAAACATTCACTCCAGCGAAATACAGTTCCGGGGCCACCTCATATATTGTGGCAGCGTGCTCTCTCTCTCGTCAGGAAAGATTGCAGGAACTCGGTTGTAAGCGAAAGCAAGTGTGTGAACCACCCTTCGAGGGGGACGGTGAACTCTCCTCGCAAAACATGGTATGTGCCTGGACAGGACAGCGCGACTCAACTGGAGTTAGAAGTGATTTTGAAAGGAGTGACTATTTCAGAGCCCACCAACAAAATATTTTGAGCATTATTTTGACGTCTACAACGTCACTTCCGTAAAACATAGAAATGACGGTCTTATTTTTTGACGTCCCCCGTCAAATGCAGCCTGTAGCCGTCATAGTCTGCTGCGGTGGTAGGCGTTTCGTGGTTTCCTTCAGTTTAGTTTCTGACAGTGTTCTGCACTGTTGTACTGTCGGTATTTCATCGACAGAGTCGTGTGCCGCTGTGCCGCGTGCCTAAGAAATTTCGGTCATACTTGGCTCAACTGGCTCGAGAGTTGACCCTTTCAAAAGTGACATGCCCGGCGGCGTCATTTCGGCATGCATTTCAATTAAAATATTTAATCCACAACAAAGGCGAGCTAAATTATCCCTCTAGCTGGCCTGCACAAAACAAATGTAGGTGCGTATGCATAACGCTGAGAATTTGGCACGCTTTTTGTTCCTCCACACCTCCACTACCGTGCAAGCGCGTTGCAAAGTCTCGCTTTGCATGTGGCTCCCGCCCCGTCTTTAACCGGGTTTTGGGGGTTCATTGTTTAGGTCTTTCTGGTTCGTGTAAAATGAGTGGGTTGGCTATCAAACGATCGGCAGAATAAAAATGAAACGTTTTGAATGCAAACACTGCCTCTTTGACATTTCTCGATTGGTGCAAACGAATAACAAAGGATCATAGTGCAGTCTGAGCTGCGGTTGTACGAAATACACGGATTTTCCAACGGCAAATGTCATACAATCAACTGCCGATTTTATGACAAGAGATTCAGTTCCTTCGTCTATATAAAACATGAAAGAAATCATGAACAGCGACAGCACCGCATTCTGTAATGTTTAGCGCAACCGAGCAAAGGTTGCTGGCCTGATAGCTGACCAGTTGTACTTTGAGAATTTTTTTTTTTTTTTTTTTTTGCATTCCTTAATATTTAAAAGGTCATAAAAACTGCAGTCAATTGCACGTTTGTTTTCGGAAAATGCATTTTGGACAGCGACGTAGACTCCAAGCAAGATGATACTTTTGGAATGCCACTTTCAATCACTTTCCAGTCTGGCTCCAGAGTTCTAAGTTTGAGACGTCAAAATAAGGACAAAAGTATTTTGACGGGAGACGTCAAAATAATTTTTAAAATATTTTCACGTCTCCAGGAAGTCGCGTCACAGACGTTGGAATAATACCTTAAAACTATATCAAAAAGTGGTCACCATAATAGTCATTGCCATTTTGAAATATGCTTTAAGCGGTTAAGAGGGAACACAATGCACTCAAGAGCGCTCAAACATACATGCATGAAGCAGTCTTAGAGGAACAACTGTTGGTCTAATAGAGAGTGCTTGCTCACCACTCCTTTGAGCACGATCTCAGTGTCGCTGTCCCCCGTCGGGTAGACCACGCCGGGGCAGTCGATGAGGTAGATCTTGCGCATGAGTGTGATGTACTGCCACACCTGGATGATGGAAAGATTGTTGGCAACTGGACAACAACGATTTGCGCCCCCAAACTGAATTTGAGCATTTTCAAGCTCAAAGTAAAGGCATGGGAAGATGTGGGCCAAAACATCACGCTAGTCTTGCTTACATGGCCCTACTACGGGCACACTTGAGGCAATCTTGAATACAAATGTTTTCCAAAGACCATTTAAATGTGGGTACAAACGAAAAATTAAACCCAGAAAAGAACCTACGTCAACAGTAAGATCACTTATATCTGCTTCATTTCACATGCAGAAACGTCTCAAGAGTAATTAGTTACAAAAATTACCAAGGTTATGACGCTACGAACAGCAGCCTTAGAAATTCTGTGTTCTCTGAACAAGGTGAATGTGGACAGCTCCCTTCTTTTAAATGAAACACGATGGTAGAATACTGATCAAGCACCCCTCCACCTTCCCATTTCCTTTACAAAATTCAGCTGCCTGCATTCACAGACGAAGCTCAGCGAAAGCCCCTAATTGAACTGCCATAGGCACAATGCACTTTTATCACTTATCTCAAAAAGTTTTCAGGACCGGCCTTGTATATTTTAAAAACTTGACAACACATATTACAAAAAATAAAAAAAAAAAACAGACAATAACCTAAACATTACTTAAAAAAACAGCAATAAAAAAAATGTGCACATCATTGTGTGTGCGACAATGTGCAAAAAATATTAAAAAAATTCCAAAGTCCCTAGCGCAGCGACGCGCGGAGTAGCCGTGCGCCTCAAGGATGCTTGTTGTTTTACTTTTTTTTTTCTTCCCGATACTGCTTGCCGCCATTTCTCGCCCTCAACTTCATTTCTGCTCTTCGTCTTCATCTTTCACTCTTTCTTTTGTGGGTTATTTCAGTTTTTTTTTATTTCTTGAGTTATTTCAGTTTTTTTATTTCTTTTTTGCATTCTTGTTTATTGGTTTTGCTGTCAAATCTTGAGCGTTGCTCGCTGATAATTTTGTTGTGGTCGTTTTGTTCTCCCGACGCGCCGCATGCCGCAGGGCGTCAAATCAATTGACGCACTTCTTGGAAGGGTTTCATTTGCACAATGCGTGATCAGTGCATTGTTCTGAAACTCACTTATTTCGAATATTTGTCTAGTTATATGACCTCGAGTTAATGAGGAATTACTGCATTTAGTGAGCTCCCATTTGTTAAACATCTTCGGTATTGGCGGACACGTGGAAATTTCAACTGGAGCTTAACTCTTTCCGTACTGCGCTCGTCAAAATCAATTAATCGTGATTGACGATTTGCGAGCCTCGTTGCAAGGCCTTTGACGCGTTTCTGGACAAGTTGTGGCATCTGATGGCTAGAACAGACACTCTAGTTTCAGTTCCGTATAGTTATGTTTTTCCATGAGATGGCAATTTATCGCAACCAAACACGCGGTCAAAAAAGAGCACTTTGCACTGCGAACATCACGTCTACATTGCGAGGCGCGCCTTTTCGGAAGCGTATGAAGCCTCGCAATTTGAGGGCATCTGCGGTTGATTTTGTCGCCAATACAAGCACGAGCGAGTCGAAAGATGATGTCAGGTCATCAGATTGCAGTTCTGACAGCGATGATTTACGAAATGAGCCCGGAACATCGACAACTGCACATCAGTAAGGCTTGTTTTGGCTTCGGATTTCGTGTTCTTTGCTGGTCTCACGTGAAAGTAGGGACAGTTTGCGCTTGTTGTCGATGCATTTGGTGGTTAGATTAGGCACTCTAGCTATAGTTTCTGTATAGTTCTTTTTTTTCCCCCCACAATATGGCGATTTATCATAAACAAACACGCAGCCAAGGAAATAGAACTCCGAGGAGGTGGTGCTCCATGTGCGAACATGGCATCTACACGAAAAGATTGTCGGGGACTCTCAACTGAGTTTCGTATTGGATGTTATATATCCGGGTTCGACTGTATGACTATGACACCTTGGTCTCTCCAGCGATGGGTGCCACATTGCAGACTTTTTTGGCCCTCAGGGCATTGATGACCGACGACTTTCCCACGTTGGGGTAGCCAATGAAGCCCACGCTGATCTGCCGCTTGTCCGTGTGGAGCTGCAACACAATCAGTCAATGGATCAATCCATCAATCAGTCAATGGATCAATCCATCAATCAATCAACCAAGCCAAAAATCTAAACTTGGTAAACCCTCAGAACAGCAGGTAGGGTAGCCTTTCCTTGTTCCTAAGTATTCCCCCATTTCTGCACGCTTTAGAAAGAGGCTTCCTTGTTTTATGTGTTAATCCCCGTTAAACCCGAAGGAATGACATTGATGCAACTATGAGCATAGCCAATTCTGTTGTCATATATGAAACGAAAATGTTGCCTTCAGGGGGGAGGCTGGTCTTTAAATGATAAAAAGTTGGGGAAAAGTCATTTCCAAGAAAATGGCTTTTCTGATGTTTAGACATACCCACCCAGCTCTGTGCAAAATATCATTGCTCTATGTAATTTTTAAATATGAAAGAAAAATATAAAGTCTTAATTTTTTATGAACATTCAGTAGGAATACACATACTTCAAGGTCTTTTTTCTCTCTTCACACTTTTTTTCACAAGTACCGATGCCTTACAGGCGTTTTCTGAAGTTTGTCTTGGACGATATTAACACGTTTTGTGCCATTTTAATCGGGAAGAATGGAGCTGTGCGGTGATGCTATTTTTATAGCCTTCCAACTTAAGAGCTTTATCCAATTAACTAATTTCTTAAATAATGAGAAAGCATGCCTTTTGCACTATAATTACAATCGTTTTTTAGTAACATAACCCTCCGAGTTAAGATCTAAAATAGCATCACCGCACAAATTACACCTTTGTGAATGCAGTTACATTAGAAATTTTGATAATTTACGAACAATTTTTTTTTTAACGACCCGTAACAAAGGAGCTAATCAAATTAGACCGATCTCTCCTAACTCGAGTTCTAGTAAAGATATTGAATATCTGATTGCATATTTGGAGTAGATGTGAGATGTGTTATACCAGTGTATAATATGATAAGCATTCTTTTATAAATAAGAAAATTACTCTAAAGCCCCACATCACCCCTTAAAGGGGTTATGACACGAAAATTAAACGGATAGATTATTCTTGAAATGGAATGCTCATAAGCTACTTAGTGTATACACCAAGTTACTCCATTTTTAGAGCTATAGTAATTGCAATAATCGATTTACGAATTTTTATCATTTTCATCTGGCTACCAGGCAACACTGCCGAGCTAGTCACGCCATGGTGTCCATAAATCACGTGACCATGAAAGCTCTCTCATTCTAGGCGCCCAAGCTCTCCACGCCGCGGGACGATCAAAACCGCTCACGCAACTCGGTAACCTGAAAGCTATTCCTGATCTCGCCCCCAGCCCGTTGACCTTCCACCCTGCATGCACCTGCGAAATATTTCCGGACGACAGTGACCACGGCGAGTTCGTCCTTAACTCGCCGTCGCTGGAGCTGGTCGCCAGCGGGTCGCAGTCAAAATGAACAGCTTCCAACATCTCTTAATAACAATTACTCTCATCGCTGCTGCGATCAATGTCGAACACTTTGACATGGCGAGCGATGCCGTAGACGTAATCGTCATGGACCGCATGTTCGAAACGCGGAAGGTACACGAGTAAGCTGAAGCTCGAGACGCCAAGAGAGCAAAGTCTGTGAGTGCGTGCAAGGGGACGCCGCGCGGGAGGCTGGCTACGTCTTTAGCCTCCCGCTCCACCCGGTCGGCCCCTCCAAAGGATCCGCACATAAATCGATTTATCCACGAAACTATCGCGCCATTTTCAATACAAATTTAGCAGGATTTTAGGAACATACAATGGGTTTTAGCAATATTGTCATCTCATATTTTATTTTTGGCGTGTCATAACCCCTTTAAAGCGGGCACAAAGTGGATCTTGAGATGGCCTTCTTGTGGCGCAAACTCAATCTGCATGCTGTAAGCATCCTTGGAAACACAAAATTGAAATCATGCATATCCTTTCTCCGCACAAAAAAAAAAATGCACTGCATTACATTTTTTTCTATATACACCTCAGTCACTGCATGATTGCAATTCTGGATTTTCTATGCTGCCTACGGTGCTTAGCGGGCTCAACACAATATGACACTCAAGAAAAACAAGTTCACAGAAATTAAATATAATTTCTGAAAGAGCATTTCACTACACAACCTATTTGAGCAAACGTGTTTACCCCATGTTGTTACTGTCACGAGAATCCTTTCAGCTTTTAGTTAATATTTGCATGAGCGTTTTCTTATCTAGCTACGGTCATAAGAGCTTGATATTTCAAACCTTATTTTTGAGTCATGTGTTACAAAGTGCATGAGATTTCCTTTTGGGTGTACGACAATTCCTTGGGGGTACCTGTACTAAAAAAAGTTGAATGTTTTTGCACTGTAAGCTCAAATTCCATGTTTGTTTACATCCATGGAAAGGAATAACACGTTGCTTTTTCTTCTTTTGAGAGCGCTTTCCTCGGAAAAGAAAGCGTGCTCACGAGGCTTTTGTGTCTTGCCACAACAACGTAGAGGATGAGGACGTGCTTGCCGTCAACGCATTGCTTAGGTCTTTGCCGTCATTGTGGTCGTCGAGTGACGAGGTTTCACTGTCACTAAGCATAATGCACTGATTGTCCAAGTCAATGTCGTCACTTCGCTCAAGCGACGCTTTGTGCTACTTCTGAGCATGCACGATCAGAACGAGAACAGAAATATTTACCACCAATGCAATTGAGTCATTCAACCAAGCAGCGAACATAAATCAATTTAATGCATTGAATATTACCAAATTTGCACGAATATAGCGCAAGTTTTTTTTCTTCGGAATTACGTGCTCCAAAACGCGCCTCGCGTTATATTCGGAATCGAGTTCAGCCACAAGGTGCGCGAGTCTGGAGAAAGCCATCCCGCCTGCTAAATGCAGGAGATCGCGTGGGAAAAGAAGTCGGGGTGTGGGAGGAAATTTATTAGCTATTGGGCCACGTGAAGGGGTGAATAGAAAACATAAAAAAGCATTTTTTATCGCTTTAGTGTTTGTACAACGCAGGCACGCCCCAGAAACGCCGCAGCGCGCACCATGTGGGAATGCAGGCACTAGCCAATTCAAGCCAAGCCAGGCCAGGCCAGGCCAAGTCACCACAAGCCAAGCCAAGGCCACCAACCGCATTTATGCAATCGTGCAGTGCGACACGAGGTGTTTGTTTATGCGGAGGGACCAGAACAAGAATAAGTGTGACCGTGTATCGGGTTCAGCAGTCTTTTTTTCTGCCTATGCATTTGTTAGCTTCTGCTCCAGAGTGGTCTGGTGTTTGTGCGTTGGTGCTTCTGCTTTGTGCCTTGCTTGGATTGTGGGCTGCCGAGGAGCTCGCACCAAAGAAAAAGAAAAAGAGAAAAAAGAATTAGTGGTGCCATACTGCTGCTTATCTGCGTAGTCGCCAAGTGGATCGTAGATGGAAGGACCTGAGCAGTCAGGAAGAGTGCAGTCAAAACATAAACTGATATTTCTTTTATTTCCATTGACTTTTCACTTCTGCTATGCCCCTGAGAGCGAGAAATTGGCGCGGCCTTGGCTCGCGTTATAATAGTAATAATATATTTTTTTTCTTTTTGAGGGCATCAAAACCTGCCCTCACGTTATATTCGTGCAAATACAGTATGTTTGATACGTGACAGTACCTGTACCATTCGTTAAAAATTTGCACCTATTTGAGGGCGCTCTTTTTCCGTTCCAAGGTCCAAATTGAGGCACGTCTAAAGACGCGCTCCCTAGTTAAGGGGTTAAGATGAAGCCGAAGTTAACGGTGGATAGCCAATTCTTGGGGTTGTGTCAATATTAAATTCTCCATAATAGTAGTTTTGAATAATACATTATTCAATATTCACTTCGAGATGAACTTTGATATTCACACTTTTCGAAGTGCTGATCGCAGTGAACTAGCTCCGTTGAGTGCACTTCTCACCAAGCACCTGTGCACTGCGGGGAGGCAACACCAGTGGAGCTTGCGGGTATTGCTTCCCCGCAGTGCACAAGTGCTCAATGAGAAGCGCGCTCAACGGAACTCGCCTGCCACTTTACAACCAACGTTCATCGCTCGTGCTTGTTTTTTTGATAGTGTTTTTTTTCGTGCCAAATTTGAAATTTAAAAAATAATAGTTTTATACAGCAAGCAGATTTATAAATCCCCTGAATTGGGATAGCTACGACAAATTTGTCGTTTACATGCCACGGTTCATAGATATTGTTATATTCAAATTAACTGAGCTTAGAGGTGGACAGCTGGAAGGTTGCAAAGAACCTTCACGAGTTCGGTTGAATTTGGTGCACGCTAGTGAAAGGCTTGGGAAAACTCTTCGATACTGTAAGCGACTTATTTTTCGTGGGCTCAATATATCGCGATTTAGGCCAAAGCTGAAGTTTTGGAATTATGGGTATGCAAATACTCGAATATACGAATTCGAATCGAATAGAAAGTTCCCGAATAATTCGATTTGCGAATGGAATTCCTGGTATTCGGTCACTCGAATATTCAATATATTCGGCCAAAGATGCGCGGTTGGCGTGGAGCTGACAAAAAGGCCGTTTTTTCTCCCGATGTAAGCGCCGTGATGTTAGAGAGACCGTGCGAGGAACACCTCTTGGTCCTACCATTCCACAAAAATCTAACGCACAGGTTAGAAAAAAAAAAAGTAACGAACGACAGAAACTTTATAGCACGCAGATTTACTCACGATTGTGACACAATCTACCCTTGAATCACAACCGAAACATCCCGTTTGCGCCGCTTCCAGAGAGGAATTGTTGGGAAGCTGGAATCCCGCGCCATGCCTAATTCCTTTCACGAGTAAAGCCCCTCGTTTCAAATTAAAGCGCCGATGTAAAACACACTTGCCGCACTCACAGAAATCGGCGACTGCACGATCACAGAAAGAAAACCACATTAAACACGCCGATGAAACCAGCCGAGCTGTCGTCAACATACTTTTGGAACCGCAAGCCGCAAATTCTGATTCGGAACACAACGGAACGAAAAAATAGTGTGCCTAGATTTGAGAGAGTTTCCAACCGTTCGATAGCCGCGTTTGAATTACGAACTGCGAGAAGGTGACGAAAAGACGAAAGCGTCGATCGAGGCGAGAGCAGGCGACGTCGCTCTTCTGTTTGCTCACCTTCTTTCCACCAACACCACAACACATGCGAACTTACGACCAATCTGCGCTGAAGCCGTCTCCGTGGTTTCAGTTTCGCTTGCTCCCTCTTTTAAACCAAGGCTCTCTAAAACACGATAGATAGACGGAAAAAAGGATGCACAGCGGCAGTTGGACGGTTACTTGCGCCACCTACCCACATTTTTTTTTTCTTACTTCAGATTATATTGTTTACCAGCCTGTTTACTCAGATTTAACACCTTATCTGTTTATTTATGTGAAATAAAATCCCGGGTGCCCTTTTTCTTCTTTAAAATGGAGACCAAATATTGCAAAATGCCCCTTTTCTGAGATATACAAACGTTTTTAAAAAGTCGCGGTGTTAGGTTGTGCTTTTAACGAGAAAAAAAAAAGGCACGTGTGGCTGTAACTTTGTTGTTTTTTTATGACATTTGGGGTAGATAAATTATGTTTGTGGCATAAAATTGGATCTTTAGTACCCAACATCCAACAGCAACTGCTTTCTTTTTTTCACCAGAATGTTTATACACTTGAGCATTTGTTCTGTACGAGATGCATATTCTGCACCAGGCGCATACTCTGCACATGTAATCATCTCATTCACAGCACACTTTGAAAAATTCCTACAAATAAAATCCCAATTCGATATTCGACTTTTTTTCCTTGATTCAATTCGGCATTCGATTAGAAAACTACTATTCGGTATTCGCACACCCCTATTTGAAATAATTTGCGGGTTCTAATTTTCGCAATGCAGTGGGATCTCAATAGTATAGATTCCAATGTGTTTACATATTACCGGAATTGTTCGAGGGACCTATAATTTGCAAATTGTAGGAGATTCGCGAAATTTGCAAAAATTATGTCGTTTACAGAATTCAATTGGAAAATATTCGGACAAAACAACTATTTGCTTTGAAATTCGCTTCAATCTCAAAATCCATTATTCGCGCGTGCTCATAAATTTTACATAAATACAATCGAGTCCAATTACACTGAACTCGGGTATTGTTAATGTGAAACATTCAAAACACCTCTTTGAATATCTTGCATAAAGAATAGGCTCCTTCTGACAACACTTTGTCCCCGGACATTAACAATAATTTTGGTATATCAAACTATTGACATCTGGAATGACTTTGCAACCCCCTTTGAATTCAACATAACTGAGATGAGTTTGAGTGTATGAATCTGCACACGTGCCGTTACCTCAGCACGTCATTTATGTTACGTGACGAGTGATTCCACCACCAAAAGAGTCGGTGTGACAGGCAATGCACTGATGGTGACTAGACGCTTAACTAGATCATTTAGCACTCATCAATGTCTTTTGAGATTATACAGTACCCATGTGCGTTCGAAACTAGAATTTGCATCTGTATTGTGGAACTCCATCTCTATAACAGCAAGTGACAGTATAGAACATGTACAAAAGCAATTTGTGCGCATAATTTACGACAAATATATTTTGGAAGAAAGTGTTTTTATGAATATAAATCGATTTTAGCAAAATTAACATTGAGCACCTTATGTAAAAAAAGGTCTGTTCGGGATGTACAGTTTTTACATAGGCTTATTCAAAATGCATTAGACAGCCCTACCCTCTTCACCTCTGTTCAGTTTCGCATTCCACTTAGAACAAACTCTAGAAATCCGAGAGTATTTTACCCAAACCTCACTCGAAACGCATCACCGGTTTCGCGAATCCAACATGTTTTAAACACGCAATTTACTGACGTCAATATTTTTAGTACAAACCTGTTTTTTGGAGAACAATCATTTTGATGAATGTGTTTTTAATTGGCAAGCGCCCAGTGAGTAGGCAAGGGCCCACTCAAACTTTGGAGATAATCGCAAAACAATGGGGGATGGGTGCTTGTCCGGTCATCAATTTTACATATAAATGTACTGTGCTCATTTTCTCAGATCTCACAAATTTGATAATGGCCGTTTAATGTGGAATGGGCGGATGCGTGGTATTCTACGGTAGACATGTTTGTGTGCTTGCATGTTTTTCAGAACTCTCTATTTTGTGTGTATTTCAAGTGTGTGTGCTTAACCCAGTAGGCTTTCGAGCTGTTGGTTAGCACAAGGGAAAAAACAAACATTGATTGATTGATTGACACTACCACAGAATCCCAGTAGTCACTAAAAAATTATAAAATGAAGAAGCCATATAATCGTTCCACAACCTGCATGCACTACTTACATATAACTGGAGCTATGACTCCCCGTCTCAACAATGAAACACCCGTCTCCATTTCCATGTCTATTTGAGAAATTGTTTCCCGCATACAGTGCAATCCACTCGTAACGATAATGAGAAAACCCCAAGATTCAATCATTATAACCAATTATCGTTGTATCTGAACTAGAAACTGAGCATTTCTATTCTTGAAACTATAGAAACTGGATCGCTATAAGCAGTACGACGTTATATCTGGTATCGTTATAAGTGGATTGCCACTTTAGTATCCATGCACTCCAAACAAAACTGGTATTTCGCAGGAAAAAAAAAGCACGTGGCTGAAGTGGGTATAAATATGAAATTCAACAAACGACAAACAAAAAAACATTGAAAAACATTAAGCGTGAAAAGTAAGTGGCATTCCAGTGCATGAAGTGCGAGTAAAGCTCGGTGTATTACCCTCTCCAATGGCAACAGCACCTCTCAAGTTGCTGGATGGCAGACTTGCGGTGTTAAGCATTACGTGAGGGGCTCACTTTTCCTTTTGGCACTAATCTTTAAAATTATTAATGAACGCAAAATTGAAGCCAAAACAAAATGCTTAGAACGAATTGTTCAACCTTTACTTTTCTTAATATTGTTGATACTGAACACGCCTTAAAGGGCAACTCCGCTCAATTACAAAAAATTTAAGCTTACATGTGATTCCATTTCACAAAGCACTACTAAACAGCTCTACGTCTTCGGATTCGCGAAATGTGCAATATTATTTGTGTAATCTTAATTTAAACATCAACTGATACCGAAACCGAAACTTCTGTTGCGTCAGGCAACATTGGTCTCATGTCGCCAGAGTCATGACCACGTCACGTCGAACCACGTGGTCTTGTGACGGGGGGGGGCGAGGGACAGGACACGCGGTGCGGGCAGGTCGCTTCGCATGGCATGGACGGTGACGGCTCGGGGGAGAGGGAGAAGGGGAGAAGACGAAAGAGGAGAGGGGGAACGGAGAAACAGATCTATAGCGCGCAGGGCAGTGCAAACTAGCGCATCCGCGTTACGGTGATCACGTGGACGCCGTTCAGCCAACACCGGGAGGAGAAACTCATGACGTCATCGTTCAATTTCGCTCTGAGAAGTAAGAACAAACAAAATGTGAGAATGACGTAGTCATGCCTCTGACGTAGTGGTTCAACGTTGGCCGCTCCAACTCCGTCGCATTGACTGCGCTGACGATTGCACCTCACGTCGCACGCTAGAGTTGGCAGATTTCGGCGACTTGGCTCACTTGAAGGTTTGCTGGCCAGTTTATTAAATATATACAGTATAGACCACTTACAACGTAACCGCTTATAGTGCAGGACCGGGTATAATGTGGCTTTTTCGCCTCCCATAGAACTGCATGTAATTACATACCGCTTAAAATGCAGGCGCGCGAAGGGAAATACCGGTCATAGTGCGGTTTCTGGAACAACCCGCCGACTGCGCCGGACCGGCGTGCCGGCGCAGCGAGCACGCTTGCCTGTGCGACACTAGCTAGCTGCAAGCGGCACTCGCGGGGCAAGGAGGTTGCTCGAAGAAGCGGGGAGAAGCGAAGAGAGAGGCTTCAGTTGCCATAGCGACGCATGTGCGTGCGTCCCTCCGCTGCGTTGAAAACAACCGCAATGACAGACCAATCGTAGGTCAAGGAGAAGTGCTCGCGCGCGTTGCATGCCGGTTGCGGCCCGGCTTCTATCCGCAAACATGGCGTCGGTTGTGGTCGTCGACGTAGACAGAGTGGTGGAAGCAAAACGTTCCTTGAAAAGCACTATCCTTGACTGTGAATTTTCGTTGTGTGTTGCTATGATAACCCAGCACGTACTAGAAGGGAAGATCTACCTACTCGTGCGGCGATGTCGTGGCGGCACTCTCAAGACGGCAGAAACACCCGTGTCATTGTGTTTGTTTACTTCGACTGCAGTGGTACTTTCTAAGCATTTGTGTTTTCGAACATTGCCCGGATTTCTTATTTGGAGCATTTCATGCCTGTGCTAAAGTTGAAGGTATTACTGGCGCGTACCGTATAAAGGATGCAAATTTTCACGCGTTTGCATCACCGGAGAAAAGCAATCCACAACCCGCGACGCCGTTAAAAGGCTGTGCCAGGCAAAAGTCGCTCATTTCTTTCAAAATGTGTGACACACTTGAGAGAGAAATGTACTAGTCTGGTGAAATAAAGACTTTCCTCAAACTAAGCTTTATTTTTCACGTAACATAAAATAAATTCTTTTACAAAGGTAAGTTGTCTCATGGCATGTATTTTGGCCTGAAAAATTGATGTTTTGGTTATAGCGCGGTACCGCTTATAGTGCAGATTTTCGAGACTCCCGCGACATACGTTATATGCGGTCTACACTGTAGACGGAATCAGATCGGTAATATTTGACATGGGGTCTTCCTATATGATACTGAAGAGGGCGGCATAGTTTTCTAACGATCAAAAATGGAGCGGAGTTGCCCCTTAACATTTGAAATAGGTTGAGCGAGCGTCCAGCATTAAGGGGACGTGCCGGCAGGAAAACGGTATATTTTGCCAAAAACTGTGATTTTGGGTTTCATGGTGCTTTATTACCTTGAATCTTCATATTTTACGTATAAAAATAATAAGTGCCGGTCATGATCGCAAAATTAGTTACATACGGATTTGAAGACCTCCTGGCAACCCAGGACAGCATAAATTTGAGGCATTTTTCTGCGCGTGGTTCTTCTAATTGTGACGTCACCTGCCACCATATTGATGTTGACAAGTAGGCCTAGTCGTCTGCCGTCCATTGCAGTATTTTGTAGCGTGAATTTCTCAAGGAAACTTATTAACGAAATATACTTTATCCTGCTGTGAAAGAGTATTGCTATGCATTTAGGGTAACATTTGGATGAGTGTTTCTCTTTATGTAATTTTTGGGAATCTTCAGTTTGTGCGCAATAATTTTTGTCTTTAATATGGTCTTATCACAACCAAATTTGGCATACATATACTTTAGAATATGTAGAAAGCAACCATGTATCCATGTTTAACTAGAATGTATTCTTTTTATAGTTATGATGAAAATTAAGGAAATTTTGTTAGCTCCTTGAAAATGGCATTTTGCAATTTTGATTTATTTTAAAATAAGATATGTTTGGCGGAAATTAATTTTTTGTTATTTATTGCACCGAGTAGTTTAAAAGAAGTGAATAAGATTATTTTACTAGGCTCTTTTAAGTGTGTTGCCTGCCCCACATGGGTGCAAGAACATGATTGTTTCTGCCTGTGCACGGGAACATAAAAGACAGGCTATTTCAAATCTAACATCAGCTTCATTAAATAGGAGAATGAACACTATAAACTGTAAAAATTTAATCTAGCTATCCTAAATATGAATAAAAATGTTTTCCTCTGGTGCATGTCCCTTTAGTTCATGCTGATACAATCTTTCAGCATCCTTTTTTCAAGTGCAGACTCCATCTTGTAGAAACCTCGGGATTGGTTTCGACATCAAGGCATACCACTTTTGCCAAGCTGAAGGTCGCAACTTGTTCTGTAGTTAATATTCGGTGCTTCTGGAAGACTTGTTGTTATGGCCACCTTAAATTAACAAACTACAATGGCATACCCCACAAGTTCGTACCGTCGAGTTACCTCTGAGTAAATATCTTTAAGTCAATTCAAGCCGGTACCTTTGAGAACTGCCGGAGCAGGTTGATGAGGGCTCCCTTGCCAAAGGGGTTGTTGAGGCTCGCATGGAAGGCCATGGTCGGGAAGTCCGCAGACAGGACGGCCACCCAGCGTTGCTGGAACACGCAATTTACAACTGTGTAAGTCGACCGAAATGGCATTATTTGATACAGGGACTAATTAGTAAACACCAAGCGTGTTGGTAAGATTCAATTTACGCATAAGAGCATAAACGAATAGGACACAGCACAGAGCACGACACCTTTCAAAGATGTCATGTCCTGTTCTCTGTCTGGCAACAGAAAGAATAAAACAAACTTGGGACAAGGAGCGACGAACATTCCTTCAAATGTTCGTCGTCCCTCTTCTCGAATTTGTTGTATTCTTTCTGTTGCCAGTCAATGTTACCAACACGCTCTTCAGGCAATGTTAACTGTTCTCTTTCCTATTTGTTTATTCTTTTGCGCATAAATTGACGGGAACTAAAGTCTCCGAGACCTAAATTTCCGTTTAAAAAAGATCTATGACCAAATCTTCGCGGACGAAGCAAACTGTTAAATGGCACAAATGTTGAGCCACAACAAGTAATCATGGCAGGCCTATAACGAAGCATCCGAGTAACAAGTTATTCTTAACACTAATTCCTCACGAGTGCAGTGTCAAGATGGAATAGATTACCCGACATCACTGCTCACTCTTTCGCTAACGCTCTATGGGCTACCATCTGATATAATTTGTGGACGTTATTGGCTTCTAACATATAGCCACATTCTTCTTAATGTAAGTGCCTTTTACTATATTTTTTTTATTATGTATGTTCTGTATGTAGTAGTTATGCATTTGTATATGTATGAATGTATGTACAGTCGCCGACCGATTTTTCGGATGCCGATAATTCGGTCTTGTTAGTCATTTCAACCTAAAGGAGGAACCATGACCCATACTACAGAGATATAGTGCACATCCACAAACAATGTTTCGGACTACTTGAAGTCTGAAAGTTCGATATTTCGGACAAAATCGTCACGAGCGATCAGAGTCTCTTCGACAAACCTGCCCCCATTTTACGGCGTGTTGCACCCAACGGTGGCCTTTTGAAGCGACCGCTTAAATTGATTTCTTAACGCTTACTACAAAAGTGCTCCCAGGTAAAGCATTTATTATTACAAGGTGAAAAAATAGTACCTTACCGGAGTAAGAAAAAAAAGAAGAATGTTTTTCTTTTCTGGACGAGCGCCCAGCAACAGACAGTAACAAGAAAACCGAAGAACAATTATGGCAGCTCGTTAAGACGATGACGAAGGTCAATTGCGGCATTTCTAGAACTATTACAAGCAATTTCAGACGGAGGTGTAGGAAGGTTAGTTTGACGCAAAAAGTTCTTGGGAACTAGGGTATTAAAAAAACTGGTAGTGCTACGAGATGGAACGGCAACTCATTGTCTATGGTCGATATGCACCGATGTGTGCTGGGATCAATGTTGCTAATTTAGCGGTTTTCCGAATTGTCTGGCGGGAAAAATCCTTGTTTTGAAGTTGCACAGGTTTTTGGCAGTTTTCGAGTCATGTTAGCATTTTTTATGGCAGTCTAAACTGTTCTCCAGTGTATGTTTGTCGATTCTAAATACGTAGGTTAATTTCAGTGGTAAGTCATAGACATCGGGCTATTATTTTTGCTTGCTCAAAACAAAATTGTTGTCGATGAGAATAACGCTTGAGAGAGGTGAGAATAACCATTGAGATATTATGAGTCATGCTTTGAACTGATTTGTGCGTCAATGTATGAATTAGTTTTCTGTTTCTGCTGGATGACATGGCCAAGTGAACTGTGAGCAACAACTCGGGAAAAACATGAGGCCTATAGGGTTCTAAACTTTGAGACTGGTTACCGTTAAGTTCTAAGCAATGCCAGATGTACCAGATACATCTACTGGAGTATAAAATGTTTTGCAAAGTACTCGAATTTGATCACAAAAGCTTCGAACTGCCACCAAATATTTCACAAAAATTGGAACTAGTACGAAAATGGTATGGCTAGACCAGGGGTTCTCAAACTGGGTTCTGGGGAGCACAGGGTTCCACGAGCTGGTCTCATGGGTTTTACGAACACCCAAATTGCAACCCCCTTCCCCCAACCCTCCCATGCCGCAGGCTGCGCGGCAGGACCATGCAAAGCACCTTCATCTCACGTTGTACTGACATCGCGATTGATATGGTGGGGATATATGGGAAGCAACACGAGCAACATTGCCTACAATTGTGCATCTGTTGCCTCTCGGTTGGCAAATATGGAACGGGAAGGGAGGGGGGGGGGTTCCCACGGCAATTTTTGAGGCTTCCTGGGGTTTCGTGAGGCCAAAAAGATTGAGAACCCCTGGGCTAGAGAATAAAAATCGTCATAATAATAATAATAATATTGTTCATTTTATGTGCCCAAAACAGCCACGTAGGTGTTCAGATTGGCAGACACAAGGTAAAAAGAAACACAACACACAAACAGCATCAAATGTACAAATTAATGTGACTACAAATAGTGGGCACACACTTCACGCAAAATGTAACACAGTTTCAGCTTTCAACTACACTTGCCAAGTCCTGGCCAAAAACTGAGAGGTGAGAATGTCCAAGCTAGGGGATGCGATTCTATTAAATAAATTTGCACACGGGACAGTGGTGAAGACTTTAGACACGGATTGAATGTAAAAGACAGTAACATTTCTGGAAATGCGATGAGGAACATGAAAATTGACAGAATTCAGAAGTAGGTTAGCATCAAACCCACCATTTACTAAATGACAGGACGATACGTTGAGAAATCCATTTTTGCAGACTTTCCACGGCGAGTTCGAAGCGTTAGTATACGTGCCGCACAGTCCAGAAAATAAGACACGAAACGACTCCCCAATTAGGGACATCTAACGAGCCTCGTGGGCAGAGGAAGGCCACTCACTGTGACCCAGGTGGGCACCAGGTCGCACTTGTTGAGCACAAAGACCAGGTGCTTGTGCGGCTTCTCCTTGCGCATGAAGTTCTCGATGAACTTGGAGCGCGTCCCCATCGGGTCCCGGGCGTCCAGCACCTGAACCACCACGTCCGACGAGTCGATCACCTGGACGGGACGGAGGACAATCATGTTGAGCAGGAGTCCGTATTTCTATTCATCGATCAAAACGCCACGTGTGGAATTGCGGTGCATGAGAAAAGACAGGTTTTCGTGACCCATTCTATTTTACGTCAATGGCCATTATTGACGAGACTTTGCGGCGGATCGGCGCATATGTCCTGCGCGGTGTGGTCTGCCAGCATTTTACGCTGCATTCGGCGGGAAAACTGCAACATCGAACAACCCCGCGACGTCTCGCGAAGTGTTTCCCTGCTAAACTGAGCGGAAACGTTTCTCTGTGCCCTCCGTTACGAGAAGGCAGCTGTAGGTGGCGAATTTATGCCCTTAATTTTTATCCTCTTTACTTGCATAAGCCCATTTTTAATATTTTTATACACTTAAAGGACCCCTGAAAAGAAAAAAAGATGTTTTTTTTAAACTACCTAATTGGGACACGCGTGTCAAAAAATTAATTTAACGCAAAAAAAAAAAATTTCTAGAGCAATATTGACGGCGCGATTTAGTGGCTAGTCACAGCTCCTTTCCACTTGTTTTCTCTCTCGGCATTTCGGGCACGTGGAGGAGCGCGGCTTCGCCTTCACGACCGAGATGGGCATTCCGGAATGACCCGTGACGTCATGGACTTAGTGTGCAGAATTTCAAATAAATCCCCCTCCGCCAATACTGCTCTAAAAAAATTTTTTTCTTTGACACGCATTCTCCAATTAGATTGGTTTTTTTCAGGGGCCCTTCAATGCACCATCTTTGGCCACCTCCACACAAAGTCTCTGCATGACGCATTAGGAAACCGATTTACGCGGTCCCTCCAAACAGCCACCAATCCCGTTGACTCCAGAAGAATTGTCGTCTAGAAACTCTGCCTTCCCTCGCTCTGCAGGAGGGAGGCACCTTAGCCAACGGACGTCACCTTGTAGAGCTCGTTCCAGATGCGCTTGGACTGGCCCTTGGCCATCACCTCCTCCCTGGCCCGGTCCTTGGGCTCCTCGTCCCTCACCAGGTCCCCGTCCTTGGTCGCGTCATACTTCTGGGACAAGGCGTCCACGGCCTGCACCAGCTCCTGAGGACGGAGCGAATCCCACAGGTCGCTTGTTTGTTACGCACTAAAGGGACGCTCCCAAAACAGTCGCTTTGCAAAGTTTTTCGATAGGATGCGTATGGCTTAAAAGGGACATTCCCCGGAAAAGACAATACTGTTTAGTGCAATATTTATGTTGCGAGACACGTTTCAAGTTTGGAGCGGTTTTGACATTCCGGCACGTCAACTCAAAGTAGAAGCATGTGTCGGAATCACTCCTAGAGACACTCGAGTCCCCGAAGAGATTTTAACACGGACCGTGTTTTATCGGCAGATATTTTCAAGGATGTCTCCGACGTCTGGCTGTAACATAGGACTGTAAAGAGAAACCGGCACATAGAAGACTCAAAAGAAGGAAGTCTCTGGCACGATTTGAAGTTCCACCACCTTGAGATTGTGAGCAACCGCAAGTGCTTTACTGACTCAACTATCGAGCGAGGAACGGTGCTTGCTATCGCACGCAGAAGCGAACAACTTTGCGCGGTGCGCAACGGTCGCATCTTGTGCGGCCGCTGTTGTGCAGCCCGCGGTATTGAAAACGTGTGGGCGAAAAAGAAGGCTTTTCGAGCTAACGCCACGCCACGTCACCTTGCGGCGTTTGTCAGAAGAGGGAGCGAATCTTTGACACACTTGCCCCGCGGCAAGTGTCTCGTCCACCGTCGTCTTCTTCCACCGTGTTCCCTAGGAAGCAGACTGCCGCAGAACGTATGCGAGCTTATCGGGAACATAACAAACGGCAGAAGTGCCAGGAACAACCTCCACCAGGGGCCTCCCAGAAGAAAGCCGACAAGTGTAACGCCCATCGCAGATTTTGTGTTTACCAGTCTCTGTCGGCGTGACCGAGCTTGTATACATTTCTTTGAGAGGATATTACTACTCCAAAAGGCGGACACAGTACCCACTAGTCTGATTTGCACGAAATTTGTGGGGTCACATTCAATACCGTGGAAGATGTTGCCACGCAAAGTTTTAGGTCTATACATTAATCGTTCAAAGAGTCGCATAACAATACAGTTGAGTCTCATTAATTCAAACTCTCTTGATTCAAACTTGCAGATAATTCAAACTAACATGCAGGTCCCATCCTATGCGTCTCTATGGGAGGAAACTCGCGGTAATTCAAACTCTGCTTTATTGAGAAAAAAATGTTTGGTCCACCTCGAGTTCGAATTAACGAGATTCGACTGCACATAAAATGACCACTGTGCCACCTAAGGAAAACTATCGCTTAGAAACGGTAATGATAATGGCTGGATCTTTTGGTGAAAAAAACGGTATAACAGCCACGTCACATACCTATGAAAAGAAATTATGAAAACAACTTTTAATAAAAAATAAAAATAAAAAAGATTTTTGTTTTTTGCATGCATTAGCTCGAAGATACTGCAGCTTTTCCTAACAAGGGAGCACGAAAATGCAGAAAGTTTATAGTACCTTACAAAATGTAAGGAAATTCTGAAACTTGGCTTCATACATAAGTTTATCATCAAATGATACCCTTCTTGAATTGAGTTTTGATAGGAAAAATAAAACTCAGGTAAACACCTTTCAAAGTTCAGAAAGCCGCACTTCGGATGGCGCCGACTCGTCGGAAATAATTTACTCCGGAAAAAATATTCCGGTTACTTTTTTATGACATCCGTCAGATGGTCCGCAAAATATATGAGCGCAATATTTAAGCCAAGAGTAAAATTTTGAGTGAGGAGCAGCTCCGAAAATGAGCTTCTGTTTTGCCACATCGCCCCGTAATAGAAACACCAAGCTCCCTTTTGCTTGTTTCTACTTCTCCGGGCTAGGGTAGCAGATGACGTCAGCAATGTTTCCTCTCGGAGCTCAGCGGTGTCCACGTGATTGGCATAACGCGCCTGCGCAGTGTGCTTGTTTGGAGCCGTCTGGCCGCCCCGCCGTGGTCCTGCCGTTACCGCCGTCTCCCACGTCACAACCGCCGCAGTCTTCTTACCGTTTGCGACCGACACTACGTGCGCAGACTTTTGCAGTTGTGCAGACATCGTCAAATGTCGTAGACACCAAAACGTAACGAAGAGTGCGGTGCAGACGACACTTGCGCCTGGCACACGCCCGCCCCAATCCCGCCCGTCGTTGCGTAGAGCATCACATCACAACTTGTACCAGGTGATGGCCATGTTCTTGGCGGCCCGAGGCCAATGTTGCCAGACAGAGCCGAAGTTTCGGTTTTAATTTCCGCTCGTGTTTAAAATTAGATTTAAAATATATATATCCTATTTTTCGCAAAGCAAACGACATAGTGTCTTTTACTAGGGCTTTTTAATGCGAAATCACCGATTATCCTGAAATCTTCGAAACTGAGCGAAGTTGCCCTTTAACAGGCATCCGTTAAATGTGTCGAAATGTGCCACATAAAAAAGTTGTACATGAAAAATAAACAATTATATTGTAGTATCCTAAAAATGATTTCATTAATGCAAAAAAAAAAAATCTATTATTGGGAAAATTCAAGGATTTTCAAGGACCGCTAGAAATTCCAGGGCTTTCAAGGTCTGGAAAATGCCGTTTTTGAATTCAGGGTCTTCGGGGACCCGTGTGATCCCTGCAATCGCATTTGAGGATGACGACTCTTTGGCACTGTTGCACTTGTCTGACAGAAGGTGTCACTTTCCAGGGCCATGTAAATCGGGATACCGGCATGGAGACCACGGGACCTCGAACCATGTAGGTTATACACGAAGAACTCTCCGTGCCGAGCGACCAAGACTCGGATGACCCAAACTCGAGCGATAATAAAACCCTTCTAGCAAGTGCATCTGATGAAGCTTTGGGGTCTTCAAAATGGCTGCGTGCTACTTTTCTTGAAGGGAAAATTGGGACTTCGTGCTAGAACTCATAAGGGGGCTGCAGACGTTGCTTGTTGAGTCGCAGAAGCGTACGCAAATGCGCGATAAAAATTATTTTAGCGAACATGTTTCCACTGTTCTTGTAAAGAGTTCTGGATGAAAAAAAAGCCAAAGAAAATGCCCGTTACAGAATGAACACAGATGGAGGCGTGGATAAAAAAAGTCTGAGTAAATGCGTGTTAGATTATTTTTAACAGGTAACACCTTCCTGCTGTTCTCGCGAATAAAACATTTTTAGAAAACGAACAAGCGCCGTCTGTTTTTCCGTAACTGTATTTTGCGTAACTTTGACGCGGAGCATTTCGGAACTAATGCTGCGCGAAGCTAAGGAAACTGAATTATTGCCGCGGTCACGGGAAGTTGTCCGATTGGTTTTTCTTCCGAGACTGCTGACGGATGACTTCTTGTTGGACGTAAGTAACTGGGACTGCCGTTGCTACATACTTTGTATATCGTGGCTTTAAATTGCCAAAAAAAAGTAAATTCCTACACCTTTGCGATTCTGTAAAGCACGTCAATCGCCACGGAGTTCGCTGCTTTCATTTCACATTTCTGGGGTGGTAATATGTTTAGTTAGCCATACACTTTTCACAATCCTTAATCATTTGGAAGGATGTGCGGCCACGTTTTGCGGCAAGGCCTAACCTAATACAAACTCTCCGATTGCCTTACCGCAAGCTCGCGCACTTTGCGCGGCGCAGCAGCACTTTATTAAGAGGCTATTTTACTTCAAACTCTAGATTATTCTAACGCAACTTTGTCCCCCCTGAATTAACGAGATCCCGCCGTAACGTCGCAGCGAGGCTTACCTGGAGGTCGCCCACGGCAATGTTGGGCTTCTTGCGCTGCGCCTTGGGTCCGAAGGTCGTCTCGAAGCTGGCAGTGTCCAGGATGTGCACGCGGGCATTCTGTGGGGTCCCCAAAAAAGGCCCGGCGTGAATCGCGTGTACGCCTAAACTTGCTATGAGAAAGTGCGAAAGAAGCTCCAAGGGCATGCTGAAGTTAGAGGGGCACTCAACTCCCAACAAACTTTCTTTTTACATGTTTGATAAGATTAAAAGTAAAACAAATGTATTTAGTGCAATCTTTACATTGCAAGACTTGTTCAAGCGATTTTCAACGGGCTCTGATTTCAGGGTTTTTCCACGCAAAGCTTACTTTGTCACGTATGTGTTGCAATCCAACACTGCATCCCTTTAAAGAGGCACTGACAGGGTATTTAGGCTTGCCAAGGTTTTTATTTGTACATGACATATGAGAGCCCGCTACCAAGAACACAATTCGTGGCTCGAAATTCGTTTTCTTTCCACTGCGAAAACCGCCGATCAAGAACTGGCCAGCTTGAGTTGCGCTCACTCTCTTCTCTGCGATCACGTGCCATTTTTTATGGTTTAGACACAACCACCAGAAGTAACCAAAGTTGTGGGTCATCGAAGGGACACGCTCAATACTAGAAATGGACAATATGATACCCATTGTTTGTGGCTTCTAAAAACGGCAAATACGTTGATTAAAAAAAAAAAATTACACAGCGACGTGACTTTTTGTATTTCTCTCCTCTACATTTCTTCTTTTACCTTTGCCCAGTTCCGGCTTCAGTTTCGAGCAGTGCGTTTTTTTACTTTATTAAAAATATATGCGACACTGTAGCAAAATATTGATTGGACAGTCTTCCGACGCCAGAATAGATCGCCTGGCAAATAATTACAAAAAAAGCTTGGGGAGTGTCAGTGCGGCTGCTCGTGAGAAACTGCCGTCTTAACTGGGGTCCCGTGTCTTAGAATAAACCCGCAAAGTTCGCGAAAATAAAAGAAAAATGCATGTACGCATTTATTTTAAAAACATGAAATTTCAAGCTTCTTGTGCGAAGGAGTGGCTGACATTTGCCTCTTCCAAGGATCATGGGGTAAAATGTTTTTTGTTATACATACTTCTATTTTTAATTTTTCTGCAACGAGAGCTATAATTAGGGATGTTGCAAACTTTTGCTGAACAACAAGGTGTGACCAGTTCGGCGTACCTCTTTTGGTAAAATTCTAAAAGTGGGTCAGATTCATTTGGCACTCGCGGTATATGAACCTACGGCTTCTCCGATCAGTGCAAGGTTCTAATTTCCGCACAATCTCGGCGTGGTGCCCGGAGCCTCTCCGGCCGGCGCATTTACTGCATCCTCATTTCTGGTCCCTCGATTTCTGCGGGATGACGACACAAAAGTGCCACAACGTTGCCCGTTACAATCCGAAAGAGTGGCGCCCTTCGGCTTGACGATCCACGCAAGCGTCGGCAGCCGCATTCTTCGTGCTTCGCGCAACAATTACATTCTTCTCTCGCTTTTCGCCCAAAACTTCCGCAACCTCCCACCATGATTGCGACCCCCCGACCACCCTAGGACCACCTTCAACGCGTGGGTAGGATGGGATGCTACACCGGGGTGCCTGGAAAGCATTTTTTCACATTTCCCGTAAAGAGAGTGGTCTTGAATTGGCAACAAATTGCGTCACAGGAGCCGTGCCGAACGTTGCGATCCTGGTATTTGGGTTCTACAAGCTCCTCCATGAGTGTCGCCGTCGTCCTAACCCGTCCCAACTCCCCAAATTTACAGAGTTTGTAACTTGTTGGGTTTTGTAACATGTAACGTTTCTTTTTTGTTGTTTTCGGCTGAAATTATGCCGGTACATTTTGTTTTGTGTAAGAGTAATAACAAAGTACCAATTGCAACGGTGTCCCGCCCACAAGCACACACGTGCTTGTGCGGGCCTGGATAATTTGTGCATTACTTTGTTATGCAATAAACATATGTGTGTACACTAATTCCTCGTAATAATGAAATTGCTTTTTTCAGATTATTGCTTTTATCAAAGTTCAATGTGGTCCCGATCAAAATGCAGGCATTTTAACCGGATCATTTGAAGTGTATCAGTGGCCAACCACGCTTATTACGAAAACCGCAGTGCCGAAAGCACGCAAGCCTACACGAGGGCGCACAGAAGACCCTCGCATTCCCCCCCCCCCCCCCCCCCCCCCCCCCCTTTTTCACCGAGGAAAACGGCAAACTGGGAAAATGGAGTAAATGGGTGAAGGAGGGCAGAGCGCGCAGAGCTGGCAGAGCATCACCTTTGGTGCCGATGAGCTAACGCGGGCAAGGAGTAGCGGGAGCAACAACCACATTCCGACACTACTCACGCGCGCGCGGCCGACGCGGCCCAACTTTTGTCGGAATCGGGTCAAGGGAGCAACAGAGCCTAAACGAGATCATCACTTCAAAAGCCCCCAATGCATGCGCCTGCGGCGCACTACAAGCACACGTGCGTCGTACGGGAGATTGTTAGTATTTACCGAAAGTCTCTAAGATCTGCGAGGTTGAGGAAAGTGGCCGGACCAAGTCCAAAATCACCAAAGAATTCTACATTCCGGTGTCGGCTGTTCGATACCGTCCACCATTTTGCGGAACAAGCAAGGCACACAGACGGGTTCGAGAAGCTTATCATGCAAGAAAAAAGCGCATCTGCGACCTGAAGATAAAAAATCACTGATGTCTTTGCGCACGTCAGATTTTCACTCATGTGTATCACAGGCGTCGAAACAATTCAAGAAAAGAAAAGGGAGGGTTAATGCAATTTTGCGCCCCCTTCCCTTATTGTTTCCATTAAATTTCTGAACTGTCTTAGTGGGGGGGGGGGGGGGGGGGGGGGGAACCCCCTGTTTTGACGCCACTGGTGAACATGCTTACCGAGCCAGCGCACGATTTTTATAGCTCCAACAAGCTCTTCAGGAGTGTGCGAAATATGTTGGCGAAGCCACCGAGGATAACTTTGATTCATTTGCGCTTGTCGATGCGAACGTTCCTGTTGTTCTCCTGCCACGGATGCTGCGATCGTAGACCTTGCATGCGACCAGGGTAAGCACGAAGTGACGTCCAAGAGGCACCTAGGGATACGCCGACGACTGCGGAGACACGAAACATCCTACGGCTGCATTGAAACAAAGTGGAGTGCAGTGGCGGTGACAGTATTCTTGCAAGCCTGCAGCTGTTCAAGTAGAACTGATGCCCGGAAGAAATCGGCAAACTCCACTTAATTACTGGTTACTCAGTAAAGCTGCTGTTCGATGTTTATAACCGAGGTATGTTCGATTATATATACGATCACTGTGTTCCGCAGTCTTCCTGTCCACTTTCGAGGTTGTTGGCACTGTTTTTTTTTTTTTGCTCTAACGCTTTCATCGAAATATCGCTTACATAAATATTTTTTGCCGTCCCGTTGACTCAGTTATAACGAGACTACTGTATGTATGTATGTATGTGTGCCGAAGTTTCTGCAGACCGTACAGCCGAAGTGGGCGACAGAACGAACGACTGCACAACCACCTCCGCCAAAATATAGCGGCGGGCAATGGCACGACACTTCCATGATGTCATTAACGGAGTGAGCGATGAACTGCTTCCGTGGATGCGGCAAGCGCACCGACCGGACACGCGCTGCAAGCGGGACCGTAAGCGAAGCTGCGGACAACGAGTGTCGATCGAGCCGGCGCCCACCTTGGCCTTCTCGTTGAGCAGGGTGACGGGCAGCCGGGACTGGCGGAGAACCACCTGGTAGGGGTCCCGCATGGCCTTGCCCAGCTCCTCCTGGAAATTCTGCAGGGCTGTCTGGGTGACCACCTTGGTGTTGCCGAACCACTTGGGGTTGGGTGCCACACGGGCCACTGCGCCGGGCTGCACCCACGACTGGTACGGGGCCGCCTTCACTATCTTGCCCTTGCGGTCCCTGCACACCACGTTAAGCTTCGGATGAGGCTGCTCGAGCCAGAATTTATATGATAATGATACTACTACTACTAATATTATTATCAAAAACAATAACGATACATTTCAGTGCACAAAAAAAAATCATGGAAGGGTTCACAAAAGCAAGCGTATAGAGGATAAACCAATCACCACTTCAGGTTGGTAACAACACTCGTGTATTCTAGCTTCAACATCTTGACTCTGGTGCCCGACATCTATTTTTTATTATAAATGCTAAATCTATTCATCGTTACAAAAAGCTTTTTTTAAAATATACTTTTTGTTAGGCCTTATTTAATGTCGTGTGGCTGTTATTGTAAATCTGCCCCATTTTATTGTGTAAAGCCAAATTTTTCTACGGGTTGCGATGGGTGTCTGTGTATATTGTTGTTCAGTTTTTTCATGAACGTTTTAATGTAGAATGTGTTTTATCTGCTGAATTCTACGGAAAAATTGTCATGAAGACCTGTTGAAAAGGACTGTGACATCATCATGACGTCACCATAACATAATGACTTCCTGATGTAATGGTGACATATTACCATGACATCAAATGATGTCACCTGGCATCATGACATCATCATGATGTCAAGTTATAAGTCAGAATAATGTCACCATCATATCATGATGCCAGTGTAATATCTAGATTATGTCACAATAACATTACATCAAGGTGACGTTACCATTACATCATGACGTCATGGTGGCATGTGACATCATGTCACATTTTATCATGATGCCACGTGACATGACATTATGACGTCGCAAGATGTCATGCGGTACCGTGATGCCACGATGCCAGTCATGTGACTTCATGATGTCTAGTGATGTCACACGCACACATACAAGCTAATGTAATTTTTTTTTTTTTTTTTTACCAGAGCATTGTATGATTGGTTTAAATGGACCTATTAGCATTCTGTGATTGTGACTTGTTTGAGCCTTTATGTTTGTGTTACTTTTTTTTCTTCATTTTTTCCGACAAGTGTTGTGTATAGCTCGGCAAGCCTCAACAGGCGGCATCAGCCTGGCTTTTGCTCCATCGGCCAAAAAGTCTGAATAAAGTCTTATTATTATTATCATTATTATTATTATTTACACAATATATCTTATTCACCTACTGCGGAGGTTCTACCATGGTCCTTAGTTATGCTACTTACTGGTCTGTAAACTTTGCCGGAAACGACCCTCGTGTAGCGATTCAATATCCCAAAAGGTCGCGGCCCCCTGGTCTCAAGTATAAGTGGAGCTTCCAATCCTTCACCTTTTCTGCGAGTTCGTGGGCTGTTACGAAAAAGTAGATGCATCCAGCAACTTTCTCCACAATGGCTTTTTCGAATACGCGTCCATCCATTGGGTCCTCCGAGCGATTTGAATGGCCATCTATACAAGCCGGCAGAGTGCCTTTAGCGCTTCAATTTGTCCCTAAAAAAGATTTTCACAAGGCACAACAAAAATTTCTTATTCCGGCTAATTTAAGTAGTATCACTTACCAAAATTTCGAAAAAGCAGCCAAAAAGATGGGGGCAATACAGGTTGCACGATGCAAGGTACTCGTATCTGCACCTTGTATAATTTAACCTAGACTGCTGTACCGACTGATGACATTTCAGCCACTTTTGGGCATTCAAAATCACTGTTTTCAGTTATCAGGACTTTCATCCGAAGTCACGGGAAGCGCTTTTCCGTTCTCCAGAAATGCCGACGCAGTTTGCGACAGAGCAAGGTGACACCGGCCGAGCTTCCTGACACCCCTGTCAAAATGCCGGGAAGTCGCATTTTCAAATCGTAACGAATCACAACTTTTGCCACTTTGCACCGAGCTGCAAAATGGTGGCGGCACCCAAGAGACAGTTGGGGAACAACTCAGAACGTAGCTTGTCTGGTGGCTTTAGATCAACCTGTCCCTTCTTTTCCCGCTTTTTTCACAAACTTCAAGATTAACTGGCCCAATAAATTGTTTTGCGTCACTTATCGCTCCTCGTTGATCGCAACATGCATATATTCCGACTTGAACGCCGTGACACTGCTATCCCACATCTGTTTATGGGATACAACTGAAGAGGTTCTAGACACTGTAGAACCATGAACAACAGCAAAGGTGGGGATACAAACCGACACAATTTGCATTAAGCTTCTGAACATGCGTTGTAACAGCGCCACTGCAGCGGTGTGACGCCGCGTGTTTGTGTATGGGTGACGAGATGTTTTGGTGGCGCCACCTCGCGAGCGCCCTCCTGTGACGGAGGTGGTAGGATCCAAGCAGACGACGCGCTACGTCAAAGCGGGGAGTGGCTATGTTAGTTCGCATCTATGCCGATTAAAAACAGCTTATTTATTAAAGAAACACATATGATGTTTTTATGAGTGATTTTTCTAATAAATAAAAGTGTCTCGAAGTTGCTTGTTATAATGTACAGGAACAAGCCTGGAGCTTCACATTGCAGCCCACGTGCTGTACGTCAGGGCTGTTCACAGCCCTTCTGATTCTTGTTTTTGCGGATCTGCGGAGGCTGATGCAAAAAAAAGGTTTGGCATTCGCCAAAGTAAATTCTGTGCTGTCTTCTTAGCTGTGTATGTGCGCACAGTTGTGTTGCAAAGTGCAGCACTCCTGTCTTAGCACATTGAGCTTACAGATACTGATGCTTCTATCCAAGCATGACTTGACACTTGCCGACGAGCAAATGCTCATCAGCAACTCACGCTTAGCTCCTCCCGCATAAAATACGTGGCAAAGAAGTTTGTCACATTGCGACTTCTGCTCAAAAGCAAAGCAGAAGTTTTCATAAATTCTTATGTTGTCGGATATGGCCCGGCAAATTCAGCGATTCATTACTTTGTTTTATCCAACTTTTAGTAAGAATTGTTTACAAATTTAGAATCACTCGCGGAGAAGTGCATCACGCATTATACGCCAGTTGGGTCCACAAAATTAAACCTACAAATGGTAGTAATTCATAGAACGTGTATACCTCATTTTTTGGGACTGAAGCTTGCCCAACTGACTAGATTTAGGACTTGAATCGCCAGGGGGTCTGGCACGTTTCGCGTCGACCGGGTGGATAAGCAGTAACTTAACTAAAATGACTCTGGAAGCCAGCCACCATTCCTTCCTGCCACTTATTTTGAGGAAATGTTCATTTACTGGTTTACAAGATTCAAAAAGGAATTTAACCTTGAAAAAATAAAAGGCCAGCACTCACAGACCACATTAGAACCAACAAGATACACGGAGTCACTTTCACAGAAGTGTTTATTACACACGTGAGAGGTTCTCGAATTTTGCTTTCTTATTTTCAATTTAATGAGACATTCCTTTTTCAGTTTTATTTTGTCCGAATCGCAATTAAAAAAATAAACCCCCCTCGCCGTGGTAGATGTTGTAGTCGGGTAAAGCGCTGGATATTCTATTTTTATCATTCAGCTTTCTATGCTGGGGTAGTGAACAGCACACCATCATCTGAGTGCTTTGACACTTGAGCGCCAAGTGTTTTTTAGCACGACTATGCGTGCCATGCTTTAAAGCTCTAATAAAATGTCCTACTAGCCACAGTCTTATTCAAAACTTTTTACTGCAAGGTAGGGTTATTACATCAAAGTTACAAAGTTCTTTTCTTTTTTTTTTTTTTTAGTATATGTAATGTTTGTGTGTGCAATGTCTTGCTCTGGAGGAGAGCCTTCCCCTTAGCATATGGCTGCACTGCAGCAAAGCAAGATACACAAAATTGCAACGTCCCCTCCACAGTTCTCGCTTCATTGCAATGCACCAGAGTGCAGTGAGAAGCAGACCCAATAAAGCTACCTTTCATACCAGCCAGAACAGACCACGAACACGAGGAAACACGAACGACTTCGGAGTACAGTAGGTGTTTGATAAAAAGATCCAATCAAGTGCCGTAAAATCCCGAGAGACGTCCCACCCCCAAAAGGTAACCCGCCCCCTATTTCTGGCTCGATTTGCTATTCTTTTTTAAACACCGAAAGATAGCCTAATAATCGTAGTGTTTGGATCAATGATGACCTTGGTGTAAATGCGTCTAGCTAGCTATGGCGGGACATAAGCGAACATTACTGACTGGGAAGTACGATCATTTTTGCTCCGTTGCCCCTCGCCGCGATAACATGTTTGACAGAAAAGCATAATGCGAAAATAGCATTTTTGTTTTTCAACTTTTTTCAATTGCACATTGAAAGATAGCCTACTCCTTATTGTCAATCAATTTTCTTTCGATTTTAGGGGGGCTAACCTCAGTATATTACAATAGTCTGTTACTGGGGGTGATAATTGAAAGTTCTGAAAATTTGGACAGGCCTACCGTAATGATCCTGCCCTGTAGCGTGGCCTCGGCTATTATATATTCAGTAGTAATGAAGTGAAATTACATTTTAGTGCAATGTTGCTGCAGACTGATCCCATTTCGGCAAAATGTAGCAGGATCTGGCAGGGTCAGCAGTTTGGCGCAAATGGTGCAGCAATCGCATCATTTGACTCGGTTGGTTTTCCTTTTTCTCTCTCCTCTCTCTTTCTTGCTGTTCCTCCGATACCCCGATACAAAAACCTTCTACAACCTTACCCTATACACATTTATAGAAGGAAAGCCTCCTCCCAAAATGTTCCGAATTAATAAAGTCTCTAATATACAAACCTCTCTGACGCCCTGTGTTACAAAGCAGCTGAGGCTAGCTATCGGCGAGACCCCAAAGATTTCCTCGAGTAGAGACCTCGTGCTCCCCCCTTTTTGGAAACTTACCGTTACAATAGGAAAAGAATACGTAGCCCCGTTTGTCGCCCTGCCACTCAACCCAACCGAGGAACGGAGCATGACACGTTTAAAAAAAATCTTTTTACGAAAGCTCCCCCTTTTTTTATGGTGCCAGCAACGTAACCATAAGACGAGACTCGCATCTAAATGTGAATTGCTGGCCACCTACGAGGGGGATTGTTGTACGGATGGGGAACACGAGAAACAGCCATGAGGCAAAGCTGAAGACAAAACCAAATAAATAAAAAAAAAAAAAAGATAATTAAGACGCCTATAAGAGCGGGTGGTTATCATTTGAGCCCGCTCTCGTTTCGCCCTTCTCACTTGGCCCTTCTCAAAACAACCATTCTCAAAAAGATCTTCACTCTTGAACCTGTCGCATTTGGCCCTTTCCCGTTTCGTCCTTCGCATTTCAACCCTCCTCATTTGAGTCCGTTCTCATTTCGCCCTTCTTACTTGGCCCTTCTCAAAACAACCATTCTCAAAGAGATCTTCTCGTTTTGGCCCGTCGCATTTAGCCCTTTCCCGTTTCGTCTTTCGCATTCCAACTCTCCTCATTTGGGCCCGTTCTCGCTTCGCCCTTCTCCCCTGGCCCTTTTCAAAACAACCTTTCTCAAAAATATCTCGCTTTGACCCGTCGCACTTGACACTTTTCATACAAAAATTGTTTTAAGGTTATATTAATAAATACGTTGATATATTTTGTGTGTGTGTGTGTGTGTGTGCACATGCGCGCGTGTGTGTGTGTATGTGTGTGTGCCACACTACAGGCATACTTTCTCTGCTAAGGATTTTAGCAGTGCGTCGAGGTCTTCTTGAAAAGCTAATCGCTGACAATAAAACAGACCAACTACTTATCGCAGCCAGATCATATTCGGAAATGTCACATTGTTTGAGGTCTCTTGACTTGGGACAATGCCACGTACCACTTCTATAATGCAGTGGTTCTCAAATGAGGGTCTGCGAAGCCCCGTCTCAACAGTCAAGCACGGCAATGTTAGTTGTCTTTCTTCACGTTGAGAAGAAACGTTCCAATTTTTGGGTGAGTGCTCTCGTGTGTATGTCAATGAGATAAGTCTACTTCACACTAGCAATTAGTTATATTCATTTATTAAATCATTATCATGATAACATATACCTTTTTATTCCCCCCACCCCGAACGGGGTCCTCCATCATCTCCGCCTTTCTACAAGGGGTCCGCGAAACATCAATGGTTGAGAACGACTGCTGTTATGTATGCTATTTCCGTTCAAACATAGTTTCCAAATTAAATGTTCATCGCTTTTTTTTTTCTTCTTTCGTTTGCTTAGAGGAAGGCAAGCAGGCGTCATTGTACAATTCTCAGTGCGTACCTCTACAAATACAGTACAGACCACTTACAACGTAACCGCTTATAGTGCCGAACCGGGTATAACGCGGTTTTTTTAAACCACCGGTTCGCCTCCCATAGAACTCCATGTATTTACATACCGCTTAACATGCAGGCGCGCGAAGGGAAATACCGGTTATAGTGCGGTTTTCGGCACAGCCCGCCGACCACGCCGACGACCGGAGCAGCGAGCACGCTTCCCTGTGCGACACTAGATAACGGCGCTGACGGCACGGGGCGAGGATGTCGCTCGAAGAAGTGGAAAGAAGTGAAGAGAGAGGCTTCAGTTGCCATAGCGACGGAGGGACGCACACACGCGTCGTTCACGTGCGTGCGTCCCTCCGCCCCTCCGCTGCGTTGGAAACAAAGAAACAAACAACCGCACCGACAGACCAATCGCAGATCGAGGAGAAGTGTTCGCGATCGCGGTGGTCACGGGTCGGCCGGCCGGCTGCTTCTATCCGCAAACATGGCGTCGGTTGTGATCGTCGTCGTAGACGGCGTTCATCTCATCGTTGATCGTTCTGCGTAAAAGCATCTTCCTTGACTGAATTTTCGTTGTGTGTCGCTATGATAACCCAGCACGTACTAGAAGGGCAGATCCACCTACTCGTGCGGCGATGTCGTGGCGGCGCTCTCAAGACGGCAGAAACGCCCGTGTCGTTGTGTTTGTTTACTTCGACTACAGTGGTGATTTCTAAGCATTTGTGTCCTTGAACATCGCCCGGATATCTTATTTGGCGCATTTCATGCGTGTGCTCAAGTTCAAGGTATTACTGGCGCGTACCGTACGAAGGATGCGAATTTTCACGCGTTTTCATCCCCGGAGAAGTGATTAGGGTTAGCAATCCTGAACGCTCGGAACGTCCGTCCGCAACCCGCGATGCCGTTAAGCCAGGCAAAAGCCGCTAATTTCTTTCAGAATGTGTGACACACTTGAGACAGAACTGTACCAGTCTGCTGAAATAAATACTTTCCTCAAACTAAGCTTTATTTTTCATCTAACATAAGATAAATTCTTTTACAAAGGTAAGTTGTCTCATGGCATGTATTTTGGCCTGAAAAATTGATGTTTTGGTTATAGCGCGGTACCGCTTATAGTGCGGATTTTCGCGACTCCCGCGACATACGTTATATGCGGTCTACACTAACATATATCTGATGGTATGTTGGGGGCCCAAGCAAGGTAAGGCTCATCAACAAAACTGTGAAGGCATAACGACATTAGAAGCATGCTGAACTAGTGCCATTCGGTCAAGCACGAACGGGCGAAATGAGAATGGGTCCAGTTGCGAAAAATACCATTTGGATCTTGTGAGAAGTTTCAAACAAGGCGGATCAAATGAGAATGAAATGAAATGCGCACGGTCAAAATGTGAATGGGACATTTTCAGATAACGGGCAAAATGAGAATGGCCCAGTTGCGAAAAACACGATTCGGATCTTAAGAGAAGGGTCAAACGACAAGGACCAAATGAGAATAGGACGAAATGTGCAAGGTTCAAATGCGAATGGGACGTTTTGAAATACACCCATAAGAGCAGAGCTAGGTTTCGCACTGTAACGAAGAGGTCACAGACATCCACCGCCTTGTTGCACATCCGAGAGAAATGAATGATCGATGCGGCCTTCAAGAAGCCACGGGATGCTCGAGGGCCGCAACTCGTGGAGTGAAAGTGTTTTTCACGACAACGCGTCGACGAAAACAAGCGAATCGTATGCAGGCTGCTACTTGCACGGTCCTTAGACTACCTGGTCCAGAATCATTTCGTCACGCTACGAGAAAGTTTTTAATTGTGACAAATTGAAGCACAGACAACCAATCGAATCGCTCAGAGAACCCATTGGGTGAACATGGGTTCGGAGAAGCCAGCGTGGAGAAAATCACCAGATGCCGTCTATTTTCGCAAAACTTCACGGAGCCGTAGAAAAGACGGGCGATTGGAAACGCCATCCATACTTGAGACCTGGGGGTCAAATTATTTCCGAACAAGTGAAACGTCATGCACAGGGTGTTACATCTGCTATAAGAGAAGTAATACCAAACTTACTCCAGATGTTTTTTAAACTTAAAACTTAGATACAACTATTTTTTCACTCCTACATAGATCAGTGCCTCTCATGCTACCTGTTAACGCACATCCACCAAATCTACCGTCCACAACAACCCCTCTGATTCGTGGCCCACGTGCACCCACCTGTAGGGCCTCGAGTTCTTGTACATGAGCAGTCGCTTGATGGTGGCCTTGTCCCGCATGCTGTTGTCATTTCCCTTCTTGGGCCGGTCTGGGGGAAGGAAAGGAAATTCAGAAAGATGAGCCATAAAAAAAGACGGTGGCACATGGACTATGCTAACAACAATGCAACTACCGCAATTATTGCGTCCAACAATGTGTGTTACAAAACCTGGAGGAGGAGTAAAAATTTGTAATTTTAATTTCTTACTTTCACCGAAAGTACATTCAGCACCAGTACTTGCAAGGGCTGCACGATAATTATAATTACCCTCGCGACGAAGCAAAGCTGCGCCGACAACACGGCGACTGCCTCATATGCCCTTGCAACAGCACGTGGAGCCTGAATTTGGTTCCTCAAAAGACTGTGTCGAAGCATGGTCCCTAACGCACGGCTGAGCAACTCAAAAGGCCACACTGCATGCAGAGGGGAGCAAGAAGTGCTAGCTGTCGTCAGAGACATTTGTGGCTCGTCAAAAGCACGAACAAGACGCAAGGAGGTCTGAACTGGGAGGAGTCGGCGTGACATCACACAAAAGAGAGTTCCAGAAGGAACTGCGTGTTCCCGCTATGACTCACTTCGTTCTCGTCGTCCCATTTGTGCGCCAGATCACGAAACCACGAGATTGCCGAGTGGTCCAAGACGGTCACTCCTTTCCATCGACAGCCTTCCTCCCTCTCTTGTGTGATGCGCAATACAGCACTCTACACTTACACCAGAAATGTCTAGGGTGCGGACAAAGGTACACGAGCCTAACCGACACCTTCCGAAAGCAAGGACTTTGTGCTAGATTCTTTTACAACATTTGGAGTATTGGTAATGAGATCAAACTATAGGGGTGCTCTTTCCAGTTTCTTTTCCCCAAAGCTCGGTGTTTACTCAACACTAAACCAGTGGACTGGATTCTTTACGTAACGTAAAAAGTGTCGGCAATAAATGGAGTGACGTTGGCAGGACAGAACAATTTGGATCTCTGCCAAAATCAGTCGTCGGAGGATATGAACTAGGCCCGCTACGGCCTTTGTTCTGCGCAGGTGCTGGTAACATGCACAGTGCAGGTTGCATTGTTCACGCACGCCAGAGTGGCTACAGGGGCGACGGGAAAACTAGAGACCCCACCGAACGCTGCGTGTGGTTCTAAAGTTAGCCAATTGGGGCGCAGAGGTTGGATCTCCTTCCCTATAAGGAGCTGCAACGCTAAATCAAATTTATGAAAGCCTCTCGCAGGCTGGGATGGGGTCGTGTTTGGGGTACCGGATCCGACCAGTTCGATAACGACCAACAAAAAATGTGGTTACGGGAGCTTCGTTAAATATTTATAGAACCTTCGAACAAAATGCACCATATTCTGAGCTCCGTCGTTTGTCGGGGTTCCACTGTGCGATGCAGCAATTCGCTCCTACTGTGCGATGCGGCAATTCGCTCCTCATGCATCCTATAAGCTCTTGTTAGAGTCCACGGGCAGTTTCATAGTGCGAGAACACGCAACAAGGCGTAAACAAAATGAAACGCATATTTTGCCCGCAATGTGATAACAAAATCTACTTCATAGTCTTTGGAGTTGCGCGACTGGAAAATCAACAAACGGCCAAGTCATCCAAAGATCATGGTCTGCGGCAAGCCCCCTTTTCTTCACAAAACAGGGTAAATCAAGCTCTGAAGTTTTACACGGGAAATTATAAAATCACGCTAAAGAAACAGTTTTATGTTCCCTTAATTCAAAATAAATAACATAATTTTTACTGTCTTATGTTTTTTGGGCATGGTCATTCATTACAGGCTGTCAGAAATCGCGAGGCATAGAAATATCCCATTTATCCCAAAAGTGTATTTAAGTGCTGCATTTTACCTCACGAGCTTGCAAGGCGTAGCTTCCTTACTGCGAGAAATGAAACCAACGGACCTGTCAAGATCAACAGCGGATGTCAACGTGGACGACCAAGTTCACGACGGTCGAACTTGCAGCGTCATCACAGGGGCAGCGAGCAGACGACGTACTTGCTCGAAAGAAGACGACCTGGTCGTCTCCTTGCAGTGCTTCTCGGGAGCTGGCTCCACAAGTTACATTCATTGCTTACAGAGCCTAGATTGAAAAGACGGTTCATCTCAAACCACGGGAAGAGTTTGAAATTTAATGGTGGACGCGTCTTGTAGAGATTGGTCGCAAGACTGCACGCACTGCGTCATTGCGTGGCGAGAAAGAAAGCAGGCGGAAAGGCAGAGACGCTTGCAAACGATCAACGCCTGCATCACCTACTCACAGCTCGCACTGCAATTGTGGCCCAGGAATCACGTGACCCCGATGGAACAGTTCCGAACTCTATATTTGTATTTCATTGTATTTCGGGCGTCCTAAGTGGTGCCATTTTATCAAATGTGCACTTTCTACCTTCATCCGGGTACTTGGGAGCACCGAAGCAGTCTGGCTGACTGACCACCCGGACGGAGTGTTCATTGCGTAGTGCACTGGTACTGCCGGAAATCGACTGGCCCTTTTCAATTCTGTTATCTCCTCAGGACTTGATATTGTGGAATTTATTTATCACATCAGCAAAATTTAAATGTTAAGAGCGCCTTTCTTTGTGGCATGGCTGGCACCGGCACATTGCTTTCGTCAATGTCCAGGCTTCGCAACAACCGATACTTCTTTCACTTTTTCATTTTTTTTTTGGGGGGGGGGGGAGGATTTTTCCTTCTTTTTTTTAGCCTTCTTTTTGTTTTTTTGAGGTCAGTCTCTTCCTTCCCTACCATGCGGTGCCATTGTGTGATAGTTCTTGCAGGGTTCTGTCTGTTAACCTTGGCTGAAATCGTGATCTTTTGAAATACAAAGTTTTCTCGAATACTGTAAACAACTTATTTTTCGCGATTTAGGTCAAAGCTGAAGTTTTAGAATAATTCGCTGGTTTCTAATTTTTGCGATGTGATGGGATCTCAACATTAGATTCCAATGTCTTTACATTTTACCAGAATTTGTTTGCGGGACCTATTTTTCACGAATTGTAGGCGATTCGCGAAATTCACAAAAATTAGGTTTGCGCGAAAATTAAGTCGTTTACAGTATTTGATTTTCAGGAAGTGCTTCACTCTCCTGGTGGGGATGAATAAAAGTGAGGTTTGCGAACACAAAATTTAGCAGTGTTTGGAATTTGGTGTTCATATTTTTGTGCTGCTCCTCCCCACATTCCTGAGTTACAATGTCTGTTCTCAACCAGCTCTCTTGCATCTTCGACTTCATTTATGCGAGTGTTGCTCTACATTTTCTCTAAATTATTCCGGCACATTGACGCATTAACGGAAAATTACCGTGAGAAAACAACCTCTAAAATAATCCAATGGTAAATGTCTGACGCTTCAAAATCGGTAGCATAGTCTTTGTTTTGTATCAAGCGTCCCCTGCTAATTACTACCCGAGAATAAATATAGTCAATAAACTATCAATCTAGCTGCCACACAACCGTTTTGTTCAAGATAAATGCTGCACTCCACTTACAATTCCGCTCTAGTCCGGCATAAATGTCAGCACAAGCCTTACAATTGTTCGCCGGCCATTAAAAAGAAAGAAAAAATGGAGCTAGCAGACATAATTTTTTCTCAGAAGTTAAGTCTTTTAGTTCTAAATTCGACAGTTACTGGCGGTGCAGGTCAGGATTGGCACAGAACCGCGGCAACAAAAAGATGCCACATCCACATTTATTTCGTTTTGACAGCCTGGGTCACGCACACTGTTTTGGAGCTTATGTTTTTCTCTGTTATCTACACAACCAATGGCAGCCAATGCTGTCTGGAAAATTCTGTTTTCGAATATCACAAGGTACGCGAAACTAGCCATTAAATTTGTAGAACGGAATTTACTATTGCCAGAAAAGCTTGCATCCCACCGCTGCACAAGTGCTAACCTCGCCATTTCTAACAGACCCTTTGGAGGAGCAGACAATGTTTCGAGGGAAAGGGTAAACATGCATTTTGGTTCGAGAAGTCTCTCTTTCTCTCTCTAATGAAATGGTCTATACAGGGCTTGCATTGACGGCACATCAGCCACCATTGCTCCATACCATGCTCCTCTGCCCATACCGTCTGCAGCATACATTTGGCAACAACGAATGGGTTCTTCTCAACAAGGGCTTGCCGAGAACATATTCCACGAAATGTATGGTGGCTGGTACGGTGCCCTACGACATCACGTCGAGATTTTAGCAAGTTAGTTGGTCTCATTTTTTTTACAAAACGAGAACTAAGCTTTGACATTTTATAAGGTAAAATGCACCACCTCAATGCACATTCGTGGAAAGTTTGAGGTTTTTCAGTGAGGACAATGATTTTCTGACTCGTTTTAGAGGAAGATCAACTGGTCGAATCCTATATATGCGGGGTTATCAATGCCTGCCGTATAGACCTTTTCACCCTCCGCCGCATGGGCGCTGCCATCTTGGAATCACGTGATGCGGCCGCCATTAGGTTGCTTCAACTTGTTGCTCCGCTCTCCCGTCCGTGCCTTGGCGGATGCGTTGAATTCGTGTTTTTCGTCGCGTTTCACCGCGTCTCTTGCCTTACTCCGTAAAGTGTCGTCCGATACTTACACTTACCATGCAATTCCATTACATCATTATGTGCGCAACTTCTGTAGTTAATTTTGTAACACGTTATGAAAATATTTTTCACCGTCGGCGTGCGGGATACGTGTGAAAAGGTTTTATAGGAACAGGAATCAGCGTTAGCACTTGCGCACATTGAATGCATATATGACTTGAAGAAGGCCTTGAGGGTTCAAATACCAATAACTTATGAGAACTGAGGTTTGGTTACTAATAACGGCAGAACATTTGCAGTAGGAAGCCCACTGTTATTATATATATGAGTGCGCATGGGTGTCAAGGAAGGAAACAAAAACACTCAGCGTAATTAGCCACTTGTTTTTCCTGAAAGCATGGTGTTTTGTAGTTACGACAGATCGAAAAAGTTTATTTTGATTACACTAGGGAACTTGTGGACAAGACGCGGGAACAAACGTTTAGTTTGAATTATTTTTTATGCTAGAAATAATGGTACCTTAACATTAGGCAACTTGTTTGTTCGCATTATCACACCTATATATGTTTTACGTTCTTAATCGCGTGTGCGATAAAAGCATTCGCTTTATCGGTTTATTTATGAATTCCACAGAATTGTATATCGTGCTTGGTCCCATGTCCATAGTCTTTCAGTTGCTTAAGCCATTTTTTTATATAACCATGCAGATTCAATTAATCTGTTTCGACACAAATATTTGGACTCCCCGCGTAAGAAACTGTCACAGGCAGCTTGATAGTGCCTATGATTCTCAAAATGTGACGCCGAAAAGAATCCTTCAGCATGAAAATCACCCGAGTGTAGCCGGTTGTCGACGGCGAATAGGGAGTTACTTTCAGTAGCTGGCGACGTCAAAATGTGCAAAGCGCATTGTTTCAAATCAGTGAACCGCTTTCTACACAGGTCCATTGGGTGGCGCCTGGCGTTCAACTTCAGCCAAACTTATCGGAAATCATTTCTTTTGCGCTCTTCAATTTCAATCGGCAAATTTTACGGAAGATGGATATCAGACTTTATTTGAAGTCTGGCATTCACTTATCTCACCATTCTCATACCTGGAGAACGTCGTAAGCAAATGTTCATATAACAACAAGTTTATTTCATAAAGCCAATATTTTGAAATGCTGTTAATGAGTACTTTAGTTAAAGAAATTTTCTAGTCAGCCTAGGCTGGTCTATCAAAATATCTCTCGAGCGCTTAATTTCTTTAAATAAAACAGGCCGAGACAACAAACGTTTTTATATTATCTACGTGATTATATGGAACTTTTCTAGTCATTATAAAAGACATTTCCAGTCTCGAAGTTAGAAAAGGTTGGTGCACGGAAACCAAACATCGAACAGTAAACTTGTTAGTTCATCTGTTTTTGGTGATTCAGCAGAATGTTAACCATGTTATCGACCTGCTTTTTCACTAAGCACTCATGAAATATAGTGTGTTGGAATATAAGGTTAGCACTAGCACCTCTGACTTGAGCGCGAGCTATCTACCTTCCGTACCGCTCGGTTCACGCACAGCCAAAGCCCGCCTGCAGGTATACGAAGTGCGTGCTACTGGAGGCGGAGCGTGTCCTGTTATTTATTTATTTATTCTTCTGGAAACAAGATTCCGCGGATACGGCCGTGGGCGATGGTACTCCTCCCTGTGCACCAAGTTGTTTCACCGCCGGAAACCTGGCCGAAATTAACGATGGACGTAATCAGACGCATCTGGTGTTCGTGAAAGTGCTCGCCGATTTAGGCTGAAACCACTTGGTGGTTCGCCAAGTGGCTCAATACCATTGTTTCATTCGCTGTGTGCTCAAAGAAAGAAATTTATATCGCAAAATCAATCGAAAGTGGCATGAAACAGCATCACACTCGCGTGCACGTTGAAACCGAAACCGAACAAATTGAAGCAACCTAATGGCAGCGAGTGCACCGGCGCCCTCTACCCGTCGGTCAGGGAACTACTGAAATGAAAAGGTCTATAAATATACAAGTGCGGCTTATACAAAGGTGCATTTTTGTGGAAATGGCCGGTTACACAGGGAAAATACGCTAACCACTCCTGCGACTCCCTGGCAGCTCCAATGTATGGGAGACTACGTATGCAGTTTGGCAAGTGTCACACCACAGACACTGCCCTTAAATCTTGAACAACGGAAAGATTTGCTAGCAGTTGTAGAAACGCTCCCTTCCCGCTCATTCACGCTGGAAGCGGATCCGCGTTCGCAAAGCGGTTGCGAACGCGGTTGTATAAAGATCCAGTACAATTGCACGCGCACTTGATGTCATCGAGTGCGCGTGCAATTGCACTGGATCTTTATACAACCGCGCTCGCAACCGCTTTGCGAACGCGGATCCGCTTCCAGTGTGAATGAGCGGTTACTGTGCTTCCTTCTTCGCCTCAGGTAGATCGCGCAATTCATTTGGTTCTACCCGGGCAAAGGTAATTGTAACTACAGTATTTACTTTGGCAGACTCACGCGACCATAAATATTGGTAGTACAAAGAAACAGACAAGGTCTTTCGCTACGCGAAGCAAGATTAAATGACAGCTCTCGAAGTCGGCGACTAAGCGGTCAGCATATCGACCACAGTCGCGTGCTTCGTGTTGTTCCGCGACATGTCTCGCGAAGAGTTTGGAAGAGGTAATTATTTTCAGACCTGGGTTTAAGCTGTGGGTCCCTTTGTTGAAGGCACTTGAATTTTTCGTTCCGATTCTCTTCGGCTTGCCCATCTTGAAAGGAATCGCACGTAGCACACGTGCTACGGTAGCAGATACAGCGGTTGCAGAGCAGATGGAGCAGACACCAAACACAAATCCACGAGCGACGGCTCGCAGCAGTCACGCAGCAATCATGATAAGTGCGGCGATTGCAGCGACAACACGATATTCGTCAATTATGCCAAAAATTAAAGCAATATTCTGTTTAAACTTTATTGCGTTGGAATGCAGTAACATTTTTTGTCATTATAGTATTTTTTCTCGGCAACATTCAAGCATAGAGTATGCATTAAAGTGATTGACATTGAAAAGTGGCGACCGTAATTTAAACTACTTGGGCTACCACAAGTTGGCACTGCTAGTGCTAGCGATTACAATATAAAACATAAAATATAATAAAATAGTATAAAAATCATTCACAAAACAATGTAATATTTTATTATTTTTATATTGTACAATTTATAATTTCAATTATAACTGTTATCAAGGAATCACATTAAGCGCATGGTAAAACATCGCTGGTGACACCAGTGCTACAGCAGTGTGCGGAGGCAAAATTTATGTGTGGGGTTCGGGAGTGGTTCCACTAAAGCCTAAAATTTGTAGCCTATCTTAGCGCCGCAGCCGCCGCAGCGAATACACTTTCTCCTCTTTCTCATCTGGACGCCATTCGTGTGAGCTGTCTACAGGTATGCCTCTTGGAACATTCATTATTGTTTTGTAACGTCTGACCCCATCATCAAAGCTTCAGTTAAGTGATTTGACTGCGGAATCTTTACAGATTAGCCGATCATGCAGAACGAAGCCGGAGAATACGTGGATCTCTACATCCCGCGCAAGTGGTAACTGCACGTGGTTCCTTCTGGACGTTGTACTCCTGACCGGTTCCCAGCCCGAGTGGATTATCGAAAATTACTGCGCTGTCACTAATAACGTCCGCGTTTCGTTTCAGCTCGACGAGCAACCGCATCATCCATGCGAAGGACCACGCATCTATCCAGATCAACCTGGCCATTGTGCGTATTTTTGGCACTCGACTGATAGTTGCTGGCTAGGTGGTTCGAGCCGAGCGCAATCATTCATACTTCGGTGGCTAAATTTGTACCCTGCGCAGGTGGACGAGCAGAGTGGCCGTGCAACAGGCGAGACCAAGCCATATGCCATCTGCGGAGCCATCCGACGAATGGTGAGCTGCCCATCCCTGTTTTCGACGAAGAGACTGACGTCTCTTTGTGGCTAGTCGCAAAACAGCTTGAACATGGCGTTGAGTTACGCACTCTCCCATTTCATTCTACTTAAGTACATATTTGCTGGGTTCAGTCAAAAAGTTTTTCTCAACAGGACATATAGTCGCTGACAGGTTTAGAGTTAAGTGGAGGCTCCGGCACAACATAGCTACGAAAGCCAGAACGATGCCGTCCAACAGTTAATGGACCTTTTGGCGAATATGTGCTGCCACCTAGAAAAGCGACTGGGTTCGAGACTAAGTGGCTAGCAAACAACGCCCGTGCTAGGCCCCTCCCACCCGTTCCACACCCAAAACGTCAGCCACATCCTTTTCGCCCATTGAGCCGCTGTGACCTAGATATGGCTCCCCCAAACTTGCATTTGTCCCCATCGTGGGTTATCTTCTGCCCCCAAGTCGACACAAAGAAACCATCTTCCCTTTCTGCTCGGCCAGAGGGAAGAATGAGGGTACTAGAACCATTTACTCTCGAACCAATGTTTCTACAAAAGGTCTATTGGGTGAAGTAACAGAGTTGAGCTGGTTTGTATTCGGCGGCAGGTTAAAGGGGCACTAAAGTGCTTTTTGGGGTCCTCGCTTTGTTGTCGTAACTCAATCTATGAGCATTAACCATCCTAATAAACCAGGAATTACATTCACGCATGGCCGTTTTGCGTATTTAAAAAGTGGTCAAAGTTCCCGACATTTACCGTTGGCACTGAACAATGGATGGCTATACTGAAACCTTGCTGAACATGGTTGAAGGACGTACGGCGCTTGTCAGCCAATTGCAAGAGAGGGTGGTTGAGCTGCCGGCCAGTCCCGCGCGTCAACACGGGAACTCATCGCTTTCTTTTTGTTCCTAGTGTCTTGACTAGTATCATTCCTGTGCCATCTGTGCCTGTTGCCTTTGCAGCAGTTACTTTGCTTTCTGCTCTATCTCTTTCCATGGTCGTCCGAGTTGTCTTGTGTCGTGTTGCTACTTGTGTTATGTGCAGTCTCGTTTGGTTCAAGTTCTGCGAATGTTGCCTCGATCGTTTGTCTAATAAATTTCCTGACCTCCTCGCCCTCTACACTTATCCTTATCCCCACGTGTATGTTTCAGGAACAATGGAACCCTTCTGTTTTTCTTCCCTGTGCAGTAATCTGCTCCCAGAACTTTTTTGCTGCATTCCCATCATTTTGATTTACCTCCATTATCCACTGCACTTCAGCTGTACCAATCTTGGCCTGGATTAGAGCGGATGCCTTTTTTTTTCTTTCCTGGAATGTATTCCATTTCAAAGCTACCTCAGCGGGTGTGTCCCCCCTTTCCTTCGCCTCATCTCGCCCTGCTATTCCTACCTTAATTTCACTATCCCACCAGCTTTGTTGGGCGTCGTTTAGGGTCTATATACTTCCTTGTTCAAGAATTTGTGTCTCTAGTAAAACCCCCCTGCCTTGCCCAGTGGGAGTTTTACGAATTTGAAAGTCCACAGGTTGACAGGTAAGCTCGTATGCTCCACCTTAGCTGGTAGATGCTCTTCCAAGTGGCCTGCCCATCGCCCTGTTGCTTGACAGGGCACATAAGACCGTCTGGGTGGACAATGGACTTCTTCCAGTACCGACGCGCCCCATTGCGGCGAAATACCACGGAGTGCGCTCTGGGAACTAGTTGGTCACTCAGTTTTGGCTTCGATTGAGCAGCTTCACCTCATGCTATCACGCCGTGACCGAACGCGCTGCTTGCGTTTTCGATTATCTGATGTTTCACGAACATACAATGCACTCATTCTTGAGCGATTCAAAACGAAGACCGGGGCACTTTCCTTGGTTCCCGAAACACCAAATATTGTGCGTGCATATGCAAACGTATTGTGGCTTAGTCACCTCACCCCACGAGTGCATGTTAGAGCTCCATTTCAATAATCCTGTCTAGTACCAGTGAACTAAAATTGAAATTTGTTCATCTGGAGCCTTACGCATATTTTGTTTGCCAAACGTCCGCTTCTTGTTACTTTATTGGGCGAAAAGCAAGCGCATCCTCACAGGGTATCAAAGTTGAACCCAGCGTTTACGCATGAACTTTTAAGGAAATGTAATAAATTCGACCTCACTACTGCACAGAAGTTACTATGATGTCTTCCTCGTGTCATCATATATCTCCCACTCAAATTTTATGCTGATAGAAGATTAACTTTTCACAAACGCTGAGATCGGCTAGCTACGACGGAGGCCCTAACAAGTGTCCCCTACTCCTCGCTAAGCCTTTTTGGACGAGCTTTTACTGACGCCCGAGATCTGTGCCTAAACGGTGTGTCTGAAATTATCTCGGCGTACTCAGGTGGGCAGAAAGCAAACACATAACAAATATTATGGCCATTAGCAGCCATCAAACACGCTTTGAATTCGTTCGTTTGGCGCACCCGTCCGGCGCACTTCCGGCGAACGGTACGACATTCTTCACACAAGTGCTCGACTTTTGCTTTCTTAAAACAATCTGTATGTGCGAATTTGCCTATATGATTGCAGGATAACTTTATGCGTGTACGCGATGTTGAATATTAGTGGAATGCAAGCGGGTTGGGACTTCACTTCGTGCAGTGCTGCGGGTCAGTACAGATAAGAGGTAAGAAGTGTGTTAAAATTGAGCTTTCAACGGCGCCTCCTAGTTTTACCTCGCATACTCAGACATATTAAGAAAAATAGTAATTGCAAAAAGTAATATTTCATCTATGGACGCAAGAAACAAACAAACTGCCTGATCAACAACACTAATGTAAAGGCCCGAGCTCGGTGTATGCATGTTGCTACAGTTTGTTGATTCGTACACAAGCAAGATCCCCAAGCTTCGCAGCGTCGAGATGCTCAGCACTGGCTCATCCACATACCTCTGTTGGAACGCTAACAGGAAGGCTCAAGTACAAAAATACAGCAAGCATGTGTTAAGACAAGCTGTACGTCTCAGGCTTGTGCTAAAGCTTCGAGGTCTGGCCATTTAGGTTAGTTTAGAGACCACAAACGACGCTTTCGAGACCAGGAAATATGAGATAACGGCTGTTAATAGTCCACGCTCTGTGTATAATCTCTTGTCGACGTGTCGATCGAAACCGAAACCATGCCACCCTCCTTCCTGGCCAACTAGTTCCCAGGGTGCAACGCGCGCTGTGCTGCATGCAGGACTTTATGGAAGTAGTCTATTAGCACAACAACTGACGCGGCCAACTATCCCGCCAAATATTCGAAAGAAAGCCCTGTCACGTGAAATTGCAGGAAAAGAACTATAAACTAGGGTTACTTACTGTCCCTGACATTATTTCTGTATTTACTATCCTATACACACAAAATCGCGTGAGAAACAAAGAGAAAAACAAATTACACTGGGTATTTGGGGAGCTTCCAAGAACCCATACAAACCATTTTTAAAGCCCTAGTTGCCCGGGTTGAACCGGTTTTTGGCCAAATATAGAAACTTGCCGTCCCTTTCGTGCCATCTTTTGACGGCAAGCAACACTAAACACACATTGACTAGCTCCTTTCATCTTTGGCATTGGATGTGCGATTTATTTTCCGTGGGCCTCACGCGAATCTGGTTTCTGCGCTCGCGCAGTGCCCACGCCTGGTGTGGGCAAACGCGGGCTTGTTTGTAAACAGTGTGTCGGTCTATAGGCGGAACACTGTGTCAATAAATGTTCCCCAGGATTTCCTTCACAGGGCAGTTGATCATGTAGTGCAACGATTGCCGCACCTAATTAAGAATCCGGATGCATGCATGAAAATTTTGTGTGCCGCAATTATTGTTTCAAATGATGGGGACAGCGCACACAAGACTACCACAAACGAAAGGAGCACTATCACATAGTGCTGACTCTCAACTGGGAGTATGTGTTCCTTCTGTGATTGTCTCGCGTGCGCTTTTCTAATCGTTTGCAAGTGTGTTCGACAAACTAGCCTGAGCTTCGGTCCTCACAAATATTCCTATATGCTCAGAAACAAAACACCTACAATCTTTGTGCTAGTCTATTAAAATTTGGTGTAATTGTAGCCGTTCAAAAGCAGCTAGTGAGCTCCCGCCAAACTTGTGTAACTTATTAGTGAACCCTCAAACAATTCCTTTGTAGTAGACTGTTGGTCGACCCTGAGACTGACTGGTTTGCCATCGTTGGATTGTGTCCGAACAAACTAAGGTGCTGGTGTGTTCGGAAAGCTATCAAGGGGAGATTATTGGCACTAAACTGGCTCAGATCGTGCTTTTTTTTTTTTTTTTAATGATGCAGGGAGAGTCTGATGACTGCATCACCCGCTTGGCAAAGGATGATGGCTACATCCCTAAGTAGGTCCAGTTCTGCTTGTTCCGAGAGGTGTTTTAAATGTGATGCACATTAACGCTTCTTGTTTTTCTTTTTCTGCAGGGACTTCTAGCGGCAGTCTTGAAATAAAGCAATGAAAACGGCACTCCGAGGTTCTTGGGTCTTTTTCTTTTCTTGGTGGAAAAAGACCTAAGGTAGGTCTTTTTCCCATGGTCCCCATGGTCACAGCCCTATTACCCGGTTATCCGTCGACCGACCTGCTTTTATTGCGGGATAGCTGGCCATATTGCCCGTTTCTGTCGCCGCCGCCTATCGGATATTTCAAGAAGGACTCCCGATTTCCGCCGGCCCACCTTCTATGGCACGAACCAACCGCCCTCTTACAACGAATACAACGACGACCTCCCACACAGGTACCAACGACGATCGGTATCACCCTCCAGTCGCAATGCTCGAGACCGAAGCCCTTCTCCCGGATACCGACGCCGCTCTCCTTTACGCACTGACCAGACCTTCCCCAAGTCGTTCGTCGATGGGGAAAACTAGTAGAGGCAGCGAAAGGGGGTCCAGCTGCTTCTGTTTTTCCTCGACATCCCCCACCGACTCCGCCAACATTCAACTTATTAGACGTTTTCATTAAGAAGGTAAGATTCAAGGCACTTGTTGACACTGGAGCATCCATTTCAATCATTCGTGAAGATGTACGCAAAATGTTTAGACTTGTTTGTACTCCTTGGAACGGTGGCACTCTTCGCAGTGCGAATGCGACTTTACTTAATCCTCTTGGTATCGTTTCCGTCGAACTCACCATTCAAAATGAACCTCACAGGCATTGCTTTGTTATCCTTCCTAACTGCACCCATGACATCATTTTAGGATGGGACTTCTTAGCCACTCGACGCGCCCTTATAGATTGCGCGACTAAATCGATTTATTTCAGCGATCCAATACCTTACTCCCAACCATTTTCTCGCCCATTCGTTAATTTTCGTGCAACGTCTCATACTCTTATTCCACCATTAACTGCAGCACTCATCGAATTAGAAGCCGACGTCAATGACTCTACATATTTGCTCGAACCAAACAGAGAAGTTTTGTTGCAGAAAGGTCTAGCTTTGCCTACCGTACTCGCACAGTCACAAAATAATCGAACCACTGTTTGGCTAGCAAATATTACTGAAATTTGCCAAGTTCTACCAGCTGGAACCTGCGTTTCAAGAACAAGTTTGAATGATCTCTTATACATCGACGCTGTCACTGATGAAAAGATGAAGTCTCACTCCTCTCACCGCGATCAGAAAGCGTTAAGTTTACTTCAGAAAACTATTAACACTCGTCTTCCACGTCATCAACAGGATGCGCTCTACAATCTACTTTGTTCTTTCGTGGATGTCTTTGATATCAGTTATCCTCACTTAGGTCAAACTTCTGTTGTCCGACATACGATCGACACCAGCGATCATAGACCACTACGTAGTCGCCCTTATCGTGTCTCTTCCTCTGAAAGACTCATTATACAAAAACACGTAAGCAAGATGTTGCAAGAAAATATAATTGAGGAATCCTCGAGCCCATGGTCTTCCCCTGTAGTGCTTGTCAAGAAAAAAGACGGTACATGGCGATTGTGTTGATTACAGACGTCTAAACAAAATAACAAAACGAGACGTTTACCCTCTTCCTCGAATCGATGATGCTCTTGATCGTTTACATGATGCCAACTATTTTTCCTCAATAGACATGCATACCGGATACTGGCAGATCACTGTAGATGAAAAAGACAAAGAAAAAACAGCTTTCGTAACTCCCGATGGTCTTTACCAGTTCCGAGTAATGCCCTTTGGCCTGTGCAATGCGCCCGCCACGTTTGAGCGGATGATGGACACTTTACTTCGCGGCATACGCTGGACAGCTTGTCTATGTTATCTTGACGATGTTGTAGTTTTCGCATCTACCTTTGAACAACATCTCTCCCGCCTTACTTTGGTCTTGAGATGCTTTCGTAAAGCAGGTCTACAACTCAACGTAAAGAAATGCGCCTTCGGTAATACGGAAATCCAAATCCTTGGCCATGTAGTCAGCCGTCAGGGAATATCCCCCGATCCAGAAAAGCTCCTGGCTGTCACAAATTTTCCTCGCCCTGCACATTTAAAAGCTTTGCGCTCTTTCCTTGGCCTGTGCTCTTATTTTCGACGTTTCATTCGCGGCTTTGCTGATTTATCCGAACCGTTGCAGCGCCTCCTCAAAAAGAATGTCCCTTTCGTGTGGTCCCAAGACCAAGAGCAGGCGTTTCTTTCCCTCAAAGCGGCACTAACAACACAGCCTGTCCTGGCTCACTTTGACCCGTCTCGTGAGGTTGAAATTCACACCGATGCTAGCGGCTACGGAGTTGGTGCCATCCTCATTCAAATCTGTGACTCAAAGGAACATGTTGTCGCGTACGCCAGCCGGTCGCTATCAAAATCTGAAATGAATTATGGAATTACAGAAAAAGAATGTCTCGCCGTGATTTGGGCAATACAAAAGTTTCGGCCTTATGTATTCGGGCGACCATTTAAAGTTATCACTGACCACCACGCCTTGTGCTGGCTATCGAATCTAAAAGACCCTTCCGGAAGACTCGGACGCTGGGCGCTAAAGCTTCAGGAGTACGACATTTCTATATTTTATAAATCTGGCAAAAAACACGAAGCCCCAGATTGTCTGTCGAGAAATCCTGTTTCTACGGCACATGCGACACATCATAATCCACCAATCGCGGCAATCTCCTTGACGTCCACATTAGATTTTGCTTCTGAACAGCGAAGAGATTCGCACTTACAACAGGTCTTCAAATGCCTAAAAAAGGCTCATCTTACACGCCAAGAACAGCGTTTGAGCAGTCTTTATACACTGAAAGAAGGCATACTTTATCGTCGTAACTATAACCCCGAGGGGCCTGAATTACTCTTTGTTGTTCCCAAACACCTCCGGACGAATATTTTGCGCGTTCTACATGATGACCCTACAGCTGGACATATGGGATTTTTTAAAACATACATGCGCGTTCGAAACACATTTTACTGGAAAGGAATGTACCGCGACATTTTTAAGTATGTCACATCCTGCCTACAATGACAGCAACGTAAAAAACCAACCCAAGCACCAGCTGGACTCCTGCAACCTCTTACACCACCGCGTTATCAATTCGAACGAGTCGGAATTGATCTCCTGGGACCACTTCCCGCCACTCAAGCTGGTCACCGCTGGATTATTGTGGCAATGGACCATTTATCTCGTTATGCAGAGACTTTCGCTCTCCGCACCGCAGACGCTGAGGACGTTGCTGCTTTTCTTTTAAAACAAGTAATTCTCCGCCACGGCCCTCCCAGGCACCTTATCAGTGACCGTGGAACAGTCTTCCTCTCCCGCGTCATTCAGGAGCTTCTACATCTGTGCCAAACTGTACACAAACCAACGACAGCGTATCATCCCCAAACGAATGGCATGGTTGAACGTTTTAATAGAACAATCGTTGATATGTTGTCTATGTATCTACAGTCAGACCAACAACAATGGGATTCTGTGCTTCCTTTTGTGACCTACGCGTATAACACTGCAATCCAAGATACACAAGGCTATTCTCCATTTTTCCTTCTGCACAATCGTTTTCCAACGACTTTTCTCGACAACCTTCTGCCATATAATGCTACCGAACAAAAACTCCAACCATCAGTTGCACAACTTGTCTGCCGCGCCGAAGAAGCTCGTCAAATAGCACGATTACGCACAGCCTCTTCTCAACAACGCCAACGTCAACGCTATGACCAGAGCCATCGCGCGGTTTCCTATGCTATTGGAGATCTCGTCTGGGTTTGGACACCAACTCGGCACCAAGGCAAGTGTACCAAGCTTCTTCACCGGTACACCGGGCCCTTCCGCGTCACTCGACGGTTATCAGACCTCACATATCAAGTGACGCTCCACGAACCAACGGCTGACCTTCGCCGGACTTCCACCGACAACGTACATGTCGCCCGCATGAAACCCTACTTGCAACCATTCACACCATAACAGACCCTACTCTGCACTCCCGGTCGGGACGACCGCCGCCACACCGGGGGGGTAATGTTACGAAGAAGACGACGATGACCGTCTTTATCGGGCCGCTGGCGGTGGGGCTCGCTCCAGCGCGAGCTGGAGCGGGCAGTTCGATTAAAAGATCGAGGCTGAAACGGACCGCTCTTGTCCTTGCTCTTGATTTCCATCGTAACAATATTATCAAACGAATTTACGACGAAGAAAAAAAATTTAAGGGCCATATTTACGGCGCAAAACGAATTTGTAGTTGGCGCCCGCGGGAGTCGCCGCTGGTCACGTGGTAGGCCGCCGGCACGCTGAGCGTTGTGCGACGCCGCTCCACGCTGCCGTCGCCGCACAAGTTCGTCTGCTTCGGGGCGCTGCCGCCGTCATCTGACCGGCGCATAGGTCTATTACGTTTGCTTGCGCTTTTTCAGGAGTTTCCTTTGGACTCTAAAAGTTGCTTATTAATCTTAGTTTTTTGTTGTACTTGAAATTAAGATGAACAAGTTACTTTTAGAGGCCATTAGCCCCGAGAAGTTCGCGTGGCGCCCCTTGCGTCGAACCGGGGTGACGTCACGGTGAGGACAGAATTTTTCCCCTACTCGCCCCGCTCGCCCTGTGGAGGTTGTCCCGATGTCTGCTGTCAGCGTGGTCGTTTCGATTTAAATTTTTTTTTTGTGCGTGTATTTTGTAGGAGATGTAAATTTGAATACGTGGCTTTATTAATTTATAGCCTGCAGCTGCAGGAGAAACTTCAACCAACATTTCAGGCCTGGTTGACAGCGCAGGCAACACACAAATCGCAGCTGGTGGATGAAAAAAAAAAAAAAAAATGGCCACAACTGCAGGAGCATCACTATGGATTTACATCTCGCACAATTAATGCTGCTGATGGTCTGAAGGAATTGGCAAGTTATGTATACTATTTCGTTTTTTTTTTCTTCTGTTTTTTCAACAAAAACGCCTAAGCAGAAAAGCTGCATGCTGTGCTCCAGCCACATGTTAAATACAGTCAGGGCCATGGAGAGAATCACCAATGAGACAGCCCAAGTACAGGGGCAAAGTAAACAAAGAAGGAACAGTTATTTATATACATTGCTAGCATTGGACCTTTGCTGGATTCGGATACTATTTCAATGGACTTCACCGGCGGTATTGGTCGACTTTTTTCTTTATACTATCCCTCAAGTAATGTACAACAAACTTAAGCGAAGGTGTCTAGCCCTTTATTAGTCGCTTAGGCTCTTCTACAGTTGAGATTTACCGCCGAGTTCAGAAACCTCACCCAAACTGAAGGGCCCCTCCACTTCCTCGAGGAAGGCGCGAGGGCCGGCGCTGGCCAATCGCGAGGACGGATCCGCCGTCGCGATTGGCCAGCGCCGGCCCTCGCGCCTTCCTCGAGGAAGTGGAGGGGCCCTTCAGTTTGAGTGAGGTTTCTGAACTCGGCGGTTAAGCTAAATCAAATTGTCCTGAAGCTAAAATACCAGAAGCTTTTCTCACACAGACTGTCACCCTTCACGGGTTCCACATTTTCTTCTACTAGTGCAGCATCCAACACTGGACAGCCATTCGAATGCTCGCTCTTCCTCCTGTTTTCCTCTGTTGTCAGAGGGTCCAGCTGTAGGGAGTTTGGAGGCTGAGGAAGCTTTTGGGCACCTGCAGCAGCGTCTCTTTTAATTGGAAATGACAATGCAAACTAAACGGTGTATTTTCCGAATACACAAGGTTGAAATAAAGGACGAATGCCAGGAAAAATAATAAACATTTCAAATTATGGTACTATTGCTGCGCATATTTTTGGCAGTTTTGGCAGGCGACTGGCGGCAATTCGGCCGTTTTTCCTGCTACCATACACTTGTTTCCAGTAATTGTGCATCTTCTAAAAAATAAAACACGCCCGCATACGTGTAGGAACCATATCATTAATTCACAAAGAATTACATTTATGTAAACCTCTTCTCCACGAGCACTTCGAAGGCCTTCAGAAACGCCGCATGCGGAGTGGAACGCGCAGTCAGGGTCGCGAGTTAATTTGCCGACCGCCCAAAGGCCCTTGATATAAATGCGCCATTTCAAATGCCTGCAGAGTGGGATCTTATATTCTCCTAAATCAGGAACATGCAAGGAACACTATTCCAGCGTCTGAAACACGCCGCCGCTTCACCGAGCCCTCGCAAGATTGCCTTCTGTCGTGTGGACGGACAGGGAGGTTCATTGGCGGAATCGCCTCCACCGATAGCTTTTGGGATTTGTAACCCAATTATAAAGGTAAAGGTGACAAGCAGGCTTATAAAATGTACGGAAGCACGTCAATATCTTACTAACCCAGCGTCTTGTACACCAAATAAACGAGGATCCCGCTCCTCGAAGTGCTTGCGGCACAGAACGCCAAATCAGGAAACCGTTGCAAAGAAGCGAGCCGGATGCGAGATCGCGGAGCGGAGTCCTTCCCTGACGTCACTGTACACCTCACCCAGTCGGGTGCGGCGACCGCAGCGACGCTTGTGTTCGCTCTCGGGGCTAATATGAAGCTTCCGAAAGAGCGCAAGCACCACGTGATGAATAAGGGCCACTTTTCCGCGGCGCCCCCGGGCGCCAACTACAAATTCGCAATCCGTAAATATAACTAAAAATTTTTATTTTTCGTTGTAGATTCGTTTTATAACTTTGTTTTCTCAACCCGGCTGTTTAAAAAGAAAGTTTGCATGTGTCCTTTAAAGGGATACTACAACGAAATTTCGGCGCTCATTTTTTGGTCTATATGTGTTCAAAAGAGCAGTATCACATGGAACATACCAATATCTTGTTAAAAGAGTCTCGAAAAGGAATTTTAAAACGAATTAAACGATTAGCAAGGAGCACCTGGTGGATGTCGCTAACGCCTCGTTTGTAATGCTCGTCTAGGAACCTTGACAGCTAGTGACGGAGGTTGTCTCGTCTCCGGCCACGACCAGAGAAGGGGGGAAGGAGGAACTCCCCTCTTCCCGAGAACCCCTTTTGTGTGTCGCAGAAGTCGCTATTGTCCCCCTAGAAGATTATAGAAGATTAACCCGTCACTCGAAATTCGTACAAAAGCAGCCGCTTCGGTGGCTAAAACGACTAGGCCATGCTCTCGACGTCAGCCTCGCCGTAGCTTTGCTCGTCTTGAGACGACCTACGTCACGATTGCGTTAGATGTCACGTGCTCTAAGCTGGGCCTTCTCCGAGCGCTTGCCAGAGTGGGCCGTTTATAACGAAAAATACAGCCACCAGGATCAAAATACAAAAGTGCGATTGTCATTTACGGATATTGTGGATCATATTCAACCTATATTTGAACACGACGGGAATATTTCAAATTTCATTGAAGTATCCCTTTAAGAAACAACATAGACATCAAACATTTGAGTCTTTTATTTTTGTTTCTTGTTTTGAGGTTTTAATTATAAAGTTGCTTTATGCTGTAATATTTCAGAAATAAAATCGGTGTACACATTTTTCTCTCTTTGTCAACGCCTTTTCTAACTTAATCACACATCCGCAGTCCCAAAACGGGGCTGTCGAATGTGGCTCACTGAATGGACACAGGCTCTGCAACTGTTTGGCGTGAACTCCAGTAGACGCCTCTGTCAGCAGTCATTTTCTGACTAACAATGTCCGAACCACGACGTGCTCTTAGCACGGCCATCCCGTGCACATGACTGCAATGAAAGTTTTGCACCATCAACGGATAGCAGTGCACGTGACACGGTGACAGGTTGTGGCCACAAGAGAAGTTTGGTGCTGTCCGATTATGCTTGCACGCAATGTCACTGTCTTTGTTACGCCCCCCCCCCCCCCCTTCCCCAAAGAAAAAAAAAATTACGAGGTATTTTTGAAACTATGATTCGCCGAAAGCTCATCTCTACCTAAATATAGCTCTAGAGACTTGAACCATTTTGTCAAATTTTGCAAAGTTATTTCATTATTACAGCGTAATTTCAGATAAGATTGACCAAAAGGTGGCTGGTGAACATTTTTTAATCAACTGATGTTTTTATATGCCATTGTGTAGTGTCTGGTTTAAACAAATCCAACTTTTGTTTTGACCAGAAAACACGAAAGCCGTTTATAACTCCCTGTGATGAATGAATAAAGACTTTATTTGGCCCAAAGGAAGATGGATTCCGAAGTCTATTGAGTCCGGGCTCCCCTTCGTGCCTGTGTTGCTCAGTTGGTGTTGGGAAGTGGTCCCCCAGGGTCCTAGAGGATCCAGGTCCTAAGTTGCACTGCTCTTTCCGCGAGTTGGCCTGACCACACTAGCGCGAACGGCGCCGCCGGGCGGCACCGCCGTCCGGCGTCCCAAAGCGAGGAGTCCACATAGGCCTCCGTTTTGCGGGCGTCACGTGACAGCACTGGCTCTCGCGATCGCGCGCGCCAGAGCCGTTTATAGACCAGTGTCCGCGCCAATTCCGGGGCGCCGCCATGTTTATCTACGCTCGCGCCACCACGCGGAAAGAACTGGCAGGCAGGAGGGGGGGCTGCGTTGGCGGCGTTGCTTTGGGGAGCTGGATGCGGCAGGCTGTCCGAATGCACCAGCACATCGTGAACGATGTCTTCACCAGAAGCCTCCGCGACCCGTTCTTCAACAGATAAGATGTCGTGAACATTCGAGAACCCATCTCGATCAAGGAAAACAAGAGAAAACCTTTCTTGTTTTTTTTTGTTGTTTTTTTTTTTCGTTTTTTTTTTTCCCGCAGGTGGTGGTGGGCTGACAGGCGCTCCGCGTAAGGGTTCTCACCTATCTGTTCAGCCCAGCACACCACCACCTGCGCCCTTGGAAGTGCAAATAAAATTATTATTATTATTATTATTATTATTGTCTTAAATGTTCTCGGTGTCTGCTGACCCTTGACATCCGCGTTTCAGTCCGGGTTCATTGCGTAGTAAATATTTCGCTACCGCTTTCGTGTAGCTTTCAAATGCTTGACTGGTGGCTTCTTGTATACAACATTACATTCGTGGCACGTTTGAGACCGATTTTCGCGATCTGCTTGCCTTTCTGCGGCAGCGCGGGTCTGCCGAGCCGAAATAAGTGGGAGGCGTTCACTTGATCGAACGCCGCTTTAGCGAATGAAAACGAGACCACGACATCTCATCGAATGACTAGCGAATGGGTCTAGTTACATAGACAGCTCGGATTAGCTTTCTTTTGTAATGTGGCGCCTTGTCTGCCGCTGCGAAGCGGCGTAAACGAGGGCTCCGAGTATGTTAGCACGCGTCCCCCCCCAAACAAACACACACTGCGAGCGTCTGGGTTCGAAACTATTAATTGCCAGTTCTAAAGGATGGTACTTACTTGAAGTGGGAGCTGGAATTCTATGAGGTACCAGGAGACACTTCGGGCAACGAAGCACGGTGCCTGTGGGGGCGGTGTCTAGGAACGCTACTGATTAATATTGCGACAGGCGATCAGTTATGATAGCAGACGAAACTTCGACTCGTTTGTTCAGAAGTTCGCGGTGACATTTTATTAGCCCTCGTTACAGCACACCAAGGATCTTAGGCAGTGAAATGCACATCACGCAGGCTCGTCCGTCGTAGTCAAATGAGCGCAGTCGACGATGAGGTGTAATGAGCTTCTAAGCTTCACAAGGAAAATGCGCGTGAGAAAGAGTTTTGAGGAAGTCCAAAACACCGATCCAGCAGACGCACGTACGTACGTTTACTCCGGACTTCATGAACCCGACGGCGCAAGATCAAAGAGCACCGCCGCCATCGCCACCCGGTTTTCTCTGCACTTTGCGCGACGACGGCACTGCAACGGAGGGCACTCGCCTCGGCGTTAACAATCCGCGAAATAGATTAATTTCCCACTCTTGAAGCCATTCCAAATGATAAATGAAAATACCTCGGCGTTGTTGAACATCTGACGACACAACCAACACAACTGTGCCGCTGGCTGCGTGAGCCTGACACAACTGTGCCGAGCGCCTGCTCGGCACCGTTGTTGCTTGTGAAGGCCTGCTTATTTGTAGTTGAGACGATGATTCCACATCTTTCGTGGTGCTTGCAATAACTTCGAAGGGCAGAAGAACCTTCTCACGAGGACGTTGAAGACACTGAACACCGGAGCCACCAAAGCAATCGCACAAACCGTCGCCATGTTTTCTTCTTCTTCGTCACTCGCGGCGCGGTCAACTCGTCGCGAGATGTTTTCTGGCTCGGCTAGATGGAAACCAACAGCGGCAAAGTGGCGTATGGACACACGGCTCTCACATTACGGGCACTATACTCTCATAACGCGGTAAACAGGACCGATGCCGGCGAAACGGCAGTCGGCACACCAGCGAAGAAGCCCTCAACGGGAAGCGGCGGCGCGGGCCGACGCAGCCCCCCCTCCCCGTGAGCGTCTGGGTTCGAGATTATTGTTCGCTTTTGCTCCTTGCGGTCGAGGCTAAAAAGAGCACTTCCGGACAAAGGTCTATACTGAGAGAGTTTGGCCGATGGGCGGAGCTTGTTGGCCGCTAGAACCAGCGGATTTCGCGATAACACAATATGGCGTTACTTCTTTGTCTTGTTCATTCCTGTGAAATCGCGTAGAGTTCCTATGAGGCAGATCCACAATATGGCGGACGGAAGTAGTCATCCCCCGGTTGTCAGACTACGCTGCTGTGGTTGTCAGACTGCCAAAATCTCCTTAAGAAGGCCAAACTCTCTCAGTATAAACGGCTCTGGCGCGCGCGCCTCCCGTCGGATTAAGGGTTGTCCAAACAGGACACTACAAAACGCACGACTCCGACAAATCGTGAAAAATGAAGCGGGCTCGTCCGCTTCAATTTTCACGATTTGTCGGAGTCGTGCGTTTTGTAGTGTCCTGTTTGGACACCCCTTTACCCGCTCTTTCATCGTCTGCTCTTCGTTAGATGAGTGCGGTTTGAACTTCTAAAAACAGCGTGAAACTAAGCATCACTCAATAATTGATGAAAAATCAGCTTTTTAGTCAAACACCCAACAATCTTTTTTCTTAAATTTGCACGGCTCTCGACTTACAATGTGGTTCGGCTTGTAAAGTTTTGTTTAATTTAAATATTTTTTAAACTAACATTTCTTGAAAATTTTAACATTTTTGTTATTTTATTTAAAAATATCTAATTGCTTCAAGGACTCAATCGAGCTTTTTACCGGCTGGCCCTGCAGGTATATAATCTATACGCCTCGCAAGTGGGCTCATTTTCGTCTTTTGTGCATGAGGAAGGAAGTAGCGGTGACGTCAGAACGCCGAGCCCTGATTGGTTGATCGCGACCCCCTATCTCAGCGTCGTCTGCTCCTTTGCAACGTCGTCTGCTCGCAACATCGTCTGCGTCTGTCTTACCTTTCCTGCGACTTTCGGAAGTGCAGGTCTTTACGAGCGAGCTCGACTTCGCCTTTCAGAGAGGGCAGACGAAATAACTTGAGCGGTACGTTGTTTTTGTCTAACAACTAGAAGACGCGCATCAAGGAGGGAAGTCAAAGGACTCACTGGCAAGGTGCACCGAGGCCCCGAGGTTTGCTTGCTAAGAACCGAGAGTGAGCGTGTTAATGTCCGTAAGTTCCCACCCAAATACTTTTTCCCTCCTTTCCTGTGCGGCGAGACCCCTCATTCTTTAACGGCGTCGGCGGGTTGGCGCAGTTAACGTCGTCTGCTTTACGTCTGCTAGTCAAAGCGACGCCTGCTTTACCTTTCCTGCGTCTGCCGGAGATTCACCGCTTCTTCACCGGCGAGAGCACCGTTGCCTCGGGAAACAAGGAGATAACAAGAGGAAAAAATTGACATCTCAATCTAAAATTGAGGTCAGCGATCAAAGTATAATACGGGAAGGGTTCACAAGGGTTGCGCGGGCATATTCCATTCAGCACGCCAGCCGGTCGTGGGCAGACGGTCGCCGAGTCGTGGAGTGCCTGCTAGGCCTAACTGCAAAGCTCGCGTCGCGTTCGGTGGAATCATGGACGTTGGAGCTTTTCCCGGGTGTTTGTGGATCCAGCGTTCTTGTTCGTCGTGATCTGTTTCAAGTACTTTTTACTTTTTTTTTGCTGCTTGAAGTCGGAACGCGTGAGAAGCGCACCTAGAAAAATAAACGTCCGTGGGTCGTCGCGACCACGACGGTGTCGGCCATGTTGATTTGATCCAACGTTACTAAAACACTCAGTTGGGAAACTCGCCGTCGAAACCTGGGCCGCTGGCGTCCACCGAGACCGAGCTAAATGCGATAACAGCGCCACTCTTTTTCGTTTGTCTGTACTATGGTCACCTCGAGCTTTTTGAAAGCCTGTTTTTGCGTAAAAACAAACGGAAAAGACTCTTTTTGTATGAAATTTATTGGAGTTTAGTACCAAATGATGGGCGCGTGATGTTTTTATCATCTTTAGTTCGCAGGGTTTTGCGGAACAATTAGTATTGTTTTCATACAACCCTGCCTCAGCGGGCCTTTCAGGTAGCGCCTAGGTGCATTTTAACTTCAGTAGTTAAACGGTTGACGGGGGTGGCACCCCTGTAACCTCTACCGCTGTATCTGTTCTGAAAGCCAAAATGCAAGTCACGTGCAGTTTTTCGAGTGGCCGCTGCGGGAGAAATGGTGGCGTTGTGTTCGTCATTAGCTCGGTGCTCGGAGACAGATTGGGGCCATTTCTTCAAAGCTGTCTCTATGGGAGTTTCCCAACTGAGTGTTTTAGTAACGTTGATTTGATCCTAAGAAGTGCGTAAGACAGCTTCGGAGCATTCGCAGGATTTCGTCGTAACCTGCGCAAAACTTACGAACATTTTGTTTCGCGAATACGAATTTGTTCTTAAGTTTTGTCGTACGCCCATTTTTGGCGTAAGATCGTTTGTGAATCTAGCCTCTGCACTTCCGAAAGTCACAAGAAAGGTAAGACAGACGCAGACGACGTTGCAAGCAGACGACGTTGCAAAGGAGCAGACGACGCTCAGATAGGATCAGCCAATCAGGGCTCGGCGTTCTGACGTCACCGCTACCCCCTGCGCAAGAAGCAGACGAACTTGCCCTCCGCATAAAAAAATGTTTAAAACCGCTCAAATATCTCGCACTAAAAAAAAAGAAATCCCGAAGTTGCAAAAAAGTGTGTTTTGACGCAGAAACAGCCGTTTATTTCACCCTGGGGTGGTCCAAGTAAAAATACAAAATATGATGGGTTTATAAGAACAATCGATAATCTTTCGATTCTGAAAGTTTAATCAAAGTAATTTTTGTTTAAAGCGAGAGAACAATTTTTGAATTTGAACTCTCGCACCAACACCCGGCATAACGCCTCTTCGTCGCACAGCACACCACCTGCGTCGATAGCTGACACGATTAGGTCCAAACAGGGATGGGCAGTATTTCAAATACAAGTATTTAAATTACGTATTTCAAATACTTTGTGTATTTTGCATCTGTATTTAATTACAAATTGGGTAATGTATTTGACTTGTGTATTTAACTACTAAAACGTGGGTATTTCAAATACAATTGTAATTAAATACAATTTTGTGGGCGAAAATACATCCCTCAAATTTATTGTCACTGTCCAGAGCAGTAAGAAAACTACGCTCTGCACCGAATGCAGTGTCTCTTAATCAAGCACAAGCGTTTAGTGACTTTGTGATTACGGTGCTAGTCCAGGGCAAGAATAGTGACGAAATCGACTTTGACAGGCAGACTGGCTAAATAAGTGCCTGTGACAACTTGTGAGGCTTTCCAGCGTGATTTCCATTCATATTTTTGCCTGGAACATTCTAAATGCGCGGGTCGTCCAGATTTTCGTGACTGATGCGAGTTGCAACAATAAAAAATTCTCTAGCTAAAGCTGCGCGTCTTGGTCGTCTCGGTTCTTTGTTGGTCTATACCAAAATGTAATCTACAAAAACAGCTGCTTGAAGCTGTTTAATTTTTTCACCTATTACGTCCAAGCTGATTACATTTTTTTGTGATTATATTTTTATTACGTTACTAGAGCCTCGCACACCAACTCCCGAGTGTTCGATGCAAAATTAAAATGAGACACCCAGAAACCCGTTGCAGGTGCCCTGAAGTCTCTGACGCAAATTTTGAGGAATGTATTTGAAAAAAAAAAGTATTTGGAGGAGACCAAATACATTTGGTTGTATTTGTATCTTGTATTTAAATGCTTTTTTTTGGAAATGTAATTAGATTTGTAATCAAATACATTTTTGACGAAGTATTTTGTACTTGTATTTCGATACATATTTGCATGTATTTTGCCCATCCGTGGGTCCAAAGAAAGAACGGAGTTTTCTGCCGCTTCCCCTTGTCCGTCTTTCCGGCTGCAAGGGAAGAAACGGCGGGTACCTTGTAATAATCGGAGGTGCCGCCAGCGCGTAGCAATAGCAGGCCCGTTGTGCCCTTCGTACCTGGAGTGGCTCGAAAAAATTTTGAAGTTGAGCTTTCGCGCCGCACCTGGCGTCGTTTCTTGCGCCTCTTCTCAGCACAGCACGCCACCGTCGAGCCCGGCAAAGCGTGTGACGGTGTCACGGTGTGCGCACCAGGGTTGGGCAGAAATACTAAAAAATTTATTTGGAAATACAAATACTGGGATACATGAAAATAGGTGCTAAAATACTGATACTCAATATACCTGTAAAAATGTATTGCGATACGTATCAAAAATAATTTTAAAAACCATGTTGAATTAACCTGAGACTGGGGTAGAGAAAAAACATCAAAACGTAGAAGGGACAGAAAATAGACAGGACGACGTCTCAAACTCAGCTAACTCGTTTATTTAATCCACCTCCTTATATATTCGCAATCTCAAGGTCATCTCCACCAACACAAAAGGACGAAGTCTATACGGATCAAGCGCCACAGCCTTCATCACACAATGCAAGAACGTTTCGACAACGTTTGCGTTGCGTGATAAAGGCTGTGGCGCTTGATCTGTACAGACTTCGTCCTTTTGTGTTGGTGGAGATGACCTTGAGATGGAGACTATGTAAGGAGGTGGACGAAATAAATGAGTTAGCTGAGTTTGAGACGTCGTCCTGTCTATTTTCTTTCCCTTCTACGTTTTGATGTTTCTTCTCTACTAGGGTGACCACCCGTCCCGCGACTCGCGGGACTGTCCCGCATTGAGGGCTCGTGTCCCGCGTCCCGTAAGGAACACCGAAATCTCCAGAATGTCCCGCATTTCACATTGTCGTAACTTTCAGTATGCAAATTATGGCGCTTCCGACGAACAACGGGGCATGGGAAAGCGCCGAGGTCACTGGTAAGCGTGTGAATCTCGATGGTATGACATTTTTTATCCAAGCACTGCGGGAAGCGACCGTCGTTCTTGCAGGAGCAAGACGCGCATGGTCATTCTGCCTCTCACCTTGATGGCAAAATATTGCAAGCAAAAATTGCCCCCAAAAAGCTGAAAAATAAACTATTGGAATTAATATCACATCATTGTTATAGTTCATTTAACTCCCTCTCTCTCCCCCCCTCCCCCCCATACTGTGTCATGCGTAAAAGTTGCTGTAAAAAGCTTCTTTTTTTTTTTTTTTTGTGCGTGAAGAGGCTGCCATTCCGAACGGCCGATAAAGAACAAAAAACATAAGGTTCTAATTTTGTGTAAGAGCATGTTCGACAGGAAACAATAAGCATAAAAAAACAAAACAAAAAAAAACTACGGTTTCTTAGTTCCTTTTGGTGCATTGGGGTCTGCTACAGTCGATTTTTATGTTTTTAACTTATACATCTTTAATAAAATATAAACTATAACAATTGCCGCAACACAGTTTTACAGTTGTAAAATATGCTTTCGGACAGCACAGGATTTTGGGGGTTGTGTGTTGATGAATTTTCTTTAATACTTTCTTCTTCAGTCGTGAAAATAACGTGCTCCTCTTTTAACCTCCCTCCCCCCCCCCCCCCCCCCCCCCCCCCTCCCCGGGTCAGGGTGTCCCGCATTTGGACAGCAGGAAGGTGGTCACCCTATTCTCTACCCCAGTCTCAGGTTAATTCAACGTGGTTAAATTATGTCTGCTGTCTTTTTTACATTCCGTTATTATCGTTCCAGTGGATACCACCGTTCTAACGATGTGCGTAACTTCAATCAGCTTAAGAAATATTTCCATCAAAATAAATTTTTTGACGGCGGTTATTTTGGGCACGCTGGTGTGAAATATTTTGTGGACCGTTCACAGTCAAACAAGCTCACAATATGGTTGGCGGTGTTCTCGGCATGCATCGCAACCGAAATTGAACCATGCAGTTAAAGGGACACTGACAGGGCATTTATGCTCGCCGAGTTTTTTTAACTCTACATGACATATGAGAGCCCAGCTGCCCAAAACACAATTTGCGACTCGAAATTCGTTTTCTTTCCGACCGAAAACCGCCGATCGATGACTGGCCGGTTTGAGTCGCGCTCACTCTTTTCTCCGTGGCGACGTACCGTTTTTGGCTTAGAGACAACCACCACATATAATCAAAGTCGTACGTCATCGAAGGCACACACACAATATTAAAAATATAAACGAAATATAATACCTATTTTTGTGGCTTCTAAAAAGCTGCAAATACGTTGTTTGGGGGAAAAAATCAGACTTGGACGTAGTTCAACTACTCTACTCAAACTACTGTAGTTTAACTACTTTTTCGAGTAACTTGGTAACTTTCAATTACAACTTGATTTGGGTAATTAGTAGTTTAATTTAACTACTTTTTTCAGGTAACTTCTACTCAAATTACTAACTACTTTAAAAATTATATAGTGCTAATTTTGCCCATCACGAAAGTTTCAGCGCAGAAATGAATAAGACGCCGGCAGGTAAAGTGGCATTCCCGAACAAGTGGCCCCCTTGTTCGGGAAGGCGTCCTTGGGCCAAGGTGGCGACGAGCAGCCAAGACATAACACCGGCAGGCACGGACGCAGGAAGAGATGCTTAACAAGCCTTGGTCGGGTATTGACCTAATCCGGTAATGCACGCAGGCGCAGCGTTTCCAGCTGCAACCATGAAAGACGGGGCACTCCGAGAGTTGTTACTGTTTTCGTGTTGTCTTCTTTATTGAGTTCTGACTCAAGCGGTAGGTTCCACGGGAGGCGCCATTGGAATGTCCTCGCAGCTGAGCGCCTGTTCCCATGGTCGCCTTGTCGTCAGCGCATACGCCTTTGCAAAGCCGGACTCCCCACGCACAAACCCTGGCACAGATAATCCGTTCATGGGAGCACGTTCCGGCTTCTACCTGCAACTCTATACGAGCGACGATGCTTGTTCACGTAATCCTTCGCGTCCTTCCGACCATCCATGCCTGGGAGACCTCCTCTTTCTTAAAACCAATTTACTTGTCAGGCGTGTCAGGCGCATCAGAATATTGTAGTCGCCGGGGAGGATTGCGAGTTACCCTTGGGAGATCATTTTGTTGGACCCGGCGTCAGCGGCGAAGTATACTTCGGTTCATCATCTTTAAACCAAAACAATTTTTTTCAGTAGCGTAGCACTAGCACTACAACGGGACGCGCAGTCGTCCGAATGATCTCATCGTCGTGGCGCGAGACTTGAATCCTTGATGGTCTGGTGCACTCACTCAGCGTACTCTCAGAACGACGTCGGAATAAAGAGGGGTCAGTCATAACAATCTCAACTTGACGAAGAAAAAAGAAAAAAGGAGGAAAGTTTGTTATAAAAGATCCTCTACCCGAGGCAAATCTCACATGTTTAGTCATGGACACCTAAGATGCCGACACTCGCTTACCCGACCCTGCACAGCCTGTTTCTCAAATTCAACGCTGCCTTTTCATCCAGCCCGTCGGTGGGACGTCTATTTAGCTTGGCTGGGGACGTCCTGAGAAGGAAAGGGGAAAAACTCTCTTATCAAGAGCTTTGAAAGTCAATTGCTTCTGCGAGCGAATAAACTATTTTGGCGAAAACGCAAGCCATAGAGAGACTGCATTTATTTTAGGCTCGCAGGGTTTTCATTGATCAAAACTGCTGTTCATTTTGCTACCAAAAAATATAAAAAAGTAACTTCGAAAGTAACTTCAAAGTAACTCGCTACTTTTTACAGTAGTTAGTAGTTTACTCAATTACTATTACAAATGCGTAATTTCTACTCTACTTCAATTACTTTTGGCGTCGATACTCAGTAACTTAACTTAACTACCTTTTTTGAGTAATTTGTACATGTCTGGAAAAAATGTATCACAGCCACCTGACTTCCGCCACCTTTCTTCTCCTCTCTATTTCTTCTTCCGCCCCAGTCCAGTTTCGTTTCGGTTTCGGGCAGTTGCGCTTTCTGACTTTATTAAAGATATACGTGACGCTGTAGCAAAATATTGATTGGGCAGTCCTCTGATACCGTAATAAAATCACCGGGCAAAAAATTAAAAAAATAAATTTTGGGGGGTGTCAGTGTCCCTTTCAGCACTGGTGGCAACAAAGGGGCAAAATCCATCGTGTCTACAGCTCGGTGGCTCTCGGAAATCTAAGAGAACCACTTATAGACCGACACGCGGGCTTGGCGTCACGGAGCTGCGGCGGCGCTGCGATCGCGCCGGAGCCGGGAGGTGTGGGCAGAACGGCGCGCGTTTTGCATGGGCGTCATAGCATTTCAGCATGCCGCGAAGCTGTGTTGCCGTTAATTGCACCGAAAGGTACAAAAAAAGTAGCATAGTGAGTTTCCACAAGTTCCCGGCAAACTGTGAAAGGCACAGAAAGTGGATAATATCCAACGAGGTAGAGGGGCTTAGAGCGATAAACCGGGGTTCCGGTCTGCACTCGAAAGTGACCCCCATAAGGTGGCTGCCATTGTACGCAAATTTGACCACACGTCACATGACCAAACCAAATACGTGACGTCACAGGAAAGATGGCAGCGCCCATGCAGCGGCTGGCCCCAGCTGGGCCGGAGCTTGACGGATGCTTTGTTGGTTGTCGTTCGTCTCGGCAAGTTGATTTCAGACGCGGAAGCCGTCATATGAGGCCGGTCGAAAGCGAGTTCAGAGTTCAGCGTGGTGTTTGACGTAGGTATAACGCGAAAATACGGAGGAACGGTGTGCATTTCGCTGGTGACCGACCGGGATATTGCCACGGAAGAGACAATCTGACCTACGTTGCTCGGACCTCGGATTGATTCGGATACCGCTAGGATAAAATTTAAGGCGACGTTTCTGTGCTCTCGTTGACCATCGGAATCTTCGAGGTTTGCAGTGAAGCGTGTGCAATATATTTGGATACACAGTTTAGCGACGGAAATTGCGTGAGTCGTGCTTGGCGGTGTGCAATCGCGGTGCAGCTTCGATCAAATGACCGAGGGCTCACTTCGGTTGTGCGGCGCACCGGAAGGCTGCCTTGAAGCTGGTAGTTCCCGTACCGTGCTGAATGATGCTGTGCTGCTTACAAATTGTTCCGGCGTAGAAGTGCACTTTCACGGAGCACAGGTGTGCGGCGCACCGAAGAGCTGCCTTCAAGCTGGTAGTTCCTGTGCCATGCTTTAGGTGATGGTGTGCTGCTTCCGAAATCGTTGCGGCGTAGACATGCACTTTCACGGAGCACAGGTGTTGCAGTTGGAATTGATCCCGCTGGTCTGTCGCACGTTTCGTCAACACAAACGTTTCATCCACACTCGTTACGCGAATTGCAAGCTGTGCGGACATTTCATCGAGCTTGTTACGTACCCAGCTCACGCCGCTTTGTGGCAACAGTCTGCAGTGGCTCATTACCAGAAAAGTGGTCCCACATCCATTTCAGTTCAGTTCGTCCACGGCAGTCGCCAAACCCCGAAGGAGAGGATTTATTCGGACAGAATGCCACTAAAGCAATGCAGCTTCTTCAGTGGTCAGGATAGATTCTCTTCTGCGAGTTTTGTTATACTGTCACGGATCCTTGTTCCAGTCCTATCTTCTATCAATATTCACTATTCTGGGACACTGCAGGTCATGCTCAGCTGCAATCGTATGTTCAGGTGGAGGTGCTGGGCACTTTACCCATAGCCCTTTACTCTGTGTGAACCCGGCGGCTCTTCAGCCGAGTTACCCGATAATGGGACACGGCTGGCGGACTATCCTGCGTCTTATACCCCTTTCGAGCCGTAAACGAAGTCCTGACCCGAGCCTGGCAGAACAACCGCAAGACGACCGAGTATACCACAAGGAGTAACCTCGGAAATACACCACGAGGCACCTGAAATCCGAGCCAGTTGCTGCTACCAGGAAAAACCACCGGAATTCGGTCTCCTGTCAGAAAATCCGAAGCTGACTAAGCCAACAATGACAAACCTATAGCAGCAAACCGTGTCCCCTCCCACCATTGTTTGCATGCCCGTCGCAAATCACACTCCGACGCTTTTTCACGCAAGCTGTATGAAGACGTCAAGGACTGGATTGAACAATATGACAGTGTCGCCTGCCACATTGGGTGGACAGACAACCAGCTCCTGCAGAACCTATACTTCTCGTGGAAGAAACTGCCGGCGCTGGTCTGAGAACCATGGATCCTCCTTAACGTCATGGGAAGTTTGCAAGATCGAGCTGAAGCGCACATTCGTCAGCCAACATCAACGAGAGAGAGCCGCATTCTTGATTCTGTCCAGGACACTGCCCCAATGAGAGCGCCACCGCACTCGTGGAGGATGTTTTGCGCTTGATCGAGCGCCCACGCCCACGCCGACCTTGATGCTACAGAAGACAAGAACCTAAGAATCCCATGCCCCTCATGTGAGAGACAACACCTTCGGCAGCCTTGTCCGCAACCCCCCAACAACAATCGAAGTGTTCATATCACTGAGGCTTCCAACATGGAATGTGCACTGCATGCCCAATCCTGCCACTATGAACAACTTCCCGGCGTCTCGAAAGTGGAGTTGTCCAGCTACTACTTCGACGCCAGCCTCCCAGGCATCCACGACATCATCCACGACGTTGTCTGGGAGGAGATCAGGAAGCTACTTCCTGCCATCAGTTGCCCGGCTTTTTTTTTTTTTTTGATTGCCGAGATTGTTTCGGAACAAGTTTGACAAGTATTTCAACCGAGACTTCTGCGAGCGAAGCGGCATCTGACAAACCAAGGGCAACTTACGCCACAATGGCACGACGACCGCCACCGGCTGCCCCTTAGTATTTAATGCCAATTCAATGAGACACTCTAACGCCGAAGCATTCCCGACATGTTGTGTAGGTCTGTGCTCAACAAAGTGCACCGAGCAAAACGTAGGTGATGCGAATGTGCGACCGAAAACCACTTTGCTACCACTGCATGAAGCCGACCATGTCTACCAAAGCAATGAATTGGTCGGCGAGGGTTCGTGCCAAACGAACCTCGATTACGTCTCGAGGAGCGACCACGGGAGATTAAGGATTACCTTCGGCGACCTTTGTCCCTGGTGCCGAAGATGCTGAATCGAAGATTCTGAATCCCTGATTACCCCGGAGCTCCTTATGTCCATCACCTCAACAAGAGGTAAGCACGACAAAGCAGGTTAACGGCGATGCAGTGACAGTGGATTTGGTGTCGGTTGTCGTCCAAGGACAATACCTAAAAATTTGCTGACACCAATTTTCTGTGTCTACTCCACGAAGCACACAATTTCCAATTTTGAGGGAGAATGCCCCCGAGTGACTTGAAGGAATAGAATGGCTGGTTGCTTTCAAAAGTGAACTGCAAGCATCACCAGACTTGGATAGCAAACAAAAATTGTTGCCAGCTATCAAGTCAACGGTACAGCAAAAGGCACAGCCACGTAAGCAATACATGCCCGAGCTTGCTGCATTGATGCCGAAAACTACCTGGAAATATTTCGGATTAGAAGCCAGCCCTGCAGCTTCAGTGCATCAGACGTCAGTGGCCGCACATGACGTATGATTACAAGACATCAGTCGGTCAAAGTTGCCACTCGACCAAACTGAACACCGACGTGCCAGGAGCGTCATCCGACAACAAGGTCCACACGTACTACGACTGAATGCCTGACACGAGACTGTCTCAGAAAGAACTCATTATAGAACAATTTCCTAAGAATCAATAATTATGTAATCAAGTGGAAATAAACATATTTGATACACTAACCAGATAAGCATATTTCCGCTTGCCTTCATGCCTTGAGAGTCTACACACCCAGAATTGTGTTCACTGCACGCTCTGGACCTTACGAGGACACTTGCATCTCTGACCCTTCAAGATTAATTCAACCTCGTTCAACCTTTCCTGAACATGTGGTGCATCCGAAAATCAACTCCAGTGATGTGAACATGTTATTTATTAATTCATTCCTTTCAGGGGCCTTCGTAGGCATTGCAAAGAGGATACTTAAAACTACACACATGGTAATAGCATTAAAGCACACTGCTGTAACTTGTTAATTGGAAAAACAAACACACCTCTGAGCATATAGTTTAATAGTATGTGTTGATGCATTGTTATATAGCATGACACTTCCTATATGTATGACACAGTAGACCCTTTGCAGAACCTTATCAAGCAACACAACTGTCACCATTTTTTTCAGCGTAAAGCACACGAATGGGCCCCAGTTCACGTCGAACACTAATGCAGCATTCGAGTCCAATAGGTGCTGAGCCGAATTCACAGGGATGGCGGACATAACAAATCCTACAAAACAGAAAAAATGCAGAGTTAATCTATGCATGCACCAAAACAGTTGTTCTTATAGCAAGTCGAATAGCTTTGAAGCTGGTGCCTGCAACGATTTATTCTTCCCCATCCTCAATAAAACGCCATCGTCGTAGCTGAAAATAAGGGTGCACTTCGCACTCACACACACACACACAAAAAAAAGGAAGAAAAGCGATCGAATGTAGAATCGTGGATTAGCACAAAAGCTTAAAATCGCAGGAGCTTCCTCGCTAAAGGTTGCTATGGTTGTTCGGTGACGGAGGGCTGAAACAACTTCCCTTAGGCCCTAACGCGACGTATACATTTCCCGTAGATTCTCAGATATTTCAACGTTCAAACAAAGCTAAGAGAATGCGAAAATTTAATGTTAAAAGCACTCAAAGTTCTATCGGTCCTCGGACACATCCCGGAATCCGAGCACCGGTACGGCGATGCAGAGCTGATGCTGTCTCACAGGCGTTAATATCCAGATGATCCAGAGCGATCTTGCGCAAAAACGGTATAAAGTCTCATTCCTTCATATTTTCACATTATACCTGCGTCAGCGAGCACGAAGAAGCCCGAAGTCGTCGGAAAGCAGCTGCACATCACGGATACCGCGCACCGAACAAACTCGCATCCGCCAGCTCTGGGCGCTGCCATCTTACCTATGACGTCACGGCTCTTGGGAGGTCACGTGACGAGTGGTCACATTTGCGTAAAATATGGCGGCAACCGGGGGGGTGCCACTTCCGAACTTCCGGTTTATCACTCTAAGCCCCTCTACCTCGTTGATAATATCGGTGAATCGAAAAGAATGGTCGCCTCGCGCGAACGACCGTTTGTGCTGCAAGCACTTTCTTGAAGACAGGTGCGGGTTCTGCTTCAATCTCCGTCCCGAGGCTTGCTTATGTGCAGGGAAACCGTCGTTTGATCCAGACCACCCGGATTTTGTTCCCACGGTGTTCGCGCACAAAGAACCAGCCAAGCTCTCGTCGGAGGCTCGCTACGCTTGTGTTTCCAAGCAGAAAGGGATCGGCGACAGAACGGCAGTGTTGCAGGCGTTACCGAAAAAAAAGTAACAAAATGCGTTACTCGTTACTTGCAAATAAATGGTACGTGTTACTCAGCTATGTTACCTAAAAATAAAAGGAACGCGTTACCGCTACCGATATAAAGTAACGCACGTTACTTCTGCTTTACTTTTTAAGTTATGATTTAACACGTGTTACTGTTTTGACGATTCAGGTGTGCATAAGCTCATATATCAAGAAACATCATGTTCATGCAGAAACTGAACATAATTACTTTATATCTTTTTACGGTTTCACATAAAGACGAAAAAAAAAAAAACGCAAAGAAAAACCCAGAAAACTCAGAAATCCACATGGCTTGACGCCTAAAAACACGGACAAAATTGGAGTGTAATTGAAAGTAGTGACGAGTAACGCAACTACGCTACTTGAAATAGTAACGTAAGTACGTTGCCCGTTACTGTGTCGCAAGGGTAACGCTTTTCCTGGTAACGCCGTTACTTGTAACGTGTTACCGCCAAGACTGCAGAACGGACATAGAGTTACTGCTTGTCATGCCTTGTGGTCATGGGGTTAGGAAAAACATCATTCCTTGACTTGAAGACGCTGTCTCTATTTAATCAATTAATAAATACACTTCCGCAGACCCACAGTCTGCTGATCACGCCGGCAGTGCGGAAACCGACTCGAAGTAACCGTAGGCCTCGAGAGATTTGTATGCCTGCACCGTGTCGGCCGTGAACTGGCTTGGCGAAAAAACTAAAGGAACGACGACATGAGCCGTCGACTTCGGTGGCAGCAACTTCGCATCGGAAGTCTAGCAGGCCTTGTTTGCGGCGTACGGATCGTCTAAGGCAACGCCGTCCGTGCACAGTATGTCTCGATACCGCTGCCATTCAGGCTCTGTTAGGGAGCTCAAATAGTCGGGCAGAACGTACGACATACATTGTCAGGAAATACGACGCACAAATAAAGCTAGAAGCGTACCTACAATGGTCAACAACGAGCGCACGCCACACAACGCAATGGCGAAAACACGGAGAGCCGGGTCGCTTTTGCCCACATAGCTTTCGCGCATGCACGGCCTTCCGGTCGTGTTGGTAAACGGAGCCGCTCCGCGTATAACACTCCGTGCGGGAACTATAGGGGGCGCTTTGAAAAACGCGCGCAGCGCCGCTAGCGGAGGAGCTGGCGTTCGACTGTGAGGCGCGTTCAGCAGCCTGCGGCGCCTTTTCGCAAGCCAAGCTATGGCGGCGGAAGCACGCACGGACGAAACTTTTGCTTTTTGAGCCGATAAGTTGAGAGTGACGTTGCATGAGTGTTGGGGCAGAAGGGCATTTAGCTCTTTTCCACTTCTTATATATTGAGTTTGAGTCGTTATTAGGGGTAATTTCTCTAGTTGCGGCCGAAAAAGGAGTTGAAGCAATTTTCCGAAAAACAAGACGGCCGCCACCATAATTGCTCTGAGTGAAACATTTATTTCGCTCGTCGCTGTTAACCTAGGACTGCTGGAACGATAATATTTGGAGGCGAGTGAGATGTTCACTAAGTTTGTGCACGAAGAGTGCCAAGTTTCTTTAAGACATCAGGTGTGAATGTTTTGTTTCTAACGAATAAAGAAATAAAACTGTACTGGATATCTAATATTGGACCCAAAATGTTGTGTTATAGCGGGCTGTGCAAAGTGTAGATTTGGGCACACAGGTGCTTGGACTTGACAGTAACATGACACAGCACTTATTATACAAAAAAAAAAAAAAAAAGGTGGCATAGGGAAATTAGGTGAAAATTTTGTTTGGGCGGCGTAACTCAATGGGAACCGGTTTTGACCATGAAAATGCTGTCGAGAGAATACCACTGGTTGGGGGAGGTGGACAATTTAGAGGTAGGAAGGGACTAGTGGACTGTACTTCCAATTGAAACAACTTTACTAAAGGTGGTTCCAAAGCCGAGAAAACAAAGTTGTCGGCCAACACACGTTTTGGCCGCCAAGGGATTTTGCGGTCAGCTGTTGTGTAATAACCTGTTGTGCGAGGTGCTGATTTTCGGCGCACAGGTACTTTGACATGACCGTCACTTGGCACAACACTTATTATAACAAAAAGAGTTGGCATAGCGAAACCAGGGGGAAATTTAGTTTGGGCGGCGTAACTAAATGGGAACTGGCTTTGACCGTCAAAGGCTGTCAGATAATACCGCTCATCGTGGGAGGTGCACACTTTACAGGTAGGAAGGGACCAGTGGACGCTACTTCCAATTCGAACCACTTTGCGATAGGTGGCTCTAAAGCCTAGAAAAAAAATTGTTGTCTACAGAACTCGGGGTGTCAGCGTTTCCACATCCAAAAGGAGGCTGATCAAGAAAGAAAGCACACCACATAAACTTCCATACTCAAACGTCGATTCTCCAGTGATTCCGAGTTTCATTGTTGTTTTCTTTAGATTTATATTTGTCACTTTTTTTACCTTTCGAATCTTTCTTCATGAAGTACAGATTACGTGCCATACTTGTCCGGAAATATCATCGACGCGAACGATGGGACGAAACTTTCATATTAAAAAGAGCGCAAAAGAGACGGAACAAAAAGACGAAGAAGCACACAGGACAAGCGCTAGCGCTTGTCCTGTGTGCTTCTTCGTCTTTTTGTTCCGTCTCTTTTGCGCTCTTTTTAATATGAATGTCCACTACCAACTTGCCCAGCAGACAAAGCTTTTACAGGACGAAACTTCCTTGGAGGGCATTCCTCCAACGAAATTGGCACTGCATACCCGCAAGTGTGGGATGGCATTTCAGTTCGTTCCATCGGCGCTGACACATGTAGGCGTTACTGGTACGAAAACAAACGCAAAGCGCAAAGCGGCAGTGTAGAATATGTCAGCCGTGCCGACACAGTGGCAGACATGATCGGGAGACCAAATGTCTCGCGTCGTACGGCACGGCTCCATCGTTGTCGCCGTCCCACAAAACATCTGCGAGGTGAAAAACTGTGAAACTTTTGGTGAATTCGGGTGGTCGCCTCTCTCCTCTGACCTCGATTCAGTAGAGCGCCCCCTCCTCGCCGCCAGAGCTACTCGGGATCCTTTTCAGCCGATCACAACTGCTGGCTTCAGAGCGCTCCGAGATTCTCAGACCAGTCACGGAATTCATATTTCTTGACATTGGTAATGCATTAAAAACAGCACGATCTTACAGCGTAAGGTGGACGATTGAGCAAAATTTACGCTCGCAACCTGATGAAATAACTGTTGTGACGTAAATTGTTTTGCTCATCGGCATGTAAAAAAAAGAAAACAACAGTATGCGAATTGATTTTTGCAGAACGGAACGAAAACTAACGCTTGGAAACAGTTGTCAACTCATCGCGTTTTCGACAGCGCACGTGCTGCGATAGCGGTCATGCGTACGAGCAGGCGAATATAAAACGGTTAATAAACCGCATTTTTCTCACGGCGCATATTTTTCTCACGGCAAGCATCGTAATGTGACACAAATCACAGTGCATTCTATTCGGCTCTCCCTTTATTTTACAACACAAACCTTTGAACGCACTTTTACCAAACCTCAAAAATTTCTTGAAGCGACTACAAAATCCGGTAAAACAGTGGCGAGCTCTGCGAGCTGTTTCGTCGTCGGTTAGGCTTAGCAGATTCACCGCCATGAGATGAACGATCTTGTGAAAGCACTGGTACACTTCACACGTCGGCTTTTCCTGTTACGGTCGCAAACGAATGTCGTCCTGTCCGTTGTAATCCTCGCACCGTCGAATGCACAAGCACTTTGTAGAACCACACATCAATCACCGTCATGCCGGACCCCACACACCACCACAGACCACTGCCGGCCATCGTCAACAAAACCACGTGATCACCGTCCAGCTACCACGTGACGCCTGCGCTGCTCCGCACTCCGACGGCTACAGACGGAGTGGCAGGGAGCGCTCTGAGAGGGAGAGGCGCCCTCCGAATGAACCACCCGATCAGGCCACAGCACTCTCTTTCAACCACCCGATTACGCGCGCTCTGGAAAGAGCGCTCGAGAGCGCGGAGAAAGAACCACGCGAATTCGCCATTTGTCTCCACGAGATACGACGCATAACTATTGAAGCACTTAATGACGCAGCACAGGCAGCACTTCATGCTGTGAACCCAGCGCAACCGCGCCACTCCGCGGCATGGTTTCGGTTTCGTTTTCTCTCGGGTTCTCACTGGTTACCTTCGGCACCGGCCGCGCGGCGGCGCGCCAGTCGCGTCGCACGGAGTGTTTTCAGGACGTAATCCACAGGGGTGTGCCGGTGAATGAAACTCGCCGCGGAAGGCTTCTGCAACCGTTCAAAATGCAAGGTCCCATCTTGGTCTCGGCAACGCCATACACCTTGATTTGCTCAAACTGCTCAGCGCTCGGCTCGTCCTCTCGTCGTAGTCCATCGTCCGCCCCCTGCCCCCCCCCCCCCCCCCTTGCCCCCCTTGCCCCCCCCAAATCAGGGTCGCCGGTCTTGCCTTCACGCTGCTCTCGTTAAACATACCCGACGGAGCGAGCGCAGTACTTTTTATTTATTTATTTATTTATTTACAATTTCCCTCAGGTCCCCGAGGTGCATGACAGAATGGAGTGGTTGGTTAGTACAATTCTAAATTTAGCGTTATCGGTATTATCGGACAAGAGGTCAGGGCTGACTTCACAGGGCGGGAGTCAGCCCACTCTGCCATTTTTTGAACCAGACAGAAAGATCTTCCGAAACTTCGGTAAGATCCCAAAGTGGCTGCCGGGAATCGTCAAGAGCGCGGAAGGCTCACGCATGGTGACGATACAAGCCCATTCGGACCTGGTGCGTCGCCATCTTGACCAAGTTCGTCAGCGGTGAACAGAAGACCCATTTGGGTTTCCCGAATGGACGGAAGCGGAGCCGCCACTCACACCTACAACATCCGAGGGCGAGGTTCCCTGCGACGGAGTTCTAGCTGAACGAGGCCTGAACCCGTTGCCGGACCAGAATCACACTAATGCAAGTCCCACAAACCCAAGTCCCCCTAAATGTCCCTCCACAACCCAGAACCAACCCCTCTCAACTCCTGTGCCACTTCCGCGGCGCTCGACTCGAGATAGGAAGCAGGTTCAGCCCTTCCAATCTTCTTTTATTGGGGGAAGAGATTATGGGAACTGAGACCAGACGACGACGGCAACGCACGCTCTTCTGGAGCCGAGTGCGCGAGCGGCGTTGTTCGGGATCCACCATCATGAAGTAAAGACGTTGATTGTCCTGGCTCGTCAGTTCTTAGTCAAACATATCGACACACCGGCGATTTGGTAGTACTTTACAACGTGAGCGTTTGGCAGATGATATTTTGTTGTCGACATGAACATATTCCAAGACATATTAGTTGTGAAATGAACACCAGGATAGTTGTACTGTACACCAGTCTGAATGGTGGTGCCGTTCAGTGTTAATGAGTTTAAAGGGGAACTCTGGCGATTTTTTTAGCTACCCAAATAACTATATTTTCTGAATTACCGGCATTTACCCTTTCCGGTATGCTATTTAGTATCGCGAAATTCATAACAGTTACTGTGAAATCGGCAACTGAAAATGAGGCAAAAACGTACATTCAAATATACCCGCACTTTTCAGTGCAATGACGTCAGTGGCAGGCAAGCTTGCCACTCCAGCAAGCAGTCAAGAAATAGACTGCCAATACCGTGCTGGTGCGCGAGTTCCGAAGCGAGTTTTCAAAGCCTTCATTTGGCACAATGAAACTGCTTGGAATCAGTTGGGAACAAACCCCTGCACTTTCACTGGTGTCACTTTTTCGTTGTGGCCAGTAGAGATTTTCAGTTTGTAAAACGGGATGAGGACCAAAATTGTAAATTCAATCACTTCACAGAAAAAAATATTTTAACCTCATATTCGGGATACTATTTGAGCGATGCTTGTTGGTGTGTTTCGCAAATTTTCAGGCGAATCGGGACAAAACGTCAACTGCTAGTGTTTCCCTACAATCTTAATGGAACCTTGTAAATTCGCGTGGACGAATATAAATACCTAGGTGTCACTATAGAAAATGATGTTAAATGAAATACGCACGTCCGTAATGTAGTTGAAAAGGCTAATAGTAGGTTGGGTTTTCTCCGCAGATTCCCCAGAGATGCGTCCGTTGAAACGAGGCTTTTAACCTATAAAACGTTGGTGAGACCCTTACTTGAATATGCTTCAGAAGTGTGGGACCCTTATGTAATCTATCTTGAACAGAAATTGGAAAGTGTTCAACGCCTCGCTGTGCGCTTTGTATTTTCTAGATTATGCCGACGTCAGTCCCCCACTCAGCTTTGGTTTTCAATCAGTCTTTATTTCTGGCCTTATAGCCAACGGTGCGCCCCATAAAAAAAGCTGCTAAAGGCACATTTTCAAGCCGGTCTTCTCTCACTTACCAGCAGGAGAAAAACTAAGCGTCCAAAACTTCTTTATATGATTCTTACTGATCTTCTTCATATCGACACAGCATCATATGTTAGTCCTCACCAGTCCAGAATTTCAAGAAATAAGCGCAATCGACATCTACAAGAATAACGATACAATAAAGAGTGTTTAAAAAAAATGAAAGATGTTTACAACACCCTGCAACGCCGAATTAGAGCGCAGCTCTTGAGGAGGAGGAGGGAAGGGTACTGAGGGGGTATACCCCTGCACTCCCCTCCTCATCCTCCCTGCTACTCCTCCTCCCCTCCTCTCTTCATCCTCCCCGTGGTCCTCCCTTCCTCCTCCCCCTCCCCCTTCACCTCCACGTCCTCCCCTCCCCCTTCACCTCCACGTCCTCCCCTCGTCCTTCAAGCTCCTTTCATCCTCTCCTCCTCCTAGGCCCTCCCCTTTTCTCCCCTTCCTTCCTTCCTCCCTCCCTCCTCCTCCTCCCTCCCTCCCCCTCTCTCCTCCCCGCGCGGTGCATCATGAGAAATGTCCCATAATGCATCGCGCGGGACTCTGGTGACGCCGCACGTGACATCACGAGTGACGTCACGAGGGCCCCGCGCGGTGCATTCTGGGACATTTCCCATAATGCACCGTGCGGCTACGCCGACGGCGACGGCGACGTCGCTGAAGCCGGAAACAGGCGCCTGAGAGCTGCGCTCTAAAATTCGTTTTGTCCACCCACAATACGCGAGAGGAGTGCTTTGCCCGAAAGTGTTGTTTTGCAGCCAACCTGAGGAATTTTTTTCTACACTGAGCGCGCTTCCTGAAATTTAGATCTGTGTGAAAGAATGCAAGTGACTTTGTTTTTTTACTCCTGCTTATTTTGTTCGAAGTGTTCTTTTCCTACTCCTATAAGAGTCCTAAACACAGGACTAATAGCATATGAAATAAAATAAAGAAAGAAAGAGTAGCGAATACTCTACACTATAAATGCATCTTTAGGTTACCAAAACACTATATTATTTGAAGTACAGTATCTTGAGTAGGGTATTTAAGATAGGCACACGTCTGGTTTCAAGTAACGGACGTGCTCATGTGTATATCCTTCATATAGTGGTCATCATGTAATACCCACACTGAATGGAGCTTCATACAGCTCGTACTAACAATACATTGTAATTAGTTTCCATACAAGGTAACTCAAATATTTTCGGAGAATGTAGCAATGTGATTAACCCTTTGACTGTTGTCGCCTACATGTACTTTTGGCGGTGATTACATATTTGGAAGTGCCCGCCTAAACGCCAAACTGCAGACACCGCGCTATTTGCTATTTGTTATGTATTTGTTGAACTGTCAACATTATATTCACATATTATTTCACACGGGAGCACAGCTAGGCGCTTGCGATTTCGACTTGCAATTCTTTTCGGAATTAAATTTAAATGATGGGAGCTCATCATCTGACGGAGAAGTTCTGTAAAGTAGGGTGTTGATTTGGGCCAGTTGGTAACAGTTAAACATGATGAAAAAACAGCCTCAGATAAACAGGGACGAAAAACCGGTAAAGAATACGACAGGACGACGACAGGGCAACAGCCGAGTGTCCTGTCGTGTTCTTTGCCCGTTCTTCGACCCTGTTTCTCCGAGACTGTTTTTTCATCATGTTTAAAAGTTCTTTAAAGTACCTCCTGCTAGGAATATGAAGCCACTAAAATGTTGCGGAAGCGGATGCACCAAAAGAAAAGCGAATGGAAGGATGGTGACAAGTTTTTGTCTTTATATTTTCACTTGGTGCTTCTAAGTCTGAACAGCCTGTTAGCACTGCACCTAAACAGCCTGTGCATTGACCCTTTCTTTATACTATTACTTTGCAAACAGAACCGAACCACTAAAAATCGTCTTAAACCCCCCCCCTCCCCCCCCCCCCCAAAAAAAAAAAAAAAAAAAAAAAAACTTGACGGTTAAAGGTCATAGGAGAGCTTGCGAGTAGATACTGTGCCAAAAAACAAGGCTTGCGTGAACAGCTTCTGAAATGCGAAATGTTCACAGTTACCGCATAAGGTGCATGCATTGCGAAACGGCGAACACACAATGATGAACCGTGGAGGTTGCGTGCTCGGTTACGCGGAGCACAAGTTCGTCTGCTTCTTTTACGGGAGTTGTTGTGAGGTTACAGAACGCCGAGCTCTGATTGGCTCTGATTTAAGGATAGTGGGTAGACCTCGAGGCAGCTAGCATTCAGGCCTGCCCATTATCTTTCCAATCGGAGCCAGTCAGAGCTCGGCGTTGTGACGTCACTGCTACTCTTGCAATTGAAGCAGACGAACTTGCTCTCCGCGCAGTCGCACTGCTCGTACATCGTACAAAATACACGGAGTTCGCTGCAGACATGATGACAGTATTATCTGCGGCGTGAAGCATTGTTCGAAGCCTGTTGACTTTATTCGCATGTATGCATCGGACATGTCTGCGAATGGCTGTTGTATACCCAATGTGACAGCGCCGTTAGACAAGTAAAAAAAAACACGCATATGACGGTGTTTACAAACTTATTTTGTGTGATGGATTCTCTGTGTAACCGGGAACTTAAACGTTGTAAGAAAACAAGCTGCGCAACGTGCTGGCGCCCCAGCCCAATTTTATTTAGGTTGCATCGCATCTCTCTCAGGTGCTCGAGCACCTTGAAAAGCAAGATGATCATGGTCATAATCGTTGCTCGCTTTTGAAGGAGAGCTTGCCAGAATTAGATTTTAAGCAAGCTCACCCTCCCGCGCTAGCGATATTACAGATTGTACAGTAGTGATACTGAAAGGCGGCAGACTGTCCCACCAAGTGTCGTGCGATCGCAGGCGTATAGTTTTCTTTGTAGTTCTCTCCTTGTAAGTAGAGACGTAGTTAGCCTCCAGTCGCAGAGTTTGAGGAGAGCGATTGCCTTACCTTTCGGCGCTTCCCCGCATTCTTTTGGAAGGGTCGGGGCTCGGGAAGCTGGAAATGCGGCCCCAGTAGTCGCCGAGTTCTTGATTTAGATTGGTGAAGTAGCTTTGACAGGTACTGTGGTGTCACAACAACTATACGTTACGTCCACGACTCCGCAGAGACGTTTTTGGCCGCTTTCTATTGGGCATACGCAATGTTACGAAACAGCTGATGCGGAGACTCGCAGCTTCGGGCCGCCCTTCGCAATAAGTTTAGCCCTACATTAACATATTTATTTATATAGCACTCTATGTTCACAGACGATAATCTGAATCAATCGATTTACATCATTGACTTACGATAATTTGTAAGTTGATGCCATTGATGGTGCACTGACACAAAAGTTTTTTTCTTTCCTTTGATTCTCATTGCCTAGAACCTTCGAAGGAACCTTCCATGTTACGGGAACATGCTTAAGTCAACACCCGTGGGGCATCTCGCAGTGCGTCGTAAGAGAGTGTAACTGCAAACCGATACTAACAGAGACAAAGGTCCTTCGAAGGTTCCGGGAGAAGAGAACAAGGGTACGACACGAGGTGATGACAATAAAAAAAAAAAAAGAAAACTTTTGTGCCAGTGCGCTATCAGTGGCACTAACTGAAAAAATAACTTAATTACCTCAACGTTCCTACATGAGGATGTTTCAGTAATTTAATGTCAGCAACTTCTTTCTTTCTTTTTGCTATTTCTCAGTTTTTTGAACGTAACTTCCTTTTCAAATTAAAGGGGCCCTGCAAGAGCGTTTCTTTGCATCGCGTTCGCTCAAACTATATAGGGCGTGGGACTCTAGCTACCCATTAAAATATAACAAAGTAGAAATCTGATGTATTTTGTACATAATAGGTAAAAGAAGTTCCGAATTTTGAGCACATCTTTTATTGATGACGTCATTGGTCTGAACCAATAGATAACCGAGACAACGAGAGCGTGCGAGAACCCTGCGCAATATTTCTAATTGCTAGAATGAACATCCAGTTATGAACATGATGTGAAAGCTGCACCGATTCACAGGTATTTCAAGGCAAGCGTTTAGTGAGAATTACGCACTTGAAAGGATCAGGAGGGGTCACGTTTACCTGTTCAGAAAGTCCTACGCCTAGAATTTTATGTTATGTCATCATTATTTGACGCTCCAGACCAATGTCGTCACTGAACACTCGTGTTTGACAGTGGTAGGCACGCTATTCGAAGCAGCATTTGGTTTTCTTAGCCCCCTGCAGTGCCCCTTTAAGGCAAATTTATTTTGGGAAGTTTTTTTTATATACTGAAAAGAAAGAAGAAAAAGTAACGCTACCTCTTTCTCTTCTTCCGCATGAGTATTAAAACAAGTTGTGAGTTCGCCAACGTTGTTATGGCGAATAGACCGATCTCACAAGCCAGTTTGGCTACTCAACCGCTGCCGCAATACATCGAGGGATTTTTAAGGGCTGTTTATACTCCGACGTTGAGCGCAGTGAACGCAGCGTAGCGCAAAACGGGCGCCTTTCATTGGCCGGCAACCGGAAACTCGATATCTGCGGCCAATCAGTATCTCTGCGCGCTGCGCTACGCCACGCCCGTCGAAGTTACGTTGCAGTATAAACGTACCTTAGTCTTTCTGCACGTGCGACAACCTCGCAGGCGCTCTGCGCGTGTAAAACACGAAACGGTACAAGTCCTGGCATGCACGGCTGTCTGCCTCCTGGGAACAAAAGTTATGGTGGCGTCACGGCTGCGCCGAACGACTGCTGACGCATATGGATGCGCAGTCAATTTAAGTCCGCGGTCTCCCCCATTAAATTGCAAACGTCCCCCATGGTCTGTGTAGCTCCCTCTCGTAAATGTAGGATCTCCAAGAACATGCTGATGATGATGGGGCTTTTCCCTTTACAATAAACAACTGGACGGAGTCGGCGCCCTCGCTGAAAAGCTTTATTAAGAAATACAAGTGTTTTGAAACGCAGACCCTAGATGGCTTTTCAAACGACGGTTGGCGCACGTGTGTATGTGAGGCGGGGGGGGGGGGGGGGGGAGGAGGTTTCTTCTCCCGCGGGAATTCCACAACTGAGGTAATCAAATAACGTTTGAGTTATTGCTTGTTCCGTCAGTGTGTACTTTATCGTGGATCGTTTTCTGGCACGGTAAATGTTACCGCTTAATTAATTAAAGCGTTAGTGTGATCTCAGCAACACACCGACTGCCATCGAATAGCTTACTGGCCGGCAGGAACTCTAATCCCAAAAATACTTCGTTTCATCTTAAATCCAGACGCAGCCGCTGCTACCAAGCGCGAGCCCAGAACAGGGCTTGCACTGCACGAGCGCGCGTGCTACGCAGAGACGCGGAAAGTCCGGAGCTCGCACTTGTGGCATCGGCCGCGTCTGGACTGAAGCTGAAACGGAGCTGATGTCTTTCCAGCTATATCATAATGGCCGGTCGACAGAGGAGAGGCAAGCGCACCACTTGGAGACAGGACAACGCATTTGAACACACCTGTTCTTCATCAGAGGCCTCAGTACATTTTGAGGCTGGCCAAGAGGGTGACTATTTGTCGCGGGAGCAGAGTGACAATTGTGTGCTTGGCTGGAGTGGTGAAGATCGTGGGCGCCGAGGGCTTGCGGTTGGTTCCAAACTGGTTAGTCCTCCACTGAAGGCGGCTTGCCTCTTCGATGAACTGGTTTCCCCCGAGGGTGACCGCTTTGACGTCGGTGAGGGCGATGGAGCGGAAGAGTTTCTGTCACGAGAAAACATTGCCACGCTCAAGGTTTAATCTCGTACAAGTAATCTAAAGAGAGAATTGGTACCATGATCAAGACAATGACTGGGTAGAAGTGACAGTATTTCGTCGACGAAAACAAACTCCACGGAACCGTATCTTCCCTAAATCGGTAACCGCGAGCTCCCGTTACTTTTTAAGCATACTCCAGACGCGCTCGTTGCCTTTCATTGTGTTTTTGGTGTACTTTGACTGTGCCTGCATGCTCTGAGCTCACGAGACGCCGAAGCGTTATCAAAGATAGAAAACTTGCGCTGGAAGGCGTCCTAAAAATGTTCCCTGCCGTTCTCATCTTGGCAGGGACAACGCAGGAGTGAAACTTCCTCTACCATCCATACGACGCGAAGTGGCGAACCATGGGCGTCTGCAACACATTTTGAATACCCTGGTGTCTGAAGGCTGTACTAAAATAAAGATCGCGGTGCATCAAAAGCAAAACCGAAACCGCCATACGGCACCGCCATCTTTCCAAAGCTGCCACGGGCCTTGTGTTTTTTTAAAAAGGTGTTCATTTATTTATCCTTTATTTATTTATGAAAAACTGCAAACCACACGTGGTTTTAGCAGGAAGGAACAAAAACAATGCCAATGTCCTTCCACATAATGCACGAAACAAGAAAAATTTCACACGTTGAGAAAAATAGTCGCTCGAAGTTCCCGAACACATATAAAAACAGGCACACTGCTGCTGAAAGGTGGACATGAGGGACGGTAAATACAATAAAATAAAGGAAGACTCTCATACAGTCAACAGTTTCAGCTGAAAATAAAAAGAACAAAGGTGACACGTAAACACGAGTAATCATTCGGACAGACACAAACTAATATCCCCAAAATAAATTATCTAACACTTTACTGAAACGTGCAAAAGAAATGACCCCCCCCCCCCCCCCCCCATCGCAAGAAATAAAATTCAAATCAACAGTTATGTGAGGAAAGAATGCATACTAAAGAGATTAGTGTTTACGTAAAATGGCGTTAAGGAATGCAGGTGATGGTGACGAGAGCGGCAGGTTGATAGTAATTTCAAGTGGGTCTGCGGATTAAGAGCTAGCGTCTTATTATAGAATCAATGAAAACATTTGAAAAAAGAATGAACAACTGTGAAACTCTGAAAACAAGGCATGATCAGTAATTGTTACAATGGACTCAGGTAGCGCATTCCAATCCCGTGTACACAAAAAAAGGCGAGAGTTTTTTAAAATATTGGTTCTGGCAAAGGGCATTTCTATCTTTTGGCAATGATCACGGCGTAGGGAGACATGACTGGCTGAAGAGAAGAATTCATGGTCAGTCCAGGGCTTGTAAAACAGGTTATGAAAAAAGGATAATCTATTTATGGTGCGTCTAGTATTAAGGAGAGGTAGTGATAAAGAAGCCCTAAGGGCAGAGATGCTCGTGGGTGAGTCGTCAGCAAGGATGAATCTAGTTGCGCGGTTTTGGATTGATTCTAACATGTCGGATAGGTAAGCCTGATGGGGGTTCCAAATGGTAGAAGCGTATCCCATCTTGGATCTAACAAGGGTGCAGTATGACAGCTGTTTGATTTTCGGTGAAGCTTGACTAAGATGGCGTCTTAGAAAACTTCGCCCGCTCGCCGTCGCCTCTAAGGTTGCCTCTGTCGTCTGCTACAACCGGTGGTACCTCGAGTTCCCGGCGTTTCTTTGAAATCCAAGGATATATTAGAGTGTCATCCGGGCTAGTCCCGCTCCCAAAAATGTTTATTGGCGATAATTACAGTACGAAAATGTCACTCCCCGAGCCCTATATAGATACGACATCAGAAAACTCAGGCCCGATCATCTTGCTCTGCCGCAGATTCTTCTAACAATTCTGAAGCATTGAAAAGCGTTCCATCCGATTTGTGAGGAAGCTTCAGACATATGGCAGCGACGAGTTTAGGCAATAAGATGGCTTATGTGCGGTTACATTGAAGCGTAGCATATTTACTGGAGGCACGCACAGGGGATGCTTTGTCTGCATGAGCGTCGCTCACCGTCACGTTGACTTGAATGGTCTTGTTTTGGAATCCCAAGTGCTCCAGGCGAAGGAGCACTTGCCCGGATGACACCCTTTCGAGGCTGAGGACGTGCACTGTGCCAGGCAGGGGTGAGAGCAGGCCGGAATACTGCACGGCCACGAGGAAGTCAGCATGCGCGGAAGAAATTATTATGTCATACGTTTAGACACCGCAAAATTAGCCAGCCGCAGTGGGCGCCTGCTGTTTCAGACTGATTTCAGACCGAAAAGGAAATTACCCGTAAAACTGTCGTGTAGGATTCGTGAGGAGTAGGGCCGTGGAGCATGTGTCCGTCACCCCCCCCCCCCCCCCCCCTCTCATCCTTAACCCCCCAAAACTAATCTGCGTCTTTTTTTTCCCATTGTAGCACGAAACTGTTTGCAATTACTTGTTGGTGTTTCTGACCAAGCGCGCCGTCCCGCAAACAAAGAAATTCCACTGATGGGACTTTGCCGCTGGTCACTCTTGACAGCGCTGTAAAAGCTAAGTACTGGCTGCATCGTCTATGTGTCTTCAGCCACGAGAATTCGCACTAGTGGATACGTGTAGGCAGAAATGCGAGAGGTGTGATGGCAGCAGCTTATTGGAACATCAAAGAATGTAGCAAAACAACCCCGCTGCCAGTTTAAACAAAAATCGGCAGCAAACTAGGATTATTGTCACTTGCGACAGCAGGAAATAGCAGGGGAGCACAACCAAAACGGCTTTCGAAGCTATGCTTTTAGAAACAAGAATGGTCCTCGTCAGCGGATTTTGCCTGCAGGGACCGAAATTTTTGAGAAGGGGAGAACACCCGGAAATTTCTGACGCAGTGGCTGACGGGGACACTCGGATTGAGACAGCGTAAGGAGGATTTAAACGCCTGAGAGGTACGGAAATCTTCTGAGCATTGATAATTGTGCGTGTGTGTGTGTGTTTTAATAATATCTAAACAGAAAAAAAACTCAGTTTAGCTGAAAGTTTGAGCATTAAAGGGGCCCTCCGGAGCGTTCTGCGATGGTCTATTTATGGCGGTAACTCAATCTACAGACCTTAAGGATCCTAAAAATCATAAAATTACGGTTACGCGCGGCGGATTTCCCTAATAAAATTGTTCTCAAAGTCCCCGGCACGCCCCCCTTTCTGAGACGACCCCGGAAAACGGGAGGGGCATCTCTTTACGCGTCAGCCAATAGCAAGCGAAGGATTCCGGCGTCACTGCGCGTCACCAACGCGGCCGACCGCCGACCCGCGGAGGAATCTCTCCAGGCTTTGTGCTCGGCAATCGTCGTTCGTCGCACCGCACCGTCGCGCTGCTACTGCAATACGCAGTCGCATTCCACAGATGTCAAGGAAAAGTTCGACTCGTTGACGTGGAAGGATCGCAAAGCTGGCCTCGGAGTCGGGATCCACGGGAAGAAGGAACACGTGTCCCGTAAACGCACGCCTGCAGACGCCCCGGGAAGCAGACGAGCCGCCGCGCCGACGCATCACCCCCTAGCAACAAACTTGCGGGGAGAAAACATAGTTCGCTGGTTTTGGAGCGATAATTGCGGACTGTGTTTCCCGCACCACAATCAGTTTACGTTTTTCTCAAACTCTAACTTACAACGAGCTTAAAAAGTGTTGCAATAATAGACAGTTTTAGTATAGCGTTGCTGGATTTTACGTACGCAATACGCAATAGTATAGCGTACGCTAAAAATGACCTGCTCGGACCGAATTTAGTTGTGCGTTACGGTTTCCGCATACGGCAGGCCGCTCCCAAGGGGAGTCCTAATCGAGTGGCCGTGCCTAAAGCCACTAAATGAGCTGCGCTTAGAGTACCGGCACTCCGTTCCCCGACATTGTTGTGGCCGCCGCCATTTTGGCTCGTATGCAGAGCAGACGCAACTGCCGACCGTCATGATTCAAAAGTGCGACTTCCTCGGCATAAGATCCAGTGTTAGGAAGGTCATGTAATATTGCTTTGCTCTGTCGCAAAGTGTTTAAACATTTGCGGAAGGCAGAAAAGCGTTCTTGTGTGATTTTAGATAAAGCTTCAGATAACTGGCAACCATGATTTTAAGACACAGTATGGCCAACTGTCGTTACTCTGAAGCGTAGCTTATTTGGTGGCACTATATAGACCTATAAGGAGCATTCACTGGGCGCCATATTTGTGGGTGCTGTCTAGAGCGCATGCTCAGAACGAGCCCACATTAATAGGCTGCTAAGACCGCCAATCTTGAGGGTGCGGAATGCACGTTACAAAAGAACTGTGGAAGCTCGCCATCAGCACGCGCTCAGCAGTCGCGCGCACAGCTATGGCCGCCAGTGAATACTTCCTATTGCTATACTTTGTTTCATACTTGGTGTGCAACGTTGTCAAAGCTACTGGCGCGAGCACGGGGTTTGATCTCGTTGATCATTTGCACGCGCTCTCGCGCAAACAAAACGATAAATGAAGTCACGCGCTCGCGCCAGTAGCTTTGACAGCGTTGCACGCTAAGAATGAAACAGAGTATATATTACCCAAGCATCAAGGAGAATGCAGGTATTGGTGTTCCAGGCGCCGCACGTAGTGACCTCAGCAGTAGTGACTTTTTTAAAGCAAATACCTAGAACAAATTGCATCTTGCACGCGCGTTCGTCAACGCTTTATTTTGGATATTTGCTTCGAAATTTTTATACGGGGAAAGCGTGCGCGTCTGGCGCGTGGAACACCAATCCCTGCATTCTCCTTGATGCTTGGGTAATGTAGCAAGTGGTCTATTGGCGAAAAGATGCTTCGGTGGATCCCTCTTATGCTTCCTGTTTGTGACGTCACGACCGGGACTATTAATTGAGAACGACGATTTCGATCGTGTATGTGAAAACACGGTGGAAGCTCTTAGTAATCGCGTCCTTAAATCAACGCAGCCAAAATTGATACGCTGACGTTCCTCTTATTTACACGAATAAATCTAGAATTCATTCCGTCTCAAGACAAACGGAGTGAGCGCTTGACCAATCGTAGAAGGCCGACCATAGCACTCCTTTGGTCATGCACGTGGCCTATAGAGGCGTCGCAATGAGAGTTTGGTCAACTGTCATAAGGTCTGTTCGATTTGGCCAGAAAGTTCTGAACCAGTTCTGCCCGAGTTCAGAGGAGTGCAGGAGTCGTGCAGCGGCGGCGCAGAACCAGTGCAGCCGCCGCGCTAGGACTGGCGCAGTGTTGTACACGTTCCTCAAAAAAAGGAACGAAAGCTCGTTCCTCGTTCCTTCTGATTTTTGGAACGCGTTCCCGTTACAAGTTACATCTGTGAAAAAGGAACTCGTTCCCGTTACAGTTTAAAAAATGGAACGTATCGTTACATATACGTTACATTTGTATTTTGATGATAACATTTTTAATTAAATCAAGCAGTGTTTTTATATATCCCGTTATTAGGCAGTATACAAGTTTTTATGTCGTGATGGAAAGGCACCAGGAGAAGAAAACAAGCGGAAGCAGGGTTTCATTTGTTGGTATATTTAAGTGAAAAATCTCCGCTTTTAACCATATTCATGTTTGTAGTGGACGATTCAGACGAGCCGAATGTACTTTTACCCCACATTGCACGAGCATTTTACAACAACCTTAAACATTTAAAGTTAACAAAGTCCCTCGTTAGAACTTAACAATAGTTGCTTCTCGATGTTGCTGTCCGCAAGACGAGCAAGTGAAGAAAAGTGTAGGGCTTTTGGAACGTCAGTCTTGAAAACTACAAACGCTTCTTTGTCAACGTTGAATTTGTCGTTCAGTTAAAAAATAAAAAAAGTAAAAAAAGTTGTATCTTTTAAGTGAATAAGTTTGGGATACAAGGCTGCGTTCGATGTCTGCCAACCTGTGAGTTTGTTTAACTGTAGGTCTCGTTATGAAGTTCAGAAATGGCTGTAGTCGGCCTTAGATTTCTGAGTGTATGAGGATTCGTGGGACCAAAGAAAGGGGCTGAGTTTGAAACGACCCTCCTTCTTTGTCTTTTCCTACGGCTAAAAGTTTTGCTTTGTGTACCGCAGTTTCGGGCACTTAAAAAAGAATCAACGTCCACCAGCTCTTCTGCACCCGAAACTTTTAGCAAGCGAAGACAACACAAAATAATCCATAAGATTAGTAGCCAAAGAGTTGACGAGATCCTGCACTTCGTAAAGATAATGTTTTTGTACTTTCAAACTTTCCCTGTTAGAAATAAAATAAAAATTACCCCACTGGACGAAAAAAGGAACGCCGTTACTCTTTCCGTTCCAGTAAAAATGTAACGCGTTCCCGTTCCAGTTTCAGAGATACAAAATGGAACGGTGGCGTTCCTTCGTTCCTCCTAAAAGGAACGCGTTCCAGGCACGCCGTTCCTTGGAACGCCGTTCCGTACAACACTGGACTGGCGCTGTGATCGGCTTTCCGAGCGGAAGCGCAGAGTGTCGTTTGCATCTGTTGGCTCTTGTTTCTAAACGCTTTGTTCGTGGGTTGATGAGACAATTCGTGTTTCCTTAGTTTTAAAGTATAATAACGGACGGAACCTTTTCTGTGATTATTTTTTATTCGCGTGTACTAAAAACGTTCTGTGCACGAAATGTGTTTCTGTCTGCATTTTTAACGGCCGTTCGGTTCCTCTCATTTCCATAACCGTTCGTGTCCTTCACATTCATTTAGCAATAGTAGATTCATTCCTAGTCTCTCGAGTCTCGCATTTCTACGATATGTTCGCGGCATCGGGATGATTTTGCGTCGGGAGCCACTGTCGGCAGCGCGCGGTCGATAGCGGTCACCTCGAAGACGAAGGCCTGACGATAGCGTTTTGGCCAATACAGTTATCGACCGTAACTTTGGCGTCAAGCTAAAGCGTTTATGCTGATTCTCAAGAAAGAACTGCATGGAACTACCAAGCCAATGCCGATTCTCGGCTTCGTTTCTCCCAGGCACGTTAGTGGGCGTCCAGATACCAGCGGACAAAGCATGTAGTAATATGCTCCGCTACGGGGCATGCGAGGGCCAATGTACTAAATCCCAGACCTCTACAATGTATCGGAGTCGTCAGTACGCGAGCAACTGAAGGCGGGGACTATCAAGAGTGCAATACCTTTCCCGTGTTGGTAAGGAAGAATATCAACACTGTGCATCCCCACATAGCATCAAGAACAATTTACGTGATCCAGTATTTCAACACTTACCACAGGGAGCCAAACCTACACGAGCAGGTGCCTAAAACGCTTTCAGAATATCATAATCGATCAAATTCCTTATGATCTCAATTCCGCGTCCACCGCGGGTACGTTATTATCATAATTGGGAGGAAATTCAACGTCCGTATCGGCGTTATTGTTAAACATCGCAGACATTTGAGCAATAGCTGCGAAAAATGGCACCGCGAGTAGAGGCGGACGAGGAGTGTGGTCTGCTATCGCCGTCTGCTCTTTTCGTCTGCTTCTGCACGGACGCTGAACTGACTCTGGAGCCGGTGCAACATTTTGAGGAACCGGGTCTGAACTTGTTCAGAACTGGGATGAATCGAACGCGCCAGTGCAGCGGCCGGGCAACTTCCGGTTGAATCGAATGCACCAGTTCCTGCACTGCTGAACTAGTTCAGCCAGTTCAGGCGAATCGAACAGACCTATAAGCTGACCCATAGCCTCCTGTATGCTCACAAAGCCTGGCAGTTCGACGACGGAGCCATGAACTGACCGGTCGCAGATTTGGAGCGCGAAGATCTGGTAGCATAGAGCATCAGAGAGTCATATCTCGGGGATCCTGGACGTCAGCGCACAGCCTTTGCAGCGGCGAGGACCCGAGACACACTTGTTCGCTCGGGAGGAGTGTGTTTCGGCGTCTCGCCCTAGCGAGGCGCCAGTCACTGGCTCTCCTCTGACCCGTTTTCGGCGGCTCCACCTTTTCCATTTCGGCGGCCGCTTCTCGTGGCGATCTGCCAGGCTTTGTCAGTATATAGGAGGCTATGGCTGACCACAGTGAGGCTTTGGTTCGTGCAGGTGGACCGTACTTTGGTTCGCTCGAAAGCTCGGAAGAAAGCAGGAGGCGCGAAGGTGACCAGGGGTCTGTAGACGAGTTGGAGGGCTCTCCTGCGCAGTCTGGGCCAGGACTCCTCGATGGTGCCCACGAACACCCTGTGTGTGCCCCGCACGACCAGCCCTCTACGGTTGGCACCGCTCTCCTCCAGGGACTCCGCGTTGCCCAGCTGGTCGTTGCTCGAGTGGCGCCGGTGGAGCTGCGACGCCGAGGGGCATGGCCGTCAGAGACACGGACCTACCAGATACATGCCGAACCCATAGTGCCGGATGTTGTGCATCGCCTACCGGACACGGATTTGGAAAAGCTCGTGGAGTAATTGAAGAGGCCAATTTCGGCACACTGATGGGCCCGTTTCTTTAAAGGGAAACTGACAGTGTATTTATATTCGCCAATGTTTTTATTTGAACATGAACTACAAAAGCCCAACTACTTAGAACACAATTTGTGGCTCAAAATTCCTTTTCCTTTCGTCCGAAAGCAACCGGTCGAGAATTGGCCGGCTTCAGACGCGCTCACTCTCTTTTTCACGGTCATGTGCCGTTCAAATTGATGCGTACCAAATACATTCAAAGTTCTGGGTCATCAGGGCGCATATTTAATATTAACATAGAAAAGTATATGAGCCCAATTTTCGTGACCTCCAAAAAAGTGCAAATACGTCAAACAATTGTGTGTATGTTAATACAGCCGGAAGTTAGTCTGCCTTAGTGGGTGTCTGGTGTCTCAGATGTAGATGAGAAATCTATAGCCAGTGCAGTACAACGGCTAGCCTGGGTCTTTAACATGTGCCGCGCAGTAGTGGTACACGACTGCACGTCGGTACGATGCTCATCCAGATCGAAACACGCAGGGGTGGGGATTGAGCCCAGGATACCTGGGTTCTGCAGCGCGAGCTTTCGCTCATAATGGAACAGCGCGAATTTTTACAAAGACAGAGGAAGGAACTGGACAGAACGAGCGCTGACTAACAACTGAAAGGTTTATTATCAGGAAGCCACGAAGAAAACATACAACAACACGATTCTCTAGTCACGATGGAAATGCGCATGCGCTTTTGAAAATTGAGTGCTATCTGTTACACAATGTTATATGCGTCATCCCCGATCTAAAAATTCGACCTCACTGTCCAGCAAATTAAAGGAAGCCTGACTCACGCAGGGTGGCCCCTCCTTCTTTACTGCGTCAGCTTCGACAATATATCGAGTTTTTTTGGTCCGTGTGTTTATACAAAACGATGGCTTTGTAAAATAACGGTGTACAGGCGCAGTCACTGCATGCAGTGTAACGCCAAGTGGGAGCTTTCTGTTCCTGTTAAAGAACTACGGTGTTCCGACAGGCGAATGTTGAGGCACCGCCCCGTCTGTCCGATGTACACCTTCCCGCAGGTGAAGGGTATCTGGTATACTACACCCAAGGTGCATGGCAGGAAATCAATGCGGTGTTTTATGTCGCATGGCCTCTCCCCCTGTTTCTCTACCTTGTTAGCACGCTTTTCCACTGCGGAGCGAATACCGCTTAGCTTGTTACGTAGCGAGGACACCACATCTACCCCCAACTTCGAGGCTGCTCTTTTAAAGCTTCAGCTCTCCCAGGCTCCCACCAGAAAGGGCTTTGTTCGCACGCGTAATAATCTCTCCCGTGACGCCGCATTTTTCGGCGGCACAGCGCTGGCCGTCTCGGCGGTCGACGCTCGCTTGATATTATTAAAAAATTGGGCCAGTGTAATCTTACGCAAGTGTTTGAGTATCGCCTATAGAAGCAAACGCCAGCAGTGTGCGTTTGCCTTAGGGTTGCGTGCCCCACGTTTTGCGCACGCGTCATCGCCATGCGCGAATTCAAGACCGCAATTTCGGGCTCCGCGCACGCGCAGTGGGGAACACTCAAAGCTAACGCAAACACAGAGCGTTTGCGTTCGCTCGTATACGCAATACTAAAACTCACTACTGTTTCACCGGCTTCCAACGTCAACCGAAACCTGCTGGAGTGAGCAGACGTACAAGCATGTAGGCGTTCCTTCGAACTGGAAAGTCTGAGATTGGAAAAACGACGGAGCGTAAAAATAAAACTAAATGTTATAAAAAAATTAATCATTACCTTTTTTAATTTTTTTTTTATTTTTAGGCATTTTGTTTGGAAGTACATTGGCGGCGACTTTGGACGTTCTGCCGATTGTCAAAAGTCGCGACTTCGATAGCAAAATATACTTTACCCACAATCAATGTAATTTTACACGAATTTCTCACACTAGCAGAATGTTTTCATTGATTTTAGACTCCTTTTGGTTTATTACTTGGCAATTAAAAATGCTGCAATTGGCACCAGTGATGATAATTAGCACACTTCTGATCGTCATAATTGTTCGCGCGTTTGAAATTTGATCATAAGCAACAAATTATATTAGAGCTTAAAGAAACACTTAAGATATGTGAATTTTAATATTATTATTAATACAAATCGCGGCAACGTATGCCCCCAATCAACGCCATGATCACGAAAGTACGTCATTTAATTATTATAGTCCTTCCAGAAATGTATAATTTTGTTTTCTTTTTAGCATTTGAAAAACTCTCACATCGTTATCAAGATAGACAGACAGTTAAGCATTGAATACAATATAAAGCCATATACGTGACCGCGTTGCTATAAAAAACACACTCACACTTCGGCTGTCTGACTCAAATCCCGTCTTTGGGTTGTTCTAGTGAGAACACCGTTTATTCATTTATACGTTTTGTGGACATATTGTAAAAATTGGATTTATTTTCTTATTCTTGTGCTGAAAATAATTTTAAACCAATTAATCATCCAAATACCGAAAGGCCCATTGAAAGGCCCGGAATTCATTTTTCCCCATGACAATTTTCTGAGCGAGAACGCACAAATATCAGCACTCATTTTTTCAACAACTACAATATTCTATGTTACCTCTAAGGTATATGAAAGACCCTGTATTTAAAGGGACACTGAAATCTCCAAAACATTTTGAAGTGCCGGGATCGAACATGTATGTCACAAAATAAAGTTTCCGTGAACAACTTCTCGAACTAAATAATTACGATGTGGGACACATCTTGAGTTATGAAAGAATGCACAATTAAAACCTATATCGAGAAATTAAATCCAAAATAGAGGTTAAATTAAATTAAATCCAAAATCCAATCCAAATCCAAAATCCAAAATTAAATCCAAGGTCAGCGCTTGTGCTTGTCTTTCTGATGGATTCGGCCGGTCACTTTCGAGCGCTCCAATCATCCGAGTTGGAGCTACCAGATCCCGGAGCGCCTCCGCATCGGAGCGAGAGAATCGGCGCGCCCAGCCAAACGCTCCTCAACTTTTCGGAGCGGCAAGCCGAGCGGATAGAGGGTGGCCTGCGCCACCAGAGCCACGTATAGAGAGAGTTTGTTCAATGGGAGGTGCGGGCAGAGCCAGGGCGTGCGGCAGACTCGGAATGAGGGTTTGGCATGCTCTCTTGACCAACCAGAAACGGAAAAGAATCCCCTAGCGGTGGTAGCGAGAAACAGTTCTGATCAAAGGTATATGTTCGTATATGGTTTTAATAAGCGCGTAAGAGTGAAGTGTAGTAACTCTTTGTGGTTGAAAAACAACACGTGCACCACGTGTTGTTTTGAGATTGATCATGCAGAAAGATGTAAGAAACGAATGCGCCGCTCAACTCGGTTTTGCTCGAAGGGTGGGTGACCGCTCGGACGGCAGATTCCCGGCCCTCGGCGCTTTACGTACGGATTATGTCGATCGTTCCGCTAGTCGCACTCTTCCACCATCATTTTGGATGAGTGTGATTGAAACATCACGTGTACCATATTTTCAGTCACCGAGAGTTACTCCAATGCAATTATCAGGTTTGTTTCTCGCGACCACCGCCAGGGTATTATTTCCGGCTTCTGGTTGGTCACATTCGAATTTCTGAAGACGCCCTGGAACACGCCCAGCCCGCTTTCGGCCAATGGAGCCTCCTCATTTGTCTCCTGTACTTCCCAACGAATGGCCAAACTCTCTACATATACGGCCCTGTGCGCCACTAGAGGACGGCGCGAGCCGCCCTCTAGCGGAACTTTTGCTTCTCGGATTCAAAGGGTTCAGCAGTATTCAGCAGAGCCGTATATGTAGAGAGTTTGGCCATTCGTTGGGAAGTATAGGAGACAAATGAGGAGGCGCCATTGGCCGAAAGCGGGCTGGACGTGTTCCAGGGCGTCTTCAGAAATTCGAATGTGACCAACCAGAAGCCGTAAATAATACCCTGGCGGTGGTCGCGAGAAACAAACCTGATAACTGCATTGGAGTAACTCTTGATGGCTGAAAATATGGTACACGTGATGTTTTAATCGCACTCATCTAAAATGATGGTGGAAGAGTGCGACTAGCGGGAAGATCGACATAATCCTTACGCCAAACGCCGAGCGCCGGGAATCTGCCCGTCAGAGCGGTCACACTTTGTCCGCGCAAAACAGAGTTGAGCGGTGCATTCGTTTCTTACATCTTTCTGCATGATCATGATGAAACAACACGTGAACCCTATTTTCAACCACAAAGAGTTACTACACTTCACTCTTACGCACTTATTTAAACCCTATACGAACATAGACCTTCGATGATCGATCGGCTCAGAACTGTTTCTCGCTGCCACCGCTAGGGGATTCTTTTCGGCTTCTGGTTGGTCGAGAGAGCATGCCAAGCCCTCTTTCCGAGTCTGCCACACGCCCTGGCTCTGCCCGCACCTCCCATTGACCAAACTCTCTACATATACGGCTCTGGTATTCAGTCATCGATCCATCCGTCAATCCTTGAAAAATGGCAGCCGTCAACGCGGACGCTGATAAGGTCATCGCAAGCCAGCCGTGCCAAGCGGAAGTTCCTGCGAAACTATCAGAAAAGACAACATCACAGCTTGAAAACTCTCGCAGTTTTGTTCTTACCGCTTTGTTCGAGTAGGTTCGCACCATAGAAACATAGGCCTTGACCTTGGGCACCGTACAAAGTGCGTCAAGCAACTCGGCAAACTTCGCTTCGTAAACACGGCCCTCGTCGTCGTCGTCCGAGCTGCTGGTGTTGTCGCTGTCTGCTAGCTTTGCCAGCAGCACTGACGGTGCTACTCTTAACATTAAATGTCTTCGTTTCAACGACATTTCACCTCAATTCGGTTAGCACAACACAACGGTGACGGCGTCGAGACTGACGGCTGTTCTTCGCAGACCTTTTTCTGCGGAGTAGCTGTGTTCTCGCCGTCCGCTTCCGACACAAAAGCAAAATGGCGGAATGGCTAAAGTCACGTGACCGGTCGGCAGCCAGATCTCTCGCGCGCTCCCACGTCCCAGTCTGAGCGCCTCAAACCACTCCGATTCGGAGGACGGCGAGAGTCGGAGCTTCGAAAGCGCTCTGAAAGAAACCGCCGAATATACTTGGAGCGCCTGGCATCGACTATCCGAATGCACACCGGCCTTTCAGAGGGCTCCAAGAGGCTGAAAAGCGACAAGCCGAATATACCATGAGTATCTGGTGCGTGACTGTTTCTCCGCGCTGTTACTGTAAAATATGGTTCACCAACCCACCCAAGCATCCCTCCTACCAAAATAGACGTTAGTTTCGGTTTCGTTCCAGAATTAAAACGTGCATCCTTACGTAAATATTACGCTAAACACCGTTTTTGTTTTCAGGATAAAGAGGTAACCTGTGCTCGTAACACCCCAGCTTCCTTGTATTACCAGAAGTAATTTGTGTCGCGCATTGAAGCCAGCACACTAGACAGGCTCAACAGTGCATGGAGAATAGAAGGGTAGGAGAGGGCATGACGTCGACCGCGTAGCCTCCACAAGCCATGCTCCCTTGACGCCTCGCCTCTTTCTCATTTTCCTCCTTCCTCTCCTCACTTACCATGCCAACGTGACCACATCACGTGACCGTAGCTAGACTTCGTCTGGCTATGGGGTACTAGAACACACCACAGTCTAGACTTCGACCTGATAAAACCTACCGGACGGAGCGCGCACAAGCCTGCAAGGAGTCCTTCTACAATCAACCGTTCATCTCACACGTGACATGTCACGCGCACCAATCGCCAGAGAGATCTGCGGTCACGCTGGGCACAAAATCGTTTAAACTTTTTATGACTAGGCTTCACCAATATTGCAACGTGCCCCCTCCTAGTACTTCTAACCTCCTTGCAACAGTGGCACGCATCTCCGACCCTCACTATAACCGTCATTTTGAAAAACGAGTGGCGCCACCTATAGTTAGTCGGAGTCGCGAATAAATCTCGCTGATAAGTGTGGAGCGTGGCAACCGGACAACAAAAGTCCCATTTTTTTTACAAAGAAAATATTTTACTTTTAGCAACGAAGGTCTGCTACGTCGTAGTGGAAGAGGAAAACGCCGTTTATGTACTCTTGGTTTAAACTATAATTACTTGACCAGGGAAGCGCACCAAATTCAGATTTGTCGTAAAACATGCTCCTACAGCCGTTGACAGCGAGGTCTAAATTTGTTTTTTTAAGTACGAAATTTGCCCGGGCAATCTCAATAATTAAAATATTAAGGTGGGCTAGTTGGTTTAACATAATGATTTAAAAAGCGCAAAGGAGAGACACGGACTTCATGTCCGTCTCTGTCTTTTGCGCTTTTTTAAAATTTCTTTAACTGTGCATGAAAAAGACGAAAACGTCTCGTACCAAACTCACGCTTTGGCACACACAGCACCTGCTGTTCCAACTCGGACGTCTATTGCTCTTGGCGAACATCCGTGTGCCCACCTCGCAGCAGCTTAGTGGACTCATAAATGGAGAGCATTAGCCCACCTTCGGCGGACGCTAACAAGTACGAGGTAACCAGCGGTAGTCCAATATCCTCCGGGACTGCCTCTACCAGGACAACAGCCACCGATGGGACCCATTCCATCGAAGTCAGAGCCGTGCCCACTTCGCAGAGCCATACGACACCGAAAGGAGGGAATCCATTCCGGACACGAAGTGCACCGAGAAATGAGAATCTGCCAGCTGAAAGCTGGTGTTCGGTAGATCCCGATCCCGCCCTTGCTCCGAGTCCAGTCATTTTCAAACCAAACGTCTTCTCCAGTGAAGAGGAGTCAAACGGAGACAGAAGGTGCCAAAAGATATGGTTCCTCTGTACCGCTAGTGCGGCAACCATGTTGATTCCCATTGGCTTGGCCCTCATTGGATACCTCTCACACTCAGACAGGATTTCACCCAACAGCACCACAGCGGTCTTAATGACGCGTTCCAATGCTCGTCAAAAGACAACTATAAATCCCTTGACAGTCGTCGAATTAAATTGTTCTGGTGTGGTGAGCCTGGTCGACAACATCAACAATCTGTGCCGTAATAACCTAAATTTTTTGATGCCACATACAGAAGACCTCCGATTTTTTTGTCTGTTTAACAACTCAAGGTTCCGCAAAAACGAAGACTTCCACTACCTCCCGGAGAATCTGCCGTTTGACCTCTGTCCATATGTTATTTATTGGTCAATGAGCATCGTTGATGGCAGAGTAAAAAGTAGAGTTCCAGCATTCGACAGGCTGTACGGCATCTCAGAGCTGAAGAACACCAGCGACCGCCTGAGCGGAGGCAAAAGTAGGGTTCTGATGGCCCTTGGCGGATACCCTGAGGAAAGTCCGCAATTCTCGAGGCTGGGCAGAGATTCCGTGGCCATGGACACCTTAGTGTGACAAGTTAGTGGCGCCCCCCTCCAGTCCGCGCGTCTGCGGCCGCCTGGCTCGGCGGGCAACATTGTTCACGACACCAATAAACGCCGTTGAGCGCACGTGCTCCGGCCAGTCATCGTCCACCCTCAACCAGGCTGCGTGTCGTCTCTCCTCGGCGGGTGCTTCGGCCCCTTCGTCCACGTTCCAGAAAGATCGTGACACTGGCGACGAGGAACCGTGGCACTGGAGTCCACCAACGTGCACGGTTCGGCCCACGCCGCCGAGAGAGTCGCAACACCGCCGCCCGCTCCTGTCGCCATGCCGCTGTACGGGAGGCTCGAGCCGTTCGAGGGAGATGGGTCCGCCTGGCCGGTCTACGAAGAACAGGTCCACGTGTTCTTCCGGGCGAACGACACGCCCGAGGGGAAACAACGGGACATCTTCCTGGCCAGCTGCGGGACCCGAGTCTTCAGCCTCCTGCTCGACCTCCTCAAGCCGGCCACGCCGCATGTCAAAACGCTGGGTGAGCTGCTCGCCACGCTGCGCTCGCACTTCAGCCCGGCGCCGTCCACGCTTATGGAGCGGTTCCGCTTCAACAACCGGAGCCGCCAGGACGGGGAGACCCTCGGGCAGTTCGTCGCTGCGCTACGAGGGTTAGCGAGCACCTGCGCCTTCGGCGACCAGTTGGACTCGCTACTCCGGGACCGGTTCGTCTGCGGCATCAACAACTCCGCCATGCAGACGAGACTCCTGGAGCTCCCCGACCCCTCGCTGGACGACGCGGTGAAGGCAGCGCTGGCGATGGAAGCAGCAGCGAAGGACGCCAGCGAGATAGCACGTGCGGCCGGCTCACCGTCGACGGAAGCGGCGGTGAACAAGATGGCGGCAAGGAGCGGTGCCTGCAGCCGCTGCGGTGCTGCCCACTCCCCCTCACAGTGCCAGTTCGTCCACGCACAATGTTTCACGTGCGGGAGAACTGGGCACCTCGCACGTGTCTGCCGAGGGGGGAGGACGAGCGGCGGCCAGCAGCAGCAGCAGCAGCCTGGTTCAAGCCCGGGTTCCAGCCAAGCCCGCGGCCAGGGTGGTCGTCGCAAGAGAACGCGGCGGGGACGAGCTGCACAAGGTCCGGGTACCTCTTCAGCCAGGGTCCACGTCGTGGCCGAGGACCCGCAGATTTTCGACGTGTGGCAGACGAGTAAGCCTCCATCGTCCGTGCCACCTTACTTGGTGTCCGTCGAAATCTGCGGCCACCCCATCACCATGGAGCTGGACACAGGGGCCAGCGTGTCGGTCATGCCCGGGAAGCTGTTCAAGCGGACCTTTCCCGGCGTGTCTATCGAGGCGTCTGACGTCATGCTGCGCAGCTACTCCGGGCAGCTTTCCCAGGTCCAGGGTCGGGCCCAAGTCAGCGTTCGCCTTGGCGACAGGGATGCAATCCTTCCCCTTTATCTAACCAAGGGGTCGTCGCCGACGCTGCTGGGCCGGAACTGGATTCACTCGCTGGGTGTTCGGCTGCCGGAGTACCAAGAAGCTGCGCTGCACGTGGTGAAGGACGTCCCGAGCCTCCTGACCGACTTCCAGTCCCTGTTCCAGCCAGGGGTGGGCACCTTCGCCGGCACGACGGTCGGCATCCACGTACCCGAGGGAGCCCGGCCTCGGTTCTTCAAGCCGCGTCCGCTGCCGTTCGCCCTGAAGGACGGGGTCACCCAGGAGCTGCAACGGCTGCAGCGAGAGGTAATCCTGGTGCCCGTCAAGTCTTCCGAGTGGGCCGCACCGATTGTGCCAGTCCTCAAGCGAGACGGCCGCGTCAGGATCTGCGGGGACTTCAAGGTCACCATCAACCCCGTCGCTACCGTCGAAAAGTACCCGCTGCCTCGGGTAGAAGATCTCTGGTCGGCTCTGTCCGGGGGACAGAAGTTCTCCAAGCTCGACCTTCGAGATGCCTACCAGCAGCTGGTGCTCCAGGATGCCGCCCGGAAGTATGTCACCATTTCGACTACCATGGGACTCTTCCAGTACACGCGCCTACCGTTCGGCGTGGCCTCAGCCCCAGCCATCTTCCAGAGGGAGATGGACAACCTCTTCAGGGGCATGAGGCACGTGGCGGTGTACTTGGACGACATCCTGGTTACCGGTACAGACGACGGGGACCACCTGCAGAACCTGCGCAAGGTCCTGGCACGATTGCAGGACGCCGGTCTCAAGCTGAGGCTGGACAAGTGCGTGTTCCTGACCCCCAGCGTGGAGTACCTGGGACACATCATCTCCCAGGCTGGCCTGGCCCCGGCACCCCGCAAGATTGAGGCCGTGCTCAAGGCGCCGAAGCCCAAGAGCAAGAAGGAGCTTCAGAGCTACCTCGGCCTCATCAACTTCTACAGGAGGTTCCTGCCCAACCTTTCGACGCATCTGGAGCCGCTGCATCGACTGCTTCGTGACGGTCAGCAGTGGGCCTGGAAGAAGGAGCAGGACTTGGCCTTCCAGCACAGCAAGGAGCTGGTCGTTAAGGCTCCAGTGCTGGTGCACTTCGACCCGGCCAAGCCTGTAGTCCTCACCGTGGATGCGTCGCCGTACGGGGTAGGAGCCGTCCTGTCGCACCGGGGTCAGGATGGTCAGGAACGCCCTGTGGCGTTCGCTTCTCGTCGGCTTCATGCGGCGGAGCAACGCTACAGCCAGCTCGACAAGGAAGGCTTGGCCCTCATCTTCGGGGTCCAGCGCTTCCATCAGTACCTGTGGGGCCGGCAGTTCGAGGCAGTCACGGACCACAAGCCGCTGCTGGGGCTGCTAGGACCTGACAAGGCGGTCCCAGTGCAAGCCTCGCCTCGTGTGGTACGCTGGGCCTTGACGCTGGCAGCCTACAGGTACAAGCTGGTCTACCGCCCTGGGAAGGACCTGGGACCTGCCGACGCCCTGAGCCGCCTGCCCCTGCCGGAGGTGCCTGCTGCCGTTCCGGAGCCAGCTGATGTGTTCCTGCTGGAGCGGGCCTACCCGGGGGTGCTGACCAGGACTGCCGTGGCGCAGGCGACCAGCCGGGACCCGGTCCTGTCTCAGGTGGTCAAGGCGGTTGCCCGAGGGGAGGAGCTGAGTCACCAGGCATACAGCCACAAGACCGCCGAGCTGAGCTTGGAGCAAGGCTGCCTGCTGTGGGGTTCCAGGGTGGTGATTCCACAAAGTCTCCGGGCCAAGGTGCTGCAGTTGCTGCACGCGGGGCACCCTGGCATTGAAAAGACCAAAATGATGGCACGGTCGCACGTTTGGTGGCCTGGCTTGGACCAGGACATCGTGCACCAGGTGCAAGGCTGCCAGTTCTGCCAGGAGAACCAGCGAGCCTCGCGCCACGTGGAAATCACCCCCTGGCCGTTCCCACAGAGGCCGTGGTCCCGCTTGCACGTGGACTATGCGGGACCCTTCAAGGGCCACTACTTCCTGGTGGTAGTGGACGCCTTCTCAAAGTGGGTGGAGGCACTGCCAGTCACCAGTCCCTCGGCAAGCGTGACCATTGCGGCGCTGCGGCAAGTCTTCGCGGCGCAGGGATTGCCGGACATTATAGTGTCTGACAATGGTCCCGCTTTCGCCAGCGCCGAGTACCTGGACTGGCTGCAGAGAAATGGAATCCGCCGGATGCTGGTTCCGCCGTACCACCCCGCTTCCAATGGTGCGGCCGAGCGAGTGGTCCAGATCATCAAGGACAAGCTCAAGAAGAGCCAGCCCGGGGATTTCCGAACGCAGGTGGCCCGGGTTCTGTTCCAGTACAGGACCACACCCCATGAGGTCACTGGCCGTGCCCCCTGCGAGCTTCTGCTGGGCCGGATGGTCAAGACACCCCTGGACGTCTTGCATCCAGACCTCCGGTCCACGGCGCTCCTGAAGCAGCTGAAGCAGAAGCTGGCTGCTGACCGAGGGTGCCGTCCCGGGCCTTTGCCGGAGCCGGGAGCGTCGGTGTACGCCAGGAACTTCCGTCCTGGCCCACCCTGGTCTGCCGGACATGTGGTTTCACCAGCGAGCGCCTCATCGCTGCTCGTCCGCATGCCCGACGGGACCACCTGGCACCGGCACGCCGACCATGTCAGGCCTCGCCTCGGGACCTGGCTTCCACCCTCGGCCGTCGCTTCAGAGGACCAGCCTGCAGGGGGCCCAACACCACCAGTAGCGGCCGGCGGAGCGCCATCCACCCCGGAGGCGACAAGCGTCGCCACTCCTGTGGCACCAGTTGGACCGGTGCCACTCCCCAATCCGGTCCCTGCAGCTCCACCGGGTGGAGCGCGACCGGTACAGGCAGCGCCCGGCGTTGCCCCACCTGGCCCATCGACTCCAGTGCCCAGGCGGAGTACGCGGCAGCGAAGGCCACCTGACCGCTACTCGCCTGGGTGATCTTCGCCGTCGACCAGCCAGGACTTGGTACGAGCAGACGCCGAGTTGGTGTCGGCCGTGCGCATTGTGTTTAGTTTTGTTTTAGAACAAACAAACTGGGGGGGAGGAGTGTGACAAGTTAGTGGCGCCCCCCTCCAGTCCGCCCGTCTGCAGCCGCCTGGCTCGGCGGGCAACATTGTTCGCGACACCAATAAACGCCGTTGAGCGCACGTGCTCCGGCCAGTCATCGTCCACCCTCAACCAGGCTGCGTGTCGTCTCTCCTCGGCGGGTGCTTCGGCCCCTTCGTCCACGTTCCAGAAAGATCGTGACACTTAGTCGCCGACATCGTAACGATGATGTTCGACCTTGGCCTGGACAGACTCGCCATCCATTGGGTTTTGCCCGCAGGCGCCTGCCAGCCTTCTGGGCCCGTTTGCTCGAAGCGCTAACCGCGGCTAAAGTTAGGCGCAGTACCTAGGAGAGGGATTTTGAGATCACGTGACTGGCTCGGTAGGGATTCGGGGAAACATGGCGGTGCCCCAGTGAGTGAGCGCCTGTCGCTTTGGAACTAATATGTCGACGCTGCAAAATCGGGCGCGTTAGTCAGCAACGAATAATGCAGGAGGCTTTCGCTTTGCCTTACCTCACTTAAACCGCAAAACATGGGCAATGACATCGCCGTATTTTTTAGATAGTGTTCCGATTCTGGGCATTCCTAAGCCTAAATGAACGCGATCATTGTCGGCATGGCAACGTCTTTGGAAAGCGGATTGTTGATAGCACACAATAGCAGACAGCGTCCCAACTGACTTTATATATATATATGGGCAAGAGTGATGTGCGCAGACACAGCAGCCGTATGATGAAAATAATAAAATTCTAATTTAATGGCGACACGCAAGAAAAAAGGGTGAAGTGCAGAAAAAAAGTTATTAGTTTACGGGAATAATGAAGACTAGGCACAAGAACGCTAATTACGCGGGAAACAAACTTCTAAACAGGACGGAGTAAAAGTCGAAGTTAACACACAAGAACTTACAAAAATAAATTGTTAAATGAAAAATAGAATAAAGATTTGAAAATAAAAAATGGATAAAAATAAGAAAAGGGCCTGACGTCCGTCGACGTTTCGGCAGTGGCACTGCCTTCTTCAGGACGGGGGCCCATATGGCGTGGTAGGCTAGTTTTATAAAATATCTAGGGAGAGGGTTAGTTAACGCGAAAGTTCGAAGGGGTTTGTAGGGTAAGGGAAGCACGGGGGGGACGAGTCCAATTTTGTCGCGATGAGGGAGGCGGTTCTGGGTTTTGTTCAGAGGTGCACTGGTGGTATATATATATATATATATATATATATATATATATATATATTTAAAAAAAAAATATGCATTTTTTGTTTTGTTTAGTGATCTACACTACGCTAATCTTCGAGGGCACAAACGTGACTGCTTCTTAAGCCTTTTGTAGAGTTCCCAGGAAACGAAAAGAACCCTCCCTCCTCTCCCGTTTGGTTGTTGCGGGCACTAGGAGCGGAAGGCGGAATATCTCACCGGTGACGTCACACCGCTGAAAAGAAAATTCCGCCCTCCTCCTCCCGGAAGCCTGATATAAAACATCGTTTCATATCAGGACGATCAACCACTCCAAACTTGGTTTCTTTTGTGAATATGGCTTCTAAAGCGGTTTGCAAGAGAGGACAGATTGATATTGAGTACTTTGATTTTAGCAAAGCTTTCGACGTGGTGGACCGCTCCATTCTATTGTCAAAACTGTCCCGATATGGTGTTTGTGGGTCACTGTACAATTGACTGCGAGATTACCTTTCGGGCAGAGGGTGTCTTGTTCGTGTGAAGGGGGATATTGACTGAGATTTGAGGTCACTTCCGGAGTTCCTCAGGGGCCAGTGCCGGGACCACTTCTTTCCTCGGTTTTTGTGAATGATGTGTTCAATGTTTTGCCTTATTCTCTGGTTCTATAATATGCGGACGCTACGGAAGTATTTTGAGAGATACAGAGTGATAGAGATTGCGAGATGCTTCAGAGAGATGTGTGCGCATTTGATAGTTGGTGCTTGACAAATGGTCTGCTCTTAAACAAAGGGGAAAAAAGTGAAAGCTGTTTACCACTCTCTGTAACGCCGAACTGGAGCGCAGCTCTTGAGGAGGAGGAGGGAAGGGTACTGAATGCCACGGTTTCTCGGGGGGGGGGGGGGGGGGGTCACGTGACATAGGGGAAAGAGTCACGTGACCCCCCGGGGCCCGTGACCTTGTTGGGGTCACGTGACCTCGGGGGAGGGAGTCCACGTGACTAAAATTTTCCCGCTAGATTTAGCAGGGAAATTTTTCCGCTAGACTTAGCGGGGAAAGTTTTTCGCTAGATTTAGCGGGGAAATGTTTCCGCTAGATTTAGCGGAGAAATTTTTCCGCCAGATTTAGCGGGGAAATTTTTCTGCTAAATTTAGCGGGGAAATTTTGCCGCTAAATTGGAAATTTTCCGCTAGATTTAGCGGGGAAATTTTTCCGCAGCGGAAAAAAATGAAAGCCGTTTACAAGTCCCTGTAACACCGAATTGGAGCGCAGCTCATGAGGAGGAGGAGGGAAGAGTACTGGGGTCACGTGTTCTCGGGGCGGGGGGGGGGCTGTCGCGTGACCTCGGGGGGGGGGGGGGGGTCATGTGACTTTGAGGGGTCACGTGACCCCCAGAAAAAATTTTCCGCTAGATTTAGCGGGGAATTTTTTCCGCTATATCTAGCGGGGAAATTTTTCTGCTAGATTTAGCGCGGAATTTTTCCCGCTAGATTTAGCGGGGAATTTTTTCCGCTAGACGTAGCGGGAAAATTTTTCCGCTAGATTTAGCGGCGAAATTTTTCCGCTAGATTTAGCTGGGAATTTTTTCCGCTAGATTTAGCGGGAAAAATTTTCCGCTAGATTTAGCGGGAAATGTTTTCCGCTGGGTTTAGCGGAGAAATTTTTCCGCTACATTTAGAGGGGCAAATTTTTCGCTAGGTTTAGCGGGGAATTTTTCCCGCTAGATTTAGCGGGGAAATCTTTCCGCTTCATTTAGCGGGTTATTTTTTCCGCTAAATCTAGTGGGGAAAATTTTCCCGCTAGATTTAGCGGGGAAATTTTTCCGCTAAATCTACTAGAGGAAAAATTTCTTCGCTAAACCTAGCTTAAAACATTTCCCGCTAAATCTAGCGGAAAATTTTTCCCGCTGAGTCTAGCGGGAAAAATTCCCAGCTAAATCTAGCGGAAAAATTTCCCCGCTAAATCTAGCGGGAAAATTTTTCCGCTAAGTCTAGCGGGGAATTTTTTCCGCTAAATCTAGCGGGGAAAATTTTCCGCTAGATATAATGGGGAAAATTTTCCGCTAAATTTAGCGGGGAATTTTTTCCGTTAAATCTAGCGGGGAAATTTTTCCGCTAGATTTAGCGGAGAATTTTTTCCGCTATATCTAGCAGGGAAATTTTTCCGCTAGATTTAGCGCGGAATTTTTCCCGCTAGATTTAGCGGGGAATTTTTTCCGCTAGACTTAGCGGGAAAATTTTTCCGCTAGATTTAGCGGGGAAATTTTTCCGCTAGATTTAGCGGGGAAATGTTTCTGCTAGATTTAGTGGGGAGATTTTTCCGCCAGATATAGCGGGGACATTTTTCTGCTAAATTTAGCGGGGAAATTTTTCTGCTAAATTTAGGGGGAAATTTTACCGCTAAATGGGAAATTTTCCGCTAGATGTAGCGAGGAAATTTTTCCGCAGCGGATAAAATTTTCCGCTATATTTAGCGGGAAAATTTTCCGCTAGATCTAGCGAGGAAATTTTTCCGCTAGATTTAGCGGGGAAGTTTTTCCGCTAGATTTAGCAGGGAAATTTTTCCGCTAGATTTAGCGGGTAAATTTTTCCGCTAGATTTAGCGGTGAAATTTACCCATAATGCACCGCGCGGTTACGCCGACGGCGACGCCGACGGCGACGCCGACGCCGCTCAAGCCGGAAACGGGCGCGTAAGTGCTGCGCTCTGAAAGTAATGTGTTACACACAAAAGACTCGCAGCATATGTTTCTCATACAGGAGTCACTCGGAGGTTTTATGTCGCTTCAGTGAGGTTCGAGATCTAGGAGTGTTATTCGACTCTTCCCCCTCTTCGACGCTCGCGTAGCTCAAATGACTTTGTCGGCACATCGCACACTGTGAATGGCCTGCAGAATGTCAAGAGTGTTTTCGAATCCCAAGGCCATTACTTCTCCTGTACTCTGCATTATTACGATCTCGTATGGACTGTGCATCCGTTGTGTGGAACGGCATCCGTAAGAGCAACTCTTCTAAGCTGGAGAGAGCTCAAAATAAATATCTGTCAATCTAAACATTTCAATGCTTTCGTGATAGACCTTTAGTGCACAATATGTTTGTAGTGAGTGACCTACACTTATTCAGCTTAAATCAACGCCGGGAAAAAGCACTGATTGTTTTTGTTTAAAACAGTTCACGGTATTAGTTACCATCCTAGTCTTCTCGCGCACATATCTCTACGAATCCCAGGCGACGCGTGTGCCGAATACTTTTTTATGTACCATGCCTTTCAGACAATCATGACCCTCTGTTTCGTAGGGCGAAAACGTACAAGGATCATGCCAGCGGTCATATTTTGTGAATTTAAGCAAAGCTCTATAAAATTCTTCCGTGTGCTTTATGATTGCCTATAAGGAAGCCTGATTACTCTGATCTGTCTCATTGTCAACGTTCTTGCTGATTGTCAGCGTGTGCTCACTTCTCTACAGTCGCGTCTGTTGGACTGACGTAATTTCATTATGCACGCCCATTTTTTCTAGATGCGCGTTTTGAGTTTTTGTTTTATTGTAATTGGTCTTTGTCATTAGGTTTTATTGTGTCTAGTGCGTTATTTTTTATATCTTAGAGTTTATGGGTGTGCCAGTATGAAGGGCCAGATGGCCGTTCCTGGGCACCAAATAAAACACTATTGATTCTTAAAGATGATGATTATGATAATGACGACGACAACGATCATAATGATGATAATGATGATGGTGAATATTATTATTATTAGTAGTAATTTTTGAAGGAAGAAGTTGCCAGGCTAGAACACTCATTTCGTCGGTGTCAATATTTGCGTTTTTTTTAATTCGCAACTTTCACGACCTATAGGGGGTACGCTGGCACCTATCAAAATAGAGTGCCTTCATACACACGCGCGCTTTACATTGAGTGGTGACATCTCAGCCATTTTTCCGCCCAATCGTTCTTTTTTTATGCATCTTGAAGCGCGCGCAATCTGGTGTCACTCAGCTCGAGCGTGTAGCTTTGGCTAATGCATAGACGCCATTTTACCGCCCAAGTCACGCACCGAGTGCGCGAGAGCGTCACGCGCTGGCACATTCAGGGCGACAATGGATGTCTTCACCCTCGGACAGATAGAAATGTAGGCACACTATATCAAAATAAAGCCCCTCTATCCTGGGAAAAGTGGCGCCCTTCATTGTTGTAAAAATGCTTGAGGCACGTTCCGCGCGCCACTTCTAGGAAATTCATGGCGTCTGCAATCTTGCTCAGTGCGAGCTGTGCCGTCATGATCTTCCCAAGGGCTGCGCGTTGCACGTGCCTCGTGCCTCGGCGAACTTTGCGCTACTTTTGAAACATGAAGGGGTTTTACATCCAAATGGCTGTCATCTGGATGATCGTCGTAAAACAGCGGTACGAGGCGGGGTCTGTGACGCGTAAATCTTGTTTTGCGTTATACGAGCAGTATTAGAGCCTTACTTTATTGTTTCACGCCAGGAACGTTTAGGGAAGTACCTTTAAGGTGTGTTCACACATGCAGCGGAGCGCTACAAGTGTAGCGCTGACCTCGCGCTAAGCGCGTGCGGACGGCAGCGTCTACCAGCTTGGTATTCCGCTGTCAAAACTGTTGCTCATGGCAGACGATAAGTAGCGGACGACACGTGAGAAGCGCTACATTAGCGCTACGCTGCATGTGTGAAGAGGCCTTTATTGGGAAACCGATCATCCAGGAGCTAGGGAGCGCGATTCTCACACCGTGGTACCACCATCATTGAAAGTTGCAAATATCTTCGATGACTTCAAGGAGTATAGCCCCATAGAGTATAGTAGGGTCCGAATACAAACTTTGTCGCTGGCGGCGTAGAATCCTGACGCGTAGACGTAGTCATCGAACTGCTGATGCCACTGTTTCCATTTTCCAAGGTTGCTGAAGTCAAACTGGGGCGGTGCTCGTAGATTGAGCGCACCGACTGGCAACGCTCCCGGACCGGGGACGGCGCCCTCCCCGTCGGCCATGGCGATCTCCTCCGATGCTAGTGTTGGCGCTTGAAAAGAGAAAAGGCGCTAGCCGCTCACTTCTGACACCATGTAGAGACCGGCGACCGTCGAGGCCAGGGAGGAACGAACACACACACGCGCCTGGTCCGGGTGGAACGAAACAAGTATACTTCTACCTCTTTACTTTCTCATATATATATACAACTTAATCGTAGCGACACTATACCACAACACCCGTAACGACGTCCTTCCATCTGCTCATGGAGAAGAGGCCCTCTGTGCCAATAGTTTGGCGTCATTCCATCTTCTGGAGGCGGAGAAATTGGCTGATGCGATCGCTGGATAACCTTCACGATCGCCGCCATGATGCAAGCTCCCGCCAAGATGCACAACGGTCGGCCTGCCCCTAGGAAACCGCTTGCTTGGTAAACAGCCCACCTCGTGATTCTGCATTTGCGCGGTCTACAGCACGTCATCATCGGCGCTCTAGGCGCTACAGTTTTATGACTGTTCTCCGGTCTTCAGCGCGTCATCAGTTTCACCGGCGTTCTGGGATCTTCAGCGCGTCGTCTTCGGCGCTCTTTGCGCTAAAGGTTCCCCGGTGTTCTCTGACTTATACACTGGTGAAACTAAGGGTCACTCTGACACAATTTTATAAACCTTTCTGCCGTCGGCTGTACAGTGTGCTAATTGTCTTAAAATTGTGTGAGCATTTTCTTCGTCATATTTTTTGTTTTGTTTTAGAAGTACTATGGCTTGTATCACGTGGAATCGGCCGCTACCAACTGACGGGAGATTCTTGACCTGTTCTTCTTGTCAAAACAGTGACCATCTTGGGAAACACTGCTCAGGTGTCGCAGATGGTACGTTTTCTGAAATGCGCGCATCTCGAAAAGAAAACTGGAAATGCCCCACCTGCCGTAACAACGAACCTCGCTTAGGTTCGGGAACTAGATGGAACGCTTCAATAGACGATTCTGAACACACTGACGATAGCCAACAGGAGCAAAACGCACACTCTAGTCTTACTATTCAGTTGGCTTCAATCAGTGCCACTCTAAATCAGCTCCTACCTCTAAAGACGAGTGTTGACACTAGAGTGCCTCAATGCCCTTCTGTTTAGGGTGATGCCATCGTTTGTAGTACCCGGTGCCGACAGCACGCACTCACAGGGAAAATAGAACGAAATCGCAGGAAACAAAATGTCGCCGTAGCACAGTCAGCGCCACGCGCGTGCAGGGACACGCTCTTTTACGCGCTTCAGAACAAAAAATAAAAATAAGCATTCGAAACAAAATGGCCAGATGTCATCACTCCAAGCAAAGCGCGCATGAAGGCACCTTAGTTGACGCCCTTCTGCTTCTACCGTCGAAGGTAGACCAGATGCTGGCCATAAAGCCAGCCGTTGACGTACGTCGCCGCACGGTCGGCAACCTCCAATCAACCGTTGACTATTTCAGTGCGAACTATGATTCCGTTTTAGCCTTGGCTAAAAATAGCCATGAATCTGTGAATGTCATACAAAAGAAATTCAGCACTCTCTTCATTGTGATGGAGGAGCAATCACAAGAAATGTCACGCCTGAGAGGAGAGCTGAATGACTCGCAGCAATATAACCGCCGCTGCAACATGTAACTACACGGTCTCCCTCTGGTTCCCAACGAGGACTTAATTTAGATGATTCAAGACCTCTCGTTAAAGCTCAGCCTTCCATCGTCTCAATCTTTAGATGTCTGGGCAATTAATCGCCTCCTGACAAAACGTGATTCAGCTCCGACGATTATGAATAGCTTCGCTTCGGTCACCATAAAGCATATCTTGATGGCAGCAAGTAGTAGGCTGTACAAGCTGGGCCAGTCTGATAACCAACCTAAGTTATTTTTCAATGACAACTTCACGCAAGCGAACAAACAGCTCTTTTGAAAGGCGCGATCTAAAGGTAAGGAAAGTGGTTACCATCTTGCATGGATTAAAAACGCTAAAATTTACCTAAGGAAAGCTGAGGGATCCCCAGCTCTACGCATAAACACAATAAAGGACCTTGAAACGATCACCTAGGACATGACAGATTGCTTTTAGTTTCCAAATTGTGGCTCATTTCATCAGGTACTGGGACCTATTTCTAAACATTCTCTAACGACTAGTCATGTAAATATTAGAACCCTGAGACGGCATTGGTATGAGTTTCGACTTATGGTCAGCAACTTGGTCCGTAGTAGATATTTTTGTTCTTACCGAGATTGGTGTCTCTTTGTTTGAATGTAATCGGTTTGCAGTGAATGGCTATAATGAATGTTTTTACACGCGTGATTATCGCAGAGGGGGGTAACGGATTATATGTTAGAGACAAATGCGTAATGTCACCCAAGAATGTACGTTTCCAGCATGGGGAAGCAGTTGCCATCAAAATATGTCACTCCACATTCTCTTTATTCTTGTTGAAAGTGTACAGGCCGCCATCGGGAAACCCCTAGTATTTCATCGCAGAACTCGACGTTTTCTTTCAAAAACTGTGTTTAGAAAAGCAACTATGTTTGGTGGGGACCTGAATATAGACATGCTGAAACCTAACGAATCTATAGTATGTGATTATTTGAGCTTATTATGGGATTATGGTATTGAAAATACCTTTGGGAAAGAGCTTTTGTGTTGTAGACTAGTAATTTCCTGCATTGATCGGATAAATATTAGAGCGCAGCTCTTAGGGGCCCGTTCCCGGCTTGAGCGGCGTCGCCGTCGGCGTCGGCGTCGCCGTCGGCGTCGGCGTCGCCGTCGCCGTCGGCGTCGGCGTAACCGTAACCCTCGTAACCCTCGTGAGGGTTACGAGGGTTACGAGGGTTAATCTCATGAGGGTTACCCTCACGAGGATCACGAGGGCCACGAGGGTTACTTACCCTCGTAACCCTCACGAGGGTTACGAGGGTTAGTTACCCTCAAAAGGGTTACCTTCACGAGGGTTACCCTCACGAGGGTTACTTACCCTTGTAACCCTCACGAGGGTTACGAGGGTTAGTAACCCTCGTGAGGGTAACCCTCGTGGTTACAAGGGTAAGTAACCCTCGTGAGGGTAACCCTCGTGAAGGTAACCCTTTTGAGGGTTACGAGGGTTAGTAACCCTCGTGAGGGTAACCTTCACGAGGGTTACCCTCACGAGGGTCACGAGGGTTATGAGAGCTACCCTCACGAGGGTTACTCACCCTCGTAACCCTCACGAGGGTTACGAGGGTTAGTTACCCTCACGAGGGTCACGAGGGTTATGAGAGTTACCCTTACGAGGGTCACGAGAGTTACCCTCACGAGGGTCACGAGAGTTGCCCTCACAAGGGTTACTAGGGTTACCCTCACGAGGGTCACGATGGTTACCCAGGTCGTGACCCCCCCTGGGGTCACGTGACCTGGGGATACCCCCCGAGGTCACGTGACCCCCCGTTGACGTCATAGGCACTGATGACGTCGTCAGTGACGTCACTGATGACGTCACCGGCATCCGCATCGTCATCGTCATCATCACTGATGACGTCATTAGTGACGTCACTGATGACGTCACCGGCATCCGCATCGTCATCATCATCACTGATGGCGTCATCAGTGACGCTACTGATGACGTCATCGGTATCGTCACGTGGCCCCAGGTCACGTGACCCCCCGACGTCACGTGACGCCCCAAGGTCACGTGACTCCCACAAGGTCACGTGACCCACAAGGTCACGTGACCCCCAAGGTCACGTGACCCCCCCCGCCCCCCGAGGTCACTTGACCCACCCCCCAGTACCCTTCCCTCCTCCTCCTCAAGAGCTGCGCTCTAATTCGGCGTTACAGGGAGTTGTAAACGGCTTTCATTTTTTTAGAGCCCCAGATCTACTTGTGAAATCTACTGTCATTATTCAAAACCTTTCCGACCGCTACTTTGTTGGCTGGCATTCAGAACATCAAGTTGCTGAAAAACAAAAACAAAAAAAAACGTCATAGAAGCAGCTGTTCATCTGCAATTATTACAGATACTACTGAATTCGATGGTTTGGTCTCAGCCTTTAACTGGGATAACTTCCCTCAGTCTATTCAACCTTATGATATATACACTGCTTTCGTTGCAATCTTGCTGTCATTTTACGAAGCTTCGAGGTCAGATGCCCGCTTTAAAGCACGGTCAGATAGGCCTTGGCGAAACGTCAATATTATGATCGCCATTACGAATAAGGAGGCGATATGGGTACGCTCTCGTCGCGCACCTAATAACTCACAGCTAAAAGCAGAATTTTGTTGCGCAAGAAACAAAGGGAATGCGATGATTCGCTCATCTAAGCGCCGTTACTTCCAGATAAGGTTTGTTGAGATGAGGTCCAATCCCAAGGAAACTTGGTACCTAATAAACGCATTATGAGGGCATTCATTGACAGAGCCAGTGCTTGATTCTTCGCAAAAGCATTTCGGCTCGGACTTACAATAAACTGTTAATGATTCTAAAAAGTTCTTTGCAGCTTCATCCGGTATCGCCAGAGATTCTGAAGCGACGACATTTCATTCTAGTGACGACAACAGAGTGTCTGCCGATCTGCTTTTTTACCACCACTCAAAGAACACACTTCACACATCCGTGTTAGGGCTCTATGCCGAAATTTTGATTCCATCAAAAATATCCTTCTTTCCGTGCTGAATGACTTTTAGTTGTTTGGCATGACTCCTACTGATCTGAAAACAGCACTTTTAAAGCCACTCTTTAAAGGGGGAACACCAAATAAGTTGGAGTGCTGTCGTCCCATCCCCATATTGCCTTGCATCGGCGAGATATTGGAAAAGCACATGTTCATTGTAATGAATAGTTTCGTCGACCACTCTGAGATATCACGAACGCAATACAGCTTCGTGGCTGGAAGAAGTACTGAGTCTCTGCTTGAGGTTTTTTCTAACGTCATACATACTGTATTTGATAATAATCTATTCACACGTGCCATCTTTCTCGACGTAGCAAAAGCATTCGACACAATCAGCCATAAGCTGCTTCCCTAAAAACTGTCTAACTTCGGCTTCCGCGGTCCCTTCCTAGTTTTGCTAGAAAACTTCTTTTTAGATCGTTCGCAAATTGCGAGTGTCGGAAATTTCGAGAGTAGGCGGGCGATGATCAAAGCTGGGGTTCCTCAAGAATCTGTTCTGTCGCCGCCACTTTCTAATTTTAAGCCAGGATATCTAGTTGCAATATTTTTCAATATGCAAACTATACTGCACTCGTCTCCCGTCATGTCATTTATGACAGTGCAGTACGTCTATTGACACATATGCGACACAAGTAATGAACTGGTTTGGCGAAAATCTAATTAAAATGAACATGTTCAAGACCAAACTTCTTTGCTTCCCGAATCCTTTAAAAAATATGAACATTCCCTCCTCCGTTGTTCTTCACAGATCAGACTGCCCCGACTGTGTCTCCCTTTGGAGTGGGTTGATAGCATCAAGTACTTGAACAGACTCTTCGACTCAGCTATGTCGTGGAACTCGCATCTGCCACACATATGTAAAAAAACTTCGGAGCGTTAGTTGTTGACTTTATAATAAAAAAAATATTTATGCCGTATGCGGTCAGAAGATTAATCGCCCATACCATCGGCTACAGCATAATAAGGTACGGCATCATATTGTTCGGGAATTGTGCAGAGCTGTGGCTAAGCAAAATCAATCGTATTTTAAAGTGCCTATTGAAGAGTGGTGGGCACCAAACCAAATTTTCACCCGAAGTAGATGTTTTGTGAATCTCTACAACTGCCAAATTTTCATTCTCTTTTTGTGCAGACTTCCTTCGCCACTTTTGGTGTGGTGATTTTAAACATCCCTTTGTATCTAATAGAAACCTTCGTCAAACAGCTCGTTTTACGACCCCTTCAATGTGAACGCGAGTACGTTCACATTATGTGCATCTCATTTTTAATAAGCTTCCAGAATGTATACTCAAGGCTACTACGAGGAGGAATTTGAAGAAGAAAAATGTTAACTACTATCAAGCTTTACTAATAGCGTACATCATAAGTGACAAGCAAATTTATAACAACGAACCGATTTGTCTACAGTCTAACGCGTCTTACAATGATTAGGACAAATATTTGTGTAAGTGTATGCTCCTTATGTCTTAAAGTAAGCCTATATAAAAACTTTGAGACTTCGTCCCGCCTCGGAGTCAACTACATACTTTTTTTTTATTTCCATGTGTCTGTGTGTGCGGGTGTTCTTTTTTCCTCGGAAATAGACCCCTTTCGAAATTCACGTGCCGATTATCAGAAGTTCGGAACCACTGCACAATGGCGGAACAACGGCATCGAGGAACTGGCAAGTCATTCCATAAGGTAGCAAACGTCGGAGCGTGGCCACCACCACGAACCGACGAGCCAATCAAACGGCGTAGAAAGTGCAACATCACAGTGCTCATCACCCTTTTCTGTGGGTGGTTTTTTTTTCAGTGTGCCGTGACGTGGAGGTTTTAGTCTGCCATCGTGCAGGCCTTCCACAGCTGCCAACAGAGGGCAGTATTCCGAATTTTGCTCCTTGGTCCGAGTTAAACTCGAGTTTTGCAGTGCTGCATGGAATTCGCTGACTGCAGCTGATACAGAGCGAATCGAAAGGGTCCAAAAAGATTTGTTCGAATTGTTTATGATGGGTATTTTGGGAGGAGATGTTATTACGACTATGAATACGTTCTTAAATCACTTTTCTTCCGCAACTTGTTAAAATGACGGACTGCTCGCGATGTTTTATTTTTACATAAATTTGTTCACGGCCATGTAGATAGTGAACAGCTGTCATCGGAGGAATTTCATCTGCCAGCTCGTGTGATTAGAGGAACGAAAGTCTTTTATCCCTCTGTGTAATCGAAATTTTCACCGTTAGTGCGGAAGCAAATTTGTGGTAATGAATTGTCGCCTCACGTTGATGTTTTTCAGATTTTTTAGTCTTTAAACTAGAGTTTGATTTATATCTTTTCGGCTATTGACCTGCACCGTACTTTGTAACAGTGGCAGACATCGTTATGATATTTTTTGTATTATATTTTATGTGCCACCACATTATAACCTATTGGTTGTTCTGGTTCGCGAATCAAATAAAATTATTATTAGGATTATTATTTTCCTTCTTTATGTTTTTATTCATGCTAAACGGTTTCATAACGACCGCTGTAATTCCAAGAACCTTAAAAACAGCACTTGTTAAATCTCTTTTCAAAAAGGATCAAAAACACAAATTTGAAAACTATCGACCAATCTCCATATTGCCCGTCATAGGTCAGCTTCTGGAAAAGCACTTGCTAATAACTATGTCAGGATTCCTCAACAAGTTCTCAGTAATATCACCGAGACAATTCGGTTTTGCACAGGGTCTTGGAACTGTTTCACTGTTAGAACAATTTTCCAACCTCCTCCATTTTTCTTTTGACAATAATCTGTACAGTTGTGCCCATTTTTAGATATTTCTAAAGATTTCGATTCAGTCGACCACAGTATATTGCTTCAGAAATTGCACAAGCTGGGATTTCGTGGCAACTTTCACGCACTTCTTACAAATTATCTCTCTAATCGTTCCCAGGTTCTTACTCTGGGAGGTCTAAACATGAGCACACAGGTGTCTCCGACGTGTGGCGTTCCACAAGGATCCATAATCTCCCACTTATTGTTTAATATTTATGTGAATGATCTTGAAGAAAACATCTTAAATTGTCATATATTTCAATATCCGGATGATACAGTTTTAGTCGCGTGTCACACCAACTACACATTAGCCGTACAAATACTACAACAAGCTGTTTCCACTGCTATGAACTGGTTTCGTGACAACCGTATCAAAGTTAACGCCTCAAAAGCTAGTTTTGTATGCTTTAGAAATGGTTTAAAACAAACTGTGACAAACATTCCTCTGTTCATTCATACCTCTGATTGTGCTTCTTGTTCCATCACGGCGGTTTCTTATGTCGATTCAGTTAAATACCTGAGAGTTTATTTTGACAGCGATCTTGCTTGGAACACCCACCTGTCTCATATTTGTAGCAAACTCAGAAGTACTGCCTGGCTTTTGTGCACCATTAGACATCTTGCTCCGATTTGTGTGCGCAGAGCTATTGCCAGCAGTCTTGCATACGGCGTTTTAAGATATAAAATTACTATTCTTTCCAATTGTCCCATAATATGGCAAGTATGCATCGATAATATTCTGCGGAACTTACTGAAGAGCGTGGCGTATAACTGTGATTTGACAGCATGCGGAAGTATCTTTGAGTATCCTGGTTTACCTTCCTTCCAAAAGCTGTTCGTGAATACAGTAATTTTGCGCCACTTTTGGTTGGATGATTTAAAAAAAAAAAAACATTCATGTCCTCCAGAGTTCTAAGAGATTGTCCTCGCTGTGCAGCACCTCGTTCTTATACTCGCTACGGACAAGCTACTCGTGATATTTATGTCTCGAAAATATTTAATTCGCTTCCTGATGACATTTTTACGCTTACCTAAAAAAATCAACTAAAAAAATTGATTGGACTCTACCTTAAGTGTTAATGTGTCCTTACCCTTTTTTTTACAACCTTGTAGGAACCTTTTTATTTTACTTGTATATATCTCTATAGTGTTTCAACCAGTCCACTGTGATTGACTATCTCTATCCCTGCCACGTACAAAGCGACTGAATGCCCACCGCTCCATCCCCCCCCCCCCCCCCCCCCCCCCCACCCCGGACAACTATGATTGCTTATCGGTGTTAGTTCGTCATTCGATGTATATAATGACTTACAACTCTTCCGGGCCGTGCCCCACAAGCCTACTTTGGCTTTGGCGGGCCCGAAAATATCGAAAACAAACATGAACGCGGAATCGCGTATGGAGCCTTGCGATACGGGATTACAGTCTTCGTCAACTGTTCAGCTCTTCGGAGAACAAAAATAGATGTCATACTTAAGAGCATCCCCAAAAACGTTGCCTGTGATCCCAAACTAATACAGGTTGGCGACGTGTTCGCATCAGTGGGCCTACCGCGTTTTCTGCCTCTTTTTCAACGATGTGTTATCCTAAGGCATTATTGGAATAGCCTGTTAAAAACACCTCACTTTATTCAGCACTCTATAAGAAATAGTGAACACTTATAATTCCTCGAATATACACCAACTATGACAAGAGTAGGAGTTCACTTTACGTGCCTGACATCTTTAACAAGTTACCAGACGTTTTTAATCAACTCAACAACTCGACTCACTACGATCTTTAAAAAAGCACCTGAAAGAAATGTGCTAGGAAACATATACGCGTTTTCTTCCGAATAACATGTCGAGCTCGTTGTACCTTTCTCCAGTTGGTGCTGAATCCACATAGGCATTTGTTTTTGTCTTCATCAGTGTCTACGCTGTAAGTACTGTATATTTGTATATCCGTGTACGTATCTGTAGATCCAAATTTGGGCATATATATATATATATATATATATATATATATATACCTCGGTGCATCTTTGTGTGATATATGCCTGTATAGCCGTTTTTTTTTTGAAAACATTTACCTTTTTTTTTTTTACTTTTTGAAAGTATACATTGACTTATCTATGTGTTTAAATATTACTTTGTCATGAAGGATGGTATAGTGTAGTTATAGCAATCATCTCTGTGCTTCTTGTTTTGCCATTTGTGAATTTTTTAAAACATTTATACTGACTGCCATTTGTGAACTATTTTTGAACTTCTGTACTGACTACTATTAGCAATATCAAGAACGCCCGTCTACCCCTCACATTGGCTAACATCATTGCTGGGTCGTGTCACACAAGCCAACCCTGGCTTCGACAGACCCGAGTCTAATTTAATGAAAAAAAATCAAATGTTGGAATAAATTTATTATTAATATTATTAATATTAATTCGAAATAATAATAATAGTTCGAAATTTCGACGCTGCCAAAGAGGTCCTCCTCGCGATGATAAATGGGTTTTTACTGTCTGCTATTATTCCCTCTAATCTGAAAGCTGCACTTGCTAAACCACTTTTTAAGGGAGGCACGTCACATAGCCATGAGTGTTACCGTCCTATCTATATCTCGCCATATATTGCTGAGGTGTTAGAAAAACACTTATTCACTGTGATGACTTGCTTCATTGATAACTCTGATGTTCTGTCGCGCATCCAGTATGGTTTTGCTGCTGGCAGAGGCACCCAGCAGTTGCTTGAGGATTTTACTGATCTTATTTATGATGCTTTTGAGAACAATCTTGTTTCCTGTGCTCTTTTTTTTTAACGTATCAAAAGCATTTTACTCCGTCAGCCATAAGTTGCTTCTTTGCAAACTACATAATTTTGGCTTCCCCGGGCCTTTCTTGGCTATTGTTCAAAGTTTTCTTTCAGGTCGATCCCAAATCGTATCCGTTGGCACTTTCAAAAGTTCACGCGTACTAATAAAAGCCGGTGTTCCACAGGAATCCGTTTTGTCACCTTTGCTTTTTAATCTATACGTCAATGACCTTTCAGCAGCAATGTCTAGTTGCAGTAGTTTTCAATATGCGGACGACACGTTACTTGTATCTCGTCATCTCAAATATGAGAGCGTTGTTCATTTACTGAGGCATGATGCATTGCAGATAATGAATTGGTTTGATGAAAATTTGATTTCAATCAATGCGTCGAAAACAAAACTGGATTGTTTCAGAAATTCATTGAAGAAGGTGGCCCTTAATAACGTACCACTTTTGTTACATAAATCAAGCTGCTCGAACTGTGTTTGTTCTCCGCTTCAGTATGTTGATAATGTAAAGTATTTAGGAGTGTTATTTGATTCAGATATGTCATGGAATTCCAATTTGGCTCACGTTTGTGGAAAATTGCGGAGCGTTAGCTGTTTGCTCTACAAACAGAGAGTGTTTATGCCGTTTTCAGTGAGAAAGTCTATTGCGCATGCCCTTGGTTACAGTTTACTGCGGTATGGTATTACATTGTTCGGAAAGTGTGCAGAGTCGTGGCAAATGAAAGTTGATTGTATTTTGGGGGGCTTGGTAAAGAGCGTTGGCTATCACTTTGATCTTTTTTTTTTTCTGACATAAACGCGTTCGAGGTTTTACGTATGGCGAATTTCTCTTCCTTGTTTTTGGAACGCGTGGTTTTTCACCACTTTTGGAATGATAATATTAAACGGCCCTTTGTTCCCAGCAGAAGTCTTCGTCACACGACCCGGTGTACGACGCGCTACGGGAAAAGAGTTCTCTCGTATTATGTGCCCTCCATTAAAAAAACAAAAACAAAAAAAAAAAAAAACTGCTAGATTGTTTATTTGAGAGCACAACAAAGAGAAAACTGAGAAAAAAGAATGCTGACCAATTTAAGCTTGTAGTAACCCTTCGTTGTTCTGTTTTTACTTATCTTCTGTATAGTTCTTATCTAATTTTGAATTGACCTCATTCTTTGTGTGGTTTCGCCGTTTCGACTTGCCGGGCCCTGTCCCACAAGCCTCCTGTGGCTTGGACAGACCCGTATTTCTACTGTCATTTAATACATGTGGAATACAATTATTATTATTATTATAGTCCAGCTCGTTGTTCTCTTTCATTTCCTCGTGGGAGCGAGCAAAGCCATGGATCTGCGGATCGCAGGGTCTGGGGTTCAATTTCTTGCGCGCCTCTTAGCAAATCTCGGTAAATACAATTAAGCACAACTAGTCATGACTAACAAGGACTTCTATAAGCTTTGTATGCTTATGCATCGGGTGCTGTGGGCTATGTGTGCTTGTGCTGCCATAGCGTGTGTGTAACGGGTTTTCATTACCTTTGAGCGTAACACCTTTCGCGTGAAATCCAGGCCTTCAACACATAATCTTAAAAAAGTAACGAGCGTACAAACAATATACGTCCCTTTGTGTAAGCCTTAGCTTTAGAATAAGGATGAAGCACGCGCTGATTTTATGATTTTTTTTTGGTTTACAGAGCAATTATTATATGTACCACCTTGATTCCCGAGTACAAACACACTGCCGCAGCGTCCTACCATTAGTTCAATTTCCCCCTTCCGAAGACTGCTACCGCCTTGTGGCCTGTCCGGCAACACCGAGACTTGCAAGTTCCTTGAGGTGTCCTGCGAGAACGATGCGGGCATTGGCGAGCTGTCCGAAGGGCTGCGATTCGAGGCATTGACTTATGCGATTACCTTGATGTAAATCCACGAGACCACTGGGTAGTAGTTGGAAGGGATCGGCAGCATCTCCGGGTCCTGCATCAAGCTGAAAACGCGACGAGCTAAGCACATCACCCACAGAGCGGGAAGGATGCGACAACTGGGATAAGGTAAACGTCTGCACATCCGCATCATACTCATCTCATTGTTATCGAATCCATTAGGAGCGCTGTCACATGCCACTTGGTACAATCTACCTGCCTTTCTGCGGCATCGCAGTTTCGCAAAGCCAAATTAATATTACTATCGGGCGAGTTTATTTAAAGTCGTACAAAAAAAATCAATTAAAAAAAAGCTTATAAAAACAGTATGAATTATGGGCAAAATTTTCACTAGGACGAAACTGAAAAACCTTTTTAAGTAATAATTCTAGTTTTCGATTTCTTTTTTTACTTCAAATCACCGAAGACAAATTTTGAGATTTGGGCGATCGTCATAGGCCACATATTCTTTTGCCTTGCTAGGCCTAGATACCTTCGTACACCAAGGAATCTTGTGAAAAAGGTCGTAAAACTGGTTTTGTTTTCATTTAGTGAAAGCAATTCGGAATCTAGCCCCATCTACGGTAATTTACCCGGTTTGTATGATAACGTTTGTTGCCTTCGATGTTATGGTACAAGTTATATATCAAATCAAAGCTTTGAACAAATGCCATTTTAACAAGTACAATCCAGTTATTGTCAAATAAAGTTTTTTTTTAGCGAAAATAGTTTTTGATACGACAGAAAGCTCGAAAAGTACAAATTGACATATTAAGTTTCTTAAGGTAATTTTTGATTATTTTAGTATTGTTATCATATGAAGAGGCAACGACATGGTCTATTTAAAACATCCAATAAAGATCAGATGTAATATAAGGTTTGGACGTATAAATTCGTACATTTAAAGACGTGACTTGTTGGACGTTCAAATCGAAGATACAAAGCTTCTATGGGTCACGTTATATGCCAAATAAAGAATAATTGGCACCTTCCACGAATATTCATCGGATTTTATTTAACAGCCAATTAAACAAATTAAAAGCTGATCTGTACGTTAGTTTTATGTATGATAATGTATGTATGTATGTATGATAACATACCCCCACTTTGTTCACTTTTAAAAATAAGAGACATCGCACTTAAACCGATTCCTTAGACTGTCTTACTAGCATAAAAAGCTTATTCATGCATCCCTCCGAAAGTGCTATGCGGAATGACGGAGTTCTTGAAAAAAACAAGTATTTTTTTTTTTTGCGCCGGTAGCATTACTACATAAAATATCTGGTAACAAAGTTCATATCATTTGTTGTGACGAAAAAACATCGTTAAAGCGGTTTACATCACTCTAAATGCTTAGCATTTTGTTTACCCTAACATTAAAAATACTGTTTTTGTTTGAGCTTTCGTTCATAAGTGACATGACCGAATGTTTTTGACTGAACTTACGGCAATCTTATTTTGTGGCGTCGACGTAGTAGTGGGCCAGGGGCCTTAAACTCGTCAAACACAAAGTTGGAGCCGAAAGTTCGCAGAGCACGCCGATTGGACGCTGGCGACAAAAGTGCGAAGTCATCGTCGGGATTATCTAATCGGTGCACTCCGTGAACTTCGGCCACAACTTTGTGTTTCACGAGTTTAGAGCACCAGACGTGCTGTAACGCCATGCGGGGAGTGTGATGTGCGCTTCACGTCGTGGGAAGCCCGCTGAAGCATCAAGCCTTCTTGCACAACGGAAGGCCGATAGAACTTTGAAACAATATATGCGCTGATGACTCCCTTCAGCTAGTCGCCTCTGAAGTGCCTTGAATTTTCCTGAAAAGTGATTCACTGTGCCTAACCGACTACTGCGGCGCAAAAAAAGAAAAAGAGGACAACTTTTTGCTAGACATTACCCGAGACGTTGCTGAAGCTCTTTAATCTATGTACAACTATTTACAACGATGTAAGTTCATTGTACCGAGGTAACAACGGTAGATCGCTGAGACCTTCGAGTTCGATCTGGCTCGCGCGTCCGCTCACGAGACTCTTCTTTGTCGTCAAAGTTAGTGCGCTCCCACGCACGCGGAAACAAGATGCTGTCTGAGATGCAGCATTCCTTGCCTCCTTAGGGCTAATATCAGTCAACAGGCTTCTTGAATCTTGTCAACCGCCGAAGAGCTGGGACGGCTTTGTCTTCCGCTACGTCAGACTGCACTACTGCAACTGTATCTTGATCGGGTGGCTCAGGCGTCTTGATCACCGTTGGTGCAGGTGTAGTGTTCTCTGGTGGATGAGTTTGGTCCATGTGCCGCTTCAACCCTTTTGCTGACGTCTTGTGACCATGCTGAAACCCATTGTTTCCTTAACTGCTACAGGAAGCCACTCTTTTCCTTCACCGAAGTTACGTGCACAAACTGAATCGCCAGTGCCAAGCTTGCTTGCAGTGTCTTCCTTCGAAAAGAGAAAAAAAAAAAAAAAAAGACAGAAGGCGGGAAGCAGATATCCAAGCGGAAACGCATCTGGCACCCTACACTCTAAAAAAAAAAAAAAAAAAAAAAATCCCGTGCGTCTGGTTTTCTGCATAGCACTCGGAGAGCCAATCACTACAACTTACGGAGGCAGTTCAGTGAATGTAAAGGCCAAAACATATGTTTAGGCCAAAAAACGCAGCCTAACACCCGTGCCACACGGGCAACTCGAATACCATATACATGGAATGACATTCATGTGATCGGCGAATCGGCTCGCGATCTGTCGCGCGTGGAACGCGTCACGCCCGGAGCATCGCGTGCTGATTGGCCGTCCGCTCAAACGTCATTCGGTGTACATGGCATTCGAGTTGCCCGTGTGGCACGGGTATGAGTTGTGACATTAAGCAATGCAAGCGTAACGTTTTGCTTTGCTTAATGTCACTGCTCAGACTGCGTTTTTTGGTCTAAACATATGTTTCTGCATTGTCATTCGCTGAGCTGCCTCCGTAAGTTGCGGTGATTGGCTCTCCGAGTGTTGTACGTGACAGTAGACGCACAAACGTTTTTAGAGTGTAGAAGCCGCTGGGGGGGACGGAGATCTTGCGTCGTCCAATAGCGTCCCACGGTATTTGTCCAACACCTTTACGAGGTGCGTAGACAAACAATCAGTCTCTAATTTTTTAAGACCCTCCTTGACGGTGCGTACGGCTCTCTCCGTGAGGCCGTTCGATTGTGGGTGGTACGGCGCTGTACTCAAGTGCCACACGTTGTTGTTTGACAAGAACGTGACAAGTGGTCCGGATATAAAATGAGTGCCATCGTCACTCATGATGGTTCCCGGTATGCCAAACCAGCTAAAAATCTAGCTTAGTGCCGTGATGTGAACTCGGTAGTGGCGCGCTGCATATCGATTACCTTTATCCACTTTGGAGTGCGAATTCGCTGCAACCAATATCATCGCACTATTGACTGATCCGGCGAAATTCAGGCGAACACGTGATCAGTTTTCCTGAATTGCTGGAAAATTAAAAGGAGTCTTCGCCGGCGGCACCAACCTTGCTTGTACACAGGTGTGGCAATTGCACGCTATACGTTTGATCTCACCGTCAAGCCCAGGCGACCACACGGTTGTAAGGGTGACAAACTTTATTGATGAGGCACGCTGGTGCGTCTCGTGCAGAAGCTACAGCATCTGGTCTCGTGCAGACTCAGAAAGGACGACTCGGTGCCCCCAGTTAATAGGAACTTGGACCACGGTCATCTCTAGCCTCCTCGTAAAATACGCTCGCTTTCGTGAATCAGTCACTTTCCTTTTCCGTGTTTAGCCTTGAGTATGAAGGACTTCACAGTACGTTAGACCTCATGCTTCGAAGTCAGTTGGCGGAGCACTTGTGACGAAATAGGAGTGTTGTCATGATGATACGACTTTTCATTGGGCTAGTTGGTGCGCATTTGCGAGAGCCTATTACAGAAACCTAAATGATCACAAAATATAAAACGCGCTCTAGAACAGATCAACAAAAGAAAGTACACGTTGGGCCTTATATGCACAAGGTAAATCATAATTAAAAAAAGATAACTGGTAGAAATGGTATTAATCTCCTTTTTTCAGCTCCCTGCAAGCTTGATAGGATATGTCCTATGCTTACTGCGCATAAAAGTGATCAATGCGCAAAAAATCATCCGTCATGTAAACTAATTGCACAAGTGGGGTTGTTTACGAAATTGCTTTTAGCTGTGGCCGCATTTACATTGGAGAGAAGGTTCGGTATTTCAATGAGAGAGCGCGCAATCATAATCTTTCGGTACGAAGCAATATGGGCGGTGATCTTGCTGAGCACGTTAAGCGATGGGGGTGCAAACCGCTTTTGAATTTGACCAAGTTCCTGATGAGAGCAAAAGACAAGACCGAAATGGAAATTATAGAGGCGTTTTTAATAAAAAAAGTGGGGACAAGTGCGTCAGCATGCTTTCGGTGTGTCTCATTGACAAAGAATTATTCTTTCGTGATGGTTTCATCTGAAGATAGGCCCGTGGTAGACATGTGATATTTGAGGAATATACTTCAACAAAATTTGAAATATACCCGCCGTGCTCGAAAGTAGGCTGAATATAATCTACAATATTCGGAAATGGCAATCGCACGTTTGTATTTTGAGCCTGATGGCTCTATGTTTTGTCATAAACGGCCCACTCTGGCAAATGCTTGGAGAGCAGTCAGCGGAGAGAACGTAACGGTTCGCGTGCGCGTCACTTCAAAAAGCGCCCGCTGTTCACTAAGAAAAAAAGTACTGCGATCGAATGCAAGCTAGTGCATTGAAGGCACGGTATATGTAAATCTTGAGAACTGCCAGTTTGTAGAATCGTCGATTAGCACAAAAGGTTAAATATCGTAGGATCTTCCTTGCTACAAGTTGCTGTGATTATGCGGTCACCTAGGGCTGGAACAACTTTTCCTAGGCCCTACGTCCGAAGCATACATTTCGCATCTGTTCTCAGACATTAAAACGTTCAAACAAAGCTAGTAGAATGCGAAAATTGTATGCTAAAATCACAAAGTTCTATCGATCCTCGAACACATCCGGAATCCGAACACCGATCCGGCGATCCGGCTGATGCTGTCTCACAGGTGTTAATATCCAGGTGATCCAGAGATATTTTGCGCAAAAAGGGTATAAAGTCTCATTCCTTCATATTTTTACATTATACCTGCGTCAGCAAGCACGAAGAAGCCCGAGATCGTCGGAAAACAGCGGCACATCACGGCTACCGCGCACCAAACAAGCTCGCATCCTCCAGCTCTGGGCGCTGCCATCTTATCGGTACCGACGCAGCTCTTGTGGGGTCACGTGACGTGTGTTCACTTTTACGTACAACATGGCGGCGATTGGGGCGGGGGGGGGGGGGGGGGTGCCACTTTTGACCTTCCAGTTTATCACCCTAAGCCCGTCTACCTCGTTGATGCTTTCCGAGATGCAGCACTTTTTAGGCCTGTAAAGAACATTCGATAAGTAACTGTTGGACAAAAACTGAATATAATTGAGATCCGCAGTAAAGTGGAAAGTTGAGCTAGTTGGTAAGATGACATCATGTCAAAAACAAAACACTCTAGTAAAAGCAAAATAAAATAACAAAAATATAGCCACGTGTGAGCCACCCGTTGCTATCTTTGAGTGATAAGGAAGTAGCCTTCCTAGGCAACGCCTACAACGATTGATTTGTGCAGGCCTAATATTTGATTCTTTGAATTTCCCTTTTTTATTTCTTCCTTTTTTATCCTAATAATTTTTTAACTGAAATGGTTTCCGCGTTTTTTGTTGGTTTTTCTTTTTCCTCTTCCTTTTTAGCGCAATTCATTCATGTATCACTGGTGTTCTTCTTTTTTATTGTGAGTATGTTTAATATCTAATGTTGCATCTCCTTTTTATTTCACAGGACATCAGTTTGGAATCGGCGCTCTGTGCTCCCATAAGGAAGAACCTTTAAATTTACCTTATAATGATACGATAGGGCTCAAAAGTGAACCAATAACTCGTTTTAACTTCGCTTTGTGGTCACAACAAAAGTTGTGATAGAATATATTTTTCTTTAATTGTAGGCACAGCGTTCCTCTAACTTAATGCCGCCACTCGGTTACGTAGAAATGTCTTAACCAGGTTGGATTATGATCGGGGATTCAAAACTTCAGCACGTAGTTTGACCGGCAGGTCCCGTAATGCAGCTTAAAATGCCAAGACCGAACCATATCACGGTGGTGTTAAGTTTGGGAAACACTGTATTTTCCCGCAATGTACTCCAACTTTACTTTTTTTTCGAAAGGAAGGAACGAAGATAAAATGGGTTAAAAAGGCCCAGCTTCTTATTAGGCGTCGCGTGCCTGGCGAATGGGTAGTTGGAAAAGCCTCTCGGCGCATTGGCAATAATTCTTTTCCCAAGTGCCCCAGTTTCCGCCATAAGACTTTACGATGGTATTACATATATACTTGTAACTTTCATTGCGTGGAAATGTTTTTATTGAAATTTTTTTTAGGCGAACAAGTTGGTTTTATATTTATAAAAAAAAACATTAATATATTGCACGCAACATACTTATTTAATATCTTGTTTTAAACAGAGCCTTTTAACAGTATGAGTAAGTGCCTACAAATACATACTATTTAGGTGAAAAATAAACACAACTAGGTGTTGCATTAGAGAATAGAACTTACATTTTTGCTTTTCTGAAATGTACAGATGTATATGTTCAAATCATATCACTCCTGATTTTTTTTGGTGTTTTAGGTTTAGAACCATACCAAGGGCTCGTATTATAAAAAATAAAATAAAATCAGTAAAATGGATTTTTTGGTGCGTCTATATTGAAATTTGTACTTTCAGTTTCCTCTGTGTACTCAAAAACGTTTTTACGTTATAATAACTTGCTTTAAAAAATTAATATTGTGCTTGTTGAATAGGTATTTGTATTTGTTTAATGATATTTTTATTCGCCGAGCAGGCATTTATTTTTATATAAAATACGAATGTATCTTAGTATGTCTCTTTTGGCCGTAAAATGCACATATCTTAGTATTTGTATTCAAGAACACGTTTAAAGTATCTATGAACAGACTTGGTCCCGGCACAGCACACCCGATTTTGAAGAAAAATAAACCCCGATAACAGGAAACCCTACTTATAGGTGAAGGTTGCTGTTAGCACGCGCACAGCAGCGACCTGCACGACAGTGATGATCAATGAATTCATATGAACGCATCTAGAAGCGATATTTTCGCTGAAATAACGAAGGGGAGGCGGGGGGGGGGGGGGGGGGGGGGGGACACAGACAGCCTCTCGCGCACTGTACAACTCTTCAGAGGAGTGAAATTAGTTATACATTGCAGCGGTAACGGTTTTGGAGCCCGAAGGCAATAAATGTGAAGATTCGGCTTCACTGCTTTCTATAGCAGTGTCCTACTACAAGCTCTCCACCAATAGATTCTTAAAAATCAGCTCAAATGTTTGAAGTCAAAGCAAGTATGCAGGCGAGCTCGTTCTGGATATAGACGCGGCAACTTTAGGGGGGGGGGGGGGGGGGCAAAAAAGGTCTTCACAGATTGCACAATAATTGTTGCTCTTAATATTGTCCTATCAAAGTCAAATTGGACATATATATGCTTCAGGATACGTAGAGCGCAGCCATCAAGGTTTGGCGAAATGCATGATATTATATTTATAAGAACTTATACAAAATATATTAACTCTTTTGAAAATGACTTTATTGCAATCTCCGAGTATTATAACATAAAAAAGGCCTCGCACATGTTGCACTTCGTGGTTTTAAAAGAAACCATTTAACTTATTTCACTAGGGTTTACTAAGTGTGTTTCATGCCCCTCTGTGCGCAAGAACATGTGTTCTTTGCATCTGCATTACATACATCACATAAAAAGACGAGTTATATCAAAAATAAGACCAGACTTCTAAAAAGAAGATCAAACACTTGAAGCTGCGAAGATATTGATCAATTATGACGCATACCTTTTTTTTTTTTCTGGTGCATGAAAATATTTTTGTGGGCAGTGCCTTTCTTGAAAGAACTTACACTCTTTTCATCGTTTGCCATCCGTTTCCGTCCGTGTAGAAAGCGTTAGTATTCAGCTCAGTCTGGAATTTGCTGATGACGTCGCACCCCATCAGCTCCTCCGGTTCCAACCTTTTAGAATAGAAATAAAGAAAATTAACTGGTTGGACACTCTCACGTGATCGCCCGCTTTCGGAACAAAGGCTGCACTAGCTGATGCAGTTTTATACGCTAACATGATGGGACTTTCCAACTAATCACTATACTTGCAGCCTCTAAAGTTAGTTACCAGTCCGGTTACTTTAACTGGAAGCGTCTAGAACAGAGCATAAAAATGAACCCCCCCCCCCCCCCCCCCCAATGTTCGTTTTACTGCCAATATAAATTACGCATTGCTCGCTCTCCGCCCCTCTGTAGCACTAGGGTCATTCCATGCCAAAGGAGACGGCAATTTTCGTCATATTTTGGATATGCTTGAAAAAAATAATATGAATAAAGACACATCTGAAAGTAAGGATGGCTAAGTTTGAGGTCTGAATTATGTTTATTTTTGCTGACGTCATGCTCCAAAGTGCAGGGAATTTGAGAAAACCTCCTGTATTTAAAAAAAATTGCTAAAAAAAAGCTATTCTTACCACATAATTTTACGTTTGCACGCAATCAAGCATACATATATTCTATCTTACCTTGAAAGGAAAACATATTACGCCGCCATTTTGGGTCCAGACAGGCACTCCAAACCGAAGCAAGTTTTTAAGATTTCTTGATTTTGTTTAGACAACTTGAAATTAAAATTTGACTAATAAACTTTTTCTACTTATTTTTATAAACCTCATACTCGACTAGGTTGCATTACAACAGTAAAAAATTATTCGGACAGTTTTTAATTAAATGGTGAATATGACACTTTCTTCAAAAACTGGCCTATAGAGGATAAAAAAAAAGCCATGTGGGCAACGGTGCTCGCATTTTCTGAAATAGCCGAAAGGTTAACCAACCCCCTCTGTTCAACATATAAAAAAATTAGAAAAGTACTTTTTGTTATTTTGGAGAAATGATTTTTTTAAATATGAGGCAGAACAACATCGCCTCCAGGTGTCCACCTCGTCGGCAAGGCACGCCGTCGTCTGGTACGGTCGAGCGAAACACTGCACGGGGAACTTAATTTTGTTAACTATATTTGTATAGCTAACGCTAAGAATCTTGACATTATGACATGTCTATTTATAGTGACTAGAAACGGGATTTTTTTTTCGGTCTAAACGATATGTTTGGGTGCGCTTGCAAGTTGAATAGCGACAACTCGAATACTGTTTGGGATACTTTTTATCAAAGCCAAAACAAAGCACATTTGTAGCTCATCGACATTACTTTTTTTCTTATGTATATGAATGTAATATATAGTCCAGAAATACTATGTACAGATGTCACTCGGATAAGATATGAATATACCAGAAAGGGCAGGCAAATACTCATATTTAGGGGTTTTCGATAGGAGCACAACACAGAACTTGTTTTCATATAGGGGAGACATATATTTTACAAGTGGTAAACACGCAACATGCTTTTTTTGTGTTATAACCTTTGGATGGCCGTTTGCCTGAATGTCCACTCTTAATGTTCTGCTTCTTTTAATGTTTCACTCTCTGTATTTCAGTTGCACGATGCATTTGCACCCCAATACCTTTTCGTTGAAAAGGAGGAAAATTACCGTTATCGCTCGGCATCGTTGACGATCTCCAGCGTTCACTATTTCATTTTTTAGAAGCAAATGCAGTATGACCAAAAAGTGAAGACGCGCCGTCTGCTGACCAATTTTGATGAACCGTCTGCGTTCACAAACTCTGTTAGTAGACGACGGCTTTGTCTCCAGTCACCTGAGCACATGTAAAGTGGAATCAAAGCCTTCAAATTAGCGTGCCAAAAGAATATTATTACGTGGTGGCTAGAATAACACCCACGTCCATCGTGCAGGAAGAGTTTTCCATGCGAATTTAAGACATCGCAGCAGACGGTTTACACCCGTGACGTTCCAGACGTGCGCAGTGTTCTAGCCTATGGCATGAACTGAAAGGTAATGAAACACTGATATTCGAAATGTAATATAGTATTTTTTGACTATATTTTATATTTATCTACATAAGAAACAAAAACGTCGGTGAACTGCAGATGTGCTTTGTTTCGGCTTTGATCAAAAGTATCCCAAACAATATTTCGAGTTGTCGCTATTCAACTTGCAAGCGCACGCGGATATATAATTAAGAGCAAAAAAAAAAAAATGCACTCTCTGATCACTATAAATAGGCATGTCATAATGTCAAGATCCTCAGCTTTAGCTATACAAATATAATTAAGGAAAATAAGTACCCCGAGTAGTGTTTTACTTGACCGTAGCAGACGACGGCGTGCGTTCCCAACGAGGTGGACTCCTGGAGGTGATGCCGTTCTGCCTCATATGTAAAAAATAATTTCTCCAAAATAACAAAAAGTACTTTTCCAATTTTTTGATATGTTGAACAGATGGGGTCGGTTAAACTTTTGGCTATTTCAGAAAATGCGAGCACCGTTGCCCACATTGTTTTTTTTACCCTCTATAGGGCAGTTTTTGAAGAAAGTGTCATATTCACCATTTAATTAAAAACTGTCCGAATAAATTTTTACTGTTGTAATGCAACCTAGTCGAGTATAAGGTTTATGAAAATAAGTAGAAAAAGTTTATTAGTCAAATTTTAATTTCAAGTTGACTAAAAAAAATCAAGAAATCTTAAAAATTTTTTTCGGTTTGGAGTGCCTGTCTGGACCCAAAATGGCGGCGTAAGGTGTTTTCCTTTCAAGGTATGATAGAATATATTTATGCTTCATTGCATGAAAACGTAAAATTATGTGGTAAGAATAGCTTTTTTTCAGCAATTTTTTTAAATACAGGAGGTTTTCCCAAATTCCCTGCACTTTGGAGCATGACGTCAGCAAAAATAAACATGATTCAGCCCTCAAACTTAGCCATCCTTACTTTCAAATGTGTCTTTATTCATATTATTTTTTTCAAGCATATCCAAAATATGACGGAAATTGCCGTCTCCTTTGGCATGGAATGACCCACTAGCAGCCCGAACCACATGGCAAAGCTTTGGAGATCAAAAGGTTAGCGCGCCAACGAGCTGGTGGCGGTTAAACATTTTAACCACCGCCCGATGGTGGTGGTTAAACCCCGAAACTGGGACGGGAAGGGACGGACAAACACAAAGGCTCGAACTCAGCTGAAATTTATTCCACAACGAAAGGGTTTAATATAGGCATCAAATCCTACACAAAACACAAGAGACGGGAGAGAGAGAGAGAGAGAGAGAGAGAGAGAGAGAGAGAGAGAGAGAGGATTCCGCATTATTCCCTCTCTGTTTTTCGTCTCTAGTGTTTTGTGTAGGATTTGGTGCCCATATAAACCCCTTTCGTTGTGGAACAAATTTCGGTTGTGCTTGAGACTGTTTGTCCGTCTCTTCTCGTTCCAGTCTCGGGGGTTTTAGTCAAATGTTTGAAGCTTTGGAGCTTGCCGTTATCTTCTTCAAAAGTTATCACATATTTTTGAAAATTTATTGAGAAAATGGTGGCTGATGACCAACACATCAAACTGATGGGCGTCAACTACACGGAACGTGCCCCGTTTTTCCATTTAAATTTTCAAGAAATCACTCTTCCGAATAAGATAGCGGTTAGTTCTAAAACTTTAGTCCAGTCCGCTCGTGGTACAATTGGGTTACCACTGTGCATTTGGCGATGCGTAGTTTGTCTTTGCGGTTAAAAACACTAAAGGTTTTCTGAGACAATCTGTATGTCATCAAACGCCACGTACCGACGTGTGGCGTTCGGCAATCGCTGCACTGTGGGGTTAATTTTAGAGCGCAGCTCTTAGGCGCCCGTTCCCGGCTTGAGTGGCGTCGCCGACGGCGTAACCGCGCGGTGCATTATGGGTAAATTTCACCGCTAAATCTAGCGAGAAGATTTCCCCGCTAAATCTGGCGGAAAAATTTCCCCGCTAAATCTAGCGAGGAAATTTCGGTCACGTGACCTGGGGGTCACGTGATTCCTCCCCCGAGGTCACGTGACACCCCAGGTCACGTGACCCCCTCCCGAGGTCGCGTGACCTCGGGGGAGGAGCACGTGACTCCCCCCCACGTGGACCCCCCTCCCCCGAGGTCACGTGACCCCAACAAAATCACGTGCCCTTGGGGGGGTGTCACGTGTGGCCCTTTCCCCTATGTCACGTGACCCCCACGAGAAACCGTGGCCCTCAGTACCCTTCCCTCCTCCTCCTCAAGAGCTGGGCTCCAATTCGGCGTTACAGGGAGTTGTAAACGGCTTTCACTTTTTATCTACGATTCGCAGGTGTGGCGTTAAAGGGATTTGGGAGACAAACGCAGCGGTGATCTTACGCGAAATCGAGCGGGCCCACGGTCCAAGTGAAGTCAATGAAGTCACTATCGTTGTAAAGGGAAATCACTTGGGAGATGTAGCCATTGAAGACCTGATGTACCTCCTGCACCTGGGGGCCCTGCGAAGAGTCGCCAAGCATACATCCCCAGGTGAATCAGTTCGCCGGGACAGGATGGTGTACACTCGTGTCTGGGCAGACTGTCTACTTGATAAAGCGCCGTTTAATTCATATATTAATTAAACCTAGAAAATGACGAACGATTCTACCGTTTCAGCATTCAACTATATGATACCCTAAAATAAGCGCCGATTTTTTGAAGCTGAGATGTTAAAATAGAGTTCAATACTGAATGCGTGCGGAATTGCTCTCAACGTATCCGCGAGCTATTGGCTAACCGTTAGTTATTCAGCGTTGCTCCAGGCATATGAACGAACATTTTCCAAAAAGAGTTTTGTGCATGCGCGCTATCTTTTTAAATTGCAGCAAAAGCTCAAAATATGGTGGGTAGATGGATTCAGAAATGGTGAGAGAGCTCTGTTAAAAGATGCATTTTCCGCCTTCTCCGCTTGTCGCGTGTTGTCACTTTTCATCGAACTCGTGCTACGCTCTTGCGTAATCCACTCGGGAAGAAATCTTCCTCCCACTGCAGATGGGAAGGAATTTAGTGAGCTCGAGTGGGCAGAGATCCGGTATTGCCAAAAAGTCCGCTTGCGTCGTTTTCATCGCAAAATTGCCATTCTGCTCTGTGGGAAAGAGCAAAGGGGCTGTTAATTCGTGTGACATGATTCGGGAGAAGTCGTTCACCCCAATGTTCGATCCTTAAAAATAGTGATGAAACAAGACCGAAATGTTGGTGCGTAGTTTTGACTTGTCCCCACGGAAGTAATTGGTGGTGTCAGCTTCCGCCCGGCTAATCTGGCTCCGTTGTATGCGTCCATCTACACACTCATTCTGCCCCTCCGTGCATATAGTCTGCGTGCCTGCAGCTTGGTGCCGTCTTTATGTGGGAAAGGTTAATTAGATAACCCGTGGTTCGTGACTTGTCGTTTATTCTAACTGCCATTCTACTTTAAAAAAAAAATATTTTTTGTTTGTTGCGATGTCTGGTTCGTTTTAGCGACGCTGAAACACTTCTCGCTTTCGTGGCTAGTGTAGAGACCGGGACCAGACAGAGTCAGCTGGGCCGGATGGGCAAAGACCCGCGGCAGTCTTTATTCACGAAATATATACAAACGTAACAGTGAGGCAGCGCCCTCTATGATAGTATGTTAGAATCGTGTTAGTCGCGTTAAGAGCGACACCTGACGGTAACAAACAACACTACATCCCCAATTCCAGAAGGATGCCCTTCTCTCAACTAAACCAACAACAATCACAAGTCCAGTCTCACAGGCGGAATAACCCGTCGCCCGGATCTTGTGTAGCGATGCTCCTGCTGCCTGAAGTCCCCTGATGTCGAACTTCCGTTCACCCATGGGTTTGCACTCGTCGCTGCCGATCGTCGCTGTTGCGGCTCAGCCGGCGTCTCTGAAGGCGGGGCTGGAAGACCAGCAAACGCCTCCTCGGGAACTGGAGGATCAGCAACCGGCTCCCCAGGAACTGCAGAACCAGCCACAGGCTCCCCAAGAACTGGAGCCCCAGGAGCGTGAGCACCGTAAGACACCAGGTGTCGCCGGTTTCGCTGTAGCATGCCCCGTTGAGTTTCCACGACATAGGAACGTGGACGCTGCGCACCGTTGAGCACCCGAGCAGAGCACTGAGCATCGGTTACCCAGACCTCCTCTCCCGGCGAGAGGTCTCGAAGCATCTGCACCCCATGGCGACGGTTGAAGTCCACTGCCTGCTGCCGCCTCGCCGCACTGTCCCTCTCTTGGAAGGCACCCAGGTCAGGCACCTCAGGACGCAGCTTCTCCTTGGCCCTCGGCATCCGAGAACGCAGACGCCGCCCCATCAGCAGTTGCGCCGGGCTGAAACCTGAAACGCCTGGGGCGTCCCGGTATGACAACAGTGCCAAAAAGGCATCGTCGCTCTTGCGAAAAAGGTCCTTAATGGTTCTCACAGCGCGCTCCACCTCCCCGTTCGATTGGGGGTAGCCGGGGCTACTAGTGATATGCTGAAAACCATAGTCTCTTGCGAAACTTGCGAAGTCATGTGAAGAAAACTGTGGCCCGTTGTCGCTTCTTAATACTTCCGGTATACCGAAGCGAGCCATGGAACTCTTGACCGCTGCAATCACAGCCTGGCTTGATGTACTTCTTAGTGTTACAACTTCTGGGTAACGAGAGTGGTAGTCCACAAGTAGAAGAAAATCCTGCCCGTCCAGATCAAACAAATCCGTTCCCACCTGTTTCCATGGCAGGTCCACCGGAGGCGTTGGCAGCAGGGGTTCCGCTCGTTGCGTCCTGGTAGATATTCACAGCGTTCGCACATTTGCACCATGGCCTCGATCTGCTGTCCAACATGTGGCCACCAAACCGAGTCTCGGGCCCGCGCCTTACACCTGTTCACCCCCTGGTATCCTTCATGGATCAACTGTAAAACTTCGGGTTGTAGAGCTGCTGGGATCACTAGAAGGCCACCCTTGAGAAGCAGACCATCGCAGACGCTCAGCTCCCCACGGAAATTCCAGTACTTCATGACATGGCTGGGAAGCTTGTTCCTCTGAGGCCAGCCGTGGTTGCAGAACTTCTCCAGCGTTACGCACTCGCCGTCTGATGCTTGATGCCGACGGACATCTTCGGGGCTGACTGGAGAACCTTCCTGGATGGAATGGATGACGTTCTGCACGTAAAGCTCCACGGAGCTCGCTTCTACGGCTGATGTCAATGGGGCCCTGGACAGAGTGTCGGCCGTAGCCAACAGCTTTCCGGGAACATAAAATATCCTGCACTGGTACCTCATGAGCTTGATCCTCAGGCGCTGGATCCTTGGAGGCAAAACGTCCACGTCCATTTCTCCCAGTAGGGCTGTCAAAGGCTGGTGGTATGTCTCTACGGTGAATCGCAGACCTCTGACGTACTCGTCGAAGCGTTGTACGGCCCAAACGACTGCCAGGGCCTCTTTTTCGGTTTGACTATAGACGCTTTACACACGCGCCAGATTGAGCCGCCATAGCCGCCCTTCTCTTGCCTTACCGAGATGCCGAGCCACTGAAGCGGGCGTTGACGGGTCTTCACAAGGGCCTATGCTGGGCACAAGAACACAGTAGCATCTAAAATGGCAATAACGTGTCCTGCTGTGGTAATGATGAAGTGAAGCGAACGGAATAAGAGGGAACAAAAAATGAAGGTCAGTTATGGCGGCGCCCATGCACAGCTGCTGTAAAGCGTCTATACCTCTGCTCGGTTGGCGTGAGTGCACGGGATGCGAAAGCCACGGCTCGGCGTTCACCCGTTGGCTGGTCCTGCAGCAAAACTGCCCCAAGTCCAAACGAGCTGGAATCCGCAGATATGATGGTTGGGTGTTCTGGGTGGTAGTTGGCCATGCAGACGTCTGAAGAAATCATGTCTTTCAGTCTCTGGAATGCCGCTTGCTGGCTTGGAACCCAGAGCTAAACACTGCGCTTGTACAGTAGCTCACGGATTGGTGCTGTAACGTCGGAGAGATGTGGCAGAAACCTCCCTACATGGTTGACCATGCCCAAGATCCGGCGCACGCCCCCGACGTCGACCGGAGGTTCCATACGCTGCACGGCTGCCACCTTCTGCGGATATGGTGCAATTCCGTTTCCGCTCACGATCACGCCAAGGAAACCGACGCTTGTGACGCCAAACTTGCATTTGGCCTTGTTCAAAGTCAGCCCTGCCCTCGCCAGACGATCCAAGACTTCCGCCTGTCGGCGGTCGTGTTCCGCGCTATCCCGGCCGAAGACGACGACATCGTCTATCATGTTGACGACGCCGTCTTGACCCTCGAGGATGTAACTCATTTGGCGCTGGAAAAACTCTGGCGCCGACGTAATCCCGAAGGGCAACCGGCGGAAACAGTAACACCCGAACGGGGTTATAAACGTCGTGAGTTCCTGGCAGTCTTCGGCCAACTTCACTTGATGGAAACTGGATGTAGCGTCCAGCTTCGAAAAGACTCGAGCTTCACCAAGAAGTCCAAAGACCTGGTCTACCGTCGGAAGGATATGGCGCTCTCGAAGCACCACCTTGTTCAACCTCGTGAGGTCGACGCAGATGCGGTAGGCGCCGGACGGCTTGGGCACGACGACCCTTCCCGCGCACCACGGCGTAGGATTCGACACCCGCCGGATGACGCCCTGGGCTTCCATTTTGTCCAACTCCGTCTTCACAACGTTGCGCAAGGGGATAGGAACTCTTCTTGGAACGTGAAGCGAGAAAGGAATCGCATCGGGCTGAAGGCGGGTGATGTACACTTCTTTGAGCCCACCCAACCCTTGGAACAACCCCGTCGGCGAAGTATCGTTCCTTCCTTGCTGGACGGCAGCTACCGGCTCGACGAACTTGACCACGCCGAGCGCCTGGATACCTGGAAATCTCAGGAGCGGAACGACCTGGGACCGGACCACGTAGAGCTTCTGCCTGGTCGTCTTGTTCTTCCATTCAAGCGTGGCGACGAACGCCCCGAGAACATCCAAAGGCTGGCCCGCTGGACAGGTCAGCTGTCCGTCCGGAGGCTCGAGCCGCGCCGGAATCCCAGAAAATGTGCTGGGGATGACCGTGACTTCGGCCCCGCTGTCGACCTTGGAACTCAGTGGCATCCCGTCGACTTTCACCTCGACGAACTTCGCCCGAGTGCTGCCGTCCGAACTGACGGCACCCAGCTCAACCGACGCGAGCCTCTTGCTGTGCCTCTCGAGCTTTGTTCCGGAGCGACATACCGCTGCGAAGTGACCCTTCTTGTGGCATTTGCTGCAGAGTGCTCGGCTTGCAGGACACTCGGAACGCGAATGATAGTCACGTCCGCAGAACCCGCACGGCGAAGAACCCGCATTCCCTACGGCAACGTTGCGCGCTGTTTTTAGTGGGCGGTTCCCCGTGACTCTCGCTTCGGCAGATGCCGCCGAGGCTCCGGTAGAATCGCGAATCCTCCGCTCCCTCTCGGCATCTTCAGCCTGACGTACTTGAATCAGGGCCTCTTCGAGTGTCAGTCTCGGATTGCGACAAAGCCTGTCTGACAACTTGACATCTCGAAGGCCGACCACGAAGCGGTCCCGTATCAAACGCTCCTCCACTTCGCGCGAAGGATAGTTGCATTTTTTTACGAAGTTTCCCAGAACCGTGAGAAAAGAGTCGGCCGACTCACCGGCTTGTTGGACGCGCCAATGAAAGCGTGCACTCTCGCTCAGTTCGTTGGCGGGATGGATAAAATAGCCGTCGAACTTTTCGGCGATGTGGTTGAATTCGCTGAAGTCCACCTCTTCCGCTTGCAACGAGCTCAGGATGTCGCGTGCCTTGGGTCCCATGCAGTACAGCAGTGTCCGCACAAGAACTTCGTCACTGGCGGCGTAGAGGCCTGATGCGTAGCAGTAGTCTTCAAATTGCTGCCGCCACTGTCGCCATGCTCCGGGGTTACCGAAGTCAAACTGCGGTGGCGGGCGTAGGCTTGGCACGCCCACTGTTACGGGTCCCGCCCCGGACCCCGCCGGCTTGCCTGTAGCCATGGTCTCCGAACTTCGCCGCGGCCGCTGCCGTAGGAGGCAGCCTAGCGAACCACTTCTCACACCATGTAGAGACCGGGACAAGACAGAGTCAGCTGGGCCGGATGGGCAAAGACCCGCGGCAGTCTTTATTCACAAAATATATACAAACGTAAGAGTGAGGCAGCGCCCTCTATGATAGTATGTTAAAATCGTGTTAGTCGTGTTAAGAGCGACACCTGACGGTAACAAGCAACACTACAGCTAGCACCGTTTCTATGCGGAGCGGAAGTCCGTCTGCTTGTTGCGCAGCGGTTGCGATGATGTCAGAACATCCAGCTCCTATTGGCTGATTGAAAAAAAATGGTGGGTAGACCTCAAGGTAGCTAGCATTGAGGTCTACCCACTATTCTTTCAATCAGTGCCAATCAGTGCTCGGCGTAAGTCTTGCGTCACCGCAACTCCTGCGGAAGAAGCAGACGACTTCTTCTCCGCATAGTGTGCAATAGCAGGGTTAAAAGGTGGAACGCTCAAGGGGTAAAACTCTTTACACATAGAGACAAATAAAATACTATCCGAATGGACAGATGGGCGAGTTGGTAACAGTCGATAGTCAAAAACTGCGCGACTGGGACGGGTACAAAAAGAGAATCACAGGACGAGCGCACCTGTATCGTATTGGTCCTCATGCCTGCCTCGATGTTTTTCACTTTGAACAAATATACTACTTGCTGAGCTCCGTTTTATCTGAAGTCCGTGCGAGTTTAAAACGCTAGCAGCAACACGAACGCCACGCACACATTAAAAACGAAATTCCACGACGATATATTCGTGCTTGATTGGACCAACGAGTGATATGCAAAATAGCAGCTCCCCTAGTGGTTCAGGTGCAGCAGGAGAATGTCAACGAGTAGCTTCGGTTTTGGTTTCGCCGGGTTGTGCACCTGTCTTAGGCTATCGTCTCTTCACCGCCACTGCTCACGTCGTCGTGGTTCGCTCCAGACTGCAGCGCGATGCATTAAGTACCCTTTTCTTCTCGTCGATACAAATTAGGCACAGCAAATAACTAAGCAATTACGATTTTGTCAGCATGGGAAGCGAGCGAAAACGCCGCAAAGGTGAACAAGTGAACGCAGAACGACGTAAACCGAACGCCGTGCAAGCTAACTGCGCTCAGTGCGCTCACTGCGATTAATTATCAAATTTTCACCGTATTGGTGATTTCCCTACCAATATTTTGACCGAGAGGCAATGGTCCTGGCAAAGCGGGAGTCGCACATCTAAAATGTGATCACGTGGTGCAAGTCCAATACGAACCCTACACACAACGCCTTCAACAAAGGTCGTTCACTGATTTGAATGGCCCAGTTGACTGCTTGAGTGACGAGTGTTGCTTCCTTGTTGCTGACAATTTTCCATAATTTCACGGTCGTCTTATTTTTTATTCTTTAAACCGAAACTAATGAGCTACACATTGAGTGCAAAAATGCATTGAACGAATATCATGAGAACCGAGCTAAATGCAGATGCGCCTCTAAAATATGTAAAAAAAAAAAAAGCAAATTAAGCGCCTCCGAATAGCATAACGATACTAGATGTAAAAAATATTGCATATGGCCCAACGCTCAATCCCAGCAAAAAATAGGATTGGTGCGTTTTTTTCTGAAATACTGGAAATGTTGATCAAGAAGAACCCGACCGTTCGTCATTACCGTGTTCATCTCTTGCACTGTCTTGGCTGAGACAAGTTTGCTGAGCTATCACGTTGCGAATTACTTGTTTATGTTCTTATATCAGTGGTTAAAATGTCTTGTATGCAGCTGCGTAGTGAGGAACTCAAGTCAGAACGCGTTCTTGCTTGTCGTATCTATAGACCGACACGCGGGCTTGACTTCACCGAGCTGCGGCAGCGCTGCGATCTCGCCGAAGTCGGGAGGTGTAGGCGAAATAGCGCACGTTTTGCATGGGCGTCATAGCATTTCAGCATGCCGCAAAGCTGTGTAGCCGTTAATTGCACCGAAAGGTACAGCACAAGTAGCGGGGTGGGTTTCCACAAATTCCCGGCTGACTCCGAAAGGCGAAGAAGGTGGATAATATCAGTGGATCGAAAAGAATGGTCGCCTCGCGCGGACGACCGTTGGTGCGGCACGCACTTTCTTAAAGGCAAGTGGGGCATCCACTTCAATTCCGTCCCGAGGCTTGCTTACGTGCAGGAAAACCGTCGTCTGATCGGGACCCCCCAGATTCTGTTCCCCTGGTGTTCGAGCACAAAGCACCGCCCAAGCACTCGTCGGTGGCTCGCTACGCCCCCACTGTCAGGCGGAGGAAGATCGGCGGCAAAACGTCAGTGTTGTAGGCATTACCGAAAAAAAGTAACGGGATACGTTACTCGTTACTTCAAAAAAAAAAAAAGGAACGCGTTACCAACCTACGTTACCTCAAAATAAAAGCAACGCGTTACCGTTATCAATAAGAAGTAATGCACTTTATTTTTGCGTTACTTTTTTTACTTATGATTGAACTCGTCTTACTGTTTTAACGGTACAAGTTTGCATAAAATCATATTTTAAGAAATATTATGTTAATGCAGAAACTGAACATAATTAAGAAATCGGAATGATTTCTGTTTGGCTCCTTTTGAAATATTCTTAGGCAAGACTTGGCGGCTATATCCAGACCACATTTGTGTTCATCGTAACACTCGCCGTCGACTGCTTGACCTGCACCCAACGGTGAGTTCTCGGGGGCGGTGCCCATCCCTAGGACATGTACCATCGGCTCGGCATGGAACGACTTGGTTCTTAGCTAGTGGCCAGGAGACCCGAGACATGGCTCAACCTTCTCCAAGACACTCCGGGGACGGACCTCAAGGTCTGTCAAAGTCCACAGCTCCCATTAAAAGTACTACTGCAGTGGGAACCCAAGCGATTACTTCCGGCACACAGACTCCATGCCCCGCTAAAAGACCGCGGACTGATAATGATGATGAGTTATCTGACTACGAGAAAATTACATGCTTCTCAATAGACGACGTCACTGAAGTGGATGAAGAGAAAACTCCATTCACTCTGGTATCGTACAAGAAAGATCGCCCTGCTGGAATATCGGTGGTGTTTAAACCAGTCACAAGTGAGCAGTCATTCATGACGGTGAATCCTAACACAATAGCCAACGAGACCATTAACATCACAAAGGAAAAACTTCACTCTCATCGAATCAACAAAGAGGGCAGCCTGACTGTTTCCGTCGCTTCACTTCAATCCGCAAGCAGGCTCCTTGCTGTGACATCCCTTTCCGCCATTGAAGTGGCAACGAGTGTGCCTAACTTGTACTCCAAGAACCTTGGCAAGATTAAGGGGGTAGTTCTGGAGTATTCTGACGATGAATTACTGGAATATCTAAAAGATTTCGGAGTCATCTCTGTTCAACGCCAAGTGTCTTACCGAAGACAAGGCAACGGTAACACTGTTTCACGGAAAACAGAGAGCGTCCACCTGCACTTCCGTCCAGATCGTGCAATGCCCCAAGGAATTTTGCTTGGGGTCACAAGCCACTCGGTAGACGAGTACTTTGGGCCTCCAGTGCAATGCATTAATTGTCAAAGGTAGAATCACATACCAAACTTTTGTCGTGGCCCAACTCATTGGAAGGTGTGTGCAGGTGCCCATAACCACAAGGATCATAACCAAACAAGAGCCGAAATGTGCAAATTGTGGCGGAGGGCACTCTGCCGCATTTGCTGGTTGTCCAATAAATAAAACTGCCTCAACCACACTTAAAATAGAGCTTCTGATCGGTAGAGAGGTCCGCACCAAATCGCCGATCTGGAACCCAGAAGTGGTGCGTTCCCCACCGTGCTTGAAACGCTTGAACGACACGGCAGTCAAAAAGGTAACATACTGCGATGTTGAGAAGGTTACATCGAAAACAAACAAGGAGAAAATCAGTAATGGCAAATCCAAACTTCACGGCTCATACAGCCGCGCCCACCGAACTCCTCCATCCAGCACAACTGAGGTGCCTACCGAAGAAGCAGTCCCAGGAACATCGATCACAAGAACAAACTGCAGTCAACCAGTATCCGCTTCATGTGCTGCGCGAAGAAATAGACAAGAACGACGTGTAGAGATTGGCCAACTTGCGCTTCCAATGCTTTTGGCTGCACTCAAGGCAATTATTAACGCGCTTCCTAATGGCAATGATCTTTTAGAAGTTCGAGCCTTGCTAACGATGGAACCGCTTATTAAGTCCACATGCCTAACGGTAAGTGGATATCTTAATGACTGGCGTATATAAACGCACATCAATATTTCAATTGAACGCGAATGGACTACGAACCAAAAGCGGGGACTTCAGACAATTCGTTGCTCAGTTTTGTTTGCCTATACTTGCAATATCTGAGCCCCGTGTGGATAGTTCGTTTCGACTGGCAAACTATGCATTACACAAATCTACGCGACCAGGAGGTCCTAGTCGCTGTTTACTTGGAATACGAAAAGATTTAATCTCAACACTTATTGTTTCCTCAACTTCAGATGTGCCAGAGTATGTTGCCTGTCAATTACGCGTAGGACCGGTGCCACTTACTGTTGTGAGCATCTACATAGAGCCACAAGTTTCGATGACAAGCGCTGATTTTAACTCGTTCTTCAAACGACTTACTGCTTACTATGTTATGTGTGGAGATTTTAATGCCCAACACACTGTGAGGTAGCTCTCATTGTGACCGAAGAGGAAACCTATTTGAAAATATTATAGATCAATATGTCATGAATATATTGAATGATGGTTCACCAACATGCATAAAAAAAGCCAAATATTTCAGCTGCCTTGATACGGTGGGTACTCCAGACATCTCGTACGACATGGATTGGCGCACATGATATAGACACTCGTGGCAGCGACCACTACCCGATACTTATTCACCACCCTTGGCTAACCTCAAAACAACCAAATTATTGTGTAGCTTTACAAACTGGAAGATGTTTCGTTTTCTGAATACCAGACAACTCGAAGAAATTCGGAGAGTCGAGGGCTTTGAACGAGTGATCAGTGCTAGCAGTTCCAAGAGAGACTGCAGGAGTAAACGGTGACTATGACAAGCTTCGAGCTATTCACCGGAGATTAAAAACACGATATAAGACATTGGCAAGAACAGAGGATTTTTATGAAGTCCAATGCATCCACACTAAAATGAAACGATTTTTGCAAAAACTTTCTAAACGCCGATGGAGAAAGCTCTGTGCAAAATTTTTACTTTTCACCCAGGTCAAAATGGTGTGGAACATAGTACGCTCTTTGAAATCACCAATAACTTAGATAAGACCGTTCAGAGCTTTGGACCTGTCACGAGGTACTTCGGAGTTGACAGTGGCGAATCAATTCGGTGGTCTACTTACAGAACAGGGAGACGCGATGACCTCCCCTGGATACTACGCATCATGCGAAGCCGCAATTAAAAGTACAAGTGAAGAAATGAACTCAAGTAATTCTCACCTAGGTCCGTGAATTTAGTATTCGTAAACTGGAAGGTGCACTGGCGACGATTAGTAAACACACAACTCCGGGTCATAACCAAATAACATATCAAGCACTTGCAAATCTTGGTCCGGGAACTCAAATACATCTTGAGATCTTAAACGATGTCTGAGGAAAAGAAATTCTCCTTGGCCGGTTTTCTCGAAACGACGGTAAACCCATTTTGGTAAACCACGGTGCCTAGAGAGGAAAAAGTACCTAGGTGCTGTGATAAATAGCTGGATATAAAACAACAATAATTATTTTCGATTGGGCAGTAAGATGCGCCATCTTTCGGTAAAACAAGCCAGTCATTCTGTTTATTCCCTTTTCGGCTGGTTATTATCGATCTAGTATGGTATTTTAAGTCAAAATATAGTAACGTTGTACTTGAAGACCAATTTATTTGCTTCAGGTGGCATGAAGAAATCTTAGCTATTAGCTAGAGTTTGTGCCTTCCAGTCTGACAATTAACGCCGGTGCTGTAGTCTCGTTTTTGTTCCTTGCGACGCACGTTTCCGCGATTCCTGCTGATCTCAACTGTTTGCCCTCTCTTCCGTTTGCCCAACCGATCCACCGGTGACGAGAAGCTAAGCTGCTCGTCACCGTTGAATTGCTGGCCACCGGGGATATGTAAAAACCTCGATGCTGTCGGCATACTGTTGGCGCACTGCGAACAAAAAAAAAAAAAAACAACAACAGTACAATGTCCCAGGGGGGCTATGTTGCACGTTTTGGACTCCCAGAAGACTAGGAAGAACCAAGTGACGTAGGTGTGAATGAACCTATCTTAGCATGAACGGTATCTTCTGCAGATACCGTCATCAGCGACTCCACCAATCAACATCCAAAGAGCATTGTTGACGTCACTTCCTTCTCCCTAGTCTCCTGGGAGTCCAAAACGTGCAACATAGCCCCCCAGCTGTTCACCCGGAACAAAGACTTTATCGAGGATAACCTCCTTTCTCCGCAAAGTAATCGCTGCTCACGAGTTGGCGTGCATAGTGTAACAAATAAACGTACTAGTATAAATATTTACCAACACTCGTTCGCAAAACCTTTTTTTACTCACCATAAAAACACTTGCAAGGCGTATGTGCCGTCATTAGTCTTGGATCTCGGACTGCTGAAGGGTGATGTGTTCGCGGAATGCTGCCGTCGGTTAGTTTAGTAGTCCCTCTGAACTACCGCTTTGCTTGACGTGCTGATAGGTTGATGGTGCGTCATTAATATAACAGCCGGATTGAAATGAATGTTCAGCAGAACCAAGCAGAACTATTAGCCCTCATTAAGCAACGTCGCGGCCATTTTGCTTGTAGGTACTGCTCCTTCCTCGGCGCCACTGCTCTCCCAGTCACGTGACCTAGAATTCCCCCTTCTAAGGACAATAGTTAACTTTAACCCACGGTTCGCGTTCGAGAAAACGGGCCCTCGGCTCATGGAAACTGGCAGAGGTTGTTCCTTTACTAAAATGTGGGAAATGCCCAGCAGCCCTGGAATCGTTTCGTCCAGGAAGTTTCACTAGCTGTGATGCGAAACTCGTGGCAAAGATGATACATTTGCGCCTGCAATGGTGGTTACAATCAAATCACGTATTACCTGAACAAATGACTGGATTTCGCTGTAGAAGGTGCACTATTGACTCTGTGCTTGACCTTGTTACCAGAGTGGAACACGAGCGCACATCTGGAATATGGGACCCATTCCAAAATTACCTCAGTCATCAATTAGAAGCAATTCAAAATCGTGCAGTCAAATTCATTTTTTTTAGCTATTCATACAAAATAAGTGTCACCGGCCTAAAGGAGCTTGCCAAACTATAGATAACCTATCCCTTCGCCGAAAATATTTTAAACTAACACTCTTTCAAAATTTTATTACGATTTCCAGCCAAATTCACCGTACATCATGCCATCCGCACCAACATCTCATCGTACCGGTCATCAACTCAACGTGATGCGCACCAAAACTGGAACAGTGACCTCGTCTGCTTTATTTGTTCTACGCGCAGCGAAGGAATGGAATGACGTGCCCCGCAACATCGTTTCCATATCTTCTCCTCTTCATTTCAAAGAGAAATTGAGCGAAATCATACTCACCGCTGCCTTATAGTTGAAAAAGAAAAGGGAAAGAAAACGAAAAGTGTCTTTACAATATTTTGTTTTTGAATGATTTCAGTATAACCTTGTATACTTTCTTGTGTCATTTTACTCCTATTGTTCTTGTTTTCTTTACTCATTTTACAAATGCGAGTTTTAAAACCTTCTGTAATACCCTACTTTAGGGTGTCTTGAAGGTCAATTGCAATAAATAAATAAATAAATACCCATAGCAGTCTTCTTGGATATTCATCGCGCCTTTGATACCGTGAGCCACACCTATGTTCTGCACGGACTCATTCGACTGAAAGTGCGAGGACGGGTTGTACGTTGGACCTAAAACTTTCTGCTCCATCGCAAGACATTTGTAAAAAAACAAACAAACAAACAAAATCAAACAGACAAACAAACAAACAACGCGGAACATGTAAAGCATGGGGTTCCACAAGGTAGCCTACTTAGCCCTACCTTATTCAACGTTGAAATGGTTGAATTACCCCAGCGACAGAAACTTTACAATTGCAGTTGCAGTCTGGCCTTGATGAGATATACAAATACCTCGGTGAAAGAGGCATGGACATCTCAGCTAAAAAATCTGCAGTTCTACGCTTCACTGAAAAGCACCTCAAAGGGCTTAGGCTGCATCCACGAGGACAAAACATCGAGCGAGTCAAATGGCACAGATTCCTTGGTGTCGTGCTAAACTGTTCTCTTATATCGTCGAGGCATATTGATATGCTTAAAGAAAGTGAATGCTATCGTTAACGTACTTCGGTGTATCGCGGGAGCGAGATGGGGAGGCTCAACGGATGGTCTCCTTCTTCTCCATGCAGCTCTTGTACGACAAACAATCTCATATTCAATACCAGCTCTACAAGGAATCTCACCAACATCAGAAGAGCGATTAAAATATATGATTGCACGAAGTCTGCGCGTATTCTTAGGTGTTCCTCGGACTACTTCTACTGAACTCGTATTCGCGGAGGCCCTAGAACCTCCAGTAATTGTCCTCCGTACTCAAGAAGTATGTCGACACTACTTTCGTCAAGCCACACACGACGGTGGCCGTCCCTCGTGTCAAGACATTTTTCGACAACGAATTCAATGCCAGTTTCGCAAACTTCTTATTAAATTGCCAATTTGCGTACCAAACCTTGTGCATTGGCTTCCTAACTTACAACGCCCCCCATGGACAATACCGCCACTGAAGATACAAACAGACATATCTGAAATTGATTCTAAATCATCTGTAGACTCTACTGTGGCAAAAATTCTCTCCCTGGATCATATACAACTTCACTACGACACTGCTGTTCATGTTTATACAGACGGATCGACATCAAATCGAGGCTCAACCTCTGCTTTTACTATTCCCAAGTTTAATGCAAACAAATGCTTTCAGCTTTCGCACCATGTCTGTTGAACAGCGACCGAGCTGCATGCGATATTTTTAGCGTCTGCATTTATTGACACTTTTAATAGGCCAGACAACTGGATCATACGGACAGATTCTAAGAAAGCACTAAAAATATTGAAGGGTATAAGTATGCGGTCCTTTTTGCGACCTTTACTGTATTAAATTCAAATTACACTAGTTCATGCAGAGAGTCTTGGGCACTCGACGCGTCTCCAATAGATCCCAGGCCATTGTGGAATTGACGGAAACGTTGAAGCTGACCGGTTGGCTACAGAATCCTATATATATACGAAACAATAGAACTAACCATCTTCACACCCACAGATGCCAAACTACTACTACGACATTACCGAAAGGAATATTCACTGACAATGCTCTCCTTCCGCATATTGACCCGGACCTTAACTTTCAATCACAATCCGGAACAAAAAGAAAATACGCCACTCTCCTGCACCGATTAAGAATTTAAGTGGCTTTTACTGGAAGTTTCTTACATCGAATTAAACATCGAGTGACCCCAGTATGCAAGTGGGGTGATCCTTTTGAGGATGTTAACCACATCCTCTTAGAATTTCAGTGCTATGCAGTGAAAGTCACCGAATGAAAATTTGACTTCAACTATATTGGACAGTTGTCCCTTATTTTTGGTAAACATTTTGGGTCCTTGGGCCAACTGAAAAACACTCAAAAGAGCACTCAACATTATTCGTGACTTTTTAAAAGACAGTGGACTTTTATACGAGTATTATGTACAGATATATGCCATACGCCTATGGTTGTATATATTTGCAGGTATGTGCACAAGTGAGTGAGCGTGACAGTATATAGCGTGAGTGTAAGTAACGTGATCTATCCCAACTGAAAATGAGACAAGCAACAGGCTGACCAGAAATGCATCAACTGCCTCAACTGTTTTTACTGTGTTTTGCAGCAAGTGTTCTGTAACGCTCCCTTTTTTTCTTGTGCGTGCGTGTGTGTGTGTGTGTGTGTTGGTGTGGTCGTGTCAGGCCTGTGCTGTGACTCCCTACTAATTAATTTTCTTTTTTAATGATTATGTTTTTAGGTCTTAGTTCATATCACTTACAAGCTTTGCAGTAGCCAGCACCATTTCAAGGCTGCCAAATTCTTCATAGCACGATCTATTTTATCCTTCTTCTGAACGTAATTAATTTATCTCTTTTTACAGTTTCGCCCCTATACTCACGAGAAAAAATGCAAAGAAAAAGTAGAAAACTCAGAAATTCAAGTGGCTTGACGCCTAAAAACACGGAAAAGAGTTGAAGTGTAATTACTTTAAGACGGGGTAAAAAAAAAAAAAAAAAAAACAACGACTAACGTAACTACGTTACCCGTTACTTAAAATAGTAACTTTAATAAGTTACCCGTTACTGTTTTGAAGAAGTAACGAGCATGTTACTACGTTACACGAAAAAAGTAACCCATTACCGGTAGTGCCGCTACTTGTTACGTGTTACCGCCAATGCTGCAAAACGGACAAAGCGTTACCGCTTGTTATGCCTTGTAGTCCTGAGGGTAGGAAAAATATCATACCTTAAATTCAAGACGCTGTGTGTATTAATCAATTAATAAATACACTTCAGCAGACCCAAAGTCTGCTGATTCCGCCGGCAGTGCGGAAACCGGCTCGAAGTAATCGTAGGCCTCGAGAGACTTGTATGCCTGCACCGTGTCCGCCGTGAACTGGCTTGGCGAAAAAACTAAATAAACGACGACGTGAGCCGTCGACGTCGGTGGCAGCAACTTCGCATCGGAACTACAGCAGGCCTTGTTTACGGAGTACAGATCGTCAAAGCCAACGCCGTCAGCGCACAGTTTGTCTCGATACCGCTGCCGTTCAGGCTCGGGTAGCGAGCTCAAATAGTCGGGCATAACGTACGATATACGTTGGCAGAAAATACGACGCACAAATGAAGCTAGAAGCGTGTGTACAGCGTCAACAACGAGCGCACGCCATAGAACGCAATGGCGAAAACATGGAGAACCTGGCCACTTTTGCCCATAAAGCTGCTGCGCATGCGTGGCCTTCCGGCCGTGTTGGTAAACAGAGCCGCGCCGCGTGTCGGTCTATACGTCTTTTCTCCTAACATTTATTGAACGGTGCCAACTTTTATTGCAGGCAAAGCTTTTCATATGCACACATCCTCTTCCTCCCTCCACCCAGACCCCCCCCCCCCCCCCCAAAAAAAAAAAAAAAAAAAAAAAAAAAAAAACACCAACATCTCTACAGAAAGAAAAAATTCGTTCATACAAAAAGCAGCATTTGAATTAAAAAAAAAACAAAAAAACATGGGCCGAGTCAATGCGTATTTTCGTAACTTTTTGTCTTTTCTTTTGACAACATTTATTTTGGGTGATCTCAAATAAAATTTTATTGCATTTGATAAGAAAGAATGGTTTCGCGCTAACCAAACGACGTTCTGTGAAACATTACACACTAAAAAAAAAAAAAAGGTATACTCTTACATTCGCTGTCAGATATACGACACCCTAAAACCTCAGTTGGATGTACAGCGGATTGACGTTGAACCGACAGTGCCAAATTTCACGAGCGGCTTGATAGCCGAGCTGCATAAGTTATTACAATAGCTAATGTAAGTGTGACTGACTGCAAAAAAGTTATCGGGGTTTTCTTGGCTCAACTGAAAAATCTATTTTTTTTCTGTAGACTTTGATACGTACTTGAGCTGTTTAATATAATATATCACACCGTCGTCAACCCTCTCGCAAAAGTTGGGGCAGTCAGTTCAACGTCAGCGCGCTGTACATTCAACTGAAGTTTTCGGGTGTCGTATACGTGACAAGGAGTGTAAGAATATGCCCTTTTTCTTAGAGTGTATGGGGCTATATAAAGCTGGGCAATGTGAACCTGTGCTAGCATTACAACATTTCTGTTTCCGCGTTGACATATCCAACCTAAATTCACGAAACACGGAAGGAACAGGGCAACGAGTATATTAACTAATCTCCGTTTACCCCTACACCTAAACTGTGGTGGAAGCTAAGTCCTAGTTGGATCAGTCATACGCCTCTTTTTCGCCACGTGATCACGCTCCCGGCCATAGCCACGAGCAGAGAGCCGGGCCAGGCGATAAGAGGGAGGTGTCTGATTGGTCCGGTGGGCACGTAGCTCCCACCACAGTCTCAGCTTAGGGGTGAACGGAGAATAGGAGAGAACGCGATCAGAAAAAAACACTCCCTTCCAGCTTTCTACGACCCCCCCCCAGTGCACTGGGCGTTCTTTTTTAGCTTTACAGATATCTTTTAAAAAAGCTGTGAAAGCTACACATGTGTAGTTTTGTGCGGGTGAGTTGTACGGCCAGGGGGCCAAAGTATGCGAGGCTAATCGTGACGATTAGTCGGCTAGTTACATAAAATTTGCTAATTATCTTTGTAATGACTGAAAATAGACTTAAGGTTCGAATTAGAAACTTGCTGAGCGTCATCGAAACCCGCTAAATCAGTAACCTTTAGAAAGACTTTGAGCTCGTGAGAAGAGCAGTGATGCGCTATAGTTTCCACTAGTGCAGCTGGACCAAGGCTACCGGTGTGATGAGGCGCCCGCGCGATCTTTTCGGCTCTTACTGTAGTCTTCGCCTTGTACCTCTTGCCCGAGTGGTACATTTAGCGCACTACTACGCGTCGCACGCGCTCAAAGTCTTTGTAAAAATGATTGACTAAGTGGTTTGGAATGACGCTCAGCAAGTTTCTAATTAGAACCATATGTCTATTTTCACCAATTCAAAAGTTAATTAAACAATTTTACTTGATTAGCCGACTGATAATTAGGAATAGTCCCCTTGGCCATAAAACTCACCTGCACAAACAACATAAGTGTAGCTTTCACTGTTTTACAGCGGAGATGTTAAGGGCTAGTTTCCCCAGGATCGTGTGCACCAGTAAACGAATGATGACGCAAAACTATGGACAGCTACTGCCATCTATGAGCAATGGTGGCAACCTTTCCAGCCGTTCCACTCTGGCTTGCCGACTTGCGGCCGGCCATACTTCATTCCCACCATAGTACAGCTTCGGTGATCTTGCTTCTTAGCCAGAGTGGAAAGGCTGAAAGGTTTTTTAAACAAATCTATAAAGCTCAAAAACAAAAAAAATCCTGTATTTTCTGCCTAATCCGAAGCCTGCTATGCCTAATCCCCGAAGAAAGGGACAGTGCCCCTCTAAGACCCAGCCCCGGGAGAAGCGTCCAAAAATAAGGTATGGTTGTAGAAAAGACAAAATGTTTTTCCGTTTTGTTTTACGGAAAGGAACCTTTTCGCGACTAGCGGAGTCGGGTAAGAAGTCAGACCCTCGCCCTTGCCACCTGGAATCGTACAAAGCCTCTACCTGACTTAAGATCAAGCTGCGATATCCTCTTAAGCTGTCGCCGATTATAGATAAAAGACCCTAAGCGCCGAAGTTTCTTGCTTACTAAGGAAGGTCATCGCAGGGCTCAGCCTGGACACGAGTGCTGTGCGAGCTTTCCGTTGGATTAAAGATTAAAACAGCGCAGGGACACGGACAAGAACAAGAAGGTAGACAAACAGCGCCTTGTTTGTCTACCTTCTTGTTCTTGTCCGTGTCCCTGCGCTGTTTTAATCTTTAATCATGAAATACCAACGAGCCCAAACTTCTACTTTAATCAATTTCCGTTGGAATTCGCATTCAATCGGTCAGAAGACAAGTTCAAGCCTAACAATGACGCAGCACTTGTGCACAATCTGGGCCCTAGGGTGAACTTCTTTGCTGATGCAGAAAAATGTTTCACCTCGTCATTCTTACCTCAGACTGCTCATACATCATAGAAAAGACCGGGTGTTAGCTGATTTTAGAGCGCAGCTCTTGAGGAGGAATGAGTAGGGAGGGGTACTGAGGGGGAGGAGGAGGGAAGGATATTGAAGGGAGGTAGACCCCTCCTCCTCCTCCTCCTCCTCCTCCCCTCATTCTTGAATATGCTCCGGGGGGTCACGTGACCTTGGGGCGAGGGAGTGACGTGACCTCAGGGAGGGGGAGTCACGTGACCTCAAGGGAGGGGGTCACGTGACCTTGCGGGGGTCACGTGACCTCGGGGGGAGGTAACGTGACCGCGGGGTGTCACGTCACCTCTGGGGGGTCACGCGACCTTGAGGAGACCTTAGGGGGTCACGTGACCTTGGGGGTCACGTGACCTTGAGAGGGGCCACGTGACTTTGGGGTGACCTTGGGTGTCACGTGACCTTGTGGTGGCCTTGAGGGGTCACGTGACCTCGCGGTTACGCCGACGGCGACGGCGACGCCACTGAAGCCGGAAACGGGCCCCTAAGAGCTGTGCTCTAAATTGTACAGAATTATCTGGGGACACTGAAACATGTACGAAGCTGCGCTTGCTTCGAACATGTCTGCTCGCAGGTTTTGCATGCCCAATGGACACCGTACAAGGCAGAAACATGCCACAGGCAGTGTCTGCTGGCTGTCTTCCGTATCATGTGGTGACAGTGCGATGCGTCTGAAGAGATCAGCGAATCCTAGGTTCACCTATAGCAACGGGTGTTAGAAATCGGCTTCACTCAACGAAACTTAGATAAGAAACTTTCAGCCTTTCCACTCTGGTGAAGAAGGAAGACCATCGGAGCTGTACAATGAAGAGTAATGGCCGGCCGCAAGTCGGGAAGCCAGAGTGGAAAGGCTGCCGCCATCTATAAGCGACGGCGGCAACGAGATTCGTCGCTTGCCGCCGTCGCTCATGGATGGCGGTAGGTGCCCAGAATTCGGTGTCTTCATTTCTCTGCGGGGGACACGATCTTGGGGAAACTAGCCCTTAACAGCCCCGCTGTAAAAGCCTGAGTGATTTTCCTGCCTCAATAAAGGATGTCACCAACTGGACACGAGTGCTGCGTCAGCCTTCGGCTGGAAGTCGGGTTCCAGCCCAGCGGTGACGCACCCCAACACGTTTCCCGGCTGACGTTGACGCTGGCGAGACACGTGTCCCTGCAAGGACACCAGTTTCTGCCGAACTCTGACGCAGCACTCGTGTACAATCTGTGCCTTAGTTTTTTGGTGACTCTGGAAAACACTTAGGTTTTCTTATCATTTCCAGCACACTGGCAAGAAGAGGAGCTTGCCTTGAGCACACGGTAGGCGACTTGCTCGTCCAGCTGGTAAGCGTTTCGGTAGGCGCTGAACACGTAGTGACCCGACTCCGAGAGCTCCGCCTGAGTGCTGAACTCGTGCAGGTAGGCGGCGAAGGACTGCCGCAGCCCGAGGCTCAGCTTCCGGCCCAGCAGGTGCACCCGAGTCACCAAGCCAGATGTGGGGTCCAGCTCCAGGCGGTACATCTACGTCAAGTGCAGTCAAAACTTGGTCAGCATAATGTCTCTCTGTAAGATTCAGACTTTCCGTTTCTTGCAACTACCGACAGTCACTGTTGCGCGAAGGGGCAAAACACGTGCCACGAGCGAGTGCCACATAAAGTAGCTGGATCCTGGGAAAGCAGCGCTAGGCTCCCCCTAGGGTCGCCATTTTGGTTCATGAAAAAATAAATTTCTTTTTTGACCTCTCTATTCTTGGCGTGCCGATCTAAATTTGTCCGGGACGTGTAGCAATATAGAAACGTTTCGTGCAATTTAGTAAGTTTATATTTAAATTATGTTTACTTTTTTTTATTTTCCAGCCCCTAGAGATAATATCTCCCTGATCCGGCCCCTTAGCCAGAAAGTTTGGACACCCCAGTTCCAGAGCATAATTTTGGAATTTTTCAAGCATGATGTACTTGAAATGGAGCTCTTCCAATCAGTATCGTGACACCTCTACCAGAAATTCACAGGTCAGCCGACACGCAGCGTGCGGGTCATTCGTCACCAGGCCGCTTGTAAGGTAGATTTATCTCCAAGTGTGCAATCAAGTTCCAATGCCATTCTGGGAGATCAGTTGATTCTCGCCAATCGGTCGTAATAGTTCCTGCATGCTGTCTCCAGTCTCTAAGCTTTTCGAGGGCCTTTACGTTCAAAACCTTCCGCCATGTCAGTATGACGCCAAGGAAAACAGCTGCTGATTCAGCATGGGAGATTTGGAGTACTGATCTGCGTTTCCGAAGTCCATTTGAGACGAACTGATTGTTCACGTTCAGGACCAGCTTCACCTTCTGCCTACCCATAGATGCTGGATTGTTAGCTTTAGAATTTAGGTTGTGGCCAACCTTCACAAGTGAGGTCTTCTCAAATGAGTACAGTTTCCTAACAACATCAAACGACGCAGCTTTCATTCGAGCAAGTTCGTCAGGCATTTGTCCAGACAAACTCATTTCTTGAAAATAAAAGCCCGTTCCAGGATTCTTCTGAATTAGGCAATCGTTTCTTATGCACTTCAACGTGTGCACTGTTTCAGCAATATAGTAGAAAAGACGGCTCTCACCAGGGAGTGTCAGTAGACGGTGCTTAGTTTCGGTCTGTTCGCAAACAGTGACATCATCCTACGGATGAGAGTATATTGTTTTCGGTTATCACGGCGATGACCGTTCAGTCCCATTTCTTCAATCTTCAAACTGATGGTCTTTATATGCTGATGCAAGCTTTCTGCATTAAGTTTGCTGACAGGGTAGAATGTGAAGTACATAGTTGTTCGAAGAGAAGAGAAACTGAATCATAAACACCTGGGCCGTTTTTGATGCATGTCGTGAATGTGCTGATGATCCTACTATTATGCCTCCCCTATAATCGAAGTAGGGCTTGATGTATATTTCATCGTTCATCAGAGTCACCGTCTTCTAATGAGAATTCATTGACTTAACACGTTCCCATATGTAGTACAGAAAGTGTCTGTCAGTTTGTTTTAAAGACGGGTCGGCTTTATAGTTGGCACGGGCACGGCGCAGAGTGGATGGATGAGGCAGAATCATGCTTGGCGCAGCCCTTGCAAATTACGTGCATGCGGGGACATTGAGGGGAGGGGGGATGCTGGCAAAAACCAAACACTCTGCATTGTACATCCGCGTGTTCATTAGCAGAAGGTCAATTTGCTCAGTCAGCACTTTCAATAAGACACACATCTCTTTCGTTGTGGCAGCGTCTTCAGTCACTTCTGCAAGACGTGAACGGATGAACTTCAGTATAGGCGTCTTCTTCGGCAGTTTTCTACTTCAGGCATCTCGGACAAGTGATGTTCACGCCTCTGAAGCAACTAAGACAAAGTTTGGAAGTCGCACACCCGGTCCGGCACCTTACTGCCGCAGGGAATTATAAGTGATTGCAGTCTCACCATTCTCAGAAAAACCGAAACCGACAGGTCTGCGAGCACTGTAATGGCACCTCTGACGAAAAGTGACGGGTCTGTACTGATGCAAGGTAACATGACACAATTTTTATTGACAGTTACTGTTCAAAACTTTGCATTACAAACACCTGGCAGCTTTGCTCTTCAATCTGCATACGAGGACATGGAGTTACTTTCCTGTTCTTGCTGATTCGTATAAAGTAGAATGCTGCATAATAGCCTCCTGAAAGGCAGCATCCTACATTTTAGCTTTTTTTTCTCGCTAGGGATGACAAGTACGAGGTGCAGTTTGAGAAACAAACCGGAGGTACAGCGTCCTGTCCTGATGTGAGTCGTGTTGCTCAATCTCGATAATTTTTCCTGTTTGTTCGTCGTAATGCAAAAGCATGGTGACGAAAAATTGTGCATGGGAATGCAGTTCGCATACCTGCATGAAAAGATGACAAAAGGAGAGTATTACTGGCGTAAAAATGACTGCCTACGTGGAAAGTGTTGCTTTTCTTTCAAGAGACTTCCATACATACCGCCAAGGGAGAGTCTAATACACAGACCCTCACTGACAGCCATTAAAGATCTAGCAACAAATAGGGGTACAAACTTTCGTTTACAAATGCTAAATTATAAATGATAAAAGGCACTATAACTATTCCACGAACACGGTTCTTCGTCGTAGCAAGGGTAGCTTACCTTTGAATGTTTGTAAAATCGTTGCGTGGAATAGCTATGAACCGGGCTTTCTTGCGTGTTTCATTATCTGGAAATGACAAGACGTGCACTTTTGGGCCACCCTCATAGGTTACGCGGCCCACTGTCACACAAAACCGGCCCATGTTTCACAGGACGATGATCCCTTAGCAATTCAGCATCACCCCCTAATGATGCTGAATTGCGGGCAGGCAATGGCAAGGCAGGCAATGCATCCCACAGGCATCTTGTCCGAAGTAGTGGTCGGGCGGGTCGAGCAATTAGCGTGGCGTAGGCTGAAGCGGACAGGAGGATGTGGAGGGGCCTTGAAGTAGTCTTAGGTGGTGTCCCTTCTGCTCCCGTCTTCACCCTCCCCTGGCGCCGACCGTCGGGTATTGCACTGCCTCGCGTATCGGCAACACAGTTGACAATTATGATGGAAGACATTTCATAAGAGATAAAAGAAGGATAGAACAAATTTTTATTTTGGAGATAGTTGCAGATAAGTACTTTTTAGTGGCTGATTGAGTGTACAAAGCCGATGAGGATTACATTAGCGAAAAGCGCTGTCAGTGCGATGAGAGCTTCTGTAGATGAGTCGTGGAGGCATATACTTATAGCGATTGCTTCTTTGATCAGGTGGGCCGCCCTAAATTTGCGGGATATCCAAAACGTTTCTCGGAAGAGGTTGCAGAAACACTTGTTTCAAAATACAATCACTGAAAGAAAACAGCAGCTCAGAGAGAAAAGTGAAGACCGGTAGTAATCGAATAGGTTCATAGGCTGTCCCATAACTTCAAGAGAGTTGCCTCACACTCTGATGTGCCTGTGGTGTTCTCTGTCCCATCTAAACTGTCTAGCTTGTGTTCAAAAAGTCAACAACAGAAAAAGGAAAAACAGTCATGTTCTAAAAAAAAAAAAAAACAAAAAAAACGTAACACAGTACGTTGATTGTGCAACGTCACTTGTTTACAAGATAGCCGTGACTTGCGGTAGAGCGTGCGATGGTCGAACTCGGAGGTGTATAAATGACAAAGCACGTGAGCATGGCCTTTCTGTCAGAAGCTCTCCATCGAACAATCTCGCCATTCATTTTGATGTGTGCCCCTGTGCGCCTAATCTTGAAGATACGAAAATTGTACGAGAATTCAAAAATAAAACTGAGAGAAAATTATTTGAGGCCTACTGCCTAAGAGTTTTGAGGGCGCTCGCGCGCTCAAGCCCCCCGGGGGGAAAGGGGGGGGGGGGGGAGGCGCTGACAGCACCGTACCCAAAGGGTGATAAACGTCTTTCTTGGTGAACTGGGTTCCGGGTGTCGTACCTCCCTACGGGCAGCAGCGAGGCCAAACCGCTGCAGAGTGAAGGACGAAGACAGCTGCGTAAGTGCACCGTTGTGTCGCGAGCCTGATTGCGTGTATGAATAGTGAGTGAGTGTGTTTTGAATACACCTATTGCTAAATTACTCAAGCATCAATGAGAATGCAGGGCTTCGTGATCCACGCGCCACATGCACATACCTCTCCCCTATACAAGATTCGAAGTAAATAACCAAAGTAAAGCGTTGACGAACGCGCGTGCAAGATGCAATTTGTATTGGGCATTTTCTTTAGAAAAGTTACTACTGGTGAGGCCAGCACGTGCGGCGCGTGGAACACCAATCCCTGCATTCTCCTTGACGCTTGGATAATTTAGTAATATGTCTATAAACGTTCATTTGTATGTAGCGCTTGGTCCTGTCTCTCCTTTCTCGTGTGCGAGCGCCCCCCTCCCCCCATACTTTTATATCGTGCCCAATAGTGTGCGGCTCCTATTTCTTGGCGATGACATTGGAGCACCTAGTGTCGCGGTGCTTCGGGTGCTTTGTTTTGACATGACAATGTCTCACCCGAAGGCGCGCGTGTACAAAAAGTTATGCAAGGTAAACTGATCTGGTATAAAAGTGGTAACTTGGTCAAGTTGGTGATGCATTTCAAGAAAAAAAAGCGCAAAAATTAGACGAAGGACGGGTGAAAGTGAGGGGAATGTACATGATAAGCGCTGTACATTGCTGTACAGCGCTTGTCAAGCACATGATTCTCACTTGCCTTTCGTGTAATATTTGCGCTTTTTTTGTTTGTAAGGTAAACAGACCTCACATGCAGTTCCACGTGACGCGCACTTCTGGCTCGGAATTTCGAACCACCTTTGAATGAGTTACCCGTAGATTGTGATAAAACCAACAAATAAAGGAACAAAAACTTGCACCTTCCTTGAAGTTGCAACCGCAAACACGAGAGAGCTTTAAAGGCAGCCTTTAGGAGCCGTCCACATTGTTTCCCCGGATCACCCGAATTCACAGTTGCCGCCTCGTTGGGTGCAGATTAGTAGAAGGAAACCTAAAGAAACACAAACCGCGACAAAGCTTGCTGTCGTTGCTGGAGCCGACAACGGAAGAGCGTTGGGGCATGTCGGAAAACTTCGAAACGCGTGACCACCGCTGCCTCCTACAGTCCCGAGTCGGACGCACGACGCCACAAAAATCGTGCACTCCTGTCTGCTGCTGCTGCGCATGCGACGTGGAAACTCAGGAAAAGGCCATTGGCTGAACCTTTCTCGTCTCCAGTCGACTGGCTGCATTGCTGCAAACGAGGAGTTCCCCCTCGGGTGCATGACCCTTTGATAAATAGAAGCTTTACTGCCAGCTTTACGGTCTGGACTCCTCCAATCGCGGTTCTCGGTCCAAAAATAACCGCTCATTTACCCCCTATTCACACTGGAAGCGGATCCGCGTTCGCGAAGCGGTTGCGAACGCGGTTGTATAAAGATCCAGTACAATTTCACGCGCATTTGATGACTTCAAGTGTGCGTGCAATTGTACTGAAACCTTATACAACCGCGTTCGCAACCGCTTTGCGAACGCGGATCTGCTTCCAGTGTGAATGAGCGGTAAATGCCCGAGTTGCCGCTGGCACGCGATTGTCACAAGGCTCGCGGCATCGGCTTTTTAGTCCACCTGCCGGCGGCGCCGGCACCGGCACATAACACCCCTTTCCCCATAGATGTAGCGCCCATAGCGTTCTGTGCCTATTTCTTGGAGGTTGCTGTCTTGTTCCGCTTCCGACATCTGTCGTATGTTTCGGTGTCGTCTCGGAATTATCTCGGAATGACGATCTCTCGGTAGGGTGATCCTGTTGGGAGTCCGAAAGAGGAGCAAGAACAGACCACGCAGCCGATGGAGTCGATGTCGTAAATAGACGCCTGATTTAATCCACGTAACGGCGGGTTGATCCAGTTGTTGTCTCCACCAGCCAGGAGCGACTTCCAAGTATCCTGGTCAACTTTCCTTGGATCCACTTGACAGATCCTTTGCAGTTTAGGACATAAACCGCCTGTCCCTCTCGGAACACCCTGGACGGCGGTTTCTTTTCCGTAGCTCGCTCCTTGGGTCTACCCTCTGAATGAGGAAGGAATCTACTGATGTTGGTAGCAAGCTCCCTGTTCAGCATCAAGAATGCAAGTGTTTTCCCTGTCGAGCTGCAAACTGAGTTGTGTTGTTTGTACAGGAATCTCGCAATTATCAGTGACAGCGACCCCGTTTTCTCTCTTGTCAAACTTTGCTTTAGTTCGTAAACCATGTGCTCAGCTTGGCCATTTGTCGCTGGCCACAACCTTCACGCCATTCTTTTCATAAAAGTTCATCATCTCCTTGGGTACCGAAACGTTTTCGTTGTCGGAAACAATCTTGCGAAGCACTCCAAAAGTTGCAACGTACCTCGAAGTTCTTCGATGACCGCTGCAGATGTGACATTAGCTATGCTTCAAACTTCCAGCCACTTCGTGTAGGTGTCTATACCAACAAGGAACTTCTTTTCTTCCAGAGGGCCTGCAAAGTTCAAATGTATCGTGTCCGAAGGAAGTGATGAGCAATCCGATGTAGGAAGCGGGGCCTTGCTTGGTATCATTCTGGACTCCTAGCATTTGGGGCTGCTGCCAACAGTTGTCTCGAGGCCGCGGTCGATGCCAGGCCACCACACATAGCTGCGAGCAGATAACTTCATGACAACAATTCCCTTGTGTCCAGCACGCTTTAAATTCAAGACTTCAGGGCGTGCCAAGGCAAATATGGCTACCCGGGACCCAGATATGACACATCCTTTTTGAGTGGACATCTCAGTGCCTCTTTTTCTGTACACGGTGAAGTCCTCTGTGAGCTCATGAAACTTGCTTTGGTGCACAGCATCGTAGACACGGCACAGAATTGAACCCACGCATATCATGGATACTATCCTCTCTGCCTTGAGCGGAGAACTTGTCAAGACTTTAATCATCAGGATATCTCCTGGTGAGCAAGGCTCGTCGTCACTGTCAGGAAGGGGCAGACGGCTTAGAACGTTCGCGTTCTGGTGTTGTCTCCCAGGCTTGCACACGAGTTCATAATTGTACGCCGATAGTTTGACTCACCATCGCCGCATTGGGGGTAACAAGACTTGTGGTACCGGCTTCTGCGGTCCCAAGATGCCGAGCAGTGGTTGGTGATTGATGTCAATAACGACGCTTCGTCCGGCGATGTATTGGTAAAAATGCATCGTCACAAACACTACAGCTAATCCTCAATCAAGCTGTGAATAATTTTTCTCGGCATCCCCTAGAGCTCTTGACACGAATGCATTTGGAGCTTCCCTGCTCTTGTAGTCGACCTGCGCAAGAACTTCGCCGGCGTCATATGGTGACCCATCACAAGACAGAAGCAGTGATTTTGACTCATCGTAGTGAGCCATGGTCGTCTTGCGAAGTACCAGCTCTTTTAACTTCCGGAAAGCGAAGGCATGGCGCTCTTCCCAGTGCCAGGGGACGCTCTTGGCTTGTAGTCTGTACAAATCGCAAGCTAAAGTCGCTCGGTTTTCTAAGAACCTGTTGTACAATGCCAGCATTCTGAGAAAAGACTGCGGTGTAGCTTTTGACGTTGGTTCTGGCAACTCCCACAACGCCTTGATCTTGTCGTTGGTTGGATGAACACCAGCCGCATCAATCGTGTAGCCCAGATATACCACCTCAGGAATGCCAAATATGTACTTCTCCCGGTTTGCTCGCAGGCCAGCTTCTTGGAGTCTTGACAGGACAAGTTTCAGATGCTGGGCGTGTTCAGCGGATGTGCCACCACTGACAATGATGACGTCCAGATACACTCTGACACCGGGTATCCATGCAAGTGTTGTCTTCATGCATTTATCGAAAGTGGCTGGTGCTGCCGAGACGCCAAAAGGAAGTCGCTTGACACGATAAAGAAATTATCGTGTAATAGTAAGAATGATGAAAATAATCCCTGGAGAAGGGGATTATTTTCATCATTCTTGTCCAGCTCGCTTGCACCTTTGCATTTAATTGCATTCTAATAGTAAGAACTTTAGCTGTGTTTTTGGTGACTCGTTACTGCTGGTATGCTTAAGCCTGGTCGATGGCTGAGAAAAGTTTCTCTCCCCGCAGGATTGCGAGCACCCCTGACACTGTCGTCAGTGGATATCACGCCATGAGCGTCACAGCGTTGACGGTGCTGCGGTAGTCACCACAAAGTCTGACACTGCGGTTTTTTTTCCCTCAACACTACAACCGGTGTTGCCCGGTTCGAGTGCTGAGTCTGTTCATAGATGCCTTGTTCAGTGAGACGTTGCAGCTTGGCTTCCATCGCAGGTTTGAGCGCGAATGGCACAGTGCGAGCTCGTAGGAATTTGGGTGACGCGTTGTCTTCCAGTTCTATGCTTAAAGCTGGCCCGCTGTAGCCGTTCAGGTTTTCGTCAAAAACTGAACCCGTACCTTCCTATGGCGGCTGTCAGGCTGCCATCCAACACTACCTGGTGCACGCCGCGGAGGCCTAGTCCCAAGGTTGAAAACCAATTCCGCCCAAGAAGGTTACGTTCCGGGTGCTTCATCACAAGTAGAGGCAAGTCCACTTTCAGTTTCTTGAACTGGACCATGGCGTCAGTTGTTTCCAGAGATTTGATACCTTCCCCAGAACAGGTACGCAGAGCGATGTTATAGTGTGTAAATTCTGGAGGCTTTCTTGGACACGCTGCTCGGAACGTTTGTTTGCTGATCAAAGAAAACACCGCTCCCGAGTCCGCCTCAAATCTGAGAAAAACACCCTGAACTTTCAAGCTTATCATTACCTTCTCTGACGGCTCCCGCCGCGTTGTTACGGCGTACAGGTCATCCAGCGTGACTGACGGTACCGTAATGGTTCTATAAGTCTCCTCCGGGTCGAGTGCCTGTACGGAGTTTTGGCCGCTTTCTTTTTTTCTTGGTGCAAGCTTTCATGATGTGTCCCGTCTTTTTGCAGTACCGACACTGTGGTGTCCGGAACTTGCAAGAACTAGGATTGTGGAGGATGGCGTCGTCTTCTCCTAGCGACAATGTGCCGGACGCGTTTTTTCCGCTTTGTTGATTCCTTGAAAATCTGTCTTTATTTGCTGCTGGTAGCCCTTGGCACTCTCGGCGCGTACAGCAATGTCAAACGTCTTGAGAAACGCATGGCCCCGCTCTGTAGACATCCGCTGCTGGAGATTTTCATTTCGAAGACCACAAACAAAACGATCGCGCAACATTATGTTCATGGGTAACATCGTCCCGTTGCTGGGAACCGCTGCTGTGACCGTGCTGACCGTGCCGTCGGCAGCCCAAACAGCTGGCGCTGAGACGGGAGGGCTAGCTGTGCTAGTCGTCGGAGTCACTTGAATATTCCCAAAGGTGCTGTCTGCTGCAATTTCCTTAAGAGCAACGAAGTACGCTGTCACTGACTCTACGGGCTGTTGACCTCGCCGTTGGAACTTGCAACGGCTGAACAGTTCTGCCGGCCGGGGTGTGCTTGGAGCAAATTCACGATCTCTTCAAAAGTAAGCTCACTTGGAGATTTGGGAGCCACCAATGCCTTGACCGTTTGAAAACAGAGTCAGCAGAACGGCCCGGTTCTTGGTGCTATCCCTGATGGCGTTGGCCTCAAGGTAGTAGATGATCAACCCTTTCCCAAGAACGCGGGGGTTTGTTTCCGTCGCAAATAGATAAATACAAGCTTTACTGCCAGCTTTACAGTGAGGACGGTGCCTCTATCGCGGTTCTCGGTTCAGGAATAAGTGCCCGAACTACCGCTGCTACGCGATTCTCACTAGAGCCACTGTATATGGCAGCGTAGATGCCAGAGCAGCGCCACGCTTTTCCCTGTGCCGCCTCTCACCGAGATTGGTCACACGCGGTACCATAGCAACGAGCTGAGCTGGCTTGGTTTCTATAGCAACCGAGTGATGTTACCGGTAAGAGGGCAGCGCCCAGATCTGGTGGATGCGAGTTGATTCGGTGACAGAAAGTGGTGATGTGCCGCTGCTTGCCGAAGATTTCAGGCTTCTTCGTGCTCTCTCACGTGGGTATGACGTGAAGATATGAAAAAAGGAGACTTTATACCCTTTCTGTGCAAGATCGCTCTGGATATTAGCACCTGTGCGGCAGCATCAGTCATATCGCCGTAGCGGTGCTCGGATTCCCGGATGTGTTCGAGGATCGATTAGACTTTTAGCATGCAATTTTCGCATACTCTTAGCTTTGTTTCAAAGTTGGAGTGTCTGAGAATCGATGCGGAATGTATGCGTTGCATGTTGGGCCTTGGGGAAGTTGCTTCAGCCCAAAGTAACCGCATAATCACAGCAACCTTTAGCGAGGAAGCTCCTGCGACCATTACATTTTGTACGTACTAATCAATGATTTTGCAATATAGGTTTAGGATAAAATTTTCGCCTTTTTCTAGCTTCCTTGAAAAGTTTGAATTGCTGAGAATCAAAACGAAAGGTAGACGTCGAGTGTAGGGCATAAGGGAAGTTGTTTCAGCCCTGGGTCACAGAATATTCACAGCAACATTTAGCGAGGAAGCCCCTGCGATCTTTAACCTTTTGTACAAATCGACAGTTTTCCGAATTGGCAGTTCTAAAGATTTTTATATAACGTGCTTTCGTTGCAAGAGCTTGCATTTGATCGCAGTGTTTTTTGGTTTGTTTTTTCAATTGTCACGTTGGCGTTTGCTCAAGTGACGTAAATGAAATGTCCTGCTATACAACAATGAATTAACACATACTATTAAACTGAGATGCTCAGAGGTGTGTTCGTCTTTGTAATTAAACAAGTTACAGACAATTATTACTTACTGGTGTAATATTTGTGTTCTGTAGCTGGGCCTGTTTTGTGCTCATTATTGTCAGTGTTCTATGATGTTATCATCATGTGTGTATGGTTCTAAATATCCTCTTGGCAATGCCTACAAAGGCCAAAATGACGTCAGCCGACCCCAACTCACGCATTGGAAACGAGAACTGCGTCACTCGTACGTATGCGCTCGTCAACAATCAATTCGTCGACGAATATTTGAATTCGCGTTCGTGACCAGTGAGTGCTTTTACAAAGCTTATTATCACTTCCGAATGCCAAGTTCTATGGTGTACTTAAAAGCACTTTGGAAGCTTGGGGTCATCGCTTCCCATTAACTTTAATGGGGATAGAATGTCGCAGAGGGACAAGGGAAAAAAAAGTAATAAAAAGAGCAAACTCCAACGTAAGCCCTTAAAAGTGTCCCAACGTCTTGAAACATGCTTGGTCTCTTATTCAGGGGTGACCGAGTCGCAAGGTGAAGCAGCACGAGGCAGCATCATTCCTTGTCTTCTGCCAAGAGAAACCGTTTTTTGCAGAGGCTATCTTCCTCCAGTTGTCCTTGTGAGGTGCCCTAGACCTTGGGTTTCTATGGTGATCAATGCAAATATCTCTCTCGGAGGTTAACTCACCCGCAAAAGGGATTTTGAGATCACGTGACCGGCTCCGTGGAGAGAGGAAACTAAAGGTACCTAGCGTTCCAGGCTGACATAAGTCCGTACTCGCTTCGAATATTTAAGTTCGTATTCGCCAAGAGAATAAAAAAGTGAAGAAGCTTGAAATGTAAGCAAAATGAACCACATTCATGTACTTTAGGAGTGGCATGTAGAGTTATTTTCCCGAAAGATGGTGTTAATCGAGAATTAAAAAAAAAAAAAAAAAATCAAGGCTTTTGTTTGCTGAGCGGCTGAAAGTCTAGATGCTTTCTCCCCACGGAGCCGGTCACGTGACCCTAAAATCCCTTTTTCGGGTAACTTAACCGCTTGAAGAAATACCCGCATTAATCAGCAAAATGACCCTCTGCGTACACTATTAGCGCCGAGATGCTTCGGTGGCGCCCTCTTATGGTTTCCCTCCGTGACGTCACGACTGGGATTTACCTCCCCGTGACGTCAGCAGTTGTTATTCTGGCTATTTACCATCGGGTGCGACGACGAGTGCGATGGTGTGTTTAAAAAGCACAATGGAAGCTAGGAGCCATCGCAATTTGAAATTAACACAGTTAAAGTTGACAATCTGACAGTGCTCATATGCCCATGGTTTGGCCAATCGTGAAAAGCTGACCACAGGGACGCTTTTGGCCGCGTACATCGCTAATACTTTGATTTATACACAGTGTACAACCCAGCCAAAGCTGCTGGAGCAAGCTTAAGGTTTAATCTCGCAAATCATTTGCGCGCGTTCTCGCGCAGAGAAAACCAGAGATAAAGTAACGCGCTCGCGCCGTTTGCTGTGACAGCGTGAAACACATGTGGGCAAAAATCGCGTTGCATCGCAAATATAGAAACCGCCACTGACGCTCTGACTTGGTCCAGTGTCAGGCCTTTACGTCACAGCGTCAGGGGTGGTTGTGATGATTACGCCGATTAGCGGCGCGACGCGACGCTACTTTTGCTTCGTGTTTTCACGCTTAAGTTTGAAACGGAGTACAAAGCCTCTTGATAAGATCCATGCTTGGCGCTTACAACTACCGCCAACCATTGCTGCGGGAACGCGCAAGACACGTGCCGCAAAGGGGTGCTCTGCCGCCATCCGGCTTCCAAGGGCCGCTCATTTCAGAGCTGCGCCGCCATTTGTATCTGACAGCTGCACGAGTCACGGGCCTCGCGCTAATTGGTGCATTTGACGCTACTTGTAAGACAGACACACCAAGGAACTTTAGCGTAATCAGATGGCAAGGCACCCATGGACATGTCTAAACTTTTTAGAGTGTGATGGATGTTCCACGACTCCAGGTAGAGTAAAAAAAAACAAAACAACAACAAAAAACAAGACTGTTGTCGATCGCGCTTGCGTTCGCAAAGCCGACTTGATGATCGAGGAACTCGCAGTGTTCGGCGATGGCGCTGCGCTCGCTGTCGAATTTTCGCACGTCGTTGAGACACTTTTTGAATGCTTTGGCTGAAGTATTTCCTTTTTATTATTATAGTTCCACTCAACCAGACAGATTTCTGTCTAAGATGTTCCCGTTCCAGAAAGAGTAAAAAAAATCTCGCCTTGTTTTCGACGTAGTCAAGCTGATGCTCGAGCTCGAGGAAGTCATCCCGGACGCTGCCGGTTTTGGCAACATTTGGTGCGGGGATTCCAGGCTCCATCTTGTAGACGCTCATTCCCAGTGGTGGCACCAGAGCCGGGAAAACGATCTCGGAAGGTGCCGTGCTCGTCCGTTCGGGAACCCCAAGCCTGCGAGTAGGCTGACTTCAGGCGCGTATACATTACGTAAGTTTGTTCTAAATACTCGAAACTACTCGAAACAATACAACCGTTTCCCTTGCTGAAGAGCATGCAGACAACTGAAAAAAAGAAGCTGAGAGTATGTTAAATGAAGAAAGACATGTTTTCTTATTATGGTCGTTGAGGGCTTGGTCATGTAGACGAAGGGGATTTACCAATTATTAATGTGTTATAAACAGAAAACTAAAAGTCACTTATGCACTAGATTTTACTTGTATAAACATTCTGCGATGAGATGGAAAGGCCGTAACAAAGTTATTGTTTGGATGCCACCATGTTATCGTGAACCGGTCAGCATAAAGCGCTATATGTCAATAAAAAGAAAAGCAATTTCTACCCAGCCTCGCACATTTCAGAATTCCTGGTATTATTTTTTTTCACAAGGTTTTTCATCACAGCACTGAACTCGGTTATTAGCTGATAATCTCACCACGATTTTTCCCGCACGCCCAAACCAGCGTCAGAAAAAAAAGGCGTCCCATTTTGTCATTGTAACACATTTTTTGCATCATTTATTGAATGGAATCATCTACCTGCATCTATAGATAAATTCGATAATTGTGCTTTTTTGTTCCAGTTCTGCAAGCCTTGCATTTGCCGTTGTTCAAAGGAACAATAACAGGGTAATTGTTATCGCCAGGTTTTTATTTAAACACGACCTTTAAAGGCCCAACAAACCCGAACACAATTTGCGGCACGAAATTTATTTTCTTTTTGCCCGAAAACAGACGGTCGAGAATGGACTACTTCGAGAAATCCGTCGCCGCGCGCGTTGCATTCTGGGAACATGGGGGGCCAGGAGTGGAGCTTGTATGGAGTTTGCTCCCCACTGATTCCCACAATGGATAACGTGGCATTATGCCGCGATGTGGCACTTGGAGTTTTGGAATAAGTCTATTAACCAGTTATAGTCGCGCCCACTCTTTTTTCCGCGGTCAAGTGGCGTTCAAACTGTGCGTACCAAATATATTCAAAGTCGTGTGTCATCTAAGGCGCACATTCAATATTAAAAACTGAAAAGCGTGTAAACCCCATTTTTTGTGCCCCCCCCCCAGAATCTGCGCATATCTTAATGAAAAAAAAAATATATTGCATGGATCACTAGAAATAAATGTACTTCGTGATTCTCAATATGGCGACGTTCCGCGGGCTGAACGACGCAATGGTGGCGCACGACACACAAATGTTGTGACGAACCCTGGGCCGCTATTTCGGAACTGTCGTTCGTTGTACCGACCAATCGATCTTCAAGTGCAGAACATCGAGCGGAAGCCACCATAAGTGCGAAACAATCCTAGGACAAACGGTCCACGCAACTTCGTCGTCGTCGTCGTTTGATTCGCACGCCAAGAAAGCGGGAAAAAAAAAACAAAAAAAACAACGATGTCGGCGCAGCTACGTGTTTTCCGGCAACTCTCCAGGCTTCTACATTTCCCACTCCTCCTCGGTACACATCATCCACATGTCGCGGTCATGATCTTCTGTGCTCACGTCTCCGTTTCGATTTCGAGCAGTTGAGATTTTCAGGGCTATATTATAGTTATCTCTCTGTAGAAAATTATTGATAGGGCAGTCTCGTGACACCATCTTAGATCGGCAAACAAAAATGAATAAATAAATAAATAAACTTTTGGGAGTGTCAGTGTCCTTTCAACTGTTCTGCATTTTCCACTGCTATTTTGTTTGTTTTTTCAGCACTCCCATCTGCAATGCATCTGACAGTGAGTGTAACATAAATAAATATGTAAATCCAAGAAAATATATTTATATTACCGCATTTTATTCCATATGACGGACGTGCCAGAGCTTCATATTCGTAAAACATAGCTCACCTTTGTATTCTTCACGAAAAAAAAATATGCCGTTCAAGTCGTCCTAACCTCGCGTGAGAGTTACTACTTTACAGTGCTGGAGGAGTATCTCGCGGATGTCTGAGCTGTAGCCGACTTCTGTCCATACCTCAATTACTTCCCGCTCAGGACGCACGATTGCCCATCACCGATAGAGCCCTATCAAAATTGCGCGGCGTCTATGGCCGGGGACAGTTTAAGAATTCAGGGAAAGCTCCTCCCAGCTCTTTCCACTTTTGTAGAGCGAAGGCCGGAGATGAGCAGACCTTATCTGCAGCGTTGTGTCTGCTAGAATGTGAAGGGCTGGGAGGGTCCATCGGCCAATAACCCTTTTTGTAAAATCCCAAGTGACCACACTACTATCTCGCATTGCAGTGCACGGCGAGGGGAATTGTTTGGATGTACTGGATTCGGTTCCTTTGAATGAAGTGGCATGATCCATTCTTTCTTGTGCAGTAGTTGAGAATACACAAAAAACACAACAAACACGAAATAAATTGATCACGTACTCTTCTTAGCTTTTCTTCTGCCTTTTTGTTTGCGTTTTGATATCAGAAAACAAGTGAACACTGGCTTCGTGTTTTATTCCTTGGCGATCTTTCACGTGCCGTACATCGGATCGTGATAATAGACTCAGAACGATCATGCCTGGTGGGACACGTCGCACCATGTGGCTCAACATATTTACAACACTGGGGAGACCATTCGCCAGATTGCTTACCCGTGGGGCTGTTCATGCATCACTTTGAAGATGTTGATTCTTGAGTGTTTCGTCTTTTGTGCTTAACATTGCTATAAGCTCTCCCAGAAAGCAAACGTCGAAGCTCTCATCGAAACCGCACAACCCCAGAAACAGGTTTGAAACTTCACAGGTTCCCGTCGACGCCGCGAGATATACAACGCCGTCCAAGAGGAGATAAACAAACGCAGTAAAGAGTATAAAATCGGCATTTTGTTAACATTAATTGACTATAGATGGATTTCTAAATTTGCTATTTGAATCAATATTTAAAAATAATGCGCTCGAAGTGCAACATGGTCTTTGGGTTCGATGTCATGACTCCCTACAGTCAGATCAGTCTGTTGACATCCTCACCAATACGATGGCTGCTTTATTTCGATCCGTGTCTACTGTTCTGCCTTCATCCCCGCAGCGAGAAAACAATCTTGCAAGAAATGAATGTGTAAGGTACCCCACGACAAAGGGTCATGCATGCGGCGTTAACTTGTGTTTAACGGGCTGAGTCAAAGGGATCGAAGGCTGTTCGAAGGCACAGCATAACTTCGTTTCTCCACGTATCAACCTGAAAAATTTCGCAGAGGTATCCCAAGGACGTGCTTTAAGGGCATGAAAATTTAGTTCAACAAACCTACGTAAATAAAAAGTAAAAAAAAAAAAGTTAAATCCATACCTTTCGCGGCCTTGTGCTATCCAAAGCACGGCCTCCGAGATCCCGCGCTTCGGGATTTCGGAGGCCATGTCCAAAGCTGTAAAAGTTTTGCAATCCCGGCTTACCTTTGATACGGGCGAACGGCAGGCGCAACTGAATGCGAATTGAGAGAAAGACCCCGGAAGAAGGTGGCCGCGGCGTTCGATGCTAGCGTACCTAGCGAGTGAGGTCAAGTGAATGATCGCTGTACATAAGCTAAAATCTTTTTGCTAATTGAAACCTTCGCCACTAATAACCCTCAAAAAAAAAACAAAAGAGACTAGTCTCTAGTCGCATGTATTCATAAAAATGCTCGTTCGAACCCTAGCGACTGATTATGACCGAGTGCGTTATGACCACTTGTGATCTTTCACGAAGAGAGAACACACTGGTGCCATCTATCGGGTAGCCGTGTGCGACGAAGCTCGATTGGTCGTGAAAATATATATTTTAATGTTCGGCTCCGTTGAGGCGTGGTGACATTCTTTTTCTTTTCCAGCTCGATCTTCCTCTTCCTTTCCTTTTTCTTCCAGCGTTCACGCGACACCGTCACATGCCGCCGCCTCAAAAAGGCGTCGACCCGACGCACACAACACGCAAAGAAACTGGTGTTTTGAAGACACGTAAAGCACACACAAAACACGCGATAGTTGCAAGTGCTGTACACGTATAAAACAGTATTCAAGTCCACGCAAAACACAATCGTCCGAAGCGGTAATTGCAAGTCCTGTACATATATAATACAACATTCAAATACAGACACGACACAATCGTCCCACGTGGTAATTGCAACTCCTGTACAAGTATAAAACAGTATTCTATTGAACAGTTTTAGGAGAGTGAAAATTCTGCAACAGGCTCTAGATACGGTTTCAGTTTTTCTACGTGCACGATGTCCCGCCCTGAACCATCACCGAACTCTATTTCATAATTCACCGGCGATAGCTTGGCCACGACTCGATGAGGCCCAGTGTACATTGTCCGTTTTTTGAGCCCCACTGGCGGGGCCCTCAACAGCACCAACTGGTCTCGTTCTAACGTTATGTCAGTTCGGTGTTCGTCAAATAGTCTCTTCTGCTTCTCCTGAGCCAACATGATGTGTCGTGCAGCCAATCTACGCGCTTCGTTCAAGCGCTCACGCACGAGCACCGCGTATTCGGAGCTTGCTTGCAGTTCTTGCAGCTCTTTCCTGTTATAAGCCACATCCAAGGGGAAAACAGGGTCCCGTCCATACAGAAGGAAAAAAGGAGAAGTACGATTTGTGTCCTGATATCCTGTGTTATAGCAGAACACTATATAGGGCAAAACATCAGCCCACTTCTTTCCAGATGAGGTGGTGATTCGCATCATCTGTTTGAGCGTTTTGTTGGCTCGTTCGACGAGGCCGTTGGCAGCTGGGTGATAAGCTGTAGTCGTTGCGTGACGTATACCACGGTACTTGAGGTAATCGGAAGTTGATCTGGCAGTCATCTGTGTGCCCCTGTCCGTAACTAGTACTGTGGGGCATCCGTGCTTGAGAATAATTCTCCTCTCGATGAACTTCTGCACCGTGGAAGCCTCAATGTTACGAACAGCTTTCGCCTCAACAAACTTGGTTAGGTAGTCTATGGCAACTATGACAAACTTGTACCTTCGTGAAGCCTGGAAGGGCCCAATTATGTCGAGTCCAACTGTATGAAATGCCACATCGACTTCAACTGGCTGCAGCAGTCCGTAAGGGCACGTCGTAGTCATCTTCATCCGTTGACAGAGGTCACAGCTTTTCACGAACCGTTGGACATCCAGATACTGTCGAGGCCAGAAATATTTACTGTGGATTTTCTCGTATGTGCGACGGATTCCCATGTGTGCTCCGAATCGACTTCCATGAAATTCGTGAAGTACTTCCGCTCGCTTCGTCGCCGGCAAGCATAAAACAAATCGTTCATGCGTTGGTCCTGCATCCCTTTTGTACAATACATCATGAAAAAGCACGAATTGTTTACTTGCTCTCTTCTGCTGTTTCTTTGTACCAGCCTTTTTCTGCAGTATCTTTATGATTTTTGTACAGAACGGGTCCTCCTTCTGCTCGGAGGTTAAGTTGGGCTCTTTGACCTCAAACACATCGCAAGTGCGGGTCCTCCCAGCCTCTCCCGAGCCGTTTGTACTCGAAGGTTCCCCTGAGCAGAAGCGACTTGGAATACGGGACAGACAATCGGGGGCAGTGTGACATGCGCCCGATTTGTACACAACTTCAAAGTCGAATTCTTCGAGCAGGAGAGACCACCTGAGCAGGCGTTGGTTTCCCTCCTTGTAACGAAGAACCCAGCAGAGCGCATGGTGATCTGTAACAACATGAAACGTTCTGCCCATTAGGTAGGGACGTAGCTGTTCCAGGGACCACTTAACTGCAAGGGCCTCAAGTTCAGTGGATGTGTAGTTCTCTTCAGCTCCGTGAAGGGAACGGCTGAGGTATACAACAGGCCTGTAATCCTCAGTTTCATCTTCCTGGAGGAGGATGGCGCCGAGGCCGGTTCTGGAAGCATCAATGTGGACCTGGAGGCCGTATTTAGAGTCCTCTGAAAAGTGCTTCAAGACGGGAGGTCCACATAAGGCAGATTTCAGTTCATGAAAGGCGTGTTCTTGTGGAGCACCCCATGTGAAGGCTTCTTTTTTCAGGAGCTTTCTCAAGGGGGCTGCGATGGCACCATGGTTCCAAATGAACTTTCGGAAATAGGACGTCAGTCCCAAGAACGATTGAACTTCAGCCGCAGTTCTAGGAACGGGGAATCGCGTTACGGCATCGACTTTCTCTGGATCAGGTGCAATACTTTTCTGGGATACAATATGTTCAAGGTAAGTCACTCTGGTGCAAAAGAAATGGCACTTCTGCGGTTTGAACTTGAGATTTGCGGCCTCAAAAAGAGCGAAAATATTTCCCAGTTGTCGAAGGTGATCTTGGAACGTTGTGCTATAAACAATGCAGTCGTCCATGTAGACCAGTGCGTTGCGATACTTTAGATCACCGATAATGGCATCTACAATTCGCTGGCACGTTGCCGGTGCCCCTTTTAACCCGAACGGCATTCTCAGAAATTCATACAGCCCCCACTGCGTAACAAAAACTGTCTTAGCTGTGTCGCCAGGTTCCACCTCTATTTGGTAGAATCCTGAAAGGAGGTCCAATGTTGAGAAATATTTGCTCCCACTCAATGCCGCCAGAGCATCATCGATTCGTGGTAGTGGATAGACAACGTTTTCAGTTACAGCATTTAGCTTCCTGTAGTCTACACACATCCTTGTCGACTTGTCCTTTTTTGAACTAGAACCAGTGGTGATGCCCAGGAGCTTTTGGAGGGCTGGATAATTTTTGCATCCATTAGGTCTTTTATCATTGCCTTCACCAAATCTCGTTGAGCCGGTGAAATTCGCCTTGGGTATTGTGCAATTGGTTTTGCACCACCAGTAGAAATGGAATGTTTCTCTATCGTACAAGATCCCAGGTGTGCAGTGTCGGTTGCAAAACTAGAACGATATTTCATCAAGAGTTGTTTTACTGCCTCCAGCTTTTCGGAGTTCAGCGAAGCTCCCACGTTGAAGCTCAACTCATCAATAATTATCTGCTGCGTTTCGTTGCGGACTTTCGGCACATCTTCCTGGTTCTCAAGATCAGAAATACTGGAACATTGCAGGACTGATTCCCATTCGATGGGAGACAAGTCAACCGCTTCAACAGCTTCTACCTTTTCTGCTGATCCTAAAGATGCCCTCGCAGGTATTTTGGATGGCCTCAAGGAAAAGTTTGTAGCCAAAAGTTTGAAAGTCTTTGTTCCTGCATCGAGGACTGTCGGTTGCAGTTCCAACAGGTACCGTTCAATAGCTGATTGAGAACCTGTTACGTATAAGATATCGCGACTTGTCTCGCCGTCTGGGACTTCCAAAACGACTTCGATGACTTTCCGGGAAAGAGGCGGTACTACTTGGGTGATCGTTGCATAAGCCTTGAGTGGTTTTTCGGCTTGGATGGAAAACGTGTTTGTACCCCAGTCGATAAATGCTTTTGAAGAGCGTAGAAAGTCATATCCAAGTAACACTAAGGCTTCCTTTAAATGTGGGACAACCACAAAAGTCTGTCGGAATGACCTTCCGTCCACCGTAATGACGACACTCACTTCTCCATTATTTTAAAAAGGTAGCCCATTTGCTCCCACAAGTTTCAGGAAAGATTTTGAAGGTGTCATCTGAAGTCTCTGGCAAACAGCTTCATTCACAAGGCTTCTGGTGGAACCAGAATCCAAAACTGCACTGAGTTCCAGGGATCCCACAAAAACTGGGACCCGTTTGACGCCCACAGAAGATTTACAGCTAACGCCCTGCACTACTGGTGTCTCCCCGCAGGCCCCGAAGACACCAGGTCGGAGTTTTCCAGGTCAGTCGGAACGTTAGGCTCCGCTTGAAATGCGCGCTGCCATTCAAGAAATTCTTGCGTGAGAGGCTGGGGGCACCATGTAACAAAGTGGCCTTCCTGTTTGCAATTTAGGCAAAGCTTGAGTACTTTCCGACGGGATCCTTGAGCCTTGGTCTGGGCTGCATTGTTCTGGCGACGGAATTCCCTTTGGTAGGTCAGGCTTGGTCGTGGTTTGTCATTCGCACTGCTCGCTGCATCGTATTCCTGACGTTTTTCCCCAGGCTGCTGTTGCAGATCAAGTTTGACGAAACTGCACAGCTCATCGGTCCCTCCTTCGTGGAAGTTTGAAACTTTTAATGACTTCTCTTCGGGCTTCTTGGCTTTTCCGCTTGCCCGATCAAACTTCATAAAAGAGTCGAGCAAGTCATCAAGCGATGTGAAGCTTCTATCGAAATACATCCGCTTTGCCTTGTCGTTCAGCGATTCAAGAAGCAATTCGCACTTCTCGGCTTCGCTTCCTGTGAAGACATATTCTTCTATCAGTTGCAGCTTCTGAATAGCGTATTCCATGCACGTTTCTGTGGAGGTCTGTCTTCGAGCGAACATTGCTTTTTGATTTTCCACAGGGCTTTCTAAATTGTAGTGCCGCCAAAACGCGGACTTCACGTCGTTCCAAGTGCTCATCTTCTTGGATTTAAGCTCGAAGCGCATCCAAGCAAAATCTTTGGAAGGTAGCTTTGATATGAGCAGCGGCAGTGCGATATCTTCCGGCAGCCCGTAAATTTTCAGCCAAAATTCGACCTGATGGAACCAACCAACTACGTCAGTGGCAAGGAGGGGAGCTGCACTTACGGCCGCGGTGGATGGCTGAACTCGATACTTGATGGTATCTCCCAGTCCTCTCCCCTGGCTTTGCCGGTTCGAGCCCTTGTCTCTGTTTTCAGATGTGCTGCATGAGTTTGGAACGCTCTCTTGTAGTTCGGTATGCAGCGACCACTGCTGCCGTTTCTTTTTCTTGGATATTTTATTCTGTTGCCCTTGGTGCTTGGAGCCCTCGTCGCTGCTTTCAGAGTTGCTTCTCGAGCTCGCGGCCTCCAAGCAGTTGAGTCTCTCGATTATTGGGGACAGTAATCCGCACACCAGGGTCTCCATGGCTTTCAGAGAAGCGCTATCCCCAGCAGCACTTGCAGAATAGGCAGGCGTCGGTGCGGGTACAGTCTGTTGTCGGCTAAGAAGCTCTGCGATGCGTTGCCTCAATTCAGCGATTTCTTCGTCCCTCCTCGAAAGGGTCTGCTGAAGTTCTTCGCTCCGTGCAACTGCCGCCTCAACTTCAGCTTGCAACGACGCGTCACTGCCGCTTTTTGCGCCGTCTTCATCCATCGTTGCTGACGTTGTAGTTAAGCCTTCTCGTTGGTGCGAAGAGCGCAGTGGGCGATTTGATAATGACCGCCGTCCCCACATAAATTTACCTCATTACGGAGTCCCCGTTCGGGCGCCAAGTGCGACGAAGCTCGATTGGTCGTCGAAATATATATTTTAATGTTCGGCTCCGTTGAGGCGTGGTGACATTCTTTTTCTTTTCCAGCTCAGTCTTCCTCTTCCTTTCCTTTTTCTTCCAGCGTTCACGCGACACCGTCACATGTGACGGTGTCGCGTTATGAGTGCGTTATGACCACTTGTGATCTCTCACGAAGAGAGAACACACTGGTGCCATCTATCGGGTAGCCGTGCAACAGATGTTCCTATATTTTCTATTTTTTAGCGCATCACTCTTTCGCTATTGACTCGAAAAGTTTGTGGCAACGTTATGTGCGACAATTTTTCATTGATAGTACGTATTTTGATCTTGTTAATACTGTGAAACGTTCGCTCTAGTGAAATGCTATTCCACAACCACCTCATAGATGGGGCTGGCGTGGCAGTGCGTTCTCTCGTCGGATGATATCACAACACAAGGTCGTAATGCACTCGGTAGAAAGCAGTCGCCAGTATGCACATCTACCATTAAACAGTAGGCCTTGTTGAAGCCTCGGCGTCGAAAAAAATAAATCACCTAATTGAAAGTGTCGTTAGAAATGAAAGGCACGACGGCCTCCTGAGTGATCGGTGAACACCAGGCAGTTGCTGCATCGCAACCACTTGCAAAGTGATGAACAGCTTAAAGGGGAACTCCGGCGATTTTTTTTTATAGACTTCGATTTGGCGGGAAATTTGCTGACCGCATCAATAACCCTTTCTCAACTAATAACCTAAATATTTTCTAAAAGAAAAAAGTCCGTGAAGTTATTGAATTTTCAAGTGACGCCGGTTGGAAAACTACTGGCTACAATGAAAAATCCCTACTTTTCCCTACCCGCGTACGTCACGGGTGGGCAGACGGTCGAGCGACTCGGGCAGCCGCGAAGTGGCTTTCCGGGCGCCAGCGATCGAGATTAGTTTTTCGCACCTTCAAGGTTGCAAGTTCCTTTGCAATGGGTAGCAATCTGTGCTCCGCGATAGATTGTAGAAACAGAGCCGAGAAAAAGCTTCTTTTTTACCCTTGTTTTCGTAGGAGAAAGAAAAAAATGCGTTCCCCGGCAGCAATCGAGGCCAGCCACGTCAAGGTGCTTTTGCGCGAGTTGTGTGTCGAGAGAACTAGTGTCACTTGAAACATACTCACTTATGCTCGGAATACTTTATAGCCGCGTGCTGCGAGTTGAGTATCCTCCAGCAGCTGGAACAGCTTCAAGAGCGGCAAGCGCAAACTCAAGCCGGCTGTGACCATTACGACATCCGTCCAAAGAAGAACGCTAATAATATCCAGAAATATTGTACACAATCGAGCACTATAGTCGACATTTTGCACGGTCACATTTGTTATTCACAATTTGTTCAGTGATTTTTTATATTTTTTTTTAAACACTAATTCTGTTTCGGACGTCGAATCTAGCTCGGGCTACTCTCGGAGTTCCACTCACACGGCCGATGTGTTGAAGACGAGAAGTGAAACGTCTAAACAAGGTTCAAGTCTGAATTTAGACATGACTTTCGACATATTGCTATTCCTGTCTGCTATTACAGAGGTTTATGAAGCAGGTGTTGAGCTCCATTAATATACGACAGAGCCTTTGTCTTGTTTGTCAAACGGTCGGCGTGCAATATTCTCTGCAGAAGAAGTGATGAAAACGTCTTTGATTTATTCTATTGCGGAGAAATTTTATATACCGCTGAAAAGTTTTTTCTAAACCATAAAAATGTTCATGTCTTGAGGTGAGTCATGCAAATTTACAGCTGATAGAAACAGTGCTTAACCAAAACTTAATTTAAAAAAAAAGCTTATATAGAATTACCCCCTTCCCATGTGCTCTCGGGGATGGGTGTTTGAACACGTCGCATTCTACTCCAAAAGTAAAATATATATATATATATATATATATATATATATATATATATATATATATATATATATATATATATATATATATACGGGTGTACATTTTTTAGTAACTTTTTTGAACTTATTTTGAATTAAAAGTTTTATAATGTCTTTCTGTACCTTACGCATTATTGTATCTTCAAGCAAAAATACTTTATTTGAAGATGAACAGTATATTTCTGTATTTCATACGCATTCCATTGCACCTTGATGCTTGGCTTGGCGGTTGCGAAGTTCTTTTAATCGTCATTCTAATACGATCGTCATGACCAGTAACCTGCCATCTGATCTACACGAACGCAGTTCATTCTATTTTATACATTTCATTGTTTACGAGAATCAGTCTACATGTGTTAGGTCCCAGCCCAGCACGCACATTTTCGTCACTTTGGAAGGCGAGCAAAGTACGCGCCACACGCACGAACGCTGAAAATGGCATCGACCAGAAGCGCTTTTCAGAAATAGTCTATAGATCTGTTGCTAATATTCTTAAGCAGCAAGGAGCATATTCATGCCACAAGAGTAGTAACACGTGCTGACGCCTGCAACAGTAACTTTTCTAAAGAAAATCTAAAACAAATGGCACGTTCCTTAAGGTTATACGAGCGTGTGGGGCATCTGTACCCACATTCCGAGCATTTTCCGTGGTGCTTTGGCAATTTGTCAAAAAAAAAAAAAAAAAAGAATTCCGTGGCTTTTTTACTTTTCTTCGCCAGCCATCTTCTAATAAAATCAGAACGGATTTACTTGGGATATTACGAAACTAGTGAGCCGCGGCTTGAGCATACCGAGTTGCAAAAACGGTGTTATCAAAATTCCAATTGCTCCCGTTTTTATTTTCTTACTTTCTTATAGTTATGCACGTAAGCCAAGGTCATACTTTGAGCAAATATATATAATTATCAACTTCAAACAGCATGAACACCCAAAATTTTATTTCTGTTAGTCGCGAGAAAGGCGGGCACGAGCGTACCCGATTGTCGGCCGCGCGCCGCGCTGAACACAAGTGACGTCACGCTTAGGCGGCGAGGAAAACTGGAAGAAAACTAGGGAGAACAATGTTTTGGTTTCGGCAGCAAACAAAGTATCACTTTTTTTAGTTAACTAGAGTGAATCTGGGAGAACGAGATAGCATTTCGGAATCAGGAAGCCATCCGTATTCCAATTATGCCTTTGGATTAGGCAGCCCGAAAAAGTCGGCGGAGTTCCCCCTTAAGAAAGGCGTGACTGATGGTGCTTCTTGCTTTCTCGTTGGGGGATGGCGCAATCTGATTGGCTGCAATAATCAGATACACTCAACACGCGTTTCGTACACTGTTAGTGACCGTCGAGATGTTTCGGTGGCGCCCTGTTACGGTTTCTGTTCGTGGCGTCACGACCAGGAATTGCCTCGCCCTGATTGACAGGCTTCTGCCTCGTCGTTTCGTGATTGGCAGAGTGTGCCTCGCCGTGAACCGGCGGTTTATTAGGCATTACCAGTAGACAGGAAGCTATAGTTTGGCCAATCGCAAACTACGTCCACAACGACGGCTTTGGTCGCGCGCGTCGCTAATAGCTGCCTTCGAAATGCCGAGAAATCAAAACTCAAGCCGCCTGACGCTACCAAGATGGACGCAGGCATAGTATTACGAGACCTCCTCACAGATTCGCGTACGTTCGATTCATGCTGTAACCGTTGCATGCTTTTGTTCGCAACGGCGACCCTCCCAGGCGCATAATTGAAAAGAGACGGCCTAAAAAATGACTCGGGGCGGTGGCGTACCTGTGCGGAGCCACGGGCAGCACCTGGTGTTCGAGCTCCAAACCGTCCGGGTCCGTCACCACAAGCTGGATGTCCCGACCTACCGGAAGCCGCACGTACGTCAAGAGGGACTCCGTGTCGGGGTTGTATACCACCACGGCCAACTGGGTATCGAGAAGGGAATCGCCAAAATTACTGCGGACACGGGGGGAAAAAAGGGTCGCACACTGGGACACCGAAATAGAGGTATCGCTTTGGGATAATTCTTTGCTCGTCCGGAACAAGTGCCTGCCGTGCAAATCGAGATAAGGCAATGCCAACCGGCGGAAAAGGTTTGAAGAAGAAAAGCTTGAAACTCGCGCCTTTCCAAGTGTGCAGTGAAAATTGGCTCGGTCAGGATACCGTAGCGTCAAAAAAGCAACGGGATTTAAAGCCACTAAAGTCGCGAATACTCTGTGTCATCATAACTTAACAAAGAGCGAACACTTCCTCGGGCCAATCAGGATGCCGGAGAGAAGTACGCGAAACAGCTCTACGCGGAAGGCGCTCCGATGATACGTTGTCATGTGCCACTCCGATGCTCGGATTGGCTCAGCGGGGCCATCACCCTTTGCCAAGTTATGTTAAAACAAAGCATACTTGGGATAAAGGAAAGCGAAGACATTATATTTTTCTTCTTTCGCACCTGCCTCGTTCACAGGCGAGGAACACCAATCCGAAGACAAACAAATGAGTTTTCTCGCCCTGGTTTCATTCATGAACTGTGTCGTTAGAGTCATAATAAAAGTGTCTATTTATTTATTTATTTATTTATTTACAAATACCCTCAGGGCCCCGAGGGGCATTACACAAGGGAGTGGTGGTTAAGTGCGAGGCAAAACTTGGTGTTATCTGCGATGGTGACGATGTTATCTGGAAGGCCATTCCAGTTTACAATAGTTTCGGGTAGAAAGGAATGCTGGTGGGCTGTAGATTTGGTCTTGGGTCGGGCAATCTTGCATGTGTGGTCCAGTCTTGAAGAAACATAGTCAGGTGGGCTAAGGAGAGACTGATATAAAGAGGCAGAGTAATACACTTTATGCAGGAGGAAAAGCCTGGAACTTTTGCGGCGAAGAGAAAGGTCAGGGAGGGTTCATTGAGATTTCATTTCAGTGACACTGGAAAAACGGGAGTAATCGGAAAGAATGAAACGAGCTGCGCGGTTTTGGACTGCTTCTATTGCATTGGTGAGAAATGGAAGGTGGGGATGTCAGATAGATGAGGCGTATTCTAGATTAGGGCGAACAAGAGTAATATAGAGAAGTCTTTTGAGGTTAGAAGGAGCCGTCTCGAAATTACTCCGAAGATAACCAAGAGAGCGATTAGCTGAGGATATGATCTTATTGACGTGGTTATTCCAGGATAAATTATTTTATATCGTCCCAAAATCTGCGTTTTATCGAGCGCAGGAGAACATGGGCACCGATCACCATGAACGGCCAAGTTTCCCGAGGGTGAACTCCCAACAGACAGGTCATGCTCCCGTTCCCTCTCGTTGACGCACCTCCCCGTCTGCCCTATATACGTTCTCCCGCATGACGTTGGTATCTCGTAAACCACCGCTGTTTCGCATTCTACATATTTGTTGGCATGCTTTTTTGTGCATGCTTCCGCCTTGCGTGACTTGTTATTCACCCTTGGACTTAATCTGGATAACTTCGACGGTGCTGTAAACACTACAGGAACGTCGAAACGCCCGGCTATCTTTCTGAGATTGTGGGACAATCTGTGAATGCACGGCAAAACCGCCACTTTCTGTTTATTCTGCGTGATGCCTTCCAATTCAGTTTCTTTTTTTCAACTTTGACACGAGGCTTTCGGCGATTTCCGCAAGATGTCGTTTTGTAGGCGGCAGACTTGAGTGTGGAAGCTTGAACCAACAACGTGCTCACATGATTTTTCCAGCGCAGCGAGCATCAATGAAGTAGCCACTCCTCTCTTTACCAGCTTCGAGTGGGCAGAATCGAAGGGAAGCACTCGTCGTTTTGATCTTGGGTCATATTTTCAGCCAGACATGATTTTCCTCAAACTTCAGATTTAATTAAAAATAAAACAGGAGGTGCCTATTTTTCATTTCTTCATGTGTGAACGTCAACCCATTGGCGTTGTTCGAGAACACTTCTAATACGCGTTTTATGGAACCTTCATTTGCACTCATGGGCCGATTCACTAAAACCAAAAAATCGTCCACATGCCTGAAGATTCTAAAGCCCCTGTTTCCACTAGCTCCCTGCTAATCCCTCTGTCACATTCCGCCAAAAATATGTGGCACAAGACGGGGGCAACCTGGGACCCAATTCATATCCCTCTTTTTTGTACATACAACTCTTTGCTAAATGAAACCACCCTAGACTCAAGGTACAAGCGAAGCACTTCACAGAAAGACTCAACACTTGCTTCACACGAACTCCTTTGCTCTAATTTTGCATTACAGAAAATAAGAACATAAACGTCTTTCATTTTTTTATACCTGAATAGTTTGTCGGACCTGCATGGCAATCCTACATTACAATGCCAATGCTGATGGCAAACATTCAAGAACTGATGAAGGGAAGCTCCGGTTCAGCCTGAGGTTCCCCAAGTCAAAGGAGGGGAGTTGGTTTTCTGTCCTGCAACTGAAGCACCCTCATACGGTAATAAAAAAACTCACTACAATGCTGTGACAACATAAATTTATTTCGTTAACATTGGTTTCTTTCTAGGCTACGTGAAAAAATTTCTCGAATGCAGCTTGGCGTCAGGTCTACAGTCCACGCATGTGGCTGTGGAGGGACGTCCTCGTCGGGAATCCTTGTGCAACGGAGCCCAAAGGCCAGAGAAAGAAGCTGCTCTCAGGGCCCACGTTTCAAGGTTCCTGCACTAGGAATACTGAAAACCCCGTGTAAGTTTCCGAGTGGAACTGTTTCCTAATCATGGGCCACCCCACAACGGGGAAGCCTCACCCGGTTGAACCTCCCAAGCCCCCTTTATATCATCCACATAAATGTTCTCTAGGTGACAAACCTATATGTTCCGTGTTGTAGTAAAAGAGCCGAGATATGAGCAGGGACGCATGCCTAGTGAGGTAAAAAAATGAAAGCCAATCTTAGGTTGTGAATCTAGCTGAGTGCTTAGGGGGATTCAGACACTAAGAGTCAAGTAACATTAGATGAACCGTAAATTTCTGTCAGTTCTTAGAATTTCACCTGTTTCTATATTCATGCGCTTGCTCAAAGTAGGAAGACGTGTACATCTTGATTTTGTGGTAGGCTATGTCCCGTATCCCTCTATTGAGACATACGAGCTGAAACAAATGATGATCTGTAATGCAGGTTGTTGGACTGACTTTCCACACTGCAGCCACACCGCGACCACAAAGTCTATCAGCCCGTTCATTGCGGTCGGCACAAGTGCACCTGCAACAGATCGAGAAAGAGGACATTTAGATAGTTTTTAATGTTTTCTAAAAACTTCCGGCTATGCTAATATGTTGGAAATAAAGCTCACTAGTCTACCACTAGGTTTTCTGTTTGTTGAGTCAGTTCAATCTCCATGCAAAGCACTTTGGCAGGTGGCAGTGGGTCGTATGAGTAAGAATCGAGAAACGAGGTAGCCTCCTCGCTGTGATTGCTGGAAGATGACATGGCTTCTGGAAAAAGATAAAAGCCCAGTATGTTAGAAAGTATGCCAGCACCTCCTTAGTACACCGGTGCAGATCAATCTTAAATGACTGCATAGAATAAAAGATTGAGTAGTCGTAAAGTGCAATAAGGTCGAGAACTGGGTCATTTTGTAGTTACGAGGAAGAGAAAACACAGCATCAGACAGGGATCGACTCTCAACTAAAAAAAAAAAAAAAAGAGAAAGAGATGACAGCAAATTAGAGAGCACGCAACCACACTTGTCTGATTATATGATGCAATCATGCGGAAAAATTAAAAACGACCATAATTTCCATTTTAATATCATGCTGAACACGGGTAGGTGGTACGCTGCGTTCACGCAAGCTTCTATCACGCAATCAATAGTGTTATAACCAGAGATCGTGAGTGACAAACAAAACAAATTGCATTGTGCGCTGCGCTATCTTCTGAATACGTCAGCTATTATGGTCATGCGTTTTTTGGAGTAGGTCTACCAAATTTATTGTTTCGCAGGAGCTGGGAACGAGGATGAACGGTGCATGACACTCGAGCCGACCGCGCTATACACGTTTGCAGGGCGCCGCTCGTGGTGGAAAACCCGTGCAATCGCAAGAATGGCAAAGTTGCCTTCCCGCGGATAATGCATGGGCTTGTACGCATGGGGCACCTGCGGGGACAACGTATTGTAAACGACTTAATTTTTGCTATGACCTAATTTTCTCAAATTTCCCGAATCGCCTACAATGCGCGAAAAATAGGTCCAGAGAACAATTCCCGTAGAATGGAAATAGCCCATAGGTCGCAGGAGCTCTAACCAGCTTACATATAAAGGCACCTTAGCTTCAACGACTTATATACCGCTTGCGGATCTGACTTCCATCATTTATTGCCCTCTTGGTCCGCGAGCAAGAAACAAATACAGTCATGCTGCGCCGACACTGACCGCGTCATATTACTTATAGCAGTCAGATTCGCATTGCGGTCGGCAAATTTATAAACACACACTAACATTTACTACACCTGGTGCATATTTACAAATTGCAGCGGTAAAAAAGAAAATGTGTAACTTACCTTCTGTTTTGAAACCGCACGTGCGACGGAGCCGGCCGTGCTGGTGCGTCCGCTCAGGAGAGCGGGACGAGATCCACGTCACGCCGTAGACGCGCAGCTCATTATCAATGTGGCCAAAACACTCGAGCCGGTAGTTTCGGTTTCGCCGTGCCGCCGGAAGGAAACTTGGATACGCAATATCTACAAAACTATACGCACTACTGAAAAACAAATTATATCTCGTGATTGAGGGTCGCCAACTTCCACTTAGCGGAACCCAAAAATCATAAAAATAAAGTAAAGTCTTCTTTTAAGAAAAAAAAAAAAAAGCAATTTGCAAACAACAACAACAACAACGAATTGAAGAAAATAGAATAGTGAATGGGCGAAGCAGCGAGGCGATAGTTCGAGACGTAGTGGCGGTTAGAACGTGCGCGAGAGCATAACGTCAGAACGATTTTTTTTTTTGCAAGTGTTTACGTGAGGAAGGATTCTATGAGTTACGCTTTTACATATACGACTTTGAAACCACCGGAGGCAATTTGTGGGATGGAGTATCAATATACTGGAGGCATACCACGCGTTGTTCCGTCCCCAAACTCTCCATATATGTTGTAAACGAAACAAAGACTGGGCACCCACCTCTCGCTGTAACTCAGTATATTCGCACTGGCTGATGTTGAGCAGGTGGCAGAAGACGAGCCCGCCCTTGTCGGCCGTCTGGTTCTGGGGTTTTTTGGACAACAGTGCCCGCACTGCGTCACTTAGGATCCCCTGCCAAGGGTAAGGAAGACGATAGGAGGAGAATAAGACGATTTTGCATTTGTCAAGCCAGGTGATACATTGTGCGTAAAGCCACTAGATAAAGTAAAGTTTAGAATAACGGCAACTCACTCCCAATTGTCTTGTGACCCTGCCACTTTGATGTTTAGTGCCGAGTGGCGTGGCGCAATTTGAAAACTGCGCCTTTCCAGAGTTAATACGTTAAAATTCTCAGGCTACATTATTTTGCCTTGTCTCGGTCTGTTTTGACATTTCTGCAGGACAGAAGGGCGTCCATTCCCAACTAGTGGTGGTTAAACGTTTTTTTATTGATGAAAGCGTTATGTCAAGGCCTCTTCCATTCCCAGCTTTTTTGTTCATAGGTACCTTGCGCAGTCTCTCGCATGCTCTCCTTAAAACGCCCTAAAAGATTAATTCCAGTTGACTGCATATACCGTAATATTCCCTGGATACCAATAAAAAGAAATAATACAAAACAAAATAATATAAATTTGAATCATAGGGGTATGTACGTTTTTGTTCCTAGGCCAGAAATTATTTTTGCAATGAGCCTTAAAGGCTCACTTTGCAATTTCTTGAATACATTCCCACCACAACAAAGAAACGTAATATTAATCGGTATTAATAGCGTAAGACTGACATCACACATATAAATTATAACTTTACCATGACCACAGTGGCCTAGAATGGGGTAGTGGTCTCACTGCGCCCGCTTGCTGAGGCGGTTCATGTCTATCCCTTAGCGAAAACTAATACGTTTGAAATATACCACATTCTAATTTGAGTGTATTTTAAATACAGTTCATAATTGTAAGTACACGAAAAATAGACCGAAAATATAAACTTATTTTTTTTTATTTAGTGCTAAAATATACTTCTAAAATCATTTTAAAATACCTTTACTTAAACTACATTTGAAGTTCCCTTCATGCGTTTTGAAATATATAAATACTAAATTAATAGGAACAAAATACCTTTCACATATATTTCTTGAAATATTTATTTAATTCATGCAAAATATACTCCAACCCTAAAAAAATGGAGCAATCAAAAATACGTGCAGAATACTCTTAAAATACCTGAAAATCGTAAATACTGTTGTGTTATACTCTAAGTGCGTTTTGACTGCAATACTTTGGTAATTTGACTTAAACTACCAAAATATTGAAAAGCTCCTCTTCGAGAAGTTCACTTCAAGCAGATATGGAGTACACTGAAGCGCCAAAATACAACATTTGATTAGTTTGTCAACTGCATTGCGCAGCATCGCACTGATAAATCAGCCCAGTTTATTTTATTGTTTCCTTTTTTCTATCAAGAACACACCTGATAAGTTCCTTGCACACCAATCACAAACGGGGTTCGGGAACTACAACCACAACATTTGCTGATGCTGGAAAGCTTCAGCAGGTGCTGTGAACAGGTACGTTTGGCGTGGTTTTGTTAGCACAATGTGAGTTCACTGAACGTGTATACTCACCATTGTACGTGATGTGAATAGTGACTTTAATATAGTGACATTAACTACCATATTAAATAGTCTACTACTAAAAAGGAAAGGCAAAATAACTACTGTAAAATACCTATTTTTCGCGGGCTCAATATTTCGCGATTTAGGTCAAAGTTTGAGTTTTGGAATAATTCGCACATTCTAATTTTCGCGACGCGGTGGGATTGCAATATAGATTTTAATGTTTTTACATTTTGCTGGAATTGTTCACGGGACCTATTTTTCGGAATTGTAGGCGATTCGCGGACTTTGCGAGAATTAGGTCCCCACAAAAATAAAGTCGTTTACAGTATTTTAAAGTAAAGAAACTGCCTTGATTCGCTTCGTCCTGAGTGGTGCTATGCAGAGAAGCAATAACATGTATTTTATGAGCCGTTTGTGTGGATATTGTTTTAGAGACTGCGCCGAATTGTTATTAGTTGTACCAATGCTTTTTAGTAAGAGATATCGTCCACGAACTCTAAAACACTGTTTCCCTTTGACAGACTCCCGAGGAGAAGATCGAATACTTGGAACCTTAATAAGCGCAGAGGTGGTCACCAAAAAAATGATTACCTTCAATATGTAGGCTATATAAGGCTCTAGAGCAGTCAACGGGTCTGTGAATGAGCTGTTCAGTGCGTCATGGTGTTTGTGTTTGTGTTCGTTTCTAATGTAGCTTTGTGAGATGTATTTAGTAGTGCTTTCATATACCACAGGGACACCATTTGCTGACAAAATCGAAAATAAAAAAAAAAAAATTGTGTTACCGGTTTTTAATGCACCAATGGCATCTTGAGTGTGAAGGGATAGTATTTTTGGTACATCTAAAATATTTTTTGATTCATATTTATAATGTATTTTGAATACCTTAGGCGCGTATTTCGAGTGCGGCCAAAATAATACAGAATAAATACAAAATGAATATTCGTATTTAATATATTTCAACTTCGTTTGAAGTACGGTCTTTTTTTGCTAAGGGTAAATTGAGAGATGGTGCTTCTGTCTGTTCTTCGTGAAGCTTTCCTGCGCGCTTCTGCTATCGCGAGCCTATCAGCGCGTGTCGTCCTCGGTGTTTTCTTCGTCGAATTACTGGGAAGACTGGGAAGGATCGTAGAAACTGCGTCGGCCGAAAGCATTGGTTTCCCACTTTGAACGCTCAGTCATCTCTACCTGTACGAGAACGTCCCACTACGTTCAGGGTTGCAACCGTCAAGCAACCCGCACCCCCAACCACTACGCCCCAGCCTGGTGCAACAGGTGTATCGGAGGTCAAGAACGACGAGAGAGGTGGCACCAAACGCAAGCCAACCGCGGTGCGATATCACCCTTACAGCCCCACGATCTGAGCACGTGATGAACGACGGCGATGAATTGCCCCCTTAACTAACATGCTCCTGTCAACCCCTACCCTCAGCTTCCCTGTCCTTAACGTCACAAAACTATGTTCATTTGCACGACAATCCCAACTGTACAGGCTCCTATCAGAGAAGCAGATAGACTTTGTTGCCGTTCAGGAGAGAAAAATATAATCTGGGTTGGACACGGCTCGTGAACTGAACTTTTTTCTTGCAAGTTATGAGGCATGTGCTAGTCATGCTGACGGCCTGTCGGGTGTGTGCTTTTTCTATTGACAAAGGAGCTAGAATGAATAAAAAAAGGCTAATATGTTGTGATTTCGTGGTACATGCTATCGACTGGCGTTTAGTTTGTATTCATGTTCACGACGATGTCCGACAACGACGCTCGTTTGTTGCAAATCTTGCCCCGTTTTTAAATACCGATAAACAGATTGTTTTGTTCGGTGACTTTAATTGCGTATGTAATAGAAATGATAAATCAGCACTTCTTACTAGACGTGGCAGAAGTTCTGACACTCTCAACATTCCCACACATAAATACCACATATTCAATGTTGGAGATCCTCAAAGTGCTCCTTTCAGATGCACTCACCTTTATGCTTCATGTAACTCAAGGCTTGTTCGCATTTACGTCTGAAGTTCGCTCTTTTAACATGTTGCTGCCTATAACGTGAAACCGATTTCGTGTTCAGACCATAACCATGTAACGGTACGTATTTGAACAGAGGCCCACCGTATGCCGAAACTAAGATGGTCTTTATGGCAATTTAGCACGAGGCTATCAGAGAACACAGATTTCGAAAGGTGTGTGCGCGAATTTTTTAACCATGCAACAACGAATAGTAAATTTGGCATTTTCTCTCAGTGCGACTCTCTGGAGAAGAGGTTCAAATTGAAGCAATTGAATGAGCGTGCATTGCGCCTTTTAATGCCAGGAATGAAGAAACCACCCTGTTAAAAATCTACGTATTCTTCACGAGCTGGAAAGTGAAACACTGGGCCTGTTTCAGAAGGAAATTACCCGCGTACAATGTCACATACAGCGTCACGAGCAAAATCGTTTCAATGGCGCACTAGTTTGTTCAAGGTGTAAGCGATTCTTATTTTTTGAGACTCCTTCGCGTCACGCAATAGACAACCAAAATCGCAATTGACTTTCAAATAAAATAAAACTTTTATATTATACCGGGAAACCAAAAGCCGACGAAAGTGACATCATGAAAACGTTTGAGTCGCATTAGCGAAAGCTCTTTGGATACAAATAGCCCATAGGTGACCAGCTGGCAAAGTCCTTATTTGCTTTGATGCCCCAGGTCAACCAACTTCAATGTGAATTGTTTAGCAAAACAATAACACTAGAACAAATCCGATAGGCCGTGGATAAGCTTCCAAATTAAAAAAAAACAAAAAACACCGGGGCCTGATAAACTCCCAGCCGTATTTTACAAGTATAAAAAATAGCTGTGCGTTTTTATACTAAAAGTATTCTTGGATGCCTATAAAACGGGAGTTTTGTCAAGTATATTTAATAATGCCACACGGTCTCCATTCTCAAAAGTAAAGGTCCTGACGAACTTATAAACATCAAAAGCTACCGGCCAATTATTTTATGCAATGCAGATTATCATATATTTACTAAAGTTATTACTAAACGACTTCAGCGTGTTACGTCTGAAATTTTAAGTGACCTCCAGGCCTGTGGAATTAAAGAACGATGCATACAAACCAATATACACGTAGCACGTACGGTTATAGAAACGTGTAATTAATTGTAAAACGTGCTGATTAAGTTACGTTGGTGCAAGTGGACTTGGGAAAAGCATTCGATCGTGTGTGCCATGCTTTTCTGTTAGCTATTCTTCGCCACGTAAACGCAGGGTTTTTACTCTTGATTGGTACTGCGTTCTGCTACCATAATTGGGTCACCAGGCTTTTAATCAATGCCTCATTTAAACTTGAATTAACAAAAATTGCCATCCAAGATTCCTGAATCACAAGATTTTACAAGAAAGAAGAAGAAAGACGCCTGAAAAGAGAAATGCTATACCTACTCTTACTGGAGTTACTCCAACGTGGGCAATACAAAAAAGAAATCAAAAATATAAAAAAAAACTTCAAAATCATGATACGAGAAGTTATGAAGGTGCTGCTGCAAGAACACCAACTCTGCAAGTATTTGAAGCAGAACAGCCGACAAAAAGATATCTGAACACAAAAAGAGGATGCTAAAAAATAGTCATTTTCCTACAACAAAATGGGACGCTCCTGACTGATGAAAGGAATATCCAAGGCGCTTTTGTTTCTCACATCGAATACTTTTTTGCACAAAAGTTAAGTCTTACACACCCAAGACAAGATGAAAGAATATCTGCAGCACCCACCCTGCCTAGTGATGTCACCATGAGCGTAAAACGGAACCCTGACAGTTAAAGAAATCGAAACTAACATCGTTGAGATGAAAGGTCTAAAGACTCCCGGTCCGGATGGCCTGCCGGCTAGTTTCTTTAAAAAATGAAAAGAAAAATTAAAGCCGTTTACAACTCCCTGTAACACCAGATTAGAGGGCGGCTCTTGAGGAGGAGGAGGAGAGAAGGGTACTGAGGAGAGGATATGCGCTTCCTTCTCATCCGTACCCTCACCTCCTCCCGTGCTCCTCCCCTCGTCCTCTGCTGCTGCTCCTCCCCTTCTTTCCTCCTGCTACTGCTCCTCTATTGAGGTATTTGAATTTTGCGATATACCGTTCCAAACAGTCTCAGAAAGAAAGATATATATATATATATATATATATATATATATATATATATATATATATATATATATATATATATATATATATATATATATATATATATATGTATATAGCTTGTAAGTCATCTCCTGACGAAACCGAGTCTCTCGGCGAAACTGTCGTCGATTAAACTTCCGCTGTTTGTTGTTTCTGACCGTGGGTTTGTCACTTCGTTACATATACGCCTTCGGTCCCTTGGCTCCTATGCCACCATGCCCACTATACATATATATCAGGAGTGGCCAGGCTGGCCTGGCCTAAGAGCCGCAAACAAAACCACGGAACTTCTAAGAGCCGGGGGGGGGGGGGGAACTTAACTTGTTTTCAGAGACTGACTGTACGTATGGGGGCACAAGGCTGTACGACTGTACGTATGGGAGTACAAGGCTGTCACACTGCAAGCTGCAGTGTGCTTTATTCTGAGATCCTTCCTTTTTTTTTTTTTTTTCTGGGGAAACGCGGAAAGGGGCGAAAGAGGGGGGGTGGTCCCCTTACGAGGGATCCGCGAGCCGCACTTGGACCAGCAAAGAGCCGCATGCGGCTCGCGAGCCGCGGTTTGGCCACCCCTGATATATATATATATATCAGTGTGTCGAACCGAAAAAAATACGGTTCGGTTACGGTTCAGGTAAATTTCTTTCGTTCCGGTTCAGTTCCGGTTCGATTAATTCGATCCGCGAACCGGTTCGCGAACCGGTTCGAGGCGCTGAACCGGTTCGGAAATTATAAATGACAAATTGCAACATCAAAATAAATTACAAATAAAACATCTGAAATCAGCACGTACGAAACGGGATGCATCGTATTGTAAGGCTCAGGGATTTCTACCAGGAATGGTTTCTTTATGTGCACTCAAAGGTTACCTCACCCACGTTTACGCATTCGGACTTCATCTAATTGGGTCCGACGCAGTAGCTGTAAAATCCGCGACCTCCTTACAAACCCACTTACAAGTAGAACTCGCAAACTATCCCGCCACCTCGGCGTGTAAGCAATTGAAGGAACAGTGGGGAGAAAATACAGCTTTCTTTATTTGAACTAGCCTTCGGTAACTCAAATTAGACCGTTAAAGAAGTTTTCATTAAACAAGATACGGAATATGAAAAACACTTCACCGAACGCAACGCCAGAAGGACGTAATAGGATAAATATTAAAATAGAAGAGTTCGCTGTCTCACAAATATGTTAGCTTCTAAGTGCCTATACGAAACCGGATGCATTATTATCAAACTTCACAGCCTTTTCTTTTCTCATTCCGATGGAAGCAAGCTTCAAGAACTCGCGCGTTCTAGAAACGTGTTAAGAAATGAGCACACAGCAGCATTTAGGATTTACGAGATTGTAGAAAAATGAAATCCCGTGACGCGATTTTTTTGTTTTTTTTTGCACAGCTTTCCAATTTTCTTTTTTCCGTGCAAGCCGCGACCAGCGCAATACTGGTTGCTATGTCATGATTCATGGATGCAGCGTTTGTCAAGATTCATGGATGCAGCGTTTCTATTCCTAAGACTGAGTGGAGAAGAAAAATATGTAAGCGAGGTGTGTGTCAGTTGACGGCACTTAAAAAACAAAAGGCATTGATAGCACATTCATTGTCAACAGCGCGTGGCCGAACCGTTTTGACATGAGCCGGTAACCGTTATTTTTTTTTCCGGTTCAGTTCCGGTTCGGGTTCATCGTGATAACAATATAACGGTTCGGGTTCGGGTTCAGTTCCGGAAAAAAATACCGGTTCGGTTCCTGTTTTCGGTTCGGTTCGGTTCCGGTTCGACACCCTGATATATATTTCTCAGGTTGTATGTAGCCTCTGCCCCGTTCCGCGAGGACATCGCAGCAGAGGTTGGTTGCACTATTTCTCCACGGGGTGCAGTGCCGTTGGTGCCGAGAAGTGCTCGGACTGCGAACCTAAACTAAAAGCCTGTCGAAATTATGCGGTTTTTCAGAAAGCCGTAAAATACTGCGTGTGCCTTTTATCGTTCAGAAATTTGTTGATTTAGTGTTTTTTGATGATGCTCAGAAAGATTCTAATTAAAACCATGCCCATAAACTCAATATTAAAAAAAAAAATAATTACCCGAAAATAATTGACAACTTAATTATCCCGAACTTTATTAAGTTTCCAAAATGGGCACAATATATATATATATACAGGGTGCATATATATATATATATATATATATATATATATATATATATATATATATATATATATATATATATATATACTCTGCGCTTTGCAGCAGCTGTGCATGGACGTCGCCATAACTGACCTTCAGTTTTTGTTTCCTCTTATTTCGTTTATTTTACTTCACCATTACCATAGCAGGCCAGGTTATTGCCATATTAGATTCCATTGTGTCCTTTTCTAAAGCATCGGCCTTTGTAGAGGATCGTCAACTACCGTTTCAGTTGCTCGGCATCTCGGTAAGACAAGAGAAGGTCAGCAATGGCGGCTGTAATTTGGCGCGTGTGTAAAGCGTCTATAGGTGAGGCAGAGTGGTTTGAGAACGATGGACCGGGAAAATGTAATAAGTCAAAGATCCATACTTTCGGAGTTGCTAGGAGATTATTGTATCTATTACGACAGATTCGGCGAGAGGCTCGGCTTCGTCAGGAGATGGCATGTGTGCCATCTCCTGCCATCCGAACATACGAACCTTTGAGTTTTATATATATATATATACGAACCTTTGAGTTATATATATATTGATACATAGACGGGGACGAAGACAACGACAGGCCATCGGCAGTGGCTCGTGCACACAGGCGCTGCAGCGGGCAGTTTTGAATTAAAACTATCGTTCGGAGGGCACCCCGTTCCCATCGCTTCTTCCAGCACCGTAACATACTTGGTGGAGGTGCGGGGGTCCCTCGTCCAAGCCATCTACAGCTCTGCCATCACGCATCTTCGAAGTCATCGGCTGCTTACACCGCCTTCCATGGCAGAAGGTGAGCAAGCGGCGGCTCCGGCCATCTGTACTGGCTCCATACCCTACCGTCAGCGTGATCCTCCCACCTTTGCTGGCTTCGGAAGCGACGATGTCGACGAATGGCTTCGCACGTTCGAACGAGTCAGTGTGCATAACGCTTGGGACAACACACTTAAACTTGCCAATGTCGTGTTCTACCTCCGCGACACGGCGAAAGTGTGGTTCGACAATCATGAAGAACAGGTAGCGTCATGGGACGCCTTTAAGACCCGGCTATCGGACGTCTTCGGCTGCCCCGTGAGCCGCAAGGAGAACGCCACCCAGCGACTTGCAACGAGAGCCCAATCTACAGGTGAGTCCATCACCACCTACGTCGAGGACATTCTGGCGCTTTGCAAACGTGTGAACCCCACCATGTCTGAGAAGGAAAAAGTCGAAAACATTATGAAAGGAATTGCCGAAGACGCCTTCGCAGTGTTGGTCTCACGAAATCCAACAACCGTGGCCCAACTTCAGGAAGAGTGCCAACGCTGGGAAGGCCACAGAAGCAGGCGCATTGCCTCCCCCTTTACCATCTCTCGGCTTCAGAACTGCGTCGCGTCGTCCGGACCACCCTTGACTGGAGACATCAAGAACATTACTCGTCAGATCATCAAAGAAGAGCTCGCCGTTCTCTTTACACCCTCTCGCCGAGACCTCCAAAGCGAACCCATTGACCTGTCACCCGAATTCATACGAACCCTAATTCGGAACGAGTTGGCACAGTCAGCACCATCACCACAAGAAACTATCTGCGCAGCCTCACCAGCGCATGCCTACGGCACACCAAATTGTTTTCAAGCCCACTACAACCCCAGATTCGTCCAAAGCTCCGAGAGGCCATGGCTCCGCCAGTTCTCCTCCCCTCCGGCCACCAGACGACCCACCTGTTTCTACTGTGGCATACCGGGTCACATAGCAAGATTCTGTCGCCGTCGCATCGCGGATACTTCTCGGGCATACAATCCTCGAGCCTTCCCACAGTACAGAAATTATCATCCCGACAGTTATCATCAGGACGCAGAAGAACACTTACTTAGTAACCCACGGCGTTCAGCTTCCCCTTCATATCGCGCCCGTGCAAACCGAAGCCCCTCACCTGCAGGATACCGGCGACGTTCTCCGATGCGGGTTGACCAAACGCTGCCCAAATCATTTCACGATGGGGAAAACTAAAGGAAGCAGCTAAAGGGGGTACGGCTACTCCTTCACTTCCTCGACATCCCCCACCGACTACGTCCTCTTCAAACCTATTAGACATAATCATTAAGAAGGTAAGCTTCACAGCACTTGTCGACACAGGAGCGTTCATTTCTGTAATTTCTGACCGTGTCCGGAAACGATTGCGACTTGTTTGTACACCCTGGGAAAACGGTAGTCTTCGTAGCGCAAACACAACACTGATTTATCCCCTCGGCTTAGTTTCTGTCGAGATTATAATTCAAAATGAACCTCATCGTCACATTTTCGCAGTTCTACCGAGTTGCTCACACGACATTATTTTAGGCTGGGACTTTTTAGTCACTCGACGTGCGCTTATTGACTGTGAGACGAAATCGCTATACCTTAGCAAAGTTACCCCTGGCGTTGAACCTCTTTCATACAACCGTGTTTCTTTCCGTGCAACAAGTAACACTCGAATTTCACCCTTCACTGCGGCGCTTATTCAGTTAACTGCTGACCTTCCAGACTCCGATTATTTACTTGAACCGAACTTAGAAGTTTTCTTTCAGAAAGGTCTCGCGCCGCCCTTTGCTCTCACGCGATCGCGTTCTTGTATATCTACTGTTCTCGTAGCAAACACTACAGACATCTACCAAATCCTTCCAGCTGGTTCATGCATTGCTTCAACGACGCTTCACGACGTCATATACATCATTGCTGTTAGCGATACCTGCTTGACGTCCAACGCACCTTTGATTTCCGACTCCGTGATTGCCCACAAATTGCTTCGCCAGACCATTAACGCCAATTTGCCTGAGTCACAACGTGACGCCTTGCATAAGCTACTGTGCTCTTTTCTTGATATCTTTGACTTTCAATCTACTCCCCTGACACAAACGTCGGTTGTTCAACATACCATTGCAACGGGAGACCACCAGCCTTTACGCAGTCGTCCATATCGTGTTTCTCCGAAAGAACGCGAAGTTATAAAAAATCATGTGAGTGACATGTTGAGCAAAAATATCATTCAGGATTCATCCAGTCCCTGGTCATCTCCGGTGGTACTGGTTAAAAAGAAGGATAACACCTGGAGATTCTGTGTTGATTACAGGCGCCTCAACAAAATAACCAAGAAAGACGTTTACCCTCTTCCACGCATAGATGACGCCCTTGATAGCCTACACAATGCCAACTACTTTTCTTCGATAGATATGCGTTCAGGGTATTGGCAAATCAGCGTAGACGAAAAAGATCGCAAAAAGACAGCTTTCGTTACTCCTGATGGCCTTTACGAGTTCCGTGTTATGCCCTTCGGATTGTGTAACGCTCCTGCTACCTTCGAGCGAATGATAGATTCTTTGCTCCGAGGCTTGCGTTGGACAACTTGTTTATGCGATTTAGATGACGTTATAATATTCTCGTCCAATTTTGACACACACTTGTCTCGCCTGACGGCTGTGCTGAAAATATTTCGCGACGCTGGCCTTCAGCTGAACTCTAAGAAGTGCGTATTCGGAAACACTGAAATTAAGATCCTCGGCCACTTGGTCAGCCCCCAGGGCATATCCCCTGATCCCGAGAGATTAACTGCAGTTTCCCAGTTCCCCCCACCAACGAATCAAAAGGCTTTGCGCTCTTTTCTCGGGCTGTGCTCCTATTTCCGACGGTTCATTCGTGGCTTCGCTGAAATATCGGCCCCCCTGCACCACCTTCTGAAAAAGAACGTCCCTTTCATTTGGTCTCAATGCGAACGACGTGCATTTCATGCTCTCAAAACCGCGCTTACAACACAACCCGTTTTGGCCCATTTCAACCCCTCGCTTGAAGTGGAAATACACACTGATGCTAGTGGATACGGTCTAGGTGCTGTCCTCATTCAAAAACACGAAGGCAAAGAACATGTCGTTGCCTATGCGAGCCGTGCTTTATCTAAACCTGAAATGAATTATGCAATAACAGAAAAAGAATGTCTCGCGATTATTTGGGCAATTGCCAAGTTCAGACCATACGTATTTGGACGCCCCTTTAAGGTCGTTACAGATCACCATGCCCTATGCTGGTTATCCAACCTGAAAGATCCCTCGGGAAGGCTCAGCAGATGGGCCCTTAAACTTCAAGAATACGATGTATCTATATTTTATAAATCTGGTAGAAAACATGAAGCACCTGATTGCTTGTCTAGATATCCGATAGCTTCAGACCCATCACTCCCTTCTACGCCCATCAATGTAATCGCTTTGACCTCAAGCTTAGACTCTGCTGTAGAACAGCAAAAAGACAAATCCCTCCGCCAAGTATTTCACTGTTTACAGAAGTGTCCTCACACACGTAAGAAAAAACGCCTTACCAATATCTACACATTGGAACACGGAATATTATACCGCCGGAACTATGACCCGCAAGGTGCGCCACTCCTGTATGTTGTTCTTAAGCATCTCCGTGGCGACATATTGCGTACTCTCCATGATGACCCCACAGCTGGACACATAGGGTTCTTCAAGACATACATGCGTATCCGACACACTTTCTACTGGCAGGGCATGTACCGTGATATCTTCAAATACGTTGCATCATGTCTACAATGTCAACGCCGGAAACGACCCACCACTGCGCCCGCCGGACGCCTACATCCTCTTCACCCTCCCCATTATCCATTTGAACGCGTGGGGATTGATCTTTTAGGTCCACTTCCTGTTACGCAATCAGGCAACAGGTGGATTATTGTCGCAATTGACCACTTGTCGCGTTATGCCGAGACGTCACCATTGCCTACCTCCAATGCTGAAGATGTCGCCGCTTTCCTTCTGAAACAAGTTTTTCTGCGGCACGGACCTCCTCGGCACCTCATCAGCGACCGAGGCACAGTCTTCCTGTCCGAAGTGGTTCAACAGTTGTTAGGCCTCTGTGGAACTGTGCATAAACCTACTACAGCTTACCATCCCCAGACGAACGGTCTAGTGGAACGCTTCAATCGCACAATAGCAGACATGATCTCCATGTACGTCCAGTCCGATCATCAGAACTGGGACAGTGTACTTATCACCTACGCCTACAACGCTGCTCTCCAAGACACACACGGCTACACTCCCTTTTTTTCTTCTACACAATCGATCCCCAACCACACTTCTCGACGCGTTACTTCCTTACAACCATAATGAACAGCTAGAGGACACTGTCGCCCGCCTTGTCTGCCGTGCCGAAGAGGCGCGACAGCTCGCCCGCCTACGCACAATTGCTTCACAGCAGCGCCAATGTCAACGTTACAATGAGACACATCGACCTGCGTCTTACACCGCCGGTGACCTTATGTGGCTCTGGACGCCACATCGGCAACAGGGCAAGGCCACCAAGTTCCTCCACCGGTACGCCGGCCCATACCGCATCACTGCCAAGCTGTCGGACCTCACCTACCAGGTACAGCTCCTGCACCCAACACCTGACCGACGGACACCTTCGAAGGACACCGTTCACATCACCCGCATCAAACCCTACCATCCTCCCAATCAAACCCTCGCCCTAGAACACCCCTCTTCTTCACCAAACTTCCCCCTCCACTATGCGGTCGAGACGACCGCCAACAACGGCGGGGGTAATGATACATAGACGGTGACGAAGACAACGACAGGCCATCGGCAGTGGCTCGTGCACACAGGCGCTGCAGCGGGCAGTTTTGAATTAAAACTATCGTTCGGAGGGCACCCCGTTCCCATCGCTTCTTCCAGCACCGTAACAATATATATATACATATTGTTCCTGTATATATATATATATATATATATATATATATATGGGTGGTTTCATCTCAAATCGTGCAGGCAAAAAGGGTCGAATTTTTAATTTCGATGAAAAAAATATATGTTATGGCGCCGTTTTTAAAAACGCAGTCGCCGCAGACCGCAAGTTCGTCGGATTTTTTGTTCGCGACTTATGAATTTTTAAAGAGGCCGCGGCGAAAAGCAGTGTTTTTCACACCCGTCGTGGGTCGGATGTTTCGCTTGATCTCCCGCCGTGGATTTTCAGTCCACATTATATTATCTCTTTTAAAGCACTCTGTGGACACATTTAAAAGGCTCCAATACCATAAAATAATTTTAGGCGTTTTGCTTTTTTTCTGTAAAAATGTCAAAAACGCCCCCTTGGTCAATTGTTGACGAACTTTGACAATTAATTACTGGCGATCTACTTGGGTTACATCAATACTTTTTATGTCCACGGAGAGCACAAAACACTTTCTTTATATGTATTATAAAATAACTTGGCTGTATAAAATATTCTTTGCGGTACGTTCACGTTAATGTTATGTGAAAACCAAAAAGTACCATTTTTGAAATTGATTTTCTCAAAAAACCCATTTTTTATTTTTTTTATTTTTGTTAAAATGTAGATGTGATAGTTTTCTACGCGAAAATCAAGTCTAGAAAGTGTATATTTTGTTTGTATGTTTTATATTTAAGCATCAATATCGTACAAAAACATGTTTTTACGGCACGAAATGGACTTACGAATTGCGCGTCTTCACAAGCTTGGAAATAGTTTTTTTTATTTTTTTCAACGTTCCCACATAAAAATGAAATACAGTATTTCCACCCTGTTATATTTATTGATTATTTAAATTTTATTATAGGCGGCAAGCTACATTGGGAGGAGTTCCAAAAAGAGAAAGCAACACTTCTTAACAGACCAGCAGGTGTCGTAAATATTTAACGTGTAGGAGTCGGCAGACGTCGTATTGATTCGGGGCCCTCATTGGCCTGCATGAACGTCCCGCCCTTTCGGAGCCAGCAGATGACCACGACCTTTCGCGCTCGTTGTGTTAGATGGGACGGCCCGTGACAGTAAAGCGAGCAGCGCACCCTGTGTCACAAGGAGTGAAATGGTACGATTGTGTCGTTGACGCGGCGAACAGTGACAGCCACCCAGGAGGAGTCAGTCAGAGTATTGCACAAGGGAAAGCAAAGGAATCGTTGCCTGAAAGGATGAGGACACCATGGCCTTACAATGTCGACGGTCAACAACTGTTCTGCCAGCCAAAACAACGCCGCGTGCGCGCTAAAACCGGCGGCGCGGGACAGAAATCCCACAGACGCACCCACGAAGATGGGCCGGTTTCGTTAGGGATGTGGGGAAATTTGAAACCAGCCATCCGTGCATGCGTGAAACGATACCGCCTGTTTGGCCCAGCTTCGAGCGCCCTATCCTTACCTTGAAACGGCCGTGCTGTCTCTCTCTCTCCGGGGAGATCCGATAGCACCGAAGGGTTATCTATTAAACTTGAGGAAGAAAACGAGAAGGGGCTGTTTAAGTTTAATTATCCCCACCAACCCGCTCATTCTGTCCTTATAAAGGGCTATCTCTTTTGGAAACAGCAAAGCCCGGAGACTGACATTAAAACGAGCGTGTTGGTAAATATACTTGTGTTTGTATTTTGCCCGGAGACTAGTTGGGTCGAAGTCAGCCTCCTTGTCAACTATAACCGTTTGTGAAGAGTGGGCTTCTCCCGAGATGAAAAGTCAGCGCCGGCTGACGTGCTCTTCTGAAAAAGGGATGGGGAAAGAGAAAGTTTGAGTAACTGCAGAAACTACCTCGAAAGCTCCTCTCCCGATATGAAGCTTCAGGCATAGTGTCGGTTACCTTCTCGCGCATCGCCTGCTCGAATCTATTCTTCACTTTCTTTCGCACAGCCACTGTTCCTCACAGCCGTCGTGGATGTGCGTAACAGAGGGAAATACAGATTCGAGCATCATCTGGACGCCGTCATCCTGCCAGACTTCAGTGTCGTGGGACCGACTCGTGTGTGTTTCTTCGCCCCGCTGAACTTAGTTTCTCGGCTGCGTTTTTGAACGGTTTTTTTTTTCAATGTTTTCTTACTAACTGTTTGTTAGCACTGTTCAGTTGTTGGGTTTATTTTGTCATGGCGTAGCGGTCTAGGCGGTGATGTAGAGAGCGTGTTCGCACGCATTTGGTTGCGTCCCATTTAGGGAATGCCCGGAGGAGTTGGTTTATCTTCTTGCCATGTGCGGCTGAGTTTTCCCGTCTTTATTAAATTATTGATTTTTTTTTTGTTTTACCTTTACGTGCCGTCGACTTCTTTGTCTGACTCTCCACCAGGCGTGGACCTATCGTCTTGCCACCACTCCAACCTAAATACTTTATTTTTTTAACGCAATTTTCGTTAAGATCGCAGTTGGGCAATTTAATTCCTATTTATTTATTTTTATTTCCTACCCCTCCCCATGACACACTCTCTGTGTGTTTCGGACCGTTTCTGTGTCACCACTTTTGTGTATTACGGAAGTGAAAGGACATTCCCTGGTGACCTGTGCGATGTGCGGTGAACAAGCCCCAGTGTTTGGTTTCGTAAAGAATTGTATATAATATATCGACGATGTGGTGACTTTCTTTGTCTTAGTAATATGACAGCTAATAGCTAGTCGTGCTAGTTTACTGTGAAAGGTTTATAAATCGAAACAATACAACGTCTGTGCCTTTTGGTTACTCAAAGTCTACTAGGCCTGCTGATTTGGTTAGATATGTATCTCGTGGTTCCCGCTCTTATCAAAACATACATAAATATTCAATACCACAAAATTCGTTTATAATTGATTACAAAATGCAGAAGAAAATTCAAGAAAACTTTTTCACAATTCATAGAGACGCATGGGTCGGAATGTCTGACTTGGGTCTTGCAAAACAAAGACGTTTTTTTCCGATATTGAGACCTAAATATAAAACATACAAACAAAATATACACTTTCTAGACCTGATTTTCGCGTAGAAAACTATCACATCTACATTTTAACAAAAAATAAAAAAAATAAAAAATGGGTTTTTTGAGAAAATCAATTTCAAAAATGGTACTTTTTGGTTTTCACATAACATTAACGTAAACGTACCGCAAAGAATATTTTATACAGCCAAATCATTTTATAATACATATAAAGAACGTGTTTTGGGCTCTCCGTGGACATAAAAAGTATTGATGTAACCCAAGTAGATCGCCAGTAATTAATTGTCAAAGTTCGTCAACAATTGACCGAGGGGGCGTTTTTGACATTTTTACAGAAAAAAAGCAAAACGCCTAAAATTATTTTATGGTATTGGAGCCTTTTAAATGTGTCCACAGAGTGCTTTAAAAAAGATAATATAATGTGGACTGAAAATCCACGGCGGGAGATCAAGCGAAACATCCGACCCACGACGGGTGTGAAAAACACTGCTTTTCGCCGCGGCCTCTTTAAAAATTCATAAGTCGCGAACAAAAAATCCGACGAACTTGCGGTCTGCGGCGACTGCGTTTTTAAAAACGGCGCCATAACATATATTTTTTTCATAGAAATTAAAATTCGACCCTTTTTGCCTGCACGATTTGAGATGAAACCACCCATAATATATATATATATATATATATATATATATATATATATATATATATATATATATATATATTGTGACTTATCCAGCGTCCCGTGCAGCCATCACCCTCATTATCGTCATCATCACCACCATCGCCGATAGCTCGCGCTGCCCGCTCGGGGCAGCGCGGGTCAGTTCGAATATAGACATAATTGAAACCGGTCGCCAAGCGTCTGTCTCCCTCACATTATTAGTGGAGGTGCGGGGTATCCCAATCACTCTGGAGCTTCGTCCCAGAAGGCGACCAGCAACGATGACCAGCACTGGCCAATCCTCCTCCGGTGCCTCTGCAGCTGCCGTCAGTCCTGCCCCCAGCCAGTTGCGACATCCCAAAAACTTTGCGGGACTCCGCGAGGACGACGTAGAGGACTGGCTGGACGTCTATGAGCGGGTGAGCCTTTACAACAAGTGGGACGACCAAGCAAAGCTGCGCAACGCTATTTTTTATCTCTCCGATGTGGCGAAAATATAGTTCACGAACCACGAAGATGAAATCGCGACGTGGCTCCAATTCAAAACTCAGCTGGCGGAAATTTTCGGAAAACCCACCAATCGTAAAGCTATAACTGAGCGTAAATTGGCAGCCAGGATCCAGACATCTGGCGAGACTTACACTTCTTATATTGAAGACGTTCTTTCACTTTGCCGCCGATATGACAAAGACATGTCCGAGGCCGACCGAGTCCGCCATGTTATGAAAGGCATCTCTGAAGAGGCATTTAATGTCCTTCTTGTGCAAAACCCGACGACAGTGAAGGACATCACTACGTACTGTCAGCGGCTAGATGAGGCCCGGAATTCCCGCCTTCAAGTCCGAGCTCTGCATGACAGCTCATCAATTGCACTGCAATCTATATCCACTGACTCTCTGAAGCAGATAATACAAAAAATTGTACGAGATGAGCTTGCCCGTTTTCTCCGACCAACTACAAGCAACCCCACGCCTGAGACTGACGACACCGGGTTGCGACGTATTATCCAACAGGAGCTTGCATCCGTAGTTCCACCAACAGCGACTCCCTTTTCCATCACGGACAGAGTTTGTTCTTCCGATGAAACTCTTCGTTCGGGAATTCCTCAAATGACCTCGGACACTCCTGCTCTGGCTGCCATCTCCCCTGCCTTCACCGGGGCCTCTTTACCCGCCTGGCGCAGTCGCCCCACTTATGTTAACAACGCATCTTGGGGATATCGACAGAGGCCAGTCTGCTACTACTGTGGAATCACCGGCCACGTCGCACGAGTTTGCCGGAGACTACAACAAGACCATGCAACCCGCGACTACTACTACTACAACCGAGACCGAAACCACCGAGACTTCAGGAGTCAGCCGCGCGATGAATCGCCGCCCCCGGATCCTTATCCAGCACGTCGTCCACAGGCTCCTCGCCGCCGCTCCCCGTCTCCCTATCCTCGATCCTACTCGCCCATGGTCTCAAGGAGAAACGCGAGGCCTGACACGGGAAACTAGGCACCGCAGTTGTCGGAGGAGCAACTGCGTCACAAAAAGGTCTTCATCATCCTCCTTCCGACCCATCTAACCTCATTGAAGTATACATCGATGGCTTACTTCTGTACGCCTTGGTTGACACAGGGGCGGCCACTTCTGTGATTAGAGAGGACATCTGCATCCGTCTTCATAAAGTAAGAACACCCCTCCATGGTTGTTCACTGCGGGCAGCATCCACAGACATTATTCATCCAACAGCCCAGTGCACGGCACGTGTTTTCATACAGGGTGCGTGCCACACCATTCAATTCGTTGTTTTATCATCTTGTACGTACGATCTCATCCTCGGCTGGGATTTCCTTAACTCTGCGGAAGCTGTCATTAGCTGCAAAGGGGTCGTTTTAAGAGATTCAAATAGCTGCGAATCCAACTCCAGTATTCCTAAAACAAAATTACGTGCCTGTGAAGGCACAGTTATTCCCCCGCTAGCATCTCTTGTCATGAATTTCTCGAGTGAACCAAGGGTTTCAGGCACTTTTCTGGTAACTCCTTTTTCAAACATCTTACTATCGCACGGGTTTATTATACCTCATTCTATTTCTACACTTACCCATGGGAACACAGTGCTGCCTGTCTGTAACGTAACACATCAGCCACTGGTTTTTGTAAAAGGTACAATCGTCGCAAATATCGAACCTGATGTCTCTTTAGAACTTGCGTCACTGGAATCCACATGTAATTTTGATCCTCCAGCGCTTCCCGTTATCTCCAACGAAATCTTATTGAACGCCATCGATCCGAACCTTGCAGACACTCATAAAAAGCAATTAATTCATTTAATCACTCGTTTCACATCGTGCTTCGATGTTTATACGTCCTTTGCAAGTTCCATGAAGTCAGTGGCACATGAGATTAATACGCCCCGCGAACAAATCGTACACCAGCGTCCATATCACGTATCTCCTACAGAACGCCGTATTATTGACCAAGAGGTATCAGACATGTTACGTAAAGGTATCATTCGCCAATCATCGAGCCCCTGGTCCTCACCAGTAGTCCTTGTAAAAAAGAAGGATGGCAGCATACGTTTCTATGTTGATTATCGTCGACTGAATAAGATCACTCGCAAGGACGTATACCCTTTACCACGGATTGATGACACATTAGACACGTTACAAGGAGCTGAATATTTTTCATCACTAGATTTAAAGTCCGGCTACTGGCAAATACCAATGAAGGAAGAAGACAAAGAAAAAACAGCTTTTATTACATCGGACGGTCTTTTCGAGTTCAATGTTATGCCTTTCGGCCTTTGTAATGCTCCGGCAACGTTTGAGCGCATGATAGATAACGTCCTTCGCGGTCTTAAATGGCACATATGCCTTTGCTACCTTGATGATATTATTATATTTTCTCGTACATTTGATGACCATCTCCGTCGACTCTCCGATGTGCTCGGCTGTCTCCAGAAAGCTAACCTTGTACTCAACACAAAAAAGTGCCGCTTCGCCTCTCGACAAATTAAGATCCTTGGCCACCTTGTAAATAAAGATGGCATCCGACCCGACCCAGACAAGATCAAGGCAGTACGCGAATTTCCTGTTCCCCTTAACATAAAACAACTTCACAGTTTTCTAGGACTTTGTTCTTATTTTCGTCGTTTTGTCCCACAGTTCGCACAGTTGGCTGCTCCGCTCACTCGTTTGTTACGAGCTAATACAACATTTATCTGGTCCCCTGAATGGCGTGACTCATTTCATGTTCTTAAAGCCACTCTCCAGTACGATCCCATCCTGGGGCACTTTAATGACCTTGCGCATACGGAGTTGCATACCGATGCCAGTGGTTATGGCCTTGGTGTCGTCCTATTGCAGCGTGACCACAACACAACAAAAGATACGTCATAGCTTATGCAAGTCGAATGCTCTCTACCACTGAACAAAATTACACCATAACAGAAAAAGAATGTCTGGCTGTCGTTTGGGCCGTCACCAAGTTCCGGCCATACCTTTATGGTAGGCATTTCACTATCGTTACCGACCACCACGCCTTATGTTGGCTCTCTTCCCTAAAAGACCTCACTGGAAGACTTGGTCGATGGACTCTTGCACTCCAGGAGTACAATTATACAGTCGTATACAGAGAGAGAGAGAGAGAGACATGTTTTTATTTGATGAGGGGTTCACCCGCTATGGAGTTGTGCTCCTGAGACGGGAGGGGAGGGGTAGTGAAGGGTGAGGGGGTGAGGGAGGTTTCATGATAATGGTAGTGACGTCTTAGATGAGGCTATGTACACCCGACTCCCTGATATACTGTATCAAGGAGTCGAGGATGGCTTTCCTGTGCTGAGGAGTGCCCGTTGGATTGGTCCACTCCTCGAGCGTCGTAGGCTTGTCTACGCCTTGGATCTTGTCCAGAGCATCATTTCTATGATGCTCGAGGCCCTTACAGGCCCAGAGCAGATGCTGCAATGTTGCCTCGGCTCCTTCCGAGCAGCTCGTGCAGGTTGGGTCCATATCTTCTTTCAGTCCAAAAAATACTAGTTTGGATGGTGTAAGTGCAGTATTCGTTCTTATTCTTCGAATCCTGACGGTTTCCCACCGACTGTATCCTACCAGTATGTTGCTGTCTGTCGGCGGAAGCTGGCTGCGAAGGTAGGCCTTTCTCTCCAGTTTGGCGAGTTCGGCCCGTTCCTCCGGGTCCATTGCTTCCGCCTTCATCTTCTCCCGAGAGGTTGAGCCTGGTGCGGAGTGAGTGCTACAGGCTGTCTCCGCTGCGGCTCGGTGTGCCCTCTCGTTCCCGGGTATGCCACTGTGTCCGGGTAGCCACTCGATTGTAAGTATGGTGCCCCTTGTGCGGAGCTCCACTGCCACTTTCTTTATTTGCTTTACCGTGCGACTCTTTGTTCTGCTGCATCGGCACGCACGAATTGATTCTTGTGAGTCCGTAAAAATGCGTGCCTTGCCTGGCTGGGTCTGTTTCTTGAGCACGTCTTTCACCGCCGCCAAGATAGCCCTCAGTTCTGCCTCTCTGATAGAAGTCCCTTCGGAAAGTATTTCGGTGCTCTCTTCATTTCTTCGTGGATCGTACCACGACGTAGTCGTGGCGTCCTCTGTCTTGGCGGCGTCCGTGTACCGTGACTCATCTTCTGTCGCGTGCGCTTCGCACCAGCTTGCGTGTAGTCTGGCCGCTCGAGCCCGCTTCCCTTGGTTGAGAGTCTTCGGCATGGGTTTGTGGTCGGTGATGGTGTTATCTTGCCATGGAGGCTGCGGTTCCTCTAGCGGGGGCCTGTCTCGCATGTCGTATCCTAGAATTGCTAGGAGCTTGCGTCCGTGCTCTGTTCTCTCGAGCCGTTGAAATTGGGCAAGGTTCTGAACCTCGGCACGCTCTTCGATAGTGTTCATCTGGGCTTCTTTCCTCAGGTCTTCTATAGCTGTGTATTTTGGAAGGCCTGTGACTGCCCTCATCAATTGGTAGTTCAACCTTTCAAGTTGCTTCCAGTGCTTTCTGGTCAGATTGAGCCAGTTGCAGCTGTACAATGCTTTGGGTGTGAGTACTGCCTCGGTTAAGATCCTGAGAGTTTTCTCGTCAGCGCCCCAGGACTTGCTCGTGATCTTTCGGATGAGCTTGAGACCTTGTGCCCACCACTTCTGTAGCTCGGGTATCCACCTCGTGGTGCGCGCCGTCTCCTCGAAGGTGACTCCCAGTATCTTGATGTGTGGGCGTCTACTTATTTCCTGTCCATTGATCTCTAGTCGTATCAAGTCGGTAATTCCTTTCCTATGGTCCCTTGGTCTGGCCACAACCATGTACTGTGTTTTATCCGGTGATGGCTCCATCCCAACTTCAGAGAGATATCGAGCGACCTCATCTATACCTTCTTGCATCGTCTGTTCTTGGTCTCCCAAGGAGCCTCCGCGTGTCCAGAGCGTGACATCGTCTGCATATATGGTGAAGCCCAGACCATCGATATTCCGAAGCCTGGTAGGCAACTCTGCCATCACCATATTGAAGAGTGTCGGTGAGATCACTGCTCCTTGTGGTACACCCCTGCAGTTCGGGGTGTCGGGTCCTTTAGTGTTACCAATCTTCACTTGGAACCTTCTGCCCCGCAGAAAGTCTTGTATGAAGGCCAGGCATTTTCCTTGGATTCCGCACCTCCTAGCTCCTTTTATGACTGCCCAGTGTGGGACGGCATCGAAGGCCTTCTTAATGTCCAGGGCGACAACGAGGCGTGGGCCTTGCTGATTTTTGTTGGCCATGACGTCCTCGTAGAGGAGCTTGAGGCTGTCCTGGGTTCCCATCGCCTCCCTGAAACCCGTTTGTCTGGGATCGAGCCTGTTGTGAGTTTCCAAGTACCACTGTAGTCTTCGGAGAACAATTTTTTCCATTGTTTTGCAAATGTTCGATGTAAGTGAGACAGGTCTTAGATTCTCTATCCTGTCTTGGAGCTTGCCTGGTTTGGGGATGGGCGTTACCCACGAGAGTTTCCATTGTCTCGGCAGCACTCCGGAGTTCCAAACTTCGTTATACCTATTCAGAAGTTTTTCTTTGGCTTCTTCGGGAAGATTCCTTAGGGCTTGGTACGTAATGCCGTCGGGACCCGGTGCGCTGCCTGTGTTGGCCGTGTATAAGGCTTCCAACAGTTCTCCCATGTTAAGCTGGTCCTCCATCCCAGGTTCTTCTGGTGCCTCAAGAATGTGGGTACTTTCGGATGTTTTGCTAGTCCTCGGCGGTGCTGCGCTAACTTGTAGAAAGAAAAGTTCGCCTGCCCTGACTGCCATTTCTTCTTCGGTTATGTTTAGTCTGAGGGCTAAGTTTTGTGCCGCATTCCTTGCCTTTCGCCTTTTACCGTCCATGCCTCTGTAGGTCCTCCAGGCTTTCCCTAGGCCGGTCTTCTCATTGAAGGATCCGCAGTGCGCCCTCCATCTCGTCCTGCCGAGCTCCTTGGAATACCTGGTGGCTTTGGCTGTGGCTATATTGAGTTTAATTTTTTGCGGTGTCGTTCTAACTTTTTTGTATTTCTGTAGGGCTTGGAGCCGGCTAGCCCAGAGATTTAACAGATGTGTGTCTGGCGTGGGGCTCCCACGTTTCACCGAGCTTTGCGTCTTCGACCCCGTGAGCGCCTCTTGTATGCAGACCTCGATGTCCCTGTCGTTCCCAATATTTTGGGTCACAATCTCTCTGAAGCGATCCCACTTGATGATAGGTCTCATCTCTCGGCCTTTCCTCCCTGCGCAGTGTGGTACCTTCAACTCGATGGGGTAGTGGTCGCTGCCCAACGTGTCCCTCCATGGCTTCCACTCGAGGGTCAGGTCCCCCATGGTCCACGTGAGATCCGGTGTGGTATCCTTCTGTCTCTGCTGCTTCGCAAGCCTCGTCTTCACTCCAGTTTCATTTTGAAGCTCCAGGCCTTCCCTTCTCATAGCTTCCAGCAGTTCCCTGCCCTTTTTCGTATTTGTTGCGTACCCGTATTTTTTGTGTGGGGCATTGAAGTCCCCGGCCACAATCAGTGGGTCTCCGTCGGCTAATTCAACTAGGCCGCGGATCCAGCTTGCTGTCTCTCCGTCCTTTGGTTTGGCTCTGGGTCTGATGTATATAGAAGCGAGTACCATCTTGAGCCCGCCATGTCTGACTCTCGCTGCGACGACCTCCCTGTCGCTAGAACATAGCACGGAGGTGTCAAGCTGCGCCTGTGGTAGATGCCGAAGAACTCCGATAGCCGCCCATCCCTTCCGAGTCACCGGGTCCCTCTCCCAGGGGCTTGGGACGGTCTCGATGATAGGCGTTAAGTAAAAGTTATAGCAGGGTAGGGTCATGTTCGGGCTTCTTGTTTCTTGAAGTAATAGAAATTCTGGCGGCGCTTGTCGTTCGAAGCGCAGTTTAAGTTCCGCACTTCTTGCCGTAAACGTGCTGCAGTTCCATTGTACGATGCGGGTCACATCCGTTTTTGTTCGTCCGGTCGTCATTCTTCTAACGTCGTGCATGTCTCAGTTCTGCTATCTCTTTCTTGATTTCGCCTAGTGTCTGGAAGATCATCTTGAAGCCAAGTGAAATATCCTCTCGAAGTTTGTTGTGCTCAGTTTCTGCGTCGAAGGGTGATTTGAGCGGTCGCGTTGCCGGCACCAGAGTTGCCCTCGGTTGGGCCCATTCGGGCATCCAGGCCAGACACTTGCCCTGCTCTTCGTGAATCATTCCTTGCGTTGATCCTTGCTTGGCTTCGACCCTGGGCTGTTCTGCAGGTGGTCTTTGGTTGTCCGTGGCTGCCGCGGCATAGCTTTCTCTTGGTTCGTGTTTTGGTGGCTGCTTTCGGAGTTTCGTTTTCTCGGGTATCTTCCTTTTCGGGCACGCATTACTAGTGGCGACATGATGCCCCTCGCAGTTTCGGCACTTGGGTTCCCTGTTGCATTGTTCCATATCTTCCTCGTGTGTGTAGCCGCAATGGCCGCATCTGCTTTCTTTGATGGGGCATACATCGCTCTTGTGACCGATTCCATGGCAATTGTAACATACGACGGGCCGGGGACGGTACGGCCTCACAGTGAAGATCTCTCTGCTGAACATTACGTTCTTTGGTAGCCTAGTGCCCTCGAACGTGATGACGACCGCGTTGCTAGTTTTGCCCATAAGTCTTACGAAGACGATCTTCGTGGTTCGACATACCAGATCTGGAATGAGTGTTTCTGGGGTTTCAGCGCTGTTGTCTCCATGCAGGTAGATAACCCCGCGCACTTGATTGTGTCCAATTGCCTTGTAGGGTTTCAGGGCGTATGAATCTTTGTCTTTCTTCACTTCCGTCACCTGGAGTAGTTTTTCTGTTATCTTTTCGTCCCTGGTGGTGAGCGCGATAGTATTAGCTCTGGGCTGAATTTGAATCTTGTAGTCTTCGGATTCTGCGATTCCCGCCTCTGCTACGGCTCGCCTAATTTCCCTCGCTGTAAAGTTCTTAACGTTCTCTTTGCAGATGGGCTTGAGAACGACGGTTTGCACGGACGCCTGAGTCTCTTGCGTGTTTTCCGCACCTGTTATGTCGTCCGATTCTACATTGGTCCACTTCGGACGTTTCCTCCTGCGCTTATTCGCGACTAAGTACTCGATGTCGTCTCCGGCATTCCCTCCCATCATGACAGTACCAGTGCCGTCAGGCTGAACTTTGCTTCCCTTAGCAAAGGGCTTTTCCAAATTTTGAGATTCTTCCAGCGTCGGAAACTCGTGTAAAAAACAAAAGCTCACCTGCTCATTCGCGGCGCCCTGCGGACTTGAGCTTCTGGTTAGGTTCAATGTCCCTTGAGCGTAATTGACTAGAAGTCCAGTTATCAACTTTCCGATGTCTTCCTTGGCAATTCCTAAATGCATGAGAAGTCCGGTGTCAAGTTGGATATCGATGGTCGTGACATTGGGCGTGGGCAGCTGCGTCAGATCTGTTGAGGTCTGAGGATCGCCGGTGCCAGAGGTTAGGCTTACCACGGTATCCATGTTCTCAATTTCCAAATTCGCCGAAATTGACCCCGTGGGGTTCAAAATCGCTGGACGGGGGGTCCCTTAGTGTGGGCAGCTGGACGGGAGGTCCCTTGGCGTGGGCAGCTGCGTCACATCTGTTGAGGTCTGAAGACCGCCGGTGCCAGAGGTTAGGCTTACCACGGTATCCATGTTCTTAATTTCCAAATTCGCCGAAATTGACCCCGTGGGGTTCAAAATCGCTGGACGGGGGGTCCCTTGGTGGTTCATGGCATTGTCCTCGTTGATTGGAGTTGTGCCTGGGGGGCTAGCACCCCCCAAACAGGATACAGAAATCGCTTTCGGCGGAGCGCTAAGAAAACACGTCTGCCCTCAGCAATTAGAAGAAGACGAATCTCACAGTCGTATACAAATCTGTTCGCAAACATACAGACGCTGACGGCCTATCTCGATGCCCCGTAGACGAACCTGATGAACGTCTCAAAAACATAGACGATGTATTCGATGTTTCCGCTGTCAACTGCGAACATATTACTTTAGAGCAATCCAAGGATCCATGGATCAAAGAAATAATCGAGCATCTCAATAAACCAACTCACTTCCTTAATAAAAAGTTGCGCAAACAGTTACAGCTTTTTTCCCTTCAAGATGGTGTACTTTATCCGCATAACTTTTCCCCTGAAGGCAACACATGGCTAGTTGTTCCTCGCCAAATGCGCAAGGATATTCTTCAATCGTTCCATGATGATCCCACCTCAGGACACATGGGATTCCAAAAAACATATGCTCGAATTAGGCGACGCTACTTCTGGCCCCACCTTCAGACGTCCGTTTTTAAATACGTTCAGTCTTGCTTGAAATGCCAGCGTAGAAAACGCCCAACCACAGCACCTGCTGGCCTACTCCAGCCTTTAGTTTGCCCCAGTACGCCCTTCGAAAGAGTGGGGATCGATTTGTTTGGCCCATTCTCAGTTTCCTCGCACGGTCATCGTTGGATTGTCACAGCCGTTGACCACTTGACTAGATTCGCCGAGACCGCCGCGCTGACCTCTGCGACATCGGAAGAAATAGCTCACTTCTTTGTACATACTATACTCCTACGTCACGGCGCGCCACAAGTTCTCTTAAGCGACCGCGGACGGCAGTTTCTTTCGAGCGCACTTGCAGCCAGCTTGCAGTAATGTGACTTATCCAGCGTCCCGTGCAGCCATCACCCTCATTATCGTCATCATCACCGATAGCTCGCGCTGCCCGCTCGGGGCAGCGCGGGTCAGTTCGAATATAGACATAATTGAAACCGGTCGCCAAGCGCCTGTCTCCCTCACATTATATATATATATATATATATCGCCTTCTAACCTCTTCGTTCACACATATATATATATATATATATATATATGTGTATATATATATATATATACATATATATATTGTGAGGACGTTAAGAAGGTGATTTAATGAGAACTGTATAGAGGTGTTCAAGCGACAAGATCGTTGTGCCCCAGCTGAAGAGCGCGCGCAGCTTGGACCTCCTCTTTCAGCTTCGTCGTCTTCTCCCTAACACTTCCCCCGGGCGGGTAAAGGGCCGGTCCACCGGCCTTGGTGTGTTCAGTCGTGGGGTGGGTGGAAAGGTTTCATGCGGGAAACATGGACAATGTCACGTGACTTCGTGCGGTGATCTCTAGGTGGTGCCACTGGTTCCACTTCGTAGTTTGTAGGAGACAGACAGCGGAGAATGCGAAACGGCCCAGTGTATTTCTGGAGCAATTTTTCACATTTACCTGGCTTGCGGAGTGGGGTGGCGAGAAGGACTTCGTCACCAACGTTGTAGGATGCTTCGCCATGCGTCTGTGCGTAACGAAGCTGTTGTTGCTGCTGCGATCGTAGCGTTTGAAAACGCGCGAGTTGTCGAGCATCCTCCGCGCGGCCGATGACTTCTGAAGGATACGACGTGTGAGGTTCATAGACGGAGGGTAAGATAGTATCAAGAGTTGTAAGTGGTTCACGGGCGAATAGCAAGTAATACGGCGAGAAGCCTGTCGTTGACTGACGCGCGGTGTTATAAGCGAAGGTCACATATGGGACAATAGCGTCCCAGTTTGTATGATTTTCCACGACGTACATCGACATCATCTCTGATAACGTGCGGTTAAGGCGTTCTGTTAGCCCATTAGTTTGGGGATGATAAGCGCTGGTTAATCTATGAGTTGTGTTAGCCAGGCGCAAAAGATCATCGAGGAGCTTAGCTATAAAAGGAGTGCCCCGATCGCTTATTATAACCTGGGGTGCACCATGCCGGAGGAGAATGTTGTGCAGAAAGAAAGTTGCCACTTCTTGGGCTGTGGCGGTTGGAACACAGGCTGTTTCGGCGTATCTGGTGAGATAGTCTACAGCGACAATTATCCACCGGTTGTTGTTTGTAGACGAAGGAAATGGGCCGAGAAAATCGATTCCGATTGTTTGGAAGGGTCGATGTGGCGGTGTTATGGAATGCAAAGGGCCGGATGACTGAATGGTTCGAGTCTTGTGAAGCTGACATTGGTGACACGTGCGAATGTACTTGTTGATGGTGCGATACATGCCATTCCAGAAGTAGTTCGAACGCACGCGGAAATATGTCTTTGCGAAACCGAGATGTCCAGCGGTAGGGTCATCGTGGTGTGCTTGGATGATGTCTTTTTGGAGGGTCCGAGGAACAACGAGCAGCCAGGGTCGTCCATGTGGCTCGTAGTTTCGTCTATAGAGGACACCATCACGAAGGGTGAAGAGACGAGCGCGCTGTTGAGTGTGCCGCGTAAGAGATCCAGGAGTCCCCATCAAGCATTGTATTAGTGGCCGGATATTCTGATCGGACGCTTGAGCAGCTGCGATGTCAACGGTATCCAACAGAGCGATGGAAGAATCGTGGTCGCTTGGAGCATGATGTGAAATGTCAGTGGGGAGAGGACATCGGGACAGCGCATCGGCATCCAGATGACGCTTTCCTGACTTGAAAACAACGCTAAAGTCGTAGTCTTGAATTTTCAGCGACCAACGCCCAAGGCGGCCTGATGGATTTTTAAGGCTGGCAAGCCAGCATAGGGCGTGGTGGTCTGTAACAATTTTAAAATGGGTGCCGTAAAGATATGGTCTGAATTTCGATATCGCCCATATTAGCGCTAGACATTCACGCTCCGTAATACTGTAATTTCTCTCACACTTAGTTAGAGTTCGACTAGCGTATGCTATGACGCGTGGGCGACTATTTACATTTTGCGCCAGAACAGCCCCGATGCCATGTCCACTGGCATCCGTTCGAATTTCCGTGTCAGCTCCCTGTACGAAGTGGCCAAGTATTGGGACGGAAATGAGTGCACGTTTGAGAGATAGGAATGCCTTGGCCTGGGAGGGTCCCCATTGGAATGTAGTGTTATTTCGAAGTAGTTCATTCAGGGGTTCGGCGAGATCCGAGAAACGAGGGATGAATTTTCGAAAGTATGTACAGAGTCCAAGAAAAGCCCGGATGTCTTTTGAGGTTTTGGGATTCGGAAAGTCAGAGACAGCTTGGACTTTGGTGGGGTCTGGGCGGATGCCTTCCGAGCTGACTAAGTGACCCAGAATCCGAATTTCGCGAGCCCCGAACGTACACTTTTTTGAGTTCAACTGCAAATTAGCGGAGCGAAAGCAGTCCATAACTTGCTGGAGTCGATGTAGATGATCTTCGAAGGTAGAGGAGAATACAATAAGATCGTCGAGGTAGCAGAGACATATGTTCCATGTTAAACCGCGTAGAACACTGTCCATCATCCGCTCAAACGTCGCGGGAGCGTTGCACAGCCCAAAAGGCATGACATTAAATTGGAAGAGACCGTCCGGAGTGACAAACGCGGTTTTCGGTTTGTCCGCGTTGGCAACCGGGATTTGCCAGTAGCCGCTACGGAGGTCAACAGATGAAAAGAACGAAGACCCTTGAAGTGCGTCGAGCATGTCATCGATACGAGGGAGCGGATATACGTCTTTTTTAGTTACCCTGTTTAGACGCCGGTAATCAACACAAAAGCGCCACGAACCGTCTTTTTTCTTAACGAGAACCACGGGGGAGGACCAAGGGCTGGATGACGGCTGTATAACATTGTTCTTCAGCATATCAGTCACATGGTCTCGAATCACTTTACGTTCCGCAGGTGAAATACGATACGGGCGGCTCCTAAGGGGACTTGTGTTTCCGGTTTCAATCTGGTGGTGCACCACAGATGTCTGTGGGAGTGCCGAGCGGTTGAAGTCAAATAAGTCGCTATAGGCGTCCAGAAGACTGGAAAGAGCTTGCCTTTGGTTGGTTGTTAAGCAGCTGTCGATCATCAGCGTTGTATGTTTGGGGGAGCACTGGATTTGAGGAATTGGCTGCGAGTGGAGATGGCAGGTGTCTTGAGCCAAAATGGCGAGGCTATCATGGTCGAACGTCCGGATGGTTGCAATACCAGCTCCTCGAGGTAATATGAGCGGCTGTGCAGAAGTGTTCGTAACGTATAGATTAATTTGGCTTGCTATTACGGCGACGGTACAGTAAGGCAGAAGCAAGCCCTTTTGCACGAATGTGGTAAGCAGTGGCTCGACAAGACCGTAATCTCCTTGGAAACTGAACTCAGGCTCCAGTGTTACTGCGACAGCAGTCAATGGTGAGATACATAGATCGGCTGTCGTTCGAAGGACAACAGAATCACAACCGGCAAATTCGTCTGCGTCAGAAGTGTTTAAATGCAGCTGACGTTCCCCACAGTCAATGATGGCATCGGTTGACGACAGGAAATCCCACCCCAGTATCACGTCAGCCACGCAGTTCGAGAGGACTGTGAAGACAACAACATAGCGATTGGAGCCCAGAGTCACTGAGAGTGTGGAACAGCCGAGAGGACGTATTAAATCTCCATTTCCCATACGTAAAAATCGTCCAGGTGCTGGCGTCAATACTTTGCGCAAACGCCGTCGGAAAGTGTCAGAGATACAGGATTTGGCGGCACCGGTGTCTACGAGGGCTATAAGTTCTTGTCCGTCAATTTCAATAGCAACAGTCGTTGGGCCATCTCCAGGAGGATTTATATTGCAGTTTCGTGGTGCAGCCTGACCTCCTGTGGCAACGCAGGCTGCGGGCTTCAGTTTGACGTTGTATTTGCGACGGCGGCGACATTGAGGGGCGACACGGAGCGCTGGCGTCGAGGGTAAGGAGACGGTGATCGGCCTCTGCGATTGTCACGCTGTGAAAATGGAGCTGGGGTCTGGTGGTCAACGGGACGGCTATCGTCATCGGGGGAGTAACGTGGATAAGGTTGAGGGAAACGGCGATACTCGTCAGGGGTCATGCGACGGCGGCAGTAGCGCGCGACGTGGCCGGGTAAACAACAATTAAAACAGATGGGTCGCTGGTCTTCCGTTCTCCAAATGTCACTTCTTCGGCGCGGTGCGTAGGTTCGCGACGCTGGGGAGGCCTGATTGAAACGGGAGCCTGGGTAGAAGTGCGGCGCATCATGTGGCATGGTACAGAAGAGCGGCGGTGGGGGAGGTGGTGAAGCATATGCCGACGTCGATGGCGTCAGTGATGCAAGCGCAGCATGAAGTTCGTTCTGGACGACTTTCTGGACGCTCTGTGCCTGAGGGTGGGTTTGGGTAGTCTCGGAAGGTGGACGGAGGTGATCAAGAAAAGAACGCAGCTCTTCCCGAATGATGCTGCGAATCAATGCCGGCAAGTCAACACCGGCAACAGATGCAACGGATACCTCTGGAAGGCGTTCGAAAGGTGCTTTTGAGATCCGTGCACTCTGCAGTTCTTCGTACTTTTTGCACTCACCGATTAGTTGTTGGACTGTCGTGGGTGACTTGGGTGCGACAACAGCGAAGAGATCTTGGGACAGCCCCTTAAACAAATGACGGATACGATCTTCTTCGGTCATGTCGGCATCCACTCTGGTGCAGAGACGAAGGACATCCTCAATGTAGCTGGTGGAAGATTCGGTGGTGGCTTGAAATCGGCGAGCCAGCTTGTCTTTCGCTTGCTGTTTGCGTCGTTCTGGTTTTCCGAACGCCTCCGAAAATGCGACTGTAAAGGCGTCCCATGAACTGATTTCATCCTCATGGTTGTCAAACCATTGCAATGCAGTGTCTTTCAAAAAGAACACTACATTGGCCAACTTAAAGCTGTCGTCCCATCGGTTGTGGTGACTTGCGCGGTCATAACTTTTCATCCAGTCGTGAACGTCAGTGTCAGGAGAGCCAGAGAAAATAGGAGGGTCCCGTTGCCGGTTCTTGACCGTCGGTGGCGATGGAGTGGAACCGGGGGGTGCCAGGCCGTTTGAAGTACTTGCTCCTTGAGACATGGTGTTAACGGTGCGCCCGCTACGTAACTCCAGAATAGCGGTCAGCCGAGAGGTTGGGAAACGTACTGACCTCCACCAATTGTGAGGACGTTAAGAAGGTGATTTAATGAGAACTGTATAGAGGTGTTCAAGCGACAAGATCGTTGTGCCCCAGCTGAAGAGCGCGCGCAGCTTGGACCTCCTCTTTCAGCTTCGTCGTCTTCTCCCTAACAATATATATATACATATATATATACATATATATATACATATATATATATATATATAATTGAAACCGGTCGCCAAGCGTCTGTCTCCCTCACATTATATATATATATATACTTATATGATGATGATCCCACCTCAGGACATATATATATATATATATATATATATATATATAATGTGAGGGAGACAAATATATATATATTTGTGAACGAAGAGGTTAGAAGGCGATTACTGAATTTATTGCATTAAAGTTAGGGAAAGAAAGGAAAAGTGAGCTGGCGGAAAATTGGGCCGGGAGCGAGGATTGAACCCGCAACCTTCGCCTGTCCGGGGCGACGCATTAACCGATTAGACCACCCCGGCCGCTGGTTTCGGCGGACTGAATTTCTGACCAGCTCTCTGTGTACTGTTTAGTTTCGAGTCCGCTTAACTTGGTAGACGACAACCGTTGCTGATTTAAGGCCCGCGCTATTTCCGACATGCGGCAGTGACTCCTCCCACTTCACCTCTCTTCCTCCTCCCCTCTCCTCTTTCGTCCTCTTTCCTCCTCCCCCTCCTCCTCCTCCCACTTCTCCTCTCCTCCTTCTCTCTTCTTCCTCTCCTCTCCTCTCCTCCTCCCTCCACATCCTCCCCTCCTCCTTCCTTCTCCGCCCCTCCTCCTCCCATTTCTCCCCTCTTCCTCCTCTTCTCGTACTCCTCGCTCCTTCCTCCTCCTCCCCCTCCTTCTTTCTCCTCGTCCCTTCTCCTCCTCCTCCCATCCTCCCTCCACCTCCCCTCCCCCTCCCTCCTCCTCCCTTCCTTTCTACTCGCGGGACCCTCGTGACGTCACTTGTGACGTCACGTGTGACCTTAATATGGGAAACATCCCATAATGCAATGCGCGGGTCACGAGGGAGACCCGCGTGTTGCATCATGGGACGTTTCCCATAATGCAATGCGCGGGACACTAGTGACCCTCGCGACGTCACTCGTCACCTCACGTGTGGCGTCATTATGGGAAACGTCGTATGATGCAACGTAAGGGTCACGAGTGAGGCCCGCGCTTTGCGTCATGGGACTTTACTCACAATGCAACGGGCGGGACCCTGGTGACGTCACTCGTGACCCTAGTGACGTCATTAGGGGAAGCGTCCCATAATGAAACGCGCGGGTCACGAGTGAGACCCTGCACGTTGCATTATGGGACGCTTCCGCTAATGCACCGCGCGGTTACGTCAATGGCGACGGACATGGCGATGCCGGCGGCGACGCCGACGCCGACGCCGACGGCAACGCTCAAGCCGGAAACGGGCGCCTAAAGGCTCGTTCACACACGTCAGTTGCATGCGACTGCGTCCGTCGCAACCGGAGCGACCGGAACGACCGCTCTGCGCCGCGCGTACACACACCTGCAACCACTGCCACAAGCGCAGCGGGTCGTTAGCATGGCGACCGCTTCTACGCCGCCGCCAGCTGCTTCAGCGGTGCCTCTAAAAAGGGGACGCACTGCCAATCAATGCCGTAACAGAATATAGACAGACAGTTTTGTATAGCCTAAAGCTTTAATAATATTTTTTTTCATGATAGGCTTGCAGGGTACAGTGGATGAAAAAAAGAAAAGAAAAAGATGGAGTACGCCGTCTTGGACGATCAAGACTCTATACACGACTTTGCCAATAGTACAAATCTCGCCACACGCCTTTTCTACGATTACAATAGACGATGTAATCTTAGCAGCGATATAGCAACGTAAAAATATGATTTTGTGATCAGATAGACGTTCCGAGCGTTTAGGATTGCTAACACTAATCACTTTTCTCCGGTGATAAAAGCGCGTGAAAATTCGCAGGCTTTATACGGTGCGCGCCAGCAATACATTGAACTTGAGCACACGCATGAAATGCGCCACATAAGAAATCCGGGCGATGTTCGAGGACACAAATACTTAAAAAGCACCACTGTAGTCGAAGTAAACAAATGCGATGGCACAGGCGTTTCTGCTGTTTTGAGAGTACCGCCACGACATCGCCGCACGAGTAGGAGAAAATTTTCCCTTCTAGTACGTGCTGGGTTATCATAGCGACACACGACGAAAATTCAGTCAAGGATAGCACTTTTACGCGGAATGATGAGCTTTCACCACGCCGTCCACGTCGACAATTACCACCGACGCCATGTTTGCAGATAGAAAGAGCCCGGCACGACCGACATGCAACGCGCACGAGCAGTTCTCCTCGACCTGTGATTGGTCTGTCGTTGCGGTTGTTTCGGTTGTTTCCAACGCAGCATTGAAAGTTGGGCTCGCTCCAACTCCTTGCGTCGTGAACGACACGTGAGCGTGTCCCTCCGTCGCTATGGCAACTGACAGTTGCAGACCCTTGCAACGGTCGTTTCGGTTGTTCCAGTCGTTGCGGTAGCTACGGACGCACGTGTGTGAACGGGCCTTAAGAGCTGCGCTCTAAAACAACTTGCACCAGTACCTCTTCATGTGCTCAATGAATCATGAAAAAAATTGAAAGACGTTTACAGCTCCCTGTAATGTCGAATTAGAGCGCAGCTTTTGAGGAGGAGGAAAGGAGGGTATGGGGAGGAGGGTATGTCACACCCTCCTCCTCCTCCCCTCCTGCTCTCCTTTTCCTCCCCTCCTTGAGCAGCTTCACGTGAAGGTCAGGTCGTGACCCTCACGCGACCTTCACAGTGGAGGTTGCGGCCTTCGTCGCGATGATTTTCACTCGTGACCTTCGTGACATCCCTCGGGGCCCTCGTGAGGCCACACGGATGTCACGTGTGACGTCATTATGGGAAACGTCCCATAATGCAACGAGCGGTTACACCAACGCCGATGGCGACGGCGACGCCTCTCTAGCCGGAAATGAGCGCCTAAGAGCTGCGCTCTAAAAGGTGTCTTACCGTTATGTTCGAAAAGTACACACGATACTTATAACGAAGTTGAAAGATCTAGACAAGCGACAGTAGACTGGTGGCTGCAGACCAATTAGCTTTCTAAATTGTGACTACAAAGTTTTGCTCGCCTGCTCGCTGCTCGATCGAATATTATGATATCCTCGGTTGTAGGAGACCACCAAACTTGCTCCATAAAAGGAAGAAATATCTGAACCATCACATTCTACGGTCCATATTAGAAATATGTGAAATTACTTGTGAAACAGCGGCATTATTGCGAAAAAGATATTTTAACAGCCTTTGACAGGGTGAAACATCCTTTTCTTTTTACTATTCTATAACATATAAACGTAAGCGAAACAACTGAGGGAGGCGTGGGGCTTTGTTACACTGAGATTACGACGAAGTTGGTTATTAATGGATCTAGCTCAAAGACCATTCAGGTTCAACGCTGGGAACGTCAGGGTTGCCCCTTCTCACCGTTACTCCTCGACTTATATTTGGAACCACTCTACAGAGACATCATAAATAAAAACACGGTTCGTGGTTTTCGTCTGCACGGTTACGAGGTGAAAATCATCGCATATGCAGACGATCTGGTGCTAGTGTGTTCCGATAAACCTAGCGTACTAATCGCAATGTATTGTGCTTCAGACTTCTGTGCTACGCCTGGTGCTGTCATTAACAATGACAAAGAGTTCTGGTTCCTGGTGTGGGGAGTGGGAGGACAATGCCATCTAGATTTGTAGACATGACATGGTCAACAAACAAACCGCAATTTTATGGTATACGTTCGTTTGAGCTGCCATTTGCAACATTTTTTTTCTTGTCGAAACTGATCTACATCATTCAGGTCATACACTATTCGAGGACGACGGTCAATGTGTTCAATAGGGTTTCCGCCACATTTATTTAAAGGTCTTCCTACGAACCGATGAGACAATCATATTTATTTCGCTTTATTGAAGATGGTGGTCTTCGCCTACACTCTAAGAAAAAGTGAGCACCCCCCTAGTCATCATGCGTTTTGACGGCTGTAACTACCCTACAGGCTTACTTAACTACCCACTGGGCTCGAGCCATTGAGCGTTACCACCCTGTTGGCAAGTGACAAGCATGGGGTAGTCACGTTTTATAAACTCTTGAATTGAACATTCAAGTGCATGCAGTCGTTCAATAGCAAAAGTCACTTCAAAAATCTCAAAAATTACTTGAAACTTGTTTTCTTTGTGCGTTGGTTACAATTTATTCAAATTTAAACCGGTCGAAACAGGCGTGTGGCTCGGTTCGCCTAAAACTGGCAGAAAACAAACACGCAAAAGATACAGGCAACTTTGGTAGGCACCTCCTAAAACCCGAGGCAGATAAAAAGTATCGCGGTTGTCCTTTTTGGTTCCGTCGCGGGTTTTACCGTGTACTGCTAGTAAGCAACAGCTGGCAGCTGGCGTCGTGCTCGAGGAATTTAACCAAATTTCTAGAAAAGCACAGGAAGCTACGCACAGGCGTGAGTTCACTGGAATGTTCGCCGGACGAGATACTCTTGTCGTCTTTTATTGTGCGGTTCAGTAAAGAGCGTGCTCTCATTAAAGGTGTAATCGGCGAGTTCTGCGTGCAGATCAGTTGCAAATGGCCTCCTCGGTTCCGCCGAACTTGCGCGCCTGTCATACCCATTTTTTTCTTCTTTCAAGTGCAGTGAAGTATGAAGCATTGAACACCACGACTGAGGCTGGACAGGACGAACGTACACAAATATCTGGGATCATGCCCGTGTATTTCAGTATTTCTCTGTCTTGGGATATATGATTCGCCTTCACAGGCTCATTTGGCACATTTCATCGAGCATACTCGATAAAAAATGCTTCAAACAAAAATGCTTCAAACAAGTGTGTGTCATCCAAGGTGGAGTACTTTGAAGGGGACTACGATTTCATGCCTTTCGGCACGCGTTCCTTTTACCTATATAAAAGATTCCAAGTAAATTTCCGAAAATAAGGCGTTGGCAAACATACACTGTCTATTTAATTTAGATTTTTTTTTAGAATAGTACTGCTGGAGAAGCGAGCAGGCGCAGCGCAGAGAACTGTTCTCGGCGTTCTTTGATGCTTGAGGCCGGTTCAGACACTTGCGTTTCAATGCGTTTGACAGCGTTGCGTCGAGAACCGAAAGCGACTCACCGGCACATCTTTGCTTCGTATGAAGCGTGGAATCGAATTCAAGGAATCGTCTTGGCACGCGATATAAGCAGCAGGGATGTCCTGGTTTCTCGCTGCCGCAACGCAGTCAAACGCAACTGTCTGAACCAGGCTTCAGATCATTTAGCATACGTATTTCGCGTTCGCTGTAGGTGAAGGCGCGGGCCCGAAAACGGCAATTCTGCACTGTCCTCTTGGCGCGAGCGCGAGCGCGAGCGCGAGCGCGGGCGCATAGAACGCATATTTGAAAGACACGCGCTTGAGCAGAAACAATTGTAGCGAAAAGAAGAAAACTGAAACAACGCTTCGGGGAGGACCGGCGGACGGGCTTCGCTAAAATCACCTGCGCGCGCTCAGTGTACTCAACATTTACTCCACCGCCGCTGAAGTCATTCGGATATCTAAAAAGAGAAAAGAAAATGCATCAGCGTGTTCAGAAAGTTGTGATTGCAAAAATTGGTGTCGATAATTAATAAAATTAATTAAACAGGCTTCTGTATACCTGAAGTGTAGGCAAGCGAGAAAACGAAACTGATCAAAACGTGACGTGTAGCGACAATTTAATTTTTTTTTGTGAAGTTGACGGCCTGTTAGTCATCTTTTTGTTTTACCATAACAGCGTTTTGTGGTTGTTTCTGTTTATTTTGCTGTGGCTTTTTTTTTTTTTTCTTGCTTGTATGTAACTTGGCCCCGCTGTGTACCTGTTCAGGGGGCTGGAGACCCGTCAAGCTGCTTTGTCAGCTTTTTTCTCCAGTTCCCACCATATGTGATATGGTGAATAAAGTTATTATTATTATTTATACCCTGCAGTTCACTTTTTCAATAGATTACATTAGAGATACGAGCGCTTTCCTAAGGGCAGTAGAGGAAAATAATATATACGGATAAATCTCGCACAGTCTTTTCGTATTTATGCAAAATATGACAGTGGTCACCATCCTTGTTGGTCACAGAAAATACAGCAGTATATAACCTAATAAAACTAGTCGTGTGTATAGGAATGTAGAGTGTCAATATCTCATGTTGTAGCTTGTGCTGCTTGTGAACGCGTTCATGTATATGCGTGGTGTCTGTATGCCGCGTCTGTGTGAAGTGTGGTGTGAAAAATGTAGTACGTGCATGTCTGGCGAGGCGCTCAGAGAAAAGACTGTTTTTTTTTCTTAGTTTGAGCGCTGTCCGTTAGGTGGCCCGTGTCGCCACCCAATTCAAGGAGTCGCGCGTTTATGTGTCTACTTATTTGAGTGAAAAAATAAAGGCGCTCCATGGCTCCACGGAGCAGCCAGGAAGGGTTCGGTTCGGCCTCTCGTGCTCTCGTCTCAGTGGGATCAGTCCCATAGTCAGTTGAATGGGTGTTCCGTGCGGTGAATAGTGCGTGCACCGACGCGGTGGGGACTTGAAAGTGGATAACGAACGCTAACAGGTGAGCAGGAGCGTTGAACGATCGGAACCGACGCCGCTTGAATCGGTGATGCCTCGCCTCGCCGCTGTCAACCGAAAACGCCGGATCACTTGCGGCAAGCACAGCAAGCAGATTCTCTGTTCAATAAAGATGTCATTTCATTTGTCGCTATACCATTCCTTCTTTGAATGTTTTCTGGCCGCGAAGTAAATGCAGCCGGCCGCGCGAAAGCAGTCGCGGACAAACCCCCTCGAATGCCCCCCTCACATCGCCGCCCCTACTCGTAATAGGTGCGGTGCCTGTGCTTCGAGGCGCGTTTTGGAGTACTTTAGTGCGCACGGAAGGCAGCGAACGGGCGTGCGCACTTGAGAATCGTATTTTAGCAAAAAGCAGTCCAGCTCGCTAGGCCTTAGACGTATTGCTCCAATGTCGCTTGCCAGCCGCCATGTTGCTTTTGGGGGTGCTCACTGTGACTACCTGTTGATTGCGTGCCGTGTGACTACCCATGGGGTCGTTAGTATTACTAAGGGAGGGTAGCGATATCTGTGACGGCTTCTGACTACCCCAAATGTAGTACCCTACGACTACCCTTTTGTTGAGAGTGTAGGTCATATCTTCGTGAGGCAATTAATCGCAAGGTAAAAGTTCTTCCAGAAACACCCATTCCTTGAAAGTTCTAAGAAAATATTTTTGACAAACTACATCGAACCTAAGAATCGATTGGAGGTCGCTCACAATATCGGAAAGTTTCGTTTTTTTTTTTTTTTTTTTTAAGTAAGTGGCAGACACCTAAGATTCCCTAAAAGTTAATTTGATCAGGCCTTTCTAGAGTCATGCTCCAAAATAAGCCTAGTGAAGTAGCTATTAAGAACTCTGTTTCGTGAACCGCTGTATCAATTAAGCCCGTTCGATCCTCCAGAAAACTGTAATATGAGCCTAATGAAAAGAATTAAGAAAAGGCCAATTCCGCCAAAATGTAAAACAATCTTCTTTCGAGTTTATTCGAGAACTGCGCCGGTGAACGAGTGGCTTGAGTCAAGAGACATTCACACATGCTTCTGTAATTTGTGTAGACGCAGTTTTTTTATAGAATGATTTCAAAAGGACATTAAAAAAGATTCCGAGGTGGAAGAGAAACTTCTTCGCTATTTACATTTTTTCGGAGTAACTAGACGGTGTGCTAGACTCGCTTGTTGTTTTGGGGCTTAACAGTGTATGAAAAACAAGAAAGGTTGCCACGGAAAGAGGGGTTGCGAAGCCTTCATGGGTAAATTTAAAGAAAATAGCTATACCAGTGGGTCAACGAAGGGATGCGAGAGTGCCGGCCTACAGATCCCCATGTGGCGGGTTCGAATCCCGGCCGAGGTGCCCGCAATCTGACGAAGGCTTAATGCGGAGAAGGCGCCGTGTATCTTTGCTTTCGGTTGCACGTCAAAAGATCCCCAGGTGGTCGAAATTATTCCTCAGTCCTTCGCCAGGGCGTGCCAGATGCCCGTCTTTGGTTTGGCACGTAAAACCCCCAAATTCGACTTCAGGATAAAATTTGCGAGTATTTAGAATGGAAAGAAGTTGTACGTTATCTTAAGCGTTCACCAGACATCACATAAAGCAAGCTCTCTAGCTTGCAGCCTGAACTACGCAGAATGGATACCTGTATAAATAGCATGATGTGGTTGATGAATTGTATTACTCATGACTCTAATACCTTCCGTACCTTCAATAACAGTATGCAAACAGCTTGTATCATACTCCAAGCGAGTGAACCGTGTGTATCATATTCCATGCGAGTGAACCACGGTATATTGTTTTCTATATAACTGTTAATAAATGTCTTTGGTTACCAGAAAAAAATAGTCTGCGTGGCCTAGTCGGTAGCATGTTTGGCTCGCAATCGAAGGGTCATGGGTGCGAACCCGCTCAACCAAAAAATTTTCGAATTTTCGTTTAAAGGCAAATAAATTACTTAGTGATCAATCAGGATTTTCGCGTCCTCCGACGCCGGCTTTTCTGCGGTATGCCAACGTTCCATTAACATTAGGAATTGTCGGGTGATATCTCAAAGTTATAGTCTTTTTGCGCTGATCACGACTAAATACAGTAAGATGTGATATATATTAAAAGACGCCCTGCCCCCAATTCGTTAAATCAGTTATGAACACCAATACGATACTTCACTCCAGATTTCGCAAGTATGCATGGCTGGAGGTGTCGTGACGTCACGTCAGGCATGGTAACGTAAGGTCGCGGGCGTGAAGTTATTTCCGGTTTTCATCAACATGGTTGACGGTGCGTACAAAGATCATCGTCAAAGAATTGAGCTGCCCTCAATACCGTAGATCTTGTCTTTCTCAGAACAAAGTAATTTCACTCAGACAGCAGTCAAGAGCTGTCGTGGATCACTTTGCATGATACTACGTCAGAACTTTTGGTGTTGCTAATTAAAACGCTCTGCGTTTTGTGGGCTCAACTTGAGCAGTTGGGGCCTGTTTAACATTGTATTACTTGTACGGAGGTGGATTAAACATTTTGATATTGTGCGGATGATACATTTAAAAACAATGACTATAATTTACTTGTTTTTTGGAAGACAAAACTTTACCGGACAATCCCTTGAAAAAACTAGTTGGGTAAATATTATTTAAAAAAAACACGTACAGGTTACTTGGCCGCGCGTTCTAGAATGAAAACTATTTGCTTTGTCTCATTGCCCGCCAATTTATTTCGCGGCGATAGATATTTTTTACGCGGTGCTTAAATGCACATTCCAACGCGTCTCATACATTTGACGCAGACGAGAAACTAGAACACAGATGACTCACACGCGACGACACGGTAACCCAATCGCTGCCTCGAATGGCTGCCCGTGCATTTTTTATACTGATCATTTGAATGAAGTCGGTTGGTCAGTGACCGCCTCGTCCGTGACCGATGTTACAAGTATGGTGCTGCTTTTGCACCAATATCTTCTCCAATGTTGTTGTTAAAGATTCCAAGGAATGTATCTCTTACTAAGAAGTAACGGCACACATTAATGCTTTGCGACAGTCTATAAAACAACGTCCTTATCGGTTCCCAGCAGCCATCTTCTCGCTTCCCCACAAAGCAGCTGCAGCTACTGCCTATAGCGCCTTTCAGATAGTAAATGGCTAGTGAAAAGGTTGTGACGGTTAGGAAAAAGTAGTAACTGCTGCAATTACGAACCTTTTACTACCTATCGCGCGTTTCAGATAGTAAATTGATAGTAAGAAGCACCCTTGTGCCAAATACTAAAAAAAGTATTTAAGATAAGATACTAAATACCAATTTGAAAATGTATTTAGATCAGTATTTAACTTACATTTACCGCCAAGTATGTTGAGTAGGGTACAAATACTCTAAAAAAGCATTCGAATCGCATTCGAAGATACTAGGCAACAGGGTTGTAAAGTACCTAGGTGCAAGTAACTGTAAATCGGTATCTAGGTACTTTTGTTGTACCTGAGGTACAAACCTAGGCACTTTCATTTCTCAGTATCTGTATCTGTATCTTAGGTACATTTTCCAGTAACTTGTAACAAAGTGAAGTTACTTTTTACAGGTACTTTTCTATTCACTTCGTCAAAATCGTAGAAAATACAATATAACATATAACTGAAAATAAATTATAATTACAGTCGTAAAGCAATTTAACATCACGTAGTGTTTCCACTCAATAAATCAAACTCAAAATTTGCACTTTATAAAACCGAAAATGTTTGTGAAGAAAAAAAAAACTGGGAGGACGTTTCACCTTCGCCTTTAAGAGTTGAACGCGATAGGGTTATCGGGCCCCGTTCGCATGGCCTTCTCAATCGCTTCTTATGCTCTTGAGTCACACAACGACCTAGTTCTTATGATACAATACTCCCGGCGCGATCGAAGAGCTTTTGCCAGTGCTTTGATGCCATTTTACCCCGCAAGGTTTATTTATGTGTTTGCTGGGCACGTGCTAACAACACTCGATGCGATAATGCCTTTACCCTGACGCAGACAGACATCAAGGCACTCTAATGATGGCAGGGTCGAAGTGCCATTCCCAAGCCCTCGGTTGCCTAGTCAGTATCATGTCTGGCTCGCGACCGAAGGGTCGTGGGTGCGATCCTCCGTAAATTTTTCAAATTTTTCTTTAAGGCAAATGAATTAGTTTATCAAGTGGAATCATTTGAAACATGCTGCGACCATTAATTCGTATGTCTTTAACCACCTTCATTCCACGCGTGACGTCACGTTTCACATGAGCGTTGTGGGTTAATTGAAATTCCCGCGCGAAGTCATGTGGCTGTGACGTCACGATCCTATCGACCATTCAGAAATTTCCCGTCACGCCACCGACGCCACCGACATCCGACGGATTTTCTGAGACACGAGCTCCTAAACGCGCTCGCGTTACAATATTCTCTTCCTTCCTAAGAACGGAAGAAAAAAACGTGAAAGCTTGAAGACTTTCGCGCATCGTTGCGTTGCGAAGGTTAGGTGCGTATGCACTCGACTCTTCGTTTCTCCGTGCGGCCGACGTCTTCAGGGCCCGCCGATGGCTTCGATGCCAGTGCTGGCGCTGAAGGGCAAGCCACGTCAACAAGCGACTTTGAGCGGGACGTTGTAAACAATGGAAGCTGTATCTTCGGTGAGCCAATTGGAGCGTGAAAGTAAGGCATACGAGGATTCAACTCCGATGTGGACATCTGTGCAGCGCCGTCACGTGCCTCGCTCCAGTGACCTTATTGGCCCCCGGGCCCTTCTGTTTTGCCATTTGCCAACTTCTAATGAGTTGGAGGCTCCTTCGGTGGCTCTTTCTCGCCGACTGTACAGTACACCAAACTTGCTCCGACAAGAAGTCTGGACTGTTTCAAGCACATGCCGCTGCTGAAAAGCGTGTTCTTAAAATTCAACAGAGGGCTTCCAAGCAGTGCGGCGGTAGAGCACGTTTTTAGCATAGGAGGAACAATTGCTACCAAACTGCGATTGAAGATGTCAGATGAACATTTCGAAGAAGTCCTGATTCTGAGGTCAAATCGACCACCCATGTGAAAAAGACAAAGTCTTCGAATGCTCTGGTGAGCGTTTTGCCTTATTTCTCCCATTGACACCAATAAAGCACGTTTATCAAACTTGTTTTTGTGTACATCCCAGTATACAAAGGATTTAATTCCAATAACAATGTGATACATTTTAGAAAAATACTTTACGTGAAAATAAAAAGTACCTTTGAAGTAACTGTACCTGTACCTAGGTACATTTTTAAGCGAGTAGCTAGATACGCACCAAGGTACATTTTTGTATGAGTAACTGTAACTGTATCTTAGGTACATTTTTGAAGTAACTTTTACAACCCTGCTAGGCAAGTAAGTTGCAAGATGGTAATATATGAATACAAATGTCAAAAGACGTGCTCTACTTATAATGAATTCGCTGAAAATCACGTTCTGCTGTGACCTTTATGAATTTCAAAGAGCGACTTAGATTTTGCAAGCGAATTTTATTTTGAAATATTTATAAGCATATGCAACATAATGGGTACCGAAGTATTTTAGGAGCAAGGGGGGCTCCCGTATTGAAGGCATGGCAACTGACGTGCTTTAGTCTGGCAGCAGGCCAGGCTCATGATGTATTCAGCAATAAGTTCGTAATATTCCTTGACGCGATTCGGCGGACTTGACACATAGTCCGGCATTGCATATCCCTAACAGCCGCAATAGGAGTTGTTCAGGCAGCCAGACTTGATGATGAGTACGCGACTGAACGACAAACGTGCATGTTCAGGAAAAACATTGGCTAGAGGACAGCAGCCTCTGTCGCTGATCAACTACCAAGTGAAAGAATTTTGTCTTTCCAGCAAAGGACGAGGAAGAGCGCCGGTACCTTCATACTGTCAAAATATACTATGCAAGTCAAAATGGAAACACAAGATAACTCAACAGAGTGTCCACGAAATATCTTTCAATCCCTAGATCCACCTAATGGCTTGAAGGATTCTGAGAATGAAAAAAAGTACGCATTGAGAAGAAGGTATAAAAACAAGGACCGCCTTTGAACGAGCTTGGGAGCCAAAGATGAGCCAAAATAGGCACACAAAGGGCTTTGGGAAAGCCTAATCTAGGTCACTGAAGCTCCATAAAGCCAGCAGGATCTAGCTTCCTTGGCTGAGGAGTGTTCGCCCTCACTTGAATACATTCTCGCGCATTTTTGTACCACAACCCCCTGAACCGACAATTTCCAGAAATGGTGCAATTGTGCCCGCATCGAGTGTTGGCTTCACAATCTTCAGCTGACGGAACCACTCTAGCTTCAGACAAAAGGTGTAAAATCCAGATGACGTCACCAGCGCTTTGCTAGCTGGAAGCGTATCGTGCCTCTAAAAAACAACTTAAGGAAAAGCAAAAAAAAAAAAAAAAAAAAAAAAAACGGTCAAGAAGACACATAAAGCCGGTCGTACTTGGGGTTACCAATATGGTGTTTTGTTGCCATTCCGAAATTGCGTTTTGCTCGTACTTGCTTCCTGTCTTTTGGTCGCTTGCCTCCAAGTCTGATATGGGTTCAGCTTTGGCCTGGAGACTGACGATCCCTGGTTCCGTTGATTGTTCCGGCGACAAATATATTCTAAGGTTCAAAATTGTATTTGGAATACTGAGTACAAAGTAGTGAGAAATGTAATTAAGATAGAGTAGCCAATTCTCTATACAAAATGTATTTGCAAGAAAGAGAAATACTGCCCAAAGTATTTGAAATACAGTATATTGAGTAGAGCATTTAAGATGGGCATCAATCCGGTAAAAAGGTAGTAAAGTTCAGAAATAAGTAGTAACTGCTGCAGTTACGAGCTTTTTACAAACTTTTTGCTAAGAGTGTAAGGGAGTACTGACGCCTATTCTTTCTTCCAGACCATACCCATGTGTCATTTTCAATGCGTTTGACTGCGGAACGGCGTAGTTGCGGTGTAGAGTAATACCTTGCAGACCGACGCGCGCTGTCCCAGCTTTCGCCGTAGCCAAACGCGAGAAAGTAGGGAGTATTAGCGAGCCGTTTTTGGTGAAAACGGTTTAGAAGTCATTAAAAGTGTAGCCGGTCCGTTCCTTGAAACCGTACGTGAAATTTAAATTATTGTTAGCGAATCATAAAATGGGCGCAACCGTGAAAACGATGATGATGATTACGTTTCATCCGCAGCGTCATCTTCTAGTAAATAATGTGAAACATTCTGCAGCGTGCAAATTCGAGGCGGCTCATATTTCGGACGTACGACTGATGTAAACAAGCGGGTCTACGTAACATTGGGCGGTCGAAATTTCAAAACCTGCGAGGCTAGATAGAGTAAAAAGTGTCCGAACGACCTCAAAGGTATGATGTGTCTCCGTCATCTTGAACTTGAACGATCGTCCAAGTTGTGTGCCGTCGAACCAAATCATTTAGTCTGCTCGCGGTCGCCAGGGCGGCTAGTCAGTCTGCAGATGGCAAGAATTTAACAGCATGCGTTGTTTAAAGCGTTCACGATCGCTTACCATCGTTAGCCGTCCTCGAAATAATTTGGTTCAACCTCTCAAATGAAGCAGACTAGCAGGATGGCAAATCGCCTCCCGCTGTTTTAAGCCAAACGCTCGGCTGGCTTGGCGGAGCTAGTCGCCAAACCGACCGCCATCTTTTTTTTTCTATAGTTGTGAACGGTGCTGGCTGCGTTGCGGTGACGACTCCAGCGGCCAGAATGGGAGAAACGAACGAAAACAGCCTCCCGAAGCTCCCAACGACTCGCGCACGCATGCGCAGTGACGTCGGCGCGGCGTTTGAGGACGAACCGTTCGTGTGGAAACGACTCGCTAAAACTCTCTAATAAAACCGGACTGAACGTTTAAACGCGGCGTCCTACGGTAAACCACTCAGAAGCCGAGAAAAGAAGGGGGCGTCAGTGCTCGCCCGCGCCCATTTGAGACGCGCGTCGGCGATTTTCCGTTCGAAGACAGATTCTTGTTTTCCCTTGCTGGGGAGCAAAAGGGACACGGGAGCAGGTTTTTTGAAAGTTGCGGGGTTCGAACCGAACATGAGTCGAGGAAGCCAGAGTGATCGCCCCAAGACGAACTATGTCGACGCTGTCGCGCTGCATGTACGAGCTTTACGCAAGCGCACTTCGGAACACCTTGCAGGCGCCTGCTTCAGCTGAACCCATCGCGCTAAAGCGCGAATGTGTGTATGATGCGCGAGACACATGGACGCCAGAATCGTCCGATCCGACGTCCGATCCGACAGTCCAAACGCCGCTCCGAATCGCCGTACGCGACAGTTTGAGACACACGCTTCCGACCTTGCACGCGACACGACGATCCGTTCGGCTCCGCCCAGGAGATCCAAGCACTTCAGCGGAGGTCCGCGTTCATAGATCTCTGGTCCCAGATTGACGGTTCAGCTCGCACGAGCGAAGTTTGGAACTTGTTCTCGCTAACGCGTGCATTCTTTGCTGGGGCCATCTTTCTCGAATGGGTCAGCGGGATTCATGCGTCCGGCTTCCCCTCGCCCGTCCCGTTATCGTGTTCGCTTCGTCCCGCCAGACCCAGTACGTCATCATGACGTTCGCACTAGCTGTGCTGTCATTGGCTAGACGCATCCGACAATCCGTCCGCCGTGCGAAACTATCTGGCGCGTTGGACGCACGTCTGATCGCCGATCCGACGTCTGAAGCGACCAAATTTTTCGGATCAGGCAGTCGTACTGCCGGATCGGACGTCGGATCGGATGGATTTTTCGCGCATGTGTCTCGCGCTTGAGTCAGTGATGCTGCAAACGAATGCCAGACGAAGGACTTACCTCGCAGCTGGCGATGCCCCGCGACAGTTGATTCGCGTAGTCTTGAGCTACTTCGTGGGTGGACGTTCCACTGAAAGAAAACCAGGGTGCCAAAGGTTTTTGTCAACTCTCACGTTGTACCTGGCGAAGGTGCGATGTGCCCACGTATTCGCATGTCTAACCGCATGTGTGTAACCCTTTACCTTAGAGCTCGAGACTTTGCGGGCCGAACGACGATGCCATTGGGCTGGTGTCAGTCAGAGATACATAGTTATTACTAAATAATTTAGTATTGTGCTGGTATTTATTAAATAAACGCGACCTTACGGTAACAGCCCACAGCCTGGCAATGTATCTGTATTGACGTGAAATTTCTTACGTTTGCAAAATTTTCAGTAATTTTACAAACGAAAAGTTGTGCTTTTTCGAATATACGTATCAGGCCAAATTCGAAAAGCTCTTCCATACCAAATGAAGGATCAAAATTTGATATTTTTATTAATTAGAAATGTAATATTGTATGTAAAAGTCATAGGAATATACGTGAGCCTAAAAATAAAGAAGTTATTCGGAAAAACAACAGAATCATGATTAATTATTTTACAATCTTATTTTGAGGCCCTTATAGGTTTGTTTTGGTTTATCACTTCATATAGATGAAGCACATTGCTTGTAAGGCCATTTGAGAAAGTAATAAATCTTGTCACGTTCTCGCATTATCATCATGACCTATTATTCCTGAGGAGCCACACTGGTAAAAAGTGAATGCTCTATGTCTAATCGCAAAAATAATGACATCCACGTTTTATTTTTTTATAGCAATTTTGCTTTAAAATATAATGTTTGTTTTTTCACTTCCAGTGGATTTTCTGAAACAAAATTCTCTACCCTTCCTCCACCGATCGCTGTTCTGATTACTGCCAGGTTTACCGGAGATAATGAATACATCCCTCTCAATTAAAAAAACAAACACAAAAGCTTAGGGTTTACATTTTCTTTAAACGGAAGCTGGAGAGGTCCTTGAGTTAAAAAAGGTTTGATGTAAGCTCTTGAAAGTTATCGGTCTTAAGAGGATATCGCAGCTTTTCTAATTAAAACTTTTGATCCGTTTGCTGCGCTCTAATTCGGCGTTACAGGGAGTTGTAAGCGGCTTACATTTTTTATTACAATTTTAATAAAACCATTCCGAAGTCAATTCGTCCTGTGGTTTTCGAAACCACAGGACGGATTGACGTCGGAATGGTTTTATTAAAATTGTAATAAAAAATGAAAGCCATTTACAACTCCCTGTAACGCCGAGTTAGAGCGCAGCTCTTGAGGAGGAGGAGGAGGAGGAAAGGGTACTGAGGGGGGTCATGTGACCTCGGGTAGGGGGGTCACGTGACCTCAGGGGGCGGTGACGTGACGTGGAGGGTGTCACGTGACCTAGGGGCGTCACGTGACCTAGAGGAGTCACGTGACCTCGGGGGGGGGGGGGGTTACGTGTCCTCAGGGGCGTCGCCGGGTTGCATGCAACCTGGCGACTCCGGTGGGTTGCATGCAACGCGAGGTTACGCCCACGGCGACGCCGCTCAAGCTGGAAACGGGCGCCTAAGAGCTGCGCTCTAAAAAATGAAAGCCGCTTACAACTCCCTGTAACGCCGAATTAGAGCGCAGCTCTTGAGGAGGAGGAGGGAAGGGCACTGGGGGGGGGGGGGGGGGTTAAACTAACCAGGGGGGGTCACGTTACCTTGGGGGTCACGTGACCCCCAATGCCGATGATGTCATCACTGACGTCACTGATGACGTCATCAGTGACGATGACGATGCGGGTACCGATGACGCCATTAGTGACGTCACTGATGACTTCACCAGTGATGATGACGATGACGATGCGAATGTCGGTGACGTCATCAGTGACGTCGCTGATGACGTCATCAGTGATGATGACGATGACGATGCGGATGCCGGTGACGACATCAGTGACGTCACTGATGACGTCATCAGTGATGATGACGATGACAATGCGGATGTCGGTGACGTCATCAGTGATGATGACGATGACGATGTGGATGCCGGTGACGTCATCAGTGATGATGACGATGACGATGTGGATGCCGGTGACGTCATCAGTGATGATGACGTAGACGATGTGGATGCCGGTGATGTCATCAGTGATGATGACGATGACGATGCGGATGCCGGTGACGTCATCAGTGATGATGACGATGACGATGTGGATGCCGGTGACGTCATCAGTGATGATGACGATGACGATGTGGATGCCGGTGACGTCATCAGTGATGATGACGATGACGATGTGGATGCCGGTGACGTCATCAGTGATGATGACGATGACGATGCGGATGCCGGTGACGTCATCAGTGATGATGACGATGACGATGTGGATGCCGGTGACGTCATCAGTGATGATGACGATGACGATGTGGATGCCGGTGACGTCATCAGTGACGATGACGTCATCGGGGGTCACGCGACATCGGCGGGGGTCACGTGACCTCGAGGAGGGGGCCACGTGACCTCAGGGGAGTCACGTGCCTTGGGGGAGTCACGTGACCCCCCACGAGGTCACGTGACCTTGGTGGGGGGCTCGCGCGGTGCATTATGGGACATTTCCCATGATGCACCGCGCGGTTACGCCGACGCCGACGGCGACGGCGACGGCGACGGCGACGGCGACGCCGACGGCGACGCCGCTCAAGCCGGAAACGGGCCCCTAAGAGCTGCGCTCTAAAACAATCTTACAAAGCGTTCTCACATTTCTCGTTCTTGAGGCTAGCAATTTTCTACGGAACCTTGATTTCCTTAAAACACTCCCTTTTTAGAGCGCAGCTCTTAGTGGCCCGTTTCCGGCTTGAGCGGCGTCGCCGTCGCCGTCGGCGTAACCGCGCGGTGCATTATGGGAAATGTCCCATAATGCACCGCGCGAGCCCCCCCCCGGGGTCACGTGACCTCGTGGGGGCCACGTGACCCCCCCCCGAGGTCACGTGACGCCCCGAAGTCACATGACTCCCCTGAGGTCACGTGACCCCCGAGGTCACGTGACCTCAGGGGGGTCACGCATTGTCATCGTCATCATCAGTGATGATGACGATGACGATGCGGATGCCGGTGACGTCATCAGTGATGATGACGATGACGATGTGGATGCCGGTGACGTCATCAGTGATGATGGCGATGACGATGTGGATGCCGGCGACGTCATCAGGGATAATGACGATGACGATGTGGATGCCGGTGACGTCATCAGTGACGATGACGTCATCATCACTGATGACGTCACCGGCATCCACATCGTTATCGTCATCATCACTGATGGCGTTATCAGTGACGTCACTGATGTCGTCACCGGCATCCGCAACGTCATCGTCCTCATCACTGATGACGTCATCAGTGACGTCACTGATGACGTCACCGACATTCGCATCGTCATCGTCATCATCACTGGTGAAGTCATCAGTGACGTCACTAATGACGTCATCGGTATCCGCATCGTCATCGTCACTGATGACGTCATCAGTGACGTCAGTGATGACACCTTCGGCATTGGGGGGGTCACGTGACCCCCCCCTGGTTAGTTGAACTCCCCCCCCCCCAGTACCCTTCCCTCCTCCTCCTCAAGAGCTGCGCTCTAGTTCGGCGTTACATGGAGTTGTAAGCGGCTTTCACTTTTTTAGAGCGCACCTCTTAGGGGCCCGTTCCCGGCTTGAGTGGCGTCGGCGTCGCCGTCGGCGTAACCAAGGTCATCCCAAGGTCACGTGGCCCCCAAGGTCATCCCAAGGTCACGTGACACCCAAAGACGTGACCCCCCCGAGGTCACGTGACCCCCCCCCGAAGTCACGTGACACCCCCAGGTCACGTGACCACCCCCAGGGTCACGTGACCCCCGCCGAGGTCACGTGACCTCCCCGATGACGTCATCGATGACGTCACCGGCATCCGCATCGTCATCGTCATCATCACTGATGACGTCATCAGTGATGATGACGATGACGATGCGGATGCCGGTGACGTCACTAATGACGTCATCAGTGATGATGACGATGACGATGCGGATGCCGGTGACGTCATCAGTGACGTCACTGATGACGTCATCAGTGATGACGATGACGATGCGGATGCCGGTGAGGTCATCAGGGACGTCACTGATGACGTCATCAGTGATGATGCCGATGACGATGCGGATGCCAGTGACGTCATCAGTGACGATGACGTCATCGGGGAGGTCACGTGACCTCGGCGGGGGTCACGTGACCTGGGGGTGTCACGTGACTTCGGGGGGGCATCCGCATCGTCATCGTCATCATCACAGATGACGTCATCAGTGACGTCACTGATGACATCATCGGCATGGTCACGTGACTCCCCAAGGTCACGTGACCCCCCCAGGTCACTTCACCCCCCCCCCCCCAGTACCCTTCCCTCCTCCTCCTCAAGAGCTGCGCTCTAATTCGGTGTTACAGGGAGTGGTAAACGGCTTTCACTTTTTTTTTAACCTGCCATTCATGAGCACTTCAGAGGAAAATCAAATCAAATTAGTTTATTTTCGCCACAAACGGAAATTCGTGACGAGCACGCTGAAAAAATATAAGCTGCAGAATTGCAGCTATACGAGTTCCAGCGCCCCCATAACGATTTTACAGAGGCACTAGCACGATGAACATCTATATGCATACCGTACACATACATACATAAAAATGCATACAAACTTACTTTTTATAATTTTATATTATGCAAAATAAATCAGGCTTTCATATTACAATATTTCTTGGATGATCTGACTATTCACAGAAAATAATTTAATGTGAAGATAAGACAAAATGTTTAATAATGCGGGTCATTGGTAACAATATGTTTGAGTACAAAATTTTTTTGCTAACTTAGGGGATACGCCAAGGGGTCTGATAGCGTGATGGGTACAACGATTCATGATTTAAGACAAACACCGAGCCTGGAAAAAAGGCGAAGGACAACACAACACAGTCTCAACAGAGTTTTTTCTGTAGTAGTCGTAACTTGTTCAAGTGTTGCCCTTCGTCTTTTCCCCAGTCTCGGGTTTGTTTTCAATTATGTTAAACCTTCACCGGCTTGTTTACGCCCTAACGTTTTGTAGAGTGGTGGTGAATCACTCTACAAAACGTTAGCAATATCGAAAATAATTCTGTTATTTTATTTTACGGATTCATGAGCGGTATCGAATTAACCTATTACAATATAAATTTGATATATCAATAATTTTATGTTTTTCAAAACGAGGAAAGAGTGATGACACGGGGAACGTTTCAATTTCTCCAAGAGCTTTTTTCGGTAGTAGTCGTAACCTGTCCAAGTTTCCCCTTGTGGTCTTGCCCCAAAGGGGATGGGCGTAACAAATAAGTGAATAAAAAAGTGCAGAATAAATTTGTTTTTTTAATGTTTTCTGGTAGAATATGTCTATAATTATTCACTATTCCTACGACTTTGCACAGTTTCTTATGAATATATTTTACGTGAGGATTTCAAGACATGTGTGAAGAAAATATTAAACTCAGAGTCTTGATACTATCCACATACCCTTTCGTGGATGATCCAAACAGCAGATCGCGTAATAATCTAACACGTGATCCCTGGCACTGGAACAAAACTGCCTAAGTTTTCGCAGTGTTGATTACAAGGGAGTTAATACCTATCCACGATTTTAATTTATTAATAAAGTTGTTGGCTTAAAATATGTCTTTACAAGAACCAGAAAAATATACGCTGGTGTCGTTTGCGTAAAGAATAAATTCAGAGGAAGGTTCAGTACTTATCATATCATTGACATATAAAAGAAACTACAGAGTCCCTCCGATACTACCCTGAGGAACCCCTGCGTAAACGCATTCCGCAGTGGATTTATAAGTGCTAATTTTAACATATTGGGATCGGTACTGTAAAGATGATGTTATAAGCGATGACGCACAACCTCGAATTCCATAACATTTTAATTTATCTAGAAGAAGCTTGTGATCTCACCTATTAAACGCTTTGCTAGAGTCTATGAATATCCCCAACTTCAAAAGTTTACTCTTCTATCGGTAGGATTTACAAATATTGTCTCGTTTTCTCTGGTGACATTATTTGCCGCAGTACTGTTATACGTAATATTGCCTACCATCGCAAAGTAATTATTGAACATATTTGCAAGTGCGGTACCAGAAATATATTTATCAACAATATTTATGCTCGGAATAGTTTTATATTGAGATAGGTTGAGTAATAATACGTTAAGACGTTTCCAAGCAATTTTGGGATGAGTTCAACAAGACATGTCGAACAAACTGGTATGATAGATGCGTTTAGCTGGTTTCAGTTTTGCGTTAACAAAGTTTCTAACTTCTTAAATTTTCGCAACTTTTCTTCATCGCATCCTTTATAAAAATTGTCACAGAGAAAGATTTTTTTAATTGGTTTTAAAAGGTGCCTAGTGACGCAAGACTTTCTACGCTTTTTGTTGAGACGAAATTTTTTGTAGGAAAACGAAATACAGTAAACCTTGTGTAAGAGATTAAGAAAAAATATCATAGCACTCATCACCATCTGTGATTCTCATCACGTGCCTTCAGTCGATAGCGCAGGTTTTATTTCCGAACTTCCGTAGCGTTCTAGAACAATGTTTTGGGACGTTGCTGGATGATTCATAGTCTTACTACGTTGTACAGTACTATTAATATACATACATATGGGAGGTGATCATTCAAAATACAATCCAGCTCACCAGCACTAATTCTACCTTCATCATAATTTGTTACAAACAGATTTATTAATTGTGACGTTGAGCACGCAACTTTGTGTGTGTGTGTGGGGGGAGGGGGATCACGTTACAAAAAGTGCTTGGCATTACACGCACACAAAGTCATCTATCAGTTTGGAATCTTCTAACATATTTGTATTTAATCCAACACCAAGACACAATTGGTACATTCCTTCATTGGCCAAGCAAAATACATTTTTTTAAGTAGGCTGTAAACAGAGACATACTTCCGTTTGGTGGACAGTACAGTAAACAGTAGATAGTACTTTTTCCCTTAACGCAAAGTGACTCATAGTCCGGCGTTACGGCAGAGTTCCCACTAAGCAGTTCAAAGCCACAAACACTTTATCTGCAGAAACACGCCGCACCCCCTCCCCCCCCCCCCAAACTGTAACCACAATTTTTTTAAAAAGTTTTAATATCCCGCTAGAACAAACACATGATCATAATCTTTGTACCATGTTTCTGTAAACATTATCACATTAAAATGATTTTGGACTGAATAAAACTATAACACGAGAACATCTCCTATCGCTCTAGCAGGCGGTATATTTAAATTAAATGAGCTGAGCCGCGTAGTATTCTGTTTTTTCATAAAATTTACATTCCAACGTCATGGTGCCGAGATTATCACCCATGGCGAGAAAAAGAAAGTAAAAGAAAGCATTGATTAAATTAGCAGATTTCGCTAAGGTCACCTTCGTTGGAAATTGTAGTGACAGGAGTTCCAACGGCCTTCCTTGCTAGGATATTGCAATTTCTCACCCAGGCGAACCCCCATTGGTGTTCGCGCTTCCTCGGGAACGTCATTCCAAGCAGCCTTTTCAGAAAAGGACACAAGTGCTTTTTGTTAAATGGTTGACTGCCCAGTCAAGCCGAAATCTTGAGAAGTGATTTTTTTTGCTTTGCCTTGTTAAGAATTTAGTCGCGTTTTTTGCCGGTGCTGAAGCTGGAAAATGACGTTGCTTTTTGTCGTTTTCCTGGTCGGCACACGATGGCATACCTTGATATGGGAGTCTGCAGTCTGCTCCCTGATCAGGTTTTCGAGTTTAAATACCAGTTCAGTGACGTTTTCTGTTTCGGTATAAAGACGCTTCGAATATTGCTCGCGCTAGGCCAGTCTTAGTTTATCCTCTTTAAACGATATGGCCATCGCTCAATGTTCTTTTGATGTTCATAATGTTTAATGCTCACGTAAACACCGCATAAGCTGGCACGGGGATGCCGACGATAAACTCACGACGACAGATAATAGGCGGCAATTCCTGCACGTATTTTCGAAAATAAATTAGTTTTGCGATTACCTCTGCCTAAGTTAAGTGCGATAACTGAATTCAGGGGACAAACATCTAGAAAAGTCGGCTCTTCATTAAATTTTTTCTTTTCTAAATCGTTAGCTTCGCTTCAGTTCCGAATGAAAGCTCCGAATGATGTCACTGCTGATTAGAAATACATTTATTACGAAAGCTTAAAAAAGATTCCAATTACGTGTATCTTTTGAGGCTTTTGTGGCACAGACCAAGCGATACCCAAAGTCTTCAATCTCTACGAGCGGTCTTGGTTGCATACTAATAGCATCGTCCTCCATCGAGAACTTTAGAAATTTGAGGAGTAGAATCTGTCACGTCCAGGTAAATAGCACTCACGTGATGCCGTCGTGATGCTGCAAAGTAGCCACAGCTTCCCCTGGAAGTAAACCATCACCACTTAATTCGATTACGATCGTACCTGCGAAACTGTAGATGGCTGGCTGTTGAGATCAATCAACATCCGATGGTAAGGCAATAATTTTTTTTTGCTGAATGATAGAATTGGTTAAACAGCATTTACTCTTCTATAGGTGGGAGAAGCAGCTGTTTACTGGAATGACAGTTCCACTTCAATCGTATGACTTCTACAACAGCTTGACTAGTACCAGCTACATTGACTCCAGTTTCTACTTCGTTTACATCTAAGCTATATAGAGCGGTGGGGGTGCGCGCTCTCCGGACCCATCAAATGCCCCCCTCTCATCACCTGCCCCAGCTCTCAGCGCGTATGTGTGGGCAAGAGCGTGATCACGTGGGGAAAGATAAGATATATGACTGGTCCAACAAGCACGTAGCTTCCACTGCGCTGTGAGTTTAGGGGTCAATGGAGTGTAGCTTATTACTCGTGAGATGCCTGCTGAGGTACATTTAACGACTTGTAGGGAAACCTAAATTAATCAATTTTAGGATTTGTTATTTTGTTGTTCGGTGTTTTTATTCATAGATCATGAAAGAATCGTGCGCCCTGCCCGATACATTTATGATCCATACTCTTCCTGTCACGTGCCTCGTGTGACAACAATACACCGACCTGCAAAAAACAAAACAAAAAGCAAGAACACTGAAAACAGTCGGTCAATATGCTGCACATGTAGGGTGTACTAGAACTGGATGGTGTGCCGACCGTGTCGGCCTCTTCATTGGAGTTGTTTTTCATTTGGCTTAATTCTGCAGCAGGGGCCTGAGTTTGCGCTATCAGTCACTGTGGGGCCAGGAGGCCTGTCGGGCAACGTCTAGCGAAACTGGCTTGGGGCGTGTTGGTGTCTCTATTTGTTGTTTTGCGTTGTGCATGAAGCGATACAATATTGCCGCGCGCAGGGCCGAGAAAGCAACGCTCGGTCACGGACTTCTAGAAGGTTCTCATTTATTCTTGCTCCGGACGTAGCTTCTAGCATTCTCCTGCTTTTTTGTTCTAGAAAGTGCGTGTTCCGTCTCACCGCGAGAGCGCGACGCTCGAACCTTCCTGGCCGAATCTTTGAGATTATGGCGCATTCTAGATAAGAGGCCGCCCGCGACCTTGTCGAGTCACTCTCGCCCCAGCGATTTATCCAGCTGTTTCGCTGACTTCACCGCCGGTGACGCTCTACTGTTATCTTCTGTTTCCTTTTGTTTTGGGCACAAGTTCGCCCCATTAAACATTTAGTTTCTTCAGTTATTCTTCGCCTCATTATTTGTCATTCGTAACATTTTTGGTGAAGGTGCGGGGTATTTCGTTTTATGCCCGTTAAGCGTACCCCTCCGAAGACATCCCGGCCAAGCGACGTGCTCAACCCCGGAAGGCTGCCCTACGCCGAAGTCGCCGAAGCCCGAAGAAATTGCCGTACCAGAGTTCAGTCCCCCGAATCGGGTGTCTTGCCCGAGAACCGGAAGAAGATCCCCACCATGACCACCCGTCCGTCGTCGTCCTGCCCTTTGTACCCCGGACTCCGGCGCCTTTCCACGGGGAGGTCCACGAGGACATTGATGACTGGCTGCGACACTACAGGCGTATAGCCCGCCACAACGGATGGACGACTGAGCAGTTCCTCCACAACCTCTACTTATCGCTTGAAGGCACTGCGAGGCACTGGTCTGAAAACCACGAAGCCTCCTTCACTGCATGGGAGTCCTGCGACGCCGAACTGAGGCGGAAATTCATTAACCACCACCGCCGCCAGCGAGCAGGAGCCTTCTACAAACAAGGGTGAAGGGCCCCAACGAAAGCGTGACCAGTTTTGTTGAGGATGTCCTGCGTCGAAGTGCACGAGCCGATCCGAAGGCCGCCGAGGAAAGGAAACTTCGAGTCCTTATGCGTGGCATCAAGGCAGAAATTTTTAGAGGCCTGGTTCGCAATCCTCCAACGACCGTCGATGCTTTTGTGAGTGAAGCCACCAACATCGAGCTCGCACTAACGGCCCGAGCAAGCCATTACCACCAACTCGCCGGCGCACTTACTGCTACAACCGTCGCAGCTTCCCTACTGGACCTGAATACCAGCGGTGTCGACAGCCTTCGGGAGATCTTCCGGGATATCGTCCGGGAAGAGCTCTGCAAGATCCTACCTGCTGCAAATCGCCCATCCTCACTCTCACTCGCCGACGCCGTCCGAGAGGAGGTTCACCGGGCCTCGCAGCCCGAGACTCTCGTCACCGTAGCAGTACAGGAGGAGCCCGCTGTAAGCTACGCCGCAATGGCCCGACGAGCAACACCAGCACCGCGTCCGTACATGACGCTTCCCCGACGTCAACCTCCCCCGATGCAAGGAAAATCGTGCGCACGTTCACACAGAAAAAGCTTCGGCAAGGAAGACCGACGTGTGGTGGACGGCCGACAGGCGACCGCTGTGCTCTCACTGCGGGTAAGCAGACCACACCTACTGCCGATGTCCATACCGACGACTCGGGCTGCGCGGGTTCCACCCGAACGAGCCTCGTTTACGTTATGGTGAACGCCCTCGGGAGATCGACGGGTACCTGCGACAACCTCAGTACCCCGAGGCTGCGCCCCGCCGAGAGTTCCGGTCGCCGTCACCGCGACGTCCAGCTTCGCCGATGTACCGAATCCGACGTGAAAGACTGTCGCTCCTCGGTCCTAAACGGGGAAACTAGGCGCGGCAACCCCTGGAGGTGGAGTTGCCGAAGACGACCGACGCCAAGATCCTCCACGAACGTCGGAGGGCCGCCACTCGAACGCCACCAGAGACCGAAACGACTATCCTGCAACGATAAAGAATAACCTAAACTTCGTTATCGACGGCCACGACGCGTCGGCTCTTGTCGACACCTGAGCAGACGACTCCGTCCTGAGTGGGAGGCTCTCCCCAATCTTTCGGAAAACACGGCACCATGGGATGGCGCGCAGATACGAACCGCCGGTGGGCACCTCATCACACAAGTCAGGATTTGCACTACTCCGGTCGAGATCCACGGTGAGACGTGCCCTGCCAAGTTCGTCGTTCCGCAAGACTGTTCGAAGGACGTTATTTGGAATGGACTTTCTCTGCGAGTATGGCGCCGTCATCGACCTCGGAGGAAACCGGGTGACGCTACGAAAACCTGCTCTACCACCGGAGGAACCCAAAGCGACGTCACCTGCGTTCCCAGTCCTCGCAAACCACTTGAACTTACCGCCGCGGTCGAGTGTTTTCGTACCCGTCAGGATCGACGAGGCTTTCTGCGGCGACGTTCTGCTCGAGGGAAGCCTCCAGTTGCTTCTAGGAAGAGGGATCGGCGTCGCAAGAGGCATCGCGGAGCTCCCAAGACGAACACACTGTTGCACTCGTAACAAACTTCCGACAGAAAACTCAGCACCTTACGAAAGGCACCGCCGTGGGTCACGCCGAGGAACTCCAGGACTCAGCTGCAATCGCCGGATTAGCAGAAGACCTCTCTTCGTGGTCACTCAATACAATGCCTCTTTCGCAGTTCGACATCTATCCAACCCTGCCTACCCGACAACGACGACAACTCCGTGACCTTCTCCCTGAGTTCAGGGAGTGCTTCCCCCCGTCGTCAAAGGTGCGTAAAACGACGGTTGCGAAACATTGAATTATTACTGATGACGACGCGCTTCCTGTTCATCGGTCGCCTGTCGCGTGTCTTTGTGAAAGAGAGATAAGTCATCCAGAAGCAGGTCCAAGAAATGCTCGATGACAACATTGTCCAGCCCTCAAGCAGCCCGTGGGCTCACCGGCAGTCCTAGTGAAAAATAAAGACGGGACTCTTCGGTTCTGCGTGGGCTATCGTCGACTGAACGCCGTAACAAAAAAGGACATCTACCCACTGCCACGCATCGACGACACTCTGGACCGGCTGCGCCATGCCCGATACTTTTCGTCGATGGACCTGAAGAGTGGTACTGGCAGATCGAGGTCAACGGACGGGATCGTGAGAAGACTGCCTTCGGCACGCCGGACGGACTGTACGAATTTAAAGTGATGCCGTTCGGGGTGTGCACAGCACCAGCGACGTTCCAGCGCGTAATGGACACCATTCTTTCCCGCTTGAAATGGCTAAGCTGCCTCGTCTATCTCGACGACTTCGTGGTATTCGCAAGCGACTTCGACGAGCACCTGAGACGTTTGCGAGCCGTGCTACAGGCTATCGAGAATGCTGGACTGACACTAAAGACGTCAAAATGTCGGTTGGCTTACGGCAAGCTCAAATTCCTGGCCTATGTCGTGAGTACTCAGGGTGTAAGCCTTGAATCTGCAAAGACATCCGCTGTTGCCGAATTTCCAAAGCTATCAGACAAGAAAACTGTAAGAAGATTTCTTGGGCTGTGCGCTTACTACAGACATTTTGTTCGCGATTTTGTCAAACTTTCTGCACCTCTCACGCATCTGACGAAGGACGACGTGACCTTCCAGTGGTGGGAGGAGCAAGAACAAGCGTTCAACGAACTGAAGGAAAGACTCCAGTCGCCGCCTATCCTCGGACACTTCGATCCATCAGCGGAAATGGAAGTTCACACAGACGACAGCAACGCCGGACTCGGCGCGGTGCTCGTCCAAAGACAAGATGGAGCCGAGAGAATGATAGCTTACGCAAAGCGGGCACTGTCCAAGGCAGAGAAAAATTACTCAACGACTGACAAGGAATGTCTCGCTATCATCTGGGCGTTAACCAAGTTCCGCCCGCACCTGTACGGGATTCCGTTCCGCGTTGTCACGGATCACCATGCTCTTTGTTCGCTCGCCAACCTCAAGGACCCGTCAGGACGACTCGCTCGCTGGAGCCTTCGACTGCAAAACTTGGACGTAACCATTGTGCTTAAGTCTAGCCGCAAGCATAACGACGCCGACTGTTTTTCTAGGACCCCAGTCAAATCTCCTCCCGAAAGCACTGACGACGTCGACGATGACGCCCGTTTTCTCGGCGCAGTTACAGATACCAACATGGGAGCACTTCAACGAGACGACCCAGAACTTCGCGCCGTGATCGACCACCTCGAAGGTCAAGGAAGTTCAGTTCCGCAAGCCTTGGCCCGATACTTGTCAAGCTTCGTTCTGTGGCGAGGATCGAGCGCTCTTAAAGAAGAACTTCGGTACGAGCAACCCTGCCTGGCTGCTGGTTGTTCCTGCCATCCTGCGAGAGGAAATCTTTCAAGCATGCCACGACGACCCGTCGGCAGGACACCTTGGCTACAGCAGGACGCTCGCCCGGATTCGCGACAAGTACTACTGGTCGAGACTCCCGAAAACAGTTAATCTGTACACTCGGTTGTGCCATGAGTGCCAACGACGTAAGAGGCCTCCGATGAAGCCAGCAGGACTCCTGCAGCCGATATCTGCCCTGACTACGCCCTTCCAGCAGGTGGGAATGGATTTACTTGGGCCGTTCCCAACATCGACGCAGGAAAACCGGTGGATTATCGTCGCGACCGATTATCTTACACTGTACGCCGAGACGAAAGCCCTGCCATCGGAAAGAGCGGTAGAAGTCGCCAAGTTTTTTTTAGTCAATCCTTCTTCAACACGGCGCACCTGAGGTGCTGGTAACAGATCGAGGATCATCTTTCATGGCACACCTAACTCAAGAAGTTCTTCGACTCAGTCACACTAGCCATTGACGAACTACAACTTATCATCCGCAGACCAACGGGCTAACGGAGCGGCTCGACAAGACAATCGCCGACATGGTTTTTATGTACGTCGACGTAGAGCACAAGACGTGCGACGAGGTGTTGCCGTACGTTACGTTTGCCTAGAACACAGCGGTTCAAGAACGTCGCCGGGACATCCACTTTCAACCCGGAGACCGGGTATGGGTGTGGACGCCGATACGGCGCCGCGGTCTCAGCGAGAAACTTTTGAAACGCTATTTCAGACCCTACGGAATCTTCCGAGGCCTCGGCGATCAGAACGACGACGTTCTTCCCGACGGAACGCGCCCATCTGCAAGACGCCAGCCACCACCCGAGGTGGTGCACGTAGTCCGGCTCAAGCCGTATTAAGAACGACAGAACTTTAGACTCCTGTCAAAGAATAAACTGGGAAGTGTGGCTCGCGATTCTGCTGTCCTTTTGTTGTAGATTTGTGTTTTCAATTTTGTGCTGCATCGGGACGGATACGCTTTTAAAGGGGGGATAATGCCGCGCGCAGGGGCGAGAAAGGAACGCTCGGTCACGGACTTATAGAGGGTTCACGTTTATTCTTGCTCCGGACGTAGCTTCTATCATTATCCTTCTTTCTTGTACTAGAAAGTCCGTGTTCCTTCTCGCCCCGTGCGCGCGACGCTGTAACCTTTGTTGCCGACTTTTCGAGATTGTGATGCATTCTAGATAAGAGGCCGCCCGCGTCGTTGTCGAGTCATCTCGCCCCAGCGTTTGATCCAGCTGTTTCGCCGACTTCGACGCCCGCGACGCTCTACTGTTATCTTTTGTATCGGGCACAAGTTCACCCCATTAAAAATTTAGTTTCTTCAGTTATTCTTCGCCTCATCATTTGCCATTTGTGACAGTATTGTGTGGCTGCTAACTGTGCCGAAGAGACGAGAGACTAACAATGACGTCACATACTGCGAAGAAAACGACAGAGCGGTAGTGTTTTGTGATGGGGTGCATCGTGGGTTACAACACATGCAATACTCATAACACATAACACATAACTCATAACACAAATCGACGCTTCTCTGTTTGCGGTATAGGATCATCTGATTCCAATGAAAAGTTTTAATGCCTTAGGGCAGATGTTCTCAACCATCGATGCTTCGCGGACCCCTTGTGGATCGGCGTAGTTGATGGAGGACCCCGTTCGTGGTGAGGGGAAGGGAAATGTATACGTTAAATATAATAATTATTGAATAAATGAATATAACTAAGGGCAAGTGTGAAGTAGACCCCTCTTAATGACATTCACACGAGAAAACTCGCCCGAAAACTGAAACATTTTCTTCCCTACCTGAAAAAGTACAACTTTTATTGTCGGGCTTGACTGACGAGGCAGGGCTTCGCAGACCCCTAGAACGCCTTCGCGGACCTCAAAGGGTCCGCGGACCCATCTTTGAGAACCACTGCCATAGGGCCTTAGGCGATTGCATGTTTTTCTGAAGGGAAAATAAAACAAAGCTGATGCAGGAAAAGAAAAATAAGTTCAAGAATGTGAGACCTGCGTGACAAATAAGAGAAAACAAATCTCTCCAAGTAATGCACTTCAATAAAAAGAGCAACTTAAGTTGCTTCATTTAACTGGCCAGACTTTGTGTTTACTTTTATATAATGCATGCTCACTAGTAGAAATAAGTTCAGACATTTTCTGTTCTAGATTTTTTGAGTTAGAATGTAGAACTAAAACAAAATGGTGTTATTAATCCAATATGTGACGCAATAAATATTTATTGACACGAAAAACAAAACTAGGTATTTCACTTAAAGGGGTACGGGAACGAAATGATATAACCCTGAGCTCTCTACATTTCGCTTCAAACTCGGCCAGCGAGAACCTCAATGCGTATTGCACTCGTGACGTCAAGAGTTCCTGCACGGCCAAGGTTACAATATACTTCGTTTCACCGTATGTTTTACCGCAGCGAAGGCTAGAAACGCGAGCTCATAGCGTTGATAGCCGCTCTTAAGTCACGAGAGCTTGTGCCGCCGAGATGTGCCCCAGAGCAAGGAGCTCGCGCTTGTAACCTTTTGCTGCGGTACATCATAAGGTGAAACAGAGTATAGTTGCGAGCATTACCGCTTGGCGGAGTCAACGGTACCTTCCACAGGCTTTCTACGAGCAGGACCGACTGACACAAGACCGATTTTAAGCCTCTTGCGATGGCTTAGGACCAGATGCGCTGCTGCGGTGCTGGTCCCGAGCCGTCGAAAGATGATTAAAAACCACAATACTACACGTCCTATAACGTATACATAGGTTGCCCGTGACGTGATCCGATATTATGCTGGTATTTTATGTGCCACGAGCGTTCGGTTCACAGTGTTTGTTTCACACCGGAGAAGTAGTGGCTCGAGGGAACCAGTACGCAGCAATGGCGACACCTGTAAGCTCTCTATATGTAAGGTCACGGCGCATCCAGGGGGAGGGGAGGGGGGGGGGGAGAGTGGTAGATTTGGCCTAGTAAAGGTCCCCACATCCTCAAATCAAGCTCTTATTTATCGTTTGCGAAAAACAGCGATCTTTATGGTCTGAAATGCACGTTGCGAAAGCACCGAGAGACTTTAACAATTACATAGTAGTAAACTCGTTAGCGTTCTCCGCCAAGTCACATTCAGGACTACACTTATCTCAGAAGTTCCGTGCAGCAATGTCCCAAGACTCCAAGCAAGTCCTGCTGAGGAGTCGTTAAAAAAACTTTCAGCCTTTCCAGACTTGTGAAGAAGGAAGACCTGCAAAGGTGTGCTATGATGGGACGACCTCAAGGATAACGCCTAGAGAACGACGTCTAGGACGACCTCAAGGACGACGCCTAGGACAACCTCGAGGACGACGTCTAAGACGACGTTTAGGACGACCTCAAGGATGACTTCTAGGACGACCTCAAGGACAACGTCTAGGACGACCTCAAGGACGATTTTTAGGACAACCTCAAGGATGACTTCTAGGACGACCTCGATGACAATCTCTCGGGCAACTTCAAGGAAGACCTTTAGGACGACCTCAAGGATGACGTCTAGGACGACCTCAAGGACGACCTCAAGGACAACGTTTAGGACGACCTCAAGGACGGCTTTTAGGACGACCTCAAGGACAACGTCTAGGACGACCTCAAGGACGATGTTTAGGACAACCTCAAGGATGACTTCTAGGACGACCTCAATGACAATCTCTCGGGCAACCTCAAGGACGACCTTTAGGACGACCTCAAGGATGACGTCTAGGACGACCTCAAGGACGACGTCTAAGACAACGTTTAGGACGACCTCAAGGACGGCTTTTAGGACGAACTCAAGGACGTCTAGGACGACCTCAAGGACGACTTTTAGGACGACCTCAAGGAGGACTTCTTGGACGACCTCGATGACAACCTCTCGGGCAACCTCAAGAGCAACCTCAAGGACGACTTTTAGGACGACCTCAAGGACGAAGTCTAGGACGACCTCAAGGGCGACCTCAAGGACGACTTCTAGGACGACCTCGACCTATTCGTTTTATTCTTTCCGAGTACTCCCGTTTTTCAAATGTTACTGCAATGATTTCACAACTAACCGCCGAATTCGGAAACCTCACTCAAACTACACTCAAACTGAAGGCCCCCCCCCCCCCCCCCCCCCACACACACACACACACACACACACACTTCCTCGAGGAAGGCGCGAGGGCCGGCGCTGGCCAATCGCGACGGCGGATCCGTCCTCGCGATTGGCCAGCGCCGGCCCTCGCGCCTTCCTCGAGGAAGTGGAGGGACCCTTCAGTTTGAGTGTAGTTTGAGTGAGGTTTCTGAATACGGCGGTAATACCCCTGTCAGACGCGCTAATTTAGTGAACTTCAACCAAGTGTACTTCGCTTTTAGTGTCATATCTGTCGTGTGCCACACGGTTACTTATTGAGGAACACACCTGACTTCGAATGAGTTTGACGAACTCACTTCACTCGATTGAGTGCGTGGCATCGAGAGAAGTGTTTCAGCAGTAAAATATAACAACATGAAAACCAAAAGCATGGCGTAAATTGTATTCTATGAAGAATAAGAAAGTCGCGAAAGAAAAAACACAAAAAAGTGGCATTGCAAAAAAAAAAAAAAAATGGGTGGATTTGGAGTTTAGGCCGATCTGAACCCAAGATTAGCGCCGCGGTGAATTGATAAAACACGACGATAAAGTCAGTCATTCCAAGGCTATGTTGGTTAGCAAAGAAGGACGAAGCCTACTTTTGTTCCAGCATGTAACTATTCGAGCAACATGATAATTATGATCTAATTGAGCAGTGTCAGGGCCTCCTCGTAGACTTCCATGGGACGAATCGGAATGCCCAATTTGGATATGACTCTTTAGCTTGGCTTGCGATGACCGATCAGAATCATCCAATGGGCGTAAAAGGCTGCGGTCCCACGGCAGCCATCTCGAACAAGGCCATCTCAATCAATAGATGGCGACACGCACCCGTGGGGTGGCCGAAACAATGGTTCACGGTGGGATGGCTCGAGCACCATCACGTTCCCCTCGTGGCCTTGTTCGCGCCGCTGGCAGCTGTACTCAGCTGGCTCAAGTAGCGGCCCAGCAAACGCATGCATGCGAGAATGTCAGGCTCGGTATAAATTGTTGTTCGGCGGTCGTCACGGGCTTTTGCAATAAATCTTGCCAAGAAGGAATCAATAGACCGTCCTCACCAAGTGTTCGACGCATGCGCGAGGCAGCCATAACTGTAGTTCACAGGAGGCAATCGGCAGTGCACGAGACTGTTCGTGGCCTGCACGCGCAGAGCTCCAGCGAGGTTGTCGCACGCGCAGAAAGACTAAATCGATGCATTGCGGCAGCGGTGGCGTAGTCAAACTGGCTGGTGAGATCGGTTTATTGTTGATTGACGTGTCAATATTTTATCAATGAAAACTTCTGCAGGAATGCACGCTTAGTAGACTCAATCTTCCAAGACACCAGTAGAAGCGGACGTCAAGTAAACTGCTTCGCGATTTACGGTACTTACCTCACCATTATAATGACGACTGAAAAGTGACGTCACGAAATATTGTGTTTCACTGGATCCGGAAGATGTTGTAAAGATTATTACATTATAGGGGGGGGGGGGGTGGTTCCCAGAAAACAAACGCCGTTGCAATATTTTCGGAAGTATCGACACACATACTGTTGTAAGTACAGCTTAGGAGGAATATGATGAAAACCATCAGAATAAATAGGAAGACGTTTATTTGTAATGAAGACGCTATGAATGAACTGCGTTTAGCGACGGCAAGTTATGAGCGTTCGGGAATTTATAAGTTCACCTGATTGCTAACTATGGACATGCCGGCAATGAAGACCTGTTTTGTCGGGAGACGGAGTTGCGGTGATGACCTGATATCGGACGACTCGTGACAGACGAACAAGCAAGTTTCTTCTCAGCGAATGGTAAGCGTCCCGTGTCAAGCACAGCACGTGGCTACCGACGTTGTCGACGTTTCGAACACGTACCGCTTTCGACAAAAGTGCTGGCAGCTGGGCTAACTTTGTGGAAAGACTCGAAGTCTTCCTCGAGTCCAGCGCCATCATGAACAGTAATTGAAAACGATCCACTATTCAGTCGGTGGGTGGCGAAACGTATCCGCATCTGCGGAGTCATGATCGATGTGTACTCTAAGTGGTTGGAAGTTTACACGACGCCTGCCACGACGTCCAAACGCGTCATTGGCGTTCTACGCTCTCTTTTCCCTACTTTGGCCCTACCGAAAATACTTTTCACTGGTAACGCGCCCAGTCATCCTTCAAATAAAATAAACAAGTTTTTGAAAAAAGAAACGACCATAAATTAAGAAAAGCCGGCATCATACGTCACATTAGTGCACCGTAACATCCCGCAACTAACGGGCAAGCAGAACACATGGCGTGCGAAACGAAGGAAGCTCTCCTGAAGCTTACGGAAGAAGCAGTTCAGTAAAGAATCGCCAGGTTGTGTTCCAGCAGCACGCGACCGGTCTCATCTTACACGGTAAAAACACCCGCCGAAGCAATGTCCGGCGAACGAAGAGCCGGACCCCTCGATTTCATGATACTATGGCCTACGAACGAAGATCGAGAGATTCCAACATCGGGAGTAATGGCAGTCATTTCGGGCGGACGACTGGTCTACGTGAGGAATTTCAGCGGAAGTCGGGCCTTCCATGTAAAACTTGAAGGCTCTATGTTGGTTGAGCAGAAGGTGTCATCCCTCTGAATACGTTGGATGTCAATGCCCTTGAGTGTAAATATAACGAAATCACAAAACTCTCTTTGCGTATTGTGTAACTGCCCTTGTATTTGGTTGTAGAAGCTATGGTGGTGATTTGGACCTTTCAGAAAAGGCTCCTTCTTCTTATTTTTCGCCTCATACTCCTTTGCGGTTTCAGTAGGCTTTAAGAATCTCTTGGAACGGGGACACTTTACGTCAACGAGGCCATTTCTTTTAAGTAATCAATCAGGGAATGCTGCTAGATATCCGTCCCTCATATTAACGAATAAGCCGCACGTCTACACAGTGCAGTCTTCCTGTTCCACGTGCAGTTGTAAAGCGGCATCCTCATTGATTCTACCATATTTTGTTGCGGGTGAAGAAAGGTATTTGGGTACACGATATTGAAACAAGTCTGGCACTGTACGTTGTGATTCGACACCCACTAATGTCGTCGTCCTTACAGGTCCTCATCATGTAATCATTACCTGGTCACCTCAGATTGCTTTTCATCAACAGTAAGTACAATAGGCTACCGCCATTTTACAACCCAAGAATTGAAAAATTGAGTCGTTCACTCCTTCAAGATCTGTATTATTTATATAATGTTATTACGTTATATTACTTCGAGACGATCGACGTCCATCTTCGATCTACAAATACTTATACCTGTATATAAATTATACCCGTGCCGCACGGGCAACTCGAATGCCATTTACAACGAATGACATTTGTGTGATCGGCGAATCAGCTCGCAATCTGTCGCGCGTGGAATGCGCCATGCCCGGAGTGTTGCGTGCTGATTGGCCGTCCGCTCAAATGTCATTCGTTGTAAATGGCATTCGAGTTGCCCGTGTGGCACGGGTATTAGGCGCACAAGGGGGGGAGGGGGGGATCGGTGGCCGAGTGCATGGTCTAGCGCACACCAGCTCGGAGCACGTGGAGCGAAAGCTCGCGCTGCAGAACCCATCCCGCCGCTGCCTGTTTCGATCTGGAAGAGCATCGTACCGGCGTGCGGTGGTGTATCACTAGACAGTTTTAGTAGATCGTACGCTAAAGCCTTGCGTACGCAATAAAATTGCGGGTCGTGAGTGCGCTTGCGCAGAACGCAATAGAAGGGCTAGCGTATTGCGTACGCACGCAACGCTGGGGATTTTGCGAGGCGGGCTAGCGGGCTTTGCGGGACGCTCTCGAGAGATCTTGGACCCAACGAGAGCGCCAGTTTCAAGATGGCGGTTACCTCGACTGGCGCAGCAAGGGCGACGTGGTGTTTTCGAAGTTCTGTGTTACGTGAAATTGCGTGGTGTTCAGCTCGGCAATTCTTTCTGGGACCTACCGCGGTCAAATCAGATCGTCGTGCAGCTGAAGGAGTGCACAGTGAAAATGTTCGCCGCTCGGAATATGTTACAACGCTGCGATCTGCTCAACGCTAAGCCTATTCGCACAGTTCATCGCCGACGGACGAACGACTCTAAAAGAAATCGCCGAAGATCTCGGTATGCACTGGACATCAGGGTCATGAATTTCATTCCGCGATAGCATTGATAAAAGGTACCGTTTCAACGGGACGATTGACAGAGGCTCCGTGTTCGAATTTGGCTACGCACTCTTAAGCCTGGTTCAGACAGTTGCGTTTGACTGCGTTTGACTGCGTTGCGGCAGCGAGAAACCAGGACATCCCTGCTACTTATATCGTGTGCTAAGATGATTCTTTGAATTGGATTGCACGCTTCATACGAAGCACAGATGTGCCGGTGACTCGCTTTCGGTTCTCAATGCAACGCAGCAGTGGCGTACAAACTTGTTTATGAGTGGGGGGGCAAACCAGACCCTCCCCCCCCCCCCCCCCAAATCGAAAATTCGGCGCAACTTTTGTCCAACTTTTCTAAAGATTTGGCAATGATTCGGCAAAATTACAACGTTACCAGACTTAACATTGATATTTTGTTTTTTCTCACGAAAAAATTTTTGCTTCTTCTTCTTAAAATAAATACAACTTGTAGTGCCTGTTGAAAGAATTATGACTAAATAAGGTGATATTCTAGAAGATAATTGTATCGATGTCGCTTTTGTGTGTTTACTTGTAATTTTGGTGTATGCTTCCAGAAAGTGGCGTGACAACGAGGTTGGGTAGTAGCCGGCACAGTCACGAATCACACTACGAGAGCTTTGATTTTGAGGCTTCATCAGCGCACGCCTGCAAGTGTGTTTACATTGTTAAAATAAAGGCAATCACTGCGTTCTTACTTTCTCTGGTAGTCGCCGTTTCGTGCGCGAAAACGGATGCAACGGTTGCTGAGCCTTCACCAGAAGAGATAACAATATTGTAAATATGCATGTTTTTCGATTTGAGTCACTTGACGTCAGCTTTGCATGAAAGTGCGCGTTCCATATTCGCAACGTGCCGTTTTTAACTCCGAATTAGCTCCGAATAGTGGCGTTTCTTTGTATTCCGAAGCTCAAGGAGACTTGACGCATTTGAAGAAAGGGCTTGTCCCCGCTTCTCTCTAATGTAGGAATTCTTGCCCACTACAGGAGGTGCACACACTGCTCCTTTTACGGTGCAGGCGATAGAACCCCTAACAACGACGCTCACGCCGGATGGGCTGCTCGTGTATCACTCGAAGCGCGTTAACCACCCCCGCGCCTGCGTTCACGCCGCTTCGCGGTGACGGTGTGCGGCTGCTAATTACAAATCTATTAACCCACCTAGCCCCCCCCACCCCCCGTACACGCCGCTTTGCGGCGTCCGGTCGGCAACCCGGGCCCCGCTGCCCCCCATGCACTTCCGTAAATAGAGTCGATACGATTTAGTTTAGCGATGTTTCGTCAACAACATTCGTTTTTTTTTAGTGTTAATGGTAAAAAAAGAAATGTAAATATCGCCAAATGCCTCGACAAAACAAAATGTTCGAGAAAAAACATAAAAAGAAGTAAGCCGGCCCACACCATAAATAGAATCCGGGTCTGACACGTATGAGGCAGACATATCACCACTAAGTTACGCTACCTCTTCGGAAACTCGCATTGCATCCGCTGCCTACGTTGACGGCGGCAGCGCCTATCTCCAAGCAAGCAAGCAAAACTTTATTTTGTGTAAGGGCCTACGTCCTGGTCTGGACGGCCCGTCCGGCCCGTGTCTCGCGGATGGATTCCGTTAGGTTACCGTGTAGCCTTGTTCGTGGGGCAAGGCTCCACAAACCAGCCAATCCGGCGTGCGTGAGCACCGTTGCTAGGGTTTGTATCGCCTGCGCGTTAATATTATGCCCGCGCGGGTCGGGGGGCAGTGCCCTTGGTATTCCTTGGGCGCCGCCGGCCTGTGTCTGCTCTGCCCAGTGGTGGCCGTTTCAGGGGGGGCAAAACGCATGCCTTGCCCCCCCACTCTGAGAACTGGGGGGGCAAGTGCCCCCCTTGCCCCCCCAGTTGGTACGCCCATGCAACGCAGTCAAACGCACTCAAACGCAAGTGTCTGAACCGGCCTTTACTCGTAGCCTCTGTACCCCGCAGAAAAGCATGCTTGACGAGGCAGCTGCGGCTTGGTTTAATTTGAAATAAAATGATTGAACACGTTTTCATTTTCAATATTTCTTTCCAGGAGCATGGTTGGGCTATAAGCACGCGGAATTCTGCAGCTCTAACAAATCTAAAAAAAAAAAAAAATTGGGTTGTGTGTATGTTTATACAGCCTAGAACTTGGTCTGCCTCAGAGGGGCGACGAGTCTCCCAGCTGTAGATGAGCAATTTAGCCAGTGCAGTACAACCGCTAGTCTGGGGTCTTTAACGTGCACCACGCAGTAGTGATACACGACCGCACGCCGGTACGATGCTCATCCAGATCGAAACGTGCAGGGGTGGGGATTGAACCCAGGATCCCTGGGTTCTGCAGCGCGAGCTTTCGCTCCACGTGCTCCGAGCTGGTGTGCGCTAACCAAGATCATGCGCGGCGTTCACTCAAAAACGTAACGCACAACTAAATTCGGTCCGAAAAGGTCATTTTTAGCGTACGCTATACTATTGCGTATTGCGTACGCAAGAGCCAGCAACGCTATACTAAAACTGTCTACTATCTGCGTGGTGCACGTTAAAGACCCCAGGTTTGCAGTTGTTCCGCACTCGCTAAATTGCTCATCTACAGCTGAGAGACCAGACACCCACTAAGGCAGAATAACTTCCGGCTGTATAAACATACACACGACAATTTGCAATTAGACGCACAATCACAAAGAGCACAACGTGCCTCCTCTTTTCTTTGGATCGTCTTTTTGAAACCAGCGCAAGCTGGCATTTTCTTTTCTGAGACGGTTAGAAACAGTCACACATAAAACCCGCATTTCTCCTACCCGTCCGCTTCCTCCTCTCATCGTGTGTTTTTGGTTATAACTAAATAAGCTATAATATTGGTGCATTATTGATATTTAGTTCCAGTTTCAATCAGGGGAAAGGAGGCTCGCAGGAACTAGAACCGCTAAATGAGCTGCGCTTAGAGAAACGGCACTCCGTTCCCTACATTGCTGTGGGCGCCGCCATTTTGGTGCTTGTGCAGTGCAGACGCAACTGCCGATTGTCATGATTCAAAAGTGCGACTTCCTCAGCTTTAGATTCGGTGTTTGTCAGCAGGCTCGTGTAATATTGCTTTGCTTTCTCGCGAACTGCTTAAACATTTGGGGAGGACGAAAAAGCGTTTCCTGTGATTTCAGACAAAGCTTCAGATAACTGGCAACCATGATTTTAAGCTACAGTATCGCCAAGAAGCCCACCCGTGTACAAAAGGGTCTCCGCGTTACAAGCCGGGGCAGTTTCGCTTCAGCGTTCGACTCTGCTCTTAGGCCTCGTTCACACTTGGGAACCGGCGGCCGTATCCGCGAGAAGTCTGACGCCTCGAGACGAAAGCAGGCAGAATTTCCGGTGGAGAGAAAGATCGCTCTGGGACCAATTTTGAACGACGGGAAAGAAGCTATCTGTCGCCGCAAGCCAACCGGAACGCACGGGAGAAGTGGCGCTTGCTAACGTCAGATGCCCGCTGACGAGCTGCAGCGACGATGCCGACGAGACGCGCGCGGGCGAGGAGGAGGTTTGGGAGCTCTCGTCAACCCTTGTCAGTTCGGGAAACCGCGAGACGCTTGCGCCGCGCACTCCGCAAGACGGCAACAAATGTGAATGGCCCGATCTTTTTTCGGCGAGCGAATCCAGTCAGTGCCGAGTGCGTATTTCGCAAGAGTGAACGAGCCATTACGCCGACTTCGACGCCCGCGACGCTCTGCTGTTATCCTCTGTTTCCTTTTTATTTTTGGGCACAAGTTCGCCCCCATTAAACGTTTCAGTTTCCCCAGTTATTATTTGTTTCACCTTGCCCTTCGTGACGATCTAGATAGCGAGAGAGAGAATTGAACTACGCGATGCGACATGAGCCCCCAGACGTCGCCCACACAGATCAGAAATACTTCCGGAGCCCCTGCCATGAACATTTGTGGTGCTAGTATACCGACAAGCGAGCTTCTGCGCTAATAGGTATCGGCGAAATACTTAACCTATGCCTCTTATTTCTTTATTTATTTCAGTACCCTCAGGGCCCGACGGCATTACAGAGGGGAGGGGCAAGCACAAAAAATAATACAAAAATGAGATTAAATAGAAAAATTTTAGAAGACAGAAAACTGTCAGGGTGCCTGCTGACAAAAATGCCTCGTTATTGCATCTCAAAAAAAATCAGTTGATAATATGGACACTAAAGATGCGGGAAGGTGGTCCCACTCGGATGACGACCTGGGAATAAAAGAGTCAAGGCAGGCGGAGGTGCGACACTGGGAAAATCCAGCTCTACACTGATGATTAAGGCGAAAGGAGATCTGTGGAGGAGGGAAAACAAGTTTGTCTTATATGGTAGGGATAGAGTAGTAAATGTAATGAAAAAGCCATAGACGAGATAATTTACGGCACAGAGAAAGAAGGCGCAAAAGTAAGTTAGATTTCATGGATGAGACACTGGCTAAACGATGATAATTACAAAAGATTAACCGCGAGCCACGGTTTTGATTGGCTTCAATGTTAGATACGAGTGTGATGTGACCGGGATCCCAGATTGCTGCAGCGTACTACAATTTAGAGTGTACCAGAGTTTTGCATAAAAGTGATTTAAGTGACATTGGTGCTAAAGTAAAATGTCGTTTTAAAGGACACGTGCAAAGGAAAAAAACATTTTTTTAGACAGCTTAGATGGAAAAAGGATGTCATAAAACGATTTTACAACGAAGAAAAAAAAATTTTAGAGCTATATTGACGGCGCTATACGAATTTGTAGTTGGTGCTCGCGGGAGCCGCCGCTGGTCACGTGGTAGGCCCGCGCGCCGCCGCGCTGCGTCGCCGCCGCACGCTGAGCGTTGTGCGAACGCCGCTTCAACGCGTTTCTCCACGCTGCCGTCGCCGCCGCCGCACAAGTTCGTCTGCTTCGGGGCGCCGCCGCCGTCGTCTGACCGGCGCACAGGTCTATCACGTCTGCTTGCGCTTTTTCAGGAGTTTCCTTTGGGCTCTAAAAGTTACTTATTCATCTTAGTTTTTTGTTATACTTCAAACAAAAATGAATAAGTTACTTTTAGAGGCCACAGGAAGCTTCTGAAAGAGCGCAAGCACCACGTGACAAATATGGACCAGTCACGTGACAAATAAAGACCACTTTTCCGCGGCACCCGCGGGCGCCCACTACAAATTCGTATAGCGCCGTAAATATAGCTCTAATTTTTTTCTTGGTTGTAAAATTCTTTTATGATATCCTTTTTCCATCTAAGCTGTTTAAAAAAAATTTATTTTTCCTTTGCATTTGTCCTTTAAGCAACCGAGCATGGAGTTAGTGTTGAACAACGGGAGTACAACTTTTCACAGATTTAACCTTTGTATCAGTGGAGAAGTACCGTAATGTTCGCTGCAACTACTGACTCTGAAAATAGCGGAAGTGACCACATGCCGCTTCTAATAGTTTAAATGGATTCATTCAACGCAAAATGACTCATACGTTGACTGCCAGAAGGTGGGAAACTTTTACTGAACTTGTGAACGAGTCGATTATCGCTGGATAAAGAACTCGGACATATAATAAAATAATGTTAAACAAATCTGCATTTCGAAGAATAGTGCACATTAGCACAAAGTATATAAATTAAGAGTACGACAAATTCACTCTAAAAAAAGTCTGTGCATCTACTTTCACGCAAAACACTCGGAGAACCAATCAGCGCAACTTACGGAGGCAGCTCAGCGAATGATGATGCCAAAACATATGCTTAGACCAAAAAACGCAGTCTGAGTTGACATTAAGCAATGCAAAATGTCACGCTTGCATTGCTTAATGTCACAACTCAGTCTGCGTTTTTTGGTCTAAACAGATGTTTCGGCACCGTCATTCGCTGAGCCGCCTCCGTAAGTTACGCTGATTGGTTTTCCGAGGGTTGTGCGTGAAAGTAGAGGCACAGACTTTTTTTTAGAGTGAACTACGAGCTACTAGAAGAAGTGCAGAAATAAAAACGAAAAGAACAATGGCTCTTAAAGATAGGGGAGATGAGGCGATCACAAAAGAAGGTCCGGCGCCATTTAGATGCCCTTGCGCTGAAATCTTGGCGAGACCTATGTGCTTTATTAGACGCCAAAATCAGCCTTGCGAAGATGTGGCGCACTACGTTGAATTAGACGCCACTCACATCACCAACTTTATCATTTCAGGGCTATTGATCTCAGAGATCACCTCACTGAGCTCGAAATCGCCGAGTACTATTGTAAACTAATGTCAGACTGTGCAACTGTAGACAATAACAAACAACACACAGCTCCCATGCAACTCCAGGCTCGATTTGCCATTCACATGGTGAGAACACGTGCGCGTGTTACAAAGTACAAAGCAAAAGTCGTCGCCTGTTCGTGATGGAGTGACGTACGCTGCACTTTCTCGACTGAAGATCGTTCCGCGGTGTAGATTACTTGAAGTATTCAATACATCCTTCACAAAGAGTTCAGTATCTGCAGAATGGAAAATAGCCAAGATTATGCCTGCACTAAGATAGTGTCATTCTCAATTACATTTAAGATTATGCAGACCAGGGGTATCCAACCCTGGCCCGCGGGCCAAATCCGGCACACAAAGGTCTTCCAACCGGCACGTGGCTGAACGCGGTCCTTTTAATGAAGCCAGGCCCTCGACCGGCTTCCAGCAAGACCGCTGTTTCGGCGCAAAAGCGCGCGTATAGAGACAGCGCCGCAGCGTTTACGAAGATACCAGAAAAAAACCTAGAGAACACTGCCTACCACAAGGCATGTCCTCTCTTCATATTATTCATTGGACATGGCCATCGCCATTCTTAGTCTCTTGTGTCTGTATAACTCCGTAATATAGCGGTTTAGCTACGTATGTAACAATTCCTTTGTGTTATCATTTATATTTTGCTTAAAGGTCTTTCTCGTATCTATTGCAGAATTGGAGCATTAGTTTTATGATTCTCACTAGTCTTCTGCCCGGTGTGCTCGTACCAAAGTTCCTATATGCACTTTGATTTATGACTGATGGGTTTTGTGGCTTTAAATTATTGTCATCATTATCTGAATATATAATTTTAATATAAAATATATATATTTAATATTTATTTTGTAGATTTTTACTCAAATTTTAATTTTGTTTTATGTATTTATGTAGGATATTTTTTAATTTATACTTATTTATTCACAAGACCCTGAGACAGCGACAAATCTCCAATCCGGGCCCTTAGTCAAAAAGTTTGGCCGACCCTGATATAGACCAATAGCTCTCACAAATTGTATAATAAAGGTATGAAACAAATGATTCTCACGAGGCTAAACTGGTACTTAAAAATAAGAACATATATCCAGATGTAATGTGTGTTTTTGGGCATGAACGGTCAGCAGCGGACAGCGGAATATTCCTAGTTACTTGTGTAAAAAATGGCATATCACAAAGGTCAACAACAATAGCCATCTTTCTGTTCATTAGCAAAGCGTTCGGTTGCATTAAACATGTTGCAATATTAGAGGCTTTATCTGAACACGGACATGATGGCCAAATGTACCTATAGACCTAGGAGTGCCCTTCTGAAAGAGCTATATTCATGAACACGATAGGAGGTTGCACCTCTTTCTACATGGTTAGTAGGGGTGTTATACAGGGTGGCTTCCTCAGTCCGACGCTATTAAATTTGTCTGATATCACCTGTGCAACATCTATCCCAAGGAGTGAATATCACTACATTTGCAGATTGTGTTTGTATATGGACGAGTAACGAAAATCGCTTCATCTTTCAGAGGAAGGCCCTTCGAGTTCATAGTAACTTCCTTCATTCACGCGGGCTCAGCCTCTCACCTGTAAAAACAGTAGCAATGAACTTCACGCTCATTTCAATGGAAATATTTCCTTTAGTACTTGCAGTGAAATTGCTAAATTATGTATGCCCACGCAAATGTTTGGTCTTTACTATGGAAAGGAAGTTCACATCAAGCAATTGAGAAAACACATATTCTCACTGTTTGACTGGTAGATCTTGGGCCGAATCCTCATATTCTTGTTCTAGAGGCTCTTAGAGCGCACGGGATGCAATCATAGCTCTAGAAGGCAAAAAATAAAAGGGGATGAGGTAGTCGTGCCCTCGACCTGGCTGGTCCTGTTTCCTTGTCCGCTCGCCGGGACACAAAATACCTAACACAAGAATTCCCATTCTGAGATTATACATTTTTCTTGTGAATTGTTTGCTGCGATATTCATTACCCGTACTCTATACATGTGCGAGGAACATAAAGTATCAAGGCCGGATGAAATAAATCTTTACGGTTATTTCTCGGATTCCCGCCAGATTAACCCACGATACCAACACTTGCCAAATCCGGACAAAGTCTCCTTGAAATAATGCATATTCTGGAAAGTGTCCGCGTGTGTTTCAGGTATAAAACTCCGCATCGTCAACATCTTCTTACAAATGCACATTTAAGGCGCCCGAAAGCGGATATTTCATTGCACATCGCTCTTTTAGAGAATGATATCCCACAATTTAATGTCTTCCCAGAAAAACCAAATCGCCCACTTTGGATCTTGCCTCCACCCATTGTGTCCCTACACATTATAGGGGTTGAAACAAATCCTCACAATCCAAACATTTTCTGCCACAATACATATTTTCATATATACATACTAGATAAACGGATTTCATGCACAAGTTTACTGACGAATCAAGAAGTGAGAGCTGTTCGTCTTCAGGATTGTTATCCTTTCTCTAGGAATAAATCAGTCTTTAATCTCTGAAGAAGAGTACCATCTATTGCCTCTGAATTCCATGGTATTGAAAAGGCACTGCAGCCTATTACGAATTGCGGTTTACGAAAAACATGGGTAATATTTTTGGGCTCACAAGAAGCACTGCAATGCTTAAAAATAACCTATGCAAATAAACTTATTTTTTACTCCTTTCTAAAATTCGATTTATTCACGCCACGGCAGCAAACATTCGACAAAACATTGTTTCTGTTGCTATCAGGTCACTGTGGTATTCGCTTGAATGACGCAGTAGACGCTCCGGTTGCTTGCCGACCTAACGTAGAGCTTTCTGAACACATACCTTTTACAAAAGTGGACTATTGTCAACTGATAAAAATAGCGTGAAAAACATATTTCTTTTGAGACATGGACATCTATATATTACCACACTTCCCCTCCTCGCATTAACCGTCTTTTACAGAACCTTCTACCAAAAGACCTTCCATAAGGTCTAGACACCCTTCTTTATTGGCTGAGACTCAATCTAGCTTACACAAAGTAGAATAAACACAAGCTGGGATTTATATCCAACCCTATATGCAGTGCATGTAATATACCAGAAAATATTGAACATATCATTTTTGATTGTCCACTTTACAACGATGAACGTGCGGACCTACAGAATTCCATGCCAAGTCACCACACGAACGACATGAACATATCGTCAATTTTTGGCCACTGGCCCCTGCTATGTGTTCTGAGTAAGGCCTTAAAGGGTATTTCAGCATTTGTTGAATAATACAGGCCTGGCAGAGAAAATTTTGCTATAAAACCTACAACAATAATTGTTTAACCTAACAAAACTTGTGGCAGTATCTATTCATCTGAATATTTGTGACTATGGATATATTTGTGTCTGTGACTTGCTACAACCATGAATGTGACTGTGACTCTTTGTGACAATGAAAGCGTGCTGACTGACTGCGCACTATGAGACGTCGCCGGTTGAAAGTTTGGGGGGGGGGGCTACGCCGAAGTGTGTGTACCACTTCTCTCTCTCTCTCTTTTTCCCCTTCTTATGTTCTTCTGGCACACTTTTATCATATCCCCATTCCCTAACAGAGTAGCCAGACAAGGGTACTCTTTGGGTTACCTTTCTGTTCTCTCTTTCTGTTTTAACAAAAAAAAAAAATATTTCGTGATACGCTCGTTTTGCCGATTGGCGGAATAGCATACATCTTCCATTGCTGGTCACGGAGATTCTGAGATTGAGCATAAATAAGTAACTCCACGAGGGAGCCACTCTGCCACGAACTGGCGCTGCTTCTTAGGAACTTATTACGTGGCGGCATTCTAACGGAGATTCACAGACCGCCACCAATTTTGAAATCTGTTAGTTCGTTTCAAATGTTTTGTTGATTGCAGCCTAAAAGCACTAGTCTAGACTACAGTTTCTGGGCTGCCGATAGAACATAGACCACATCTAAACAAGGAAATAAGTTTAAATATTTTGCTTCCGTACACCTCTAAAGTTCTTCAATATGTACAGCTGCCGAAAAACAATTAATAAAGCTTTCTAACTAAAGTGGAGAGAAATGCATCGCGTATCATGCCATGCTCCAACTTTGCTTTCTTAATAATCATGTGTAAGGTGGTTTAGGCATTTATTATTCTATAACAGCATGACAATACAAATTTACAAAAGCGAGACAGTTTCTAGTTGGAGCTTAGTTAGTTCGTTCACATTCTCGGCTGGTGCCGGCCGAACACTAATAAGCAGAAAAATAGACAACCCCTAGACTATCAACTATAATGAAGCCTTCAACCTCCTTCAATACTATCAGTATTTACAACCTGGATTAAAGTCCTCGTCTTTCTTATTAACAACTGGATTAAAGCCTTCTTCATCCACCTTTATCCTTATTTACAAACGCGGAGCTCCTTCGTCTAAAGCCACTTTATGTTTTAAAAGTAGCGCAAGGTGCGTCGGTGCAAGAGGCACGTGCAACGTGCAACCCTTGGGAAGACCATGAACGCATAGCGCAGCATTGAGCTAGATTGCAGACGCAATTTTCGTTCTAGAAGTGGCGCCCTGCATGTATCTCGAACATTTTCAAAACAATGAATTGCGCCACTTTTCCCAGGATATAGGGGTTTTACCTTCCTGTCTTTCGGGAACCCCATAGAAACAGTTTCTCTCGCGGGTGCAGCGCCAAGGAAGGTGCGTGCATTGACTTATTCATCTTCTCTTTCATCGATAGCCAATACCCCAAGTATTTCACGCGCAAGTCTATTTTAGTTTTTCTCCCAACACCTTAATGTTTCGCAAACTTGCACTGCACCTGCATTCTCGGCAGTGGACTGCCAGATGTCCCCCTGCTTGGATATTCCTTAATGAGCAACATTTTCCCTCATCCGGTCATTGAGCAGAGACCGGTTTTGGCCCACGTAGCATCGAACGGATTATAATGGAATGTTATATATGACTCCTTTTTCACACGACTCGTCCTGTGATTAATGCCACAGACTTCTTTAAAATATTCCTTCCGGTATACACTGCGACACATAGAATATGCCTTAATGGGCGCGGAGGAAACCAGGTGAACGCCTTCCCAAGCGGCAATCTTCAATCTGTGAGTGATGCCGTGGATATAAGGAGCTATCACTATAGGCTTTTGTGTTCTTTTGTTTTGTTTGGTCATTTTCCCCAGGGTTCAGCTTGATATTGGTGCAGAAATTTTGACACGTATCTATTAATAATATATTTGGGCAAGTAGTAGCCTGCAGGTTTGCAATTTGTGTTTAAAAGCTACGCCCAACCTGATGCTGGAAGGACTTCTTAAGAGCAGATGTATACTGTAGTAGCCAAACATCGTTTTATATTTTTTGAATATCCAGAGTCAAAAGGAAGAAATCATTTAGAGAATGTAGCTTGGTATTTCCCCCCAGCCCATGTCACCAACCGTTAACTTTAGGGCTAAATCCAGGAACCTTATAGACTTGTCTAGAGGAAGTTCGAAGTGTACGTTAGCACAAAGCAGCTCTGTTGGAAACATGTCATAACAATTTCATGGCACCCGTTGGTTTCTTCATCCACATCCATGTTACATAAAATCAAAAAATCGTCGAAATACCTGAAGATAACCTCGAACTTGAGTTCCTTGACAATATTTTGAATTTCCCTTCCTCATGCAGTGAGAGACATTATCACAACGGACTGGGTCCACATGAAATCCGATCTACACACCGGTTTTCTGTTCATATCGCGAGTCCTAATATGGCCCTACCGTCGCTGTTAAGTAGAAAATCAATAGTTCCAGAAAAATGTATAGGTTGATTCTTGCCGCACTGTGGAATGAGATGGCACCCTGCTCCTCTATGGTTGTTATGAGAATGTGTAGGAGACATACATGGTGGAATTGAATAAATCATGTTCTGAAGGTCGATGAAAAAGCCGGAAACAATTTCAGAGCCCTTTCTTGAAGGAAGGCAATCCCACTTCCTAAGTTAGGGGCTTTGAAAAGATCTTGTACCTGAAACATGGACAAATGCCTCGCCAAAAAGGTCGTCACATGGTGTTGCCATCTCTCTTTTCGATACAATAGCAAGAAACGGTACATCAAACTTGAGGGTTTTGGCCGAGAAAAAACAAAGAGGTGGTCCTTCTTTGTTTCTTTGATTTTGTGGCAAGGCTTTCCAGGAGGTCTCTTGCATCATACAAATACTCGAAAAGTGTTTGAAAGCCATCTTGCAAGTACTGGAAAGAAAATTCAGACTTGCGAAAACAATCAAAGAAACAAAAAAGGACCACATATCTGTTTTTCTGTTCTTCTTTTAGGCCACAACAAACAAGTTTAATATTCTGTTTCGTGGGATTGTGTCGGAAATAGGGATATGGCATTCACATGTGCCGACCTTTTGGCGAAGCACATGTCCATTGTTTACATATAAGATCCTTTCAAGGTACCTATTTCAGGAGGTGTGATCGCCTTCTTTCAGGAAAAGGGCTCTGGAATTGTTTCTGGTGTTTCTATGAACATTCATTACATGTTTTACTAAATTCAGGATGCAAGCCTGCTACAGATTTTCTGAACAACCATAGAGGAACACGATGCCATCTTATTTCACATGCGGCAGAAATCAACTTAGACATTTTTCTAGAACTACCAAGGGTCTACTTAACAGCGATGGCAGTGCTATATCCGGATCAACGCAATATACAAAATGCACGTGTGGGAATCGGATCTAGTGTGGTCCCACTTTTTGTGGTGTGTGTCTCGCGGCATGAGGGAGGAAAATTCAGAAGATTGTCAAGACTCCCAGGATTGAGGCGATCTTCAGGTATGTCGATGATTTTTTTTATTTTATGTAAGAAGTAGGTGAATGAACAAATCTGTGCCGTGAAATCGTCATGACATGTTTCCAACAGAGCTACTTTTGACTCACGCTCAGCCACGAGCTTCTTATAGACACGTCTATAAAGCCCTGGATTTAGTTCTTAAGTTTACGGTTGGTCATGTGTGCTGGAGGTACCAAGATACATCCTGTAAAAAAGTGGTTCTAAACCATTGATGTTTCGCGGACCCCTTGTGGATCGGCGGAGATGATGGAGGACCCCGTTCGTGGTGAGGGGAAGGGAAATGTACAGGGTAATTATAATAATTTTTAATATATGGATATAAGTAAAAACTAGTGTGAAGTAGAGTTTTATCATTGGCATACACACTAGAAAACTAACCCGAAATTTTAAACGTTTCTCCTCAGTGTAAAAAATGACAACTTTTATTGCCGGGTTGAACTGATGAAAAAGGGCTTCGCGGACCCCAAAGGGTCCGCCGACCACCATTTGAGAACCACTGCTGTAAAAGATTCCTTCCTTTTGATTCGGGACATTCGAAAAATAGTAAAGCGAGGTGTGGCCACTAAAGCACGTAAATCTGCCCTTAAAATGTCCTTCCAACATCAGGTTGGGCAAAGATTTAAAACACAAACTTTAAGGTTACGGGCTGCTGGTTACCCAAATACATTAGTGATGGTGACATGAAAAGACGTAAAACTACATCATGTGGAACCCTGGGGAAAATGGCAGAAAAAATACACACAAATATAGAGTGATTGCGCCTTATTTCCACGGCATCACTCACAGGTTGTAGAAGATTTCCGGACGGCAAGGGCGTCGGATCCGCGCGGTTCTCTTCGCGCCAAATAAGGCATATTTTACCTGTCGCTGGGCAAACCAGGCGGGAGATTGCGAAGAAGTTCATGGCATTGCTCACAGGGCAAAGAACGCGTCCTGTGAAAAAGGAGTCCTATATAATATCCCATCATCGTGCGGTCATTGCTACATAGGCCAAACCGGCCGTTGCACTAATGACTAGACAAGGAAACATGCTGCTTCCTTAAGAAATATCTCAGCAGAGGGACGTCGACCAGTTCATTGTCGAGAATGCCGGTGCACTGCAAGTTTGCAAAACATCAAGGCACTGGAAAAGGAAGAAGAAAAACTTCCGCGTGAAATCCTTGAGGGATTGGCCATCGGTGAACAAAAAGATTAATGCCTCAGTGCCACTTCCCTGGCGCAGCACCAGCGAGATAAACTGTTTCTGCAGGAGTCCCGAAAGACACGAAGGAGCTTCTTGTTTGTAAATAAGAAAACAAGGGGAGAAAAAAGGTTTCAATTCAGGCAGTAAATAGTGAGAGGGTGGGCCTCAATCAAGATTGCAAATACTTATAGCAGTGAATAATAATAATAATAATGCTTATTGACCTACCAAATTGTGATCCTGGGTGGCGTGCAAGGCTGTAGAGAAATGGAAAGCAAGAAGAAGGCTTCAATATAGTCGAAAGTCAAACGGTTGTCTACTTATGTGTTTATTAGTCTTTAGCTAGAACCACACATGAAGCGAGACTGTCTAAGGACCGCTCCCGAATGGCATTTGCGAATTAATATAAGCTTCTGCCGATCGCCCAAGTGACGTCTTATCACAAGGGTGGGAGGTAGAACGGGACTTATTCTTTCTCACAACCTAACAGGAAAAGACGAAGAATAGAATTTTTTCGCCGACTAAACATCTCCACTGCAACTGCCAGGCCTCTGTCAACTGTCGCATGGCCGCGATCTGCCTCACAGCGAACTCCCCGGCGTGCTTGCGCATCGCGACACGCTCACGGCCTCTGGACGGCACACCTCTCCTACTTAGTTCACCGTAGCACAGGTACCTAGGAACTAATTTGAACAACAAAGTCCATATCCCGTAAGGATTTAATGCAACTTCAACGCCGTAATCAAGCAATACACTAAACATCATTATCGCTCTTGTCAAGTAAGCACAAGTGCTCGCTCTCTCCTGCACGCAACCAAAATAACTGCAGTTCGATTAAATTTTTAGCTTCTTGCCAGTATGCTTCGTGACCTCATCTTCCTCATAGTACCTGCTTTTAATATATGTTTGTAGTCTGTTGAAAGGGCAGGCGCGATGGTCGACTGGCTCTACGAAGTGCTTTATTTACGTATCAGTATCGGGCAAGCGGGTTTCTAGCGCTACGCCTTTGCTTCTGCGCCTTACAGGACTCTGAACACTAAACACACGACATGGAGTACATTTGGCTTCTAGGCTTCAAAAATTACGCCCTCTTACGGTCGCTTTGAAAATACTGCAAAGTGACTTGCGCAAAAAACACTAACAAGCTGGCAAGTTGAAAACTGCTATAATGCTCATTTCTAAGGGACTGTATACAATTGATAGACTGGCCATTTTTTTGTTGCCTTTTTCGCGCGCCACTTTGTAGTACCTCAAATCGATTGTAAGACAAGGCAATTTTGGAATTGGTATATATATATAAAAAAAGTAACTCTGCCTGATGTTCTTTCTTTTTTTTTCTTTTTTTTTTTAAGAAAAGCCATAAACCGGCCTGAACGGGAGTTACTTACGCAAGACGTCTAACTTTGATTCGGAATGAACACCTCCGAGAACGGAGAGCTGCTTGCACGCCTGTGAAAGATCGAAGGTACACTTTTACCGTTTGCAGCGGGAATCTATACGAACACTCAAATGCAATGGAATATGAAGCATACTGGGATCATATCATCTAGGCGGAAAAAGTGGTCGCACGAAGCAGCCTGGATCTTAGCTTGTCGAGCATTCCTCGTAACTCGGTTAATAACGTAGAAGACGTTTTGGCGAGGGTAACTTCTTGAAAATTAAAGGGGCGATGCAACAATTTTTGTACTTTGAGCAAGTACCGCTTAGAACGGATCCCCGACGTTAATGACCTATGAAACACGCGTTCGTTTTTCACCCAACGCAATAGTGTCCCAGAAAAACATTAAAGAAAAACGAGCAGCGTTCACCCCTTCAAGCCACAGCCAGAACAAGCGGCCACGTGATCTGGAGCCGATTATATGCCGCCAATGTTGATTATATCCGCGCGCTGGGGTTGGCACAGCACAGGACGCGCTGAGTTCCAAACATTGTTATGGCTCGGCTACTGTCGTCGTTGCAGCGGTCGGACGCGGGCCACTACCCGAATGCTTCTCGAGCTAGCAATTATCACGAGCCTGAATCGAGTGCTCACGCAGAGCGCGGGTCCAATCTATGAATCGCATTCAAATATCGTCATTTGGGTTAACTCAGACCCACTTTACGTCGTCAAATTTTGCATCGTCTCCGCAGCTCCGTCATCAAGTTTTGCGAAGAAGGGACTGAAAGAAAAGGTCCGCTTTTTTCCGGGGAATTCCACCGCAAAGAAGACGCTTCTTGGTCATTGGCGTTGCGTTTGAGTATTCTTAGGGCCCACCAGTGCTAGTAAGATGCTGTAAAGGGAGAAACGTCCCCACCAAATATTGTGGCACAGCCCCTTTAAGATTCAAGAGCGAGACTCGTAAGCAAGACGCTTCAGCCTCACGGCTATGCTCATCCTTCTCAGGGTAATTCCTGTTTTGAATCATGCAGGTGAATATAGTTTGGTCGGCGTTTCTCCTTACGGCCAAAGGCGCCTAAGAAAGGGTAACTTGATGGTCGGCACTACCTGCAGGACTCCGTTGGCGTAGCGGGCGAAGAGCTTGAGGCTGGGCCTGCTCGTGTAGAAGCCCGACCATGTCCGGCCGGGGGAATCCGTGTACGGCAATACGTCGTTGGAGAACACGGGCCAGGTAGCGTTGACTTCGTGCAGCGCGCGTAGGAAGCAGGCGGGCGTGGAATAGAACACGTGCACGGGCGCCTTCTTGAGCCGATAGCGACGCCACCGGGACCCTTTGGCCTTGTCCAGCGCGTTGGCGGCCGCGGCCAGTGCGTCGATGGCAGCGAACTGCTTCTCGGCCTCGACGTACGACAGGTCGCCGCCGAACATGATGGCGATGTTGCTCGGCGTGTACACCTCGGTCTGCGAGAACATCACAGATAAGAGAGAACTTCTGCGCGAAGCAAGCTGCTCAAGTCCTTACCTGGTACTGGGAGTAGAGGAGGAGGTAATGTGGCATGTCCTGGATGCTCTCGTACATCTGCGAGGATAAAGTCGGCCATTGGGAGTTGTCTTGGCGTGAGCGCGTCAGTATAGTGTAAAAACAGGTTTCAAAATAGCATAACATAAAGGACAGAACACAAAGTGTGCAACTTTCGTGACGAGTGACCAAAACGTCGTTTAAAGACTGATTTTTAACTTCGCCGAAGCGAATTCATTTCGTAATGACAATGCATCGATAAAATTTATCAGCGGATAAAGATTCGCAAATGCGTTTTACAGCGCAACAATGCAGTACAGATCGTGTTTATACTAATTTAACTTCTAAGACGATCGAAAAAGGAAGCTAAAAAAATTTTCTTTTTCTATTAGTTCTGGTTAAGACGAGTGTGTAGTGATTATGAATACTTAAAATATAAGGAATAAAAAAAACCTAGGGCTTTCACAAACAACCACACTCTTTCATTTAGCAACGGCGATTGCTTACTTCCTAGCATGAAGAATTCACGCTTTAGCCAGAAGGGGGCAAACCTGAAGGAGAGGAGGTTACGAGCCAGAGCCCTGATATGGATCGAGTCACCGTACCGTGACTGCCCATGGTTATGATTTTTGGCGTAGAACTACGTCTTTATCCGCGCTTGAAAGGGGTGCAAAGTTGTGAGCTCGGTGTCACGAAAACGTGGTCACGGAAGGGACGTCACACATTGTTTGCCCCGAGAGCGAACACAAGCGTCGCTGCGGTCGCCGCGCCCTGTTTGGGCGAGGTGTACCATGACGTCAGGACGATGACTCCGCTCCGCGATCTCGCATCGGCTTGCTTTCCAGCGCCGGCTTCCTGGTTTGGTGTTGTGTGCCGCAAGCTCTTCGAGAAGCTGGACTTCGTTCACCCGCTGTACAGGACGTTGAGTTAGGCCGATATTGACGTGCTTCCGTACACTTTATAAGCCTGCTCGTCCCTTTTACCTTTAAAATTGGGTTACAAATCCCAAAAGCTATCGGCGGAGGCAATTCCGCCGATGAACCTCCCCGTCCGTCCACACGACACAAGGCAGTTTTGCGAGGGATCGGTGAAGCGGTGACGCAAGTGTTTCCGACGCTGGAATTCCGTTCTTTGCATGTTCATGATTTAGAACGATATTACATCTCGCTTTCAAGGCATTTGAAGGGGCATGTATATCATGGGCCTTTGGGCAGTCGGCAGACTAGCTCGCGACCCCGACTTTGCGCTCCCACTTTGCATGCGCTGATTCGTAGATGCTTTAAAGGCCCCGTGTCTGATTATCTTTGAAGTGCTCATGGAACAAGGTTGTTTTACATAAATGTAGCTTCTTCGTTAATTAATTATATAGTTTATACACGTATGCGGGCATATTTCTTAGAAGATGCACAGTTACTGGAAATTAGTTTCTAAGGTAGCAGCAAAGACGGCCGAATTGCCCCCAGTTGCCTGGATGATATGTATTGAACTGCCCAAAATATGCACAGCAATAGTGCCGTAATTTGGAATGTTTAAACTTTTTCCGGACATTTTTATTCCATCCTTGGGCATTCGGAAAATGCACCGTTTTGTCTGAATTCCCATTTCCAATTAAGAGAGACACTGCTGCAGGTCTCCAGAAGCTTCCTCAGCCTCCAAACTCAGCTGGACTCTCTGACAACAGAGGAAAACAGGAGTAAAAGCAAGCATTCGATTGTCTGTCCAGTGGTAGATACAGCACCAGTAGCAGAAAATGTGGAACCTGTGAAGGGCGATAGTCTGCGTGAGAAAAGCGTCTGGTATTTTAGCTTCAGGACAATTCGATTTAAGTAAAATCTCAATTTTAGGGCTTAAGGGACTAATAACGAGCTAGACACCTTCGCTTACGTTAGTTATACATTACTTGAGGGTTGATATAAACAAGTTCACAGATACCACCCGTGTAGTCCATTGAAATACTATCCTAACCCAGCAATGGTCATATGCGAGCAATGTATATAACAAAATGTTCCTTGTTTTTCTACTTTACCCCTGCACTTGGGCTATCTTACTTGTGATTCTCTCCCTATGGCCCAGACTGTATTTCGCATGTTGCTCGAGCAGCATGCAGGTTTTCTGCTTCGGCGATCTGGTTTAAAAACAGAGATACAAAAAAATAGTATACATAACCTGCCAATTTATTCAGACCATCAGCAGCATTTATTGTGCGAGATGTAAATCTATAGCGATGCTCCTGCAATTGTGGCCTTATTTCTTAATTTTTTTATACCACTCCGATTCATGCGTTGCCTGCCCTGTCAACCATGCTTAAAAGGTTGATTGAAGTTTCGCCTGTAGCTACAGGCCATACCTCAATAAAAACACATATAAAAATTTACACTTCCTACGAAAAACACGCCAAAAAAACAATTGAAAAGAAATGAGCGCGCCAACTGCTAGCGTCATCACAGCCTCCACAGGGCGAGCGGAGCGAGTCGGGGAAAAATTCTCTCCTCGCCGTGACGTCACCCCGGTTCGCCGTAAGGGGGCGCCACGCGAACTTCTCGGGGCTAATACACTGGAACGACGACCGAAATGAATTTTCGCGCTCCCTGACGCGCGCCGCATGCTGGCTTGTTCGTTTGCTTGCTTCAACGAGACGTAGCCGTGATTCCACAGTCTTCCTTCCCTCATCGCTCTGAACCAGGGGAGTAAAGGTAGGTGAGGAGGAGTGGCGAATCCCGTGCGCCGACATCCTGGGTCCCGAGTGAAAGATCGCGAAAGAGAGCGACGGAACACGAGAGAAAGAAACCAATGTTGCCAGCTGAAGGACGACAGTCGCAATGGTAATCGCGAAGACTGAAAACTCTCAGCAATATAAATAGTGATAATTTAGCGCTGTAAACTAGATTTTGAGCTATTCTAACGCTTATAAAAAGCGGTATATTCATTACACTGCATTAACTTCCCTTCTGTCAAAATCTCTGAAATCTGGCGGTTGCGCGCGCGGTTTCGTATTTCTGGGGCGCGGCCATCCGCGAAGCCTACGGCGAAGCCGGTGATCTCGGTTATCTGGTTTAGTTTAGTGTTGACGGAAGGCCGCACATCTGCGCGCTATGCAAAAAGAAAGCTTCGAAAGGAACGCGAATATCTTTCCACCGGTAATTTCGTGGATTGTTGAAGTTCATGACACTGCTCTGATGATATAATTATATTTGTGAAGTCAAAGGCAGTTGGTAACCATGTATGAGACCCCGAGGGTCTGCCTGCATGCTCCGCCGCTTGCGGCAGCCAGAATGCATGGAAAAATAGCGGACCTTTTCCTCTAGAGTTAGTATGTATGATCTATGCTCTGAACAGCGGCCGAGCGGCCGATCTCACGAGCTCTGTGGCACGGGCAGTTCACGCGACTCTCTCGCTCGACACGCGGAAGCGGCACGAGGTGCTGCACATCAGAGACGTATATTGGGAAAGTTTGGCCAACAGGCGGAGCAAATTGGCCACCGCCAGCACCGAATATTCCCCCCGCGGTTAGAGCGGAAACTAAATTTGTGACAACGCGTCGACCAATCAGCGAACCGTGACGTCACAGTACGTGAAACGACATTTAAATCGCGAAATAGAAGCGTTCAATCTCGCAGCAGCACAACGACGACGACGACGACGTTTAGGGGATGCCACACCGGACGTCGACGGTGCCTCAATCTAAGCCCTGGGTCTCGGTACCTTGGAGGAGGTAGCTTTCTGCTTTGCATGGGAGCCTGATGCTTTGTCTGGGAGCCTGGGTCTCGGAGCCTGATGCTTCGACCCCAGTGAGCGACAGCACCATCATGTTCCTGGGGCTCCTCTCTGCAACCGTGCACCGATCGAACGGCTGGCTGCAGATCCCTTTGGCCCGCCGCTGACCCACCTTACCGAAATGTGGACATCTTCAAATTAAACTGACATCCTCCGCAATAGTAACAATCCATCTCGTCGTCATCTTGCATGTATATACTCATCACATTATCATGTTCCTTGGACGAAGCACCACGGGCCTCCATGGAACGGGCTGTAGCCTTTCCGCAATAAGGTGAGCTGGCGGGCTAGTTGGTCGTTCATCATTAGTAAAATAGCGCAAAACAACAAGGAAGAAAGGGCGAGATAGACAGGAAGGGCGTAGCGCCCTTCCTGTCTATCTCGCCCTTTCTTCCTTGTTGTTTTGCGCTATTTTACTAATGATGTAGCCTTTCCGCCGTGCTGCCGCTCTCCAGAGCCAAATAAAGATATTATTACTATTATTAAAACAGGGCAAAGGGCGGGGCGTGCGAGCGTCTTGAGACGCGGTTTGCTCCACTCGGGTTGAGACGGTCCCGCACGGCTCGTGCGCTGGCTTTGGCAGCGCTTTCCTTCCCCAGTCGCAGGGGAGACGCTGCTTCTAGCAAGTTGGCCCTGGTTTTGACCGCACGTTCATTTATTCTACCGGTGAATATGGACGTGACGAAACCCTAAGATGCGCAAAGTTTTCAGTCACCAAGAGTCGTACCTTCTTACTCGAGCGACGCTAAAACGACTTAAATTAGTCGTGTCACATATTTAGAGCTCACGACCACCGCTAGGGGCTGTTTCGAGGCCTGTGGTTGGCCCCGAGATGCTCGCCTATTCAAACCAATGTTTGGCCAAGCTCTCCCAATAAACGGCTCTGCTGCACATTTGCCTCTACCGGACTCCAAGCAACGGGCATGCGCTTCTTGCTCGTCCGACATCGTCATGCGGCAGGAGCCCGTTGACGGTAGTTGACGGTTCTTTAGCTGCGGCCGTAGTTCTGCGCATATTTATGCAGCATAGTAAACCTATAGACGCTTTCAGCGCGCGCCAGATTGAGCCGCCATAGCCGACCTTTTCTTGTCTTATCGAGATGCCGAGCCACTGAAGCGGGCGTTGACGAGTCTCCACAAGGGCCTATGCTGGGGAGAGGGACACAGTAAGACTTAAAATGGCAATAACCTGTCCTGCTGTGGTAATGATGAAGTGGAGCGAACGAAATAAGAGGCAACAAAAACTGAAGGTCGGTTATGGCGGCGCCCATGCACAGCTGCCTGAAAGCGTCTATACACCCACGAATTTTCCTTTTTTAGTTCTGGCCTAATAAATTTAATGTCACGCTTTTCAGGGCCAACGTTTGCAGATGAGGCGTTCTTCTTGGTTTTTTCGATGAAGAATGTTTCGTTCATTTCACTTCCGAATCGCTGATGATGTTTCCCCAGGATCTTGGTGCTACTAAATTTCGGTGCGCACCCGATACGCTTCTTCGTATGAGCAACGATGGGATGTGTAGGATGATCGGCTTTTATGTTGTCTCGTTTTGACGCTCTCATAGACGGTCGTTTACGCATCGGCCAGTCCAGCCAATGTATTCGGCTCCGCACTTGAGGAGCACGGAGTGCACCTTCTTGGTCGCACACTCACTGAAACGGATGCATACTGCACAGGCTCGCCAGTTTCATTCTGGAGGAGAAGACGACTTTTGTGTTAAAGTGGATAGCAATTGGTCAGATACCGTGGGTCCGTTGGGAAAGTAAGGGATGCTGGGGATTCTTTGTCATGCGGTGGGCCGGGGGGGGAGGGGGGCGTTCTGGTGCTTTTTGGTATGATGAGCTGGTGGAAACAGGAGCTGGTCTGTTCCAATGGATATACTGAGCAGCTTAGAAGTCGTTGAGTTTGGGTGTTGATGCTTTCATTTTCTGAATGCGGACATGATTTAGGTTTTACCGAGATGAGTAGGGCCTTGATCACGTGCATTTAACCGACTTGGAGTGGTCACAAGTCCAGCAAACATCTTGTGTCGTCTTGGTCAGCCGCAGGTCCGAAAATTTCAGGCCTTCCGAAGATGGGTCCTCTCTCTTGAACCTAAGATTCCCCCTTCTTGGCGGAAAGGCGACAGAAAGGCATCTACGTTTATAGTTTCAAGATGAATGATGAGATACTCGTGTGCGTAGCAAAAAACGTCACACTGGGGAGCTGTTTTCATTATGTGTGCCTCCGTGGCCCGGTCTTTGTAGGACAAATCCCTATTGAAAATTCCATCAAGGTACGTAATTTGGGACACTGACTGCCAGTCAGCAGCCTTGGTGGAACGTGATGGACCATCAGACGTCATCTGATGGTCCATCAGATGACGTCTGACTGCCACTGCCAAGGGATTTTTGATCAACAAGGGCAGCATTTATATAAGAGTAAAGCTATACCCACTCATAAATATCGCCAAATGCCTCGACAAAACAAAATGTCCGAGAAAAAAAAAACAAAAAAACCCGAGACCATTGCGGAACGAACCCGCGACCACTTGCGTACAAACCGGACATCTTAACCCCTATGCTACGCCATTCCTTAGAAAACTCGATTTCACCATTCGTTTTATACGAGATGCTTATCAATGCAGTTAAGACTTCAGCATGTTATCCAAAGCACTCGTAAATCACTCGCCGTACTTCAGTTCTACTCACCCGCCATGTAGAGTACTTTCGCGCCGTAGAACAATCCTTTTGTTCGCGCGTCTCGGGCCCAGTAGACCTGGTACACCTTGTCGTCTTCAACTACACCGCTAAAGTCCCTTACATCGTCGGAACTCACAACAGGCTGGGTCTTGTCGAGTAGAAATTCTACTAAAACATAAGACATTGTAAAGCCCGGGCAGGATCGACAGGTTGGAGCAAGCGGGCAAACAAAACGAGTCGAGAGCGATCGTTCATGAAAGCTCGGCGAAGCCTCTATGGGCGAAGCGAAGTGGCGAAGTCGCGAAGTTGCGTTTTCGGCGTTTTGGCGGGCTTCTGATCAAGTATGCTTGGTAGAAGAGCGTGTTGGTTTAATGAAAGATGTGGTTGTGTTGTCCCTGTTTTAATTGTTTATTCTTTCTTCATCCATGTTCTGATCAAGGTTGTCGGTCGGCTGCGTGTCATATCTCTAACATCAGCGGTTTTATGGGATCACGTTCCGAAATCGTTTTCTTGTGCATAGATTATTTTTCGTATTCATAGATTTGACGAAATAATGGTATCCGAACAAACTTTACGTCCTTTGACCGTACGTCTGTCTGCACGTCAAAGCTTTTTGACGTACAGTCAGAGCCAATCGATGTACAATCAGAATCGCCACCAAGACATCTTGATGGTATTTCGCGGCGGCCGACTGCCACCAGGAAACCATCAGAAAGCCGACAAGTGGAGTCTGACTGGAGTTTGACTGTCGGTCAGAGTAACTTGTTGGCCAATCAGACATGTTTGACGTACAGTCAGGCACAGTCAGCGGTCCACTAGAAAACATTGACTGCCAAACAGGGTTACATTGATGGATTTCGAAGAAGGGAAGGGGATGACGAAGAAGGGGTTAATTGTCACAGCGTTCTTTGTGGTTAATAATCGACAAGATACAATGTCCTTCGTTTTTCATAAAAGCTTGTATTTACAAAAAAATCAAAGAGTTCATATGCTTATACAAAAAAAAAGGAAAACTTAGTTAAAGAAATGAAAGAAAGGAAAACGCATCAGTCACCATGTCTTTGAATTCCTGTGCAGCAGTGTGTCTTGTGCTTTTGTTGTCGGCCCACGGTTGTGGCTGGAAGTCAGGAGCGGGAGCGGTTGGCTTCCGTCGGCGGCCCCAGAGTTACCGCACCAAGCGCTCGCGCTGTAGGAAGCCGGGGGCAGCGTAGGTTTCTATTCGCTGCCCTCGCTGGAACAGGCTGCTGGTCAGACAGTGGGAGGCCGCCGATTGCCCTGGCCGATGGTGTCGTTCCACACTCTGCACGTTCTCTTCGGCCAGTCTTCTTTCACGCACTCCGAGCACGCCCTCCCAAAACTTCCCTTCTTCGTCATCTTCCTTTCTCCCTCTGGGCCGATCCATGGGTTGATTTGCACTTCTTCTTTTCCACATTGAGTCACATCATCACAAGGAGCCCCCCTTTAAGTTTTTTTTTTAAGTACCAAAAGAAATTTCATACACAAAAAAAAAAAAAAAACCAAGACCATGATGATGTGCGCAAGTTCATTGCAGCCTAATGAGATAACCCGCTCCCACATTCTTTCTTCTTTAAATGTACTCCACGCGAAACGAGTACTCTTGAGGCATCAGACCCCAGCGTAACACTCGGCTGTTAAAGGGGCGATGCAACGATTTTTGTATTTTGCGCAAGTACCGCTTAGAACGGATCCCTGACGTTAATGACCTGTGAAATACCCGTTCGTTTTTCACCACACGCAATCGAAGTCGCAGAAAAAAATAAAGAAAAACGAGCAGTGTTCACCCCCTCAACTCGCAGGCAGAACAAGCGGCCACGTGACCTGGAGCCGATTATATGCCGCCAATGTTGATCATAGCAACGCGCTGGGGTTGGCAAGGCACAGAACACGCGCTGCGTTCCAGACATTGTTATGGTTCGGCTGTTGTCGTCATTGCAGCGATTGGGCACAGGACACTGTCCGAATGCTTCTCGAGCTATAAATTATCACGAGCCCAAATCGAGTGCCCACGCAATGCTCGGGTCCAATCTATGAGCCGCATTCAAATATCGTCACTGGGCGGTACTGCTACCGCCGAGCTACGTCGTCAGGTTTTGCGAAGGAGAGATTGAATGAAAACGCTCGGTTTTGTTCTCGAAATTACAGCGCAACAAAGGAGTTTCTTGGTCAGTGGCGTTGCGTGCGAGTATCCTTGAGTCCCACTAGTGCCAGTAAGCTTAAGTAAAATGAAAAACATTCCAATTGAATATCGTTGCACCGCCCCTTTAAGTTGTTTCGCCTTGTTCCGATATTGTAAAGGATGGTGGGTCGTCTGAACAACAAAATGCGTTCCATACAAATGCACACGAACCTTTTCTATTACCCAGACCATGACCCAGGAATGTTATTGTCCTCATACCGACTTCGCACTTCATGGGTTTACTGTAATACCGGCTTGTCGCATTCTCTCAAAAAACTGCTTTAACGCCTCCACATGTTCTAAAATTTCCTTGCAAATACGCTCTCAAAAATGCATAACCCGAGGTATATTACTAGAAACAAATTCTAACGATAAATTATTACAGTTCATTCTACTTTGCACTCCTCTCAATCGTAATGAATGAATCGTAATGAAGAATCATTTGAATCCACTACGCTTCTTCTAACGCTCGGTGATAATGCCCACCATCGTACCAAAGCACTTCATACGCGACGAAGAATTTCCTGGCAGTTCTCGATCACAGTGCCTTCCGGACCAGTTCGTCGAACATCTTCTTCATGAGCTCCAGGTTCATCTTGTCTGTGCCGTCGCGTTTCCGGCGCTCCTTCTCCTCCATGTCTAGCCTTCTGACCTTGACCGCCACCTCTGCTTCAAACTTGGTCCTCTCAAAGGCCAGCCGCTCTTCGTCGAGCTTGAGCCTTCGCTCCTCAAGCTGCAGGTCTTCTTCCTTGATCATTTGTTCCCGGTCCACTTGCCTTTCAAGGAACTTCTGCCGTCCATCCTGACACTTCCTCTTGGCCCTTTCGTTTACGTGCACCATGGTGTCCTCTCCGGAGGAGACGGAAAGGTCGGCTCCTGCCAGGCTGTAGCCCTCGATGACCTCGGTCGGGACGCTGTCGTGAGGATATATCTCCAGCACGGGGTAGTTAACGGTCAGGCCCAGTGGCGAAACCACTGTTTGGGCCTCAAGGTCCCTCTTTTTGAGGCGAGGCCTCGGGGAGAGCACTCTGCGGGGCTTGGGGTACACAGGCTTCTTCATGTCGAAGACTTGCTGCAGCAGCTTCTCCTTCTCCAGGTACTGCTCGTGAGTGGTTGACCTGCTTTTCAAGCGCTCCTTGGCGTCGGTGTCACCGCACTGCGAGAGCCGCAGGTCCCCCCGTTCCCTGGCACTCCCACCGTTACTAAGTTGGTTTAGCCTACTCGGCATACTACCGTCGACGGCAGCGACGATTTCAGCTTCCGCGTCAGACACCTCCTTCAGGGTTTGTTCGGTCGAGTGTTTCGCTCCATGAATATTCCTCACAATAACGTCATACAGAGGATGGTCCATACGCTTGACAGTTACCTGTCCTGTTAGGAACGGCGACACAAGGCGAATGTTTGCCTCTGGCAACATCAGACACGTCCCGTCCACTAAAAAATACGGGACTGACTTTTCCAGTAAAATATTCAGATGCGACCAGTTCCCGGCGCACTATCACGGTGTTACTCCCGCTGTCCCTCAACACCTTTACTGCTTTGCCGTTTAATATCACATCTATGATTGGCATACCTTCCGACAGAAATGATCTCGCCTTTTCAGTCATCTTCATGGCGGGCGTTCTGAAGGCGTTTCTTGAGATTTTCTTCCTTCCCCGTGAGAACGCGTCCGTCTTACCAACAGGATCATCATCGGGTTTTACGAAACATGAAACTTCTGTCTTTCCGTTCTTTTCTTGCGGACATGATCTGGACTCGTGGCCTGACCTCTGACACACTTGACAGAATGCGCGTGTTTCTGGCTTTGATCGGCAATCTGCTGCCTTGTGGCCCAACTTACCACACAAGAAACATTTTATCTTTAGAGCGGGTTTGCTGCCATGCACATCTTCCTTCAGGAAATCTAAGGCTTCCTTGGTCTCCTTCCTGAAATTGGCCAGATTAGGCTGGCCACGCGCCTCCAGGAAGTGGTCCGCCATTTCAACCAGCGTCGAGATGGTCTTACAGCTTCTTTCCTTTAAGAAGACCGCCAGCCTAGGATGACAATTCCGAAGGAATTGCTCCCCGATCATCTGGTCCCGAACCCCTTCATACGTTTTTGGGCATTCGTTCATACTGACCCAGCGGGCGAAGAACCCCTCTAGTCTCGCAGCAAACTGGCTCCCTGTCTCTCCGTCCAACGGCTTGCTCTCTCTAAATTTCTCGCGGTACCCTTCTGCCGTGTACCGAAATCGCTGGAGCAAAGCCCTCTTCACCTTATCATAATTCAGAGAGTCTTCAGGTGACATCCTACCTATGACCTCCAGAGCTGGGCCAACTAGGCACATGCTTAGAGCAGCCGCCCACTTCTCTTGCGGCCAATCTTGCCCCTGCGCTACACGCTCAAATCTCCTCAAATACGAGTCGAGATCGTCCCTTTTGTCATCGAAGGGAGGCATAAGCTTGTGAGGACTAGGAGATAGCGATATAGATGCGCGACGTGACCCTTCACTGCCATCTGCTCGTCCTATTACGGTTGCGCTAGCCTCTGCAAGACGAATCTTTAATTCGATAAAGCGTTGCTCACTTTCTGCCTTGTGGCGCTGTGCTTCCCTCTCAGCAGCCCTCTCTTCTCGTTGGCGTGCTCGCTCCTCGTCGACCCAAGACCTCAACTCCGCTCCTGCCAGTCCCAACTCAGCGCCCAAAGACATTAACTCTTTAACCTCCATTCTGATTAATTATTGTTACGTAGAAAAACGAAGGAACAGGATATCTTGTCCTGTCGCGGACGCCAGTTAATTGTCACAGGGTTCTTTGTGGTTAATAATCGGCAATATACAATGTCCTTCTTTTTTCGTAAAAGCTTGTATTTAGAAAAAAATCAAAGAGTTCATATGCTTATACAAAAAAAAAAAGGAAAACTTAGTTAAAGAAATGAAAGAAAGGAAAACGCATCAGTCACCATGTCTTTGAATTCCTGTGCAGCAGTGTGTCTTGTGCTGTTGTTGTCGGCCCACGGTTGTGGCTGGAAGTCAGGAGCGGGAGCGGTTGGCTTCCGTCGGCGGCCCCAGAGTTACCGCACCAAGCGCTCGCGCTGTAGGAAGCCGGGGGCAGCGTAGGTTTCTATTCGCTGCTCTCGCTGGAACAGGCTGCTGGTCAGACAGTGGGAGGCCGCCGATTGCCCTGGCCGATGGTGTCGTTCCACACTCTGCACGTTCTCTTCGGCCAGTCTTCTTTCACGCCCTCCGAGCACGCCCTCCCAAAACGTCCCTTCTTCGTCATCTTCCTTTCTCCCTCTGGGCCGATCCATGGGTTGACCTGCACTTCTTCTTTTCCACATTGAGTCACATCATCACACCAGTCACCTAGCAATTTTCGGAGATTTGTGCTTGTATTTTGTGCTTGTGCTTGTCCAGATATGTGCTTGTTCTCATAAGTCCGCGTCCACACTAAGAAGGTTCATGCCAAGACCGAAATATCGTCTACCAAAAGGAAGAGCACAGGTCGTGGTTTACACCATTCCATGCGCGAAGTGCCCCGCAACCTACTTCGACGAGACAAAAAACTTTCGTTGGCAAAAGAAAAACAAGGTGCGGAAGTTCGACAGTTAGCGCAGCGCCATCGCGGAACATGGCGATACCCTGGACTATGGCATTGACTTCGCGAACGCGCAAGTGGTCGACACAGAGCAAAATATCCGAAGCAGACTTTTCTTGGATGGAATCGTGACAAATCCAGCATACAACAGGAAACCCAGATCGGTCCCTGGGCGTCTTGCCCTCTGTATACGCACATGGCCTCCGTTACCTGACGAGAAAGCTGAAAAGATCACCGCCTCTATAACTAAAAAGATTATTTTTAAAATTTTACTGCGGCTACTTTGCCTGCTTTCAGTCTCCCTTAAAGAAAATTTTAGCTTGTTTGGAAATGTCCGGTTTCCTTTCGATATTTGGTTGGAGCTTGAATAATGTCGACAACCCTCAAAAGCTCTTTTTCTTTGGGAAAGATAACGGATACAACATCCGCGAATGCCAGGATTTTTAGGTTTTTAGTTGGCACTTAAAGCCATCCGATTTCTTCACCCCTTTTGGTAGCCTTGCACATTTTTCAGACTTTGGAGAGTTTCAGTAGATCGTTTTCAGATACGCTTCTACCGCTAGTGGCGCGCGCTTCAGAGCATGCATCAAAGTGACTAGCGCGAGCTCGCGCTATACAAAAAGCGTGGCCTGAAAACACGATGCTCTTAAATTTTCAAGTGCAAAACGAGCGGATCCCCTTCGCGATGGCGATTCGAAGATGTGTGTGAATACACCTTAATAGCGTTGATCAAAGCCGCCGCAGGTACCTTGATAGCTCTGTATCCACGACCCCCACCGCGAACCAGGGCGTTGCGCGGACGTGTTGGTTGCATCTCCGGCACAAGTGTCAGATATAAACAAACACGAGGCGCTTTACACCTCACTTCCGAGGCATCGCTGATTGATTCAGCCTCTGAACAACTCGTCGACCGGTTCAAAAAATCGATCTGGAAGCGGCTGTCCTGAATCGGTCGCATTAGCGACTGCGACTCGAGTATTTGCGACAAAAGTATGTCGCGCGACAGTTGCGACTTGCAAGTACACTCTATGAAAAAGTGAGCACCCCCCTCGTCATCGTGCGTTTTGACGGCTGTAACTACCACACAGGCTTACTTAACTACCAACTGGGCTCGAGCCATTGAGAATGAGCACCCTGTTGGCAGGTGACAAGCATGGGGTAGTCACGTTTTAGTAAACTCTTGAATTGAACATTCAAGTGCATGCAGTCGTTCAATAGTAAAAGTCTCTTCAAAAATCTCAAAAAGTACTTGAAACTTGTTTTCTTTGTGCGTTGGTTAACATTTATTCAAATTTGAACCGGTCGAAACAAGCGTGTGGCTCAGTTCGCCTAAACTGGCAGAAAACAAACAAGTACAGGCAACCTTGGTAGGCACCTGCTAAAACCCGAGGCAGATAAAAAGTATCGCGGTTGTCCTTTTTCGTTCCGTCGCGGGTTTTACCATGTACAGCAGTAAACAGCTGGCAGCTGGCGTCGTGCTCGAGGAATTTAACCAAATCTCTAGAAAAGCACAGGAAGCTACGCACAGGCGTGAGTTGACTTGAATGTTCGCCGGACGAGATACTCTCGTCGTCTTTTATTGTGCGGTTCAGTAAAGAGCGTGCTCTCAATAAAGGTGTGATCAATCAGTTCTGCGTGCAGATCAGTTGCAAATGGCCTCCTCGGTTCCGCCGAACTTGCGCGCCTGTCGTACCCAATTTTTTTGCTTTCAAGTGCAGTGAAGTATGAAGCATTGAACACCACGACTGAGGCCGGACAGGACGAACGTACACAGATATCTGGGATCATGTCCGTGTATTTCACTATTTCTCTGTCTCGAGGCACATGATTCGCCTTCTCTGGTTCATTTGGCACATTTCATCGAGCATACTCGATAAAAAAAAATGCTTCAAACAAGGCCGGTTCAGACACTAGCGTTTGACAGCGTTGCGTCGAGAACCGAAAGCCACTCACCGGCACGTCTGTGCTTCGTATCAAGCGTGGAATCCAATTCAAGGAATCATCTTGGCACGCGATATAAGCAGCAGGGATGTCCTGATTTCTTGCTGCCGCAACGCAGTCAGACGCACGCAGTCAAACACTACTGTCTCAAACTCTCAACCAGGATTTAGATAATTTAGCATACGTATTTCGCGTTCGTTGCAGGTGAAGGCACGGGCCCGAAAGCAGCAATTCTGCACTGACCTCTTGGCGCGAGCGCGAGCGCATAGAACGGATATTTAGCGAAAAGAAGAAAACTGAAATAACGCTTCGGGGAGGACCGGCGGACGGGCTTCGCTAAAATCACCTGCGCGTGCTCAGTGTACTCAACGTGTACCCAACCGCCGCTAAAGTCAGTCTGGATATGTAAAAAAAGAAAAGAAAATGCATCAGTGTGTTCAGAAAGTTGTGATTGCAGAAATTGGTTTCGATAATTAATACAATTAATTAAACAGGCTTCTGTATACTTGAAGTGTAGGCAAGCGAGAAAACGAAACTGTTCAAAATGTGACGTGTAGCAACTATTCAAATTTATTTATAACCTGCAGTTCACTTTTGCAATGGCCCTACATTAGAGATACGAGCGCTTTCCTAAGGGCAGTAGAGGAAAATAATATATACGGCTAAATCTTGCACAGTCTTTTCGTATTTATGCAAAATATGACAGTGGTCACCATCCTAATCGGTCACATAAAATACAGCAGTATATAAGCCGGTGGTGTCGACTAGACGTGTGTATAGGAATGTAGAGTGTCAATATGTGATGTTGTATCTTGCGCTGTTTTTGAATGCGTTGATGTATAAAATGCTGTGATGTCGCGTATGAGTGAAGTGTGGCGTGGGATATGTACATACGGCATTGTCTGGCGAGGCGCTCAGAGACAAGAATTGCTGGTTTGTTTTTTTCTTTAGTTTGAGCGCTGTCCGTTAGGTGGCGCGTGTCGCCGCCCAATTCAAGGAGTCGCGCGTTTATGTGTCTACTTATTTGAGTGAAAAACATGGAGGCGTTCCATGGCTCCACGTAGCAGCCACAAAGGGTTCGGTCTGGTTACACAAATATGAACCCACTTGGCCCACCAGAAAACGCCGTCCGACTATTCGCTAAAGTGTCGTTCGATGAAACGTGGGCGTTCGCTAAAACGTCATTCGATCAAGTGAGTGCCTCCCATCGCGGACAAACCCCCTCGAATGCGCCCCCCCCCCCCCCCCCCCTCACATCGTCGCCCCTACTCGTATTAGGTGCGGTGCCGGTGCTTCGATGCGCGTTTCGGAGTGCTTTGTGCGCACGGAAGGCAGCGAACGGGCGTACGCACTTGAGAATCGTATTTTAGCAAAAAGCAGTCCAGTTCGCTAGGCCTTACTCGTATTGCTCCACTGTCGCTTTCCAGCCGCCATTTTGCTTTTGGGGGTACTCACTGTGATTACCTGCTGATTGCGTGCCGTGTGACTGCCCATGGGGTTGTTAGTATAACGAAGGGGGGGGGGGGGGGGGTAGCGATATCTGTGACGGCTTCTGACTACCCCAAGTGTAGTACCCTACGACAACCCTTTTGTTGAGAGTGTATGAACGACCCTCTAAAAAGGCTGCCCTATAATATTTGAGCTCCTTCCCGTTTAGGTTAAAGGGGTACTCCGCCGATTTCTTCATGGTCCCCGATTTACTTTAAATTTTGCTAAACTCGCCAAACAACATCGCCAAAATAGTATCCCAAATATTAGGTCAAAATAATTTTTTTTTCACGAAGTTATTGAATTTACAATTTTGGTCCTCACCGTGTTTTTCAAACTGAAAGTCTCTACTGGCAACAATGAAAACGGGACGTCATTGGAAGTGCAGGGGTTCACTCTTTGGACTGTAGAATTTGTTCCCAACTGATTTGAAGCAGTTTCATGGTGTCAAATGAATGCCTTGGAAGCTCGCTCCAGTCCCCGCGCTCCAGCACGGAACAAATAATTGGCATATTCTATTTTTTAGACTGCTCGCCCGACTGGCAAGCTGAACTTCCACTGACGTCACGGCCCTGAAAAGGGCGGGTATATTTGAATGTCTGTTTTTGCATCATTTTCATTTGCCGATTTCGCAATAACTATTATGAATTTCACGATATTAAATAGCATTCCAGAAAGGGTAAAGGCCTGGGAGTCAGAAAATATAGTTAGTTGAGGTAGCTCAAAAATCGGCGGAGTACCCCTTTAAGGCCTCATTAGTGGATCGGGTTACTCAGTGAAGAAGTAGTAGCCACTCAATATTAGCGCATGATACTTCAATTCGATCAAGCAAATACAGCTCAACATGTGGTGGCAGTCCAAAGTTCTGAAAACGCGAGGTTGGTGGCATCATCGGCTATCTATTATGTGATGGGCGAGCAGTGTTAGAAAGAGCCGTCAGAGTTCTTTATGCAGCCAGAATAAAGTGTATAACTCCCTAAACCATTGTTTCTTTTTATGAAAAAAAGATTAATGAGCGAGAAGGATGATAAATAGAGAATACAAGATGTTTAAAAATGACGAATTAAAAACAAACAAACGACAAGTCTGCATTTGAGCTGGAAAGCCAGCCAATCATATTGAAAACAACATCAAAACTTGAGACTAGGGACAAAAATTGAGACGAAAAAACACCACCTCAAAAAGTTTGTTCTTTTCCTAGGAAAGTTTACTAGCTCTCCTGCTCAGTAAACCTTATTTTGAAAACCAGCTACACTGGCGAACCGGCGCGCAGTAGCACTAGTGGGTTGAGTAATAACCTTCACGAGAGTGGAAAACAAGAAAAGTATTTTTACGTTCCAGTAGGAAAGGGAAACTGGCACGCCACAGCGCATGGGTGAGCCATTTTGACCCCCTGGGAATATTTTGTTGTGCAACCCAGAGCTAGATTACACGGCCCCTTTTTCCGCAATAATACTCTGTCAGATTGCGTGCACCTCGGTCGGGATTCCCACCCACACCTGGGCCGGTTTTCTCATCTCGCGGCCGCGGAAGCGGCCAAGAAAGATTTTTTTTTTTGCCACGTGACTAGCTCCATGGGGACAAGACGTACCTAGCGTCTCTGCCCAATGACTGAGAAATCCACGTCGCTTTGAGTGCAAAAGTCTAATTTCGCTCGTAGAAACTGACCACAGAGGCTTTGAACTGGAGTTTAATTAACCGCACCTTCATACTTGAGGAGCGGCAGGTACAGCTACGGCCAGGGAAGGTAAATATAAGCACCCCCCCAAAAGCAAACATAACGGGACATAAAAGCGGTGGGAGTATATTGTCGTCGAACGGCCCCTGAGCTCTCGGGCTCCGGCTGCGCTTGTGGGACTGCTCGTTGAAAGTGAGGCGCGGCGCGGTCGTCCTGGAGTGGGGCCTGACGCTCCAATTCCTACTTCGGTTACAGTTGGGAATGTGGGTGCGAGGTAACGGATGCTGCGTTGCTTGAAGCTACCTAAACTCCCGCAGTCTCGGAGCTCTCGGGGTCGCCGGAAATGCCCGTCTCGTCCATGTTGCCCTGGTTCATGTAGTGCTTGATGTCGTCCTCTTGAACTGCCATTCTGGTTCTGGAAGCGTAACTCTGAACGCAGACGCCCTATTCGTGCCCGAACGTGAGGCACATTTTGCACCATGGCGTTTGGCATTGTTTCCGGAAATGCATACCTCCTGGCAAGTAGACAGAATGGCGGTCAAGCCGCAATCGGGATTAACGTAGGGCCTTCCATGTAGGTGACATGGTGAAGGATGGAATTCACGGTGTTTGCCATCTTTAGTTTGATCATAACGGTTCTGGTCGTTGTCCTTAACTCGTTTAAAACCAGGTCGGCGTCAAACGTCTTTTGCGCCTTCACTCTGCCGAAACTGGCGAAAGCCTGCGTGACTGCTCTATCCGGAACGTTCGTAGGCAGCCAGTGTACCTTGAAGGTCTTCCCGCTGTTGTTGGGGTCGATGACGACAGTCCCGCTCAAAACAGCAAATGCCAAGTGTCGATTCGTCCTCCAAAACCTGAAGGCAAGTTTGCGCCATAGGACTTGGACGGGCGCGACATTTTGTTCGTTTTCCATCGACCCTTGTGTGATATTCGTGATAAACTAAGTAGTTATTTGTATTGCACTTGTGATCCATATCACTTGCTTAGTTTTCCAACCTATCGCGGTGTAGCTAACTCTTGCCCGGAATCGCCGCTTTGATTACACCGCTCGCATTAGTACGGCGGACCAGCGAAGGCGAGTACAAAGTGAAGGAAAGCGCATTGGTCACCGCTGGACTCTGTCTAGAAACTTTTGGACGTGCTCTTAGCGAGGCGGGGCGCGGCGTGGTGGACGATGAACGTCGTTCTGCTTCAGAATACGGCCGCCTTGAAGTTTCGAGAATTGGAATACGGACCCCTTGAAGTTTACAGTATAAAAACGAAGAGTTATTAAATCTTGACCACTGAATTTAACCTGGCTGGGAACTTATCGATTACAATTATCCTTATACTCGCCTTGAAGCTTGACCTAGGTACAATAATGCGTTTCACATTCATCCCATATATTTTTTTGAATGTGTGAAACTTTTTTGAGCACGTGTAAGCTTTGCTGGTTGAAAAGCTATTCTAAAGATATAAATATACTAATGCCTCAATTTTGAAACTGCCGTCTTAGTTTGTGCGTGTCTCCAAATTTTTAACTTGGGCGAAGAAGCAAAAAAAAAAAAAAAACAGGTGTAGCTACAAGTATAACACGGCATATTTTTTTGTATGAAACATGCGCTTCTAGGGGTGCAAAAAATACACAAAGCACACTAGTAGGCCTCTGCGCTTACTTGTCCGAATTATGTCCAGCAGATCATAGCTCTTGCGACATATGCGAAGAAACTGCCCCGACTAAGCATTACTGAAGAATCTACCCCAATACACATAAATCTAAACGTCTAAAAACAAAAATTCTGAGTCCAATCAAAATTTACTCAATAAGACAACACCTGTCTCTTTCTGCTTCAATTTTATATTCTTTTGCCTTTGAGATCTTTAGTTGAAAAGTGCGCTATACGAGGACGTCGTAGATGAGTGCAGATATGTAAAATTTAGCATGATAGTGTATTTGTAAATAATATTAAAATTAATAAAAATTCGGTTGCGCGATATCCGCCACCGAATATCCGACACAGAATTTTCGTCGGGCTCAGTATTAATTCTGCTGATTGTAGGCAGAATCCGAGAAAAAAAAAGGCGAATGCTGTTACTCTCCCCGTGTCATAAAGTCTGTCTTGAGCAGCAGCTTAGCACTGTTCCGGTGAGTGTTGGAAAGTATTCATCAAAGAAACGGTAATTAGTTGCTCAGTTGCAGAAAGAGCAAAAGACGCTGCCTTTGATTTTTTTTGCAGGTGAATGTATTCTACGTGCCGGTGGTAGCTGCAGGGACGTAGACGGAAAGAAATCGATGTACTAATAGGGGGGGACGGTTTGTGGCAGAGTTGGCAAGGGGCCGCAAGATGCATCACGCCCTGTCACACTGAGGCAACAGTTGGACAACTCTATCCGGCAACACGGGGAAATCGTGCTGCCCGCGACCCCGTCACATCAAGGCAACAACAACGGTCGGGCAACATGTTGCTGCCGCCCGGCAACCATGTTGCCCGATTAGTTGTCCGACAACCCTGTCACACTGCGCTGACGGTGGGGACAACAGGGAGAACACTCCGCCATCTTGATTGTTCACCCTCGTTCGTGTGCGGCGCGGAATCGCTGGAAATGTGACTACGAAGTGCTAGTGCGTTCGAAGGGCCGGAAATTACCACGGTATGACATCACACAGTGACTGTGATTAGAAAGCTTGACACGGGAAGTATTTTTTGCTCTTTATTTCATCAAAATGTTTTTGATTCGCTGACAAAGCAGATAGCCCTAACCGAGAAAAGTGACATCACTGATATATGTTCGATATTTACGCCACCGTATAAAGTGTTTCTGTCCGTTTCTTTCTTTCATGCAATTTCTATTTCTATACTGGAAGATTGAGTTAGCACCGGCAGTACCCCAAAGCGTCGTTTGTAGGGTGGTGTTGAGATTAACTGGCAGTGCTTCAAAACTGCGACACCGACACGATCGCGGCCTTCATAACGATCGGTGTAATAAATATTTTTCAACGCTGGCTATGAGATCGCTTCATTCACCAAAACGTCCTTAGTATTTATAAACCAAACCAGCTGTCTGGTAGCGGCTATTTGCCAGCTCCAAGCCTGAACAATTATGATCAGAGTGGTCGTTTTAATGCTTCAATTTTTTAATCTTTGGTTTTCGGTATCATTTTAATTATTATACTTTATCAGCGGGTGAGTAGGCATGCCATTTTACTTCACTATCAGTAATGCGAGCTAACTTCTTGGCAGTTCTAATTTCAAAACCAGTCTAAACGTTTACGACCGTAGCTATGACCATTTCGAAAATCACTTTCCGTAACTATGCAGTAAAAACATTAATAAAAAAATATTTTAGCTGCATGCCAACCCTAATTATTTTGAAATAACGTTTTCCAAGCCTTTATTTGAATAAGACGGTATTGATAGGGGGGGGGGGAACTAGCTCTACCATCGAAGCTATCTATGTCGTCGTGTTGTCGGCCCGAAATTCGTTCAGCCAGCGATCAGGGCAAGACACGTTGTCCAACACAAGTTGCTGCTGTTTTTTTTTTTTTTGCCGAAAGCTGTCATACCGAGGCAACATTTTAGTTGTCGTCCATGTTGTCATGCTGTTGCCGCGATGTGACAGGTTTGTCGGACAACGCGGGAAAAGAGTAACGAGTTGTCCGACTGTTGAACAACGTGCTGTGTTGCTGTTGCCGTCGTGTTGCCTCAGTGTGACAGGGCCTTTACAAAGGCAAACAACCACTGCTCGACCTGGGGGAGGCACCCACCATGGGGCTCCTGCAGCTCGGGACGTCGAGGCAAAAGATGCCGGGCGTGGTGTACGAGTACGGGGGCACCCAGGTGAACAGGTCGGCTTCGGGTCCTGCGAACAAAGGCAGTGCAAAATGCTGATTTTTTTCTTTTACACCCAAGCACTCTTGCAAAACAGCCGGTAAATGGATACAATTACGGCATTTAGGTTTTCAAATTTGATTTTTAGTGCGAAAATACCAAATGTTCCGAATTGCTCTTAGGAGACTAACTTCACCGCAAATTTGTGTGGTACGTAGTACGAGGGATGAGATTTATTCCATACTTATTGATTTCAAAAGCAACGGTGCAGGTGTCGACAGCAGAGCGGAAATGAGACATACGAAAGCAATGTAAAAAATATCCACTGATTCAAGTAAAGAAAAGAAAAAAATGAGAGTATTAAACATTATTATTCACTCGTGTGAACAAAAAAAAAAAAAAAAGGTCGTTCACAACGCTAACGAATGAATCTGACACAAAACGGCCCCTCACACTATAGCATTACTCATTATATTCACGGACTATCTGACGAGAAATTTATTTAAAAATATGTCTTGCGTTCTGAACGTCACTAAGCCACTTGTCACGCATTTGTTACGGCTTTAAATCTTCATCGATAAATTGTCAAAATTTTAGTCGAATTTATTTCGTAATAAATTGGGCAAGATCTTAAAGTGCTTTTGTTTTTCCACACGATTACCCGGGTAATTGGAATACGTAAAAGAATGACGATAGAGATTTTTGTCTTTTTCCATACAAAGTAAAAATGGTTGACGAGCTTCGTGTGTGTCTTTCGCGCTTTCGAATACGAGTGGCGTAAGATGTGGGCATTGTTTTGTATAGGATCAATAGCACCACGTTTCACATTGAGTTGGACCACAGCCGACGCTATGATGCGATGGATCGAAGCAATCCACGCTAAAAGAGCATCATCACGGCGATCATACGATCATGTTTTTTGTGAGTTTGCTATCAGTGAACCAATTACGAGCAGTGAAGGTGCCGTGAATTCTTCACTACGTGATTTTAGCCGGTGACAGCCGGCTTTTGAAGGACAAAACGAGTGTCGTGACGGTGTACATTTGCCGTTGCTTGATTGGCCTCATCAGAGGCCCTAAACTCGTCAGAAACAAAGTTGGGGCCTGAGTTCACAGTGCATCGATTGGACTACCACGAGGATGACTTCGGGCTTTTGTCGCCAGCGTCCAATGCAGAGTGCAACTTCGTCTGCTTTTTGCGCAGGAGTTGTCATGACGTCAGAACGGCGCCGAGCTCTGATTGGTTCTTTAGGAAGGATAGTGGGTAGAACTCGAGGAAGCTTGATTCCAGGTCGACCCACTATCCTTCAATCAGAGCCAATCAGAGCTCTTCGTCCTTCTGGCGTCACCACAATTGCCGCCCAAGAAGCAGACGACTTGCTGTCCGCATTGGGGTCCCTCTGCGAACTTTTGGCTCCAACTTCGTGTTTGACGAGTTTAGGGCCCCTGCTTGTAGATGCTAGATGCACTCGAACAACTCGGACTAAAGGCCAAGCGATTTGATGCAAAGTCCTGAGCATCATGAGGCAAGGATGTAAAGGACGCTATCACGTTTTTGTTATATAATCTGCCGATCGTAAAAGAACCAACTTTAGCTGGCACACCGACATACGTAAAATCATCGGTCAGCTAGAAAAGTGCCGAGTTCTTAGCCAAAACAAATACGAAATTGTGGGGCCGTTTTCGTTTTACTATAATTTGCGCGCATTTCTTTGCGCGCAAATTAATTTTACATTTCGAAACCATAAAAATGCATTTGAAGGCTGTTTTCTAGGCACTCATAATTTGTTTCCAAAAATATTTTAAGAAAAACTAGTAATTATTAAAAAAAAAAAAAAAACGAACAAAGACACTATTGGTAAACACTTACGCTACCCGTAAAGTGAAACACTGCGACAGCTGAGGTGTGATGTCGGCGCCGCTAAGGTGTCATTTCGGAGCAGATGGACCGAATGAAGAATAAAGGTGCGAGCATGCACCATGGAGTCCGCATAGGCGTTTCGCATTAAACCGAGTAGCACACCGGACGAGCATTCCGTAGCCTTTTGGAAACAATGAGGGTGTATTAAAGATAAAGCATTTCGTGAACACATTAAACATTTTTATTGGACGCAAACGTGGACTGCCTTGTGATAATTAAAACCACTTGATAAATCGCACGCCCAAGTTTGAAATCCAGGGAATGAAACAACGGCATGTGTATGCATGAAGAGTTCCCTGTCGTTGGTGTGGCTACCTGAACGTCTTATGCAATATTATTGGGCACAATGTAACGCCGCATTGTGGTCAGTGAAGAATACCTCCAAAATCGCGCACTCAAGTTTCGGGCGTGTAGTCCACATAATTTCACACCCGCGGTTTCGCCGGCCCAACACCCACCTAGCTTAATTCGTTTTATCGCCCGAGAACCTTTCTGCCATAATTAGCGAGGACGCTTTGCTTTTTATATTTACATTATCAGCAGCCTCATGTGCATGTCTCTATGTGCCGTCATTATGTCACGTGACGACGTGGCGTTCGTGTGTCACGTGACTTCATTAGATCACGTGACTCACGGTGTGACCTGACGTGACTCACGGTGTGACTGTGCAACGTGACTTCACATGAAAATGTCACGTCATGGTGTTGGCTGACGTCAGGTAACAGGCGACGTGATGCGCGGCGTGATGTCAAAGTCATGTCGAGCGGCATGACGTGAATGTGAAATCTTTTGGCGGAGTGCTGAAAATGACCCGTGTCGATATGGAGCTCGGTCGACGGCGCGAACCCCGCGAAATGTCCCACTGTCTGGTGTAGTAGTCAACTTTTATTGCATTATAACGGCAAAAAAATAAAGCATCGAACGATCCGACCATGGAGTCCTTAGGCGCTTCTTCAAGAGAGGTTACTTTTAGACACAGCTTTATGAACACACACAAACAGGCTAGGTTCACAAGGTATGTCTATCTCAAAAGGCGATTAATTTAGTACCTGTTTCAACTTCACAGTGACTTCAGAAGTTCAGATGCGGAGTTCGGTCGAGTGCTTCGCGAAGTGTAAAGAAACACTAATCACTTCACCATCGATATGGACAACATTAGCAAAACTGTGGAACGTTAAAAGAATGTTCAGTAGCTGTTGGTCGGTCAGGCGGATTCCCATGCTGGTGTTTAAAGAAAAGACTGCAAGGTTCCAGACAGGTACTACGCTTTTAAGAAACGTACGAAGGTTCGTAAGCGTTCGTGCGTTTATTTCAGCAACACAGGTATGGAGCAGTGCCACTAAATAAGCTGCGCTTCAGAGTAACTACACTTGGGCACATTGTGGCTTAACATCATGGTCTTCAGTTTTCTGAAGCTTTATCTGGAATCGCATGACGCGCTTTTCCGTCCTCCACAAATGTTTAAACAGTTCGCGACAGAGCAAAGCAATATTACATGAGCTTCCTAACACCAAATTTAATGCTGAGGAAGTCGCACTTCTGGATCATGGCGATCGGCAGTTGCGTCTGCTCTGCACAAGCACCAAAATGGCGGCGCCCACAACGATGTCAGGGAACAGAATGCCGATACTCTAAGCGCAGCTCGTTTAACGGCTCTAGTATGAATATACAAACACTTTAGTTGAAACTTTTGTTATAGTATCAACAGCTGATAACATCACGAACGACGAGGTGACGAGATAAATATCCGAGTAATCTGAAACGTTTAATGCGGAGAATTTGTGCCAACCAAAAAAGGAAATTGGTGATAACAAATAAGCGTCGCGGGCGTCGAAGTTGGCGTAGCAGGAGGTTCCAGCACAAGAGTGAGACTGACTACGTCTCGCTACGCGAAGTTCCTTATGTACACGCGTGGGCATCTGGAACAATCGGCGTAGAAGTTTCGGCGCGTAGAACATTCAGTCCTCGAGCAAGCAACAGGGTCATCGAATTCGCCAAAACGCGACATTCACAGAAATAACAAAAAGGTGCGTGGGCTCTCTGGCATCGAATCTCGGCCTTTTTTTGTGGGAGTCAAGCACGATAACTACTCTGCCACGGGCCCTTTTTTTTATTGCTTACTTTGAGAAGTGAAACAAATGAGTCAAAATAGTAAAATCACATACACAAACTACAAACTATGGGCGCGTATGCATTTTAAAATTTTTTCACGATCTCGAGAACGTCCAGAATCGCCGTCCAGTCAGGTGGACATTCGAGCGTGGCGAACGCTCACTTCAGGACGCTCATCAACATCCGGATGTTTCACGGTCATTCTGCTTCGCCATATTGCATGCGGGCCCACCAGCATGACAAGATTAATAGCGATCTTATCCCTTTTGACGGGAGGGCAGCGAATGCCATGCGGAGTTATGGGAAGGTTGAAGTTGAAGGATGCATTTCGGCTACGCGAACTCTCGATCAGTAGGAGTAACTGTCGAAGATAAAGCGACGAGTTCAGGATCCTCGCCTTTAAAAAATATCACCATTAAAAACAAGTATTTTTAGTTTTTTTTATTATAAACCATCAGGAAAGAAAGAACGGTCAAAATAACGGATTGTTTCTAGAGACATGCTGAACTTCGGTAAAACCTGAACGAATCAAGCAGCGGGAGCGACAGTGTACTTTGTTTGTATTAAAAAGGCGAGCACGTTGGCAAAGCGGTGTCATTTTCATTCTCGTTATCACATCAAGTCAAGGTCGAAAGTAATAAGAAAGTTTATTTCCTATTCAATACAGGAATGGCGGCCAAGACTAAAGAGCTGTTTAACAGCTTGTCAAAGGTCCGAATAATTCTACGCCGATTATTCCAGAAGCTTACGCATGTACATAAGGAGCCCCGCGTGGCGAGCCGGAGTCAGTTTTCGCCTCAGCGTTCGATCGTGCTGCTCCGCCGCCTTCGACGCCCGCGACGCTCTGTTATTATCTTTCTTTTTCCTTTTATTTTTGGGCACAAGTTCGAACCATTAAACGTTCAGTTTACTCGGTCATTCACCGCCTCGTCACTTGTCATCCGTGACATTCTCGTGACATTACTCTCCCACTTAAAAAGTGCATCGCCCCGATGCAACACAAAACAAAGAACATACAAAGAACGGGAAACTAAAGAGTCATTTGAAACACATAAGGTCCACAGTCCTATCGAGCGTAGTACGGCTTCAGGCGCACGACGTGGACGACTTCAGGTCGTGGTGGGCGGCGTGATGATGTTCTTGTTCCGTCAAGGATCACCTCGTAGTTCAGATCCCCTAGTCGACGAAGTACCTTGTAGGGTCCGAAATACCGTTTTACGAGTTTCTCGCTGAGACCACGACGGCGAATCGGAGTCCAGACCCATACTCTCTCTCCGGGCTGGAAGTGGACGTCCCGGCGACGAAGGTTGTACCGACGAGCGTCGACACGCTCGCCGGTACAACCTTCACAAATTCGAAGGCGGGCTAGTTGGCGTGCCTCTTCCGCTCTCTGACTGACCTCATGGGCATCGCCGCATCCGTCCTCCACTGGCTCATGGGGCAGCATCGCGTCCAGCATGGGCGTCACTTTTCTGCCATGCACCAACTCGAATGGAGTAAACCCGGTTGTTTCTTGAGCTGCGGTGGCGAACGTGACGTATGGTAATACCTCGTCCCACGTCTTGTGCCCAACGTCGACGTACATGGAGATCATGTCGGCGATCGTCTTGTTGAGCCGCTCCGTTAGCCCGTTGGTCTGGAGATGGTACGCGGTGGTCCGACGATGGCTGGTGTGGCTGAGCCGAAGGATCTCTTGCGTTAGCTGAGCCAAGAACGATGACCCTCGATCGGTTATCAAGACTTCGGGGGCGCCTTGTCGAAGGAGTATAGATTCGACGAAAAACTTAGCGACTTCCACCGCTGTTCCTGACGAAAGGGCTTTCGTCTCGGCGTATCGTGTAAGATAATCGGTCACGACGAAAATCCAACGGTTTCCTTGCGCCGATGTTGGGAACGGACCAAGTAAATCTATCCCGACCTGCTGGAAGGGCGTAGTCGGGGCAGATATGGGCTGCAGGAGTCCTGCTGGTTTCGTCGGAGGCTTCTTACATCGTTGGCACTCATGGCACGACCGTGTATACAAATGGACGGTTTTAGGGAGTCTCGGCCAGCAGTACTTCTCACGAATCCGGGCGAGCGTCCAGCTGTAGCCAAAGTGTCCAGCCGTCGGGTCGTCGTGGCATGCTTGAAATATTTCTTCTTGCAGGCCGGCAGGAACAACCAGCAGCCAGCCAGGGTTGCTGCCTCCGAAGTTCTTCTTGAAGAGCACGCCTCGCCGCAGAACGAAGCTTGACAAGTCTCGGGCCAGGAATCGCGGAACGGAACTTCCTTGACCTTCGAGGTGGTCGATCACGGCGCAAAGTTTGAGGCCGTCTCGCTGAGGTGCTCCCATGTCGGTATCTGTAATCGTTCCGAGAAAACGGGCGTCATCGTCGTCGTCGGTGATGTCGGGAGGCAATTTGACTGGGGCCCTAGACAAACAATCGGCGTCATTATGCTTGCGGCCAGACTTGTGCACAATGGTCACGTCGAATACTTGCAGTCGAAGGCTCCAGCGAGTGAGGCGTCCTGACGGGTCCTTGAGGTTGGCGAGCCAACAGAGAGCGTGGTGGTCCGTGACGACGCGGAACGGGATGCCGTACAGGTACGGGTGGAACTTGGTTAACGCCCAGACGACGGCGAGACAATCCTTGTCGGTCGTTAAATAATTTTTCTCTGCCTTGGACAGTGCCCGGCTTGCATAAGCGATCCCCCTCTCTGCTCAGTCTTGTCTTTGGGCGAGCACCGCGCCGAGTCCGGCGTTGCTGGCGTCTGTGTGAACTTCCGTTTCCGCTGATGGATCGAAGTGTCCGAGGATAGGCGGCGACTGGAGTCTTTCCTTCAGTTCGTTGAACGCTTGTTCTTGCTCCTCCCCCCACTTGAAGTTCACGTCGTCCTTTGTCAGATGCGTGAGCAGGGCAGAAATCTTGGCAAAATCGCGAACGAAACGACTGTAGTAAGCGCACAGCCCAAGAAATCTCCGCACGGCTTTCTTGCAGTGATGCAAAACTATCGATAAATTGACTATCGATACTCTCGATAGTTTTTCCAGAACTATCGATAGTGTCCCAGAACTATCAATAGTCGACTATCGATGGTACTATCGATAGTTTTTCGATATTCGACTATCGATAGTTTTTCGATAGTTTTTCGATAGTCGACTATCGATAGTACTATCGATAGTTTTTCGATAGTCGACTATCGATGATTTTGTACTATACTGGCGACTAACGATACTATCGCTAGTGCTATCGATAGTCTTGCACCACTATAGTCCGTTACAACTCAAGAAGGTAGGGCGAGGGAAAGATGGGCTGGGGAGGGGGAAGCAGACGGAACGCTAAGGAGAGGAGGTTTCCCCCTCTCTTTTCCGCCTCCCCCTTCTTCCTTTTTCGCCCAAACTCCCATCTTCGTCATCACTGAAAGCTGAACCAAAGTTGGGATGGTAAGTGCCTGGGCTTGTTGGTGTCCCGTTTGAAAAAAAAAATAAATTAAAGCGATAAATAGACAAGAGGGAGCGACGCAAACTACTAGTGTCGCAAAACTATCCATAGTAAACTGTCGACAGTACTATTAACAGGTTTACGATAGTCAACTATCGATAGTTTTCCGATAGTCGATTAACGATAGTTTTCTGATAGTCGACTATCGATAGTTTTTATTATCGATAGTCAGATTTCTGGTGACTATCCATAGTGCTATCGATAGTTTTGCACCACTATAGTCCGTTACAACTCAAGAAGGTAGGGCGAAGGTAAGACGGGCCGGTTAGGGGGAAGCAGACGGAACGCTAAAGAGAGAAGGAGGTTTCCCCATCTCTTCTCCAGCGTTCCGTCTGCTTCCTCCTCCCCGGCCCGTCTTACCCTCGCCCTACCGCTCGCCTCCCCTTCTTCTTTTTTCGCCCAAACTCCCATCTTCGCCATCACTGAAAGCTGAACGAAAGTTGGGATGGTAAGTGCCTGGGCTAGTTAATGTCCCATTTGAAAAAAAAAATAAATAAATAAAGCGAGAAAAAGAGAAGAGGGAGCAACGCAAACTACTAGTGTCGCAAAACTATCAATAGTAAATCGTCGACACAACCATCGATAGGTTTACGATAGTCGACTATCGATAGTTTTCTGATAGTTGATTACCGATAGTTTTTCGATAGTCGACTATCGATAGTACTATCGATAGTTTTTCGATAGTCGACTATCAGTACTATCGATAGTTTTTCGATAGTCGACTATCGATAGTACTATCGATAGTTTTTTTCACTATCGATAGTCAGATTTCTGGCGACTATCAATACTATCGATAGTACTATCGATAGTTTTGCACCACTGCTTTCTTGTCTGATGGCTTCGGAAATTCAGCGACAGCGGATGTCTTTGCAGGGTCAGGACTTACTCCTTGAGCACTTACGACATGGCCCAGGAATTTGAGCTTGCCGTAAGCGAACCGACATTTTGACGGCTTTAGTGTCAGTCCAGCATTCTGGATAGCCTGTAGCACGGCTTGCAAACCTCTCAGGTGCTCGTCGAAGTCACTTGCGAATACCACGACGTCGTCGAGATAGACGAGACAGCTTTGCCATTTCAGGCCGGAAAGAACGGTGTCCATTACCCGCTGAAACGTCGCCGGTGCTACGCACAGTCCGAACGGCATCATTTTAAATTCGTACAACCCGTCCGGCGTGACAAAGGCAGTCTTTTCACGATCCCGTTCGTCGACCTCGATCTGCCAGTATCCACTCTTCAGGTCCATCGACGAAAATTATCGGGCGTGGCGCAGCCGGTCCAGAGTTTCGTCAATACCTGGCAGCGGATATACGTCCTTTTTTGTTACGGCGTTCAGTCGGCGATAGTCCACGCAGAACCGAAGAGTCCCGTCTTTCTTTTTCACCAGGACTACTGGTGAAGCGCACGGATTGCTTGAGGGTTGGACAATGTCGTCGTCGAGCATTTCTTCAACCTGCTTCTGGATGACCTCTCTCTTTCACAGAGGCACGGTACGGTGACCGATGAAGAGGAAGCGCGTCGTCTTCAGTAACAATTCGATGTTTCACAACGTTCATTTGGCGCACCTTTGACGACGTGGAGAAGCACTCAATGAACTCGGCGAGAAGGTCGCTGAGTTGTCGTCGTTGTGGGGCAGGCAGGGTTGGTTCGATGTCGAACTGCGAAGGCGGCGTTATCTTGGGTGGCCACGAAGAGAGGTCTTCTGATATTCCGGCGATCGCGGCTGAGTCCGGGAGTTCCTCGGCGTGACCCACGGCGGTGTCTTTCGTAAGGTGCTGAGCCTCTTGTCGGAAGTTCGTGACGAGTGCGACAAACTGTCCGTCTCGGAGGTCCGCGATGCCTCTTGCGACGCCTATCCCTCTTCCTAGAAGCAACTGGAGGCTTCCTTTGAGCAGAACGTCGCCGCAGAAAGCCCCATCGACCCCGACGGGTACGAAAACACTCGACCGCGGCGGTAAGTTCACGTGGTTCGCGAGGACTCGTACCGCGGATGACGTCGCTTTGGGTTCTTTTAGTGGTGGAGCAGGTTTTCGTAGCGACAGCCGGTTTGCTCCGAGGTCGATAGCGGCGCCGTACTCGCAGAGAAAGTCGATTCCAAGTATGATGTCCCTCGCACAGTCTTGCAGAATTATGAACTTGACAGGGCACGTCTCACCATGGATCTCAACGCGAGCGGTGCACCTGCCGACAGGTGAGATAAGATGTCCGCCTGCGGTTGGTATCTGCGGTCCATCCCACGGCGTCATAACTTTCCGAAGGCGACGAGAGAGTCTCCCACTCAAAACGGAGTAGTCTGCTCCGGTGTCGACGAGCGCCGTCGCGTCGTGGCCGTCGATGATAACGTTGAGGTTATTCGACACTGTTGCAGAAACGTCGTTTCGGGGCGTTGCGGCGTTAGAGTGGGAGAGCTCCGACGATCTTGGAGGATCTTGGCATCGTTCGTCTTCGGCAACATCACCTCCCGGCATTGCCGCGCCTAGTTTTCCCGACGGGACGCGATGGGTGACAGGCTGTCTCGGCGAGACCGGCGGAAGGGCGATGGCGAGCGTCGGGGAGATGGCGAACGGAATACTCGGCGGGGAGACGACTCAGGAGATGAAGAGCGGCGGAGGTAGTCCTCGATGTCCCGAGGTCGCTCTCCAAGACGTGGTCGAGGGTCGTTGGGCGCGAACCCTCGTAGGCCCGGCTGGCGGTAGGGGCATCGTCGGTAGATATGGTCGGCTTCCCCGCAGTGGTAGCACAACGGGCGTCGATCAGCCTTCCTCCATACGTCGGTCTCCCTCGGCGCAACTTGTTCTGGACGAACGTGTGCCCGATCTTCCTGGCGTGGGGATTGCTGCGGCTCTGGAGGCACACGTCGGGGAGGCGCCATGTACGGACGCAGTGCTGGTGGTGCTCGGCGGAGCATTGCGGCGTAGGTCACAGCGGGCTCCTCTGGTGCTGCTACGGTGGCAGGAGCCTCCGGTTGGATTGCCCGCTGAACTTCTTCGCGGACAGCTTCGGCTATTGACAGCGAAGCCGGTTGGTTGGCAGCAGGCAAAAGCTTCCTGAGCTCTTCTCGGACGACGTCTCGAATTACCTCGCGAATGTCTGGGGTACTGGAGCCGAGGTCGAAGCTAGCCGGCGCAAGGGCAGCGAGGCCGGGTGGTCGATGGCAGTGGCTGGCTCGGGCTTGCAGGGCACGCTCGATGTTAGTCGCCTCGGTGACAAATCCTTCGACAGTTGTCGGAGGGCTACGAACAAGGCCGCCGAAGATGTTTTTTTTTCACGCCCCGCATGAGGATTCTAACCTTCATTTCTTCTGTAGCCTGAGGGTCGGCGCTGGCGCTCAGGCGCAGAACGTCTTCCACGAAGCCGGTGATGCTCTCGTTGGGGCCTTGAGTCCTGGTACGCAGTAAGTCTTCGGCTCTCTCTCGGCGGTGCTGGTTGACAAATGTCGCCTTCAGCTGGCTCTTGAAATGGTCCCAGGATGTCAATGAAGACTCGTGATTTTCGTACCAGCACCTGGCAGTCCCCTCGAGCGAGAAATACACGTTTTGCAGCCGTTGCTCGTTGGTCCAGCTATTGTGGCGGGCGACGCGTTCGAATCGGTCGATCCAATCTTCAACGTCTTCGCGGAGTTCGCCGTGGAACGGAGCCGGTGTCCGTGGAGCGACGGGTAGGTAGACGACGACAGGAGCGGCGGGGGTCTGCGACTGGTTGGCCATCGTCGGCTGCCTGGTCCTGGGTGGTAGAAGTCCGTATTCCGGGCGTAGCCCTTGGGTGCGGCGACTTGATCGAGTCTCCATCTGGTCTTCGTTGGGTTCTCGGGAGCTTGGGTTCGGACTTGTACTGCGGGAACTCGGAGGGCTGCGCTGCACGGACATGCGGTACCCCGAACTTCCACCAGAATGTCACGGATGACAAGTGACGAGGCGGTGAATAAGCGAGTAAACTGAACGTTTAATGGGGCGAGCTTGTGCCCGAAAATAAAAGGAAAAAGAAAGATAATAACAGAGCGCCGCGGGCGTCGAAGGCGGCGAAGCAGCACGATCGAACGCTGAGGCGAAAACTGACTCCGGCTCGCCACGCGGAGCTCCTTATGTTACATGCGTGAGCTTCTGGAATAATCGGCGTAGAATGTTCGACGCGTAGAATTATTTGGACCTCGAACAAGCGCACGATTCTCGAATTTACCAGAAAACTAAATTGCAGGAAAAAACAAAAAGACGCGTGACTCCCGGAAATCGAACCCTGGCCATTCGCGTGGAAGGCAAGCGCGATAACCGTTAGGCCACGGCTGCGCTGCCTACTTGGCGCGCGGCAATATATTGGTGAAAAGTAGTGTTATTTTTAATTATAAAATGAATTAGGTTTGTGGGGCCTCGACCTAACTAATCGGACATAGTGCTCCTAAAACAGCGACGTCAGAATTAAAAAAAAAGAAAGATAAACAAGTGTACAACTTTTCTACGTTTCCAGATATTTATTTTAGTCATTTTCATTAATATAAGAAGTGTTATCTATAATCGCAATGACTTGTCTTTGCTCATAGACTCATTATCGAGTAGTATTGTAGTTCCTGTCGAACATGGTTATCAAGCGTAGTGCGTTATACTGAAAGTTTTGACTGTGCTAAAAGATATGTTTTATCGTTGCGACTGAGTAGATGGGTATACGGGTGTAGTTTTGATTACATTTAATTATTTTTTAATGTTATCACGTGAATATTGCTTTCCTACTGAACCTCGTTTGCGTGCGTTTGCAATGTGTTCATAAAAATATTATTCTGTGCAACTGCCACCGTCCCCCAAGTTACTTTGTAAATTTTATTCCCGACTTGCGCGATACTTTGAACGTCATTTCTCATACGTTTCCTTTGGCACCCATGTCTTTACTCGAATTTTAGCGTTGCGTTTACTGATCGGTTGGGAGAATTTCCTACTGGTTCTCGTGGCTGTTCCCATTATGATATCGTGAAATTTTTTCTTGCGATTTTTGTTTTACACATGTTGTTAACGAACCCGCCGCCTGTATTTTAGGTACAACTGCCAATGCAATAGATCTCATACATAATATTAACTCCAATCTAGCTTCCCCAATAACCTACGTAACAGATATTAGTGACCATCCCATTTTTAAATTCAGCTTGTATACTGCAGTATGAGTTTCCAACAAACACACAACGCATTTTCTAGACTATAATAAGGCAAACTTTAAGCGATCAATATTGATTCCTTGATTCCTCGATCAATATCTGCTTGCTTGTTCAGAACGTTATGTTGGAACTAACTGGAATTTGCTTAAGCACAAGATAAACTGTTTAATTGCCTTATTTGTTCCATGCAGGACTATTGTTTCTAACCTGTCGTCTCCTCGGTTTAATGTCAAACTTAAACGCCTTTCTAATAAAAAGAAACGTCTTTTATGCGCTATGAAATTGACTGTAAGTTTGCCACCGACAAGGCCAAGGTGTTTTGTTTATGCAGCCCTTCCTTCTATGCTATCCAATCATACTAGGCAATTTTCGAGTGTTGTAAACGTGTAAACAAAAACTGATCTTACGCTGATAGTGTCGACATTTCGAGAGAGCAATGTGCTTCTGTCTTAATTGAGATATTTTCCAAGGCGTTCTCAGCGATATTAGTTCATGCTTTTCATATGTTTACAGTGAAAATGTTTGCAGTGATGACGCCGTCATGTGCGCTGTGCGTGAATGGTGTGTTGCACAAATCATTTTCTCTTCACGGGTTGGGACCATTGGAGCACTGCTGTGAGAAGTGTTCACTCTTAGAGGGACCATGTAGAAAACTCCGAAAGTACCATTCGCCTGGGACAACTTCTTTACAGGAAGACGCACTCCCTAACATCCCAGCTTTACTTATTTGAACTTGAGGAAGAAAACGAGAAGGGACGGACAAACACAAACTTGTCAATGGAAGCTAGTGTTTGTCCGTCCCTTCTCGTTTTCTTCCTCAAGTTTAATTATCCCTACCAACCCGCTCGTTCTGTTCTTATTTATTTGTCATGCACCCATATGTGAACCAAGTGATTCCCATCGCGTCACGGCTGATGTATTGTAGCTTATATCTGTTGTCTAGAGCAGAAAGGCGCAAAGGGGGGGGGGGGGGGGGGAGGAATCGTAGGGGCTCAAGAAAGCCGGGCCGCTGATAGCTTTGCTACATATATAAAGGGGGAAGGGGAGGGAGGGGGTCGCCGGATGGCGTTCGGGTATTTTAGACGTCGCGGGCCTGAAAAGTTCACTCCCGGAGAAAAGCTCACAGGAGAAAAGCTCCCCCAATTTTTGAGTGGGTCCGGAGAAAGGCTCACCAGTCCTTTGACTGACCAGAAGAAAATCTCACCTCAAAATAAATTATCATATAAAATGTTTTTTTATCATTTAATAGCAATAGTGTTACCAAGGCTTTAGGCGCCTCTCCCGCAGGTGATAGATCGTGCAACCAAGTTAGCACGAAGCGATTTTTCGGATTTTACTTCGTGAAGACGTTGATCAGCGTTAAACGTTTATCGCATCAGTTTGTGTCCCGAATGAGCAATTTCCACCACACAAGTCGTTTTGATAGCAACCTCTAAAATGTTAGGGAAGGAAGCCCATCTTTCGTTTATGCTGACAGTATCACGCATGTATCCACGTCACATCAGGTCGCTCAGCTGCACGCAAAAGAGGAAACCATAATAATGTATAAAATGGGACTAAAAAATTAAGTTAAATTTATGTGATTTAAATCTGAGTGATATCACTGTAGCCAGCAAGTAGTGATTATACAGGGTGAAACAAGGAGACGGCAGGCTCTTTAAATCGACCGGAAAATTCGGTTTCTTAACTTATCGCGCTACGACTTCGTGCAACGTTGCCCACAGATAGTGTTTTTTTTTTTTTGATAAAATTTGTGAAGCGCGAACTTACCTGAGGAAAAAGTAAAGAAAGAAAAAGGCTTAGCTCCTATGGAAACGCAGCGACGCCACCGGTCTGCAAACAACACGGCGCCGTTTTGCACGGGAGGCAAGAGATGGCGCAAGCGGTCGCGATGCCAGCTGCCGCCAACGAACGAGCAGACGACGCCGAGAGCCGGCCCTTTAGCAGACAAGGAACTGCAGTTCCTTGCTGTTACCGCGCCTGTCTTTTTTGTTTCTGCGACTGTCGCCGCCTGCGGAACGCGCGCCGCTTTTGAGTCGATAAGATCGTCTGCTAAAAAGTCCTGCTCTCGGCGCCGTATGCTCGTTCGTTGGTGGCGTTCGTTGCGCCATCTCTTGTGTCCCGTGCAAAACGGCGCCGTGGATTTTGCAAACCGGTGGCGTCGCTGCGTTTCCATAGGAGCTAAGCCTTTTTCTTTCTTTACTTTTTCCTCGGGTAAGGTCGCTCTTCGCAAATTTTATCAAAACAATGCACCATCTGTGGGCAACACTGCACAAAGTCGTAGCGCGATAGGTTAAGAAACCGAATTTTCCGGTCGATTTAAAGAGCCTGCCGTCTCCTTGTTTCACCCTGTATATCGCTATACGTATTTTTCAACACAGCAGGTTGTTTGGTCAATTCTTCGGATCGGTAAAAACAATAAAAAAGAAAATTCTGCAATCTTAGCTATTTGTTCTCGATGGAAACCTCGTCATACTACAGGGTGATACAAGGAGACGGCAGGCTCTTTAAATCGACCGGAAAATTCGGTTTCTTAACTTATCGCGCTACGACTTTGTGCAGCGATACCACAGATGGTGCAATTTTTTTTCTTTTTTGCAAAATTCGCAAAGAACGAATTTACCTGAGGAAAAAGTAAAGAAAGAAAAAGGCTTAGCTCATATGAAAACGCAGCGACGCCACTGGTCTGCAAACAACACGGCACCGTTTCGCACGGGAGACAAGAGATGGCGCAAGCGGTCGCGACGCCAACTGCCGCCAACGAACGAGCAGACGACGCCGAGAGCCGGCCCTTTAGCAGAAAAGACACTGCAGTTCCTTGATATTACCGCGCCTGTCTTTTTTGTTTCTGCGACTGTCGCCGCCGGCGGAACGCGCGCCATTTTTGAGTCGAAAAGATCGTCTGCTTAAAAGGCCTGCTTTTGGCGCCGTATGCTCGTTTGTTGGCGGCGTTTGTTGCGCCATCTCTTGTCTGCCGTGCGAAACGGCGCCCTGTTGTTTGCAGACCGGTGGCGTCGCTGCGTTTTCAAAAAAGCTAAGCCTTTTTCTTTCTTTACTTTTTCCTCAGGTAAATTCGCTCTTTGCAAATTTTACAAACAAAAAAAAAAAAATGCACCATCTGTGGGCAACACTGCACAAAGTCGTAGCGAGACCGAATTTTCCGGTTGATTTAAAGAGCCTGGCGTCTCCTTGTATCACCCTGTGTAGTGGGTGGCAGGATAAGACTTCAGGGCGAGGGAAAGGAAGGTTGGGAGGAGGAAGCAGATGGGTCGCTGGAGACGAGAAAACATCTTCCTGTCTCCACCATTCCGCCTGTTTCGTCCTCCCCAGGCTTCCTTTCCCTCGTCGTGAACTCTTCATTTGTCACCGACTACAGAACAAAAACAGCTTAGTTCATGGTTAGGGGGACAGGTGCAGTGGCTTTTCTTTTTTCGCGATCTGCTTTCCTTGTAATACGACATTGCTTTCTCAGTTTTCGTTTCAATATTTTACATTCTGATTTGACTGCAAAAATATGTGACGTAACTACCGAACAAAGACGGAGGTAGAAATAAAGCTTAACGATGCGTCGAGCTTTCGAAGACTACTGCTTTTTTTTTTTAATTAGCATTCTATTGAAATTATTCATTATATATTATTTGGGCAACCCGTTACGTGTTAAATTAAGTTTTTTACGCGTATGTTTAAAACCAAATTCTGCTATTGAGGTGCAGCATGACCGCACGCGCATAATGCATCCCTGAATACTTTATTTGAGTGAAAGTATTTCACTTGAGTTAACGCTCGATTCTTAGATTCGTAGGTGAGCTTTTCTTCGCACCCGTCAAAAGGCCGGGACGTTTTCTCCGCATCGGACAGTTTTGAGGGAAGCTTTTCTCCAGTGAGCCTTCCTCCAATGAGATTTTCTCAGCCGCCTGAAACATTGGGGCAACTAAGATCTAGAGCACAATGTTCCCTGGTAGGTTTGGAGTTTTCACAACTATCGGCATGTAGACCAACACGGGACTCTAACATCCGTTCGTTGCGACGGCGCTGCTGTCAGCGTGAGACATACCGTGCAGACACCCAGACCAGGTGCGGTTGCCGCTCCTGATCTGGCCAAACTTGCCGCATCAGTTGCTACAAGCAATTGTTTTTTCGGTGGTGTCGCCACTCTCTACCTTTGAGCAAAGTCTATAATTATCGCTCCCCCTAACAGCAACCAGAACGCGTGAGTCGCAGTCCGTCTTTTGCCTTCGTGGAGCCTCAAATACAGATTCGTGGCCCGTACTTTGACTGAAGGGATCGGTGAGCCAGACGAACTCCATGTGTCGGGATGCTTCCCAGCGTCTCTGCACGTCCCGTGATATTCTGCCGATCATGAGTCCATCGAAGCCCATCTGTAGGAACCAACGACGAGTCAGTTATACTCGCAACTTCACCATCAACCTTTTTTATTGTGTCAAACGCTTCAAAAGCACGTGGCATCCCGCCACAAAACGTTTGTATAAATAATCCAGATAAAACAGTATTTTTAGCGATTTGTTGAATTACCCGAGACTGGAACGAGAAAGTTGGAAAACATCCAATTATGGAAGAGAAAAAAAGGCGAGGAGGACAAAGACTCAAAATCAGCTAAGACATCTATAGAAAGCCTTTCTTATAAATCCTATACCCAAGGGCGCCACCAATTGCACACAAAAAGGTCAATCCTTCTACTCAGCTCAAACCGAACCCCCGACGCGAACCCAGAGCACCTCGGCACTGCCGCTTGTCCCTCCTTTTCTGAACAAAGGCAGTTTGTGTCGTCTCACATGCACCCCCACATAGGCTACGGTTACATGGACGCGACAGCTGCGCATCGGATCCAGTTAGCGAATCAGATCCAGTTCAACCATTACGTTTCCATGGATTCGGATCCACCAGTAGCGACACCTCGTGTCGAAGGATCACAACGTAAACCTAGTGACTTTCAGATTGTTTCCGAGGTGTCCGGTTTGTCTAGCGGCATGCGAAGCAAAGCTTCCGTAATCCCTCGCTCGAGCACTCGATTTGATCCGCTAGCTTATACATGGAAAGTCTCGATTTGAATTGACCATCTCAAACCACCCCGTCCCAGCGGATCGGATCGGATCCGATCCGATTCGAGTTGTTTACATGGGCCGATTCGATTCGTTAACTCGATCCGATGCGTTGCAGTCGCATCCATGTAAACGTAACCATACACGCTTACAGAGGCGACCGTCTCTGTAAGCACCATCTCTCATGAAAAGGTGCAAACTGTCTTTGTACAGAGGAGGGACAGGTGGCAGGAACGAAGTATTCTGGATTCGCAGCAGGGATTGTGTTTGAGCTGAATGAATGGACTGACCTTCTGTGGGCCAAGTGTGGCGACCTTTTCGATAGGATGTATTAAGAAAGGTTGACTGAATAAGCCTTTAGCTGAGTTTGAGACTTTGTTCTCCTGTCACCTTTTTTTTTTCTTCTACGGTTTGATGTTTTTTTAGTTTCCTTGCCCCAGTCGGGGGTAATTCAACAAAATGGGAAATACAGGGTTTTCTTTTTGATCGAAGACAGATGTTTCGAAAAGAAAAGCCGTGAAAGCTACATAAGTAAGGACTGCGCAAGCAAGTCACACGGCCAGGTGGATATTAGGTTCAAGAAAGAATGCAGCGAATTGATGACTAATTAAGAAATATTTACGAATTAATATTTAATTAGACTTTTTAGTGCACATGTTTATATTGAGGAAATGGAGGCAATCAATTTTGAAGACCACCTAAGTTTTTTTCTTTTAAATCCTGGATTGAGCACGCAGTATAGCTATTCAAGGTAAAATTTTTTTGTGGAAACCTGTCGATATCGAAACCAAACGCGCAATGCCCACAGGAAGGACGGTGAGCGATCTTCGGAACGGTAGTCTATACGCACATTTACAAATATATTTTGTCATTACAGGACGAAGCAGGTTGCCGTGGATTACATGACAGGATGGATGCTTGGGTAAGTTGGTGAACCATACTTGACGGTGACAGCGCAGGGAAAACCAATCTCACACCAGACACTCAGCGCGTGTGCTTGCCTTCGTGAGTGTCTGGTGTGAGAGTGGTTTTCCCTGCGCTGTCACCGTCAAGCGTGGATTGCAATATACATCGTCAACTGAAGCGTGTCCGCTGCATGCGGTGCCATATCATCGCTCACCGGAAGTAAGAACTGCTGCCATCAAAGCCATCCTGAATTCAACTTGGACGATTTCCACTTCCTGCCAAGAAACTATGAAACACCGGCTATGCCAACCGACGCTTCACTACTAGATTCATCCAGGCAACCGCAGTCTATCCGCACATCTACAAATCTACTCTGTCATTACAGGTATGTTGAAGTTAAATACAGTAATGTCTCGTTAATATGGACCACATTAATATGGATACCCCGCTATATGTACATCATATTTGGTGACAAACTGGAAAAATGTATGCATTCTTGTCTCGTTATTATGGACAACTCCCATTATGGAGGATTATTTTGGTGGAAACGGAGCTTTCCATATTAACGAGACATCAATGTGCCGTAATATAACAAGTTGTGTGGTGCCTGAATAGCTCTAGCACTGTCTCTTACGTGTTTTCCATACTCCCCCTTCAGTGGGTGATAAGCAACCATCAACTGCGAAAGAGCTAGCCAAACATTTAGCTGATCTCTGCATTAAGATCAAAACAAAAAATTCTAAAATAATTAAATTTGGACTAAGCAGTGTGAACAAATGGAATACAACAATGCAAGAACTCGTTGACATCGAAAACAAATATTTTTGTATAAACAAGAGTTTTGAAAAACTTAAGGGAAGGATCAACGAACTGAAGCCGAAATAACCTCGCTAAACTGCAAAAAAAAAAAAAAAAAAAAAAAAAAAAAAGTTCGGAAAGCATTTGTTGATTTAGCATGTCCGCTTGATGAAACCAAAAGAATTGTGGCTTCGTGGTGGGTGCCCTATGTAGGCCACCATACTCGTGCCTGCCATCCTTCATTAATCAAATAGAAGACAAAGTTACGGCACTGAATGGTAGCAGTAAAAGAGCTATTATATGAGGGGATTTGAATATATATATGGTCAAAATGTGCACATAGTCCATATTCGTCTGATACAGTCATTCAACCATAAAACTTTTATCACTAAGGCAACTAGAGTCACCCCTGTTTTATCAACAATCATAGATTTCATTCTTGCTAATATTAAAACCAAAAACGTTGGTATTTACAAATATAACATCGCAGATAGCTAGCACATATTCATACTTGTTCCGGTAATTAACGGCTCATCTAATAAACTGCTTCCTATGTCATTACGGTACATAAGTTTTGAAAACTTGCCTAGGTTTATGAAATTCAATTTTAGTGCCTTGTATACCTCTGATGCTACTACTGAATTTCGCCAACTGGCAGATGTCATGAAATATGCGATAAAATTTGTTCAAGTGAGTCAAGCCAAAGACGTTACTTAGATCCCAGCACTGGATGATCCAGCGCAATCTGTGCGCTAAAAGACAAGAATACAAGGTAACGAAAACTAAAACAGCTTAAACATAAACATAGTATCTTTTATCTCAGCCAATATAAACTCTTTCGTAACTTGTCTGTAACACTTATAGGAAAACGTGAAAAAGAATACTACACTAATCATATTTCTTACAACTGACAGCGCTTCGAAACAAATGTGGAACGTCATCAACACCGTCATGCAACTGTGACAAAAAAAAAAACCTCCCGATAAAATAAATAACTACCCATTCAAAAGATTTAATAGCTTCTTTGCTAACATTGGCCCACAGCTTGCAAATAATATTAGTTCGAACAGCTCTCCAATGTCTCCCCAGTCCAAATTCCTCTGGAATACTTCCGTGCTTGAAAATATAACCATTACAGAAATAGGAAGCATTATTGCACAGATGCCTACTAATATATCTGAAGGATCTAAAAAAAAATGTAAATAAAGTGCTAAAATTAAATATTGACATACAGGGCGTGGAGATTCCACTGCAGTATATATTTTACCATTCTTTAACAACTGGGTTATATCCGGATATATTAAAAAGGGCAAAAGTTCGATATGTTTAATAGTGGTAATAATGATGTTAACGACCCTGAAAATTATAGATCAATACCAGTTCTGAACAGTACAAACACAAAATGCGGAAAAGCTCACATAGCTTCCGGCCCAGTGGATCGACGCCAAGCGCTTTTTTTTATTTAGCCAATCGATAAACGATTCACTTAATAAAAATAAAATTATTGTGTTTTTCTAGTTACAAAAATACTTTTAAAATATTGATAAACTATTTCTACTCAATAAGCTGGAAGGATATAGTATGGGCTCATTTTATCTTTTCTTAAAATCTATTTAACATCTCGTTCCCGATTCGCCTCCATGCCCAATTACCAATTCTTCTACTAGGCCCATGACAACAGGCATCCCACAAGGATCAGCACTTGGTCCTGTTTTATTTTAACTATATGTCAACGATCTGTCCAAAGTACTTGCCCATTAAAAAATTATAATGTATGCTGGTGACACAGCCCATTATTACTCCGATTATTTTCTAACATTAGCTAACATTAAGAGTGTAATTAATGATGAACTAATCATTGTGTAAGGAGTGTGTAAATATAAGAAGGTGACTCTCAATACAAGCAAGATTAGATATCTCATATTTCAATAAAAAAAACATATCCATTATGTTAACTGTTAAATTTACATTAATGATTCTGTGATAGAAGCGGTAATGACATTTAAATACTTAGGTGTTATTTCCGATTGTTATTTATATTGGTAACATCAGATTGCCTTTATTCGTCAAAATGATCATACTTCTGTTATATTTTGCTAAATACTCAACAGCATGTTAACTCTCACATAATAAAAAGGATATATTTTAATATTTTGTAATCATGTAACAAACAATATTCGTTCGAATTATAACCCTCTCATATTATTCACAAGAGTCGCGCAGTTTATTTCATCAGCTTCGTATACTAACACTTCAGGATATTATAACACACAAGATAGCTACAACATGTTTCATAGAATTGTAACTACAAACAACCCATTTCCAACAACGATACTTCCTAAAAGTTCTCGTCAATCTAGAGCTTAGCTGATCTTTTCAATCGTCCACAATGCCACAACGTATACGGGGAAAGACTAATAAATGTTCTAAACTTAACAGCGCACGATCAATCACACACACCGACACACGAAAGGAAAAACACACGCGCTGACATACAACACTTTTTGTATTTTGTTACCTCTTAGTTCTCGTGATTGGGTTGACTCTTCCTATTTCCATGACCAGCAGGATAGCACAAATACAGGAAACACTTCTAAATATGCTTCTCGCTCCTCACCGCAATTATCCGGGCGAAAATTCAAGCTCTTTGTAAGACTGTGTTCAGGACGGACTACTAACACACGTGTCAGCGAGACGCGCTATTTCTTTAGCTTCCATTATCTCTCTGGTTAGCGGATCGCGACTTCTTCCTATTACAGAACATGTTTCAAAATTTTCAACGCAACCACAATCCCTAGAAATTATAGGTGCGTTGCAAATTAAATTTTTTTTTTTAAAGTTTCAAAAAGAGTTGTAATTTTTTTCCTGATAATTGGCGGCGAGGAACGAGAAGCATATTTAGAAGTGTTTCCTGTATTCGACCTATCGTGCTGGTCATGGAAATAGGGAGAGTCAACCCAATCACGAGAACAAAGAAGTAACAGAACACAAAAAAGTTGTAAGTCAGCGCGCGTGTTTGTCCTTTTGTGTGTCGGTGTGTGTGATTGATCTTGCGCTGTTAACCTTAGGATATAAATTACCAACTCGCTTAAGTTTCCATCTTATCAAGACTAATCCAATTCACTGGCAGAAAAACATGAAACTCATTGTCAGTCGATCTTCGAAACTCACGTAGCTTTAATAAAGCACTGAAGTGTTAGCTTTTGTGATAAACATTGTCTAATTAGATAATGCCAAATTAGAGTCCGGGAAAATATATCAACGGAAACAGAGTTATTTGTCCAAAACGAACAGATACTTCGAAACTTCGAAGAAAGAGCTTCGGTGCTTAAAATATTTTCAGACTTTAATAAAGCTTTTGATTGAATTAATCACCACATTTTCTTAGATAAATCATTCGGCAATAGAATTCGCGGCTTACAAATATCGCTTATTAGATCGCACTTACAATTTCGCTCATAATTTGTGCAAATAAACGATCAGATCTCAATTCCTTTAACGAAAACATCTGGAATCCCGCAAGGAAGTATCATGGGGTCACTGTTTTTGTTATTATATTTAATGTTTCGGTGAACATTTATTCAAACTGAAAATTTATAATCTACCCGGATGACTCGACTATAACATTTTAATACGAATCCGAAGAATACATTATGAGGGAAGTCGATGCGTTTCTTTTAAAATTAAAAGCTTGGGCCGAAGTAAATTGTTTCAAAATCAATCTGTCAAAACAAGAGCAATAACGTTCCGCCCCCGTGGTTCCGGTGATAGGCCTCAAAGTTCGTGTCCCTCAAAATTTGTGTCATTCAACACTGAATTTGTAAAACGCATTAAAACGCTTGGAGTTATTTGATTTGATGATATGCTCTGGAATAATCACATTAAATACCTTTTCCCTAATTTAGGCAGATTTAAGAAGCACAGACATGTTCTTCAAACAATCCTAAAAAAGATTTTATATAATTTATTATTTTTCTTATTTGTGTTACTGCTACTGAGTCTGGGAAAATTCATCTTACTTCAATTTAAATAAAATACGTTTATTAGAAAAAGTGATACGAATAAATGCAAATATTTGCTACACTCATCATACACAATTATTGTTTAAATTATACAAAATATTTAGCATACATCGAATTTATCCATGTTGAATTAACTTGAGACTGGGGTAGAGAAGATGCATCAAAACGTAGAAGGGACAGAAAATAGACAGGACGACGTCTCAAACTCAGCTAACTCATTTATTTAGTCCACCTCGTTATATAGTCTCAATCTCAAGGTCATCTCCTCCAACACAAAATGGCGAAGTTATACAGATCAAGCGCCACAGCCTTCATCACACAATGCAATAGCGTTGACAACGTTTACAGGTCGACTCGATAAGGCAACATCCATCCACCCTCAAACTTGAACAAAAGGAACTCTTCCTCTACTATTTTATATACAGTTCATACTTCTGAATCACAACACGCCCTCTCTACAAAAAACAAAACACGAAACTATAGTTGGGCAAGAACACTTGGAGACCCACACAAAGCAAAAAAAGCAAAAAGAAAAAAAACAAAACAAAACGCTTTACAGGTTTTTTGGAAAATCACAAGCACTTAAAACAACCTAATTGACAAATAAAAAAATTATACCTTTAGAAAGCTTTTTGCATTGCTTCCAAATTATGGTGAAGCCTGACTTATGCAGTTGCCTAGAGACTTTATTCGCACGGTCTCCCTTACTACTCTCTTTACATTGTTCCTCTGTTTGTGTATTATTTCCGACTCCGACCAGAGCGCCGTGCAGTTGTTACATTCATGAATATGTTTTGCTATTTCTGAGTTTCGCGCATTGTTCTTTACATTTTTTTTTATTTTCGTTTAATCTGTCATTTATGCAGTGTGACGTATGTCCTACATACTTAAATCCACACTCTAATGGTATGTCATACACAACCCCAGTCTCGCAACATACCGATTTTTCCCGATGAGCCTTTTTGCATTCGCTCACACCTGTTTAAAATGGCGTCAGTTTACTTAATCTGAAATCCGGACTAAAGACAGTGTCTACTCCAAACTGCCTTGCACATGCCTTCAGGTTGTGAGAGATGTCATGAAAATAAGGGATTACAGCAAAGCGGTTCCTTGGTTTCTGTTCAGTGTCTCTCCTGCCTTTAATAAACAATTCTAATTGCCGTTTTATAAAACTTGCATCATAACCTACACTTATCAACCTTTTCCACTGCCTTTCTACTGAATCAGTAATATGATGGACACATGATCTTTCTAACGCGTTCCTGACCAATGACTATGCAATCCCCGCCTTTACGGTCTTCGAATGACAACTTATTCTTGGCAAAAGTGGTTTCGATTTTTCTTTGCCATATTCCCAACATAACCCTCGATTTACGTGAATACGTAAATCGAGAAACTGCAGAACATTATCTTCAGGTTTTTCCGCAGTAAACTTAAATTCTGGAGCCGTTGACCTTATCACACCTTCTATGGTTTCTGCTAGAGCTTCCCTAAACCTGCATATTAAGATGTCATCTGCATATCTTCTCACTATTGCCATACCCGGTGACAACTCCTGCAGATTATCGTGCACTGCGCGATCCAAAGAGTTTAAGTAAACTTCTGTTAAAATCGGTGCGACTGATGACCCTATACAAACACCTTCTTTTTGTATATATTTACTTCCTTCGTACTCCACTACCGTTGACTTCAGATAAAACTCCAAAATTGTTAAGAAACTTTCTACCGATATATTTGAGCCCGATTGGAACTTAACGAGATTCAGCTCCAATGCCTCCCTGACTCTCTGCATTAACCGGGTATTTTCTGGGAAATAATACAAGCCCTTAATGGCCATCGTTAACACTGAACAACGCCTCCCATGATGAGCCTCGAAACTGGTAATCAGTTCATTTGAGTTTCTAATTGATAACGAATTTTTTAAGCATACATAACCCAACCACTTCTGTAGAAACTTTGACACCACTTTCTGCCATGTCCCACTCTCATTGATGACCGTACGAAGGGGCAATTCAGGCTTATGGTCTTTTAGGAAAAACTTGATAGCCAGTGTTGAATTCATTGCACTAGTGATACATTTTGCTACATCCTTCAATTCATCCTCATTCAGTACTGCACAAATGTTTCTCTTCAACTTTCCAATGTTTCCTAATTCCCAAAACAGTGTATCCATAGCCGTTTCTGTTTTTCTCTTGAATACTGCCATAGGTAAGACTTCAAACCGTCCGGACTTGTCTGTTTCTAACAACTTTAAGGACTTCGATTGCAACTCCCTCTTAACCGCATTGACCTCTTTGAAATTTCTTTTACCGAATTTATAATTACCGTTTAAAGGGATACTGAACCGAAATTTGGATTTCGCAAAGTAAGGATGCAGAAGTGTTGAACCGGACGCTACGAACTCCAAAACATCACTCGTACATCGATATCTCGAACGGATGGCCGTACTTTCGGAAAAGAAGGGCGCGATCAAGCGAGTTCTTTGACGTAACTGTCCTCCGGAAGAATTCGAGAATGAGGAGAAGCGGCCTCGCTTCTCTCCTCCTCGCTTCCGTTCACCAGCTTGACAGGAAGTAGCGAGGAGAGAGGGAATGGGTAATCGTGACGTGCCTTGTGTCGTCGGCCTCGTCGGCCGGATTCAATCGCGCACTTCTTTTTTCGAAAAATACGGCGATCCGTTAGATGTATCGCCGTATGAGTGATATTTTTTGGTTTCCCAGCTTCCCGCCTATCCGCCCGGCCTTGTTTAGTGAACTCGAAATTTCGGTTCAGTATCCCTTTAACAGTTGCTTATAAGTATGCGGCATATGAATCTTCTAGTAAAATTCTTGAATATTTGATTGAAAAGAAAAAACAAAATATTAGTCGTCTAGACACTACCAGCCTTTGCATGTTTCAAGGTGCCGACGAACTATGGAAAACAAAAAATAAGTTATACATTACCTTTTTTGCTTGATGTTTTTTTGTTTTTTTTTAGAAATACAAATATCATGCGAATGTCTAACAACGGTATTCTAAAATTGTTAATTTAAGACATATGAATCAGGGCATAAAATTTGCTGAACGCGTTTCATTGTGTAGTCCGCAGCAGCTGCTGAATCTGGGTCGCGGAGCTCCGTAAAGCTGCACTTCTGCGGCTTTTTTTTCGGGCCCCGCATTCATAACAAGTATCTGTGTGGTGGATAATTAAACTTTTTATCATATCGTAAGCACTGTGTTTTTTCTACCCTAAATCAACTTTGTAAAATGTGTGTAAAGTTAGACGCACTCACCGCAGAGTGCCTAAGGGCAGAAAATAGACAAATGCGACCTGAGTTGACGTTGCTAAGCAAGAAAGTGCTTGAACGCGTTCCTTCAGCATCGGCCGTTCTCAGTTCGTACTCAGCGACACTAGCATTGTCAAAAATTTCACCGGATGTTCCCGACCCGCTAGCAGCAAGTTTGAACTACGGCCCGCAGCCTAGTTCTAGCCAAGAAAGTGTCGGCCATGGTACTTCCGTGGATATCGCTGCGCGTGCTTCGTGTCATGAAGCGCCAGCTGTTTTGGGCGATGACGGCTTCACAATGGTGGCGAGAAAGCGGCGAACTCTAACGAAATTTGGAACTGAGAAGTCACTCAAGGTGAGGTCTGCTCCTCGTCAACCGAAGGCCCTGTTTCTATCGAGGCTACATCCCAGAACGACAGCGAAGGACGTCAAGGATCTTGTTCAGCACCAACTTGGGGGCAGGTCACTAGCTGTCACGCAGCTGCAACCTAGATTTACCTCGCAGGCGTCTTTTAATCTCGAATGTGACCTCTCTTTGTTTGAGATATTGAACGTCCCTGAGCTGTGGCCTGAGGGGATAATTTTTTATTAGTTTTACGGCAAACTTGACACGACTCGCTTATATGTAGTATCTGAGACACCAAACATAAGCGATTATGCATCTACGCCCTAAAGTTATTTTCTTTTTTATCAAAATGCTTGTGGCTTAAGATCTAAAGCCGTCGACCTGACGACGAATGTTCTTTCAACATATTTAGACATCGTTTGTCTTACAGAAACGTGGCTCTGTGACAAAATATCTAGCATTGAATACTTCCCATCAAACTATGTCGTTCACCGCAGAGATCGCGCTTACCTGAAAACGGTACGCAAGTTTCTTTTCTCAATAAATGATATGATCTTTCTGAGGCCCACAACGGAAATGGAACTTTGACAGACAGGGAGAGACGACAAGGTCACCAACAGAGGCGGCCATTAATTTCGTTATCCCGCACTTCCCGTCGGAAACCCCCTTCCCTCCTATTCCGTCCTCGTTTGGCAACCTCCTCACTTTCCTCCGCCTCCTCTCCTTCCCCCAAGCTTTCCCTTTCCCGTCCTCCCACGGAGCGGGCGGGCTTTAAAAAGGCACTGACACATCAAAATCATATTTTTTTTTTGTATTATCCGAAACGACTGAAAACGACGCCGGGACATAACCCTCCAAATTCGAAACTTGGGAATTCAGTATTTGTGAAGTAAAAAAAGTGAAAGCCGTTTACAACACCCTGTAACACCGAATTAGAGCGCAGCTCTTGAGGAGGAGGAGGGAAGGGTACTGGGGGGTGAAGTGACCTGGGGGGGTCACGTGACCTTGGGGAGTCACGTGACCATGCCGATGATGTCATCAGTGACGTCACTGGTGACGTCATCAGTGACGATGACGATGCGGACTCCGATGACGTCATCAGCGATAATGACGATGACGATGCGGATGTCGGTGACGTCACTGATGACGTCATCTGTGATGATGACGATGACGATGCGGATGCCCCCCGAAGTCACGTGACACCCCAGGTCACGTGACCTCCCCGATGACGTCATCGGGACCGATGACGTCATCATCACTGATGACGTCACCGGCATCCGCATCGTCATCGTCATCATCACTGATGACGTCATCAGTGACGTCAGTGATAACCTTACCGGCATCCGCATCGTCATCGTTATCATCACTGATGACGTCATCAGTGACGTCACTGATGACGTCACCGGCATCCGCATCGTTATCGTCATCATCACTGATGACGTCATCAGTGACGTCACCGGCATCCGCATCGTCATCATCACTGATGACGTCATCAGTGACGTCACTGATGACGTCATCAGTGATGATGACGATGACGATGCAGATGCCGGTGACGTCATCGATGACGTCATCGGGGAGGTCACGTGACCTCAGCGGGGGTCACGTGACCCTGGGGGTGGTCACGTGACTTCGGGGGGGGGGGGGTCACGTGACCTCGGGGGGTCACGTGACTTCAGGGGGGTCACGTGAATTTGGGTGTCACGTGACCTTGGGGGTCACGTGACCTTGGGATGACCTTGGGGGCCACGTGACCTTGGGATGACCTTGGTTACGCCGACGCCGACGGCGACGGCGACGGCGACGCCGACGCCGCTCAAGCCGGGAACGGGCCCCTAAGAGCTGCGCTCTAAAAATCAATTTCCAAATGCCGAATTCGAAATTCCCGCGTGATACGCGCGGGTGCGTTGACCTCAAGTATTGCGGTGTCCTGAGAGTCTACTTTCTTTCACGACTCCGTGCTGTTGCCACCGCGACCCAAAGCGAGGAGGAAAGGAGCGGGAGAGATAAGGGCGCCGGCTGACCGTGAAAATTAGGAACTGGGTGTGTCTGTCCCTCGTATATTTTCTGTGTTTTAATTCTTTCCGTGTGAACTGTGATCGTGAAAAACCGGTTTCTTCGTCCGGCTTTCCCGACTCACCAATCATCCTCTGCTCGAGCGCCGCCAAGTTTTCCGAGGGAGGATACAAATCCAGGAGGCGACATCACACCGGACTCTGATTTTTGGTATTTCAAAAAGAAGGGCCGTAGTGCGTTCGCAATTGCGTTAAAAACATGTTTTACGATTGCCGTTATAAAATTTCATAGAAATGTCGCCTACAAAGCTTCTAAATTTTATGACTTTTGACTTCACGAATCAAAAGAAGCGAGGAGGCGTAAAGCGGGAGAGGAAAGCGCCCAAAATAAAAAGGCGTGCGCGCCTTTTTATTTTGGGCGCTTTCCTCTCCCTCTGTATTTTATTTTGGGCGCTTTCATCGCTCCCCTGTAGTTCCGTTTTGCCTGTCATATAGGCCCCGTGCTAGCCATCAGTTCTCTTTGTTTTGTTATCGCAATGACGGTTTTACATTCGCCTTGCTCATTTCAACTGATTTGACGTGTTATCGGACCAAAGCGCTGATTCAGTCACTACTAAGTTGACTTTGGTAATATCTAATGTCATGAGAGATTTTATTCCAAAACAACAAGCAGGTAAATCTAAGTCCTAGCTGGTTTTCAAGAGAGCTAAAGCGCCTGCTTCGTATAAGGTCGCACTGTAATCGAATGTATAAGAAAACTAGACTTAACGTCTGGTACCTTAAATTCAGTGTTTATCGGGCTCTAGTGAAAAAGGTATATAAGACTAGTAAACTTTTGTACTCTTCGAATGTTGAAAAAGTTCAACTAAAGAACCTCGGACGTTCTGGCGCTATGCTAAACACCACATGCGCCACAATGGACCCAATGTGTCCTTATGAGAATCAACTAGCTCTCTGTCCTCGCCAATTGACATAGCAAACTCTTTTTCTTTATTAGTTTTTTTTTTTTTTTTTTTTAATAATAATAATAATTTATTTGGGTAGATATTTCTTCAAATCGAGGCACGGGTCTGTCAAAGCCAGTAAAGGCTTGTGGGACAGCACCCTACAGGTCATAGTCACAATATCCCCACACACAAACAGTATCAAGCTCATCATACAGTATCTACTCTCGAATGAAATAAAATATGATAAAAAAAAACATACACATAGGTTCAATAACTACACTGTGATGCAATAGATGGATATGTAAAAATAAAAACTATACACGCGCACACACACTCACGCATAGTTGTGTAGTTCAATTGAAATCTTGGAGCACTTGTTTGAGTTCTTTTAAAGAGTTCACACCATATATGGTTTCTGGCAAGTCATTGAAGGTTGAAGGCACATAAAAATTGCGAACACGTTTTCCATAGTTTGTGGTGATAAAAGGCACTTTATAGCGTTCGGTCCGACGAAGTGATCTAGACACTGTGTGAGGCTCTTTATAGTTATCGTTCCAAAAATATTTCAATACAACAGTCTGAATGAATAAAGCATGGAATAGTGGCAAACCTAAAGTTGTTATTTTTTCTTCTTCAGTTTGTGACGATGAACAGTAGACAATGCTCTTAAACATTCCTTTCAAAATTGAATCAATTTTTCGGCACCATATCACAGACCCATGCCCGAAAATTGTTATGCCGTACCTTAAAACACTGTACGCTAACGCTTGAGCTATCATCTTTTTGGTTGATATAGGAATTAATGATCTTGTATTATAGAGTAAGCAGGACACCTTTCTCAGTTTTTTACAGATATAAGACATGTGAAAATTCCATGACAAAGCACTATCAAACTCAATTCCTAAGTACTTAACCTGATCTGCATAAGGCACTGGGCAGCAGTTGCTGTCTGCACAGTCAGATGTATGCATGTAAAGTGGATGATCAAGTGTTATAATTCTTAGGGGATTATGAAAGCATATAAGTTTAGTTTTTGATATATTTACCTCAAGACAATTTCTTTTAAACCAGTCAAGTAAGCAGCACGTGTCTTTTTGAAGTAGCGTCATTGCTGTAGCATAATCAAGATGGAGCGAGAGCAACACCGTGTCGTCAGCGTATTGGAATAGTCTACATGTGGAGACAGCTTTGGACATATCGTTGACAAACACGTTGAAAAGAAGAGGTGACAAAATAGATCCCTGGGGGACTCCAGCTTTTAAATTGACCTTGGAGCTTCGTGTATTGTTTATAGAGACTACTTGTGTACGGCCGCTCAAAAAGTTTTGAAGTAGAGAAAAGAATGGACCGCGGAATCCAATTTTATGCAATTTTTTAAGTAGAATGCTATGGCTGACCGTGTCGAATGCCTTCGCCACATCAATAAAAAGTGCACACGCGACTTGACGCCTTTCAAAAGCAAGATGCAGTTCATCAGAAAAATCTTCCAGAAGTGGTTGGGTACCCCGGCCACTAACGAAACCATATTGTCTAGATGATAGAATATCAAAGCTATCTAGATACGACGTCATAGTATTAAGGATATGTTTTTCCAAAATTTGGACTATGCAAGGTAAAATTGAAATTGGACGGTAATTGTTAAGTTTTTTACGCTCTCCACCTTTGAATAAAGGCTTTACTAAGGCACTTTTCAAATCATCCGGAATTTTCCCATTGGAAATGAAACCATTTAACATATAAAGGAGTACGTGCTTTATAAAATCATAATTTCTCCGTAGGTCTTTTGCATTGATTCCATCTATACCAGGGGACTTGTTTGATTTAAAACTGAAAAGTGCAGTTCTAACATCAAGCTCCGTCATCGGAGGAAGGAAAGCCGAAGAAGCATTTGAGTCTACAGTCCCTGCCGAAAACAGAGCGTCATCACGGGCTACTCCGGAGAATTTAGCGAAGAACGAATTAAAGTCCTCAACCAGTTGCGTTGTATCGTGACCGAATGCTTTCTCGAGTGTGTGATCAATTGACTTATTATTCCCCATGCCTCGTAGTTGATTCACCAAACACCAGGTATGTGATATACTTGACCTTGCTTTAAAAAATTTATCTCGAAAATATTTTCTTTTTGCCGAACGTATCAGCGCGTTTAAACGATTTCGTGTAATGCGGAATTCTGTCTTCAACTGAGAATTTTTTGGAGAACGTCGGCATCGCGCCCAAAGGGTATCTTTAGACCTAATTGCTAACAAAATGTCATCAGTTAGCCAGCTGTGTTCGTTCCGACGTCTCCTCACCGTGATGACCTTTTTTGCTTGTATCCTGAAGGCACAAAATTGATCTCTAAACCTACTGTAAACGTCGTCAAAGTTATCACTAGATAACAAAATGTTCCAATCATTCGTCCTAACCAAGTTATCAAACTTCGTTCGATCAATTATTTCAATTATTTTTGTTGTCTCTTTTGGTGGTTTAACATTGAGTTGTGGCATAAGTTGAGATGCCACGAAGTAATGGTCGGAGAGTTTTTGCTGAATTACTGCTGATTTTGCAACTATATTCGGTGCGCGTACATTAATATGATCAAGGCATGACGCCACAAGGTGATCCTCTAAAAGTTCTTCTCGGGTAGGAGCAAGAATTAAACCCTCAATACCAAATAGTGCCAATAGGTTAAGATAATCACAAACAATAGACTTGGTGGGTTTAAGCGTGTCAATGTTAAAGTCGCCTATTAAACAAATATCATCAATAGACTGAAAATTGTTAAGCGTAGCTCGGAGTTCGTTCAAAAATGTTGAAGGATTACCTGACGGAGGCCTGTAAAAAGCTAGAAACATTAACGACCACTTAGAATTCGATACATTCAGTGATAGTGACTCGCAACTAAGAAAATTTACATCAAGTTTTTCAACACGCCAGATATCTTTAACAAATATAGCAATCCCTCCCCCTCGTCCAATTATACGTGTTAAAAAGAACGGCTTATAACCTGGTATCTGGAATTCATTAGAGAAGTCGTCTTTAACATTGATTTCTGTCAGTACAAAAACATCGAACAATTCTATTGTATCATTCACAGTTGCTATAAACTGATCCCAATATTTGCGTATACTCCTAATGTTCACATGTAAAACACCAAAAGCGCTATCACTCAATGGGTGCAAGAAGTCTTGAAGGGACGAGAAATCCGAGCACCGACAAAATTGTACTTCCATTATTCTAAGTCGTTTTCATGTTCGCAGAACCGTTTAGTAATGAGAAAGATTAAACAATCTTCTCTAGGTCGTCCAGCCGATGGATACGGACAACTGGAGAGGATTCGGTCTTCTTTGTGAACAGCTTACCGTTCTTGACCCATGTGAACTTGTATAGCCTTGCCTTTGCTCTCTCACGTACCCTCCAAAACAGTTCCTTGTTCTTTCGGGTTAGGTTTTCGTTGACGAACAGTTTTGGCAGTGACCCGTTGGCTGCAAGAGTCCGCAGCTTTCCTCTTGCGGTGAGCCATTGTTCTTTGACTGTCATCGAAGAAAATCTAATCAGTATAGGTGGAGGTACGTCCCGCCTAGATGGTATACGATGCACTGTCAGAATGTCTCTTGGGTGGAAGTCAGGAAGGCCAAGTTGACTGGCTAACTCGCCCACCACAACAGGAAGATTTTCGTTTGCGGAATGAGGCAGCCCGTGAATCTCTATATTGGAGAGACGACTGAACTGTTCGCTGTCATTGAGCTCCTCTTGTAGGTGTTGAATGGTTTCAGACTGCTCCGCTATCACTGTTCTTAAAGATGTTGTTTCAGTGCGGAGCTCTGTTATTGAGGCGGAGTTGGTGGTAGCTGTCGATAGTAGGGAGTCATACCTGTCTGATAGAAAGTCAATGAACTTCTGAACCTCCGTTACGGTGGATTTGAGGTTCTCCACTACCGGCTTTAACGTCAAGAGTTGATCCATCTTGGATGGTAGATCAAGGAGGGACTCAACATGTGTCTTGAGTGAGGCTAGACATTCCATCCTAGATTCAAGTGATCGAAATTGGTCACCAGTCAAGGGAGATTCACACTGTGACACAATTTGGGAATCAGCCCCACTATTTTGTTGTCGGCAAGGATGGCAGCGCCAGACCTCCCGTTTACCAGCACCCATGGTTTTGAAGGTGCTTTCCGCAACACCGGAGCACATCTTCCCCAGGTGAAGCGACCTTTTGCAGTCGGCGCAGGACATATGGCGGCCATCGCTGACAATCTTCTCGTGGCATTTTGCACATTTTGATGGTTCAGAGTAACATTTTGATGGTTCAGAGTAACAGCAAGTTTAGTTGCTGTTACTCTAGTTCGAGAACTGCTGGTACTATATAGACAACTTTAACGAAAGCACCGACTTTTTATCTGATTTTACTGTCGACGTCACAGAGGTTCTCAAAGCTATTAAAAAGTTAAAACCTAAGTTCGCTACGGTGATTGATGGTATACCCAATTTTATTATTAAGGCGTGTTCTGATATATCTGCTCTCGTCTTGAAACATATTTTTAACCTATCTCTCATGAAGAGTGTTTTCCTTGGTCTGTGGAAGTATTCTATAGTCGTGCCCATCTTCAAAGCTGGTGATCCGTCACTAGTGAATAATTACCGTCCCGTTTCGTTAATGTGTGGTTACGCATGGTTTTCAAAATAGTTATGCGAAACCGGATCTATAGTTATGTCAGTCAGGAAATTTGTCCTGTTCAGCATGGTTTCTTAAAGGGGAAGTCTCTAGAAACAAATTCGTGCTCTGTTCTGAATTTTTCTGTACTGTTAATCACAAACAGAGACCAACTCTATGTCGTATATTTTTAGGTGTCGAAGCCCTTTAACCGCGTGGATCATGCTTTACTCTTTCGCAAACTTCTTTTTTATGGCATGTGCCGTGAGCTGTGTGAGTGGTTCAGGAGTTGCTTAAATTTACGCTGAAATACCTTTCTTTCTAGCAACTCATTTTCAAAGTGTTTTATATCGACTTCTGGTTTACACCAAGGGCCGAACCTGGGATCACTGTTGTTTATTTTATTTGTAAACGACACAGTATGATGCGTCAAGCATTCGAATGTCCTTCTTTTCGCTGACGACGTCAAGCATTTTTTAAATGTTGAAGACCTCGCTGATAGCATTTTAGTGCTAAGTGATATTGGTGCCATTCCTGAGTGGTGTGAAAAAGATGCTTTGACGTTGAATCCAGGAAAAACTAAATTGATTTATTTGTCAAGAAAACGGGACGTCTTCTTTTTCCCCTATGTTCTTGAGAGCAATGCGATAGATCGTGTATCTCTTGTAAGATACGTTGGCGTCAACATTGACACTACTCCTTTATTTACTGCCCTTGTATCTAAGATTGTCGGTTCAGCGACAAGAGAGTTGGATATGATCACTCGGTTACCACGCTCTTTCACTTCACCGTATCTGTGGTGCGTCTGTACTGCAGCCTCGTACGCTCAGTATTTGAAATCTGTTCAATTAGTTAGAATTCACCATATTTAACCCAAGTTCAAATGATTGAAAATGTGCAGAAGAAATTCATTCGAAATATTAACGACCAATACATTCGTCGCAAATTGTTTTAATTATAATTTGTTGCCATCATTATCTAGCCTGGAAGGGCTATCAACGAGGAAAGGCTATTAGAGACATTCATTTTCTTCCTAAGGTGGTGCATGGTACTGTGAAAACTGAGAGCTTACTTGTGAGTATAGACTTTAATGCGCCCACTAGAGCTAGCCACCATTTTTAACATTTTACCCAAATAGAATTTGTGAGTCGTCACTGTTATCTGGCATACAGTCTGCTTTTAAGAACATAGACAATTGTGAATTGGATATTTTTCTTGATTTTGCTAAATTTAATCCATCCTTGCAAAAGTGTATTTCATCTGACTCAAAGTTTGTGTTGGAGTGGTATTTGCATCGCCAACTTGTATTCACGTCCTTTCACATGTTTTTGTACATGTGTTTCTGTAAGCACGAGCTGAACAGTGCACCACACAAGAAGGGCTTCATAGCTGTTTGTGAGCCCAGGAACGGCCGGAGGGCCGTTCCTGGGAACGACATAAAACTGAAACTTGATTCTTGATTCTTGATCTTCATCTCATGGCCACTGATTTCGTTTAGTTAATTAATGTAGCTTGAAATAAAATCTGTCTATATTATCTTAAGTTGCATTTCAGTTTGTCTTTTAATTGACATGTTAAAGGGATACTGAACCGAAATTTCGAGCTCACAAAACAGGGCTGTGCAGATAGGCGGGACACAGCAAAACCAAAAAAACGTCGCTCATACAGCGATATCTGTAACGGATCGCCGTATTTTCGGAAATAAGTGCGCAAATGAACACGGCGGACGAAGCCGACGAGAGAAGTCACGTTACGATTCTCGTTCCCTCTCCTCCTCGAAACGTCTCGGCGAGCTGGTGAACCGAAGCGAGGAGGGGAGAAGCGAGGCCACTCCCCTCATTCTCATGTTCTCCAGGAGAACAATGACGTCAACGACCTCGCTTGATCGCGCATTTCTTTTCCAAAAGTACGGCCATCTGTTTGAGATATCGATATATGAGTAATATTTTGGAGTTCGTAGCGTCCCGTTCCACGCTTCTGCGGCTTTATTTTGCAAAATTAAAATTTCGGTCCAGTACCCCTTTAAACGCTCTGTATCTTATATGATCATTTTTTTAATGATCCCACACTACCCAATTTTCTATGGGAAAATCTCACTTTAATTATTTGTATTTGCTTTGTGAAAAAAAATAAAACCCACGTTCGACGCCCTGAGGGTAACGTGTTAATAACGAATTTTACATCACAGCGTGTCGCAGAATTCCCTTTTTGTTGATACGCACCCACGATTACAAATATTTTTAGTATTATAGCTATAGCCGGAGACAGGTCAATATTGAAATGGAAGCTCCTCCCAGCTCTTTCCACTTCAGCGGAGCGAACGGCGGAGAGGAGGTTGCCTCCTCTCCAGCGTTCGCTCCGCTGAAGTGGATAGGGGTGAAATGAGCTTCCACTTGGTTCTTCACCTGTCCCCGACTATAGACCTTTGCATCGCTTACCGCCCGGGCCAAAAATGATGAGTCAGTGAGCTGCGGCCGCGTGCGCACAACAGAGCTACAGCGCATGCTCAGAATGCGTTCCACAGCCCAGCGGACAAAGATGGCAGGGCGCAGAAGGCAATTTTTGCAAAGATCCATAGCGCAGCAAAGCAACGCAACTTGTCGTAACCAATAAAGTGGCTTGTCGATTTAGTTCGCCAGCAGTCGAACACCGACTGCAATCAGCTCCAGCTTGGTGTGACGCAAATTTCTGTATTAACATGCGACCCTCAGGAGTTTAACGAGGGTTGTGCTTCCGGCAAACATCGCGCGTTTTAACCAAACGCGCGATGCCCATAATCGACCGAGTTTCAGAAATCCGTCGGTATCGACAAATTTCCAGAAGCAAAAAAAAAAAAAAGTGACAATGAATAATTTGAATTGTGTGCAGGATCCAGGATATTTAAAAACTGGGCTGGCCTTCTACATTGATTGCCTCCATGTCTTTAATATAAACATGTGCCCTAAAACGTTCAAATAAAAATATATTACAAAAAATTCGTCAATTATTCATATATTAGTTGCATTCTCTATTGAACACTGTCCGCGGGGCCGTATGACTCACCCAAACAGACGACATTCGTGTAGCTTTCACGACTTCTTAAAAACAAATCTGTACTTAACAGAAGAAAAAACACACACACCATGTATACACCAGCATGCTTGCGGTCTCACTGTAACTTCGTTAATATTTTTAGCGCGCCCAAAGCCCGTCAAATATCCGTGCTCTCCTCTTCCGATTCGAAATCCTCCATGCTTCTTGCTTTGATAACGTAAAAGTCAAAGGAATTTTTATAAAAACGGAGATGTTGCATGTCGTATCTGGGTAACAATTGTAAGTCCCATTCATTAAATATGTTTCTTACAACCATAGCAAACGGAGTACACCGCTGACTCCGAAATATAAAATGCCAGAATGCAGAAGTACAGGGAGTTCCCAGGAGAAGAGATCCTGGTTTTTCGGTCTGGATAAATACAAAAATAGGAACTTTTAGCAAACCGTTAACGTGTTCCGCCGACCACACTACTGAATTGCTTTCTTTCTAAGAGCACTGCTAAAAAATCGGGAGGTCCACGTTTCGGCCGTTTATGAAATTGCACGATGAGGAGAAACATTTTTTGTTTCATGTGACAAAACGACAACTCAATGCTTTAAAGACGGCTTCGTGTTCGAAGCGGAATACTTCTGTTCAAGGACGAGGATACACTCTTGAATTTGGAGGGACTAACTTTGGTCACAACACCCGATAATCGCAGGTTTAAAAAAAAGTGTCAAGTGAGTTTACTCCTTTTTTATTAGCAACATTAGCAGCACAAGTCCTCGGTTACTGTGATAAAATCGTAACGGAAGAATTAGAAAAGAAAATAATGTTTTTATACTACGAGCCTCACTACTGAAGGGGGAAAGGAAGTTTATAAATCGTAATGATGAGCATAACATAGCTATGTCCTTCCGGATTCACAACTATTTCCTATAATATCAAACCTTTATCAGCTGAACTTGTCGGTGTTCGATGAAATGGCGTCGGTGAAACAGCATTCAATGAAATAGCGTTCTATGAAACGGTGTTTGATGAAACGATGTTTGGTGAAATGGCATTCAGTAAAATGTCCAGACCCACTGATAAATGGACATGATGTTGCTGCTTGGAGATATGTCTGAGCGCGACAATTTTCGGGCGTTTTGTGTGACAACCCGAAGATTTGCGTATTCAATTATTTCCAGATGTCCCTTTTCGCTTTCCCATCAAATTCGGTTGTCCATTAAAAGTGGGTGATCGCGATTAAACATGAAGGAAAGCAGCTCATTATCACGAAGTATACAAAGCTTTGCCCAGGTCACTTCCAACAGAGTGTTTACCTTCGTAACGCCCGCTGGTAGCCGCCGCTACTTGAAATAACAAGCTGCGCCTAGCGTGTTCGCCTTCATCGTCGCGAAGAACCCCCCGAGGAAAAAACCTTGTGAACGACAACCCCTGCCGGTGGTGAAAAAGATCTCCATTGCTGATGACGACTTGACGATCGAAGCACTCAACAAGGTGGTCAGTGAAGACGCAGTAGGCGAAACAGCAAGTGAAGAGGAGGCAAGCGCTGGAATCGCCGATTTGACCGGTGAAGACTCCACAGGTGAACCCGCAAGTCAAGACGAGACAAAAGACGCAGTCTCCAAAATCAACGTCATGAAAACTTGACAGGTAATGTAACCACGATTCAGACAGCGCAGTCGATGAAGAGGCTACTATAAAGGAGTATACACTGTGCGCCATATTTGTGGGTGATGTCTAGAGCGCATGCTCAGAACGAGCCCACATTAATAGGCTGCTAAGACCGGCAGTCTTGAGGGTGCGCTATGCACGTTGAAAAGGAACTGTGGAAGCTCGCCATCAGCACGCGCTCAGCAGTCGCGCACACAGCTATGGCCGCCAGTGAATACTTCCTATAGGCCCAGTCGTCAACAACGCTAGTGATGAGTGTGCACCCCAGACTGCTGCACGTGGCCCAACTGATTTTATGCACGTGCATCGGTTACAAAATCCACAACAACAAACCGATTCGCACGCAAAGCTGGTTCAAGATCTGGAGCCAGGTCTCGAGAGGAACAAGGCACAACTCAGAGGAGTTGAAGATGCCTTGTCTAAGACCCATTCAGAGCTTCGCAGTGCCCTGGCTAAATGAAAAAGGTTTCATGATCTAAAAAAGAGCCCCAAGAAACGAAGCAGGCTCTCCTCAAAGATCAGAAAAAACTCGAGCTCGCATTGACACGATTCAGTGCTCTAGAGGCAAGGGATAGCAGAAAGTGTTTTCTTGAGTGCTTCAAAGATAATCCAGCCGATGTCCAGTTTTATACTGACCTGTTGACATGCTGACGTCATGAGCATTTTGCAGTTGCTTGTTCCAGGGAAAAATGGAGAAAACATAAGAGTCTGGTCCACAACATATAGTGCAAAGACTACACGTGCTGGTAGGTATCCAACCTTGTCGTCGAGAGAGCAGCTATTTTTATAGCTTGTCCGCCTTCGTCTCAATATTTTCGTTAGGCATGTGAGGCACAGTAGTGGAGAGGGGGGTAGAGCTTTGGTAAGGACGCGGAAAAAGGAAGGAGTGGGGGAAGGGTTGTGTTGTCGGGGAGACCGAAATTCCGAGTTGAAGTGTGTGTTGGACTTTGGTGACTGCAGTTTTGTTTAAAAATGCAGGTCATGTGAAGAATCAAACGCTTGGAATGTGTTATTAAAATGAAGCACTCAAGTTTGAGACGGCGAACCCATTGACCCCTGTTTCTCAACAGTCGATGGAGCGGCGCGACGAGGTGACATTCCGATTTCGCTGACAAAGTTACGATCTTGCAAAAAGAAGTCGGTGCGGCCATTTTGAATGAGCGATGATTCCATTCCTGTGCTAAATGCACCTTTTTCCCCAAAGGAAATGTCCTGCGCAAAGTCCGCCAGATTGCGTGGCTGGCCGAGTTAGGCGGCGACTTGCACCACCTTCCTATCCCAGCCACACGCAACCTGAACTGCGGCGTAGTGAAGGACAACTAGCGCCTGTGCTGTCAACCCAGTCAACCGCTATCAACGATTAAAACACACGCAAAGTAATTTCTTGACATCTAGGAATCCACTGAAGGGATTGCGGGTCCTCAGTTGATTTCGAGAATTGTACCGCCATAGCTAGGCGTTGGAGCCAGCCACCAGAGAAATAAGACAGGCATAGATGATCGCGCGCCTAGGAGATAAGTGTGTCATTATACCCATCACTAACGTTATCTGAAAAAGACGCAGAATATTTATCACAATGATCGCAGTGGCTTGTGAGAAGAACGTTTTTTTTTTTTCCTCGTTTCCATTTATGACCGATCTGGTATAAACTTATTTCGTGAAGAGTTAAGTAGTACGCTGTAACCTCGCGATGAATCACCAACTGGCCCAAGGATTTGTCTTCACAAGCCTTCAAACAGCTCGCGTGCCAAGGGATTGAACGGGAGAGCGGGCCGCGGAGTGCTCGCCTGTGCGAAGAGCGCGGCCTGGCTCCTCGAGTGGCCGAAGGGGTCTGCCTGCCAGGCGGAGCTGGGCCTTCCGCACTCGCCGAAGGTGTCGTTCAGGAAGCGCAGGCCCAAGGTCATCTGGTCCATGATGGCCGTGTAGTGTGTCACCGCCTCGTCGTTCTGCGTCCAGCCGCCGCCCACGAACTGGAGCCGCCCTGCGCACGGGGATCGGCAGGGAAGTGCACATTTGTGACCAAGTGGGTCGCGCTCACACGTACGAAAAATGAGCAGACCTGTTGTAATACCACAGTCAAGTCGCAGCGACACGTCACGGCGAAGTCTTTTGGCATTAGTAGAGAGTTTTAGGGAACCGTTTTTGGCACTTCCGACACTGTACAATGGGCCCTCCGGTGCAAACTGCGTATATGCGAGTCTTCTGTGCTTGCGCACGCGCAGTTCATAAATCTGGGCCCATCGTATAGCATCGGATGTGCCGGTCACGGTGCCCTATAACTCCTTATTAAGACGTTGTAGAGAACGCGATGCTAGGGAACCGGTTCCCTAGTGTCACGTTCCCGCGCCCGGGAGCCTCGAGGTGAGAAATCTTACGAGCACGCAGCTCACTGTTCTACCTGCGACGAACGGCGAGGCGCTTCCTCGTCGCCGCCAGCGCATCCTCGCAAGTGTGTGTGACGAAAGCCAAGACACACACCTCTGCCGCTTTGCACCGTCACACTCGTCAGACGTCGGCGCGTCGTCCGCTTGGGGCCGCTTAGGGATCCACTAACGATAACGTAATGCGCAGGCTCGTCCTCTAGGTGGTATAAACCTTTCCAACGCGGGCGCCGCCTTCTTGATTCGCGAAACATCCGGTATGCGGGAAAACATCGTTTTTGCTCTAGCCACACCAGTGGGAGAGTTCACGTTGTCATCGCGACAATCGTTTTTTGTATTGCCTTTTCCCTATCATTTTGCTTGTTCCAGGTTGTAATGGCTTCCTTTTTTCATCCCCCATACCGGATTTGCCAAGTACGTGGCTGGGGACGAATGTGAACGAAAAATGTGTATTGACCCCATAAGTGTAACGTTACAGCTCAAAACAGACAATTGCTAGGGACGTTGCTATGGGCGAATGCATGGGGCAGGCTTTCGCAGAGAAAAAACATTTTTTCTAAAATCGGACGTGGAATTTAAAGTTCGAAAATAATTGATATAGGAAACCTAGATTTTACATGTACCGTGATCGGCTGTTTCGAAAATATGTTTCGGCGAAAACGTCCGGTTTTCGAGACGTCTCGAGATGTCGGCTGGTGACGACGAAGGCATGACGAACGCACACGGAATGACTAAAGTATGCCGTCGGCCACATTTCGAATTCTTCGCGTGAATATACAATTGTGATCTTGTATTCAATTGGTACACAGCAGGTCTGGGAAAACTCGTTGTGTTTTTAAAAACGAGCTGCATTTGCTTGTTATACGGGACACTGTGTGACGAAATTGATCACACGTATGGACATGCACAAAAAATTCAGCGAGAGAAGATACTGTTTAGAACATGATATCAATGCAGCTTCAGGCCCTCTTTTTCTAATTTTGCAGTTGGCGTGCATAGTAGATAACGAGCAAATATTTTGTCTCTAACATAAACGGTTCGAGACCCCAAACTTCGTTTTTCAGCCTCGCAACATGAGCGTGTGATTCGTACCTGTTTGAATATATCCTGCCAATTGTTCAGTTTTCATGAAGATGCCAAATGGCGAAGCAGCTGAATAATCACATCCGGTAACATATATATATATATATATATATATATATATATATATATATATATATATATTTTACGGACACTTCGCTTGATTAAACAAGTGTACACTGAAGCAACCTCTGTTCAATCAGAACTCTTTGAAACGAGGGCTGGCCTGCACTTCGACGTTGATGCACTTCACGTCGTCGTCAGAAGCTATTCGTCGTTAAAGTGTTTTCACCTCCTCAAATATTGCACAAGCGAGCTCCAAGGGCAGGCGTTCGCGCTCTTGTGCACCTCGAACGTCGAACAAAGCAATGCACGGGCACTCTTCGCTTCCGAAATACCGCAAAATGTTGAACCCAAGAATTGAAGCTTCGTCGCTCGTCACCAACTTAAATTAACGCAGTCGCGTAGTTCCTCAGAAAAAAAAAAAAAAACAGTAAACCCGCGGAGCCATCGTGTTGTCTGCTACCAAGGCAAAACCGGCTGTGAAACTATAATCTTGGCTTTTATCGTCGTTTGATGGTACTGAGACCAGGGGCGGGCTTACTAATAGGGAGAGTGGGCAGCCAATTTGTGACTGTGCCCACATTAAATGGATCTTTTTTTTTTTTTTTTTTTAATCTATCCCTGATTTTAGCTACTTTGGGAATTTTGACTCCTCCAAATCTAGCTACTTGTGAAAATATTAACACCAAATCTAGCCGACTCCTTCTTCCCCCTCCTCCCTCCTCCTCCGAAACCCCGCTCCTTATGGAGGGGTGGATGAGCAAAAGTCAAACTTGTGAGTTTTACGTGCCAAACCAACGAGGGGGATGGGCACTGGTGAATGCTGCCTAGGGAGGCAAAAACGAAAGTCCGCTCATGACTGAGACTATCAAAAAAGTGGAGCGTGAGCGTGAGTTGGAGTACCGTGTTGCGTTAGCCCGCCTAGCAACGACACGACGACGATCTTCCCAGCCCAGCTTCGGTGAGCATTTAGAAGTTTTCCTGGACTTCAAGCTCTCCAACTAAGACTTTTGTTTTCCGAAACTTTTTTTTTTTTTTATTTCCGCCGCCGAACGTTTGCTTCCCGGTATATTTGCGCCGCGAGCGTCGCGATATTTTGGCGTCGAGTTCGGTTTGTTTCTTTCTGGCCACGCAGCCCAAATGTTCGAATCGGTGTTCTTTATTGCTGAACGCTTTTGAGCGTTTTGTAGGTCTTTTTATATGGTCGACTTGAGCGCCTTTTTATCACCTAATCAAATATGTTTTTAGCCTCTGCGTTCCATAGCATATATTTTCCTTCACACCTAGCGTGGACCCTCATGGCTTGCCGCCGGTCTGAATCTAACATTTGTTTTCTTTCTAAGTAATTTGATGTTTTTCAAACGGAGTTATAATTTTTTTTTATTAATTGTCTCTCACTCTGTGCCGGTATTACGTGCCGCCGATGGTCGCCTGTGGGTTAAGATCCCTGGACTAAGCATAGCTGACCGCCGACGGTTCCCTCTGGACGAAGTATGCTGGACTACGTATGCATGACTCGGTCCCGACGCTCGGCGGCGGACTAAGTATACTAACTACGAGTAACTTGCCTCCACACTCTTAAAAAAAAGGGTACTGTAGTACCCTCCTTGAGGGGGGAAAAAGACGAGCACACAGGGCAACCCCTTTTGGAGGTAACGTTACCGCCTGCAACGAGGGTGCAAACTTACCTCCTTGGTTAGGGTGCAACATTGCCTCCTTTTGGAGGTAACCTTAGTTCCTTTTGGTGTTAAAAGTGCATCCTTTCAGGGTCAGCCTTTTACCTCCTTTAGGGGGTAATTTCAAACCTTTTGAGAGGTAAGACGACGTAATTGAGGGCGCTGCTTTTACCTCCTTTTGGAGGGAACTATGATCCACTTTGGGGTTAAATGTACACGACGAGGAAAACTGCTCGGAAAACGCGCACTACGAGGAACAAACACGACAGGACAGTGCTGTCCTGTCGTGTTTGTTCTTCGTAGTCCGCGATTTCCGAGCTGTTTTTCCCATCATGTATAACAGCAACCAACTGGCCCAGTTCACCCCCTAATACAGGTTCAATGTACACTTGATGGAATCACTTTTGCCCCCTAAAACAAGGTACTATGGCCGTTTGTGGGTGTGCTAGTACATGTTTCAATGGTGGGCATTACAATAGATGAAGACGGCCTAGTTCTGAAAGTAAATGACAACGTTTTATTTGTGGCTGTCGCAGACAAAATGGCATAAAAATCAATGACATGACTATACATCTTATAAAAGTTCTAAGATGAAACCACTAAGCGCAATAAAGGCATCTGGAACAACACTTTCGGGGCTCTAGTTCGCGACAGTCAATAAAATTATCACAAAAAGTACATAAACAATCGGTGTCTACCCGGAAAATAACAGTGAATGCTTGGAACACTGCTTGGATTAGCGAAGCTTCACCAATACACGACTAGCAATGACTAGTACGTTGCAACTCAAGGAGAGCAGTACACTATGCCCGTCCTATCCACAGTAGTGCAATGAACGCTGGAGTAGAGGAAAGCAGACTCCGGGATTTGCTCTTCCAATGTGGAAAGAAGAAAGGGCTTGTATCTCCTGCTGCTAAGCAGCTGTATTTAAACCTTGCAAGCACAAATCAGTGTGAACATGGAACCACAACCCTCGAATGCTTTGAGGCACCAAGTATGAAGTACACTGAAATAAATTAAGTATGCCAATACTGCACAAAGCAAAAAGCTGTGAGTTCGGAAATTACAAAAATGTGACTCTAAAGAAATATCATTGACCTTCTGTAACTCTCAGAATCAACCATCCTGCCTTATGTCAGACAAAAAAAAAAGCATTAAACGAGTGACATAAAAAATTCCTAAACCTGCATAAAAAGGCATTAAAAGAGAAACTTCTTTTTGGCATTTCGTTTAGGTTCGAAAGCAACTCGTTGCACCAGACACCACATTTGAGTGTTTCAGATCAATTAAGTACTCTAGTGCAATGAATCTGCGCCTGAACTGGTGATGATACGTGTAGTCAAAGATGAAGTAGAGGCAGAATGCATCCAGGACTGCCTCAGCAGGCGACGCGGCTTCGAGGTCTCCCTCCACTGCCACATCGCTGGGCGCCTCAGGATTACTTAGGCTTGAGCTGACAGCCCCCGGGTAGATTGCACCGCCTGCCTGGAACCAAAAAAATTTGGAAATCATGTGATATGAAGTTGAAACATATCATCCCCAATTTAAATGAACTGTGAAGAAATATTAGATTTTTCTAAGACGCATTTTGAGCATTTGATGGGCCACTGATTCTAGCATTATAAAGCATCAACCATACTTACCAGACGTGACTAGTTTAACTGTTGACTAACCACCTCTGACTAAAATTATCACATGGCTGGTGGTAATCGTAGATTAGTAAGCCCTTTGTATTCGCCGGTCATGTTTAAATTTGTCACCCCGATTTACTTAGAAGACTAACAAATCTTAGTCAAAGGGGTACACTACTGTAGCTGGTTAGTATATACAAGTGCTGATTGTTGGGCGAGTTGGTATTGTACGTGAAAAAACATGAGTGCGCTTTAAGACAAGGACAGAGGAAGAACGTACACCACAGAACGCTACACCACATTAGCTACTCAGCACCACAGCAGACCCACATGACCGCCAACCCTAACTGCCGAACTTCGGCAAATATGCAAATATTTTTGCCGAAGTGCTCTACCAGATTAAAATTGAATGTATGTTTTATTTAAACATGAGAAGAACAGTACACAAGGTCGAAAACAAAGAAAAAGAACACACCCAAAAAGAACACACCGAAAAAGACACGCTCAAGCGCCTTGTGTGCCCTACTCTAATTTATTTACTCGAAGTATACCCTCAATTTTTTCTGGAAAATGAACGAACACCACACACACACAAAGAAAATATTAAAATCAAGAACCTCATTTCAAGTGCCCAAATGCGAACAAGAACATCAAAATAATATATCTGACTACGCTTACCTGCAGTTGCGTCCAAGGTAGCAGGCATCCAGTACCCTCAACGAAATCACCCTGCAACGTTGACGCAGTAGGAAAGAAATATATTCAATCAACTTCAAATAATGCAAACTCGAGTTATATCTAACTCGCCTACTAAATGATGTTTTAGAAATGCCTGATCACACGCAAAGAAAATGCCAAGACAATATTATTGCTAGTCTCGCTGCCGGTAACACCTTCATGACCTCATTCCGTAATATACTACTATTAATGTTTGTGAAGCGCACGAATGATTAGCTCAGACATTTATATTCGGTATTTCATAACGTGACATTTTGCCAAACTATTTATTAAACCTCGTTAAATTAAAAACAAACAAACAAAAACGTTGCTATTAAAAATCAGTGTTCAATACCGACTTTTACAAATATCAACGACGTTGAGAATTAATCGCGCCTGTTGGCCGGTGCCGCCAATGAATGCCTGATCGACTATTGCTCTGCGAAAAAAAAAAGACACCAACCACCTTATGAGATTTTCAAATATTTGATCAGATCCTCAATTTAACGTCCGACGCGACACACCAACGGCCCCAAAAAGAGGAAACCTCCTACCCCCTCACGCCTTAAACCTAGGCGACCCCCGATTCAAAAGGCGCCTTGTCGCCCGGCTCGCCGAACCGCCACTCTCCCCTTCCTCCACCCGCACACACATACACCGGGAAAAACTGCTGGTTACGCCACTGGTTAGCGAATGTCAACCTTCTAAATATGCGCTAGTGCAAGCGACAGTCATTTCTGTTCTTAACCGTGTCTGCGTTCGCGCCACACACTAATTTTATCGAACGCTTGACGCCTTCAAACGTGCCAACATGTCCGCCAAGCCTTTGTCTAAGGAAGACGGAGGTCGCCTTCCCGGGCGGTCATAACCGACGCCAACTGCCGCCCGCGCAGAATATTTCCTTACCTGCATACGGTGCACACGACTTGGATCTTCGACTGAAGTCAATGCAGTGCTCTCTGTGACCTCGTAAGAAGAGACTGAGTCGAACAGAACAATAAGGAACGTTCCTGCGCAGGGACGCCTCCGTCGAACGTTCGAGAAGAAAGACCGTTATGCCGTTATGACCGGGAGCGTCGACGGGGAAGGCGCCGACCTGTGGCGCCGACGCTCCCGGTCGGCCGGGCGAGAGCTCTCCCACGCATGCGCGAAGAATGACGTGTCATACGAGGAGACCAATTAGCGAACTGGTTTGCGCCTTTCCACAGCCAATCGCAGCGCCCAGGCTTTGGCAGTGCTCGAACACGTGCACCCTCTGGGAGGTAATATTTACCTCTTTGGTGCCCCTTCGAGGCGAACTTCACCTTGTAGCACCGCATTCCTAGTGTCCGCTGCGCCTGAGGAGGTAACAAGCGGAGCGCTTCCCCCCTGGCCGGGAGGAGGGTGGTAAAGGTGGTCTGTTACCTCCTTTTGGTCCCCTTTTTTCTAAGAGTGCAATGGTCGCCTGCGAACTAAGTACGCTGTGCTAAGTGTCACCCGCCACGGACAGTCGCGTGCTACTGCAGGCGACCGTCAGCGGCAAGTCATATGTAGTTCAATTGCTTGCGCTCTCGTTCATTTACTAAGTCTGGTGCACAATAAAAGACGAAAAAAAACAACAACAACGAACAAAGACGTCGGACTGCGGATCCCATTTTACGGGGTTTGATTTTCGTTGATCTATTTGGTGTAGATCTCTGGTTTTGATTGTGTACACCTATTTATGATAAGGAATGAGTTTCTGATATACTTCAGATAAGGCCAACTGAACTAAAATAAACACAAGCACAAAGAAAAGATCATACACACCCCTGTACTAACAACTGACTTCTCTTTTTCCGCTTCTACTACGTACCCCACATGAGAGAAATGTTTTCTGTTCTTCTTCTTTCTCTCTGCAGCGGCACGGTAGATGACGAAAATGACGGGTGCTGGAACACAGCCATGCGATGCTTTGAACAGAGCCGCTTTTGGGACACACATTCACCGATGAACTCCCTGTGGATAATCCCATCAAATTCCTGAACCTGGCATTGGAATTCCAGGGTAATCTCGTCTGCAGGAGATACCAAGCCATATATGCAAAGGCTTTCTTTCTGACTCGGGAAACTCCAAGAATGTAAAACGAGGCATGGCCACCACAGCTCTTCTATCAGCCCTTAAGAAGACTTTTCGCCATCAGGTCGAGCGAAGTTTTAAAACTCAGGTCTCGAGACTACAGGCAGCTGAATATCCAAAATCGCACCTTGTAGTGATTTGCGAGCATGTCTGCAAGACCATCAAGCACGGCTTTGGTTGCAAGAATAAAACCACAAAGGTTAAAAAAAAAAGACTCAACATGCGGCGAATGTAGTGCCCTATGTTCACGGGACGACCATAAAGTTAAAAAAAGGTTCCTGGACGGCAAGGCGTTCACGTGGTGTGTTCGGTTCCGAACAAAGCCTTTTTTGTGTATCGCAGGTTTAACCAAGAGCGAACCAACAACACGAGGGTGTGTGGCACAGCTCACAAGTTTCAATAAGCCCTTTATAAGAAGGAGGTGTTGTAGCGCATTCTACTGACTTGCGGCCGAAGTTACAATGGACAAACCGGCGGATGCATTAACGATCGCAAGAGGGGGCACACTGCATCAGTGAAAACCCTGTCAGCAGGAGGAGATTTGCCAACCCATTGTCGTGCGTGTCAATGTTTAGCACGGTTCTACGACTAAACATCGTGGTATGGAAGAGGAGAAAACTGGGACGTGAAATCTGGGAGGCCCTTGCATTGAAGTAAAGGGCGATAACTGCGTAAGTTCATCTTCTCTCCCGCTGCACGAAAACGAAATGTTCCTCGAAGGTTAAAGATTCAGTGAAGAAAGAAGGAAGAAGAAGAAAATAAACTATTTCCTTTGTGTGGGGTTCGTAGTAGAAGAGGAGGGAAAAAAAGCCAGTGTTAGTCCAGCGGTGTTATGGTTTTTGTGTATATGTCTATTCTAGTTCAGCTGGTCTTATCTGAAGTGTGAACCAACTTACTGAGCTTATGTCTGTTGCATAGTAGCTTTCTAGTTCTCTGAGCAGTCCAATCGAATATTCTAACCCTTATGACCCGCAAACACTTATCCTCTTGATCGCCATCATCCCCTGCCGAGCAAGGCTGCTATCAAGGTGTTTCAAAAAGAAGATCCTCGCAGATGAGGTACAGCAGTGCTTTGAGATTTTTGAACCCTCCCTGGGGCATGTCTAGCGACTTTCGGAAATTCTCAGGTCAGAGTCATGGCGTTAAGTCCGCTTACTCACAGATTTCATGGGAGTGATATGTCCCATCTACAACATAATCCTGAACCAAATGTCGAAGACATGATGCATGCCAGAGCGTAATTGGAAAGAAAGCTTTCTTTCTATATGGAAAGTTGACATGGCAAGAAAGAGCAAGCTTTGTCCAAAAATGTCCCCAATCCAGGTAATTGTAGATGTTAGTCTTTCGGCGCATGCGGAACGTGTGTTTGAAATAGGACCAAATTTCGCAATTCTACCAAGGATGGAAGCCGTGAAGAATGTGACGCTAGCGCGGTACATTGCGTCGAAAGCATCCCGAAGAGAAAATATCACAGATCATTAATGAAGGTATTGGCTGCCTAGCAAGCCTAAGAGTCCAAGCGCAAAAAAGGTTTAGTTTTGGATCAACGATACATAAATTGCACACCAAAGGCCTCTGGCGTCTCGTATCGGTTAAAGAGGGAGGGTTTGTGGTGCTGGATTTTGAAAAGTATGAGGGAAAGAACGCTCACGCCGTGGCTATGCACTGCATCCCAGTGAAGGAAAAATAACTAAGTCAACAAAAAGGCCATGCTAAATATATTCGAAGACAACTTTCCAGGAAGTCTCATAACTAAAATCAAAAGAAGAAAGAAGACCCACCTGTCTGTGTTTTGTTTTCAGCAAAAACACACAAGGACGGCGTTCGTTTTCGGGCTATAATTTTAGAAAGGAACACATGGCAAGGACAGGTGTCGACCTATCTGGCAAAGCAATTGTCCAGTGTACAGCGCAAGATCCTTTCAAAATTCAGAGCTCCGAAAGTAGGATCGCCTTTCTTCAACAGAAGGAGTATGACGTCATTTCCGGGTTTCCCAATGACATTCAGGACTTATACTGTCACGGGCGGTGATTCGAAAAAAACAGTAAATAAACAGGAGGAAATTAACGTTTACTGGGGCGAACTAATGCCCAAAATAAAGAGAATACAAAGAATAAGAACAGAGCGTCGCGGGCTTCGAAGTCGGCGTAACAGCAGGTTCGAACGCTGGGGCGAAACTGACTCGGCTTGCCAGGCGGAGCCCCTTTTGTACTATCGGGGAAAAATGAAATGCGAACAGAGGAGTGCGTGGCTCGCGGTACAGGCTGCGCCGCCTGGAAGTGAGCCTAGGAGCGAGGGTGCGTGGCCTACTCCGACGTGTTCACGCCCCTCCCTCTGTGCTTCCCAAGCTTCAGCAGTGCTCCTCTTAGTGCGCTGAAAGCTATCACCGCTATCTTTGCTGGCTCAGCGCGTGCGGTGCAAAGAAGCTCGCCGCACTCGCCGAGCAGGCAAAGATAGCGGTGACAGCTTTCAGCGCACTGACAGGCGCGCTGCCGAAGCTGGGGGAGCGCCAATCGAAGGGCGTGAACACATCGAAGTAGGCCACGCACCCTCGCCCCTAGGTTCACTTCCAGGCGGCGCAGCCTGTACCGCGAGCCACGCACTCCTCTGTTCGCATTTCATTTTTCCCCGATAGTACACGCGTGGGCTTCTGGAACAATCGACGTAGAAGGTTCGGTGCGTAGAACATTCTAACCTCGAATTAGCCGAGACGGTTCTCGAATTTACCAGAACATCACAATACAGCGTCAACAAAAATGTGTAGACGCGGCCAGGAATCGAACCCTGGCCTTCAGCGTGGAATGCAAGCGCGATAACCGTTAGGCCGCGGGCGCGCTTTTTTTTTTATTGCCTGTTTTGACAAAAACCAAAATTTACACACAATGTTAAAATCACATACACGGTGGATAGTACGCGTGCATGGACTAAAATTCTTTTAAGTTCTCCATTACATCTAGAGTTGGCATCCAGTCAGGCGGGCACTCTAAAGAGGAATAGACAGATTTTAGTTTCCAGACAGATTCTATAAAATACAATCTTACTGGGTGCACGTCCACATTGGCATGCCTAACCGCCATTCTGCTACGCCATATTGCATGCAGACCCAGGAGCATGACAAGATCCGCAGGAATTTCGTTATTTTTCTCCACGGGAAGGAACCTAATACCATGTGGTGTTAACGGTAAATCTTTTTTGATAGTCCGCTGGAGGACGTCCCAGAACAGTAAAGCGTCCCAGCAGTCTAGAAACACGTGTTCAATAGTTTCCGGCCTTTTACACAAAAAACAGTCAATACCCCATGGAACAAAAATATTTCTTTGGTCAAGCCACTTTTTCACAGGAAGGCAGTTTGTGTGTAACTTAAAGAAAAATGTTTTTATACACGGTGCGACTGTCATCTTTTTGACTCTGGACAAAACGCCTTGCCCTGGATCTGCATGAAACAGAGCGCGGTACACAGGCATAGGAAAGACACTATCAATAATATCACGCGTTAAACGCTTTCGCGTGACACTCGCCAAATACTCCTGGGAGAAACGTGCGGATAGAAAACGGTACGCCTCAACGACCTCACGAAGGAAACTACCAAGCCTGCGTTGCTCCCGACAATACGAAGAAACAACATACATAGGTAGGTGCTCTGGCAGTCTGTTCTGAATTACATCACGAAGAAAGGGGTTGGTTTGCTATCTAAGAAACATAAAACGCGAAACTACTTTCTTTACAAACACGTGAGACAGTGACGGTCCCCCCTTACAAACGCGAAAAAACAAATTATCGCGACGCACACTTTCACATCCAGACTGCCAGATAAACACAGCAAAGACGCGGTGCAACTTCTGTACGTTTAATCTAGAGCACGCCAAAACCTGAAGAACATACCAAAATTTCGCAAGTAAAAACATGTTACACACAGTTGCGCGCGTGAAAATGGACATTTCCCAACCTCCCCATTTACTAGACTTCTCGCGTATTTCCTCAACTACCGAAACCCAGTACGCATTGGAGTTTTTGTAATGCTGCAGTGGAACACCAAGATACCTGGCCGGCGTCGACGTAAAATTTATACCTTGAAAAACATCTGGTTTGGTAGCCCATGATCCGTGCCAAAGGCCACTACACTTCTGCCAATTGACAGCCGCACCAGTCACTTCGCAATTGTCCTTCACCTCGCGTGCTGCCTCGACAATACTTTTCTTATCCTTGCAGAATTGAGCAACATCATCCGCGTAAGCGAGAAGTTTGATTTCTATATTTTGGAGTGAAAACCCTTTAACAAGACTGTTATTCATTACGCTTCTGCAAAATGGCTCTAAATAAATGCTAAACAGCAACGGCGACAACGGACATCCTTGCTTGACTGATGACTCGACACTAATGCGCGGTGTCGGTTTGCCGTTAACAACAAGCTGTGTAGTGCATCCCGTGTATACCATTTGGACAAAACTGAGAATAATTTTACCGACTCCAACGTGTTCAAGTATTTTATAAAGTACCTGATGTTGCACACGATCGAAAGCCTTTTCCAGATCTATCTGGAGCATGGCTAGCTGGTCTAGTTCCTCATCGCACAATTCTAATATACTTCTTGCAGTGTGAATATTTGAAAAAATGGACCGTCCCTTAATACCGCAGGTTTGGTACTCTCCTACTATTTCACCAATAACAGTTTGCAATCGCCGAGCTAAAACTTTCATTAATATTTTGTAGTCCACGCTCGCTAATGCTATCGGCCGGTAGTTCCGGATGTCTCTTAACTTTTGCTCGTCGTCTTTTTTTGGAATCAGTACAGTGTGCGTGTTGAGAAAAGAAGGTGGCAACGTTTTAGTTTCGTACGCCTCAATTAATACAGCGTGAAGATGACCAGCTACGAGGTGTTTATATTTCTTGTAAAAGCCGGCAGTCAGCCCATCGGGGCCTGGAGATTTTTTTGTCGCCAGTTCATCAATCGCACGCTCGACCTCAGCCACACTTATAGGTTCTTCAAGCCATTCCTTTATCTCGTCACTGAGGCGTGGCATTACCGCGAGATACCCATCAAGTCGTGAGTCACTGCCGTGATCCTGCCGCCGGAAGAGATTACTGTAGTAATCAGTAAATGCCTTTTCTATGGCTTCGGGATGCCTACTCAGCACGCCGTCGAGTTCTATTTCAAATATTTTTTTCTTCTTTACATAATATGCTTCTGCGCTTAATGCCCGTTTCGTTGGCTGCTCGCCCAAAATGTATTTTTCAGCGCGGGCCCGAACAAGAGCTCCTTTATACTTTTCTGCTTCTAGTTCGGCGATTTTATTTTTAACTGTCTTAAGTTGATCCGCAAACCTTCCTGGATTTTCGCATTCCAGTTTACATAACCTTTGAAGATCGTTGAGAAGCAACTTTTCCTCTGCCTTTTTCCAGTATGCAACGGTGCTGGAGCGCTCCAGGGCACATAATTTAAATTCGCATTTAAACCGTTCCCATCTTACACTCGCGGTGCTATTCTCGTTGGTCATTTCGCTAAACAATAACTCGATGTTCTCGTTAAATATCTCATCCTGGAGTAGGTTGTTATTAAGCTTCCATAGTTCCCATCGGAAGCTGTGTTTTTTACGTTTCTCTCCGACAACAAGAGAGACCAAGGCATGATCGGAAAAAAAGACTGGTAACACATTGTAGTCATCAAAGCCAGTTAAAACTTCAATAGAGACATACACCCGGTCAAGGCGAGCATGGCTTGAGGACTGAAAGTGCGTATACCATACACTTTCGGTACGTCTTTGGAAATTAGCAACATCCTGCAACATCAACTCCGTTATCATCTCTTCTAAAACTTTTGTGCTACTATCGCGTTGAAGATGTTGGGTGGATCGGTCCCGTACGTCGCATACACAATTGAAGTCACCTAACAAAAAAATCTTTCTGTGACAATCTAAATAACTATAAATGCCCTCGAAAAAAACTTTTCTTGCATTCGAGTCATTCGGTGCGTATATATTAATTATCCGGTACCCAACATTAGAAATGATACAATCACATATAACAAACCGCCCTTCACTGTCGGCAATGACAGATTCAACTTGTGCATTCAACGATTTCTTTAAAAACAACATACACCCCCCAGACATTCCATTTGCGCGCGTTACACAAACTTCAAAATAATGTAAGAGAGGAACGAGAAGGCGCGCAGTCTCTTCGTCACTAGGAACTTTCGTCTCCAGGATCGCGAGGACGTCGATCTCGTTGTCAATGAGAAGCCTTCTAACCTGGTATTGTTTTCGACGCGAGGCTAACCTGCGGACGTTCAGCGTCGCGACCTTCAGTTTATTGAAAAGGTTGGACGTCCTCGCGAAACAGGGACTCACATAGTCGAGAGACTCTCACCAAGGGCTGGTTCAGGGCCGCCTCAGCCGGCCGGCTTGTCCGGGCCTCTGGGTTCAGACACGAAGCTCGGAGAAGGTCGCGGGACTCTCTTTTTCGTTGGCGCAGACTTCACTGGTGGTTCAGACTGGCTTGCATCGTTGTCAACCTTTGAGGTGTCGGACTCCTGTTCACGCGGCCTTTTTGAGGCGAGCGCACTAGCGTCGACCATGTTGACTTCGTTGCTTTGCTGTCCCTCAGTCGCTTTCATTGGCGCCCCTTTCGTTGACACTTTGTCCCTCCCTGTCGTCGCCTTGTCCTTCCTGGCTGACGCCACGGCAAGATTGGCAGAGGTGGCGGCGTCAGTCGTCTTGAGCGGGTGCTCCCACCCGGGTGGGTCAACTTGCTGGGAGGTTCCGCTCACAGGCGTCCCGGTAGAAGGACCAGCTCCCTTGATTGTCTCCTCCGCATCCGCCTCGTCCATGAGGTGGTCAGCGTTGGCCTGACCAGCTCCGGGGCCCGTTGCCGCAGCGTAGGTCTTGACGCAGTGGGCGGCGTCGTGACCAATCCGATGGCAGGACTGGCACTTCGGCGCCCGGCAATCGCGGCGGATATGGCCGGTCCGCTCGCAGCGCAGGCAGAGTGGTGCCCTGCCCGGCGCCACGACGAGCACCTGCCCTCTGGCAATACGCAGCTGATGCGGCAGTTTGTCCAACCCGAGCCCAGGGTTAAGCCGGATGACAGCCGTGCGTGTCATTGACCCGCAGTCCATGACTCCCTGCACCCGCCACTTCTCGGTTCCCATTTCGGTCACCGTGCCGTAAGGGGCCAGTGCGGCTTTCACCTCGTCGTCGGGGACGTGATACAGGAGCCAGTGGAGCTTGACGCGGATGTCGCGGTTGCCCGGGTCGACAACGATGCACCGTCGGCCCTTGACGACGAGGTCACCCGCCACAAGGGTCTTCCGCTTACCCTCCGGTGACTTGAAAGTCACGGCCCAGACGTGATTCATCTGGAACGCCCCCAAGGCGAGAACCCCGGGGAGCAGTTCCAGGTGGCCCAGGGCGTCGCGGAAGTCCTCGACGCGGTACGGGCGCCCGCGGATGTCAGCGTGCAGAAACACGGTGTTCAACACCGCAGCTCCAGTAGGCAGGGGAGGCAGTATAATCTGATAGTCCGAAGTAGAAGCGTCATGCCTGTCACCGCGGCCCGGCTGGGCCGCTATCACCGCTCCGACGGAGCTCATGATTCACCAACCGATCGCCTACGCTGCCGGAAGAAGAATGAGGCCGCGGGCGCGCTGTCTACTTGATCAGCTGCGCTCGCGGCAATATTACTCCATACGACAAGCAAGCATGCTGTCACTTATTGGAATGACCACCGAACAGCAGGGTGTCGCAGCCTTCCAAAACACATCCGGCATGAACCTGGACAGTTTCTTAGAGCTTTTACTCGTTTAACTGAAGGCAACGGTAGTGTCACACAATAATGTTCTTATGTAAAAAAGAGTGGAGTATGCCTTAAGTCACTCGCGGCCCTGTACCTCAGCGATGGTTTTGCTCGCGGCTTGCGGAAGTACTATTAAAGAAAGATTAAAAGATCCAGTATTAAAGGCATCTTCTGGTACGTCGATGATTTCCTCATTTGATGCAACGCAAAAGTAGATGACGAAAGGGACGGGTGCCTGGACGCAGTATGTGATGCTTTGAACAAAGCTGCTTGGGGCTCACATATACATGAACTCGCCTTGCATAATTCCATTAGATTCCTGGACTCGGCTTTGGAATTTAGGGGTAACCACATGTGCTGAAGATACCAAGCCAGGTCAAGCAAAGGCTTTCTACCTTTTGACTCAGGACATTCCAAGAATGTAAAACAAGGGGTGGCCACCATAGCCCTTTTATCCGCCATAAAGAAGACTTGTCACCATCAGGTCGCGCGAAGTTTTTATAAACCAGGTATCGAGACTACAGGAAGCAGAACATCTCAAATCGCTCCTGGTAGCAATTTGCGAGCAGGTCTCCAGTGACATCAAGCGCGAAATTCGGTGCACGGATAAAACCACAAAGAAAAAGAAAATGGCTCGACATGCGGTGGTGGTAGCGCACTATGTTCACGGGATGACACAACCTTAAAAAAAGGTTGCTGGACTGCAAGACGTTCATGTGGTGTGTTCGGCTCCGAACAAAGCCTCATTCATGCGTCGCAGGGTGAACCAAGAGGGAAGCAACAATGAAAGGGTGTGTGGCGCACCTCACAAGTCTCAATACGCCCTGTTTAAGAAGGAGGTGGTGTACCACATTCTGGTGACTTGCGGCAGAAGTCACACTGAACAAACCGGTCGATGCATCAAAGTTCGGACGAGGAAGCACGCTACATAAAAAAAGCCTTCAGCAGGAGGAGATATGCCAACCCATTGTCATGCTTGTCAATGTTTAGCACGGTTCCAGGACGCATTGTGGCAAGGAACTGGACAAAACTGGGACGTGCAATCCTGGAGGTCAATGCCATTAAGGAAAAGGGCGATGATTGCGTTAATGCATCTTCTCTCGCGCTGCACGAAAAAAAAAGTTCTTTTGAAGGCTAAGTATTTAGTGAATTAGGAAGAAAAAGGAAGAACAAATTTGAATATTTCTCTTATGTTGGGCTCGTAGTAGGAGAGGAGTCCAGCGGTGTGTATGGTATTTTCATTGTCTGTGTTTATTCTAGTTCAGCTGGCCTTATCTGAAATCTGAACCAACTAGCTCAGCTTATGCCTGTTACTGGATGAATTGTTATTACCAATTATGCAATTTATATGCTTTGAATGATTATGCATTGCCTGCTACGGGTTATACATACTTTGTTGATTGGCCTGCGGTGAACTCTTTTTCGTCACACTCGAGTGTTACATTTTTTTATGAATTTCATCACATAAACACATTTTATGTTAAAATAATGTTACTAATATGATTTCAATTCTGGTTGCCGCCGTCGCTTATAGATGGCGGTAGCTGTCCAGAGGGTTGTGTCGATATTTATCTGTCCACAGACACGAAACTGGGGAAACTAGTCCTTAACAGCTCCGCTGTAAAACTACGCGTGTGTACATAAGCTAATTTCTGTTTTTGGGCTTTCTGAACGCAGTGTTTACTCTAAACTTTATATATTGAAATACAAGTTCATGTTTTTTAAGCCACAGGGAGCGTAAAAAAGTAAAAAAATTAAACACCATCTCACATTAGATCATTTGGAGTTGAAGCTGCATTTGTATGTTTACGGAGCTGGCGGACGAATTAAGGCTTTTTCAGTTGTATTTTGTTCTGCATACACGTAAACTTCAATATATCGTTGTATATTACGAGACATACAACTATTACTTTTTTTGCGCAGTAAACCAGCTTCGTACCAGTTAGTTCTTTGAAAGATAGCACGAAACTGTTCTGCCATTCGTGACAATTAAGTGTCAAGAGGTTGTCGATCGAGGACCCACCTTCTCGCACGAGCCGGGATACCTGGTCCCTTCCTGCCGCGCTCTGGGCCTTCCACCAGCGGGAGAAGAACACGTTCTCGGCAGACACGTATCGTCTCTGCGGGTTGGCCAGCAGGGAGCGAGTCGTCGTGTCGTAGATGGAGCGCACAGCTGCACCAGAATCCAATTGCGAGTTAGAAGTGTTCTATCTGACCACTGGAAACATGTGTATCCTCCAAATGTTTTAATAATATGGCGCGAGCGGCGACTGGCCACTAGATCAGCACCTTGTCACGTCTTGAAGCGGCAAAAATCAACGAGAATAAGCGAGTGTGCCTTCTGCGCGCACGCTGATTATCATTGCTTTCGTAACTTCACGAGCCACAATAAGGCGCTGATCTAGCAAGATACAGAACAAGAATTGGGAGGCTGTACATGTTGTCTTTAACAGTATATTTGTACAGTACAACTATACAGTTGTACAGTCGCGGACAATGTGAGAGAGCCTTGTTGAGCGCGTGACTCCGAAAACTCTAGTGCTCTCTATCGTATGAAAACCGAGCTTTAATCGAGGCTATTGTCTACACGAGCGGCATTTTAGCGACTGTTCGATTTTTGTGATTACTCCTGACCTGGTCAGGAGGCGATTGTTCAGTTTAAACCGATTTTTCTGCTGCTTTTTAATCAAGCTATATGTGTTCGACGAAGCAAAAAAAAAAAAGTTTGGCCTTGTTTATTATGCGAACCGATTTTCAAACGCCCGAAAAATTATTCCTGAACTTGCCGACCGGATGATTTCAGCCTCGTTTGATTTCGCACTTTGTCGACAAACCCCTCTACAATTGGTGCTGTTAAAATCAGCATTGAATTCGTAAGAGCTAGTCAAGCGGGAGTGAAGATAAAATTTTAATAGCCGTGTATTCCTCGTCCGTGGCTGAGCTTTGTTTTGATTGATAGCGCTGCAGGACTTCTAAGCCGAGGGTTAGTGTATGTTTTCATCTTGTCCGCGAATATAGTGCTAGGCAACGGTCAAAACCCACCGACTACAGACAAGGTGAACCCTAATTGACAGTTCGACAAAAAGTAATCTATATTGTGCAATAAACGCACTACACTGACGCGAGACTGGGAGTTGCTATGGGGGAAGGGTCACAATATACTAATATGGCGGCGTCTACGCAGAGTTCATGTAAAGCATCTATACTTTCTTGTTTAACCATTTTTCATTTTACGCCTTTATTTTGCTTTCTTATTTAAGATTGGGGGGGGGGAGGGGCATGTGGAAAGCAGTGCCTAAAAAAAGATGTGCGTCTATAAATGAATCCTAAAAAACAAGGCGGATGGGTTTAATAAGAAAAGGAATGTTGACTTGGTTTCGTCACCTTGCAGCGGCACGCAAAGCATTTTTCCCACCAATATAAAAGCATGAAGAAGTCAATTGTGCAAATGCAACAGTCGAGCAAATGTCTTTCAGTCAACACTGTACAAACGACGAACACAATAATGAAGCATGTTCGGATTCTTGGTCGTGAACATTTGCATTATATCACAAATTGCCGCATCAGTGGTGTATTTCTTGGAATTGGACAATAAAAATTTTAGCTCGAACACGACATTGTGAAAAAAACTTCGACTGAAACCGGTCTCTTCATCCAGGTTTTGATTAATACTCCTGCGCCTGCGGTACGCGCCCGGGGTCTACCGGAGCGCCACACCGCGGATGACACCCAGTTGCTTCCCTACAAGCTGAATCATAAAACCCGGAAAGAAATTATGCTCGTCTTCCAAGTAGGACGGAGGACCACCACCATCTGGCAACACGGAACAGCACCGGACACTCCTTCATTGTGTCTCTGCAAAAGCGCGCCTATTTCGAGGGCCAGTCGGGACACGGTATCGTGAAAGAAACTTCGATGCAAACCCGTCTTTTTATCCAGGTTAGTCGCTAGCCCACTCCTACTTGTTCCCGTAGCGACGATACTTGTCTCTTGGTAATGTGCCCCTACGACCTTTTTGTGTATTTCAAGAGATTTCGGACTCTTATGCACTGTTTTTCTTGAATTCCGTCCTCTTGTTGCACCTGCTCCTCATCTTATCTGGCGACGTCGAAGCGAGCCCAGGACCCGACGGCGCCCCTCAATCAGATATTGTTCTGGAAGTGATTACCAGAATTGAGGTTAGTCAGGCTGCCACGCTTACCGCTATGTCGTCCCTCGGAACGCTAGAAACATGCCACTGACTCCCGCGTCAAAGATTTGGGTTAACGCTGTACCGCTGTCGGCAGACGTTTAACCCAACCAGGCAGACGTCTGCCCAAATGTTCACCTTCAAGAGGGTTACCGCGCTTGAACAAAACTGTGCTTCGGGTTGTCTTCTTACCGGTCAGAGTGCCCCGAACATAGACCATAGCACTATATTAGCAGCACTCAGTGTCGTCATGGCTAAATGTAACAACGCCCAAAACAGGCTTCGGCGCTCGAATTTCCTCTTCTTCGGCATGCCCGACACACAAACAGAAGATTGGTCCCCATCAGAAATAAAAGTGGTTTAGTTTTGCTCACACCACCTGGGCATCAAGCTTGATCCTTCGAATATTGAGCGTTCATACTGGCTTGGACGCTTTCGCGGGAAAGGAATCGCCCTATTATTGTTAAGCTCCTACGCTTCAAGGATTAAGAGCATATATATTGGCCTCCGGTTCTGCTATTCGCTGCTATTCGACAGAACCTGTCTGAGACCGTTCGCCTGGCACTTTCCAAGCTTTTTTTAATTCTATACCTCCCAATGCTCCTTTCAAAATTCGTTTTAATAAAGTGTACATGTCCGATAGTTGTTTTGTGTACGATCCTGTGTCTGTCTCAGTTATGGAGGCTCGCGCTTGAGTGCCCAGAAAGACAAGTCATCGCAATCTTGCTCCCTCTTTGAGAACTAACAAAAAAGTTATGCGCCTTGTTACTCGGTCGCACTTACGAACACCAGGAGTCTCTTACAAAAGTGGGATAGCAATAAACAGGCACATTTCATAGTTTCTTGTACATGTGACTCATGATCTTGAACAAGTTTGTGTTTGTATTACCCCTACACATAGCAAACTTGTGCTTCTTGCATGCTACAGACCACCCAACAGTGATGGTAATTTCACCACCAAACTGCGCTTTACCTTGCTAGAAATAAAAAAAATCGTTTCCCGCATGCCGATATTTTGATGGTTGGTGACTTCAAATTCCCGGATATATGGTGGTCGAGTCTCTCATCTAAAGGTCCAAGTGAATCGCGAAAAGTCCATGAATTAAGTTTAACGTTATACTTATCACAAATGGTTGACTCACCGACTCGACCAAATAATATCCTGGATCTTATTTTGTCCTCGTCACCCGGTCTTGTTTCCTGTATCGACTATAGTAACGGTTTCAGTGATCATATGTTATTGGAAGTCACGTGACTCAGCCTACAAATGCGAAAAACCCAGTGTCGAAAATGAGACTTCATATTAACAAGGTCGACCATGTTAAAACCAAGTATCATTTTAGAGACTGGGTTTTTCACTTGCAAGAGCCCTTGGAACATCCCAACATTTCTCCCTGCTTCTTATAATGCGATGGCTCCTATAGATATATCCTCCGCCGGTATTGTGGACCTTATTGATCGCCTCAAAGTCATCGTCCCCCGGAACCCATAGCATTTCTTCCAAAATCCTCAAGAACACGAAACATGTGCAGTGAGGTCTCCGCCTTAATATTCATCCAATTGTTTGCACAGTGATGTCTTCCCTCTGACTAGAAGGTAGGTAAGGTTATTCCGGTATATAAGGACGGTGATCGTTCGTTCTCCTCGATCTACACACCCATATCGTTAACTCGTATCTCATTAAAGACGTTTTGAACATAACATTTTTACTCATGTCATGTCTCATCTCGATGAAAACTGCTTCTTTTTTTGACCATCAACATGGCTTCAGGAGAGGGTTTTCTTGCGAGACGCAGTCACTAGAATTTACCCACCCAATACATGTAAACTTCGAAGCACTTCTTCAGACCGACGCGATATTTTTACATTGCTCGAAGGCCTTCGATCGGGTCCCGCACCTTCGTTTTCTAACAAAGCTCTCCGCACTTGATGTGCAGAAAGTTTCTGAGTTCGTTGATAGTGTCATTTCATAGATTCAAAATAGCCTTTCTTGCCGGGTACCGTTTTCTGTTACAGACAACCTAGAATCTGGGTTCGCAGCGTTACGTGTGGAGTTCCCCAAGGCTCGGTTTTCGGATTCTCTACTTTTCTCAATTTTTATTAACGATCTCCCATACTACATTTCTTCTGGAGTGCTTCTTTCCCTAGATGAGTGTGTATTGTACCGTCAAATCAATTCACCGGATGACCATCTCTTCTTACAGAACGACTTAGCTTCCAAAATGAATTGGTGCTCTGACTGGCTTATGCGTCTGACCTACTCAAAATGCAAGCTCGTCCATTACTCTCAGGCGCTCCATTTCAATATGAACGTACTTTCTCGGCAATCAACCCATTGAAGCTGCCATAAGTGTCTTTGTGTGTTCCTCAGATCTGACTTATTACGGACCGCACACATCAAATTCATTTGACTCGTAACTTTAAAAACTTTGGGTTACATCATTCTTTGCCTTCACTCGGCTCCTCCGAATCTTTTCCAGTTAGCATATTAAACATTCGTGCGACCAAAACTTGAATACGACGTTGCCATATCGAGCCCTTATCAAGCTTACCTTGTCACCCAGCTTGAAGCCATTGAAAATCGTGCCACTCACTATTTCCTGTCTAGATATGATCGCTTCTGAACGGTGACCGTTATGACGTCCCATTTAGACCTAACTTAGTTATCTGTTGTTCAGGACTCTGCCTTTTTTTTAATAAAATATACTACTACTATCCGGACATTAGAGCAAATCTCTGGCAACTTCCTCCCCGGTTTTCCCGCAGACTAACAAACTCTAGCTCTACGCAACGTATCTTCGATTCCTTCAACGCATATAATAACTCATTTGTTCCTCTAGTGATTTCCGAATGAGACTCTCTACCGGAGAACTTAGCCTCGATCATGTTCCCGTAATCATTCCGCGCTTGTTTAGTCTTGCATCTCGGAGAGTAGTTATTTGCCTGTGTGCGTTCTTCTTTTATCTATGTAGGCTCCATGTTAACACTAATTGATTGTGCATGAGTGCGTGTTATTGATCAATTGTTTTTATATTTGCTTTGTTCTTACCTCTTTTTCCTAGATCAGTGTTTCGTTAATGTGACTGCATTGTGAACACACGACATTTATATTGTGTGTTTTAAAGAACTTGAACCAAAGTTCTTAAAAAAAAGCGCTCCGGGTTTTTGGAAGGTGCACAATTTTGTTTAGTTGCGTCTAGTTATCCAGTTATATAAGACTAATAAGTTTTTAAATTATTCGTTTAAGAGCCGCGGTGTTAATCAAGCTGTTGTAGAGCGCATAGAGAAACACTCAATTAAGGTGTTTCCGATATGATACACTTTGCGCGCTTCTTTTTATCAGCCTAAGATGAAAGGCCGAAAAGTATGAGAAAAAAGACCACGTAACAACGCGTCCGTGGGTCGCGCTTGCAGCGTTCTCAGACGTGCTCTGAAGGAATGAAGCCCATCTTATCAGTGGAGCGCAGTGCGTGACAGGGCTTCGTGCTGTAGTAGTCCCAGAAGATAAGCGCGAGCACCTGCTGCCTCGGAGAGCGCGCCAGTGATAAGGTGGACTTAGTTCCTTCAGAGCACGCCTGAGAGCGCTGCAAGCGCGTGGTCACTAAGGTTCCTCTATATAGTATAGAGGGACTTTAGTGGTCACGTGAACTTTTTTGTTTTGTCTCACAGGCTTTCTTTTTATGTTAATAAAAAAGAAGCACGCAAAGGGTATTATGTACGAAACAATCTAACTGGGTGCATGTAAATGCGCTCTACAACTTTACAGTTCACACCTCGGCTCTTAAACAAATAACTTAAATAATTGGCTAATTATTCTTAATTAACTAAATAACTATGTGCACTAAAAACGCTCTATAACAACATACAATTGGTTTCGCCCTCGCAGAGCGCCCCGTTTTTTTTTTTTTTTCTTGTTGTTTGTAAAGTTTGGTGCAAGTTGTCTGGGAAACCCTGTACATTGATCACGAGGTGTTATTGTACATAAAAGAGACGCTGCTATATTAAGAAAAAAAGCATTACAAAACAATAAATTAGTAACATGCCCCTTGGTCTCAATAAAACTTCACGAAGTTCCCATTCCCGTCATTGATTTCTTCCAACTGATAAGACGTAGAGATTACTGCGAGTAGGATCATCTCTAAAAATTGCTAAATATTCGCGCGATTTTGACTTATAACTGATCAAAATAACCGGCACGATTTCATTTACAGAGTGATTTCTGTACTTAAAATATCAATATGGATAGGGCTGATTCATCTCTCACATTGGTAACTATGTTTTTAGTTGAGTATTATGAATACCTTGTTCAAACTACTTCTCGTACTTAAAAGTGAAAAAAGAAAGAAAAAAGGCGACAGCATAATAAGCTTTTGGAATTTCAGCAGTGCCGGATAAAGAGTTACGAGGGCCCGGTTCATTCAAATTCGGGGCCCCCTTTATTTTGTAACTTTCAACTTTTTTTATATAAAACAAATGCCAAGGCTTTGCCATATTGAATTTCTTAATATATTTCAGCTACCATGAAGTGTTGTTAACATACACAAATATTTCTGTAAAACTTACCTACTGTTCATATGTCGAAATATAATCGAAAATATACCAGAGGTTTTAATAATTCTCGCCTTGAGCACGAGAAGCGACTGTTTTCTGATAGCTAATATGAAGAGAAAATAAGCCCTACATCGAAATCGCAGGAATATGTGTTTGACTTTATTAACGTTTTCCTTTAGAAAAAAAACAACGTAATTATATATTTTTTTAATCTTCACCGCTTTATGAATTTTCGAGAGATACCGATAAATCTTTTAACATAAAAACGCGAAAATCAACACAAATATTTAATGACTTTGCTAGTAAATTGAAAAGACCATTCAAAGGTTCCATTCTTGTTTGACGTTCTAGAAGTCAAGGGATAACTATTACTTATTAGACGAAGTAGAAAATTAGGCCACGAAGTCTGCCGTAAATGTTTCAAAATGTCCAACCTAAATGTCCCAAGATACATTCTGCCTAATAACATCAGTGCTGATTGACGTATTCATGGTTCTCTGAATGCAGGGTATTTCATACAATGATGGCAACATCATTATTCTATGTAAAAAATATACCTCAGAGCCATGTCTTGGGAGGTGCAATAAAGGAGCACTACAACGAAATTTCGGCGCTTATAGACCGTTCCATTAGGGTCATAGCAGAGAGGGTAATAGAGAGAAAAAATGTCCTCTCCCTCTCACCCCAAATGTCGTCTGCTCCTCCGAGTGGGCAGTACATCCGGCTGGCGTGCAAACTCTGCTTAAAGGGGCCCTCCGGAGCTTTCTGCGATCGTCTGTTTATGTTGTTATATTGCGTAGTAGGTGCAAGTTAATATGTATACAAAGTTTTAGATTACAAAACCGCTTATTAAGCAGATGGCAGAAGAAATATATCGGGACAATTTTCTCTTGGAAGACGAACCCCCATTCCCTGCCCATCGCTAAAACTTGACCAATGGAAATGCTGCATCTCGCTGTGAATGCGAACGTTATTATTGCAACACTTTTTAAGCTTGTTGTAAATTATAGTTTGAGAAAAACGTAAACTGATTGTGGTGCGGGAAACATAGTCCGCAATGATCGCTCCAAAACCAGCGAACTATGTTTTTTCTGCAACAAGGTACTGCGGTGGGCTAGTTGGTTCATACTTAGTGTTTGAACAGCGCAAAGACGACAGGAAGATAGAAGAGAAGAGGACAGAACGAGCGCTGTTCTGTCCTCTTCTCTTCTATCTTCCTGTCGTCTTTGCGCTGTTCAAACACTAAGTATGTTTTTTCCCCGCAAGCTTGTTGCTAGGGGGTGATGCGTCGACGCGTCGGCTCGTCTGCTTCCCGGGGCGTCTGCAGGCGTGCGTTTGCGGGACACATTTTCCTTCTTCCCGTGGATCCCGACTCCGAAGCCAGCCTTGCGATCCTTCCACGTCAACGAGTCAAACTTTTCCTTGTCATCTGTGGAATGCGACTGCGTATTGCAGTGGCAGCGCGACGCTGCGGTGCGACGAACGACGACTGCCGAGCACAAAGTCCGGGTTCCTTGACGACGGTCCGGTTGTGTCCGAGAGATTCCTCCGCGGGTCGGCGGTCGGCCGCGTTGTTGACGCGCAGTGGCGCCGGAATCCTTCGCTTGCTAGTGGCTGACGCGTAAAGAGATGCCCCTCCCTTTTTCCGGGGTCATCTCAGAAAGGGGGGCGTGCCGGGTACTTTCATAGCAATTTTAGTAGGGAAATCCGCCGCGTATGACCGTACTTTCATGATTTTTAGGATCCTTAAGGCCTGTAGATTGAGTTACCGCCATAAATAGACCATCGCAGAACGCTCCGGAGGGTACCTTTAAAATCGCGTCATTTGGGAAATTTCAAGCGCAGATGCGCAAATTTTGGCATGCCAGTTGTTGTGTAATACTATGCTAGATAAAAAGACTAACAGGGTACAATTGTGCTGTTACCTGCGTGCAAATAAAAAAAAAAGATATAGGGAAAACTGTGTCAGATTGGCCGGTCTCTCCGGCGAAAATTAAATTCGGTTGCTGTACCTTTTTTTACTATACAAAGTTCGTACTGGTGTAGGCCTTTAGCGAGCATGAGTGGAAGTTTGAACTAATAAATAAAACGTGCTCTTCTGCCGCAATACACGCAGTAGTTGAGGGTAGTATTGCCGGCTGACTCAACTGCTATTTAAGTTACGGAAAAAAGGTGTGCTAGTTGATCATTTACCGAAATAGAACAACATAGAGTATAGGCTAATTTTGGAGTAGCCATAACTATTTTAAGAACACGAACCACTTCACAACGGCAGCCACGAACGAGAGTTCGATGTTCCGTACAACCCGCCGATAAATTCAAAGATGGAGAATGGCAACCTCCCGGTTTGTCGTCTGCTAGCGGAGTCGGGCGCGTGCCCTGTCTCTCGTTTTACCGCGCCGAATCCGCTGAATTTCCCGAATGTGTGGAGAGGGCGCTGCTGTCGAACAAAATGGTGCCGCCCAGAGAGCGCTAGATGGAATGGTCTATTTTATGGTCTATATGTGTTCAAAGGAGCAGTATCACATCGAACACACCAATATCTTGTTAAAAAAATGAAAGCCGTTTACAACTCCCTGTAACGCCGAATTAGAGCGCAGCTCTTGAGGAGGAGGAGGGAAGGGTACTGGGGGGTGGGTCAAGTGACCTCGGGGGGCGGGGGGGTCACGTGACCTTGGGGGTCACGTGACCTTGTGGGTCACGTGACCTTGTGGGAGTCACGTGACCTTGGGGCGTCACGTGACGTCGGGGGTCACGTGACCTGGGGCCACGTGACGATACCGATGACGTCATCAGTAGCGTCACTGATGACGCCATCAGTGGTGATGATGACGATGCGGATGCCGGTGACGTCATCAGTGACGTCACTAATGACGTCATCAGTGATGATGACGATGACGATGCGGATGCCGGTGACGTCATCAGTGACGTCACTGACGACGTCATCAGTGCCTATGACGTCAACGGGGGGTCACGTGACCTCGGGGGGTATCCCCAGGTCACGTGACCCCAGGGGGGGTCACGACCTGGGTAACCATCGTGACCCTCGTGAGGGTAACCCTAGTAACCCTTGTGAGGGCAACTCTCGTGACCCTCGTGAGGGTAACTCTCGTGACCCTCGTAAGGGTAACTCTCATAACCCTCGTGACCCTCGTGAGGGTAACTCTCATAACCCTCGTGACCCTCGTGAGGGTAACCCTCGTGAAGGTTACCCTCACGAGGGTTACTAACCCTCGAAAGCCTCAAAAGGGTTACCTTCACGAGGGTTACCCTCACGAGGGTTACTAACCCTCGTAACCCTCGTGAGGGTTACAAGGGTAAGTAACCCTCGCGAGGGTTAGTTACCCTTGTAACCCTCACGAGGGTTACAAGGGTAACTAACCCTTGTAACCCTCGTAACCCTCGTAACCCTCGTGAGGGTTACGAGGGTTACGAGGGTTACGAGGGTTACCCTCGTAACCCTCGTAACCCTCACGAGGGTTACGAGGGTTAGTTACCCTCGTGGCCCTCGTGATCCTCGTGAGGGTAACCCTCATGAGATTAGGGTTACGAGGGTTAGTAACCCTCGCGAGGGTTAGTTACCCTTGTAACCCTCACGAGGGTTACAAGGGTAACTAACCCTTGTAACCCTCGTAACCCTCGTGAGGGTTACGAGGGTTACGAGGGTTACGGGGGTTACCCTCGTAACCCTCGTAACCCTCACGAGGGTTACGAGGGTTAGTTACCCTCGTGGCCCTCGTGATCCTCGTGAGGGTAACCCTCATGAGATTAACCCTCGTAACCCTCGTAACCCTCACGAGGGTTACGAGGGTTGCGGTTACGCCGACGGCGACGGCGACGGCGACGGCGACGGCGACGGCGACGCCGACGCCGACGGCGACGCCGCTCAAGCCGGGAACGGGCCCCTAAGAGCTGCGCTCTAAAAAGTCACCAAAAAGAATTTTAAAACGAATGTCGCTAACGCCTCGTTTGTAATGCCCGTCTAGGAACCTTGACAGCTAGTGACGGTAAGTGTCTCGCCTCCGGCCACGACGAGAGAAGAGGGGAAGGAGGAACTCCCGTCTTCTCGAGAATCAATTTTGCGTGTTCCAGAAGTAGCTATTGTCCCCTTACAAGATTATAGAAGATGAACCCGTCACTCAAAAATCGTACAAAAGCAGCCGCTTCGGTGGCTGGAACGACTAGGCCATCCCCTCGACGTCAGCCTCGCCGTAGCTTTGCTCGTCCCGAGACCACCTACGTCACGATTGCGTCGGATGTCACGTGGTCTAAGCTGGGCCTTCTTCGAGCGCTTGCTAGGGTGGGCCGTTTTTAACAAACAAATACAGCCACTAGGCTCAAAATACGAACGTGCGATTGTCATTTACGGATATTGTGGATCATATTCAGCCTACTTTTGAACACGACGGATGTATTTTAAATTTCGTTGAAGTATCCCTTTAGGCTATTTCAAAACTGCTAAGGTTTTACTCTTGTACGTTACGTAGTTCTCAGTTTCACACCAAATTATGCACGTGGTAATCATTTTGTTCTATATATTTTATGAAAGGTTTACAGTATCTACGAAGAATAATAATAATTATAATAAAAAATTTTTATGGCAAAAAGCACACACAAACACTTTAATTAAACACGTCTTAGAGACAAATTTACGAACTATTTACCACTAAAGTACTTCACATATAACGGATCAGAATATGTTAAAATTAGTATATTTAAATTCATTTTACGATCATATAAATATAGATATGCTTTGCCATTGTGCTACTTTTGCTAATAATGCAGAAAGTCAACTGATTTATCTAAATGCGCTTTAATTGTACTCAATATTTAAAAAAAACAAATCCGTATTTTATTTATTTTAAACCCTCCTTAACCCTCTGAAACTACTCGAACTAACACGTGATAGCAAAACATTGAGTAAACTATTTAGCTAGCTTGTCTTCCTTATAGAGGCTTTGCCACACGACGTCCGCTCCAAAGAGAATTTTTCTGGAGCCGGCAAAAGCTGTACAGCGGTGCTGCTCTCTCGTAGGGTGCAGAAAGTGGCGATGTGCCTGGCTTAGCTTGATATTTGTTTTTTTCTTGCGTTGCCCCTCGGTGAATAAACTAAAATTAACTAAAAAGCAAATCTACTCGCCATTGAGAACGCCGCGCTCTGGTGATTTCAATGCAGATAACGTTTTCTCGGCGTCAGATATTGCGAGCCCAGGAACTCTCAAGCTCTCTGTGAAGGTATCTTACGTGAGAAGTCCTAACATACTTATTTAAATTAATTAATTGAATTAAACCGGTGGTCTTAAGCAAATTATTACAGCACAAAAAGGCTGCTTAAGGCGAGCGTGTAGTGATTGTATATACTCAAAATAGAAAGAATAAAAACACGGAGGACTTTCCCAGACAACCACACTCTTTCATTTAGCAACGACGAATGATTATTTAAAAAGCCGATTCCAATTTGTCCGATCGCTGCGCATGCGAAAACGTGTCCTGAGTGAGCACCGAACTGCGGCAGCAGCGAGATCCTAGGAACCCATCATTAGCGATTCAGACATAAAATCATAAACACTTTGTCCATTAAAAGAGTAAAAAAATGGAATGTTTTATTGGCATTGTTAGCCAGCTGACAAGACGGAAAATATAATTTACCAGGCGAGAAATGAAAAAAGAAAAGCACCACTTTTGAGTTGTGGATGCGAACGCATGGATGTCGTTATCTTCCGCTCCCTTAGTCCGCGTCTGCGATGTACTGGCCGTGGAGGGCCACGTTTCTCCCCTGCCTAGGTTGCGGCCGCCGACGATGTCGATGTTTTAGGCGTCGCCATGTTCCTCGGCACAGCGAGGAGCAGAAGTGCTTAGGTGGGTTCTGTCGGCTTCGTGGTGGGAAGTTTTCGGTCCCTTTTTGCGGCTTCAAAATGCAGGCGCTTTACCAAAAAACAAAACATGTTCCCCGTAAAAGAGCAATGCAGAAATGTTACAGGAGTAGCTTTTAATATGTGCCTTCTTCCTCTCCCTCCCTCTCTTTTTTCCCGCAAAACAAGCCATCCACAACAACAACAGCAACAAAAAAATTGGTAAGACCAAGGGAAATTTATTATCACCGAGGTGCGAAAGCGGCAAATCCAGCGCGTGACAACATCTTTGAAGAAAAAAAAAATTGTGCAATCCGCGTTACAAAACTGTCAGCTTCCCCGATTGCAAAGGAGCGGAGTGAAGCTGAAATCTGATGAATCTCGGGTTCACTCCGCTTCTTTGGGATCGGGGAAACTAGGTTTCCTTTGGCTCAGCTTTTCGCGTAGCTTCAAAACCTACCATCGCGGCTTCACTTGGAGAGAGGAGTTTAGGTGTCGTTTTGCGCGGCTTCAAAGCTGATGACGTCGGCTCGCTCCATGGGACAGTTAATGCTTTCACTTCAAAACGTTAATGTGCATTTCTAAAAAGATATATCTGGAAGTACAAATGTAGTTTGCATCCACCATCATTTTTGTGTGAAAAATAATAACTGAAAATGAACGTCGAATATTTTTAGGAGTATAGCAATGGTTGATACAAAACAGATGTGAAGTTACAGCGCTCCGTGCCCTTATCCTTAAGCTTATATTGAAACCTTCACGGAGGGAATTTCCTGTTTGTGCTTGTCTCATGGCATGACGTCACTATGTCGCGTAACCTCACGTTTCATGACGAGGGTAACGCGGAATTATTTTATCGTAATGCGTGAGCTGCCATCATATGACATCAGGTCACGTAACACCTTTTTTACGCTAATATTAGTGGGTAAATTGACGTGTCGTGTCATATTTCCCACCAGAAGCATTATAAAGTGCTGTCGGACGTTCATTGCACTTTAAAAATCTTAATGATATTAAGATTTTTATGCGCGTTGCTACTCCTCTTGATTGTAGTGCTCTTCAGCACGAAGCGAACAACATACTGCAATGGTCTTTGGCGAATAATTTACTCCTAAACCCTACCAAAACTAAGGTTCTTTCTTTGAGCAGACGACGCACTGTTATGCATTTTACCTACTCTCTGGGAGGAACTCCAATCGAACGCGTGACTGTGATGAAAGATCTCGGTGTGTGCCTTGATAGCGCGTTGTCATTTAATGCTCATATTTCCTTTATTGTTGGCCGTGCGATGAAAACTCTTGGTATCATATCTCGTATAACTAAAAAGTTCAGACGCCCTGCTTGTATGATTCGTTTATTTTGTGCTTTAGTTCGTTCACGGCTTGAATTTGCCTCTGTTGTTTGGAATTCTCTAACAAGTACTCAGTCTTTAAGTATTGAATCAGTGCAAAAAAGAATGATACGCATTTTATATGATAGACACTTTCAGCGTCAATTTTATTATGATAATGAACTTCTTCTTAAGAGCGTTTTACTTAAGTCTTTGTCAAATAGAAGATTTGAGCGTGATCTGATTTTTTTGCACAGGGTGGTAAATGGTTGGACTGATGCTAACCAACTTTTGAATTCTGTCGATTTTCATGTTCCTTGTCGCGTTACCAGAAATTTTACTGTCTTTTATACTAAATTCATGTCTAAACTCTCACCACTGTCCCGTATGCAAATTTCATTTAATACAATCGCATCGTCTAGCTTGAACATCTTCACAGATCTCGTAGTTTTTCGCCGGAACTTGGGAAGTCTAGTTAAAGGTTGAAACTATTACATTTTGTGTGAAGTGTGCGACCTATTTGTTGTCATGCTAATTTGTACATTTTAAGCTGTGCGTGTGCTGTGTTTCTTCTTTTTGTTTTGTGTGCGCCAATGTGAAGACCCGCGTGGTTGTTTTTGGGCACATTAAATAAACAAATTATTATTATTATTATTATTATTATTATTATTATTATTATTATTATTAATATTATTATTATTATTATTATTATTAACGAATGCCTACGCCAGGTGACTTTTTCCCTCCGTCAGTGTCGCCCGGAGTTGCTGCACTTAGCTGCAGTGGGCATCTTTTGTAATGGCAACAACCACTTGGCCGTTCGCGGCATCTTCTCGCGAAGAGCATTATTTGTATGCGCTGTACAATGCAACTGCGACTGCTCCTACAGACGCTCACATTCTGTGTAGGTATCCTCCAGCGATGAGATCCAGCCTGCGTCATTGTGGCTGTGGCTCAGGAGATGCACGTTGATGTGGCCGGGCTTGAGGGTCGGGCAACCCTGCATCATTAAGGGAAGTTATGTCATCATGTGGAGAGTGCTACGCTAAACGGCGTAGACTGTCAGACAAGTATCATACTTAGGGAAATTACTTCAGAGTAGTAGGGTACGTTTTATTAAAATGAAGTGGTGGGCTAGTGGTTAATCAAATGAAAAAGCGCAAATGATTAAAAAGGTAAGCGTTTATTCTCCTTTCATTTTTCATTTCCTTCCTTCTTTTCTATGCTTCTTCTTTAACACTCATAATTCCCTCGCTTCCTTTTTGTCCTTTTGTAATTCCTTCAATACACGTCAGTTGTAAGTAAAAGCTCTGTCCTGGCCCCTTCGTCTCTTTTTAATCATTCACGTTTTTTTTATATAAAGTAGGGTTCGTTGTTGGGCTAGTCTGTTCATGTTAGCTAAACATAAAATAGCGCAAAAAAGGACAAGGACTAGATTTGCTCAGGAAAGGCAAAGCATATATACACACCACATGCGAAGCAGCAACACAAAAAAGTTATCTAGTCAGTATTCGAACATGCAAAAACTAAAATTCATTCCCATGGAGCACAATTGACCTGTCGCTAACACATGCCGTCCCACGTTTTCTTCTTTTTTTAAATTTTTTTATAAAGAACGCCTTCAAACGTTCTGGAGTGACAGCCTCAAGGCTTCTTTCCAGAATCCTTATCTGCCGAACTCGACGAACAGAGCCCCACGTGTTTCAATGTATAGGTAAATGCGAACCATATTTATATTTTACTAATAAAGCGTGCTCCCGTGCTCGGTCATTGATGCACCGCCCCACCTGGATGATGTAGACCTTACCACAACTCAGTGGGATTTCGTACACCACACCCACTAAGTAGTCCACGTAAGGGGTGACGTGTTTCTTATCACATGACCTTTTTGCTTTCTCATTAGAAACGAGGGAGGACAACGCCGCCAACCTCTTTCGGACAGAGAACACAACGGGAACATTGTACTTGCTTGCCACCTTCTTATTGTAGGTAACCTTTTGTATGTACGGAATAACTTCTTGTCGTTTTGTTCTTTGCCCTCGTTGGGACCTTTCTTTTAAACCCTTTCATACCAAGACCGAACACGGGAAGCTAGCCTATTCCAGGAATCTGGTGTTTAAAACTAGCTTCCGCCTGGTGGTCACAAGATTTCAGAAGTACAGACTCCAGGCACGAAGTCGCAGTAACTCTCTTCAGAACCTTCGAATGAGCTGAATAAAAAGGAAGTAACCCTTTCCGAGCGCGAAGTCGATACACCCAACAAACACGTCCCTCGTTGATGGTGATGTCAATATCTAAAAACTGAAAGTGATTGTTGTCAGGGAGCTTATGAGTAAAAAGTAAACCTTTCCCATGTTGTTCAAAAGCCGACAGAACGCTTTGTACTGTACGAAAGTGAGTCACAAAGGTGTTAGTTTTCAAAAGCACACGAACATTGTCAGCGTCTAAAATACGATTCAATTGACAATCAACAGCGGACAGAATGTTCCAAATCCCAGGAGCGAGGCATGACACAATACGAATGCCCTTGCTCTGGATAAACAGCTTGTCATCGAACGACCACAGGCGTGCTACCTAAATAAAATTTCAGTAATGCCATGAAAATTAAGCTGTCCAGAGGAATATCAGAGGCATTCTGGAAAGTCACCACGCCACTCGCTTCAATACACTCGATAACAGAATGGTATATTTCTTCATGCGGCACTGAATAAAACAAATTCTCTATATCAATAAAGAAAGTGTACCCAACAATCAACAAAGCTGTTAATTCTAAATTCTTCTATCATTTCCAACGAGTTCCAACGACGAGCGTCAAAGCGTTTAGGGCTGTTTATACTCCAACGTCGACGAACGCAACGCGCGCCAGCGCAGACCGACGTTCGCCGGCCACTACGCCGCGCCGAGAAGCGCCCAAACGATGGTGTTTACAGTCCAGCGTAGACGAAAGCTGGTCCAGCGCGCCCCGACGAACAACCCCACTTGGCGCATGCGCGTCTCCAAGGCAACCGCATTGTCTCTACGGGTTATCTATCGGCGGTAGCTTGTGCTACCTAGCCTAGAGGCGATCGGTCAGTGTGGCTCGTCCTCGTATTGTCATGTCACGGTTCAAAACAACCATTCGAGGTAGCGGTTACCAGTTCAAAAACAAGCAAATGATGGTGATAACGAGTGCAAACCAGCATTTAATTTCTCCCAGTTGTTACACAAATGTCAACAAAAAAAAAAAAAAAAAAGCGCCCGATATTGCGTTTCTTGAGCCTAGCTGCTTCGCAGGTTCGCCGGAATCGTGCCAAGCGACTCCGGCGATTTCGCCGGAATGCTTCAATGAAGTCGATGCACTCGATATTCTAAAGAGAGCTCTTTCTGACAGATAGCCGGTATGTTATCATCATAGTAGACTTTCACGCTGACTTAAGACAGGGATACCGAAGAGTGCGGAGGATGCCTAAATTACGCAATGGACGCGTTCGAAATCGTATTGCACTTTACAAAGCCTATACAAACAACACAGGATTCAGTCCAATTGTCATCGCGTACCGCTACTATCGTTTACAAGCTGAGACCGTTTACAAGCTGAGACAGCCCAATTGAAAACTTCTGGCCGGCTAAATAGTTCATAAGTTTCACTGTGTCCGCTGTTCCCGTAGATCCGACGACGCTTTTTCGATCGGGAACGACTGCCGGTGAGTGCGACTAGCACATGATTATTAATAACACACACACAAGGTCATCCTTAATTCTAATTAACCCTACCTCTGGCTCGTCATCGAGCTTCCAGCTTTTGCCGGCACCCCAACGAAACGGCCCACCACCGCCGGCTCGTTAGGTCGATAGGCCTATCGAGAATCGAGGGTAGCGCATCCTCGGAGCGGTCCACGTCCACGCACACAATCGCTTAGTCAAGCGCACGAACGTTAAATACGCACACCAACACAGGAACATGACAACAGCACATGACACACGGCAAGAGCGACAGGTTCAGATCCCAGGAATAAGCATCTCGCACCACACTCCGAGTGGCCCCGACGACCCCGGCAACCGGATTCTCGAATGAGGCATTTGCGCGAGGGCTTCTGGGATAGCCTCGGTCGGCGACGCTGTCGTCCAACGTTGAACGTAGAGCATGTCCAAGTCCGTCGTAAGCTACGCTGTCGCGCGTCGAGCTGCTTGCGCTGCGCCGCGCTCAACTTGACGTTAGAGTACAGACAACCTGCTCCCAGACAGCGTCAGCGAACGTGAACGAGCGCGTGCGCTCGTTCACGTTACGGCGGAGTATAAACAGCCCTTTAGTTTACACGCTGTGGGTTCGCACAATGAGGACTGCTAACGCACAAAAAGTACAAGGCCAGCTTTACCGGACAGCGCGTTTTAGTTCCAGGTTTTAAGGAATTACGGAGTCGCGTGTCGGTCGGAATCTCATCTTAATCTTCCATGCATCTCTTCGCCGGTCTAAACCCTCTCATTTTTACTCCCTGCAGATTTCGGCGCGTTTAACGAGTGCATGAAACGAGATTTGGGAGAGACGCTAAGCCTAGAAACCAACAAGCAAAACATGAGCCCCCTCATAGCCGTTAGGAGGTGCGACAACAGTGCTTAAAAAAGAAGAAAGACAGAAGTAGATAAGATAAATAAAATTATAAAGGCTTATCTATCATGCTAACAAAAACTGGAAAGCAAAGACTATGTGATAGGCCTTACAGTTATTGGCGTTCGTCTGCGGGGCTTTTGGTGAAGGCCCTGCCTTCAACAAAAGGCGCCGCCTTGTTATGAAGCTAGTGTGTCGAAGATTCGTTCCCATTTCTGACAAAAGCCGTGAGATAGCGTAGCACGACTGGAGCTCCAGGAACCGTCCTTATTCACCCAACGTTTTCAATGTCATGCGGCGGTCGACCGCGCCTGTGCGCCGAGTACAAACCCGACAGTGCCCCGTCGGGAGATTATAAGTATAGTTCGCTCTAGCATGCCAGAGCAAAGACCTGTTTTCGATAGTTCAGTCGGTAAAGCACCTGATTTACAATGTCTCTTGCAATGATCACAATAACGTTATAGCCTAAGGTCACCGCCAAAAGCTATAGCCGAACTACAGCTAACCGTTTCAGGCAAAGGTTAGAGTCAAACATTACACATTTCAGTGAACTTTGGCTGAGAGAACAAATTTTGGGTTAACAGGGACACTTCTGTAAATGGGTTTTAATCCTCAATAGTAAGAAAATGGTACCATTCAGAAAACCAGTCGCTAGGTGGATTCAATTGCTCGACTGTATTATCACGGAGAATATGCGCTGAAACTGCTTCATTCTTATTTGGTGTAATTGCCAGTCATTGAGAGACCTGTGATCCAGTCTAGGAAAGGAATGCCGAAGAGAGGTTCCATATTCCGAATATGTGAGAACTTTATGAATAATAGAGCTTCTGGCGACTGCAGACGCAGAAACAGGCCAGATCTGGTTGTAGTGTATGCCCGACGTCCCCTACTACAGTTACTACACTCCGGTACTCTCCGTAACCATGGCGATGCTGCAGGCGAGGGTGATGACACTCGCGGAAACTACTCGTTATTTTTTTTTAGTGAAAAAAGCGCTACTTATGAAGGTCATTGCAAATTGTTTTAAATAATGCTAATACATGTCACAAGATGTGATACCTGCTTTATAATTAAAATGTATACAGTGTTTATTATGATTTTTTAGCTTTTAAAACAGGAAATGAAAATGTTTCGTCGTATAACCAGCAATGAACTATCCAACACTTCCTACTATACTCAGGGACTACTTTCAGTGACATTTCTGAAGAGGGGATGACTGCGGACGAAAACTTTGTTCCGGTCTCGTAATGCGCAAGCGCACGAGCTGCCATATACCTGAAACTACCACGCTGCCACAGAAAGCTATGTGCAAAAATATGAATGCCAACATACTTTTTAAAAAGCAGACTTCAGGAAAGTGGGCACGGTGAAAAAGTACTTTAAATGATGGTAATTGTGCCTCATTTAGAAGTGAAGCTCACGAGCATTGTCTCAAAACTCCCGAAAGGTTTGTTTCTGTGTGCTCACTATTGAACGTAATCAGCCCTTGACTACAAAACGACGAAAAAAAAATAAATATCAGGATCATGGGAAAAGGAGCGTAAGCTTGTTGACTGGATTGGATAGGATCGTATTTGCATGAATTATTTTGACAAAATACAAGGGTTGCAAGTTAGTGCTACCATTCATCATTCAGTACATTTTATTGAGAAAATTATGGATAAATACGTTCATATTTGTATATTTATTACGGGTAGGTAGCGGAAAACCTCCATCACGAGCTGGAGTGTGGTCACACTTACTGAAGTTTAAAACGACCGTGCCCACCAAAAGAGTGTAATAAATAAATAAAAAAACATTTGTCCGAAGCGCGCTTTAACTAGTTTTGTGAACGACATGATATTTATTTTCTTTTACACTTCGATTCCTTTTTTAGTGGGCAACTTTTTTGAAAAAAGAAAGCGTTTCTGTGAAAGGTGTTCAGCGGTGGTATTTACTTTTCTTTGCTACGCGGTACAATAGTGTTACACGTTGCTCCACAAAACAAAAGAAATACGATATTTCTCACAATTTACTGTGACCCCCGATGCCAGTTAGATATAAAAATTGCTAAAACCCGCATTACTTTTTTACTTTGAAAGCGATTAAAAACTGAAGAAGTTTTAAAGGTCGAGCTGTCCTTCCATCTTTTTTTTAAAATTATAAATCATAAACTGTTGTGGACGTACTTAATAAATCAGGCGAAATTTATTTGTTTACATTATATTGTAGCTACTTCGATATACTTTTAAATGTGCAGGGGGATGAAACGATGCTTTCCTCACCGTAAAGCTAAACTGCGCTTAGCCGAACACTCAGCCCAAATGCATGCTAGGTGCAAAGAACGGAAGCCCAAGCTTCAAGAAATATCATAAGATGAAGAACTCATAAATGATTTTAGAAAACTTTCATTCAGATTGGGGCCAAGGAACCACGCGAATTCATCGGCGTAACTGCAGACCGAAACCGAGTTGCATGTTCTCATTGAGAACTTCTGAAAACCGATTGTGACTTATAAACTAGAAAAGGTAATGACATCAAAAGTTGGAATCCTGCTCCGAACACTTGCGCTACATTTGGGAGGAGAATGAGGATTCGGCAATTCGTAGTAAACAACACATTTTTTTAAAGTTAGAGATTAGTCGACATTATGAAAGCGGAGCACAAATTGCAAGACAAAAGGAGAGAAAGGCATAGGACACACAAGCGCTGATTCGCAACTGCTATATATGAGAGGAATGGGAGAACGACGCTCATGAATAAAAAAGAAAAGGACAAAGCGTAATACATTCACATCATGAATATTTACAATAAGAATAAGAATCTAAGGAAACAAAAAGAAAACTATAAAGGATCGCGTGCTGGACAGATCACAGGGTCAGGCAGTGTTGGCGGTAACGCGTTACAAGTAACGGCGTTACTTTTTTGGTAATGTAGTAACGCACTCGTTACATTTTCAAAACAGTGGCGGGTTACGTACTTACATTACTTATTTCGAGTAATGTGTAATGTAGTTACGTTAGTCGTTATTTTTTCTTCCCACGACTTAAACAAATTACACTTACATTTTTTTGGTGCTTTTAGGCGCCAAGGTATGCGTATTTTTGAGTCTTTTGGTGATTTACTTTGCGATTTTTCTTGCGAGTATTTAGATGAAACCGTAAAAAAAAGTAATTATGTTCAGTTTCTGCTTGAACATAATGTGTCTCGAAATATGACGCTTATGCATACCTTAACCTTAAAACAGTAAAACTTATTAATTCATAATTGAAGAGGAACGCAGAAGTAACCTGCGTTACTTTTAATCGGTAACGGTACCGGTACCGGTAACGAGTTTCTTTTATCTTGAAGTAACCCAGGACGGTAAAGCCTTCCTTTTTTTTTTTCAAGTCACGAGTAACTTATGTCGTTACGTTTTTTCGGTAACGCCCACAACACTGTGGTCAGGTAACATTTAGTCGATAGAAGCACTGGCTAGAATGAGCAAGCTTACTTCTCAGACAGCGTTATCAATGGCTTGCTAACAGAACACTCCCTTAACTTTGTTACATGGTAACGCTTCCATGATTTCATTGGTGCACCAATCTGGAATTTTTTTTTAAATTGTCGTTCGTTCAAATGTTGCTACACACCGTCAGGTGTGACAGTGCTGTAGAACGTGTCCTCCTACGGTGACATGAAGGAACTAGTACTACTATTTATTTCATGCCACCGTAGGAGGAGACCTTCTACAGCACTATCAGACCTGCCGGTGTGCACCAACGTTTGAACGAACGACAATATCAGGAAATTTTCTAGATAAGGTCATTTTTTCTATGATAATATTAATAATGATATGCTCACAAGGAAATCCTATTAGGTAAGCTTCCAGGGACATCCGGAAAGCACACTATATAAAGAAAAATTAAGGTACTGTTGTCTTAGCAAGCAATCGATAGCACTGAAGGAGAAGGAAGCGCTTTTCCTGGCAAGTGTTTTTAACGACCGAGTGTTACCTGATCCTATGACTGCCCTGCACTTGTGCCTTCTCAGTTTTTAGTTTTTCTAGTTTTTTTTGTCATTTTTGTTAATATTCAAAATGTGAAAATATTGCGCTTCGTCTTTTTTTTTCGTTTTTTATGTATGAACGTCGTTTTCCTCTTTGTCTCATAAATATATGTTGGGAGTCAGCGCTTGTGTGTCCTATTTGTTTCTCTCCTGTTGTCATGCCCTTTGTGCACTGATTTTTTATTATGTCGTCTCAATACCAACTAGCCCAACTCAACACATAGACTAGTCATTGCTTTGTTTTTCCTTACAAAAGATAACGGAATAATGTAGGCCGCAGTCCAACAGACATCTCCAACAGTTTTATTACGTTAACCCTTTGACGGTCAAGAGTTTCCCCGATAGAGGTTTTCTCGAGGTCAAATTTTGTTTCCAAAGGATTTGTATAAAAAAGGGGTTAATTTACAAGTTTTCTATTATCTGGAAGCAGCATATTAAGTACAGTGTTTGCAAGCTTTTCAGGTTGAGAGCATAAAATGGAAATATTAAAGGTGAAAAGTTGACACCTCCCTTCTATTTGGTTTCATCCGGGCACGTCCGCTTCCGCGACATTCCGGCGGCCATCTGATTCCGAACCGGAGGTACAAAAGAGAGCTTATCGATCGAATGGTACGTTTCCATACCCCGAATTCAATTCTGACAAGCGCTAAAGGCTCAATCGGAAAAGCCGGTTCTGCTACTGCCCTTACCACCAAAGCATCCGACATGCGAAGCGCCCATCTCGTACGTGTCACGCGAGCGGATCGTCAAATGTCAAAACTATATATATAGCCCCAGAAAAGCGAAACATCGCGGAAATAAAACGCTCATAGGGCACCAAAGAAAGAAAATAGCAACATCTCTCATGGCGCGCGCAGTTTCGAGTTTAAGTGGGCACTTTCCAATGTTCACAGTCGCCGCGTGCATGTAAGGCAATGACCGTCAAAGGGTTAAGAAGAATTTTAACCAAATGTTCCGTGACTTGGGTACCTTGCCCAGTCTTACTTGCTGCCATAAATTCCCGTCCGTGTAGACATCCTCCATATGACGGTCTCACCTTCATTTCGCATCTGTTGGCAGCGGCGGGCAAAACGAGGAGCCAGAAGAATGGTAGCAGCGCCATGGGGGACGTCTTTGAGAGCGCACCTCACGCCAACCGGACGCCGCAGAGATTGTCGAGCAATCCGATGCTCGGTCATCGGTCGCAGCTCTTTCCGGTTCATCAGCTTTCCCATGAGGTACCCGAGAGATTTCCGCGCTATTGGTGCCGTACAAAGGTATACGTATGAATTTCACGCGCCGTCATCGTACAATGCTGCAAGTATATCCTCAATACGATCGTCAAGCTCATCATGGTCAGTCCTACTTATTCTAGCTGAGAGAAACCAATAGAATGGAGTGATATGTGCGGAAAGTACACATTGAGCATTAAGACCTTGTTGGCGAGGCAAGAACCGTGCTGCTGGCGTCACTGGCTGCTGTAAAAGCCTTCCTTAATTGCTTGTTGGCAGAAAAAAAAACAGTCTTTTTTGCGGTTATAGAGGCACTTTGAGCTGATTGCCACCTCGTCAACCACCATCGAGCACAATCGTGGCTGGTCTTTGAAATGCTTTACCTTTCTTTGAGGCGCTCTTTCATCGAAGAAGTGACTCCGCTCTCGCTATTAGATTTGCCAACGTAGCGGAGGAGAGCGTTCTTTGATGGCAGTTTTAATGAGCCTCGGTTACGAATGTAGCGGTACGCTTTGGGTGACAGGTAATAAAGAACCGCACACGCTCTGCCAAAATCTGGAGACCCCATCGCCTTTTGTCCTGTTGCATTAACGATCTGCTCAGCTAAACAATATTGAGGAGAAAACTCAGCTGTGCCAATCTTCTGCAAACATTTCTTCATAAAAAGAATGCAGCGCGTGGTTCTGAAAAACACCCAACTTCTTTTGCAGAGTTTCATTTTCTCTTTGAAAATGCGTCGACTTTTTGAAGTCTACGCGTGCCATTATTTGTTCTAAAAAAACTGCATCCTCAAGTGATTTATCTTCCTCACATCCAACTGTTTACGTGAAATAAGGTTGTCTGCGTTTGTTCTGCAGTCAGCAGTCAAAGCAAGTGGTGGTAGTCCATCTTTAGCCTCGGAAGGAAACGCCATTCTGTAATAGTTGTGTTAGGATAAAATGGTAAGTGTTCAGTGCACCCTTGCAAATACATAGCAAAATTTGGTGTCGGACAACCTGCGTCTTCATTGAAAGCTGTCGAAACGTGGTCTTCTGCCCTGTTGCCTAGAATTGTGAACTTGGAAGCGCTGCTTGCATCGAAAGCATACTCCTGTAGGTTTCTTTCTAACTTGCGCCGTTTACTTGCTGGTGGTTGTTGCATGTACGACGGGTAGCAAGAAAAGACACTTGAAACAGCACCTTGTTTGAGGCGTCGCTTCGTTGGGGACCCTGGCTAATAATCAGAGTACATGAAGTGTAGACTGCAAACAAGTCTGCTGCAGGATTTGTCATTTGGCACAAATTCTTTCCTTGATACTGTTTTTAGCCAGCCTGCCGGGGAACCTCATTTGCAAGAAATTCGTGGAAACTAAGTCCTAGTTTTTTTTTCTTCGATCCGACGTGCACAGTGGCACGCAGCAGTGAGTCATTGCCCTGGAAAAGATAATATGGGAAAGAAGCGGATGTTATAAGCTTTTCTGTACCACTCGAATGAAAGCCAACTTTCTACGTGAACACACAGCGCTTCAATGTGCCTAAAATTGTAATAGCGCTATTCAAAATTATATCGTGTCTACAAGCACACTGCATCTCCATCTTTTCACAAAACTACAACCACTCATGTTAACTTAGTTTTTTTAAACAATTAGTGGTACTGCGTTTATTTCCAGTGCAATTACAAAGGATCCACCGCCCATGTCTGCTTGGAGAGCGACACAGTCCATGACTATAAAATTACCTAGATAGATGATGTCACACGACTACTCGCGTATTCACGTTATTTCATAACGTCATGTGACACCATGATGTCACGTGAGACTGCAACGTCACAATACATTATGAAGTCACGTGACTCTGACGTTACGATGTCAAGTGACGACACGGAGAGACCATAGCAGCTATGCCTGTAACAATGCACGTCGTGTTAAATTAACCTTGCAGAAAGCTGTTTAGGAGGATAAAGCAAAAGTGGTTCGGCAGCTGCTACCAAAACAACCCTTTCTTTTTTCCTCAGAAACCTCCCCCCCCCCCCCCACACACACAGGAAGGATGCAGAAATTTACTGAGGGGGGGGGGGGGGGGGGGTTGGTCAGCGCACCGTATGTTTAGGAACACCCTCCCTCTGTGCCTCGTTTCACTCCCTAAATTTTATACATGCAGAAATCAGGAGGGAGGTCAGGACATCTGGACCCCACCCCCCTCTAAATGCGCCCCTGCCACACACTACCCATTGTGGCAGACAGGCACGTAGCCAGGAGGGGGGGGGGGGCATGGGGCCCGGCCCCCCCCCCCCCCAAATCTCCCATTTTGCTGGGACCTCCTCTCCCCCTTCCCCTCATACAGCATTTTGTCATGGGTGGACCCCCCTGAAACAAAATCCTGGCTACGTTTCTGGTGGCAGATCTCCTTCCCCTACGTATCACGACTGCACTGCATCCGCAAAGAACCCTATAGCGTGTGCTTGTAGTTTTAGAACATACCTTGCTTATAATCCATGTCCAGAAGTTGCCGAAAACAAAACAGTTCGGGGAGCCCGGGTGAAGGCAAGATGATGCACGACGACGGGACTGATGCCACCCACCCACGATGCCTGCGAGTCTGCGATGCTGACGTTTCGCCCTCACCCCCTGTTATGACTGGGCGTACATCGCTTCGTCGCGGCGAGCGACAGGGTTAGCGCAACCACACTCGTACTGCTGTCTGCTGGGGAGTGTGTCGAATGGGGCGACCGGAGAAGCGTTCGCGCGCTCTTCAAGATCTCGTAGGTTATGACGTTGAACGGCTACTTCACCCCGCACATCATAGATGGCGCTCACTGTCCGTTAGACGCGTCTCCAATCGTGAAGAGGGGCGTTTCTAAGGGTGTGAGGTGCGCTCAAAACGTCCCCTGTTTCCTTTCCCCTTATTTTTGCACGTCTGACCTCTCATGCTTTCCATTTCGTGCCTATCAAATAGCAAACAAAGGAAACTCTCCGTCAACTATTTCGTGCTACAGCTAGCGTAAAGGCCAGTTCACACTCTTGCGACCTCTTAAGCCTGAGTTCCTTAAAACTTGTTAAACCAGAAAACACACTGGCGCCATCTATTGGGAAGCAGTGTAAACTCGGCGGTCCGGCATATTTTTTTTTATTTCTCGAGAATTATCCTTTCTTTCTTGGCTCGAAAAACTTTTGACAATGTTATAAACGAGCCTTTCTATGGGTATTACGCACATTTGACCTCGAAAATCCCGCAAAACCTTCGCTCTTGTGAAATGCAGTTCCAGGGTCACCGCATAGATGGCGCCACAATTTCAGTATGTTCCCTCATTCTAAAAACATTTAAGAAGTTGTAAGAGATCTCGTCTCTCTCAGTCGTACTCGGTCGCAAGATTGTGAACGGGCCTTAACTTCCACCGTGCAGCAGTCCCGCACTGCTGGGAGAGCACGTGTTTTTGTTTTTTGCGCCGGGTTCATATCACATGAGTAAATCACGTTTCAGCGAACAGCGACATTTGAGCGAATCGACGTTTTAGTGAATAACGGGGGCTCGTGCTAACCCACCCCCACCCTCCGCTCTGCGTTTACGCGCTTCGCCGGCGACAGTCTGCGGCGGCTAATTACAGAAATGTGGACGCACTTGGCCCACCCGTAAACACCGCGTCGCGGTGGCCGATTGTTTACATAAGTGTCATTCGGTGAAACGTGGGCGTTCACGAAAAGGTTGTTCGATCAAGTGAGTGCCTCGCATCCTGAGTCAATACGGGGCAAATTACCTCAAAAGCATATTTTCCTCCCACGATATTCAACCACGCACTGCAAAGCAGCAGTACCCAATGTAACCCCGTTATGCCAGATTAACCCGACTGCTTTGGTCAAAGGGTGTGTCCACGCAGGAGCAGACCAATTTGATGCAAGGCTTCACGCGAAGCGGCTGTGGTCCTTAAAGGAAAAGGAGCCTGTTAACCTCCTCCTACAAGGCATTAACCAATCGCGGTTCGTGGCCAACTTGAATGGATCTCTGGATTGATGAATTTGACCATAGTCATTAATAAGTGGGAAAGTTTGGAAAGGTGGCGTGGCCTGATTGACAGCTCAGAAACTACGTCACTGACACTTCACGCGAAGGCCATGGCCATGCCCCAGTGCTTTATTTTCGAGCCCAACCAATGACGGGACCTTCTGCTCGTGTGCTTGACTTGAACGTCGGTTTTTCTGAACGCTTAAAGTTCAATTTCTAGGAGTATTTAGGCCGTGTCGAGTGTATTCGGAAGCTAATTTGATTAAGCTCCTGGTTACCTGCTTGCGCCCTGGCGCAGTTTCATCAATGGACGATGTCTGCTACTTTATATTCTCTGCAAAAACTTTGCAGTAGGCTTGTGCCGTGCTGCGGTTGCAGACACAAATCTAACAGGCCCCACTCTGTTGCCGAAGGTGGGCGATCTAGAACTTTCTGTGACAAAAAGTAAAATCAATTGGAAAGGCGCTTCAGTTTGCACGCAAAAGTAACATGAATTTTAGAACTCTCACGGCAATACGTGTGTGTACTGCAAGGTGCTAAGGTCTACCTCGAAGGGGTTTAAACACACCTAAACCATCCTGACAAAATGTATCGAATCGCGGCCAGACGTAGATGCTTGACTGCCAGTGATGAGGCGGTAGTGTCAAGCAACTTGCTTATACTTTCGTAATTAACTAAAAACTGCTCAGTCGATTGTGAAAACTTGCCATGATAAACCAACACCCAGTGGAGGCTCAAAGAGGGTTTTCGACTAATATGTTGTGCAGGACCTGACATCCGTGTTTGAGTACGTACAAAAAGCAAACATGCTGAGGGAATTCAAACAAGTGCTTGAAGGTAGTCCTACGTGTATTTTAATTAGCCTGTCTACCATTGAGAGGTTGCTTAATGGATGTAGTTACAGAACAAAACAACTGTCTCTGCAGCCAATTGACCGGAATCGGGAAGGTGAAAACAATTAGGAAAATAATACGCTTTGATGTTGCTGGAGGACGCTTCAACTTCGGTGTTAATTTGTTGAGAGTAACTTTAATATTTGGTGCAATCCAAGATTTGGGAGTACAAAACGTGGGAATTGGACGCCACCATGAGAGTTACATGTGCCAGGGGGCGCAACATCAACATTTTTGCGTTCATGTCTGCTGACGGGATACTGTTAAGATGAACAGTGGGAAGAGCGTCATAGGATGACTTTCAATGAATTTCTGGAGAAAGTTTCGAGTGAGATTATGCAACAGCTTCTGGCCACTATGCTGTCGTTACATTTGAAAACGCTCCTTCCGACCGACGAGCCGAAGACGCCGCGCTTTCCCAGGGGTACTCCTTGAACCACTTACCGCCATATAGTCCGTTCCTCAACCAAATTGAAGAGATGCTTCCCCAGTTCAAGTCAGGCGTAAGGGTATAAATCGGTGAGCATAGCGCAGACGTCTTTGCGCGGCCTCACGCTACCACGTCAAATAAGCACCGATGGCGGATTTTCCGAACGGCGACGCATGAAGCAATGCAGGAAATTCAACGTCTTGATTGCGGAACATATGGCCAGATTTATTTCAAGTACATGCAGTGTGCATGCCTTTGTAGCTGAGGACATGCCACTCATATATACGAGTGCGCAAAACACGCATTCAAAAATGACCTTCTTATTGGGTTTTTTGGCTTATTTGGTCTCACTGGAATGTTCAAACTGTTAAATTTCTAAGCATAATTAAGATAAAACAGAATCTTAAATTTTGATTTCCGGCTAATGCCCTTCAGATTTTGTTTTCCTTAGTTACGCGCTTTCAAATGTTTTTTGACCCAAGTAAAACATGCAAGGTGACCGAATCGTCTCCATGGAGTGATCGCCTGAAGTAATGAAATCGCAAATAATGCCATCCTTGCCATCAAAATAAAACGCTTGAAGCGTAATTTTCAGAATTCGTGACTCTTATAAAACTGAAAGAAGATCCCCATCAAACAATCTTGAGAATCTCCATGAATTGCCTAAAAAGCACAAAATGTGAAAAAAAAGCAGTAATTAAAGTTGCTTTGAGGAGGTTCCTGAGGTCGCCCAAATATGGCGACAACTCACTCTGCTGACTCTAAGCATCCTAGAAATGCCTAAATCATGACAATAAGCGGCCGATTTTCCTATTAAAAAAGCAATCAATGTGCGCGCGAACTCGTTGCCCATCAGGACCTGACCACAATTTAACCCAGCGAGCACGGGCTCGACAGCTCAAGACACGACACATCACTCCCGCAAAAGACAAAAAGAACAAAAACACAGAGTGCGTTGTTTTTGAGACAATTGTAGTAGTAGTGTGTTTCCTCTCCACGAAAAATTATTTTACGACAACTCTGCTTTCCTTTTATCACACAAAAGCATTCACATTTTGCAATTACAGCAGTTGCAGTCTCGACAAAATATCCTGTTTTCATGAGTCAGATGTCGACCCGGCTGGCGGAACTATGCTCTTTTCATCGCCGGAGATAATTTCGATCTTTCATTTCTTCTTCATAGGGAAATCGGGCACGTGCCGCTATGATAAATGAATTTCTAGGATACTTAGAGGCCCGTAGCGTGAGTTAGCGCCATCTTTAGGCAATCTCAGAAACCTCCTCGGGGCGCTTTAAAAAGCGCATATAGTGAATAGTCATTAGTAACTAGCAACTTAGACCCCTGAAACGCATGTAACAGATGGGCATGAGTTATTGTTATTTCACAGATATGAACGGATTACATTAAGTAACTTTTGGAATAAAAGATGTGACATGGGGTATTGAATTCATGACAACTCAAATTAAATTCGTTGGAGCTTGGATTAAATTATTGGCCCCTTGGATTAAATTAAGGTAGAGCTGATCTAAAATTAGGGATATCCTTTCTATTTATTATTTATTTCATACATACTGCAGAAAACGTGGGTCTAGGCAGGATAAGCAAAAAATAAATAGTAAAATGGGGCGAAATCGCTGCTGCTGCCACGCTGATTCTCGAAGATATGCGTATTTCGCTCAGCGGTTATATATAACAAAGCATAGCGAATGCAGCTTCTCAGAACTTTTCCGCGGGGTAAATATTCCCGAAACATCATTTCACCCTGGAGCAAGCAGATCATGTAACTTAGCGTGTGGCTAAAGGACGTGCGCGCGATGCGTGGAAAGGGACAGAGCCATTCGGGCGACGACACCGTCCTCTTACGGCCTGGTGACATGGTAATTTTGCGTCAAGAAAGGCGTGGCAGGCCAAAGAACAGAACCGCAGGCTCTGTACGCCCACAGGTCTCCAAAGCCGGCGGCAGGAGCTTCTGTGGGCGTTCAAAGTGCACACACGAACTCCAGCCACTTTGTTGGAGAGGCTAGGCGATAGGACGCTTAGCAACGGCGGCCTCACAGGATTGCCCCTTTATTCGGAGAGACGGCGTGGCGTGACGTAACACGTACCTAGCGATCGAATGGGGCGGTGGACATCGGAGTTAGGGCGTACCTTGGCCAGCGGTGGTGCGCCGCGAAGCAGTGGGTACGGGTGGTCGAAAGTGGGCTAATATTTTGTAATAAGCCATCCGCACTCTCTTGCCGTGAAGCGGCGTGAACGAGAAAGGGGGAGGGCGAGTCATACATCTGCCGATGAAAAACGGCGTGAATGAAAAACCACTCAAGCGGTCTCTGCAGGTGAGTTATGTGGCCAGGGCGACAGTGTATAATAATACAAATCTTGATTTTTCCTGTGCCCACAAACAACCTAATTGTCTACTGAGCGGTGCAAAAAAAACAAGTGAAATACTATGCGTACAAAATACAATATACTGGTCATTTACTACAACTAAACAAGAAACACAAAAAGTAGATAACTAAGGAGACACACGCAATTTCATACTTACACGGGAAACATCTATTTGCGTACATGCCAAATAAAATCACGATCACAGATAAAAATGTCAGAGTGAAGTTCACGCACAGAAATAAAAGTAAGCTGTAGCCTCGCTAAAGGTGACGCACAGGACATACAAGGGGAGTAAAAAGTTGATGCAATTAGACTGACATGGGTTGGAACGTGGACATAAATAGACTGGAATAAATCCATTGACTCCACCTCTCCGTAAACTGCCTTGTATGAAAATATAAAATCTCTGTTCTGTCGCGTCACAGAGAGCGCATATAGAATAAGAACCGGCGAAACAATAATTCCGAAAAGTATGAATAATCTCTGCCAATATACCTATCATAAACAATTCTGATCGACATTATCGATCAAAGCAGTGCGTGTAAGATTTAGGGGATTCCAGATAACAAACCTACCGTGATCTAACTAAAGACTTAAACAAATGCAGTACACAAAGAGGAGAAGAAAAGTGACGACGTAACCGTGAAATCATGCCTAACACTCGTAGCGCTGCATTTGCGGTTATATGGACATGGTTATTAAAAGGAAGTGCTCTGTCGATAGAGACGCCAAGATCCCTGATGAGAGAAAGCGGTGGAATGGAAACGCCACCAAGGGTGTAAGAAAAGCGAATGTTATCGAGCTTTCTAGATAGCTCTATTGATTTCGTCTTCTGGGGGTTAAATGATAAAAACGTTTTGCGAGCACCATTTGCAACTAGTATTTATATCAGCTTGAAAACAAGAATAATAAGACAAGGACTGAACACTTCTAAAAGCTTGACGTCGTCACCTAAGAAAAAAAAACAATCCTTGCATCATTAACACAAAAAAAATATCGTTAAAACACAAAAGAAACAAAATAGTTCCCAAGATGGAGCATTGCGGTACACCAGAAGTTGCAATAAACTCACCGGAAGAGGTACCAAGAACGAGAGCAGAGTTACGGCGATCACTCGGGTAACCGTTAACCCGCACACATAGATGAGGCCTGAAGTTATGCAAGGCAAGTTTATGAAACAATAATTTGCGATTAAATCTATAGCTTTAGACATATCGAAATAAATAGTATCTGCTTGTTACCTTCTAAAAACTTTTTCTTTGGAATAATTGAAAAATAAGCGTAAATCAAATTCGGCCGCCCATCCTTTGAAAAAAAAAAAAAAAAAAACTGCTGAAATTTAGTTTTTTTAGCGTTCAGATAAAAATAAACGTGCCTATGTGCAACTATCTCAAAAATTTCATTGCAGATACATTGGCCGTAGAGGTGCATTTATCTTTACCTGAGTGAACAGTGTTATTATTTAAGATATATGAGGAGTCATAGCACTCCAAAACATTATATAATTCAAGATAGTAATTTCGGGAATGTCACTAGACAACTCAGTTATCGTTTACACGTTGCCTGCATGATAATAACTTTTGTGGTGAAGGTAGGGTGATAGCTATCGCCGTTATCTAATCAAACCAGGCGTTGTAATATCAAGCTGAGCATTTGATAATCATGTGCCAAGCAAATTACCATGAGTACTCAATAATTGAGTTATACTGAAGAACAATAAAGGGATGCTGAACTAAGCATTTCAGTGTCTATAATAAGTGGCGCACTATCTTTCCATGAGTCAGCAGCCTCGCGTGTGCGCGAGCACACGCAAGAAAATGGATGTCATCAATGCCCCAATCAGACTTAGTACATTTGAATGATGACGCCAGTTTCGTTGCGTGTACTGGCGCACACCGGCGGCTGCTGACTCATGGAAAAATAGTGCGCCACTTATTATAGACACTGAAATCTTTGGCTGAGCATCCCTTTAAGCAATCATGAGTCATCCCTCGGTAAAGGTGATGACCAGTGAAGCTCTTTAGCACACGACACAGACTGACGCAGAATTCGGAACAAGGCTACGAACACATTCTTTGTCTTGATCGGTAGTCATCGTGACGATAAATCCACATGCTCATGTCGGGGACTACCGCCGCCTGAGGAGCCGGAGGAAACTATATCCGTCCGACTGGAGCGCCACTCGGCGGAAGAAAAGGAAACAAGACACGGAAGCGCTTGGAACGACGAAAAAGAGAGGGCGGTTCGAGCGTAGACATGGACCTTTTGTTGACGTACACGAAAATTCCGCGGAACCCTAGTCACAAACCGCTTCGCTGCAAAAGCTTGTAAAGGAAAGTAGCCAGCAAGCCTTTATCGAAGTCACTATTGCTGTGGAAGAAACTGCCAGATGACCAGTCAATTCCTGGCAGATTAAAATCGCCGTAAATTGAACGCGAAACTTGTCGAAGTCGATATTTTCTAGAAGTACTTTAAAGTGTTCAATAAACTCTCTGTCATCAAGAAGCGGAGGAAAATAGTAATTACTAATTAAATAGTTAACGCCATTACGCGTGGGTATTTCAACCTGCACACACTCTTCACAGGACTCCAAATCCTTTCTATGGATAAACTGAGCAACAGACGTCACCGGAACATGTACACCGCCCCCAAATTTCATACCCATTTTAGTAAAGTCTCTCTCTTGGCAAAGCATTGAATAACCCGAAGGAAAATAACTGTTATCAGAGATGCCTGTAGAGAGCCAGGTTTCAGTTAAACGCACTATGTCAATGCAGCTAGCAAAGATATTAGAAATAAATGCGGAGTACTTGGAACGCAAGCCACGCCTATTTTGGTCATACACTTCAAACGACCTCAGAAATCTGGGTTGCTGGAGATTCGGCTACATAAACTTAAAAGTTGCTAACCCTTCCAAAAAAAAAACAAAAAAAAAACATGAAAAATTGAACTATTTGGCCATATCTCCAGCTTGTTCAAAATCGCATACACTGAGTTTACACCTGCAAGGTGAAACGGTGAATACGAGACCGATTTTGTCAGCAGCTTGGTAACATTCACTCCTTCGCCGTCCGGAAAAGGGGCTACAAAACTTGCAATATCCGCTACAGATGTGTCCGGACCTAACCTGGACGCGAAAGGCGGCTTAGGGGGTAATTGACTAGGCAGAACAGGGACCTTTTCCGACTCCGCTCTTCATGTAGAAATGGGAAATCGTAGATTCTGTTTCACTGGTGCGTAAACCTCATCGTCGATCACCTGACCAGCTGGGCGAGGTTCATGTCGGGTACCAGTGGCCACTTAAAAAGATGTGGACTTCAGTTTGCCCAGGTAGTGGCTGATGCTGTGGTTCCCCCGGCGCCCGCGGTGGATCGGCGCATCGCTCCTGATCGTAACACTAATTGCAAGAAGTCAAATAATATACTTTTTGATTAACCTTTTAATTACAGAAATTAAATATACGGTTCCAATAAGAAACTTGCTGGGCGTCATCTATAAGGAATAAGTCAGGCAAATTTAAAACTATATGAAGCACGTGGTAAGCGCGGTGGCGCGCTATAGGTTCTACAGGTGCAACAGGCCTGCGCTTGTCAAACCAGCGTGCCTAAAACCCGGATGGAAAGTGATGCAAAGTCTATCATCCGCATTTTTGGACCACAAGCGTAGCTCCTGTTGCACGAGTGGATTCTTTAGGGCCCCAGTAGTTACCACGTCATTCAAATATTTCTAAAATTGACCGATTTATTGGATTTTGACGGGGCTCTGAAAGTTTCTAATTGGAACCTCGTGTTTAGTTTCACTAATAAAAATATAAACAATTTTAGTTATTTATTTAGCTGATCGCGATGACTAGCCCCGAATATTATGTCCCTCTGGCTGTTTAACTAACCTGCACAAACCGCGTAATTGTACCTTGAGCTTAAAAAAAAAATTCGGTTTGATTAGAGGTTAAGCAACCTTTATAGCAGGAATATCGCGATGTGCACGGAAGGTATTCAAGTGTTTATACATGAAAAGTTTAAACACAAAATAAACAAGCCGAACCCGAAAGCTTACATTTAAATACCTACACACTGGCGATGGGGCTGAACAGACTACTTCAGTGAAAAAGGTTGTGAACGAGGCGGAAAGAAAAATCTGGGAGGGGAGAATGCAGGAGAAATCAGCTTCAACAGTGTACAGCTAACGAAAGCAGGACATAAGGAATGAAAAACTGTTTGACGATTCGCTGGGAAGGGGTTTGCTGTTCGAGGCGAGAACGGGAGTTTTGAGAGCGAGGACGTATAGGGCTAAATTTCAGAAGACAGACACATTAGGTGCCGCCTGCCATGATGATAGCGAGACACTTGGGTGCTTAGTTTTGAAGTGCACGGGGCTTCGCGCTGCCCTCCCTGCAGGGGTAACGGATTTTGCCAGGGCCCTGGGTTTTGGTGGCGACGATGGAAGGACGGAAGAGAAAGGGATTACAGCGACAAAGAGACGACTAGAAGATTGGTGGAAATTATCTGGGGAAAATTAAATGATGGACAACTAACTAGCACAGCTGGGGACAGGCGGGACATAGAAAAATTGGGACTCCCTCCTGCGTGGCTTCGGCCCGAAGCCTCAACCGTTTTCTCATTGGGTCTGGTGCTGGGGTAACGCATACAAGGTTTGACCAGAGGAAAATTGGCGACTCTTTCGCCGGGGGGAAGAGGCAGGGGGTGATGTTTTTAGTTTTGTTTTTTGCCTTATCCCCCAAAGGTCATCCTGGTGATTTCCCAGACTGCCTGCTAATAGTTACACCCTAAAAAAAGGGGTGTAAAAGGGTGTATCGTTACACTCTTTGTCTCATATAATACACCCCCAAATTTTAATTCGACATACAGCGCCCTATAGACGAACAGACGGCCCGAAATTTTACGAGGTGCTTGATAGCCGTGTGGTACAACTTATTCAAATAGCTAATATACGTTTTGCTAACTAAACAAAAAAAAAAAAAAAAAAAACGGGGTTATTTTTGTTTGTACTGTAAAAACTCAGTGTTTTCTTTATGTGGTCTTTGATACAGACTTTAGCTATTTAAAAAGTTATTTCGCACCGTTATCAAGCCCCTCGTAAAATTTGGGGCCGTCTGTTCGGCTATAGGGCTCAGTACGTCGAAATGAAGTTATGAGGTGTATTATATGGGACAAAGGTTGCAACGATACACCATTTTACACCCTTTTTTCTGGAGGGTGTAGGGGGAGAAAATTGGCCTTAAAAGGGGCGGGAGGAATCACGTTTTTGTTTTTCTAGACTTAGGCTAGGTGGCGCAAGCTGCCCCCTGTTACAAAGGCTATAGCCATTAACATCCATCCATCGTTTCATAGAGATCCATCACAATGACCATACTCTAGTTGGCAGATTAAGCTACGGGGGAGATTTAATGATACGTGCGATGACAGCGGCTCACGTTGGAACAATATTCGCTTTAATGTATAGCCTTTGTGTCACATCTGGTTTTGCACGTTGCCAACCGGCGAAGCTTCCGGACTCGCGAACTGTGTATCCTCAAGACCGGCCAGTGGGCAGCGATCGAGGCCCCAGGTCGCGGACAGTGGCCCCGTTTAGCTGCTGCGGTGGAGAGAGCAGCTGAGGCTCGAGACCTGCGGGCAGAACCCGATTGTACTCTGTCTGCGGCGAGCTTCAGCTGCCGGATCCGACACTTTGGTCATTAATAAGGCTCCGTGCGGACGCCCTTCCCGCTGTGCGAGCGACCAAATGCGGGCCGGCCTTGCCGTCACCTGCCTAGGGACCACAGACACCGGCGCGTTGCGGTTTCGCCTTCACGGTCCGAAGAGCGAGATTGCTCTTCTCCTCTATGATGTAGGAGTTCCGTTTTACTTCCGATCACAGCCGACTCGACGATCCAATGGAACCAATCAAGCAGAACGCTCCTCGTATTTGTCGTATTAGTGCTTTGAACGCTTAAAGTAATTGCACGCAGAAGCGCAGGATCACAACATATATATTCACTGCGCCTGACTGGTTGAGCCAGCGGTGGACAGTGTGTTGAATTTATATATTGAATATGATTCGCACGCCTCACGGTCGTAGTGCAAATGCCACTACGACCATGAGGTCGTAGTGGCGTTTTCCACCTGCGTGTATGATGTGTGTATGTGTATGACGTGTATGATGAGCCACCTGTGTGTATGATGAGAGTAAATAAACAAACTGAATTGTCCATTCGTCGCCTCATATATTGCGATCCGTGACATTTAGGTGGAAGCGCGGGGTAGAGCGTTCTATCCTCGAGATGCGTAACCCTCAGAAGAAAAGACACCCAAGTGAGGTGCTCGGCCCCGGAAGGCTATATATAGCCTTCGCAGAAGACGCCGAAGCCCAAGCAAGCCGCGGTACCAAAAAAACAACCCCCGGAATTCAGTCCCTTGCCACAGAACATAAAGGAGAAGACTGCAGAGATGTGTGCCGTCACTCCCCGCACTGCGACGCCCTTTCACGACAAAGTCCACGAGGACATAGATGACTGACTGAAACATTATGATCGTGTATACCCCCACAGTGGATGGACGACTGAGCAGCGCTACCAGAACCTGGAGGGAGCCACTTGGTTCCCTCCCCCAATGAAGACGTAAACCGCTGACGTTCCGGCGGGAGTCCTTTGGTGTTGAGCCCGCTCGTTCGGTATCGCGTTGGGGGAGTATGTCACCCTGCAGGCCTACTCTCGCACACTCCTCCACTCGACTGCCTTCTTCGGGGAACCCGCGATAGATCGCGGGGAAAGTTGGACGTTCTTTCCTCTGAGATGAAGGCCATCTTGCAAGGATTCCTGTAGTGGACTTCGGGCGACGGTTTTCAGTCGCGGCATGAGCTCGTCCGACTGGCGAGGATTCAACGCTATCAATTCCCCTGGCTCTGACAGCCGGCGTTCCCTCCTTCGAGTGGACGTCTGTCTGCGGAGAGCCCAGGCTTGAACTCCTGCGACGACGGGTAGCGGCGAGAGCTCGGCCTACCGGCGATGACTCTGCTAGCGATCCCATTTGGCTCTCAGGACGGCAAACACTGCGGGCACCCTATGTCCAGGGCTCGCTTGACCACAATATCTTGCTAGATACCCCTGTTTACCAGTAAATGCTGCTGGATACCGGGATCATTGTTGTTAGCATGGGGTTTGCGAGCCCGGCGCGGCGACCACCTTTACTAATAGCCGTCAGCCGCGCGGTGGGACGGGCACGGGGTTCCCTTTGAGTACCGCTCCCCGGACGTAAATGTATATGTAATCACTACAAAATCTACTTCACGCTTGATGGCACAGCGAGGCACTGGTTTGAGAACCACAAACCTTTTCTCTGCCACGGGATTGAAAACCATCAACGTCGGCAGCGAAAGGAGAATCGTCTTGAAGTGAGGATCGCAAGTGTGACATCGCAAGTGTGACAAGATTTGTTGAAGATGTCCTGTGACTGAGTGCCCCAGCCGATTTGGAGGGCGCCGATGAGAAGAAACTTCGCGCCCTCATGTGTGACGTGAAAAGTGAAAATTTTTGGAGGCCTATAGTCTGCAATCCCCCAACGACCGTCGACGGTTTTGTGACCCAGCCAGCAACATCGAGCCGCACTGTCGGCACAAGCAAAATATTGCCGCGCGCGCAGCTGGCCAAGTAGGCAGCGCGCGCGTGACCGAACGGTTATCGTGCCTGCCTCCCACGAAGTTAAAGAAGCCTCGTGTTTCTCCAACCAGTACCTCGCAGTACCTTCCAGCGAGAAGTAGATGTTCTGCAAGCACTGCTCAGGTGTCCGCCCGTTATGACGGGCCACACGTTCATAGTGTTGCAGCCTCTCCTGGATGTTTTCGTGGGCGTCCCTGTGGAAAGGCGTTGGAGTTCGGGGTGTTGCGGGCAGGTAGATGACGGCAGGGGCGGCCGGGGTCTGAAACTGGTTGGCCATCGTCGTCTTCTTCGGCCTGGGCTTGTCCGGCAGCAGACCCAATTCAGTGCACTGACCTCTGGTACGACGGCTTCTTCGGACTTCGGCGTCTTCGACGAAGGGTAGCCTTCCAGGGCTGAGCACATCGCTTGGCCAGGACGTCCTTGGAGGGGTACGATTAACGGGAATAAAATGAAGTACCCAGTACCTCCACCAAAATGTCACGGGTGGTGACCAAAAACAATAAATAAACAGGAAGAAATCAACGTTTAATGTGGCGAACTTGTGCCAAAAATGAAAGGTTACAAAGGATAATCACAGAGCGTCGCGGGCGTCAAAGTCGGCGTAACAGCAGTCGAACGCCGGGGCGAGACTGACTGCGGCTTGCCACGCGGAGTCTCTTGTGAGCTTCTGGAATAATCGGCGTAGAATGTTCGACGCGTAGAACATTCGGACCTCGAACAAGCCCCTACAGGATTTTCGAATTTACCAGAAAACTAAATTCTAAAAGTAACAAAATATGCGTCGCTCCCAGGATTCGAACCCTGGCTCTTCGCGTGGGAGGCAGACCCGATAACCCTTAGGCCACGCGCGCGTTGTCTACTTGGCCAGCTGCTCGCGCGGCATTTCCTCGACGAACTTTGTGGGAGGTCTGCAAGCAAAAGCTAAAGACGTTTACCAGTCAATACCGACGTGAGAGGGCCGAAGACATCCTTCGAACAAGGACCCGAGGCCCGAATGAAAGCATTACCAGCTTCGTCGAGGATGTTCTTTGCCTGAGCGCCCACGCCGATCCTCAGGCTACGAAGGAGAAGAAACTGCGACACCTGATGAGGGGTGTGAAAAGTGAGTTATTCGGAGGTCTCATTCGCAATCCTCCGACAACTGTCGACGGGTTCCTCACGGAGGCGACGAATATGGAACGCGGCCTATTAGCACGCGCCAGAAACTACGAGTGACACCCTGGTGTGACTACTCTGGCGACATTCGGATCCGACCTTGGTACCGACCTCCCAGGCATCCGTGAGGGCATCCGTGAAGCCGTCCGGCAAGAAATCCGCAAGATGCTCCCCGCTGCGGATCGCCCTTCCTCACTGTCGCTCGCCGAGGTCGTGCGAAAGGAAGTGCACCGGACCTTCCAACCTGAGGCTCCGATCAACAAGACGACGCCAGAGGAACCAACTTTCAGTTACGCCGCGATGGCCCGACGGCCGCCGCAAGTTAACCACCAGGCCACGACGCCACCCCGACGAGACCCTCCGATGCCGCAGTCCCGAGGCCAGGAAGGTCAGGCGCACGTTCGCTCAGAGCAACCTGCGCAGAGGAAGACAGACGTCTGGAGGACGACCGACCGGCGCCCGCTGTGTCACCACTGCGGGGAAGCTGACCAAGTGTACCCCCGATGCCCACACCGACGACTCGGGCTGCGCGGATGCCACCCAAACGACCCGCGCCCCCAGTATGGTCAACGCCCTAGGGAGATCAACGAGTTCTTGCGACGACCCCAGTTCCCCGGGCCTGCGTCCCGCCTAGAGTTCCGGTCGCCGTCACCGCGACGCCCAGCTTCGCCGATGCACCGACCCCGACGTGAAGGCCTGTCGCCCCTGGCTCCTCACCGGGGAAACTAGGCGCGGCAACCCCTGGAGTGGGAGTTGCCCAAGACGACCGACGTAAGGAGCCTCCAAGAACGACGGAGCGCTCCCACTCTCCCGACGCTACGCATCCCAACGACGCTCCTGCATCGGTGTTCAGCAATCCAAACGTTGTTATCAACGTCCTCGACGCACCGGCACTCGTGGACACCGGAGCAGACTACTCAGTCTTGACTGGGAGGCTCTCCCGCCGCCTTTGAAAAGTGACGACGCCGTGGGAGGGGCCGCAGATACGAACTGCTGGAGGACACCTCATTACGCCTGTCGGAACGTGCACTGTTCGCGTCGAGATCCACGGTGAGACGTGCCCTGTGAAGTTTGTCGTTCTGCAAGACTGTTCGAGGGACGTCATCCTTGTAATGAACTTTCTCTGCGAATATGGCGCCGTCATCCACCTTGGAGCAAACCGGCTGACACTATGAAAACCTGCTCCACCACCGGAGGAACCCTAAGCGAGGTCATCCGCGGTACGAGTCCTCGCAAACCACGTGAACTTACCGCCGCGGTCGAGTGTTTTTGCGCCTGTCGGGATCACCGAAGCTTTCTGCGGCGAAGTTCTGCTCGAAAGAAGCCTCCAGTGGCTTCTGGGAAGAGGAATAGGCGTCTCAAGAGGTGTAGCTGAACTTCAGGATGGCCGCACTGTGGTCCTCATGACGAACTTCCGAAACGAAGCGCAATACCTCACGGAAGGTGCAGCCGTTGGCCACGTCGAGGAACTCCGAAACACCGCCGAACTCGCCACCATTACTGACGAACCCTCGCCACCTCAGCAAGACCGTACGTCGCCAGCACACCTCGATATTTACCCTAAGCTTCCAGGCCTGAAACGACGTCAGATGATTAATCTCTTCGCCGAATACCGCGACTGCTTTGCGACGTTGTCGAAGGTACGCCAAACTGCCGCTGCGATGCACAGCATCGTTACTGAGGACGACGCGCGCCCTGTGCATCGATCTCCATACAGAGTCTGCGTTAAAGAAAGGCAGGTGATCCAGGAGCAAGTTCAAGAGATGCCGAACGACGGCATAATTCAACCTTCAAGCAGGCCTTGGGCCTCTCCAGTCGTACTGGTTAAGAAGAAAGACGAGACGCTTAGGTTCTGCGTGGACTACCGGCAGCTGAACGCAGTGACAAAGAAAAACGTCTATTCACTCCCCCGCATTGACGACACATTAGACCGGCAGCGCCATTATCGATACTTTTCATCGATGGACCTGAAGAGCGGCTACTGGCAGATCGAAGTCGACGAACGGGACCGACAGAAGGTAGCCTTCGTCACACCGAATGGACTGTACGAGTTTAAGGTGATGCCCTTCGGACTATGCACGGCGCCAGCAACTTTCCAGCGTGTCATGGACACCGTACTAGCAGGGCTGAAGTGGCAGAGCTGTCTCGTCTACCTCGACGACGTCGTAGTGTTTTCCGGCGACTTCGACGAGCACTTGCGACGACTCCGAGCTGTTCTCCAAGCCATAGGGACCGCCGGACTCACCCTCAAGCCGTCAAAGTGTCCGTTCGCCTATGACGAACTGAAGTTCCTAGGTCACGTGGTTAGTAACGAAGGCATTCGCCCAGACTCAGAGGAGACTCGCGTCGTCGCAGCATTTCCAGCGCCAAGAGACAAGAAGGCCGTGCGAAGGTTCCTTGGGTTATGTGCCCACTATCGGCGCTTCGTTCGAGATTTTGCAAGGATTTCCGCAACGCTCACAAACCTCACGAAGGACGCCGAGAAGTTCAAAGGGGCCGAGGAGCAGCAGCAGGCATTCGACGAGCCGAAGTGACGACTGCAGACTCCTCCTGTTCTTGGACATTTTGACCAGGATGCTGAAACCGAGATTCACACGGACGCAAGTAACGCAGGCCTTTGCGCGGTACTGGTTCAAATACAAGAAGGCACCGAGCGAGTCATCGCCCACGCAAGTCGGACATTGTCCAAGGCGGAGAGAAATTACTCCACGACTGAGAAAGAATGCCTTGCTGTCGTCTGGGCAATCACGAAGTTTCGTCCGTACTTATACGGGAGCCCGTTCCACGTAGTCACGGACCACCACTCACTCTGCTGGCTTGCGAACCTCATGGACCCACCAGGACGCCTCGCGTGATGGAGTCTCCGACTGCAAGAGTTCAACATGACTGTGGTGTACAAGTCAGGCCGCAAGCACAGCGACGCCGACTGCCTGTCCAGAGCTCCCGTCGAAACTCTTTCCGGCAGCAGCGACGACGATGACGACGAGTATTTCCTGGGCGCAGTGAATACCGACGACATGGCCCGACGTCAACGAGACGATAATGAACTGCGCGCACTAATAGAGCACCTCGAAGGGCGTGGGAATGCCATGCCACGCGTTTTAACGCGTTTTTTCGCGAGCCCTGTGGAACTTCGCCATTACACAAGGTGTACTCTATAAAGATAACTTCGGGAACAACAACTCGCCATGGCTCCTGGCAATCCCGACCGACCTTCTGGAGGAGATCTTTCAGGCCTGCCACGACGACCCGACGTCCGGACACCTCGGGTACAGCCGGACATTGGATGGTATTCGTGAAAAGTATTACTGACCCAAGCTCCCCCAAACCGTGCACCTATACACACGATCATGCCATGAATGCCAGCGACGAAAGAAACCTCCGACGAGGCCGGCCGGACTATTGCAGTCAATTCCTCCACCAGCAGCACCCTTCCAGCAGATCGGAATGGATCTACTTAGCCTTTTTCCGCCGTCGACGTCGGGAAATCGCTGGATTATCGTCACCACAAATTATCTCACCCGGTACGCCGAAACGAAAGCCCTTCCTTCCGGAACTGCTGTGGAAGTTGCCAAGTTTTTCATTGAATCCATCGTCTTCCGGCACGGTGCTCCCGAAGTCCTGATCTCAGACCGTGAATCCTCGTTCATGGCCCAGCTGACACAATAAGTCCTTCGTCTCAGCCGCACCAGCCATCGTTGCACCACGGCGTACCACTCGCAGACCAACGGGCTAACGGAAAGACTCAAGAAGACCATCGCCGTCATGACTTCCATGTACGTCGAAGTGGAGCACAAGACATGGGACGAGGTGTTGCCGTACGTCACCTTTGCCTACAACACGGCCGTGCAAGAGACCACCGGCTTTACACCCTTTCAAATGGTTCATGGTCGCAAAGTGACGACAATGCTGGACGCAATGTTATCCCACGAACCGGCTGTCGACGGAAGCGACGACGCCCAGATGGATGCCCAACGGGCAGAAGAAGTCCGTCAGCTCGCCAGACTCCGGCTTCAAGCCCAACAACGTATCGACACTAGCCGCTACAACCTTGGTCATCGGGACGTCCACTTCCAGCCCGGAGACACACTGTGGGTGTGGATACCAATCCGCCGCCGTGGTCTCACCGAAAAACTCCTGAAGCGCTACTTTGGACCCTACAAAGTGCTTTGTCGACTCGGGGATCTGAACTACGAGGTGATGCCTGACGGAACAAGAACATCATCACGCCGCCCCACCTCGACCTGAAGTCGTCCAAGTCGTGCGCCTGAAGCCGTACCACGCTCGATAGGACTGTGGACCTTATGTGTTCCAAATGACACTTTACCGTTCTTTTTATTTGCTTTGGAGGGGGAGTAATGTCGCGCGCGCAGCTGGTCAAGTAGGCAGCGCGCGCGTGGCCTAACGGTTATCGTGCCTGCCTCCCACGCGAAGAGCCAGGGTTAGAATCCTGGGAGCGACGTATCTTTTGTTATTCCTACAATTTGGTTTTATGTCTAATTCAAGAATTCTGTTGCTTGTTCGAGGTCCGAATGTTTACGCGTCGAACATTCTACCCCGATTATTCCGGGAGCTCACGCATGTACATAAGGGACTCCGCGTGGCGAGCCGCAGTCAGTCTCGCCCCAGCGTTCGACTCTGCTGTTACGCCGACTTCGACGCCCGCGACGCTCTTATATTATCTTTTGTGCCCTTTCATTCTTGGCACAAGTTCGCCACATCAAACGTTTATTTCTTCCTGTTTATCTGTTGTTTTGGTCAACACCCGTGCTAATATTACCACCGCCTCGCCGGCGCGCCTGTAGCTCTAACCGTCGTATCTTCCCGGCAGGACCTGAACACCACCAGTGGCGGCAGCCTTAGGAACATCGTCCGCGATATCGTCCCGGAAGAGCTCCTCAAGATGCTTCCCGCTGCTGATCCCACGTCCACACTCTTACTCGCCGAGGTCATCTCAGAGGATGTTCACCAAGCCTCCCAGCCTGAGGTGCCCGTCACCGTAGCAGCACCAGAGAAGCCCGCTCTAAGCTACGCCGCAATGGTCCGCCGACCATCACCAGCCCCGCGTCCGTGCACGGCGGCCCCCCGGCGTGAATCTCCAGCGCCGCAGTATCCTCGACGTCAGGAAGATCAGGCACGTGTCCGCCCAGAACAGGCTGCGTCAAGGAAGACCGACGTGTGGCAAACAGCCGACTGGCGGACGCTGTGCAACCACTGCGGGGAAGCCAACCAGATCTACCGCCGTTGCCCCTAGCGGATAATAGGGCTGGGCGTCTTTCACATGAACGATCTACGCCCACGATACGGTGAGCGACCGCGGGACATCTAAGCGTACCTTCGACGACCTTTCTCCCCCGCCTGCACCTAATTGCGGGTCTAGATCGCCGCCACCACGACGTCCACTTTCGTCGATGCACCGGCCCCGTCCTAAGAGCTTGTCGCCCTTGTCTCGGCGGGAGAACTAAGCGCGGCAACACCTGGAGGTTCCGCGCTGCCGTAGACCAACGACGCAAAGAGCCTCCAAAAACGCCGAACACTTCCCGTTTGACCGACGCCATGCGTCGGAACGAAGCATCTTCAATGGTGCTCAACAGCCTCAACGTGACCATCGACGACCATGACGCGTCGGCACTCGTGGACACACAGGCAGACTAATTTGCCTTGAGTGGGTGGCTTTTCCGCCGTATTCAGAAAGTGACGACGCCGTGGGATGTCGCGCAAATCCGAACCACGAGAAGTCACCTAATGACGCCGACTGAAATGTGCACTGCACGATTTGAGACCCATGGTGAGACCTGCCCCGTGAAGGTCGTTGTTCTGTATGACTGTGCAAGGGACATTGTCCTCCGAATTAACTTTATATGCGAGTACGGCGCCATCATTTATTTCGAAAAAAAAAAATAACGGTCCACGCTACGAAAACTTGTACCACCACCGGGTAAACCACACGCGGCGTCATTTGCGGTTCGAGTCTTCGCAATTCAGGTGAACTTACCGCCGCGGTCGAGTAAGCCCTGGTCGAGCTCGAAGGAACTTTCCAATAGCTTCTTAATAAAAGTAATGGATGTCGTCACAGCGGTAAATGGAACTTTCAGACGGGCGCGCTATGGTGCTGGTTAAAAATGTCCGACAAGAACCGCAACCTCCTACGAAACATATCGCCATGGGCCACATAAACGAACTCCAGAATGCAGCCGTGATCGCTGTATTTTTGGAAGAGCCAACTTCATCGCGGCACGACAAAACACAGTTCGCAGAACTTCGCATCGACCCGATGCTTCCAGCTACTAAACGAGGACGGTTGCTTGACCTTCTGGACAAGTTTGGTGTGTTTCACCAAAACGGCAGGGGTGCGACCAAAAAGAGAAGCAAAGCACCGCATGGTTACTGACGACGATACGCTAACTGTTCACCAGTCGCCGTACCGAGTCACCGTGCTGGAAAGAAAGGCGATTGAAGACGAAAAAGTCCAGGAAATGCTCGAGGACAACATCATTCAACCCTCAATATTCCCGTGGGCGTCTCCAGTTGTCTTTGTAGAAAAGAAGAACTGAACCACGAGGTTGTGAATCATGGTAGCAATCCAGTCGAGTTGGTTTATTACGTAATAATTAGAGAAAAAATAGAGAAAAGAAGACTGGGACAGAGAGACGAACAGAGGGCGAGCGCTGAATAATCAACTTAACATTTATTTAAAAAAAAGGCTCAAACAAGAACCTTCTTTAAAATAAAACAACACCGTACAACGATGACGTGTCGCTCACGAGGCATCGATAAATTGTACCGCTTTATTATGTAGGTAAATTGAAGGCTGGGGGGGGGGGGGGGGGTTTACGCAATGCTTCGCGCCTGGTTTCCGTAACTAATTTTCCTTCAGCACCTTTATTTTCATTTTTGTGCGTCTCCAGCAAATGAATAAGGTGTCTTCGAGAATAGGGTGACATAGGCAGTCTTTACAGTTCATGCATAGGTGGCATCGGGTCATTTACCGCAAAAAACGGCGTACGCACGCATTCTTTTATTAACACAACGTCCCGATTGCCCCATATAAACTCGGCCGTATAAGAACAGATTTTCCTTAACGACACCCACCGCCAGTCCACAAATTTGTTTGCATATTTGACAGTGCATGAAAGCCTAGTGATGTTTTCCAGATTGCTCTGATTTATGCCCGGGCATATAGTTGTGCTTACCTCCTTGGCGCCGATAGTAGCAGCGGCACATCAAAACGGTGGGCCACTTTTTTCGATTGTGTGGTATCTTATATGTAATACGGAATCACTTGGAGGTCTTTGTTTAGGCTTTATTTTTTTAGAGTCCTGACATCCGCTCTTCACTTTTTCTTTGAACTTCGAGTCTTTGAAAAAGGACGTTGACAATAATTCCAAGACCTTCTCGGTCGATGTGGAGAATTTTTTTCTCGGTACTCAACGAACGCCTGTTCTTGGCGGTGCGAGAATGCATGGATGAAAATGGCCTAATCGCCTTTCAGAACGCCAGTGGAGTGGGAACTGACGGGTTTATAGCACTTTTGAAGCTTTATTTGCAGTCTACACTCGCCCTTTTTAATTGAAGTTATTACCTACTGAGAAATGGTATTTTCGTTGGCTTGAGCATTGCTCCGGTGCTATGCGACATGCACCTAGCGAAGTTTGATCAAACCATAAAAACGGAACGCGCGAGCTACTTGTATGTAAGGTGTACAAACGCATTGTCGATTATCTCGTGGTGTTAAAACCTTTTAGCACGTCGCTAGTTAATAAAGTATAGCAGAGAATATTAGGAACATTTTAAGGGCTTCTCCACAGCCTTAGAGTTTGCGTACGAACTTCAAGACGGTCACAATTTTCAGTCTTTGGACCGGCGGCTATAATTTACCGGACATCTCGTGTGGTGGTGCCAGAACTGGCGATCTAAAAACGAAAGCCTTCCATACGACTCTGCACATTCAAAACTATAGTTAGAGTAAATACTGCCAAGTACTCTCTTGATTCAGCACTGCACAGGTCTTGCCATCGCGACCCCCGAGAAGACGGTGTGGCCGCCTTCTCGGGGGTCGCGTTTTGGTTGACGACTTTAGTTGCCACCAAATAAGATAGATGGCGCCACATTAAGCATGGCGGATGAAATTAACATATTTTCAGTCTCGTCAATCACCCATGGTTTCTTCTCAGATTACAATGATTGGCGCTCCGAATACAGGAAACTCCTTATTTTCCGAGAGGACCTAATTTTCACCAATCGCCTACAATTCGCGAAAAATAGGTCCCGCGAATAATTCCGTTAAAATGCAAACACATTAGAATTTATATTGAGATCTTACCGCGTCGCGAAAATTAGAACCCGCAAATTATTCCCAAACTCCAAATTTGACCTAGTCGCGAAAAATAAGTCCTTTACAATATTCTGCGGGAAAGTAAACTTATGACATCTTTAAGAGTGTATCTGCCAGTGACAGCAAATACTGCGGTTTTGGGTTTGTTTTCAGCCTTCACGGCCGGCACCAGTCGGTACGCCGGCCTTGCCTATCCGAATATTTCATTTATTTATTTGCTTTTGTGCGCTTTATCATTTCTTATTCGTTTGATCAGTAGTTCCTTCATCTGCATATTTGGATTATGTACACACACGCACACGTATTTCCAAATAAATGCTATGGATTTAGGGCACCTTTTTAGTATAACATTTATATATATATTAATCATTGGGTTTTTAAGAGTTTAGTTAAACATTTATTGTGTCTTTTCAAATTTCAGCACTTTAACTAAATTAGTTATGTCTCTGATTATACCGGGCGGCTACGAAAACAATGAGTGGGGTTGATTTTAGTATTTTATTTTCAATCTTTTTTACAGCAAAACGTTGAAGAAAACACATACTAGGAAAAAACACGTGAGGCCATCAGAATGTCAGAACATGGCAATTAACTCAACGTCGGAGTGCATTCTTGCCTTGAAGAAGTGTCACGTGCTTTGTTCCGTCTCTCTAATTAGCTCACGAGGGCATAGCCTTCACTCTTAGCAAAAAATAATGACACGGAGTGTAGCAAAAAAGAAAAGCTAATCGAAACGGTCAAAGCGCTACATGTTTAATTAATCGTAAAGGATAAAGCTATAAACACCAAAAATGCAGAATTTGCCGTCACCGAGATGAAATGTGCACTGACAAATAAAATAAATATGTGGCGCTATCTATCTTAATTGGTGGCAACTAAAGTCATCAACTACAACGCGACCCCCGAGAAGGCGGCCACACTAGCCCATTCAGAGACTATCGTCCTTAATGCAGTTATCGGCCGTTATGCCCTTTTCGGCCTCAAAGCCACCCCCGGCTCTTTCGCCCCTCTCGGCCTTAATGCACTCTCGGCTGTAATGCGACTATCGGCCGAAATGACAGTGACCCCCGAGTCTATATCGGGCAATCGGGACGTTGTACGTGTTAATGAAAGAATGCGTGACTATGCCCTTTCTTTGCCGTCAATGACCGGAAGCCACTTATAGGTGCACTGTGGAGACTGCCTGTGTCAGCCAATCTTCGAAGACACCTTAATCATTGCAAGGGGACACAGAAAAGTGGAACGAAAGGTGCTGGGGGCACATAGAATAGAAAAAGGGAAGCCCCGATAAGCCAGCCTTCAATTTACCTACTTAAAAAAAGAAACAGACTTTACCGATGCCTGTTGAGCGATACGTCATAGATTCATGCATGCATACATTTTATTTCCAATTTTTGACGTCTTACAATCTGTACCCAGAAATGCCAATAAAGGTTGTGCGCGGTGTGTGGCAGTTACACTTCAGTTAAACACACACTCATGTAAAAAGGAAATTTGTTCCTCGGCATGTACACTAGTTTCATTGTAATAGTATGCATATTCGACTCTGTTTTATAAGTTTAAACCGAAGAAAACAAAAAAGAAATATAATGTTAAGGGTAACTTTAACGTTTATTTAGAATCTGAGGTGGTACAAGTCACAATAACCAAAATATCTATATTAATCGACACGGTCGGAGGGGTGCGTGGCCCGTTTCGTTGATTCCGATTTTCCTTTAAATATATCTATTTCTGGTTAACCTTTTTTCTCCTCATTAATGCATTCTTTAGTTAGCCTTTTTATTTTGAGCGGATTTTCGCATTGAGTTATATCTTCAGGCAGCTCGTTAAAAAGTTTTGCACGTAGTAATTTCTTCTTTCCTCTCCATATTTTGTTTTTAAAAGCTGGTTCTATGTACATCCTAGTTGAGCGTAACGTTCTTTCCTTAACTGTTTATAGTTATGTTTATTGTTTAAAAGCTGTTTTGTTATTATGTTATACTTCAATTAATCGCTAAAGCTCAAAACTCCTAAATATTTCTGCGTATACTTATTAAAAGCATTGTCTTGGCTATTACATCCTACCTTTCTAAATATTTTCTTTTGTATAAATTCAATTTTTATTTGAATATATTTGGCAGAGTGCCCGTAAACAGTTATTCCGTGTTCTAATAACGATTTTCTAAAGGAATTATATATCATTCGAAGCACAGAACGGGGAATTACATCTTGAATATAAAATATATGTGCCGTCAGTATTCAAATGTCTTGCATACCTGTTCTACACAAATGTGTAGAACAAATATTTTAGTGCCGGACCAGAACAGTTACAGTTATTCTCCTGCATTTTTCTTGGTATTTTGTTTTGCACGGTTTTTAATTATATGGTTTAAGTGTCTTCGGAAGTAAACATCTGGTTACTCTGGGGAAACAAAATTCAATGTATTTTTTGTCCATTCCAAGCTTAATTTTAGCAACTAAATAAAGCAGTCCTGCAACGCTTCGAGTATGCTCCAGAAAACAAGTATGCGGGCGACACATAGAAGCAATACATATTAGAAATATAAAGCACTGCAAGCCTCTGAACTCTAAATACGCTAGCAGTGTCTTTCTAGACACTGCTAGTGTACTTTAGAATGGGTCTAATATACGTTTTATAAAGCAACTTGTTATCACATGATCTATGTTTAAAATTCCTGCACAAAAACCAAAGTTTATTTATAGCTCTTGCAACAATTTGGCCAATATGTATATTCCAGTTCAAGTCAGATATTATGGTGACACCGAGGTACTATAGGAGCACACTCTAGGTCAGAGGTGGCCAAGCTGACCCGGCCTAAGAGCCGCAAACAACACCACTAAACTTCTAAGAGCCGCGGGGGCGGGGGGGGGGGGGGGGGGACTTACGTCCGGAGCAATAAACGAAACTCAAACTACTTTCGATGTATCCGAGTCAAAAGCAGTCTAACTGTACGTAAGGTAGCAGTAGCATAAGACTACCAAACCACAACCTCTGTATTTCGATTTAAAACGCGTTCCATTTCTCGTTTTAGGGAGGTGCTCGTGTGACCCGGGGGGGGGGGGGGGGGGGGGAAGGGGAGGGGGGAGGTGGAGAGGGGAGAGGTCAGAGGCGGGTGCCGCGAGCCGCACTTCAACACGCCAAGAGCGGCATGCGGCTCGCGAGCAGCTGCTTGGCCACTCTGCTCTAGGTAGGTGGTGACTGCCGTCAGCATAGCTAAAGTAAATAGGATCCATTTTTTGAGTGATAGACGTACCCACAGTTTTAGTAAGATTCAGTGACATTTGCCAATCTTTGCACCACATATGAATCTTTGCTAAATGATAACGTAGTATTTCACAGCCGGTGGAGCTCTTAATTTTATGAATAATAGTGAAATCATTTGCAAACAGTCGCAACTTGGCAGGAACTCCAGTCTGAATGTCATTAATGAATATTGAAAACAACAATGGCCCGAGCACTGACCCCTGCGGGACACCTGGAGGCACATGGGCAAATGAAGAGCGTGCGGTGCTCAACTGCATATATTGTCGCCGATGAGACAGATGTTCCTCAATTCAGTTTTATATTTGATCGTTGTTTGAAGTTATGCGCAGTTTGTGTAACAATTCTTCGTGGGATACGCTATTGAAAGTTTTCGAAAAGTATAAATGAATTTCATGATATGTCCCTGTTTGTTAATAACCGAGGCGACCTCGTGAACAACTTCGACTAGTTGCGTAATTGTAGGCACATTCTTGCAAAATCCATGCTGAGCATTGGTAAAAAAATATGCTCAAGAAGTTTACTACACGTGCTCAAAAGAGAAACAGGGCGATTTTTTGAAATAATTTTAGTCACCCGGTTTTGGTACCGTTATTACTTTTCAAACTTGCCACCCCGCAGGGAAAATGGCAGTTCTTGCTGAACTTAGGAATACGCTAACATAGTATTTACCACACCATGTGGCATATCTTTTCAAAAATTTGTCATAAATACTGTCCGGGCCTTGTGCCTTTTTAACATTGATATTAAAAAGGATATTTAAGATGCCTTCTTCTGATATAGCGATATCCGGCAAGGGACTCCTATTTTGGGTGTATTCGGCCACCGGCTCAAAAACGAGGCCTAGCCAATCATTTGCGGTAAAACCATACGTGAAATAATCATTGAAAGTACCAGCCATCGAACACCGGTTATTAGGGATCTCGCTGTCAACAGTAACTTCATTCACATTAAGCCTCATCGGCGACAAGTAGCGACAAAACTTATCAGGGGAAGATTGAAGGGAAGCAGTTAAGTTACATTAAAATACCTATATCTTGCTTTTTTGTTTTTAATTACAGTTAATGAGTTTTATCCTGAATGAGATCGAATCTCGCTTTTGTTTCCTTAGCCTTTGGAGTAACTAAATAATTTAGTTGATTATCCACGGGTTCCTCTTGTTCAGGACCTTCTCCCTTTTTGGCACGACTTTCTAATGAATGCGTGCCGAATGTTCTGTCACAATATATGCATTTGAGAGCTTAGAAATCTTAAAATTTAAGGAGTCAATTATCGCAGTATCATCTGATTTAGCAAAGTCATAGTGTTCTTTCTTTTGTCGTTCTTTTCTAAACATTTTTCTTTGTGATAATGTGAGGGGTACACATTTATGTTCCGAAATGTCTTCTAAAATCTCAGCCTCCTTCATTCATTCGACCAAAATCTAAGAAAGAAAAACCAAGTAAAGAATATAATCCCTTCCAACTGACACTCTCGTTGGTGCGTTCGCTATCTGAACGAGATTATTAACTAAAGTTAACTCAATCAACGCCCGCGAGATACTACAGGATGACGGTGTGCTTTCCTATTTAACATTAGGGAGATTAAAATCTCCAGCTAAAATAACCCGGGTAGTTGCGCGTTTCTTTATCAAGGGATATTGATTGATGTCTTCAAAAGAATTATTGTTTCCAGGCGGACGGTAAAACGCTTCAACAATAAAAGAACTATGATAAATACTAACACGAGCCCGCAAAATTTCCACCCCGTCCATAACAGGGATGTGATGAAACCATATATCCTCCTATAAAATTATAGCCGCGCCCCCGCATCGTGTATCTCGGTCTATCCGAATAATTTTATAGCCGGATGAAACTGTTTCCGAATCCATCGCGTTATCGTTCAGCCACGTTTCTCTAATGATCATGATATGTGGTTTATGTGATAATATTACATGCTCTAAGTCAGCAGTTTTATTTTTGACGCTTCTGGCATTTAAGTTACTAAGTTTTAAGCCATCATCATATTTCCGTTTTGACTGTCAGTTGACTTGTTCGGCAAACCGCTCATTAATTGGAACCCTCGAGTGCCTTCCAAAATGCCAAACATAAAGCCTGTTGTTTATTTTAAACCTATCGTACACTACATTAACTTCATCGACCTTAGCACGATTTTCGTCAGCACTGTTCCTCAAGTCCTTACAAATACCGCGTGTTCTTTCTAATAAATCCTCAGACACAGAGATTGTCGAGCTGTACAGCTTGCGGCAGTTTTTAATGCGAAATCGTTAACTGGTCCCATGGAGCGAACCGGTGTTCTGAGCTTTTGAAGCTGCGCCAAACCGCACCTCAATTCTCCTGTTTAATGGAGCGAAGCAAGTAATTGGGGTTGTGTGGATACTTAGACAGCGTGTAGTTGGTCGGCCATTTAAAAGTTGCGACGCGTCACTCGCTGCAGATGAGCAATTTAGCCAGTGCAGTACAACCGCTAGCCTGGTATCTTTAAGGAGCACCACGCAGTAGTGACACACGACCGCGCGCTGGTACGATGCTCATCCAGATCGAAAAGGGCAGGGGTGAGGATTGAAGCCAGTATCCCTGGGTTCATCAGCGCGAGCTTTCGCACCACGTGCTCCGAGCTGGTGTGCGATAGGTCACTCGGCCACCGATCCTCCTGGAGCGAAGCCTGTAGTCTGTAGCAGCGAATTGATGGATAAATTCCGATTGACTTCGTGTCACGCGGCTCGCGCTCGGCCGCCGCTCTCATGTCACGCGTTGCTAGGGATGCGGCTGCTTCTCCTCGTCTCGGCGCCGAGGAACACGGGAAAGCCTGAAGCATCTGCATCGTCATCGGCCGCAACTTCGGCAGTAGAAAAGCGTGGCCGTCCATGCCAATACACCGCAGACGAACTAAGGGAGCGGAAGAACGACATGCATGCTTTCACATTCACAACTCATAAGAAGTGCTTAGCTTTCCTCGGAATTTTATAAACACGCGTTTTCTCGGAGAAGTTCAAAAGATTCACTATAATGGGACTCGGTCTATCAGCCATCTGTTAATGGTGAGGCTATCTAAATGTGTGAGTGCATACGTGTAAAAGTTTAGGACACAAAAAAATGTCGATTCTTAGAAATTGACCAAGGATAAAACGAACGGACTCGTAGATAAAAGGTGTACATCATAACTTTGCATAGGCATCTCAGTGAAATCTCTGCTTGAAAAGGCTGGAAATGGAGAACCGGTCGCTTGGTAGCCTACCGGAAAAATGCGGCAGCTTCTGCGCAGCAGCCTAGCATACACCCGTTGCATCGTCTGTACTTCGATTCAGCTATACGACGAACCGCAGAGTACGCTACGGACCATCTCAGCCAATCCAGCGCTGCGCACGCATCGGGTAACTTTAAGCCCGAGGCGTAATCGCCAAGGCCAGGAAGGTCACGTGACATTCAACCGACATTAGATTGGTTCCGATGTGTTGTAGCGCCCACCGCGGTCCGTCATATATGGCGAAACGGAGCGTAGCAGCGGCGGCCTTCATCGAAGCTCGGACGAGGACACACAATCCATCACTAAACTGACAGTGCGGTGGAAACTACGCGGTCGACGGACCAATCGAACGCCTCCTCTCCATCACCTGGCTCCGCCTGGTGACGGGCGGAGTCGTGATCGCGTAGCGAAAGATGATTGCCTTATTGGTTCAACGAGTACGTAGCTTCCACCCTACTGTCAGCATAAGGGCGGAGTATAGATCCCGGTTTGTCGAATGTGGTCTGCTCGGATCGTCGCAGCTGCTTCGTTCCCGCCGTGCGGTGTGCTCAGCGTCATCTGCCGGGATTCGGACTTTGCGGTAGGAGGCCCCCGCTTCGAGCGCCACATGCGATTAGTATTCAACGACTGGGGTTTCAAACTCGATTAATTCCGAGGATTAATGGGCGCATTGTTCGCGAGTTGCTGCCACGTGTAGACGCAGCGTCCGCGAAACGGTTCTCGCTGCGCAACCCTGCCGAACGATTTCGGCATCGATTAAACCTGGATATACGGTTGAATTCCACCCGTGTTGAAAGTTGACACAGGCGATCCGACAGGAATGCCCACGGAAACGCTACGCCATCGTTCCGTTTTCAAAAAAACCTCATCTTCCGGGGCCCTACTAGTTAACGGGCTTAGAAATGCCGATCTGTATATTCTGAATTAGAGCTTTTGCGTTATAATATCTTCAAACTTCGAATGAAGTTTGGTTCAAACAAAAATAATTATCTTACGGCAACAAACGAACTGGAGCAAGATAAGTTTTTGTACCCTAATGCTTCCCTCACCTGTATGTAGTTAGGTGCTATTCATGCAATCACCGATTTGTAGTTCGTTCCAGTTTACAAGGGACCACTGCAGACGCTACGAGTGACTCCAGCCAGTCTAGCGCATCGAACATATGACGCGATTCCAGGTTCTGCGCGTGCCTGCGTCACTACAGAAGGCCGGCTATCTGAAACTCACAAAATACTAAATTGGCTCCCATGGCTTCCACTGTCCAAAACTTGCAAATTAAAGCCTGTTACTGCCAACGTATTGTTCATATTTAACTGAGATCATTTTGAGGATACAACGCACGAGCCGTAAAGCAGAAATCCTCAGGGATTTTACAGTATTTGTACAGGGGACCGAACATGTTTTAGTTTCTCTAATTAATTAAAATCTAAAGCAATTGCTGTAAGCGTTGAGAAACATTCAATAATGTCAAAATTAATTTATAACTTCTTGTAATCTTGTTTCTTCACATCACTGTTGTTTCTGTTGATACTGAAACTTTACAAAACATTTCGCATTCCTTTTCATCTGAAAGTAGTGTAGGTCATATCGTTCTTGATATTTAAATACGAGCGTACCTAAGCCACGTTTCTGCTATTTTCCCTCCAGACCTCCAGTCCATAGCAGCCGAAGTCGTTGGGACCACCAACCACTCAGACCGCCCTGACGGCAGTGGCGGATCCTTAGGTCCGCACCAATGCAGACGACAGTGGAGCACTATATGTGCGTATAGTAGATATATATATACATATATAGCAGGACAATAAAGAACATTCTAGCAACAACATCCAATCCAAAGTGCCGTCTTGTGCAGCTTTGCAACCAGGCTGGGAAGCATCGCGATAGTATCTTAGACATAATTTCGAGAACCTGCAGCTATCTATCGAGATGGGTTTGAGAAATATATTTTTATCTCAGTAGTGGAATACGTCTACGATGTACCTATTGTATCGCGATATTGTGCCAGGTTTTGATATATCGATCCATTTGTCGTCATAAATTGACTAGTACGGGGGGTCTCGGGGTTTATAACATAAAACAGCCATATAACATCTTGAAAACAAAACAAAAAATGGAGGGGGGCATTGCCTTGCATGCTGCACAAGGAAGTCACCGAATTTGAGACAAATATGTGGTTCGAGGATGGCAAGATGAGTCTCTGTTTCTCTCCAGTCCCTCATTTTATGTAAATTCCGAGGGTCCGGCTATCTTCGATTGCCGTGCCCCCCCCCCGTCCCTTCTCCGGGCTAAGGTGGTGGTCCCACGGCGTAACAATTACCCCGGTGTAGCTGGGCTTAGGCTCATGTTCGCGGTACAAATGTCGAGTCTGTGCGTAAATAACGCAATTTATTACAATTGCAAATGAAAGGCTCATTCAGCTTCACTATATTAGAGCAGATATCTATATCCGTTCTCCCAACGTAACTCGGAATCAAAAAAAAAAAAAAAAAAAAAAGCGCAAGTTTTGAAATTTTCAAAGACGTCTTTTTCGAGCACTAAGTTTCTAAATCTGTAATTCAACCGAGTCACGTTGCGATTCTATTAATACGTAGAGAAAAAGAAGACGTGCAACTCGTATTTACATTTATTTTTTGAATTAATGCCCACACATTTTTATTTATTTGAAAAGTGTCTCTTTTATACAAATTTAAAGTGCCGTAATTAACTCAGTGTAGCCTTGTAACTGAGCAACGAATTTTGAGTGCTTATTTCGGATGAACCTATCAACCCAGCATAAATAAAAAAAAAAAAAAAAATCTAAGAAGCGCAATTTTAGCCCATTTAGTCTTAAACTCTCCCTTAAAAAGAAACTAAAATCGAAAAAAGAAGAGTTTGTTCTTAAACAACCGCGAAAGGGTACAGATATTGCAGAATAAAATTTTCAAAAACAAAGATGTTTTGGTAAAACTATTTACGGCGCAACAGTCGTTTTAGATTACAGCTTTCAAACACGCTCACCGAAAATGGGTAGATAACGTCCCCACCACGTGACCAGATGCACACGCCAATGGTAGCGTTCTCAATGGCTGTGTTGCACGTCTTATCTCTCACGCTTTAAGCTTTGTACCCACTTTTACCTGCCGGCAGCACCCCACCCTTGTCTCCTCTCCTTACCTCTCTTCAGCTCGCCTCAGCGCTCATCCTTTCCACTTTTCTCTTTTCCTCGTGATTTCTCTACACGGAGGTGGGGTGAGGAGAACCCCGTCCTTGGCGTGTACATGTGGTGAGTGGTGACGTCCTAGTGACGTTATGTACTCATTTTCGGCGAGCGCGTTTGAAAGCTGTAAAGTAAAACGAGTCTAGCACTGTAAATAATACGTGCTGTATTAAGGTAATATTTTTTTATCTATAATTACTAATAATTTTTTATCTACATTACATTTCACTTAATTGTGAGACATCTACCTCCTTTTCTACTCTGATAACCAAATGTCACAATTTGGGATCTTGTAATCGAACCATCTTCTTCCTCGACTTATTCTGTTCACCACAGGTACGGCCCTCTCGAGATACATAACTTTCTTGTGATGTAGCGCGATGGAATGCGCACTATATGGCGATAATAATAAATTTATTTCTAACAATGGGCCACAGTGTTAGTGGGGGCTTAGAAAAAGCTGTTAAAACAACTTGACTGGTCCCGAGCCCCCAGAAGTGGAACAGCAGCGGGAAAAGTTCGCAGAAAAATCAAATTATACATCAACGAGATGTTCAAAAGAGAAAAGTCAAAGCAAGGACGAAAAATGAACATGTGAACATGCCACTCAAATTTGATCGGTTTGGTTAAGAATTATTCTGTTAATTAGGTTACCTGCAGGCACATTTTCAAGCTCTATGCCTGGCGCACAAAAATAGTTGAGGGTGGTTGGGAAACTAAACTTTAAAGGCCCTAAATAGTTATAAAAAATGAGATACCCAACGTTCTGTGACTCTCGTTAAATAGGCATTCACTTTTTTCTTCTTTAAAGTCATCTAAGCTCGCAAGATATCGTACATTCATACTCATTTCAGCTTTATAATTAACACAACGGCGGTATCGATGCAAGTTAAAACATTTGAGTACATCTAGCTGGCTAAATAGTTTTTCCGTTAGAAATTCCGGTGAAACATTGCAAATGCTTCGTGGTACGTATATTTTTTATTTAAAGCTTTTTTTTGTAGATTTGTATTAGTAGTTGTTCCCCAAATTAAATGGGCATAATTAATTTGAAAGTTAAATGGCGAGTAATATAACAGCAACTTCATACTGAAAGGCAAAACATGTTTGTGATGGAACGCCAGGTCAACAATGCTAGACAGTTTTGTTGTAACATAATTTACATGAGGATCCCATGACATATATTCTAAAAAAAAAGACACATAAAGTTTTAAATGCCGGTAACAGGTTAATTTTATAAAAATTGAACATAAAATTCTCGTCTGTGTTAACAATTTTACCCTTCGGACGAAGCAAAATAGCCTGGGTTTTATTCATATTTATTTTTAAAAAGGTTATGACTACTCCATGCATTTAGCTTTTCTAGCGTGACGCTTGCGTTTTTAATGAGTTATGTGGGGCTATCTCCATTAAACAGCATGCCCGTGCCGTCTGCGTAGATAATAAATGTCGTTGCTATACTTATATTTACGATAAAAAGGTTGAATAAAAAGGACCCAAAATGCTTTCTTGAGTAACGCCTGATTTAATTGGCTTGACATCGGACAATTGACCAGTGATGTCGACATACTGCTGACGAAAAGAGAAGTACGAATGAATAAGACCTAACCGCGATTACCATATATTTCAACTCTTTTTAATCAGAAGGTTGTGATCGAGAAAGTCAAAGGCCTTCGTGAAATCATTTAATAAGCTGAGAATTAGATTCTTGTTTTCAAAACATTGAAGAATATGTTCATTTTGAGTGAGAAGAGCGAGTTCAGTAGAACGTTATTTGGGGAAACCGAACAGAGGGGGTGGTAGTTAATTTATGACTCTCTGCAAATATTGACATTCGAAGGAACAGCATTTTCTTTAGACCTTTAGTGAACAATGACAAAATTGAAATTGGCTATATTTACCAAAACGTTTTTATCGCCCTTTTTATATATGACTGATAATCTCGCGAACTGCATTCGTTTTGGCAATATGCCCTTTCGAAAGTAATGGCTGAAGATGTGTGTCAGGCAAGCGGAGATAAAATCAATGACGTGTTAAACGGGCTTTATCTGTATACCATTGGGGTCACAGCTTTTACTATTATCAAATGAGTAAAATGTTTATATTACCTCTTTCTCAGTAACCGGGGTAAGAAAGAACGACGAAAACTTTATAAACTATATATACTTGCATGGATCATACTCGGGGCTTTCATTACTTAGGTTGACAAAATATTAATTGAACTTGTTCACCAGTTCCATTCCCGTTAGTTGCTGACCATTGTTGGATTATATATTTTCCAAGTGCTTTGGGCCGTCCATACATTTCAACACAAAATTAAGCTTTTTTCATATCACATCGGTTCTATTTTCAGAGGCTACAAAGAAATCACAAAAAATATTTCGATGTAGCATTACGGAGTTCTTTGTTTAATTGGTTTCAATAACGTTTAAAGGCACTAAGTTCATCGAAATCTTTCATTTTTATAAATTTTTGATAAAGCGCGTTCTTTGTGCTCATTTTCGCTATGAATTCTTTCGTAAGCCGTTGTTTACGTGCTTTTCTGGACACAGTTATTCTTTTATAAAAAAAACAACGTTCACTAAAATTTTAAAATATGCTCAAGAGCATATTATGCGCTTTCTCTGCGTCTGTCTCGAGAAAAATATCGCTCCATCAAAATTATATAGTCTTGTCTAATTTCGTTTAGACTGTCCGGCGTAATACTCTGATACGTTGGCAACATTGACTGTTTCTTGAGTTTTTTAATATTGGCTGTTTTTATGCACAAGAAAGAATGAATAAGACTCAGACTTATTTATTACGAATTTGACTCCGTCCAAATTCGTAATAAATGAGTCAAGCAAAGTCGATGACTCGGCAGTGATCCTTGTAGCCGAAGAGGTCACGTTAATGCATCAACATACTTTAATTAACTCATTCATATCTCTTTCATATAACGATTCCAATGACATATTTATTTTGAAGTCACCTCCCAAGGTTACGTTGCGTTTGTTATCATTATCATTTATTATCATACCCCAAGTAAAGAAAGATGAAATATTTCCGCCCGGAGGGCGATTACAAACAGCGATAATGTTCCAGACCGATCAATAAAGAAAATAACCCGCAAGCTTTTTGAACCCAGCTATAATCAGTGAGAAGTTTACCCATAATGGTCTCTTTAAGCAAAAGGACCACGCCCCCTCCCCGAATAGCAGTGCGTTTTAGTCAGTAAGTATTGTACGAGAATAATTTTAGAACATCACTAGGCTCGGAGGACCATGTCTCAGATAACGTAGCTATACCAAAACTAAATACTGATCAAAAAGCAAGTGGATTTCGTCCGATTTATTTCCTGCTGATCGAACGTTAAGGTGAAAACATTTCAGAGAGCTGCTGTACTGGTTTCCTAGGAAGGAGTCTACATTTGACGGCAGAAAATATTGGTCGTCTCCCACACAATGTTTGTTGCTAGACAATGTGCAAGTAATTTCAATCATAAAAAAAAAAAACCTTTCAATGGTTAACACATGGGGAAAACAATTACACCAATTAGCTCAGCTTCAATCCGTGACACGGCTACTCAGTTTACCGAGTGTCTTTCTGATCAGCAGCTTTTCAGTGCGAGTACCCTTATATTATAGATAAGCAGCTCTAGGTGGTGTTTCCGGAGACTATACGAATGGAGCCCTTAGTCTTTGTAACAATTGTGTCAACTTTGGGCGTTTCAGTACAGATGTTTTGCTGCGTTGTCGTTAGAGCCAACTAATGCGGCCTTCCGTGGGTGCGGGCATAACTCAGCATATTTTTTCTTTCGACAATTTCTATTATATTTTAAAGTTACTACGAGTAGCCTCGATTTTTGTTCCAAATAAGTTGGAGAAGTATTCACAACCTGCGTGTTGGTGAAAAAGGCGTCCCCTTTCTCTATAAGAGGTAGGAGCTCGAAAAAACTATGGTTCATTCCTGGAGACTAGAATAAACATAGCGGTGATATCTACGGGGTGCCACAAAAACAAACTTACAGGGTTTTTTTTACCGCAAAAATAAACTGGGTGGTTATCATTTGAGCCCGTTCTCGTTTCGCCCTTCTCACTTGAACCTTCTTACAACAACCATTCTCAAAAATATCTTCTCTCTTGGACCTGTCGCATTTGGTCCTTTCCCGTTTCATCCTTCGCATTTCAACCCTCCTCATTTGGGCCCGTTCTCGTCTCGCCTTTCTTACCTAGCCATTTTCAGAACAGCCATTCTCAAAAATATCTTCTCTTGGACCTGTCGCATTTGGTCCTTTCCCGTTTCATCCTTCGCATTTCAACCCTCCTCATTTGGGCCCGTTCTCGTCTCGCCTTTCTTACCTAGCCATTTTCAGAACAGCCATTCTCAAAAATATCTTCTCTTGGACCTGTCGCATTTGGTCCTTTCCCGTTTCATCCTTCGCATTTCAACCCTCCTCATTTGGGCCCGTTCTCGTCTCGCCTTTCTTACCTAGCCATTTTCAGAACAGCCATTCTCAAAAATATCTTCTCTTGGACCTGTCGCATTTGGTCCTTTCCCGTTTCATCCTTCGCATTTCAACCCTCCTCATTTGGGCCCGTTCTCGTCTCGCCTTTCTTACCTAGCCATTTTCAGAACAGCCATTCTCAAAAATATCTTCTCTTGGACCTGTCGCATTTGGTCCTTTCCCGTTTCATCCTTCGCATTTCAACCCTCCTCATTTGGGCCCGTTCTCGTCTCGCCTTTCTTACCTAGCCATTTTCAGAACAGCCATTCTCAAAAATATCTTCTCTTGGACCTGTCGCATTTGGTCCTTTCCCGTTTCATCCTTCGCATTTCAACCCTCCTCATTTGGGCCCGTTCTCGTCTCGCCTTTCTTACCTAGCCATTTTCAGAACAGCCATTCTCAAAAATATCTTCTCTTGGACCTGTCGCATTTGGTCCTTTCCCGTTTCATCCTTCGCATTTCAACCCTCCTCATTTGGGCCCGTTCTCGTCTCGCCTTTCTTACCTAGCCATTTTCAGAACAGCCATTCTCAAAAATATCTTCTCTTGGACCTGTCGCATTTGGTCCTTTCCCGTTTCATCCTTCGCATTTCAACCCTCCTCATTTGGGCCCGTTCTCGTCTCGCCTTTCTTACCTAGCCATTTTCAGAACAGCCATTCTCAAAAATATCTTCTCTCTTTGACCCGTCCCACTTGACTCTTTCTATACCAAAATCGTTTCCTTTTTGGGTAATATTAATAAATACATAGATATATTTTGTGTGTGTGTGCGCGTTTGTGTGTGTGTGTGCGTGCACGCGCGCGTGTGTGTGCGTGTTTGTGTGTGTGTGCGAGCGCGCGCCACGCGCTACCGGCATACTCTCTCTGGTAAGGATTTTAGCAGTGCGTCGAGGTCGCCATGAAAGGCTACTAGCTGACAATACAACAGACCAACTATTTATCGCAGCCAGATCATATTCCGAAATGTCGTGTTGTTTGAGGTCTCTCGCCTTGGGACAATGCCACCACTTATATAATGTATGCTATTTTTGTTCCAACAAAGTTTCCAAATTAAATGTTCATCGCTTTTTTTTCGTTAGCTTAAAGGAAGGGAGGCAGGCGTCATTCTACGATTTTCAGTGCGTACCTCCACACATAACCTATATATATGTTGGGGGCCCCAACCCAACAAAAGCGCAAAGGCATAACGACGTTAGAATCATGCCGAACTAGTGCCATTCGGTCGTAGCACGAACGGGCAAAATGAGAATGGGCCCAGTCGCGAATAAAACGATTCGGATCTTATGAGAAGGTTCAAACAAGAAGGACCAAATGAGAATGGGACGAAATGTGCAAGGTTCAAATGCGAGTGGGACATTTTGAGATACATCCAAATAATTTTGGCATCACCGAACGCTCATTCTCCGCCCGAAGGTAGCGCTAGAGGTCACAACCAGATGCCAAAGTTTGAGCCCGATCCGATACCTTATTCAAAAGTTATAAGTGATTTTCTGAAAAGATCAATGGGAAAATGGCGGCCGATGGAGTTTTCAAATACATGGGGCTCTATGGCACCAGAAACCGAAAACGGGCAAAAGCGGGCTCCATTTTCCATTTGAAATTTTCAGAAAATCACTTATAACTTTTGATTAAGTTATCGGAACGGGCTGAAACTTTGACATCTGGTTGTGACCTCTAGCGCTACCTTTGGGCGAAGAATGATCGTTGGCGACGCCGTTTATTTTTGCAGTAAAAAAACAACTGTAAATTGTTTTTCGTGACACCCTGTACATATAGAAGGGGCCGTACAGGGTAAACATACCATTACTTACGCCACCGACGCTCGAAGGGAACCCGATTTCCAGGGAAAACGTAGAGTCACAGAATGTTCCAAGAGTAGCGAAAGTCCCAACTTTCGAATCAGATCCGAATTATGGCGCTACGCTCTACGCGCTTTGCTTCGACCGTACACGGCAGCGCCATATTGCGGACGTGTTAAGGCGCGACGCTCGAACACATCCCCAATATGGCACTGCCTTGTCCGCTGGAAGCAAAGTGCGTACAGTGTAGCGTTCTTTCTCGTGCGAGCTCTTCAATTCACTTTCCTGGTCTGTGGCGACGCTGGTTTGTTTATAATAAAGTGATTTCATACGTTCCGAGCAGTACATGACTTGCTCCTCGCTATCTCGTCTTTCTCTCATGACTCGAAACACATTCCAGTCGAATGTTAGGCTTAGAGCGTGCGGCGTAAAGTTCCAAACACAGCACCAGCGCAACCGGAGCGAGCAAACGAGTCGGCAGTCTTCTTTGGCGAACCATATTAGTGCCTACAAATATAAAGATAAAAATAGATAAAATCAATACACTTTTTCTATGGTCCTAACTCATCTATGCCCAGAGCATGCACCGTTTTTGTCCAGCGTCCACTCTCAGAAAAAAGGGCGTATTCATACACCTTTTCCCCCTTGTAATACAGCCGAAAAATTCAGTTCGACGTACAGCGCGCTGATGTTGAACTTAACGGTACGAACTTCCACGAATGGCTTGATAGCTGTGCAGTGCAACTTATTAAAATGTATAAAATTCACGTTACTGCCTACAAAAAAAAATAATATTAATTTTTTTGGCTTTATTGCAAAGCCTCAGTGTTTTTTTTTTGTAGTTTTTGATACATAATTCAGCTGTTTAATAATTTATATCTCACCGTTATCAAGGCCCTCGTAAGATTTGGGGCAGCCTGTTCGACTTCAGTGTGGTCACTGTGGTGTATGTCAAACCGAAGTTTTGTGGTGCATTATATGGGACAAAAGGGTGTAGACGACACCCTTTATTAGTGTACCCGTGGTAACGCGGAAACGTTTGACATATGTTTTTTTTTTTGTTTTTTTTTTTGGGGGGGGGGGGGGTTAATGTCCAAAGTGGCCAGCAGCGGGAATCAAAGCAGCGGCAATCAGAGCTGGTTTCTGCGGGATTGATTCCCGGTAACCAGACTGAATAAAATTCGGTACTCTAGGCACATTCAGTAACTCCAGCAAAACCTTTCCGCTCGGCGTCCCATCCCGCGCTCAACGGTTACCTGCAAGAGCGTTCGCCGCGCTGGGTCCATCAAGGCTATGGCAAGTACAGTTATTCCAATATCCAACAGTGTTTCTTCGTAAACATGGGTCCCCAATGTCACGCTGTGGCCGAGGGGGTCGCGGGCGCAAGGGGCCTGCTAGGCCCGCCGACCGGAGAGTCGTGGGAAGCGTGGGCGGTGACATGTCGTTGTCGGGCGCTCGGTCATGCATGTGCACGGTCCGATCTGGTCTCTCCTTACAAAAATTATCCGTGAGTTTCAATTGAGCTTTTAATGTATTCTTACAGAGTACATTGCAAACTCAATTGAAACTCATTGATAATTTTTGTAAGGGCTCGGTTGTTATCACCTTTTCGGTGCCACGACAACATCCCCTCGAAGAGAGACGCCATTTCGTTGTCATTCATGAGCTGCAAGTTGTTGCCCATGCGTAGGTGCGATACCCTTCCAAATTTTTTTTTTTATTTTCGCAGGGCAGGGAAAGATTGCTTCACAGGTGGTGCAAGCAGACTTTTACGCGTTGCTAAAGAAGTAAGGACTTACATTTACAATTCTTTATGCCTAAATTGTAACTAATTGCAGTTGCAATTGCCTTTCCATAAAAGTAAGTGACCGTTACTTCAAAAAGCAATTCGTTACTTTCGCCGCGCTTCTTTTTAACCTTAATGTCCTAGGGTGAGACACAACACAAATGTGTATGGAAGCGCATATTGTTGGCCGCTACTCACACTTTTGTGACCTTGAGCAACATCTGACTTTAAAGGTCTCATCGAAAAACATTGCCTCGCGTATATGTGAAAATCTCCGCCGCGCTTCAACACGTGGGAAATTAACGTTTTCCCAAATAGCTGCTGCCACAGGGGCCGTCTTTCTAAAACAGCGTCTCCGCGCAGGCCCTGTTAAAGAAATCACTACAGAGGCTTAGACCTGCAAGCGCATTGAGACGCGGTTGCAGTCCCGCACAGCTCGTGCGCTGGGTTTGACAGTGCTTTCTCCCCCCCCCCCCCCCCCCCCCCCTCCCTCTTCCCAGCTGAGAGGCAGTTCCTAGCAAGGCTTGGACGGTAGACCGAGTGACTTTAAAATAACGCGCTCGCAAGGCCTCTCCTACCTTCCTGTTGGCAGCCAAAACGTCAGGTGGATCCGGTTGGTCCATTACGGTGCTGTCACTTAGGTAAAGCTCTCCAGACTTCGCTTTTGTCCCCGGTGTGAATTAGCTTCGTCTCTTCCTAGTGAAAAAGCCATTTATATGAGAAATTTCTTGTGTCCAATGAAAACATATGAATCCTACAAGATATACAGTATAAGAACATATGAGAACAATATAAAAACTATATAAGAGCTATATAGGAACATATAAGGACCATATAACAAACTTAGAAGAAACTTCTCACAAGTTCCTTACTTAGTTTTTTTATGATTCTTATATGGTTCTGATATGTTCTTATATATTTTATATGATTCATATGCGTTTATTGGACACATAAATTTCTCATACAAGCAAGGTTTCTCAATACGGCTGAGGCTAATGCAAAAAGCTGTCTTCTCTTTAACAACAGCAATGAGCTTTCGAGTTTGACGTCCGTCAAAGGCTTTTCTCGGTTTAGACTCGCACAGAAGAGCACGCAGCTGTCACGTGACATCTGATTGTTTCACCAAGCTGCCAGAGCGTCAGCTCCGCGGTGTACGAAACATGGAGACATCTTGTCCCTGCCAGGAGAGTTTGTCGTCAACAAAGGATCCATTTGTAACGGACGTCACCGCGCCATGCCGCAGGTGGGACGTGTCCAGAGCATCGCTTACAAATGGCCCAAGCTTGTCCCCAAGGCACGCTCAATGACAAATGATCCTCGTGATTCGGGTCTGAATCTGCCCGTGCGGCAATATCGCGTCACTGAAGCTCCAACGAGCCTTCTTCCGATATAGCCAGTCTGAAAATCTTCGCGGGCGGAATAGGCTGCTTCGGTCTATTTATGAAGCGTGAGGCACTTTTTCACGAAACTGACATGTCCTCACGGCACGTGACGTGAAGGTGTGACACAGATGTCATGTGACGCCAGGTCAAAAGATGGTGACGTCGATTTCTCAGTTAAATTTAGAGGTGAACTTCATAAACAATATATTCTTCTTTATTCCCCGAAAAGGCTGTTCAATGTCTTCTAAACCCATGGAAACGATCACTCCTTATATCAGGGTGTCAAACCGGAACCGAACCGAACCGAAAACCGGAACCGAACCGGTATTTTTTCCGGAACTGAACCCGAACCCGAACCGTTATATTGTTATCGCGATGAACCCGAACCGGAACTGAACTGGAAAAAAAATAACGGTTACCGGCTCATGGCAAAACGGTTCGGCCACGCGCTGTTGACAATGAATGTGCTATCAATACCATTTGTTTTTTAAGTGCCGTCAACTGACACAAACCTCGCTTACATATTTTTCTTCTCCACTCAGTCTTAGGAATATAAACGCTGCATCCATGAATCTTGACAAACGCTGCATCCATGAATCTTGACATAGGAACCAGTATTGCGCTGGTCGCGGCTTGCACGGAAGAAAGAGAATTGGAAGGCTGTGGCAAAAAAAAAAAAAAAGAATCGCGTCACGGGATTTCATTTTCCTACAATCTCGTAAATCCTAAATGCTGCTGTGTGCTCATTTCATAACACGTTTCTAGAACGCGCGAGTTCTTGAAGCTTGCTTCCATTGGAATGAGAAAAGAAAAGGCTGTGGAGTTTGATAATAATGCATCCGGTTTCATATAGGCACTTAGAAGCTAACATATTTGTGAGACAGCGAACACTTCTATTTTAATATTTATCCTATTACGTCCTTCTGGCGTTGCGTTCGGTGAAGAGTTTTTCATATTCCGTATCTTGTTTAATGAAAACTTCTTTAAGGGTCTAATTTGAGTTACCGAAGGCTAGTTCAAATAAAGAAAGCTGTATTTTCTCCCCACTTTTTCTTCAATTGCTTACACGCCGAGGTGGCGGGATAGTTAGCGAGTTCTACTTGTAAGTGGGTTTGTAAGGAGGTCGCGGATTTTACAGCTACTGCGTCGGACCCAATTAGATGAAGTCCGAATGCGTAAACGTCGGTGAGGTAACCTTTGAGTGCACATAAAGAAACCATTCCTGGAAGAAATCCCTGAGCCTTACACTACGATGTCTCCCGTTTCGTATGTGCTGATTTCAAATGTTTTATTTGTAATTTATTTTGATGCCGCAATTTGTCATTTATAATTTCCGAACCGGTTCAGCGCCCCGAACCGGTTCGCGAACTGGTTCGCGGATTGAATTAGTCAAACCGGAACTGAACCGGAACAAAATAAATTTACCTGAACCTGAACCGTAACCGAACCCGTATTTTTTTCGGTTCGACACACTGCCTTATATACTGCAATATAGTAACTTGAATATAAATGTCGCTGGTGATTTTAATTGATCGTTATTGAGATTCATTTAAGAAAAAATTCGTGAAACCTTTGAGGCCTGAGAAATTTCTGCAATTCAGTAACCTCGCAAATTTTACTCTTGCAGTAATGGTATAAAAGTCAATGCAATTTTTTTCAATTTTCTGTACTGGTAAAGCAAAGGCGATGCTGCCACTTATTGGGCATTATTCATTGTAATAAGAGACTTTTTTGGAAATATCAGTGAACCTCTTCATGCTAATGGTGTAAAAATGTGGCGTTTAATCGCGGCTCGCAGCGTGTTAACGTAAACGGCAGACGGGAATGTGTTCTTCCCTGCACGATCCATTCTCGAAGCATTTCGGTTTCATTGGTATCCAAGGAACTCGCTATCTGTACGAAGCGCTGACCACAGTAAATGCCTTGATAAGTTTCACAACGTCAAGAAGCCTGATGGTGAAACGTAAGTCAACACAGTAATTGGGCTTGAGTTCGCAATAAACACTGACACAACTCTTGAAACTAATTTGCGCGTTGCATTGAGCGAGCATTTTGAACGCCCGGTCTTTATTCTATCTGCATCGGTGCAGGTCTTTGGCTTGTTTTTCCACCACCAGAAGGCCACAATTAGAGGGCACAGCTGCCCTGCACTCAGATGATGGCAGTTGTCGAAATGGCCAGACTAAATTTCGGAAAGGGCATTTGAGTAGATGTTGGATTTGCAATTTAATGCTTCACCATCTTTTGTGGTGTAATATATATATATATATATATATTTTTTTTTTTAAGTCGGCTATTTTTTGTTGTAATATTTATAGTTAAGGGCATAACGGGATTCCTTCTCACCTGACATGGAGTGTTCTCAGTTCTGGGCAACTTGCTCAAATTTGGGCGAAAACCGTATCTCCGGTATTAGCCCCTACGTGACATAATATCACCAACCTAGATGTTATTAGGTCACATTAGGGACATACTGTGATATAGCTTGTGTGCACCTCATTTATGTGGGCAAGTTTGCATTGGTAGGAACCTGGTATTAAAATGACATCGGGTTCACAAGCTGAGGTATTTCTGCTGAGCATTACTTCACTGGATTCGTGCTGAACAAGGCGACAATCGAAACATATGGGTGGAGGGTCAAAGCCATCATATTTTTAGTGATAAAATTGCATAAAAGCCACATAATTCTACACTAAACAAAAGTAGGAAACAATACATTTCCTTCAAAACACGGAATACTAATGAGATGCCGTGACTGATTTAACCAAGGAACACACGGGCCTATGTAGGAGCTCATACACTGTGAAACCAGCTGTTTTATTGCATGATTGGATTGATTGAAAAACTGTAATGTGCTTAGGGTCAGGGGTATAGAAAACGCATAGTGCATTTGAACCTTTTTGTCTTCTTTATTAAATGAACAAAAAAATCGGAGTTGTTGGTTGCCGTGAAAGCATGGCCGGCTACTCCATTAACTTTTTTTCTAACAATAATGGACGTTGAGAGCAAAATTAGAGTTACCCAACCGTAACATATCGCTCCTGGTGTTCGCAGTATTCTTGCAGCGTTAGAAACCTGATTCGAACAGCAAGCTACCGCGTCCTCTAGCCGGTGACATACCATTGGTTTTTGTAACATCTAATGTCGACTGCAGTCCAACAAAAGGCAGCCCAAATTGACCAGAGTGTGGTGACAACCCCCTGAACGCTTTTTTTTTTTTTTTTCACTTGACATCAAATACTTCTACTACTAGCTACCTCAAGACCGTCTTTTACACTGCAATGAAGATATCAGAAACTCCATTGCTTCGGCCTTCCAGAACGCTGCGGGTATTCCCCTAGACAAATTCATCGATTTAATTACTCAGTATTTACAATTCACCTTTGCCACCTGAGAGAGAAAAAAACATATACCTTTAAAAAGAAAAAAAAAACAAGAAAAAAAAACGGCGTATGCACAGGGTCATGGTACCCAGCGGCACTCAGCGACCTTGTTTCCGGGGTCCGATGTTGGTGGAGGTGTAACCTTTCTCGGCTGCTCATAGGAGGAGGTTTTACAGCTGTCTACTTGGTGCATAATCATTAAATCCCATTTTTTCACCGGCTCGTAAGTTCACGCTCGGCAAGTATTTTGAAACGTCTCACCAACACGCGAATAACGCGAATGGTCTCGCGGTTTCCTATCTGCTTCTCTTTTGTCCACCTACCGGTCAATGTCAGCTTCTTGACGGAAAAACACCAACTTGAGGGTTTCAGAATAGACGCGGATTGGCAATGGCTTGCAACGTGAACTAGCAGACGATCACAATTTCAACCCGCGTCTGTTTACCCTTCACCGCGGCGCTTAATTCCTATCAGATTTTGTTTTTCGGTCTGTAAGCAGACTAAGTACGATGTTTTGTTGACTTATTTCCCTGTCCGAATTGCGCTTCGTAGCAGACGAACAGCGTTCTTTGCTGGCGTTAGTAGACTAACCGTCTACGAACGCTATCACAACTCACTGTGCGAGAGACAAACTACACCTCGTTTTCAGGATAACCAAGATGGTCTATTTTTGTCCTATTTTTGACAGCAATACCCTCATCCATCCGAAGTTTAACCTTGAGGATTTCAACCCTTCGCGAATGAGAATAAATTTGGATGCGCGCCGAAGCTTGAAGGTCCCGCAATCCTAGGGTGGCACTTTAATCACGAAGAAGTGACAGCAGGCTTTTATTTTATATCACGGAGCTTGGAGAACACGTGTGTCAGCGCCAACGTCGAGTTTGTATTGCGCAGAGTTATCATATTGGAAATAATTTGAAGCGTGTGTATAGGGCTTGATGGTGTGAAATGATTTGTAGCTTGCTGTCGTCACTGATTAAATTCAACTACCGGTTGTGAGACAGTGCTTGGTCTTTTCGTCTATTTTTCTTTCCCGCTGTTCCATGGCACTATTTTTTTGCAGTGGTGCCATATCAGGTAGCTAATTGAATATGTATGCACAGCTTCTTATAGTGACATGGTTTTCTTCGGGGTTATTGTTGGCGATTCCGTGTTTACCATAAAAGTATGGTGTTTACGGTGTATTCTTTAGCCAATACGGCTTTTCTGACAAACCATTGAGTGCATGTTTCACGTTCAGAAAAAAAAAAAAAAAAAAAAAACAATTATCCAGATTGAGAGACGGTTAAATAAGGGTGAACCTTTGATATTTCAACAGGGTCGTGTTACTTCCTCTCTTCTTGCGGTGTGAACAACGGCTCTTGATCAATGGTGCCTTTTTCGCCCACAATGTGCGAAGACGTAAATGCGTTAAAATGTAGCACGTTCGCGCAATACGGGCAAAATCGTGTCATCACGTCTTGAGGACGGACGTACGATGTCAAAGAAGGTAAATGAAGATGGTCTTTGTATTGTATTGTATTGTATTGTAAAATGCTTAACGCACTTTGCCAAGCTAGTTGGCGTCCTGGATGCCACTGATGACTGCCCCGAGTGCTCGGTGATCGGTAAAGTAAGTGGGCAAGGCGATACAATGGATTCGCGTGTCAATGTTCTTTTTAAGTACCAGGTCGCGCGAGCCGCGGAAATCAGCCGTTTTCTCCACGCTTCCTCCTGGGACGGAATATAGTCTTGGCGCGGTGGAACCATTAGGAAGACTTTGGAAGTGACGACGCAAGCCAAGGTGTTGGTTTTCCCGGAGTAATTCAGCGGTGACGGGAGTGGGTAATGTTGACGTACAGCGCTGAGCGGAGAGGAGGAATCATGCAGATAAACGAGGCGAAGCTTTTCAGGGAAAACGGGGAAGGCGTGTGCAAGGGCATCACGTTTTTTGGCAGAACGTATATTAAGTTTCCATTTGGGTTCGAGAAGATATTACAGTGAAATGGAAAGTGGCGGAAGTTTCTAAAATCCCTCCTTGTTACGCGTAGGAACTGGGTACTGGCAAAATGGGATTTAGTATAACAAGAGTAATGTTTCAAAACAACTACTTGGAATTATACTTAGCAGACGACACGTGAAGACGTTCCGCTGACGCTTCTAAGTCGTCGCTCTGTTCCTTGCGGGGCGTCGGGGCTCTCCTCTGTTCCCTCTTCGCGCGGCCCAGAGAAATGAAACACCCGATTTTGACTTAAAACGAAAGAAACACACAAGAGGACGAAACAGACGACACCAAAGCTGTGTCGTCTGTTTCGTCCTCTTGTGTGTTTCTTTCGTTTTATGTCAATGTAGACCACCAACACGCTCAAGTCTTTAAGAAGCACCCGACTTCTCTCTTCTCAAGTCATGATGGAAGTGAACAAAGATCTTTCTATCGCCGCTGCGACGACAGACAACGACAAAGGCCGACACAAAATTCCTGCAAAGTGTCACCTGTAAAGCTATCACTTTAATATCGCCCTTCCCGAGCAATATCACGGAGGACAGTGCAAGATAAACTTAATTGTTATCTAGTGTTTTAGTAATTGACTGATGCGCGCGCTCTACGCAGTTTCCGAAAGAGATACCTCATTGAAGGTGCTACAGGACGAAACCGATTTACGGCGGGCTAACAAAGGTATCTCAGCGCTGAGATAAAAATTCAGCACTTCACCAGCGCTACCATCAGCACTCATTCATTACCGAGTTAGCGCAGCACTGTGTGTGTACGCCTTAGAAGGCGGGGTCACATTCAGATTAGAGCTTTACACAGCGCTTATCTAAGGCTAAGTGAGCTTTTTTTTTGTAGCACTGAGTAAGCGCTGCAGTATATAACCGCCGGGTGCTCGGTGGCCGAGTGGGCTAGCGTACATCTGCTCGGAGCACGTAGAGCCAAAGCTCGCGCTGCAGAACCCAGGATACTGGGCTCAATCCCCACCCCTGCCTTTTTCATTTCGATAAGCATCGGACCGGCGTGCAGTGGTGTATCACTACTGACTGGTACACACTAGCAACCCTAGTCTTGTCATACAGCGGTGGAAAAATTGTTAATTTTTTTTTTGTGTACAACCGACCTTAAAGGTTCATCACTCACCAGCTTCCTGCCATGGCCATCTTACAGTATCTGTAGTAATAGCCCCCTGCAGCCCCTCATTGTAGAAAGTCCAAACCTCAAGTTTTGGAAATGTCCTTACAGCATTGGTTTCAGTAGCGTTGATGGGTGACCAATTTCGAATTCCCATGGCGTCAGTGACAAACCCCGCTCAGCGAGTCCGTTATTTACGGTCAGTAGCGAGTGGCCAGATGCCAGATTCGACATCTCCCATCCCAAGGGTCGATGCTTTCCCCACAAGAGATAGTGGCCGGGCGCTGTTTCACGCCGAACCGGGGTCCACCGAAAGCCCTAATCCCGGCTAGAGCCCCGGCGAGGTGTCCCCGCGAAGCAGTCCACGGGCACGCGGTAAAGCCGTCTGCGGAAGCCCCGCGCGGACATTATCGTAAAACGGCAAGTGCTTCGGCTGACAGCCCGTTCTCGACGGCGACGCAGTCCGGTGCTATCTGCAGGACGAACGACGCAACACGCTTCACCGATACGAGGCTTAGCGTGGTGATTAGCGAGACTCTTCGTCTGCCGAAGGCAGTATGTCCCAACGCCAGTGAAGTTGCTCCTACCCCCGTTGTTGTTGTTGTTGTCGAATCTGGATCTCTGAAGAGCTTTCACGAAACGACAGTTGCAAAGCCCCAATCGCCTCCGTTCCGTGCTTGATACGGTGATGTCGTTATTCCAGGCCCATCGCGAATCATGGAAGCCTGTAGTATAGCTGCGGAGCTATAGGTCTGGATAGCTTAGCCTCAGGAACGAAGAATGCCACTGAATCGAGTAGTTTATGTGGTCTGTAGCATCGAGCAATATGTATTGTTTGAATTGGAACCAAACATTCCGCGCTGAATGTTATTAAACAAATATGATATGGCTAATGGGTTTCACGTGAGTTAAGACACGATCGATGACTGTTTTCGCGTTCACCCTTAAAGTATACTTGTACTGCCAAACGGAATATACACTGCAGCTTATAGTAATTTCTTAGGGACCACGTGCTTGCTCTGCAAACACGTTGTGCCTAAGCAAGTCTAAGACATTGGTTACATGTAATACAACGCAGAACTTGTGGCACAAGTTTTGTGTTGATTCCGTTAGGTGTTAGTTATAAATCGACGTGCTGTCCCTTCTATATGGTGAGATTTACAGAGGATGTTTTTCTAACATCCAAGTTGGATGCGAAATATCGCCGGGCGCCTTTGTCTGTATATCGCACCCGAATAAAATACCCATCAGTCGGTGCGGCGGTTACGAAAATGTAACAACGACAATATTTTGTTGCAGTAAATCTCGCGTACGATTACGCTGCAAACCATCGATTGCAGAAGGCAACGCGTTATCCCCATTTAGCCGCGCAGATAACGTACCGAGAGAAGCTGCAAACCGAACGAGGTTAGCTTGGCAGCCCAAGTTGCCGAGCATCGCTCACCGAAGCTCCGTCTGGCCGCAGCCTCTGCCAGATCCCAGCCGGCCGCGGTCGTATCCCTCTGGACCTCGGCAGCAGAGCGGAAGCGCGGTACGCGGCGGCGGTCCCGTTCCAGGCGGCCATCGATTGCTGCCCCGGCAGGGGGGCGGACGCACACGTCGACGCCATTTCTCACGTCGGCTCGGGACTCGCCTTCGGGTGGCGAAGCCCATTAATTGCGCCATCCGTCCTTGGCCCAGCCGAGTGTGGCCGCGGCGGAGTTCGCGGTCGCCTCTGGATCGCGGGGCGCGCCTCGTCGTCGGAGCGCGGCGGGCCACCGCTGCTGGCCCGGGGCGCGCGTCTCCTCGTTAAGCAGTCGCCAAATTGGCTCGGCGGGTGAGCGCGAGCCGCCCGCAATTGGGGACTGCTCCGTGAACCCGCGGATTGGGAGGTGCATCACTCGCTCTTGTTTCACCCAGTTCGACAGTTATCTCGCTTCTAATCTTACTAACTCAGGCGAGGCTGGCAACACTTTAGAAACGCGGGGATTATTTATTTGTGTATTACAAATAAGCATTTGTTATTATTTATTCTCCAGTCGTATTCGAGGTAATTGTGCCGCGCGCTTGTTGTAGGACTGCGATTTGCTGAGAGAGTTACAGCGGCTGGTGGGGGGTTGCAGAAAGTAACTTAACGCCCGTGGTAGTCATTGCACTTTTGTAAGCCAATCGAACACTATTTTTTTAAAACGTGTGGAGTATGTGAATTTAAGATAATTGACGTCCCTGTTTGCCGTCAGATCAGACTTTTATGGGCAACATATCCGCTACTTATTCTTGCATTTCGGTAGTTTAGCCTCAAGAAATAGTTCAAACCTCGAGGTAACACATATTTTTTTTTTCATGTAAAGCTCACCAAAATATTAGGCACAGGAAAACATGATCCCTCTGCGTCAAGTTTTTATTCAGAGATCAATTTGGAAAAGGTTTCGCGGCCTTTTAAAACAAGTTTAAGAGGCTCTCAACTCAAACATTTTATGCTAAGTAGTAGCATGAACAGAGACCGCAACATAGTCCGGCCATTCCTAAAGCATGCTTAAAAGTGACATTGTTCTGGCATTCCAGAATCACTCAAAAGTTATTCACTCGACCGTACAGGTCTCTAATAGAAATTACACGTTCCCTGTAGCAGGAGTTAAAAATATGTTTCTTAGAGTAACAGTTAAAACATTCAGCCAGTTTAAAAATCGGGCTCAAACTTGTACGTAATCCGTTTCATGTAACGAAATTACTCGTAATTCTTTACATTTTCGAGTAATTTTGTAAGACAAGATTTAGATATCTTACAAAAAGTTCTAAAGTAATTTTCTTACTTATTTATGCAAGGGATAGTTTTCCAAAAGGGGCTATACGATAAAAGGGCGCTTGGAATGCAACTAAAGGCAGGAAAAGGGTGCTGTTAATACTACCTACTAGCCAGAACAAAATTATCATGCAAGGGATGAATTCATATCCAGTTGTTGCAAAGATAAATAATGTGGATTACATAGTTGATCGAGGGCACACTACCAGCTGTTCGACTTCAACATGCTCAAGCGATATGAAGGATGGAAAGAGTGTAAAATAATAGAATCCTAGTAAGTTCGTTTGTAATGATAGAAAACGGAGACGAGCCGTTTTCTTAATTAAACAGAAACAAAAAAAACAAAAAAAACAAGCGACGTAAGGGCGTTGTAGTTCTCTCCACTCATCTTAATTATGTGCAGAAAAATGTCGTCGATAAAATACTGCAGAAGTTCGAAGGTATATTTTCCAGGGTGTCGAACCGGAACCGAACCGAACCGAAAACCGGAACCGAACCGGTATTTTTTCCGGAACTGAACCCGAACCCGAACCGTTATATTGTTATCGCGATGAACCCGAACCGGAACTGAACCGGAAAAAAAATAACGGTTACCGGCTCATGTCAAAACGGTTCGGCCACGCGCTGTTGACAATGAATGCGCTATCAATGCCATTTGTTTTTTAAGTGCCGTCAACTGACGCACACCTCGCTTACATATTTTTCTTCTCCACTCAGTCTTAGGAATATAAACGCTGCATCCATGAATCTTGACAAACGCTGCATCCATGAATCTTGACATAAGAACCAGTATTGCGCTGGTCGCGGCTTGCACAGAAAAAAAAAAAATTAGAAGGCTGTGCAAAAAAAATCGCGTCACGGGATTTCATTTTCCTACAATCTCGTAAATCCTAAATGCTGCTGTGTGCTCATTTCATAACACGTTTCTAGAACGCGCGAGTTCTTGAAGCTTGCTTCCATCGGAATGAGAAAGGAAAAGGCTGTAGAGTTTGATAATAATGCATCCGGTTTCGTATAGGCACTTAGAAGCTAACATATTTGTGAGACGGCGAACTCTTCTATTTTAATATTTATAATATTACGTCCTTCTGGCGTTGCGTTCGGTGAAGTGTTTTTCATATTCCGTATCTTGTTTAATGAAAACTTCTTTAAGGGTATAATTTGAGTTACCGAAGGCTAGTTCAAATAAAGAAAGCTGTATTTTCTCCCCACTGTTCCTTCAATTGCTTACACACCGAGGTGGCAGGATAGTTAGCGAGTTCTACTTGTAAGTGGGTTTGTAAGGAGGTCGCGGATTTTACAGCTACTGCGTCGGACCCAATTAGATGAAGTCCGAATGCGTAAACGTCGGTGAGGTAACCTTTGAGTGCACATAAAGAAATCATTCCTGGTAGAAATCCCTGAGCCTTACACTACGATGTATCCCGTTTCGTAAGTGCTGATTTCAGATGTTTTATTTGTAATTTATTTTGATGTTGCAATTTGTCATTTATAATTTCTGAACCGGTTCGCGAACCGGTTCAGCGCCCCGAACCGGTTCGCGAACCGGTTCGCGGATCGAATTAATCGAACCGGAACTGAACCGGAACAAAATAAATTTACCTAAACCTGAACCGTAGCCGAACCCGTATTTTTTTCGGTTCCACACACTGATATTTTCATATATCCTTTGTACAGCAAATCGGTAAGAATGTAACTGGCGTCTGAATGCAGATATACACATACACACAAATCAATATCCCACTCCCTTTGCCACGAAGAAGACCACTGTGTCAGCGATCGAGTAGACGCTGTGACTATGAATCGCCGAGGCGTCAGATTTCCCATATGGTGCTGATGCCGAACGGAGAGCCCATTCCGCGGACTGGCATGTTCGCTGAGGTCAGTACCAAAAGGCGCGTTTCAAAGTTCGGCTTTGTGAATGGGTGTTTGCACTAGAGCAGTGCACGGGCCCGGACATGTCCCAAAGCCCAAGCCCAGTCCAACCCGCTGGCCGGGCTACGCGGATTGGCTTCATCTTGGGCCACGGCAAAAGGAAAGTATTCCAGCGACGGCGAAAAATAGCAGACGATCGCTTTGGATCATAGAGGAGGCACTTGAAGAGACGATACTATTAACCGCTGCGAAGTTTTTCTTCGACAGAGACGACGCGGCGGGGGAGTGGAAAATCCGAGAGAGTTTTACAACGGAGAAGAGGAAAAGAATATTTCGCGATAAACTTTAAAGCGGCGTCTAGCGCGTTAACCGAAGAACTATTCAAAGCCTGCTGCATTGGCACACCTTGCAACGCCGACTTCAAGCTTAAATTAGTTACTGTGTACAAATAAAAGCGAAACTATTCACTCCGATGGGAGCGAATTACGTATTCACTCCCGTCTCATTCAGTGAGCTGCGTGGAATGTAAAATATAGAAAGGCAAAATAAAAGAACATTCGGCCGTCATGCGTATTTTTCTAAATTATGTTTTGCATGAAGGTTTTATTTATTTATTCAGATTTAATATAATATACTATGCACACCAGCTTTGCATTACGCCTAAAAGAAGACTTCGGGTAAAACCTAACCCTTGAGCGAAGTTTTCTTTATATATATACATATGCACACACAATCGACTTGTTTGTTCCGAATGAATTGTCTTTTTGTTACCGGGCTTCCATTTTATGAATCGCTAGTCGCCAGGAAAAATGATAAGAAATCGCACGTGTGCTATGAGCAACTAGTCGATTTATTGTCGGGGATGAAACGAACGATTAATTATGTTCTTTATATGAAGCAGATGAGACTCGTTAAACGAATGCACCTGCACTTTAGAACAGTTCATGCATATTCTATTTTTTTATCATTGCAGGTGCAAAGTGGCCAAGATCTTAGGTAATGCTGAAACCATTTTCCCCCTCCGGTCTCTCGAGGACTTTAAAAGTCACTTTGGGCTCCGAAGGGCTTCTGTTGAGCGCGTGGTAACATTCCTCCCCTAGTGAAAAAGCCAATTGTATGAGAAATGTCTTGCGTCCAATAAACACATATGAATCATAACAGATATGTAAGAACATTTCAGAACCATATAAGAACCATATAGGAAACTATATAAGAACTATATGAGATATATAAGAACATATAAGAAACATATAAGAAACTTCTCACAAGCTTTTTATGATTCTTATATGCTCTTACATGTTCCTATATATGTTATATAAGTCATTATGTAGTTCTTAAATGGTTCTTATAGGGTGCTTATATGTTCTCATATACCTTGTATGATTCATTTGTGTTTATTTGACACAAAAATTTCTCATACAAATGAGATTCTTCGATAGGGTCGCCCCTCAGCTGCAAGTGCCTCACGGACGGCCGGCCATAGGCGTTACCAAGCAGACTCTGATATTCGTGTGGAGTCTTGCAGACCTGAAGTGCTTCAAGTGACTTTGTAAGAACGGGTTGTTTCTCGATCTTGAACGAAATAATGAATATCCCCAACTCATTCATTGCCTGACTATGCGGAGCGCAAGCTCCTCTGCGTCTTGCACAAGGGTTGCGATGACGTAAGAACGCCGAGCTCTTATTGACTGATGGAAAAACAATTAGTGGGTAGACCTCGAGGCATGTTGAGATCTGCCCACTATCCTTTCAAACAAAGCCAATCGAGAGCTCGGCTTCGTTCTGACGTCACTGCAACTCCTGCGGAAAAAGCAGACGACTTGCTCTCCGCATAGCAATAGTGCCTGGCCTAATTGCTCGGTGTTTTAATATTCGAACTTGTACGCCCATGGTACCGCTCTCTGACCAGCGCTTTCTGGATCCCCTTCCCACTTATGCGTCGTATTCACGTGATTATGCAGTAATTCGCAGAAATGTAAGGTGTCCATGTAGAGACGTAAGTGCTCAAGAGATGAGACCGGGTGCTGGGAAGTGCCGGGGCGGGGAAGGGGGGGGGGGGGGGGGGAGATTTTTTTACTTAAAATTTCTGATATGTCTGATTGACTAAAAAAATATGTATATATAATGTCTAGATCTTCGGCGACACTGAACGGGTTCCATCGCTTTAAATTTTAAATAACAAAATAAGCCTATACTGTATATGAGAACGAAGGGAAGGTGGTTCATTGGGTTATTATTTCGATGCTGGCTGTTTTTATATTTCACAGGTCTGTTGGAGACCACTTTAGACTCTCCAAGTCTACGGCGTGCAGGGTAGTGCACCGAGTTGGTCTATGTGTTTTCGCCCAGGACCCAAATCTTATGTCGCGACAGAGGGAGGAAGAGGGAATGCATATGATCAGAATGAGAATCAGAATCAGAATCGGTTTATTTTTGTCACAGCTCTTTTACACACATGTGGCAAGGGGGGCCAGGAAAAAAAGCTGCAAGTTGGCAGCTTGACGGGTTCCTGCCCCCCAAAACACAGGGCAGAGCGGCACTGTCACCAAAAACACAGACACAAAAAAAGGACACAGTGAAAATTACGTTACATGACGTTTAGCAATATATTAAGTATCGTCTCAATACACACTGAAATATATAGATATAACAAACATAAGACAAACAATCTATTTATTACCGGCAAGTTTAAATTTTACGGACATTTAACGAAAGTTTACCAACACTCATCTCCAGACACGAAAGAAAAACACAATAAAGATAACTTATATAAGATATCGTATAAAATAAGTGTAATTGAAAATAGGTTGCGCTTCAAAAACAGACTGAAATAGTAGATATACCAAACATATGACAAACATTTTCACTCAATATAATAAAGCCTGAGCTCTATGGGCACTTAATGAAGGTGAATCAACTTCTTGGAAATATAAGGTGTTCAACAGTGACGGTAATCTGTAACTCAACCTCTGGAAGCCAAAATTTGTTCTAGATGATGGGATTCTCCATGGATGCCAATGACGTGAGGGATATAAGGATACGTTATTTTCAAGTTTACCGAGGTCAAAAATTACTCTAATATGTTCTCGTAAGGCACGAGGATATGTGACCGTTAATCTATTAGAGTACATGTTAGATACGTCAAGTATTTTATGCTTTATAAATAAAGGAAGAGAACCATGGTCACGTGGGACATTTTCAATTATCCTTATTGCTTTTTTTTTTCATTAACCTCAACCTGTCAAGGTTATTTTTTGTTGTTGTCCCCCATACCAGATGGCAATAGCAAAGAATTGAATGAAAAAGGGAATTATATACTAATTTTTTTATAGTTACAGGAAATACATCTCTATATTTGTTCATTATCCCTACTACTTCACAGAGTTTTTTATGTATGTAAGAAACATGGGGGATTCAACGACATGTGTTCAGAGAACACAACGCCGAGGGTCTTTACGCTGTCAACGCATTCTACTGTATTTGACCCAAAGTACAAATCACTGTTCAATGCGATCCGTGTTCCTGGACATTTAAAAAGGACTGCTTTTGTTTTGGACGGGTTTATCGACAGAGAATGTATGGTAATATTGTTGAATTAACAGCGCAAATACGACAGGAAGGAGAGATAAGGGAGACAGGACAGAGCGCTGATCAGCGCTCTATCCTGTCTTCCTTATCTCTCCTTCCTGTCGTATTTGCACTGTTAATTCAACAATATGATCAACCAACTAGCCCACCAGATGATCGTGATGCAATTTATGGTAACCCAGTGTGTTAACTTGCGTAAAAAATTGTTTCCTTTGGAAGTGAGTAGGTCTTTTCTTGAGTCAGAAAAAAAAATGCTGGTATCATCTGCACACATAATCAGCTTGGCGGAAGTTTCTATATTTGTAATATCATTGATGTATATAATAAACAACAGGGGACCTAATATGCTTCCCTGGGGAACCCCAGAAGAAAGACGCTGCATGTTGGATGACGAGTTTCCAATCTCCGGCTTCGAGACGAAATCATGCTTTCCTGGAGTCGTGGGAGCAATCGACGGAAGGCACATCGTTGGCAAGGGGCTTCAGGGCACCGGTGCCCAGTCGTACATCAACCGACATGGGTTGCCGTCATTGTTCCTTCAAGCCACCTGCGACCACGAGTCGCGGTTCCTTCACTGCAACGCAGGAGACCCCGGGTCCGTGCACGACGCACGCATGAACAAGCAGTCCGAGCTGCCGACGATCTTGACTGGGCACAAGTTCCCTTACGACAGCCACCTGCTCGGAAATGCCGCGTACTCGCTGCTGCAAAGACTCCTTGTCCCCCACAGGAACAACGGCTGACTGACTGAGCAGAACAGAAAGTGCAATACCAAGCATGCAAAAACGCGAGTGGCTATAGAATTACCTTTGAGATACTCAAAGGGCGGGGGGGGGGGGGGGGGGGGGGGCCAGAACGCATCCTTACCACGATTGTGGCAGACTGCGTTATGCACAACGCGTGCATCGAGTGGCGGGACACGTAGGACGGTCCCCTCCCTACACATCGAGGACAACGAACCCGCAGATGACGGAACGGACAGCGACTCCAGCGAGTCCGGTGTGTCCTACTCGGACGAAGACGACGCACCCACAGCGAGTCGCGACAAGGCCAGGGGCAAGGCAAAAATAGACATTATCATGCACAGCCTGTGAAACCCCGCATATATGCACGTAGTTCATGTTTATTCACGGGAATAGGAAACCAACCTATATTAGGGCGCAGCTCTTCGGCGCCCGTTTCCGGGTTTAGCTGCGTCGCTTCGGCGTCAGCGTCGTCGTAACTGTGCGCTTTGCATTATGGCACATCACAGTTTCCCCGCTAAATTTAGTGGGGAAATTGATTTGCGTTTTAGGTAACGCGGCGCCTATTTACCCGCTAAATTTAGCGGGGAAACTTAACCCGCTAAATTCATCGTTAAAGTATTCGCTAAATTTCCCGGTAAATTTAGCGGAGAATCTTTACCCGCTAAATTTAGCGAGAAAATGTTGGCTAAGTTTTCCGCTATATTTATCGAAACATTTAGAGAACATTTTTCTGCGAAATGGAAGGTGAGGAGGAGCGAAAGAGGGGACGGTACGGGGGGGGAGGGTTTGCATACGCTCCCCTCCGTACCCTCCCCTCTTCTCCTCCTCAAGAGCTGCGCTCTAATTTCACATTACAAAGAATTGTAAACGTCGTCCATTTTTTATTCTTTGCGTATTCATCAATCTGCTGTCAATATTTAAAAAAAATAGTAGGAATTTGCACATTTCTCCATGACCCGTGTCAACGCGAACATGTTAATCATAATTGTGATTTATACTTTGCCCAAATATTTGTTAATTACAATTATTAGTGCATAAAAGTCAATTACTTACAAATGTGCATAACTTTCACGTAAAAAACATACAATTAGTGTTTTGTTGTTTCTTTTTAAGACCGACTTCAAAAACAGTTTTCCAGAACGAGGTGTCTTTTTCACAATTGTTCGGCCTTTGAAATTCGTCATATTTTGTGCATTGCTTGTTTCATATACTTCATTTCCAATGGGGGCTAAGTTCTCAATATGATTCAAATGTCAAAACTTGCATTATCTTGTAATACACACTCACAGACTCAAGAAATAAAATTGCAGGTGAACTTATCTTTATATCTCTTTACTTGCTTCAGTTAAATTCAAGATTACAAAGTTTCGAACATTATGGCTCTTCTTCCGCTCTGGCTTTCTCTGCTATCTTCAGTTCTATGAAATAAAATTAAATAAAAATTAAAATCTATGAGGGCCTTGACATCTCGTTTTTATAAGACAATTTTTTGAACAGCAATTCTTGTGTCTCAGGGAGAGTTTGGACTTTTTCTTGCTTCCTCGGCTCCACTCCGCCTTCGGCTCCTCTCCGGTTTCCCTGACACTCAGCCCAGCAGAGGTGCTTGCAACAGCCAGGCGGACCACATCCAATTTTCGCCCGAAGATTTCATTCATTTCCTCGAGGAATGGCCAATCCTTCCTCCGAGATTAAAACAGTGTTGAAAGATTTCATCAAAATCTGTCTGAATAAAAATAAAAAGAAGGACTTAAATAGTGTCCCTGCTGTTGCCACCGTCGGCGTTCTGGTCCTTAACTGTTTTATACGCTTTTTTCAAATTTTTTCAGTTATTGTGAGACTCGTCCTCAGTGACGGGGTACCCAATCTCATTGGCGGTCTTGGCCACCCTGAAATAAGTTACCAACAATATTTTAGTTTATTAGTTTCTTGGGACCACATTGTCGAAATGAACGCTCCCCGAAATATTCCCTGTCACACTTGGCGTCTGAATGGTGCCCCATGTAACGGGATCCGAGGCATTAAGTAGCCATCTCAGGTCCTTCCGAAGTGATGGGATTATACAAAATTGACATTCCGCTTCTTTGTATTGAAAATAAGCCCACCAAGCCGACGAGTTCTTTATGAGTGGCAAATATTTTGAATTTTGTAAACATCTTCGGACGTGCTCGTGTGTAACGCTATTTCCGGTAGGTGCCTAGTCCCTAGTAAACTAATATATAATTTCCTTCATTTGGTTAAAACAACATATATAAAACAAAAAAGCGTGTTACTAAAAAAAAGGAAGAATAAGAAGAAGAGAAGTGAAAATCACTATAACGGAGTTGTGGCATGAGTATGCATTTTCTTCACTCCACAGCGATAATGCAAAATAGCCGAAAATGAATCGTTTTACCCTTTCCACAACGTCCTGGAGACAGGATTACTTTTTTCTCCATCGTGGCACAGCGTTCGATCAAGGCCTGTACGGTTGGTCGTTTCCAATACACGTATCCTTCCTTACTTGGCGTAAATGTTTTTGGATGTTGCTCAACCAGCTCCACTTGGTCACCATCCTTCTGGGCTGTATATTGACATCAAAACTACTTCTGTCAGTTAGACATCAAACATTTGTTTTTATTAGTTAGCGCGATCGCTGTAATTATACTGGCTGTACGACACGAGAGCGCCGCGACACGAGAGCGCCTGCCATTAGGGCGCGCGTCTCGAGAGCGAATGTGCGACCCTTGTTTTCTCGGATCGAACGCTTTACGTCATTTTATTGGTTGAGTACGCAGACCTGTGGGTAGTCTAAAAACTACAATTTTTGCAAACTCGAAATGAAGAAGCAAGAGACAAAGTTTCGGACATATAGTTGTTTATCATATGACGTTTCATATTAAAAAAAAAAAAAAGAACATCTAAGGACTGAATGATTGCGCGACACCGCGGAGGTAGTCTTTGGTCGCATTCTTCAACTAGCTTTCTAAGACTTCGCTACGCGAACGTAGGCGGCCTTGCTGCTCTTTTGAGGCTCTCCACAAGGTACATCCGCCAACTTCTGCTCTGTCAAGCTCTGCTCTCTTTGAAATGCGGCCACTAGCTTGTACGTGTCCGGATGACGCAGCCCCAAGGAATGCCCAGGAGAGCTGCTGACAGTTAATCATGCTTTGCAGACGCGAGAGTGAGGCAGAAAATTTGGGTACTTTGAAGTCAAAGAACTACAGAAGAAGACGTCTCTAACGTAGCTAATTCGTTTTTAGCAGCACCAAAAAGTTTCGTGGAGTATGACCTTGTCCTTTTTGTTTTTCTGTGTGTCCGGGGATTGCAAAGGGTATGTCCACAGCATGTTTGGTTTGATTGCATGCTGTTTCGTCGTACAGTTGTATTTTTTAGACTTCCCACAGGTCTCCGTACGCAACCAATAGAATGACGTAGAGCGTTCGATCCGAGGAAACAAGGCGCGCACATGCGCCCTCGTGACCCGCATGGAACCCGCTCCCGTGTCGCGGCGCTCTCCCGTCGTGCGCTCTGGTGGCGCCCTTCCCTTTCACACACACTGGAAACCAAGCAGGCAGGGTAACCTGCATTGTTTGAGGTTTCTATTTCATGATTAACCCTTTCTCTACATGGACGACCTGGGTTCGTCCACACTGTTTGTATACCGCTCCCCCCGCAAACGGGCTGGGCTCGTCCACGTTCATTCGCGCTCCATTACGCTACCATGGACGAACTGGGCTAGACCACGTGTTTCTAGTAAGCTTTGCCGTGGATGCATGGCGCTTTAAGGAAAATAAAAACCGGGTGAACTTCTGAATTTGGCAGAAAATTGTTCCAACGCAGGCAACAGGAGATTGAAAAATGGCGGCGTTAACTTCTCGCCGCTGCGTTCGTAGTGACGATCTTGCCTCGAAATTGGGGCGAAAACGAAGATATTGTGACGTCTCTTCAAATTCAGAAAACAAGAAAATGAATATTTTATCGAACAGTGAGAGCGATGCAACAGAGTTATTAGATTTTAGCTCAGACAACTGCGATTTTGATGAGGACATCGTGTCGGCGTGTCGGCATCGAACTAGATTCAAAGAAAAAAATCACCCTCCAGCTCCTCCACGTTTTGCGTTCACTTCGCGTGCAAGGTGATGTGAACTGTCTGCGGTAATGCAGTGAAGCGGAACTTTAGTCCCTTCTCTTTTGCAGTGTGTTCAAAGATTTCTCATATAATAAATATTTTGCGTTTGTTTTTTTGCCTTTGTATTGCATATCAAATTTATAGGGCACAGAAAAATTTCCATATGTTCAGATCGTTTTTTTTTTGAAATTTTTGCGGTAGGCTGTGGGAACCATGGGGTTCCCTCACTCTAAAAAAAAAGGGTATCACTTTACACCCTTTTGTCCCATATAATACACCCCAAAACTTCATTTCGACGTACAGCGCCCTTTAGTCGAACAGACGGCGCGAAATTTTACCAGGGGCTTGTTAACGGTACAATATAACTTATTAAATTGTTAAATTACGTATCAAAGACCAAAGAAAGAAAACACGTAGCTTTTGCAGTACGGCGAAGAAAACTCAGATAATCGTTTTTGTAGTCAATAATACGTACATCAGCTATCTTAATAAGTTGCACCACACGGCTATCAAGCTCCTCGTAAACTTTGGGGCTGCCTGTTCGATTATGGGGCGCTGTACGTCGAAATGAAGTTTTGGGGTGTACTATATGGGACAAGGGGTGTAATATTACACCTTTTTTTCTGAGAGTGCTCTATCCCTATCTAGGCCTAGCTTCAAGCAGGCCGTGGGAGTCGTCGACACCAATGGCGTCGGCCTCCCAGATACAAGGAACCACGAGGCCAAATTCCCCGAAGGGGCCGGCTCTCCCTTGCCCATTTTGGGTGAACGCGCCTTCGGCACACCCTTGAGAGTTATAATGGACGCGACTGCTAGTAGCCTCCCCGGGCGCGTCCATTCTCCGAGGCTACATAAGCTGGCCCCGAAGGAGTGCCAGGGGCTCTCGTCGGCGGAGGCCCTGGCTCTACGGAGCTCGGTTTTTCTTTGTGGGCCTCCGACTTTCCATGAATCTGCCTAATCCGGCAGCGCGGGAAACCGACCGGGTGATACTGGCAACTGAGCCAGCGCCCAGCCTTTTCATTGTCTAAGAGCGAAGCGTGTTGGCATTTCAGTCAATAAACACGTCTTTATACGGACCCAAGGAACTTTTTGTGTTTCTAAGTGGTACCCCCCCAAAAAGGGGATTCCCACATTTGTAGGCAAAGGGTTAAAGCTGGTCACTACTTCGTGATGGCCACTTTTTGACAAGGCAGCCTGTAGGCAGGAAGAATTTATGCCTCTTGATATTAACTTTGAATGAGCACTGTAGAAAGACAAAATTCTTTTTCTCGAACACGGTTTGTACCACCAACACACGTGACTCCCACAAGATGCAAGTCGAATATCCAAAAACTGGATAGATTTGTACCTGGGACGCTCCCAGGAGAACTCTAAACCGTCAGGCAAGGCGGCAAACAAATTGATAATCTTCGTAACCAAGTTGCAAAAGCTAGTCTCAGGGTGGTCGTCAACTAAGACCGAAAAATCATCTACATACCTAAAACGTCCGACAGGATTAATATCATTCAGGCACTCCGATCTCCGTCTGTCCATGGATGCAAAGAATATATTGCTCAAAACCGGGGGCACCCGACGATCCTATAAAAACCTGCTTTACGAACATAAAATTGCCCATTAATGTTCACGGCAGTTGACCGTACATAGAATTCGTAAAACGCTAAAAAGTGATCAGAACTAAAATCCATGGAATTTTAATGACCAATTTCTTCTGTTTGGTTGATCAACCCTCGAACGGTGCTAAACAAACCTTCGTGTGGAACCGAATAAAAGATATCTTCTACATCAATAGAAAATGCTGTAGTCACATTCGGCAACCCCGTCTGTAGCACTTGCACGATTTCGCTAGAGCTCCGAACTAGAAACGGATGACCACAAGCCATTTCCCTTAAGTGCCGATGTAAATACCGGGTAACTTAAACTTGCCAAGTGCCACCCTCTCAAACAATGACGAGAAGGGAGCAATGAGGCTTGTGCTTTTTTCCTGAGAAAAACAACTCCCGGAAGACTTTTTCCGCCTTGTTTGCGGCTTTTCTAACACCTTCTAACTGCAAATCATGCAGCAACCTGAGTGCTGCTAAATTTTTTTGTTTAGGAGAAAAAATCCTTCACCGCCTAAAACGTATCTTCAATAGTATTAGCGGCGTTCTCCTTGAATAGTCACTCAGGAAGCACAACAAAACCACCCCCTTTGTCCGCCTCAATCACGGTCAGACCGCTCCCCTTTAAAACGGAAACCACCTTTTCGAAAGGAACGTGCTTTCAGCTTCCTTTTTTTTTTTTTCGTAAGTTGAGTTTCGTGCAATATTTTTATTGCGTCCATGAATAGACGGAACTCATAATGCCTGAATGACATGCGTGCTGTCGAAAGTTTTAGGAATGTAGATGATTTTCTGGTCTTTGTGGACGATCAGCCGAAGATAAGCATTGTCGACTTATTTAGTTACGAAAATTGTCAATTTGTTTGCCGTCTTGTCTGACGGTATAAGGTTCACCTAGAAGCCTCGCACCGAAAGTGCATCCAGGTTTTGGATCTGCAGCTTGCATTTTGTAGGAGTCATGTGTGTTAGTGGTACGAACCGCGTTCGAGGAAAAATGTTTTGTCTTTTCACAGAACTCATTGAAAGCTGATAAAAAAAGGCATAACTTATTTCTGCTCTCAGGCTGGCCTGCCAAACTTTGCTATCACGAAGCAGTGACCAGTTTTATTAATCAGATTGAGCGCTTAAACAATGCTGGTTACCCTGCCCGCTTGATTTCCAGTGTGTGCGAAAGCATCCCTTAACGAATCAAGCGTAACGCCATGTGTGGTCAACAAAACAAAGTTCAGAAAATAAAGGTTTAAGTGATTCCTTATTTGCATTCTGTGTCACACAATCTGAAGAAAATAGCTGCAAAATACGAAGTTAATGTTTTTTCCTGCACCGTGCAAGCTAGCAAAAGTTCCTTCTGTGATGACAAGAGAGAGGCGTGCCGGGTGCTCAAAGCAACACGTCACAGAATTTCCAGCCTGCACATATCATCTTGTTGACGAGATACCGCTGACACGCGGACGCGTTTACATGGGACAGATGGGCCGATATTTTAATGAAAGGGCGCGTGAGCATCGACTTGCGGTCCGTAATAAGTGTGTGTGTGGGGGGGGGGGGGGGCATCTTGTGGTTCACCGCATGCGTTGTGGGTGTGGTGCCTTTTTAGAATAGCAACGTTTATTAAGAGAGCTCGTAACAAGACTAGAAGAAACATAGTTGAGGCCACTTTGATCAGACCCTCAGGTGGCAACCGCGTTAGACACCATCTATTGGTGTTTTTCTGACAGAAAGGTTTCCTTTCTGTACGACTTCGTCTAGACGTCTATGACTTAGGATTTGCACACGTGTTTAAAATTATGTCACTTGTAGTTTTTAACCCAAAGTGGAGGCATGAGTGCCTACTTTGTTCGCGGATGTCCGCTGGCTGAACCAGTCGGAAATAAGCAAAAAATCAAGGTAACATTAACAGATGGTGCCGGGAACGGCAAATAGTACAGTCAAGAAGACAAAAAAGCTATTTCTAAATTGTGACTACTGTATTAATAAGCATGAACTCGCGAGGGTAACTAAATACACATGCCTAGGATTAACATTTTGCTTCAGTCTTTTACGTTGGAATACCCGTTTAGATAAAGTGTCAGCTGAAACTAACAGTTCTCTAAGGTGCTTAGCAAGAAGCTTGTCGAGTGCTTCACGTGTGATAAACAATTTCGCCTATAAAATACTTGCAAGGCCGGGCATTGAATACGTCAAAATTGTGTGGCATCCATGTTTCCTGGCGAATTTGAATAGGCTTACTTTGCCAACAGGCTGAAGTACCTACCCTTGAGTCTAGAACAATTTTTGAACGACTGAATGAAATATGATTATGTAAAGACAGATAAAGATAATTATTTCCATATTCTTAAAAACTAAACCTCGAAGCATCTGCAAAGTTTATATATAAGAAAATATTCAGTAAGAAATGATTGCTTAAAATGTAGTTTTGTCAGAGCCACCAAAGCATAAAACAGACTGCCGAATTACTGTGTGACTTCAACATCGTCTGTTGCCTTCCTTAACGCGGTGGTGCAACGATTTTTAGACTTCGGCCAATTAACTGCTGAAATTAATCTGTGCCACCTATGGAACGAAAAAAGAATATTTTCTTGCGAGCCGTGGTTTTCATATATATATTAAAAAAAATGAAACAAATCGAAGGTCAAAATCCCTCCACCCCTCCACGTCGACTTTCGAGTGACGTACTCTGGGGGATCACGTGGTTCCCTTTGGGTCCTCTCTTCAGAGACCCCAGCCGATTCCTCCGCGATTATCGACTTTTAGACAAGCATCGTCGAAGTTCGTGGCGAGCGGTTCACACAAACGACGGTTCGCTACGGGATTGACGGCGAGTGTAGCAGCGCAGGGGGATAGGTCTTGTTCACTTCCGCGTACACCCCAGAGACGCTGTCATCTTAGTTCCCGGAACTGCCACAAACAGCTTCAGATCGGCAAATAACTCGTTTTTTGCTTTGCGATTACGCAGCAGAATAGCAGATTTTCGGGCAAAGGTGACGCGTTTTTTGGTCACTTTGACTTGCATAAACAATGTAAAAAACGCAAACTGCCAATTCTTTCAAAATTAAAATCGTTGCACTGCCCCTTTAAGGACATTTAAAGCATTTTACTTTATGCAAGTCATTAAGCGCTATAGTGTTTGTGCACTACATGCCTGTACGATATTTTAAAAATTACTCGACTTTACGGCTTTACTTCTTGTTTTATTGCTTGACGCGTATATATGAATGTGCTCTCATTATGATTTTTATAATTATATCTCCCACTCCTGTTACAGCCTTGTGATTTGGCTAACAGTATCAATAAATAAATATGAATAAAAATAATGCTCATCGCCAGCAAGGGACGGGCTGCCGCATCTAAGGGCTCGCTAGCATCGAGCTGCCAAAAGAAACCCATAACCCAGTTACTATTACTCGAATCCATTTAGGCTAAAAAATATCAAGAGACATAAGAACGTTTTCTGAAAAGTGTCGTCCAGACGCTTTTCAGAAAACGTTCTTATGTGTCTTGATAAAAAAAAATTCAGCGGATCACCACCGCACCCCTAAATTAGCGCGTAATAATGCGCAAACTTTCTACTGCTTCTGCAGGCCGGTATTCGTAGATCAGATCAGATCAGATCAGATCAGATCAGATCAGATCAGATTTGATTTCCTCAAGGGTATCCCAACTGGGCTACATTATAGGGGGGGGATAGATACACCATTCAATGCACAATAATAAAAGGTACACAGCAAAACAACGAAAACTTCAATGATCAAACTTTACAAATGAGAAATACAAATGTCGCGAAATTTATTAGCATCAGTTTCATGGGCGATGTGAACGGGTAGGGAATCCCAGTCGGCAATAGCAAGTAAAAGGGGGGAATTTCGAAATTTGTTAGTTCTGGAAAAGAGAGGCTAAAGTTTAGTGGATGATCGCGGCGCTTTGAAATGTGTGGAGCCAAGGGTGAACGACGAGGCAGAGGGCACGTGACAGGTGGTCGGCAGAGAAGTCACGAGCTGGCGCGAGACAGTCCGTGCTAAGCGAGGCTGGAGCTGGGCAGGAACGTCGGAGCCGGGCTGCCTGGCCTGGCCCATGGCGAATCCCGCAGGGGTCCACCAGCGAGGTTCGAAGTCCGGACCGGTGGAAACGGCGAGCCCTGGCCATCTGGTCTAGGCCACGACGATCCCGGGGTGGTTTCGCAGCGAGACTCGGGCTGTAATAGCTCTGGAAAGCTAGCCTACGTAGCGCTGGCGTGGGAAGGACGATCCGCAGGCCTGGACACGGACCCCGACTGTGAGCTCTGATCGACGGGCGACAACAAGGGTCGGCGGGCCCGGATTGCTGGCTCTCAACGACGGGCTACCGGAAGGTACAGTAAACCCATTCGCTCTCTTCTCGTTGTTATGTCACGCCCTGGGTGACGAGCGAAACGCATACCGATCAGGCGGCGATTATTAGTGGAGCGAACTTCGTAATAAACCCCACATTAAAATGGCGCCCAACGTGGCGCCCGTTCGGTTGCCCCTGCTTCTAGTCGTCCCCAAGGAGTCCCACGGATTCGTTGAGCGGGTTTTTCACTAACGCTAACGATGCCCGTTGAGACAAAGTATGTTGGAAGTTTGGCGACTCGTCTCACAGCAGAGCTCAGAAAGTGTCTCTTCGAATCGAGTACTAAAGGGATCGAAGGACGAGGCTGCGGACGCGCTTTCTCGGGTAACACAGAATAGTGGTTGGCAGGAGACGAGGAGCGCGGTGAAGATGGTAAGAAAGTCGTCGTCGGAGGCAGAGGAGAGCCACGGCATGTTCGCTGGAAGGCAGGATAGCGACTGGCAGGAGGGAAAACAGCCAGGCCTCGTTGCAGATTTAGGATTTAGGCATGGGATGATGCGGTAAACAAGTAAGCACTTGTCGAGGCCCAGGGTGCAAATGGGTTTTGTCAGTGGGCGTCGGAAAGATTGCGGGAATGGCAGTCGACATCGGGAACACTGGCGGACGAGATTGTCAGCGGGTGTCGGTTAAACTGGCGGAAATTGCGGTTGACACCAGGGGCCCTAATCTGGACAATTGGCGGAAAAGTTGGCGAGAAATTCCGCGGCTACGATTGGCCGGCGCCAAGGTGAAGTGTGGCGTTGGCCAATCGTGGCCTGCCAAATTTCTCGCCGTCGTTTTCGACAAGCGTCCAGCTTAGGACCCCAGGAGCGCTGGCAGGCGAGTTAATGAGCACTATGATTTGTAACTGCTGGGTCAAGACGGCTACTTTCTTCGCGTCAGTCGAACAATCGACGAAGGGCGTAGAAACGGCTCTCCCTTTACGGGGGTCGTCCCAATAGGAGGTATTCACTGGACGCCATATTTGAGGGTGCTGTTTAGAGCGCATGCTCGGAACGAGCTCACATTAATAGCCTGCTAAGACCGGCAACCTTGATGGTGCGAAATGCACGCTCCAAAAGGACTGCGGAAGCTCGCCGTCAGCACGCGCTCAGCAGCAGCGCACACGGATATGGCCGCCAGTGAATACTCCCTATAGAAGACTACAAAGCCGACTTAAAGGATGCTTTTACGACTTCACTCTGGCCGGTCGTGGCAGTGACAGCAAGACATTTAATAAGTTATGTCGCGTCACGACCTGGCCGGGGATGAGGTGGTCGACAATTAGATGGCTTGTAGCCGTACAGCTTGCCTTGAGGCGTGGACGGTTAAAGCGGGCTTGCTCGCTCAGCTGCCGCGCCCTCCGAGGGCCAAGCAGTCCCTAGAGCTCGTATGCACGTGGGCGGAACGTGATGCTGACGCTTACATCGAGTAGCACATGGTATATGTAGCCGTTGCGGAACGCGGGTATAGTATATGGCCATCCCGCCACAGGCTTTGGATCCCTTCGCTTGTGCAAAAGATGGACTAGGTTAACACCATCGTTACCTGTTCTGAAGGAAACTCACCCGCTGAGCAACGCAGTTAGTGGCTTTGCCGCATCGCTTGCTCCGAGGTGAGAAGGGCACCCGAGGTATAAAGACGCGAGCGTCGTGTCTTACTTCTAAGCTTACTTGGCGAAATACAAACGAGGAGGCTTGCCCGGTTTACATCACTGACTTGAAAGGATACTACCGTCTTCGCGATGGGGCAGACGATTAACATGAGGTTGAGGGAGGACACCAGAAATCCTCTGTTCCTGGCGACCCAGGATCGAGCTCTGGAAGGCGGACTCGCCGAGTTAGCCGCATGGTACACGAACCCGTCGGCAAGCAATTTGGCGGTGGAGGCTATGGCCACTGCCACAATCTGCGGCAGTGTGTTTTTTCGTTGTGTGTTGTTTCAACACTGTTCTGCGCAGAATAGCTCCTTGTAAAGACGGCCATAGACGGGGTAACCCTAGAAGCCCACCGGGAGGAGACACGGGCCCATTTGTTTTTCCAAGTGCTCAGGGTGGCTGACAGTTATTCGGCCTGACGAACTGTTCAGGCGGGCACTTCTAAACCCGCTGCGACCTCTAAGCGGAACGGGACAGATCCATCCGCGTCGAGCGAACCAGCTTAGAGCAAGCCCCCTACTGCATCGCGGTGAGTGGGACAGAGAGCGACGGACAGGTCGGCATCGTTTGCCAGCTTCGCTAGAAGAGCCAGCTGATGCTGGCACCAAGAAAGACCGACGCCGAGAGTGCCAGCACCACCTACGCCTCTTTCGGACGCTGCAACATGGCCACTCCGGCAACAGCAGCAGCGGCCACCTCTTCGACACCTCACATGGCGCCGACCAGAGTGTCCAATTGTCTCCCGGGCCCCGTGCCTCGGTGTAGAAGACCTCCTCCCTGAGGCCCACAAAGTCCCCCGAAGTTCGGGCCTTGCGGGGGGAGAGTATGGGAGCCGAGGGTGAAAGAAGAGGCAGAAGGCGCCTGACAGGCGGTCGGCGAAGTCACGAGCTGGCGCGAGACAGTGCGTGCTGAGCGGGGCTGGAGCTGGGCAGGAACGTCGGAGCCGGGCTGCCTGGCCTGGGCCCATGGCGAACCCCGGAGCGGCCCACCAGCGAGGTTCGAAGTCCGGACCGGTGGAAACGGCAAGCCCTGGCCATCTGGCCTAGGCCACGACGATCCTGGGGTGGTTCCGCAGCGAGACTCGGGCTGTGACAGCACTGGACAGCTAGCATATGCAGCGCTGGCGTGGGAGGGACGATCCGTAGGCCAGGACACGGACTCCGACTGTGAGCTCTAATCGACGGGCGACAACACGGGTCAGCGGGCCCTGTCTGCCGCCTCTCGACGAAGGGAAACCGGGAGGTACAGTAACCCTATTCGCTGTCTTCTCGTTGTTATGTCACTTCCTGGGTAACGAATGAAACGCACACCGATCGGGCGGTGATTATAGTGGAGCGGACTCCGTAAGGAACCCCAGAAATGTAAGATAGATCTTGGAGATAGAGGATACGAAATTCCGATGATGAGTATTAGACGCCATGAAGGAAAGCAAGACGGGCTGCTTGGCTGCCTGTACAATATGCAGCTTGGCTGTCTGTACATGATTTTGCCTGCAATAAACTGTTTTCAGATCATGTTTTGTTGTTGTTACTTCCTGGGCAGGATACACAGCTTCTCTCAAGAAAGTATTGTTTACAGCTGGGGCTGTGTTTTCTATTTGAAAACAAAAAATAAAAGACGTTTACACTTGTCTGTAATGCCGAATTAGAGCGCAGCTCTTGAGGAGGAGGAGGGGAGGGCATGCCCCTCCTCCCTCCTCCTTTCCTCCTCTCCTCCTGCCGCTTAATTTGTTCATGGATGACTTTACACCAAGTCGTGGCGTCATTTTCTTGCTAAATTTAGCGGTGAAACCGAATTGGGTTTAAGGTCACGTGGCGTTAATTTCCCCGCTAAAATTAGCGGGAAAATTAACCCGACCCGCTGAATTTAGTGGGAAAAATTAATCTGCTAAAGTTTGCGGCAAATATTGTCCCGTTATATTTATCGGAGAAACGTCTCATAATGCTACGCGCGCGGTTACGCCGACGCCGACGCCGACGCTGCTCAACCTGGAAACGGTCGCTTGCGCTCTGGAATGATCTTTGGAAAATACGGCCCCCGTACTCATGTTGGTGTAGAGATTGTGTTCTGATAATAAATAGGACTAAGCTAAAAGGCCTTCATTATCCTTAAAGTGTGACTTCAATATAACTAGAAACTGAAGGCGTAAGTAAAAAAAAAAAGATATTAAAAATGCTAGCAAGTGAAGTTAAGCAAACGCTGAAATTACGGAACCTAAGCTAACGTTATTCGAGTCCGAAACTGGTTTAGGGCCTCTGCCGAATGCTGGGTGTCCCACCTTACCTTCCACTATATGGGCTGCCGGGTCCTCTGAAAATGTCCATTTTATACGTTCACTGTATTACTCTATGACAGGGTGACCAGATTGACCTGGGGTTAGAGCCGCAGACTCTAATTTAAATAACCGTATATTTTTTTAAGGAAGGGAAGACATCATAATTAAATAGGTACTTCCATGCTAAAACATGCAGTGCGAAGGGAAGCCAACTACTTTTTTTAATGTCCAAAAAAAGAGTCTATGCAGCATCGTTCGTACAGTTTTTTCTCGCACATTATGTGATGTTTTCTAACGCGAAAGTACCGACGTAAAAACGCTGTTTAACGACATTAAAAAAAAAATTTTGAAGTGAACCCAGTCTTGTAGTGAAACGAAAAAACAACAACAAATATTTAACGATTTTTTATGGTAAACGCTTCACCTCTAAGTAGAACTTCAACCAAGTGGCGGTTACGCGCGTTAACCCATTTCAACGAAGTTGGGAGAACAGTGTATCGCGTCTTGTGAATACACATGTGGATCAGCATGTTTATGTTAGAGGCATTGTGTGTAATCGCTGCGCAGTACCTGCCAAAAGAAGATATTATTTGGGCACAGTCTCCGTTTCTGTCTACGTGTGCTACGAATACAGCAACTCTGTTCGTAGAAGAAGTGATGAGGAAATGGCGTGCCCTTTACGATACGATTGTGATTATAAAATACAATTTTAATTAACCAATAATTGCGACCCGTCCGGTCGCCTGGAACCCCGAAAACTACTATCGTTCTCTAGAAAGTTCATTAGCTAAACCTACACCAGTTCCCGAATCCAACACAGCACTTTTGAACGTGAAAACAGCGCAAAAAATTGAACAAAGAACAAGTGAAAGGAGTGCACGGACAAAGTGCTGACTGTCAACTAAAGTTTAATTTTTAGGCGAACCAGAAAAACAAACAGAGCGCATAGGAAAGAACCAATAAAGACACAAAAAATTTACACCCCAACCGACAAGATTTCTACCACGTCATCACCCTCACACATGCCTGCCATTCTCCCTGATAAAAAGGACCTCATCATCCCCCAAGTGCACCGACGGTGCGCTCACACATTGCCCTTCCCCTTTAGATAAAATGAAAAATGCCTCGTCAATCTCCCTGGCGGTCTTACTTTTACTGCGCGCCAAGATCGTCAAGTCATGAAAAACAGGTACGCAGCCGCACCTACTGCAGTGTACCGCTAAATGGCCAGCGGGGGAGGAACGGAGAGAAAGGGAATGCTCCCTCGCCCTCTCGTTCACGCACCTCCCCGTTTGTCCAATGTACACCCTACCACATGTGAAGAGGATCTGATACACAACCCCCACTGCGCATGGTACAAAAGGTGTGCGGTGGTTGACATCACATTGCAAATCACTGGTACTCCCTCGGTTAACAGCAGAGCACAGTCGTGACAGCTTCTGGGGTTCTGAAAACACCACTGACACGTTATACTTGTGCGCCACTCGCTTGACCTGATGAGATAAATTTTTTGTGTCTTTATTGGGGCACAACGAGACTGGCAGAACAAGCGCATGATTCATTTCTTTCGATGGAGGCGTTCTTTCTGTGTATGCGAACATGATTTCTTTCCCCTTTTAGTAGTTAGTGTTTCTTGCCTGGACTCGGGTCCCAGTGGATGCGTGGTCATTGTATGCCCATTATTTATTTATTTATTTATTTATTTTAGTTTATGGTAGTGTTTGCGCTGATGGGGTATCAAGACAGACGAAAAGAAAAAAAAAAATTGTGCCTCGACAAAAAAAAAGAAACAAAAACGTTGTTGCGATCAGGAGCGTTTTCAAAACCCGGAGCACTTCGCCTTCGTTCCCGTGACCATGTCGCTCGCTTTCGCATAGCACCCCTCAATTCTGAAGGCCACGGTGTTTTTCAGGGAAGGAGGCGATTTTAGGTGCGCGCAGTGTTACCAAAGGTGCAGGAATGAAAGCGTAACCCAAGCACTTGAAGAGAAGGGAAAGACGGAGCTCTCTTTTTATCGGGACTCTCTTTTATGGGTCTCCACGTCGCGATTGTCCTACAATATCAACTCTCATTTATTTCTCGCTCGTGGCTTTCAAGTACTGCGCGCAACTTTTGAGATTGGGTATAGTCATAGCTGATTAACACGTTGCATATTCTAACACACAATAGTTTTGCGAAATCAAGGTTTCGCTGAAATGGATAACTCGCACGTACAGTTCGACGCGCAATACCTTTCACGTATTGACTCGCGAGAGATGCTCCCAACACGGCTGAGTCTGGTGGTGTTCCAGACCTAACATCTACATTTTGTTGCCTTACCTGTTACTATTTCGCGCGAAATTTGCGCCATATCGAAATGAAAGCGCATGATGAAAGTGACGCTAGTTTTCCGAAATTTCACGCCAGCTCGTTGTCTTCGCTGGTACCTTGAGCGTTTCCCAGCGATGCAGACCGTTCAACAAGAAAAAAGCGTACGATGGCATCATTAGATCGTACACTCATTACTTCTATAATATCGAGCCGTCTCGTATCCTTCTGTTTTTCTTTCATGGTACTAATTTATTTCTGGGCATTACGGGTGTTACGACGCTAAGTCTGGCTGCACCCTCGAATTTGAACTTAGCTTAGGCTGGGACAGACCAGTGTAAATCAGGAAAATATAATTAACACTGTAGCAAAGTATATACATCATATCGATCGGAAACACGATTTGACACATTCCATCTGAACACATATTGTGCACAGCGAATGCAGTAGAGAGTCAGCGTGCAAAACGCCGCCATACTAGGCTTCCATAACATCTAAGCGATTTTTGCATAGCACCGAGCACGGAAAAGAGAAAACAGATATTCATTCACATAAACGAAGCAAATTTTTTTAAAGCCCGGACACTCCGTACGTCCAGCCTAGCTAAGGTCATCAATAAACTCGACCATGTCATTTGTCGAAACACATAAAATACGTTGGCAAAAATGATTAGACTGGATAAGTGAATCTAACGCACGTATTTTACCAACCGACGGTCGCGCGCCTTCAATACCATTTCCAATTCTCACTGCGCACCTTGGACACACTTTGGGAGGCAATACATAATTACATCGCCGCCCGAGGTCTTCATTGAGCGTGTAGTGCTGACCAAAATAAAATGCTAACCTGACTCAATCGCTCGCCGCAAAGGACGATTTCGAAGAGGCGGTACTCTAGGTCACTTGAGATAAAAAGAAAAAAAAAAACCCAAGCTATAGAAACGGGCGTCGTAAAAAAGGGGACCAACATTTTTATTCCTACCTCCGAACAGAAACGAGCGCCACCCACTGCATCACACAGAGTGGAGGCCGGATTCGGCCACCGCGCGTATTATCACTGACGTCCGATGCAATGCACACTGAGCTGACTGACCGCAGACATACCAAGCGCGCGCGAGGGAGGGAGAAACTTCCTCCGCCGGGAGAACACGACATATTTTGGGGATCTATTTCACGTAGCGGAGAACGCGGGCCTTTTCACACTTCGATACTGGCGCCATTTAGAAGTTGCTCGTTCAACCACGTTACGATTCGAGCGCCATCTGGTGGCTGAAACGGACGAATAAATATAGGTACCGCGCCCTCTTAAGGGAGTCGCAGGAAAACAAAAAAAAAAAAAAAGGGGGGGGGCTTTTTTTAACAAGAAATGATAGGGGGGGGGGGGTAACAATCCTTTCCAAAGGGGACACTATACCTGTCAACTGCAAAAAATAACACCAGGCAGCAGAAGTATCTGCAACCGCTAATTAAAAATTTATGCAATCGTTCGCTAGCCCCTAGTGCCCCTGATGCCCGTCATGTGTATACAGTTCGAAATTGTTTCTAGAACAATAACGAAACCAGGGCCACTGGACACATCTATACTTCAAAAAAGCAATCCAGCTTTATGTACATTGGGTTGTACATGGATGCCGATACTGCTAGTTTTTCTTAGTTCTAGAACTAGAAGGGAGGCACGTTATGCAAGAGGCCGTGCGTCGCACTTGAACCCGCGAAGAGCCGCATAGGGCTCGGGAGCCGCAGTTAGGCCACCTCTGCTCTACGGCATCTCTACCAGTCAGGAACACGGCGATTGATCCGAATGGCAAGTCAAACTCTTCTTATTCAAATTTTTTCCTTCTTTATAATTGTTTCTTAAGTGTTCAAATTTGTGAGGCTCGTATTTTCTTTTCAATGATATCGTTGTAAAGAATTGAACGTAACATCACACTCGCAATGTATGCCTCACCTAGTCAGCAAGCACGCAAAAGAAAATTCGTTAAAACTCAAAAGTTAAAAAGGCACTGGCGCCCCAAAATATGTTTTGTTTATTTACCAAGCTATCGGGCATTTAGACATTTCACTTCTCTATTTAATTTAGTTATCTAAAGTGCCTGTTTGGGGACACATGAAAAGAGAGGAGGGGGCTGCCTGCTGCGGACGCTGCAACGTGGCCACTCCGGCAACAGCAGCAGCGGCTACCTCTTCGACACCTCACACGGCGCTGTAAGTTTTATATTAGTGATAGACACATTTATTACGACAAAACAACATGACCACGCTTAGTGAAAAGACTATAAGTGCGCTGGCGAGCTGCTGGTAGCTAATTATGTCGTTTAACACCTAGGACTGTGGTGCAGAAAGCGAAAAAAAGCGTTTAGTCGAAGGAACAGACACCAAAGGGAATCTCTCAATTTTCTAAACACAGGCCTATTTTGGTATGTATAACATACCAAAGTAAGCGAATCAGCCCAACACATCCCTCTAGAACCATTTTGAACTTCAGACTAATCATACAATAGACGCTCGATCGTTTCTTCAAATTTGACGTGGTTTCTCTTAGCAACTATCTCAATTTCCTATAGCGAGTTTTTCCATTCTGTAATGGAAATATGAGAGAAGAAAACAGGAAGAAATTTCTGCGAATCGATGTACCTTACAAGAATGTTCTGTTCGAGGAGAAATTTAATCTGCGGAACGGCAATAAGTGTTTTTGGGGTATAAACTAATGTTCTATGCGCCATAAAAAATTAAAAAAAAAAACATTTGATAAGTGTTGTGTTATAAATGAAGTGAGACCCAAGTTTGATTTTAAAGCTGAGACACTGGTAAGAGGCGAAACATCAATTGATATGAGCCCGGCTTCTTTGTTTTTTTTACAGATTCTAATTTACAAAAGTAGATAATAATGATGTGGGTGTCATATGATACTTGCATATTCTAATTTGCGAAAAACTTTGTTTTATACCCGATTGGGATTTTGTGGACGTTGGGGCCATATATAGGTTAGGCCTAAGAACACTAGAGATTTTAATGGAATGGTGATTAAGCTGTCGATATGTTGATTCCAAGACGATGTTTCCGAAATATAAACACTCAACTGTTTTTATCACAAAATATATTCTGGCTACTGCATTAGTTCTGACTATTAAACGAAGGATTTATTCGATTTCGTAGTAACGGTCGTTTTCTAACATTTGTCGGGGTTAACAGTAATCTACCATTCTGAGCACCATGAAGTTATGACACCGAGGTCATTTTTTAGCTTACTAATGACCTGTCAGATCTAAAAAAAAAGAATTATAAATGGCAGCCATCTGTGAATAGTGGAAAAGTTGAATTAATTGAAGAGGGAATATCGGTTATATAAATGCCAAAAACAAGACGGCCAATAACGCTGCCATGGGGAACACCTGAAGTTACCTGGACTGAGTTAGATAAATAGCGATTCACTGAGACTGTCTGCTGACAACGCGTTAGGAACAAGACTATCCATTTTATGACTAAAGGTTCAACCTGGAGAAGAAAAAGTTGTAGGAGTAGACATTGGTGAGGGACGGTGTCGAATGCTTTGGCAAAGTCTAAGAGCATAACGGCTGTTGTAAAGAACGACTATTAAAATTAAGCTCCGTGACAATCTCAAATAGTTGACTAATACATTACTGACACGTTCTAAAACTTCCATGGATCCAAGTATGAGATGATATTGTAATAAATAACATGTTCAGTAAAATTACAGGAGGCAATGGTCAGCAAGATAGGTCTGTAGTTGGATGGACTTGATTTGTCGCTTGATTTAAAGATTTCTTAACTTGGGCGAAACGCCAGTCAGATGATACGTATGGAGAATTTATATTTCGTTAAAAAAGAGCACTGAGTATTTTTGATGCTGAGTGCTGTGTTAGTTTTAGAAATTTTATTGATGTACCGTCATTTGCAAGGGCGCAGTTCAAGACAAGTTTTGAATGTCTTTGAGGATTCCTTTGAAAGTCAATGCAATAGGAGCCATATATATACTCTGATAAGACAGAGACTACAAGGGGAGTGGAAATATTTTACGGTTAAAGACGCAGAAGAAGATTGAATTTGCAAAATTGGCGGAAGTCATCACTAAACATTTACCCACCAATGTTCACAAACAAGAGAATATATTTTTTTATCCTTTTGGATCTACTATTTTCCGGAACCTCTTGGGTTCCATAGAAAGGATATGTGATAACGTGACAAAAATGCTGATTTCCCTTTTTCACATTGCATTTCCGCAACTTCGAAACGGAGTGATATGACGACCAAGCAGCCATGTCTTCAGCTTTTTTTTGCGTTTAAAAATAGTTTTTTTTTGTATTTTTTATGTTTTAAATATTTGTAAACTAGGCAATTGCACAGTTAAATGAAACGGCAGTGCCAGGTAAGAATGTGTGGCGTAATTATATTAACGTGTTTTTAATAAGGAGCCAGTTTCTATTTCCGGATCTCTAGTCATGAGGTGACATGTAATACCTTTCGAAGGTCATTGCTGCCGAAGTCATCCTATCCATACTGGCTTCTGAAAACGCAAATATTTGTTTAGGAATGTTTGTGGTGCGTTTAGGTTTCTGTAACGTCTGAACATGAATCAGAGTGTGTTCCTCCATACTTTTCATAATACTTACACATGTCACGCACTCTGGATTAGTGTTGAGAAATAAATCTAGTATAGCTTCATCAAGGGTAGCTGTGGCATTCTTCTGGCGAAGACCAAATGCAATAATTATAGAAATGAAGTTTGTTCACTTACGAGAATTCGCACAGTCGGAAAGGGACATTAATGTCGACTAGTTTATCTCAGGATAGCTAAAATAGCAAAAAAAAAAAAAAAAGCAATGACCATTGGGAAAAGTCTTGCTTACAGTTTTATTACATGATACAATGAAATATTCATATCCATGCGATCAACATGAGGTGGGCGGTAACCAGCACCGACTAAGATACAGCAAAAATTCAACTTGACACGAATCCATAGCACTCCAAGATCAGAGAAACATTTTATTTGGACCCATGCTACAGCTCATTTGACCGCAGTGATAAAATCAATGCTCCTAGCGAGTGTTCTATCTTCTCGAAAATTTTTATATCAGGATTTAAGATGAGTTTTCGTTTATTTTTACATCAGGAGTTAACCAGGTTTCTATGCCAACAATGTCTTCAGGCTCGCTATTGCAAGCGGTGTCTTTAAGTTCATATTGTTTAGATAAGAAATGCTTAAAAGTTTGCAACAAAAAAAAAAAAAACAGTGCGACTTGGGGACTTGGGATTTACAGTGTGTCAGTCATGCGCACTGCCGTCCCGGCGCGTGCGAAGAAACAATGTAATCACTGGCTGGGTCATATTTGTATGACTGTGTACCAACGTGTAGTATGTTAAAATTAATCTTGTATTTCGTTTCTTTTTCTCGAAATTGTTCTGCAAATTCCCATAATTTCTGCCACTCAAGGCGCATCTTATCAGAAAAATTTGGAGCTTCACATCTTTTTTAGCGTGAAAGTATTGTGTAAAATAGGGGTGTGCAAATATTCACAATTTTCAACTAACAAATCGAATATACCCTATTCCATTCATTAATCGAATCAAATAATAAGTTTCAAAAGTTTGAATATTTTTTTAATCATTTTTGGATAATCATTACGCTGTGCGCAGCGAGAGTCTATTTCAGGCACCCCTCAAAGCGCTGGCGCGCCTGCCATACGGGCCGCACGATTGCAATATGTATCCTCTTTACGTAGGCAATGATCATCATCATCGGCCAGCATCAGGTTTTCTCTACTTGTACATGGCTGTTGCTTCCACCAACGTTGCTTCCACTTTCGCACGAGGCTGATCATTCCCGCTCTTGGAAAGCCTGTCATGGAGACCAGTGCCGGATTAAGGCATTTGGGGGCCCTGGGCTTAGAGTGTTATGAGGCCTCTACCTATGATAATGGTGGGGGTGATGATGGTGGTGGTGGAGGTAACGATGACGACGGGAATATGTATATCTTTTAACTTGTTAAATCTAGATATGTTTCATCGTTTGATTATTGTCCAGCCTTGTTTAGATCCGTAATTCAATGGAATTCAAGTTTTTCTTGCTGTCATTGAGCGGATGCGATTGTTTAGAAGCTACTTCGCAAATAATCTACCCCTCTAGCAATTTACAATATAGTAATTTTGAGACACAAAACTGAAATCAAATACACATTGCGGAAAATCTTAGGATTTGTCGTTCACATCCAGCAATCTAACCACAAAAATAACAACAACAACAAAAAACACTAAATTGCTTCCGTTTAAAATGTTGACTCTGTTCATGAATCTGTTTGACTAGAATTACAGCTAGATTCATAAAGTACATGCCCGGGCCTGTTTACACGAATTGGTCGCGATGTCGACTTGTAGCACAGGTGACCCTCTTGCTAACATGTCGAGTGACATCATTAATCACACATGAATTGAGTTATGCAGAAGCGAAAAGCTGCCTGCAAAA